>NC_142631.1:11412768-12823037 GCF_059453375.1 Lepisosteus platostomus | reverse complement strand
TGCAGGTTGCTAATCAATTCTCAACATGAATTAAACCAATTGCAGTTCAATAATAATAATTCCTTATACTTCAATAGCACTTTTTCTGGGCACTCCACTCAAAGCACTTTACACATAATGGGGACTCCCCTCCACACCATCAATGGGCAGCATCCACTTGGATGATGCAACAGCAGCCATAGTGCACCAGTATGCTCAACACACATCAGCTATCACTGGGGAGGAGAACAGAGTAATGAAGCCAATTCATAGATGAGGATTATTAGGAGGCCATGATTGGTAAAGGCCAATGGAAATTTGGCCAGGATGCCGGGGTAACACCCCTAGTCTTTTCAAGAAACACCCGGGGATTTTTAATGACCACAGAGTCAGGACCTTGGTTTAACGTCTCATGCAAAGGATAGCACCTTTTCAAAGTGTAGTGTCCCCGTCACTTTACTGTGGCATTAAGACCCACAAAGACCTCTTCCAGGAGCAACCTTAGTTTTTCCCAGGAGGTCTCCTATCCAAGGACTGACCAGGGTCACACCTGCTTAGCTTCAATGGGCTGCAGTTTGATATGGTTGCTGGTTTTTAAAATCATTTTATCATTACATTAGCCTACACGGGAGACATGACAAAGGCAAAGTAAGCCTTACGTCAGGATAAAAAAGCATACAGAAACAGAAAGAGTAGAAAGAAAAGAAGAGAGAAGACTGGGGTTGATAAGAAATTGCCCAGTTTAAGGAGCCCAAATTGCTCCTTAAACAGACCAAGAGACTGAATAGTCAGAGCACTAAGAGAGAGATGATTGTAAGCTTTAAGAACGGGACTTGTTTCACAGTACTGATTTCATATCTGTTTTATCCTTCTTGCATTATTTTGAATAGATCCCATTTTGCTTAGTAACCCTCTTGAAGTTATGCATTTCAGAATAAGATAAGACACTATAAGACACAGATTCCTTTCCTACCTTTACTGTACCTATACATTACTTGTGTCTCTTTTCACAGGGAGAGTTCTGCATTTTCTGTATCTATAGAAGGCAGGACTTTGACTCTCAGATCTGTAAATATCTGTACACAGCCAAGCAACATTATGTTTTTTGTATTGTGTAATTTATTGTAAACATACGTTTGCCACCTAGTTACTACTTTGTCAACATGCTATGCCAGAGAAACAGATAAAACAATTGCCATGTGATATTCAGTATTTTCTGAATAATGGATAAAAAATAACAATTATACATTTGCTTGCAAAATAAGTAGGTGTGAAAACCTGATATCTGATTTTAGTATTGATTGGAAGTTTCTATTTTTTTTAATTATAAGCCCCAAGTTTTGTCATTTTCTTGGCCTGCTTCATATTGATTCATCCTTTCCAATAGTGTGGAGAAAAAAAAACAAAGGTAGGAAAAGCACATGCATAAAATAGAACATAAAAAATGCAGAAGTGAAAACTAGATGCAAGTTATAAGCAAATCCAAGGGATTATGAAGTTGTGTGAAAACATCTTCAGTTTTACTTTGGCAGACAGTCAAGAAAGTTTAACTTTTATTTTGACACCTTTTTGCATCTGCTTTTAAATTTGGAATCCCCAACTATTTTTTATTAGAGCCAGGAAATTGTATTCAGGCTTTGCTCCTGACAAATACTAACATACCATTCAGGAGAGACTTGCTTCTCCAACATGCCCACCTATACAAACATTTGTCATTTGATGTGCTGCAAGCTCCACCGTGCCTAAAAGGAGAGGTAGCATTGACTGGAAGAGTGACACATCCATCAATGATGTCACTGCAAGGCTGCGGGCACACAGTCACAAAGGTTACAGCTAGACAGCTGATCAAACCCTAGCCAACTAATCCTAACGTTCCCCAGAGATGCTAAGCCAATCTTGTGTCACCACCTCAATCACAGTCATAATAGGCTAGCAACACAATCCACTCAAAAATTGTAATATCTTGGCCACTAATTTATTGATAATATTTTTAATGGATATGGAGAGCTCTGATTCAAGCACTACTCTGAGAACCCCTATACATCCTAAAACAATCATGTGTTTGTTAACACATTCTTATTTACAGTGTATTTAAAGTGTATTGTTGGGGAGAGAAGAGATACAATTTAAGGGCATTTAAAAGTGCATTTAATGTGAGAACAGGAGGCAAATCTTTATCCAACAGGTTATTAAGGGAGTATGTCACAAACTACTCCCTTAACTAAAAGCACGTTGTTGAAGCCGATACTATGACTTATTTCAAGAAAAGGCTGAATGCGATCAATTACCAACTAACTACCAAATGGCGTAGATAGTCCTAATGACCTCCTTTCATTAATGAGTGATTTTATGTTCTTATAAACCGATGCAGATATTTAGAATGCACATCCAAACTTGTGTCCACAGTAAGGTAGCTGCATTGTATCACGGTATTATTCAGCATGACGAAATTAGCTGTTCACTGCCTGGAGATCAATAGATGGCACCTGAGGGGCAGTAGATACTGTATGAGCGAAACAGTAGCTTCATTTAATCTGTCGTACTACTTTAAATCCACTTAATATGGAATATTAATATTGAATCATGACACTAAAGGGAAATCTTGGCAGCTGAAAATAAAAATATCCAGAGTATAATATTTTCTGAATTTAATAAATGGTATTAGTGAATATAAATAAATACTATAAATATGTATATCTGGTAGTTAGTAGATGAAAATAAATAAAACAAAACGATACACAACAGTACTTCACCTTTTTCATTAACATTTTATGCAATAAATTCTTTAACTCATTCACTTATTGTAGTAATTAAGGAAGAGCTTTGACAAGTTTGTTTTAACTATAGTACATTTCCCATGAACACTTTGTCATTATTGCTGTAATGGAAAATGAAATGACTGTGGTTTTAAAAATAATATTAACAATGAATTTACTTCCATAGTATAGAGTTAGCAAACTTATAAATAGAAAAACAGTTCTAACAGTCATTTTGATCACCAGACCTATGATCTCAAGGATGCTCAGATAGAGTAAAGGAATTTTAAGAGGCTCTTAAAATAAAATTGCATTTAGAATTTTTACATTTGTATTTGATTTTATATACAAGTATTAAAGCCAATAAGTCTAATATATTTCTTACATTTATAATCTAAACTATTTTTTATATACAGTTGTTTTGCTGCCTTTTGTTCTTGTTTTCTTTATGTTGCCATGCCTAGCTTTGTGGTGTTTTGTTTTCTGCTTTAAAACCATAGTCTCGTAATATATTTGAAAGCAAATAAACAAGTACTGTAAAAAATGAAACAAGACAGGCCAGATTAAAATACGTTTCAATCTGAATGACTCCATGAACGTAATTTCCAGTAACTTTTATTGCAGCTAATACAAGTGTGCACTATATTTAGATTGTATATTGAATTTTTCGATATTGCAATTTGACATTGAGGTACTGCACAGTATGCTCCACTCAAAAACATAGGTGCAATATCATTTGAGTGATCAACTGCAAAACAGTGACGACATTGAAGACAAGGAGTCTGGGACCCCCTGCAGAGTAAAAAGTGACCAAGGGTTAGCTCCAAAAGATGAAGGTGAGATGGAGGAGGGGTGCCACAGATGAAATGTGAAAAGAGAGAGGGAGGGGTTGCTAACATGAGGAATTCAGCCAGAGGGGTCATGCTTTAGTATGAGTTGTACTTGATCATCAAGATCATAATTAAACATTAATATACTGTATGTTTGCAGATTTAATCCATAGTTCAAACTTGAAGAGTAGGTTTAGCTACAAATGGTTCAACGAATGAAACAGTAAACACAGATTACTTCACTCATCAAGGGCGGGAAGGGTTTTTTTTTTTACTGTGAGCTTACATGTTAATGTAAATAACAGTGGTTTATCCTACGATAAAAGTTTGTGACCAAAGCATTTCTAATGCACCAATGTCTGTAGTAAGTACTGTATGACACATACAATCTACAGAATGTCTGTGAAAAGTAATATATAGTTTTAGAAAATGACCTCTTATTCTATATAAGTTATTTTTATATAGCATAAAAGTTATAAAGCAGGTATATTTCTTCCTGCTAACAGGGAAACCAGGTTACAGGTTAACATTTATAAAATATAACAGGCATATTTTTTCCCCGCTAGCTAAGAAAATAAAATGTTTTATTTATTTTGAAGCACTTTTCATGAATGATCTTATCAGAACTAAGACAGCATTATTTTGCTTTTGATATAAATGTTTGTTTTCCCTTGTTTGTATCTTACTGGAATCTCAGGGAGGATATGAAAGGCTTATTACCTCCATCTACTGGATATTTCTCTGAAGAACCTGAATAAAACATAACATCAAACCATATACTGAAAGTAGCATAAAAGGCAAACAATAACGGAAAGGTTTCCCAGAACACAGCCTTCTGGACTTTTTTTTTCCATTTAACTCAGCCATTAGAATTTGAATGGCAGCCTTAGAATAAATTATTAAAACTAAGTCATACAAGTAAGAAACCTCTTGTAAAGTTATAGTAGATTCATTCTTTAAATGAATGATTCTGTGAAACGTTTGCTTTTGGTTTTAAATAAACAAACTATTACCCACTCTTATTACTTTACTTCGAAATGGATAAATAACTTTAATTGCTTGGAAAAAATCTTTATTATCTCAGTGTCATATCATTAAGGATTGAAATATAAATAGACATTGTTAGCTTCAGTCTGAACCTTCTAGCAATTCATGCATAAAATATTTTTAAAAACGTCTTGCTCTGATGCAAATGTGTGCATTTGTTAAGACTTCAGATCTTGTTAGCTCCACAAATTATTTTAACTGTATTGTTCTCTCAAATCCTCCCAGACAGAAAGTTGGCTTCAGCTCTTTAATGCTGAAAAGAACTGTGCGAACAACTGCTATTCATCAAGAACCAACAGAGATTTGATAAAGTGGTAATTTCAATATCAGATGGGTAATTGAAGAATCCTTCATACAAAGCTCCGATATATTTTCAATATTTTTATTGGAAAAGGTGATACCACAATCTGTAAAATGTCTCTATTTATCCTGTATTACCATGTCTTCCACAAAGTACTACTAGCAGAAAGTGCCATACTGATTCAAATGTAACAATTTACACTGTCTGTTAAAAACAACAAAGACGTCTAGAACAAACACATATAAATGAATTATGCTCCTAAAATATTTCACATTTATTGCTTTAGCTACAATTGCAATCAGCTTTGAATAAGTCTTTTGAGAACATTGTTAGATTTTATTTAGCTTTTTAAAGATAATAATGTGGAACTAGATAATAGGTACTGGATAGAAAATTACATGTTCATGTCCCTGCATTTTTAGAGCTGCTTTATTAATCCTTTAACAGTTTCATAATTGAAACAATCATTGACAAGCACGTCCTACAGCATACAGTATGTTTAAAAAATCTATGTTGAAATAAAGTGTGAAAATTCAATGACCTAATACCATAGCTGAAAATACTATGAAACAAAATCATGGTTGTACATGCCTTTAAGGGCAACTCATTTTAGAAGTGCTTTCTGGACAATGCTAACCCCCCACTGCTAAAAACTTTAGGATTTGACAGCATTAGACTTTCCATTTTTTTCCTGCAGTTTTTCCAATATGTATATTGTATACCCTGCTTTGCAGTACACTCCAAAGTTAGCTGCGGTTGATATTTCTGCTTTTCCAGGAAGGGGTACCACAATTATTGATATTAAATTGAACCGTTCTGGAAGTGCTGAGGTACAATCTGCAATCTTCTCTGTGTTCTGTTTTATGTTGTTTTTTTTTTGCTGTGATTTCATTTACTGTATTGTTGTAAAATACATTTTGAATCATTCAAGGTTTTTCTTGAAAGACTCATTTGATGGATTAAAGTGCATTTAGAGCTGGCATTTTTCAGAGGATGATCTCTTTAGATAAGACCTTTATCCCCAATGTTAGAGATGCTGCCTTGTGCTGTATTTATACGTTTTATTACACTTTAACGCAAGATGTAGACGTTGCTTTATCATAAATCAGTTCCTAACTGCCCTGTCCCCTTTTAAAAAAAGACAGAAATTCAGAGTTGTCACAACCCACTGGAGTGAAGGGTACAGCTGTGCAAGGAGGGAAGTTTGGTGAAATGCTCACTGAGTTGTGGACAGCATGTAATTTATTTATTTGTAGGTGAGATAAAGTGCAAGATTTCAATCTAACGTGTACCCAGACTTCTTCTAGCATGATTTAGTTCAGGAAACTCTACTGAAAAGTTTCACTTCATTAAGATGACTAGTTTTTCATGGAACTGCCTGAAATATGTACCTTACTTGAATAGTTTTCAGTGTAAAATCAGAGTCCAGTCACAGTTATGAGACTCAAGGAAATGGGATTTGGTCACTGAAAATCCATCTATACCTTATTTATTCCACACTTGGTTTTAGACATAAAATTTAAACTTAAGAAGAAAAAGAAAAGTACTGAAGCGATGGGATCAGAAGTGAAGATTGTTAGTTTTTGCCCACACAGCTACATTTTTCTCCCTGCTTTCACATTGTTTGATCAGTTACATTCTAAAGGGCTTCTAAACTCAGAAACATATTACTGCTGCTAAAACTGTGTCTAATTGAAAAGTATAGAAGAAAGAAAATAATTGTTCTCCAGTTTACTGAACTAATAAAATATAACCAAGAGCTACAGTATAATCTTGCTGTAAAATAGAACAATATCCTACTGTGCTATGCTCCAGGCCATTGCTCCTTACAAACACAAACTCTTCCCTGTTAGTTTCAAATATAGATAAGAACATAAGAAAGATTAGAAACAGAGGATGCTTTTTGGCCCTTCTAGCTTGTTTATTTGCTTGATTCAATGACCTCACCCAGTTTGTTTTTTTTCAAAGAAGCTGCAATATTGACAACTGTGATTTGTCAATATGGCCAGTTATTCTTGTTCCATTCTCCCACAATCGATACACTTTCCATTCAATTGGATTAACTTTGTGAATGCCTTTAAATATTTTGAATACCTTAATATTATTTTAATATAGAATTCTCATTCCTTAGCCTGAGGCATGCCATTAATTTCTTCATTCGCAAATGCCCGAGTGAAATTTGAATACATCAGTCATTTCCCTATTATCTAAATGTTTTTTATTATCCAAGAAACATTTTGCTTGCTTTTTGCCATTCTTTTGCTGATGTGATACTGATAAACCATTTTTTTCAGCCATATTGAAAACAAAACTTTAAATACTGAAACAACCTTTTAAATACTAAATTGTATTTCTGGCTGTGCCGTAAGTGGCACAAATCCTTCTGAAAGGCACAGAGATGATATCACCTTTCTGTCTCCTACAGTTAAGAGCTGCTTATGATTAATCTCCATCATCGACACAAGCCAGCCTCCTTGCACTTGACCTAGCTGTCCCATAGGCCTAGCTGACTAGTTTCATTATCCAAAGTCTGAAATACAAAAGAGATACATCATGAGCAGAACACAATACAGTTCTCTAGATGGAACAAAGCACAGAAGTTACTGAAACAATCCTACTTTTACCCAAAGCAAGAGATTTAAGGTGTGGGAGCTAAGCCTTATTCAGCATTCAATCAAAGCTGTTAAGTAAAATTTAAAACAAAATGTCAGATTACTTAAACCTTCTGTTTTGTATGTTAAATGGTTGAAATTAACCATTTACTGTAAAAAAAAAAAAAAGATTACCTGAAGAAGGGTGTGGTCATAAACCCACCCCTGGTGATTTAGGTGATCAGTTTACTTTGGTAGCCGGGGAAGGGAGACAGATTGATGATGATGTCACTGGCTGATATGTCCCAGCTAGCTCGCCCTGCTGTCCAGCAGCCAGGGTGAGCATGACAGCAAATAAGTGGAAATTACATGTTTGGCTTTAACCTGCTTGGTTTTAAAGATTTAAGTGCATGAGAAAATCAGAGCATTATATGGTTGCTGCATTAGGGTTTTAATAGATAGAGGTGGGGTATTACAAATATTATTGTTAAATATTGGATTAAAAATAAGGAATTATCATATAGAGGGTCTATGATTGGAGGAAATCTGGGTTTGTCCTCCAGAATTGTCATTATGAACTTCAAGTGAACTCTAGAGAAACTACACAGGCAGTTGCTCAGAGCTACATTTTACTGGAACCAAGAGGGAAACATGCTCTGGAGATGAGGTGAAGGCTGTTTGCCGATTGGCGAGCTAAATGTACAGTACCAAGCCCATGGGTCAGCACGTGGCCAGGGTCAGATCCGAGAAACCCTGCAGACTAACAAAGATGAGGGGTGATCCGAGAGGATTTAGAGGGGAACTCCTGAACAGCCCTCGAAGAGCTCAGAGTTGAAACTCAATGACAGAGCCCCGAGATCTGTCAGATCTGAGTGCTTATCTGCAAGAACGCCCGGGACAAACGTGGTGAAAAACTGACTACAAGTGCTCCATGTCCCTAGGAGATAAAGATCTGTGGCAACCGGTGTAAGGAGACAGAGTGAAGCTCGCCTTGCAGAACAGCAGCATTTCACTTATTACATACTAATTACATGCTATATTCCTTCTTATAACCTTAGGTCAGCTAATTATGGTCTTCTTACTCTGCCAAAGACAAGACTCTACAAAACAACTCATAAAACATTTCCATGTGCAGTTGAACTGCCTGACATTGCTGAGGTTTTAAAAACTTGCTTAAAACCCTCTCTAAGTGAAATAAAGTTTGCTGGGTTATTTTCCTTGTTTCCACGTTTTTGTGCTTCTGTCTTGTATTATATGTGATATTTTACAGATTGCAGTAAAGCTCTCATAAATAAAATTGGATTATGATGGAAAATTAAACATTCATTAAATTTTCTACAGTACAAGGTCACAAGAGAGATGAAGCCTATCCTGACAAGCAATAGGCAAAAGGCAGGGTATACTCTGTGTGGCATGTCAGTTCATCTCAGAAAATATTAAACACATTTTATAATATAATAACTCAAGAAAACAAAACATTTAAACAAAATACATCAATAATTCTTACATGCATAGGAATGCCAATTTAAACAAAAATACATTTAAATTGTGATTTGAAGGTGGACAGATTTCACAGGGAGGGGTATTGTACTGTACATGTTTATGTAAATGCATCACTTAATTGTGGGGTGTACAGTACAAGTTTCTTTGATTTTATTACTAATGTGATGTGATGATTGTGGAAAACATGTGCTTCCATTTTGGCTATGTGTACTGTAACATAAGTGATATTCAGAGTACCATTTTTTGTTAATAACATGTTTAACCCAATCTAAATGAAGCTGTATTTTGTGTTTTTTGTCATAATTTGCCAAAGGACAGAAGACAAAACAATGAAAACTTGAATAATTTAGTGTCATTGGAGAGTATAGGATACCTTGAGCTCTGTATACACAGACTTAAATCATGAATTATTAATATACTTAAAAAATGAAATGCATTAAAGTTTTAAACTACTCTTGCCGTCCTTAAATGACAAAAAAAGTTCAAGCTTTATCAACTTGTTTACACATAGATGATAGCTGTGCTTTGAATTCCAATGTGGAGCTTCTGGAAAAGTGTACTGATTTGGATACTACAGATAGCAACTGCACTAAAATTATTTGAGCTGGTAGACAGTTCTTCACACTTCCCAGCTGTGATTTCCTTGCATACAAAAATAAATCTGTTCTTTTAACTTCTAAACAGAGCTATTTTAAACCTGACACATTTCAACTTGTGATTTCAAAGACAATTAGCACAAAGTCAGAAGTAAATGTCACAAATGAAAAAAAAATAACAATTAAACTACAAAGGATACACAATGGCCTTTCTAGATATTCATCTTAAAAAAAACAAATGACCATCAATATTAGGTCAGAATTAATTTAAAACTTAAGGATATTAAGAAAATATTTGCAGGCTTAATTAACAAATGCATAAACTCTGAGTAATTAAAGGTAAAGAAAGCTGCTTGAAAGTATGAACTGTGAGATACATTCTTCTTTGTAAAAAATTAAGAATTTTTCTAATATGTCTTAATCTTAACAGTAGGTAATGGAGTGCACACATATTGATCATCAAGTATGCCGACACTCGGGAGAAACCAATAGAGAGATTGCAAGGCATGTATACAAATCTATTTTATGCACAATAACACAAGTTGTTTTTTTCCCCCCACTGGAATCTTCTATTTATTCTGTTGAAGAGACAGAGCTTTTCTTTAATTGTGAATCTTACATACAGATGTTAAAAAGTGTTTTCTCTGTTTTGTAAAGAAAGAAACCTACAGTAAATAAAAGAGTAAAACACAAAAATAATTTGTTTAGCCTTTATTTTGAGATGTGATGAAACACATAACATTTAAATATATATATACTGTATACGGCAATATCTACTGAATCGTGGTGTACAAGTTTTGTTTGTAACAGTTGATTACATTTCAAAATATTCTTCTTGCACTTGCAATGCAATAACTGATAAAACTATATAACTATTGTACAAAAAAATACAAAATACTGTCAGTTTGTATTACCAATTGTGTATCTGGCCATCCATCTCTTTTTCTATAAGCTCATTCTCTATAAGCACATCAGAGAAAAAAGAAATCACAAAGTTCTCTTTTCATCACTTTTTGAAAATTGAATAGATGAAAATTTGCGTCATATAAATTATCAAAAGAGATGAAAATCCTTTTTGATCAAATGAAATAACATTTGCATTTGGGAAATACATTTAAACAGATTGATTTTATGACTGTTAAGAAGCCATTATCTAAATCAAACTCTCATCCATGGACAATTTAATTCCTGTTAACTTTCATTTCAGCCTGTTATTCTGTCAGCAATTAAAGAAGTTATTTAAAAGGTTTTCTTTTTTATAATGGCTTGTAGTCTAATGAAAATGATGCTGAGGATACATTTCAGAGAAAAAGCTTGACAGCTGAAACTGTCATCTGCATAAATTCTTATCAAAGTACTTGGAAGAAAGGGATTTGTTCAAAGTGCTGGATCTTCTAATAGAATTAGGATACAGATAGAAAAGAATAAAAAAATCAGTCTAGTTTTACCTAGCAATCACTCACATTTAAGAAGGTTAAATACTTGTATTGAGTTTATTTGCCTGACGAGTAAGATGTGGGTTTATATGCACTACATTTTTCTAACCATCCTTCTTGTAAACTGACTTTAGAGCTCCGCTGTACAATATGTACCCGTATTGCAGATAAAAAGCTCATGTAGTGTTAGTACTGTATATACAGTTTGTCCAATCAGTGCAGAGAATCAGCATGTTAACCAAGAAAAGTGTTCTATTGTGATCAGGCACTGGACAGACACTGAAAAGAGCAGTTAAGAAACAAAGAAATGAAAATAAAGCAATTAATCTAATTTAACAATGCACTGTTACAATGTGTTATGTTGACTTAAAGAACTATTCAGTGCTTAATATGTGGCATTCCCCTGGCTGTAGCAATCAATGTAATCTATTAGAGTAAAATAAAAACAAACAGCTTCTAGAATGTCTTTAAATTTCTATCCATGTGAGAAACACGTTGAATTTAGAAATTCATTCAAAAACGAATAAAACTATTAAAGTGAACGAATAACTGTTTATGTGCTGTCCAAGGTGTTTTGTGTCTTGCTCCCCTTGTTTGCCAGGATAGGCTGTGGTTCCCCATCAACCCTGTATTACATCAAGTGGTTAGAAAATGGATGGATTGAGTTAACCCTTTTATAAGGGAATAAGGGAAGTGATGTGGTAATGTGATCGTCGCAGTTCTGTGCGGGATCGTGCCCCCCGCCACCCGTTCTGTCCCGCAGCACCTGGGGCACGAACCCAGGTCTCCGGCATAACGCAACAGGGAACCAGTCGTGTGAGCTAAAGGAGACCTCCCTCAGCCCAGGCAGTTGAGGTACAGTACCTGCTACGCGCAGTGAGGGCACTGACGTCACCAGTTCTTTGTGCAGTCTGCTACCAACAAAGAATAACGGATGCTATTTTATTGGTTCTAAATTCCAATTACCTACAGTATGTAAAAAATGGAGGGACCAGTTAGTATTTGACCCTTCTTTGACCCTTAATCCGTGTAGTTTGGTTTCAAATATATTCTCTAGATCTGAAACTATGAATTTATTCGATAAAATCGGAATTTACTATAATCCTTTTGAAGTGGTTCTTTCTTGCATGTCTTGCCAATTTTATGGCCCTTCTATCCTGTCTCTTGGGACATGAGGTCTCTCGTCCCTACGTGGCAGAATGGTTTTATGATGCTGTCTACGGGATTCTTATTTTCCCCTATGAGGATGATTCACAGTGCTTATCAATTTGTGAAGTCACAGGGAGAACAGGCCTACTCTTATTCAGAGATGTCCCCTAAGTGGGTGAGGCATGCAGACTTGTTGCTGACAAGACCTGAACACATGTACTGTTTTAATATAAGATAGTATGACTTCCAGTCTTACGAACACGAAGTACACAAAGAACTGCACTTAAAACTATGCTTGCCCATTTTTACAAAGATCCTGATAAGTACTTCCTCAATCGATTACATAATGTTTATTACCAAATTACCTGCCAAGGAGCAGGTAAAGGGTTTTTGACTCAGACAGAATACTTTCTTCTTCTGATTGATCACCATTATTTTGCCCCACCTCTCCTTGCAGACTGAGCGGAGTGTTCCTATTTCACTGAACTTGCTGACCATGTCATTATATTACTCTTTAATTGTAATTACTTGAAAATTGTAAGTTAAAGAAACTTGAATATCTTTCAGTCCTGATCATCTGTTATATCCATAACATGGAACTATTTCTACTTAAAATTAATAAAACTGAAAACACCTTACAGAAAAAAAAATCGACTTACTGTATAGTTTTTACAGATGAATGTAGTGTGGATGTTTTTGAAGTTGAACATGAACAGCATTGTTGCTAGTGAAAATAATAATGGTCATTTAGTCTCAGATCAGATATTGACTTTGATATCTTCAGCCACAGATAACTTTGAATTGTGTGGAAGTTCAAGCAGACAACTCAAAAAGCCAATTCTTCAGGATGAGTCTGTTATGTGCATTTGGCTTAGTAATCCTTCTGCTTAGATCTGTTTAAATTCTGCTTTACATGTGGGTTGACATTTGGATGAGTTTTTTTTTAAAGCAAAAAAAAATAAAGTTACAATTCAATGTATAAATAATTACATTATAGCACTGAATGCACATGAATCATATACAGTATGAATGTGTAATTTAAAGGGGGGGGGGGGAAACTTATTTGTTAATTTTCTGGTCCTGGTGACCCACATACCTGTTGGTTTTTGTTCCAGCAAACCCTCAGTGACAAAATCAAATTCAATAACATGATAATGAGAGTAATTTGAACTGTTTGTTCCCAGCCCTTAAACACATTGGAGCTTTAACCAGTGAGTTTTGCAAGTGAAATTAAGTCCCAAACTCCCAGTCTAGAAACATAATACAAACATTAAATCGAAGCAACTTCTTACTGTAGATCAAGTAAGGCTTCAATTATCTGATTAAGGTGGACTGGAAGGAAAACCAGAAGGTACTGTATGTGGGGCACCTGGACAAGGACTGGGAACCACTGGTCTAAATGAACAAACTGTTCATAGTTTCTATGAGCCTTGTTTCATTGGCTGCATATATTTCCATTTGCAAAATACAGTATACCACAGTTGATTATAACCAAAGGGCATTAAGTCCTTTAAATACCGAGCAATTTAATTACGCAGACCTACCAAATATCTAAGCAAATATAGTGGAATGTTAATAATTATAATGAATTGCTTACACTTACTGTATATAGCGCTTTTCTGAACACTCCACTCAAAGCACTTTACAGGTAATGGGGTCTCCCCTCCAACACCACCTATGTGCAGCAGGATTATTAGGAGGCCATGATTGGCAAAGGCCAATGGGAAATTTTGGCCAGGATGTCAGGGTAACACCCCTACTCTTTTCGAGAAACACCCTGGGATTTTTAATGTTAGAGAAAAGGATTAAAAACAATACTTCTAACAAAGTTAAAATATTCTGTCTATTTTAAAACAAAATGCATCAAAACGTACTCCTGTGCTTTAGAGAGTTCATTTCCATGTACTGTATGTAGGCCACACTAGATTTGTCCAAAATGATTTAATGTATGTTATAAAAGATTATCCCTCTGTGCAACAAATGGGGGACATGAATTTCAACAGCTGTACTAGATCAGTACCAAAATTGTCAAACTACTGTATGTGGGGGCCTCTCTTAGGAAATGGAAATTATATTTCTGCTCTTGGTAATGAAGTAAAAATTGACTACACGGAAGACTCTTATTATCATGCTGAGAGGAGGCGAGACATGTTTGATTGAAAAAACAATCATTAAGGTAAGTGTTATAGGAGCTCAGCAGGTCAGCCAGAAACATTGTATATTAAACCCATCTAGTTTAGGTACAGTACTCCTCAGATATACTGTAGGCTGACATGCAGTACAGGTATAGTAGGGTCTAAACACTGAACCAGATCTAAAAAAGTAAAGTCAGGTTAATACAAATTGAAAAATGGCTCTATTTCAAAACAAAATATTAGAGTTTTAATTTGAAAGATAATTGAGTGCCCTCGATGAGGACTGAGCATAAAAAATTCAGTGATTTAAATTTGATTTAAAAATTGTAAATTGTCCAGCCAACTTAATTAACTTTCCTTACACATGAATGCATTTCCAAATAACACAGATTGATTTTGTACCTGAATTAGACTGGGTGGACAGCAAGTCATCCCAGGTATGCAATCCTCCTACTTTAAATGACTATCACTGTGTCTTTTAATCAAACTAAAGGTCTATCCACATAAGCAGAAAGCTAGAAAGAAATATAGTAGTTGTAATTCTTATCTTTGCTATATCTTTATATTTCATACATACAGTATGAAACTATGAAGTAATTTATATTAATAGCAAGTTTAGGCAAATTTCCCACTTAATTTTCTCCTTTGCCTGTCCCTGTTCATCATATATTAATGGACAACACACTCAAATTCTAAAAGGAGTTTCAATATCTTCTTGGTTTTACCTCAAAGTTTGGACCTCCTACATGGCTCTCTTCACATTTCTGTTCACAGCTACATTTTCCTGTTTTGCATGTTATTTCAATTTTATTCCTACAGTCACGGGTCATTGAAATATTTTCCATCATTGTCAGAATTGCACTTTTCTCAGCACTTTTTCTTGCTGCAAAGCAGAACATAACCTGCAAATTCTATAACAATATTGTTGGAGATGCAAATGTACGGAAGCCTATTAGCACCAAAGAGAAAAAGAACGACAGTTTAAATGAAATAACATTGTGTTTAAACACAATACTTATTGCATTTCAGCATAGTTTTAAGCTGTTTTGAGTTTTCAGCATAGTGATAGGTACTGTGTATAAGGAATTATACTAGGGATTCTAAATCTATTAAAGTTATCAGATGTTATACTTTGAAAAAGTAAGATTTACATGATCTAAGTTGAAAAGGATACGTTAAAAACAAAAGGAGCCTTTGATGGGAACTTACTGAGTTTAAATAGGTTGTATATGAACCGCATACTCACTCAAGGTAACTGCCACTTTAATGGGAAGTATATGAAATTCTGTAAGTGTTCATAAGGTTTTTACTTGACTTTGTAACAAGTCTTTGAACAAAAGAGAATGATCTGTGAGGAAGTGAGAAGTGCTAGAAATAAAACTGCTCATCTTTAAATCAGATGGTCAGTGATTAAAAATAATCTAGAAACTGTAAAATTGCAGAAAATTGTAAAATTCTTGCTGGTGTTTCCTTTGAAGCAACAATTGCCGCTGCTGCTGCTGCTCTGCTGCTAATTACATTTTATTTAATCTTAATTGGAAGGTTTATGAGAAGTTTTTGCTGTAAGTGGTAAGAGGATGTGTACAGGCCTTGAGCCCTTCCATGACCTTCATCCCCAAATTCAAGATGAGATCTCATTTACTACTGGGCCATCATCTTTATTTAAAAAGTTAACTGTGGTCAGAATCATTGAGGTCTCTCATGTTCACAGAGAAATTAGACTGCACAGCCGATGCCAGGCATCAACAGAACAGCAAATGGGTCTGATCTCAGACTCTTTGCTCACATCCTGTGGGCACCTTTAGGCAGCAGGTAGTAATCGTAAAAACAGATCAAGTCAAAGAAAAGAGCGGTCCCCGTTGTAGGTAAGGTTGATTCACTGCAGAAATGAGAAAGGTGACTGTGAAGATTACAAGACAGATCATTAGTTTGAAAAGGTTCAATAGAGCACTATTGTTTAACAGCTTTTTCTACTAGGCAAAAGCAATAAGGCACCAGGTCCACTAGCTTTTTAGAGGCCGAACTAGACCATGGCATACTAACTTTAGCAATAAATCTATCACCTTGTGTGAGCCTCAAGTCACTGGTGGAGAATCAAGCACAGTAGCAGCCCTGGTGCTTTCCAGTGCAAATTCAGGAACATCATTTATCTCTGTCTGGAGTAAAACAATTTATGCTAACATCAGCTCTTTAAACTTAAATGCATAGCAAGAACAGGAAGCTAGAAAATAAGACTGATTTCACGCCATTTATTCATTCATTTATTTCCTCTGTTGTCTGGAAAAAGGAATTGTCTGTCGATCTACAGAATAATCATAGAATAACGTGTAAATTAAATGCTAGAGAAATTAACAGCAAATATTTGGGGACATCTTACATTATGTTATGTTATAGCGAAACAGTTGAAAATAGACAGAAAAGGAAATCAAAAACATAATACAGTAGATTACAGTATATACAGGACATTTAAATGGTTGTTTCTGATACTCATTTGTTGTATTCTGTGTACATAAAAGGTGTGTGTATTTATATATTTTGTCCTTTACGTAGACAATATTGATAGTTACCACCATATAAAAAATAGCTCACAAATAAATGCCAGTTATCATATAAACTCTAGCTAGCAGAACCAATATCTTGACATAGGAAGATGACTGTGTCTGTAATGTGGCCAATTCAGTAGAATACCATCAAACCCATTCACACTTATTTACATGCTACTTTTATGTAGGTTTTCCCATCTGCTCTGAAGATGCGGATTATGATAAAACACTTGCAATGGCTTCTGTTACAACCTCCAGGGGAAAAGAAAAAAAAATATTCATTTATTTCCTCTGTTGTTTGGGAAAAGGAATTGTCTGTCGATCTACAGAGGTATCCATTAAGCAGCTCCACTAAATTTCTCCCAGAACTCTTACACCACTAACAGGCATCTGCCATACCCAAGAAGTGATCCCCTTCAGCCTGGACTTTTGCTGCATGGTTATCACAAGAGATAAAGACAAATGTAAAGACCCACGGCAGAGTCATAATAAAGTCAAATGTTCACTGCTGTGTTTCTATAGAACATAAGAACCTAAAGCAAGCATAAGAATAAGAAAAACATTATTTTGTAAACATAAGTTTACAAACCACAGAAGGTCATTTGGTCCATCTAGCCCATTTGCCAGTTACTTGTTAATTCATCGAAGGATCTTTATTGATCTCATGAAGGAAACTGCAGGTCAACTCTTTAACATTTCTTGAACTCCATTTCTTCTCCCCTGCTCCCACCACCCTTTGGACAAATAAGTGGCTTTTGTTATCTTTTTTAAAGCACATCCATGTAATTTGCGCACGTGTGCTCATGCAGTATGTAAATAATACTATATGCAAATAATAAATGTCTGAGCAAACATGCAGTGATATGTACCCTTATAAATAACTACAATATCTGCTTCAGCTATCTGACTCATTGTACTGTTCAGTGCATTTGTTAATATATTCTGGAACCTATGCCTTAAACTAAGGTTATCTAAACTGATTTTATGACGTAGAAATTCCTGTCTTTTCTGGTAGAGCTCAGTAATTGGTCTTATGTGCAACATTTTCAAGCTATTGTACCACATTTAAAAGTGCTGACAAGGGAAGCTTTATACAGAACAGTAATGCTTGAAGGCTGCCCAGGTTATTTTATCATTTTAGATTGTCACATACTGTAGAACACTTTCTGAATCAAGGGAAATATGAATGGACAAAGTAAGGGAAATTATAAATGTGTACTGCCATTGTTAATGTTTAAATTATTCTTGGTTTTCCAAGCCTGTAATATTTGAAAACATTTTTCACACTGATTAGCTCATTTTAAGCAATTACTCTTAGAGACACATTGTATTACCAATACAAGACAATTTGAAATAATGTATAATGCAATATAAGTATTTTTTTCAGAAGGAATGATTTATAGTACAATTTCCAATTATCTAAAACTACTTGTGTCCAGTACCTATCTGATGATGATGATTCAAAAACTTAGAAAAAGCCAGGCTCTAGGCATCTTGACCCACAAATTGCAATTTGAGCAGAAGGTTGAAATATTGCAATTTGACACCTGTTCTTTCATCCTACCTTTCATGCCTCACAAAACAAAAAATAATTAGTAAGATGTCATTATTTATTCTGACTTCACAGGATGGGATTTTAAATTATTTTGATAAGGAAGCAAGTTAAAAATTGCTGAGGTAAACAAACATGTCTAAAGACATTTATACAGCAATGTACAGGGAATACAGCAATGCTATTTCCAGTAAATTATCTGGACACAAAGCCGAGTTTGGTAAGTGGATTACTGTAAAGGTCTGAAATAAACAATCCATAAGGAGGTCAGCTTTCGTGGATAGAGAAGATGTGCTGATTCGTTGGAAAGCTGGCATCATTGATCAAGATAGGAAAGACAGCCAGGCAGGGGACCTCCATGTGTCTGTAGCTCACTGACCATTCCCATCCTTTTCACTTAACAATGATTCAGCGCAGTTGTACATTGTCTGATTGTACAGATATTTAACAGTTACTGCAGCACACAGCACCACTATTATTACCTTAAGCTATTGTTCATACCTTTAAGATTTAAGATTTTTTCTAGGTTTCACTCTTTTAAAATGCAAGTGTACAGTACCACACTGCTAGTAACGTTCAAAATTAAAGAAATTAGGTGAGCAAAAACCATATCTTCATATCCAAAACAATGAAGGATACATAAGTTTTGTACTTTCAGAAGAATGTTCTAAAGCATCTCACAAACATTAAGAACTGACAACCAATGACCTTGCATTATGCACAGTCCCGCACTTGTTTACTTTGAAAGTAATAAAAAATTTAGAGGAAAAAAAAACTCCTGGCTTGCTATGCTTTTGCCTTCACTTGGATTTCAAGGTATTTAAATCTCAGCTGGAAGCACCACAGTATAGTATGAGCTGATAATATAAGGACTGATGATGGAAGTCAGGACAGGGACCAGGAGCACAGCCTATTCTTATCTACAGTCATCTGCCCTAGGACACAGAAAAAGTTCACAGTTTATTTAGAATAAAAACAATAAACAAGTACCTGTAGGCACTGTATTTTCACTAAACATTTTCGTGATGTGCATTGCCAATACCATTAGAATAAAAATGTTCCCCCAGGACTGGCATTCAATTTTTCATTGTGTTTTCTCTTTTACACAGCTCCAAAGCAAGCGTGAACATATTTTCTTGATATGTTCTAATTGTGCGCAATGAAAGCAGGAGAGTTCTTTTTTTTATTTCAAAATCTGCCACACTTTTGCCCCCTTGAACATAATTATTCATTTCAAGCTAATATATTATGTGCCGACAATCTAATGTAAATGTAATCTAAATATTTTAAAATGTCATTTAAAATATGTAACTTAAAAAAAAAACAGTTTTACTGAAATGGTTGTGGGACTTTAGAACTAACTACCCCACTATGTTAACATTTAACAAGCATTAAGTGATCATGCTTTTAACAATAACATTATAGTGAATAATCAGTTTAATGTCCAGTGTGCTGTAACTATACGTTAGTTTCTATAGTCCAGTCTGACTATGAATATCCAGCTGACTGGTGGTCACAAGGCTAGACTTTATGATTTCAGTGCCCACTAACAAGCCATCATTTCATGACTCTGAGGTCCTTCTCACTGTAATCTCCTTATGTGAGGATCTCCTAATTTCTGATATCTACAGCTGTTGCCTTGGCTAGCTCTGGTGCTGTAATTCTTCCTCTTGCCACTGGCTTTGCATCTAAACGACTTGAGCTGTCCAGCTTTGATGACAGCAGAGACAGGTGGCTGTTCAGCTATGCATCTAACTTCCATACCTGTGACAGGCTGCAGAAAGATTATGCGTGAGATTTGCTTTAAGCACCAGCTGTTGAACGTATACACTCTTCTGCATATTGCAACTGTCAGAGTCAATGTATCAGTTCCATGGAGCAGAAAAGGTACAACATGGAGACATGAAGACAGTTACAGCTTAGTCTCCAGTATGAGGCAGGATGTCCAGATGTGAAAAGACATCCTGCTGTGCCAACAGACTACCAGATTGTTATTGCCTGCCTCTTGATGAAAAGAGTTAGATTGGTGTAATATACTGATCATCGTTCAGTGTGTTACTTCATTATTACATAGAGATCTGATCTGTTATTACTAGATATCCTTGCGTCCAGTTATGTACCAATGCCAACGGAATCCCAGTCTGTAAGCTAGTGACATGAGCCAAACTCAGGCATGTGATATCTGAATTATGACAGTCAAACTGAACTTAAAGAAAGCAGTTTTGCTAATTGAACCTTTTCCCAATTTTCTTTATCAATTTCCATAACTCACACCTCTCTGATGACTGCCTCCATTGGACACATCTGTAAATCTTTATAATACACCTGTTGTGCAGTTTCCATTTTAAATGATGTTGTCAGTGTTCTGCTGTTAATTTGTTTATTAAAGAATTGTTTCACTGCTGTGAAAAACGTAATGGTTACGTTTAGAGAATATTGGATATCACTCGCATTTGTGATGCTTTCAGAAGCAATTAAACGTTAAAAAATGTTTTTGGTAATGAAAAATGTAGCATTGATAGCAAATATACACATGTAGGCAGTAATATCTAAACAATGTTAGTAAAACTGTTCATGACTAAGTCTCTGACAGTGTGAGTATTTTTATATTTTAACTGTGTATTAACATTTTGTTAAGTTCATAAAAAAGATGTTCTTTATTCTATTATTCTGCCTTTTCATGGTATTTAGAACTATTAAAATAATCCTTCCTCAGGACCTCAGCAGTGCTAAAAAAGGTGGGAAAACAGTAAAGCAAGCTGAATTCTATGCTATTAGTCTTTATTGATACCCGCCTTCTTTTTCTGTCCACTTACACTCATGAAAATGTATAACCGCTCTCAATATTAGTTGCCAAGAGGCTGTTGATTTCCCAGTGGAAGCCTCTTTCATTCTGTCACCGATAAAACTGACAGCTAACATGAGTGATGCATTGGCACAGTCTGCAGTAATTTGGATCATGCTGGCTTTCTATACGCAACCAAAGCTGTCTGTTTTTGTAGACTCCTTTCTTCAATGCCTCAGTTCATATTTTATGCCCTGTGCCACCTCACTTTGTCTTCTTTTGGATCACGCTCTGCATGGTTATGAGTAGTCTCACCAGAAACCCTCTATCTAGGATTGGGACAAAATGATGTGATTAAGAATAAAGAATATCCTATTCCCGCTCTACTCTCTTAAAATGACTTGGCACTCTTTCAAGAGAATATCTGGAGCTCACCAGTTTACCATATTTTGAGTTGGGCTTTTTAAAATCATGGAGATTCTAACATCCACATTCAGACCTATAGCAAAGAATTCTGTGAAGATAAACATTTAGCTTAGAATTTGCTTACTGTGTATGATGGTTTTATCTAAACAGTCACAGCATTATAAGTATGGTTCAACTGTAAATGCTCAGGACACTAAAATTGAGTGACCTCAGAAAGACAGCAGTCTGAAACATGCATTAGTGCCATGCTGAGCTCTGATATCTTGGAAGTGAGTGTACACAGGACTAAACACTTTTCAGGATTTGAATCATTACAAGAGCGATAACAGACAAGGTATTTAAAGTTTTGTCACAACTCATGGTTATGTACTGTACAATGCTATTTTGGTCAAATGGTGGTGAGGTGGTGATATTTGCTGTGACATTAGTGTAAATAACATTTCAAAATTTGAAAGCCCTTAACCATCCTCTTTGTACAACAAAAAATATAGAAATGCTTGTATTTGGCTAATGTATATTCATCTAAAGGATTCCCACACAAAAAGGAACTATTTACAAAATTATACATTACAAATTTAATTTCAAATACAGTGCCTTGCAAATGTGTTCAAATGTTGCTGGATTACAAATGGTACTTTTTCCCCCAATCAGTATTCTTATTGCAAACTCACATACTCAAACAGAAAATCTTTAAAGATAAAATGGTAGACACCTACCCCAAAAGACTTGACGTTCTTATTGCGGCCAAAGGTGTCTCTACCAAATATTAATGTATGCGGTCTGAATTCTTATGCAAGCAGCATATTTCAGTTTTTCACTTCCTGTAAGATAGCTGCTGGCAAATAACGAATTTTAGTTTTTATTTTAGCTAGGCACTGTAAATTTTCATTGGAGCAAAGATTACTGATGTTTTGCTTCAATACTTCCATCTACTAGAATGTGCATTAAATATTCACAAAAATTTGTGAAGAACACTACAAGTTGTTTATAATCACACTGTCATCTGACTGTTTATGAGTTGCATAACCCATGTAAATAATCTATACTAAATATCTGTTTTACAAGACAAGAGTAATAAGAATGTGTGAAAATGATGTTTGTGGTGTGTTGGGTTGAGGATAGTAAACTCAGAGACTACTAAGGAACAAGTAATAGGTTTATTCCATGCTGAAAAGATAAGAAAGAAAACACAATGTTTCGGCCACAGAGCCGTCTTCAGGTGTGAGAAAGACAGGGCAGTAAGTAAAGGTAATGTAGCGGGAGAACAAAAGCTGGGAAAGAGGAGGAGCGAGAGGCGGGAGCAGGGGACAGAAAGAGAGGCCAATCAGGAGGTGTGGTCAGGATAGGTGAAGAGAAGTGTGAAATGAAACCTACAACGAATAGAGAGAATTTAGAAGAAAAGCAGTCTGTTGTTAAGAGAAGGGGGAAGGTGTGATCCTAGCTACAGGATCATTTTGGTTTCTGTAGTCTTTCTGATGTATGAGTTTAGAAAACCATCTTTGAGAACACAGACGGAGAGATTAGAGTGGTCGTGGCCGTCAGAGGTGAAATGAGAAACAATGAGCCTGGAGATATCTTTAATCTTCACAGCCCTAACATGTTCTCGGTCTCGAAGTCCTAGAGTCTCCTTCATTTTTCTCCAATGTAGGTGGCGAGACTACCAAGAGACTACTAAGGCTACTAAGGTAGGAATCAAGTCACTGAGATGAAACAGCAACTTGAACACATGAATTCAATGAACACAGTGTACAATTTTATAAATACAATAATAAAATGTCAAATTAAACATTACAAAAATGAATATACTCATCCCTAGCTATTCAAGAACAACTGCTTTCACAATTTCCATTCATCAGCAAAAACTTTTAAAAGCAACAAGAGATTCCCATTAAAATGCATTTTAAAGTCCCTGATTCATTCCAAGTGCTCTTGGCTTGACACAAACCAGTTGAGTTAAGGCATGTTTCTGGTGTATCCGAATAGTTTGGCAGCATAAATTGCTAAGCATATTGTGCAACAAGTAGAATTTACTGACATTGATTTTTATGCAAGCCTTTATATTTAAATGTATTGTGAAGCAGTTATGTGGAAAAAGTTGCCTGACTCATTTACTGCACATACTGTAAACAATACACAAACTAATCAAAATGTATCACTAAACTTTTTTTTCTGTTGTTAGTTATTAAATCGTGTGAAGTCAAAGAGAACAAAACCCATAACTGTAAACATAAGAGCATCAGGCTGTCTGGTCATCTCGACACCGTGCATTTATCATGAACATAATGAAAATAAAACATTCCTTTGCATGACATTTTAAGATTTGTGAATCAATATTATTTGTATAAATTATGCATTCAAAATTTAATTACTTAACTATACTTAACTAGTACGGTATAATACAGTTACAATTACTGTTCAGATAGTTACTGTACGTCTTGCTATGCCCAAAAGCTCTGGAATGATATCCCCAAGGATATCAGAGAGTCACCTTCCCTGAGTGCTTTCAAATCCAGACTCAAAACCTTCTTCTTTAGAAAGGCGTTTAACTTAATCAGTTCTGTATTTGTCCTTTGCAGAAACATTCTTATTTTAAACAGTGCTAATTTTGTTAACTCTTAACTTTTTTCTCATACTGTGAAGTGCCATAGAAATTATTATTCATGATAATAATAATACAGTCAACAGCAGAGAGAAGCAAAAAAAAAAACAAATGGAAGAACAAGCTGCATGTTTGGAGCCTGTATTAGCAGGGGAAATTAACTTGCATAACAAAAATAGGTACTGTATGTATATGTATCACCCGTTTTAGTGAGTATTCATGAATGCTCAGTTAAGAAAGTATATATTAATGAATCTGCAGTGATGCAAAAACCTGAACAATCATTCAGAGATGACAAAATACTTATTGTAGTAAAAAGTGTAATAATCAGTCTTATACAACATGGACATTCATATTCTTGAAAGAAAGATATCCAAATACGTTTGTGAATTAATCTTTGTCAAACTCATCTATTTGGAATAATAATAGCTTAATTCACTAGCATTATAATGTGAACATTGAATATGTACTCACCAGATTATGAAATTCTTAGCCAGGCACAGTCCTGATCAGATTTTTAAAGGAGAGGAATTCTACATCTGTTCACTGCTTGCCCAGTCTTAGTTTCATAGATCTGAGCCAAAGGCTGTGTAGGAAAAGAGATAGAAGGGTACCAATTACGGTAGCCTTGCACTGAGGACAACTTCTCCAATGACTCAAGTACAAAGTTTTCAGGACTTTGGACCAGCTGCGAGCTGTGACTTGGATATAAATTTACAAAGTCTGCTCATCCATATTTTGTTACTGCTGCACTGAATATTTGGAGATGTTCAGTGGTGTCGACAGAAGTCCAATGGAAGCTAAGTTTGTCTCAGTTGCAGTTCAGACAGTTCTGGTCACACAGGAATGTGATGAAGTTGACTGTTAACTGTCAACAGGGAGCCTTGCAAACTACTTTGCAGAGATCTCTAAATTGTGGTACCATGGATTGACAGCAGGAATCTGCACATGGCTTATTCCTTCTTGGTGGATCACAGGCCCCGTCATGTAATTTATGACAGAGGACCTCCCCAGCTGGAGGTCACAGTACAGATATCATTTCCTCTTGTCGATAGGCATCAATTTAGCCGTTCATCATTGGAGGAGTTCCTGTGTGTCAGTCAGAAAGCCAGCACATTCTGTTATTCCCTCAAAATTCCTTAACAGTTGACTCAAAGAAATCTTATTTTGAAATCAAGGCAGAGAAAATAATTGAAATCTTTCTGAATACTTAACTCTAAGCATTACCTTGTTGCAATAATACAAATGATCTCTATTTCACCTGCATATCCCTCTATAATCTTGACCCAGATTTCCAGTTTACCCTGGACATCATTGCACCTTGTCTGACTCTTTGAATCTCAAGGGCACCAAACTCTTGAGACCTGTGCACCATGCAACTACTGTACCATGAAGTGTGCCAAGGATATGAATGTGACAAATACCCACCTCATGTTAGTTTAATGGACACATACTATCTTTGATAGCAATGTTAAATTACAATGGTTGTGCTTACAATAAGTATACAGTAATATTAACATCACATACTGTGCAGTATCTATATTTTAAATTTCCAAATCTTTTAAAATCATATTCAGACCAAAGTAGAATGCTTTCATATTATATACTGATATACTGTAAATACACTAAAATAACTAAACATACACCAAAAAACACTAAAAGTGCTTTTATTTTTTTCCTGTTTTGTGCAATGCAGAATAACATTAAGCGTTAAGACGTCTAAACATTTCGCTGAGCCACAGCTTGTACAAAATGATACCTCTTAATAATTAGGGAGGCATAAGAATGAAAACACCTTTTTAAATTTTATTCAGGAACTACCATCAAATGAATAGTGTGATGACTTGGTTAATTTACTATATATTTGCATTAAAATAAACAATTTAGTGTGAAACAAAATTAGAATACTCAGCTGGGGTATGACTCATGTATCTGAGAGGAATAACTAAGTTCTTAGACTGTATTGTAAAAACATGGCATTCAATTTTTCTTCATGATGGTGCATGATAATGCAATATTTACATACCACTAAATTATAAGTACTAACATTGCAGCAATTAATTGGAAAGCAAAGCATAAAATATATTATACTTCAAAATGTATGTTTAGGGGTCTACAGATTTATTACAATGGCCTGAAATCGGTTTTAAAATTCACAGTTCTGTGTGGTCTTTATTTTGGTGAATAATTAAGTAACAATTGTTTTTGTTTCATCCTCGGAGCGAATAATCAGGTCAATTACTGTAAATATTTATAATTCCCCAATTATTTCTTTGAGGCTGCAACTTCAATATAATATTTCATTTGTTTAGAAAGGACCTTAAAAATTAAAAATCCTGATGAAATATGCTATGCTTAAAAAAGCTTAATATTAGACTTTGCTCACTGTGATAGCCCAGATTACTTAATTTACTTCTATATTTCTGTACACATTTGCTTTGGCCATTTTTAAAGTAACAGCAGACTGCCTTTAAATGTCATATTGGGTATTTTAATATTAATAGAAAATAGTACTTGTGTGCTTACAATAACCACATCACTTAGCAATGGAAAAACAACTATAGCAAAAATAATTGGTCATAGGATCCCAAGTGGCTTAACCATTGAAATACTACAGTAGCAGATCACAGAGTACCAATAGTATCATAAGGCCCAGGCAACTACTCCAAGGAAAATATTGATAGAAATAGTAAGCCAGTGGCTGTATATTGATGTTGTCAGGTTATTCTGAATTGCACATTACCCTTATTTTGCTACATGAAGGCAGCACCTGTAGCCATTCTGGTACCAGTTCTCCAGTTGATACTAGATCTTCTGTGAGTGACTATGGAGTTGGCAGTATGGAACACAGTGGATAAGTTTACTGTGCACATTTGGGAGCAATGCAGACTTGTTTTCCCCATGCTAAAATGAAGCTGACAATGCTGGACAATCCCCATCTTATTTCTGAGCTACCAAACAAAGTAAAGCAGAACACAGCCCAACAATTGTAAACTAAGAAAGTAGAATGGCGCAGGAACCTGTACACATTAAAAGATTGTAACAGATGTAAGAAAGGTTCAGAGTTTATTCACACAATAATCAAACAAAAGCTTCTTCAAATGGGTCAATTGATACACAAACTGAAAGCAGCGTACTCAATAGAGTTCAACACATGGTTAGCATGCAGCTCTGTGCTAAACTAGTTAATCTAACTTAAGACCAATTGCAATTAGCTGAGCAGCTAAAATTATTCTGGAGCACCATATTAAACCTTCAATTGCAATGAACCCCAAAAAACAGTTGCTTCCCTCTAGAGGTTACCATCTCTTTACAGTATATGGATTCAGCAATTTAGTAGCATACTAAGCAGAGCATTGGATATAATATATATGGAAAATTATTGTAATATTTAACTAGAATTGCTTTCCAGTCACACCTCATTTATTAATAATGAAGTTTATTAATACACATTTATTTAAAAAGTGTCATTAAAATGAAGCTTAATATAAAGCCTTTAGTATGCAAGAGTGAATTTACAGATATCTTGGGAAATGAAGAGAACTGAAATTAAAGAAATATTTAAACTGGGAGTAAGTCTTAAATGTGTTCCATCACATTCTGCATGTCAGTTGAATAGATTTGTTGTATATCGATCAATCATGATGGTAGTCTACTTTTGTCCTCTTCAGGGAAAAACAGGTATATTGAGGAATTAGAGGTACAGAGGATAAAATTGCCTAGGCAAATGTACAGTAAGGGTACATAAAAGAAAAAAAAACTTAATTGAAGTGCAACAAATGTAGCCTATACATAAAACCTTCATTTGAAGGATATCCATATGAATCTATATAATTTAACAATGGAAATAAACACTGCTAATACTATACAGTAGATGTCAAATTCAAGCCTGCAACTGCTGTACTCATTTGCTTCATGACTAATTGCAATTGACTATTGCATTAGTAGTTATGTACCCCTATCTAGTATATTTTAGCATAAATGCAGTTCTTAAGTTAAAAACCAACATTACATTGTCAGGGACATTCAGTTATATATAAACAAAACAATAATTATACACGAATGTGGCCTACATATTAATTTATAAATCAGATTAAGTGTAATGTTTTTATTCAGAGCCCCCTACAGTTCATGCTAATTAGAATAATGTTTAGCCAATACTAAGCACGGGTTCAGCTGGTGTCCAGCTTTGTTCTACACATTTTTACATTGTAATTGATCTACAAATATTGAGATGATCACCAGATTGTTTCATATTAACTAGGCCAAAACATCATCATTGCAATTGAACTTCTGTAAGAAGCCTACCTCTCCTCAGATGGCTCATAAGGCTTGAGCACATGGCCATAACAGCAAAAAAAACACAGTGCAATGAGATTCTACCAAAGGTCAGCAACAAACACAAAAAGAAAACCTGCACTAGCCAACCAAACAAGATGGATGGCTATGAATAGGTTTATATACTAAATCAATCTAAATTAAACCCATATGAGAATATGACTCTCAGCCCTTCACCAATTATCAATAATATATCACATGTGAACCTATTTACACACAATGGAGGTCTAAAAGACCTCTTGTGGCAGGTCAGCTGAAGCTACTTTTCTAATGACTGCTGATATGCCACACCCTGCCTCTAACACAGCCAGACTTTGATAGAGTAGTTTTGAGAAAGAAACAAAAAAAAAACCAACAGCGAGAGACAAATAATTAAACAGCTAAAACCACCAGGTGAAGTTAAACAGAAAATAAAAACAAGTGAATGACATCTTGATCATGCTTCATAATCTGTATATACAGCATATACTGTATATCACAGTCTGATTACATAACATTTTCTAGGGAATGCAGTCACATAAGACCAGCCCTAAATGTACCTCGCTCACAGACCCCCCACTCTTAACAAGCTCACACACAAGGAATAAATAAAACCTTTACAGAGGAATAAGAGGCTTAAGAATTACATCTCATAACTCAAACAAATGAACTCTGGCCAGTGCAACCTTGTTGGATTATTATGGCTGACCATAGCATGATTAATTATTGTGTGGTTTACCTCTGTGACCTTTGTTTTGCTGAATTTATATCAGCTATAATTTATCCTTTTTTAATAATCTCAAAGGAATGTCTATGGAAAAATAAAAATAAGAATCACAAAATAGTGTATCCTAGATCTAGGGTATCCATGCTTGCACACTGTTAAACCATTACAGCCCATTTTCAGGGGATATTTAACGACTGCATATAAATTCCTTTGCTTTTTTTCTCAATGAACAGTGCACAAAAAGAATAAAAACCTCTTTCTCAAGCATTGTTATAAATTGTATTTTTGTAAGAATGGTATTATAATGGGGTTTTCCTTTGATAATAGTGGACATAATAAAAACAAAATAACAGCTCTTAAATGCAACTGCAATACAAGTTTGATTTTATGTTAAAAAAAGTCCTGTGAGTCCCATAATAAAACTGCTATCTGAACACAGTGACACTGATAGAAGTGTAGACTATAGTTGGTATGGTCCATCTGAAGAGAATGAGACTCAAAGGAATGAAAGTGATGGAACAATACATCAGAGTACAAAGAGGCTGTATAAGTGTAGAATAAAGTTGTTACACTCTTTCAGCTCATAGTGAGGGGACTAATGACCAGTCTAACAGTCACACAGAAAACAGGGTAGAATGCTTAAACTCAGCATACCATGGTCAGTCAGAGAAGAATGTAGAATACAGATAGTACTGTCCTTTGGAACATACTGTAGAGAGAATAAGGTCTTTAGAACAGAGATGGTATAGTAGAGCATAATGAGTTTGAAAGGAGTGTAATATAGAGTTGATAGCCCATCAGAGTACATTCAGACTGAGAAGAATATAGAAGAACAAGTAAAGGTGTTTATTCCATGCTGAAAAGAGAAGAAAAAAACACAACGTTTCAGCTGTGGAGCATTCTTTGGGTGTGAAGAAGGCTCCACAGCCGAAAAGGTGTTTCATTTCTTTTTTTTTAGCATGGAATAAACCTTGACTTGTTCCTTTGCAGCCTACATATGCTGACACAGCTACCTACATTAACTACTTTAGACTAGAGAAGGTACTGTCTATCAGAGCACATTGAGATTGAGAGAAATTTTAAATAGAAATGGTATGATCCAATAAAACACAGTGAGACTGAACAATTATTAGAATAGAGTTGGTACAGTCCATCTGAGCACAGTCAGTTCGACAGGATTGAAGGATAGAAAAGGTGCAGAAATTGGTAACAGATATGCTCAAGTAAATCACAGTACAGTGATAGAAATGAAGCTCACAGTGATACTGGTACTGTGGTTCTGAAGTGAAAAAGACAAGCAAATAAATCACATGTGCCTCAAATAAAAAAGATGTGGCAGAAAACTGAAAAAGGATAGCGCACACTAATACATGTGGACATGCAAATTCAGCAGATGTTGTAGAAAAGAGTAGACATGCAATCTAAAAAATGTAGATGTGCAAATTAAAAAGTGTGGGCGAGCAAACTAAAAAACGTTGACCCGCATTCTAAAAAGGGAGAGCATGCAAACTGAAAGACGGGATATGCAATATAAAAGAGTGTGCCGTAAACAGGTAGGTGGGAACTTGGTGGTGATGTAAAGAGTGACCTGCATCTGGTTGTGCACATTTCTTGTTGCCTAATATTGGGGAACATTTTCTTCCAGAGGACTGCACGACATTGTATTGTACAGGACCACTGTGGATGATGTTCTTGTATTTTGTCTTGACCTGCTGCCATTTCCTCCCTTTGTGGTCTAGCTACTGTAAATGCATAGATTTTTGCTGCATAAAAACAATATAGTACAACTACACAATAGCATAAGCTTCAATGCTGTAATAAGACCCATTACCTTGGGGAGAAACAGACTACAGACTCAATGGAGCCCATTTGCGCTACAGTACATATCATTACATTGTACTGCATTGGATATAGCTTTACGATGTCTCCTATCAAAGGGACCTCTTAGCCACATTCCTCTGTGCTTATAGAGAAGCCCAACCTGCTAGGCACAGAAAAAAATAATAGTAAAACTTAATTCTAAGTGAAATATTATGCCTTACTGCTACACCTGTATGTGCAAGATAGGAAGAAGGGACAGGAGAGTGGAAATGCAAGCTTATCAGAGGAATATTAACCTTTAATGGTCAACAGGTGTGTATACTAATCAAAAAAGGGATGTAGAGAGCAAGAGAGAGAATGTAGCAGCAGCTAGTAGTAGTCTTTAAGACAATGAAAAAGGAAACTCCTGCTATTTATAGTGGAGAGAAATAAAATATGTTTGTAATTAGAATAATTAAATGCCAAATAAACAGAGCATACACTTAAAAATACACAGTACAGTAAACTGACAGAATTACTTACTTATCAAATGTATAAGTACTGTACAGTTAAGCACTTCAACATAAAATAAAACACACATTAAATAAAAATAAAATAGCAAATAAAAGTTGTTTCCCTAACATGATCACAATGCAGGTTACGTACATAATTTGCAGTGGTTAACACAGTGTTCTCATTACGTATTCTTAGGAAAGGATAAAACATTACAGCGTTATCTGAACTATATAAATTTATATACAATAGTTAGAGTAAACACATCAACCTTTTAAAAAATAACCACCGTAAGTTACCGGGTTAAAGACTTTGATGCATTAAATGTTCATGAAGAAGGTGGAATAATGTTGTGTACTTTGTTTTTTATATTTACTGTAGTTACCATTACTACCTACCATATGGTTTTAAAGCCACTAGAGTACAGTATGTGTGAAATATATTTTTCATAACCAAAATATAAACCAAAAGATAAAATGGTTTGTGATTACTAAATGCTGAAATTTAAATTAAGACAAAATATAAATTATCTTAATACGGATGTAAACCTGAAAGAAACTCATCTCGTTCACAACAAGCTTCAGTATAATAATAAACTATTTTTTATATATCAAACTGAGTAATTTTGTTTTTGTAAAATAGCCCTACTAATTAATTTAATATTTAACATACTGTAATACAGAGTTCAACTTAATTCTATAACTGGAAAATGGTTGTCTCAAGGGGCTCAGGATTTGAAACTAGGTGTTTTCTGGCAACAGTCCAAATACATCCACATGCCATATTAAGCATTCAAAATAGTGCAGTCCGACAATAGAATATTAAAAAAAAACTGTGGTCCAGTATATTATGGTGAGGCATGTGCACCGCAAATTGCTGCATTATTTGGCGCACATTCTGAAAAGCTAGATCTGCATATACTGTATATGTATTGGACATTATTTTAGACAGCTGATTTGGGTATTTTTTTAATGTTTTAATAATATGTATTGACCTTCTCTCAATACATAATTCTTCCTGTTTCCCTGCCACAGTACACAAATCTTCAATTTTTTCACTCCATTAGCATTTCTAGTTTCAGGTAGTTTTGCGTCGAAGGTAATTACAGTACTTCATGTGCATCCCTATTTAGTCAAAGAGAATATGAAGATTAAGCTGACGTGCCTATTTCAGAAGGATATAAAAATATATAAAGAACATTATTATTAAACCTATACACATATGTGCCATTTTGACTTATGACCTTGAATTAGAAAATTGATTGTGCAATAGTTTTGTAAAAATAAAAAGCATTGCATGATTCAGTGTGATAAGGTTCATTGTTGAGCCTGCTTACTGTGAAACTCAAATGACTTCATCTCTCACAGGGGATAGAATTCATTGGGCCAGAAGATGGCACTCTCTAGTCAGTTACTGAAACACACAGTCTTTGTTTTTATTTTTGCACATATTTGGGATATTACATATTACATTTAATAACTGCAATGTTGATCACTAAGACAGACGACAAATTAAAGACTAATAATATAGCAATAAATATACCATGTTGAGACATCAAATCCAGCCATTCTACTTGACTTGAATTAGTTGTTCAGTATTAAATTGCAAATTCAGACAGAATTCATAAACCAGTGCAGGACAGCAGGAGCACAGAAGATTATAAGGATTTGTATCATTATTCAGTACAAACAATGTATTCTCAATTATTATGCTGCTTTGTCTATTTAGCTAAATCTGCAGGTACTGTATATCCAGGAGATCATTCAGTGCATTTCTGCATCTTCCATTTTGTGCCTCAACAAAGTCATTTGTTATCTTTTACAAAAATGCCAGTTCACATTGCATAAACATAAGAATATGAACATCTTAATTAACATAAATGACAAACATATAACCACAACAAATTCACAAAATATGTTGCAGGAAAATTATATATAATATACCTTTATTTTATTGCAGTGCACAGATTTGTTATTGAACAGACATACATCCATTTCCTAACTACTTTATTCAACGTAAGGTTGCATGGGGCACATACAGACACAAACTCAAAAGGTGCTAATTTTCCCAGAAGTCAATTAAACTACCAGTATGTCTTCGGACTGTCAGAAGAAACCCACACAAACACAGGGAGAAATACAAACTCCATGCAGATAGCACTCTAGGATCAGAGTTGAACCCAGGGCACCAATGCTACCAGGCAGAAATGCTATCCACTGCACCTGCCCTTGAACAGAAATGATTCTGGTAAATTAATTACGCTGAGAAACATCCATTATCAACAGGTTTGATCCATATGGCCTCCAGTGTGAAAGATGTATTGCTTCCAACAAGCTAGTAGCATGTGTGACCACTGTTGGAAGCAATACAAACTATACATTTCTGACACATACTGTACTTCACACAATGTTGCAGAATGTCTTGTGGAATTCTGCTCTATTTCTTTTTTACAGTCGACTGTACATAAGCATGTGCTTGCTTTTTGGTATCTGAATCCTAGATATCACACACAATCCCAGTTTATCCCACAAAAATTCAATGGTACCAGGAATAATCAGCAGAGCACTCAAAGCATAACTGAACAGTTATGCTACACAAGCAGCATGAGGACATGTGCTGTCCTGCTGGGTTATTGTCATGTGAGGATAATCCTGGAGGAAGAGAAGTAAGTGAGGTCCCAGGACAATGCAGAGCTATACTATAAGACAGGTTGCCAATAGCTAGTTCTGTAGCTAGTAGACACTCCTGTTCAGATATTAACACTTGGACCTCCATCACATGATGGTGTGTCAATCTTGATAAGATCTTGTGACTAATGGTGTTCTAGATCATGGATCTAGAACACCATTAGTGGACTGTCCATCATATCACTGATGGACAGTAACACATTATTAATTGCTTTTAATTGCAGTGAATACCCCAGCAACAGTGTGCTGGCTTAGTTTGCCTTCAACATAAATTACTCCAGTACCTGGAAACTACCATTGGTGGAAACAGATGTCTCCTTTGTAGCCCCAAGGCGCCTCACACAAAGGCCTTAAGTACTGTAATTATTTGTCCGTGCCTTGCCTCATGTACAGTAAGTAATTAAGTTTTGTTTGTCTTATAACCGTGTCCCTGAATCTTTTGGTAAACTCACATTCAAGACTGATAGAATAAAGATGCCTTTTCTCTTGATAAGCAGATAGTGGCTACTTTCCATTTTTCATTATTGATTTTCAGCAGGTTTGGAAATCAACAGGTTATATCACCCTCCAAACTCTCTCACTACTGAAGCAATCAAGTGCCTCATCTCAGCATTAAGATCAGCCCTGAATGATCGGTTAATCAAAATGTCGCCAATATATTTAATAAATATCCATAACATGTATATTTATTCTTCTAAAAACATAAGTGCATAGAGTAATGGGATAGTAATAATCTTACTTGAATTATCATTAATTAAATTATCAGCATCACTCAGTTGTATGCTTAGTGTTGAAATTGCGACTCCTTGAAAATGACTAATGGGCAATATAGTACTGTATAAAATAGTGATACCTTGTCAAAATGCAGACTCTATCTTCAACACTTCAACATTTTTTTATTAATGATAGAGCTGTTCAGGGAGCAAGAAAAATCCTGCTTCAGAAATAGGGTTGGGTCACCTGTCTGAAAGCTGCTTATAACCACAACTAATTGGTTTTAAACCAGATCCTTTAGCTACTAGGACCAGATAATATAGTACTGTCAATGTCGGTGTGTTTCAGCAGTAGTTTTTTTATGTTTTTTTATCTTTGATCCTTTTAGAAGTTTATTTTGTTCTTGTACTATATATATATATTAATTACCAAAACCTTTTCAATGTTACTTTGTTTAAACTCATTTGCATGCAAAGTTCATTGTTGTAATTTATTGGCTATGCACAGACACAACAATAAACTGTGCCAAAGATGTTGCAGTCAAAAGGCATGCTACCTGTATGCTACTGTATACTATTTGGCATAAAGTAGAAATCTGATGATTGTTAAATTCGAACACATACTGCACATATGGAGAAATGGGTAATGAAAACAGATGATGAATACACTCCAACTCTAACCACCAAAGAAATATAACATAACGTTAAAATCATTAAAAGGTCAGTTTCACTTTTCAAGGTCAACATTTATTTTAGTATAGGGGATAGTCTGAAACAATATGTAGTCCAGTACTGTACATCCATCTGCATGTAGGTAAGAATCTATATTCTGTTTGTTTTGATGGCTTTGGTGACCCACCAAATTCTTTTATTGTCATCTCTATTGGAGTGCTTTGCCAGTGAAAGCTTTTAACCATGAATAAACTGTATGCTGACTTTAACGCAAGCTCAATAACACCAGTATTAGCATTAGCACCAGTATTTTTGAGACAAATGGTTTTCTGTTCCACAGTAGCAGAATAAAGCTTAATGAATGAGCCTCTTTCTATGGCATTGGTACAGTATTTTTCTTGCACCAGCACTCTGGTTCCTGTAACGATGCAAAGACACCACTTACATTAGCTGCTTACATGTAGGCCTGTTATGAGCACTAAAGAGGTCAAGTTTGCATCTGATTCATACTTTTGGAACAAATCATGTCAGTGAATCAAATTTATCAATTCGCTTTCCCCTGGATTATTTTTTCCATATGATTCACTAAGTCATTCTGTTCATCTCCAGAACTCATGCAGTTCCAATCATAGCTGGGAAAATAAAGGGAAGAATTTAGAAAGTGAAGTTTAATGTGGCACTAAATGAGGCCATTTATATGCAATACACACACATTATCCCTACAGTATGAGTATTTTTATAAAAACACCAATAATCTAATTATCTATTTATCACCCAATGTGTTAGCTGTTCCAACAGTCCCCTCACAGACCCACTTGCTACAGAAGGTTAAGCAATTAAACCTTCAACACTGTATCTTGAAACTGTGAGTGAACACATGAAATTTAAATGTTAAATGAAGCTGTTTAAAAAGAACAGCTTCAGAAATGAAACAGAGAAATAGACACAAAGACATCTTTGTGTCTATTTCTCTGTTTCATTTCTGAAGCTGTTCTTTTTAAACAGCTTCATTTAACATTTAAATCTCAGATCTCAGAGTTGCTATGTTAATGATGGGATGAGGTCATGGTAAATTCATCATCCAAAAGGTCCTAAAGAATAATGATTCCGTCTGATATTATTGTTTCAAGGCAATTTAAGAATTTTGCTCTGTAAGGGGATGTTTTCAAAACACATACTTTCAGTATGCGTAGCACATCATTATAATATTCACCCATGCTTTATTTTTGAGACCATAAAAGTCATTTTAATATAACATTTGTTTTTGAAATGACATGTACAATGTTGAGATATACTGTAGCAAATAACTAAATCCATTATTTTAAATTGATTATTTTTCCAGTAACACATTTGTATACAATATAAATCTACACATTAAAGAATTTCTGAAGGTTTATACTGTGTGATGTGAAATGCACTCAAATTCTATTGGATAGGAAGGATTTTTTTTTTATGTCTAAACATAGACAAAAAGAAAAGTTTGCCATACACAAAGGGAATCTTTCAGTTTGAATATGGTCAGTACTGTTATTTTTTAATGGAACATTCCTAAGGGATGATTCACTACATAAAGATAAGATCACTTTATTAGCCATATACAATTTCTTGTATTAGGAATTCGTCTTTTCGTATACCCCAAATTGCTCTCCATGAGAGAGACAGACAGGGAGAGAAGCTTGAGGTCAGAGCGCAGTGTCAGCCATTGTACAGCTGGGCAGCTGGGGTTAAGGGCCTTGCTCAGGGGCCCAACGGAGTAGGACTCCTCTTTCAAGCCACAGGCGCAGATCCTTAGCCACAGAGCCACCGCTCCTCCCTAAGAATTACAGGTGAAGAGTCTGTGTGAGTGTCCCCACAGTGTATTTAGTTTTTGGTTGGGTTTCAATAGCAGTTGTGGGTGGGCTGCTGAGGAATGTGTTTTTCTGCTGTAAAACCTGCAAGTTCCAATATTACCTTGAGTGAGTTTTAAGGCGTTCATATATCTTGACCTGCCTTAGTTAAGGGTGGGGTCTGTCCCATCTGGAGGCTCATCTGGGTTTGTGGCCTGATTGAGAAAAGATGTGATACTCCCTAGACTATTTTTTTTCTTTTCCTTGACAAAACTTGCACATTGGTCTAGGGCAGATACTGGAAGCATTTGTGATTCAGGTCAGATAGGTAAGAGTGGAAGACCTAAGCATCTTACAAAACCCAGGTAAGCTTTGGGAGACAAAAGAGAATCCACAGGGTAATGTGCTGGAGGGTTGCGTGTAAGGGAGTGTGGCAATCCATTTGGAGTGATTGGCCCTCAGCCCAGGATCCTTGGGAATAGCTGTCTTGGTTTGGGGACCACTGGGCGTAGTATACCGAGAGTGACCTTGATTGGTGTGATAGCTGTGAAGATGATGAACACGACTTGTACTGTCTCAATACTACTGTACATACCTTGACATGTTTACCTTTCTAAGGGTTAAGGGAAAAAAGGGCTAAGGGAAGTATATGTGGCAGGGCTGGAATGTCCCACAACCTTCTGACTCACGTCTGGGGTAGTGCTTGATGTTTACTCCATGCGGAAGGAGAAATAAGAATCAGAAATCTATTACTTCAGACCAGTTGAATTACATCAGCTTACAAGGGCTGGAGGAATAGAACACAACCCCAGTGTGTCCTGAGCTTGGATGAGACAAGCTTAACTTGATGAGAAAGTGACTAAAAACCAAATGGGCTCTCAGAAGCTGGTATCAGAAACCCAGCCAAAGTAACAACTGGTCTTACATGACAAGGAGGTCATAACTCTGTAGGTCCACAAGCGCTCCAGCTGCTGGGACCAAATAATTTAGATTTAGCAACAATTTACCAGGGACTGGAACTTACAGGAACAGTTTTAAGACTAGTATAACTCTGTGACAGTTTCTGCAGCTGGAAAATGCAACTCTGTCAGACTCCCTTTATTTGAATACAAAATGGATAGAGCACCAAAAAGGTGCAGAGACAGGGAACAGTGCATCAAGTGTCCATCACATGGATCTGTGAGTGGGGGGAGAGATATGAAGCTCTGCCTGCTAATTAACAGTAGAGGAAGATCCTGGAGTTCAAGGTGGCCATTTGTGACACATAAAGAATCAGCCATCTGAAGACCAGTGAGACTGAGTACAAATAATCTCTCTGAAAACAATAAAAAAATGTGAATGATGTGTTGGACAAGTTTAAGCAGGAGATGTCTTCCCTGGTCTCCAGTACAGGATATCCAGTGGAGAGGCGGAAATAAAGGACCAATGAGTCAAGGTGAAGATTCTGCAGTCCAATGTCAATGAGACACATGCTAAGGAGAGCCAGTTGGAGAAGATTCTTCACAGAAGCCATGCTGTAGATTTTACAAAGGGAGAAAAATGGAAAACCAAGGGAGATTATCCACATCTTGAGGAGAAATAATTCTTCTGAAAGAATTATTTGAGCAACAAAAAAATCCAGATCTATGAACTTTTGCTGGAACACTCATAAGCCATCAAGGTGTGGGTGTCAGCTGAAAGTAAGTACCAAGTTATTCTGTACAGAAACCTTGCTGAAACAGAAGAAAGGCTGGAGTACCTTCAGAAAAGCGTGGAACAGAAGGAGCTGCAGTAGGAGCTCTTTTGCCTTGAACTGAAAATAAAGTTCAGGAACTGCTAAATCCTTCCAGTCCACTTCTTAAGAATGTTGTGGAGATGGAAAACTAATTATCAGGAGGCCAGTATTTCAATATCCAAACCAGACCCATATTATTTGAGTCCATCTTGACGCCTGAAGTGAAGAAGTGTCTGAATTGACACCCCTCAATCCGCAGCTCCAAAAAGGAGGTACATCTAGACTTGGACCCCAGCTAGAGATTGTCATAAATCCACTAACTCGGCCACAGCCGCAGAGTAAAGTACCATGCATGGATGCCCAATCCTCCTGATAACATGACCAATTCATACTCTTAATGATGAAATTGCTCCAGTGTTGTCTCTGATAACTTAACAGCCAGCTAGGTTTGCAACCACCACTCCCATAGCAATCTCTGGTATATTCCTTTATACTTAATGGAAGACGCAAGTCAGGGAGACAGGTGTTTGGGGAGTAATCACGGTGGTTAGACTTCATTTAATGTATATGCTACTCTGTAAAACATGCACAGTAGTCACGCTTTAAAGATTTTCTTCAAAAAAACCTCTGGATTATAACATAGATCTCAAGTTGGTAAGGAGGTTTGAAGACATGGCAGATCCAGTACAATATGCTGCCTGTGATAGTATCTTCAGGAAAATGGGCCATTCTCCCGAAGCTCTAACTTGTAATACATTGAATGAACAACACACAGGAGCTGGTGTAAGTTAAGCTACCGCTTTTTATTTTCCTGGTGGTCTTGTACTGAATTCATGAGGTCTGATTGTTTAGTTCAGTCCATTTCACACTCATTTATGAGATACATTATCGTGATACCGCTGTAAAGGCACTGCAATATAGGGGGAAGTCAGGTTGTAATCCACAACACCTTTCATGAAAACAAGAAGTTTATGTCAGCTTTTGAAAAATGTTTCTCCTTCCTACTTCTGCAAAAAAAAATCCAATGTGCAAGGTCGGGAACTCTGAGCACCACACATTCTAAATACATTCTATCATGATAGCTTTGAAAAAGCCCAAGGGTACGAGTGTAACACTTAGATAAACCCCAGGAAAGAGTTATCTGTAAATAAAACGCTGTAAATTGAGCAACATGACAGTCCAAATAAAGCTGAGCCATATTTGAAAATGGAGGATTATTGTTTAGTGACTGCCTGCGGCTACAGTTATGGCTCCTAATCAACTGAACAGAATGTACATTCAGAGAGCTCCTAGGCAAAAAAGTAAAAAAAAACTTCCCAAAGTGTAATATGGTTTCATAAGGTGTTTACAATTAGATATCAAGCCTTCCTTCAAAACACCTCTAAAAATGTGTTCTGTTTTGCCTTTTTTAATAGCTTACATATTACTGATTTGTTTATGGTTGTTTTATCCTGGCCCTAGTCAAGATCTTTGCATGTTTTGATTCGTTTCTATAAAGTATCTGTTTCCTAGGTCATAAAATGCTTGCTTAATTATTGGGTAACCATGTATTTTGATGGAAATAACCATCTCAGTGAGCTGTACAGCTGAATTGGTACAGTCATTTTCCATACAATGAAGACATGTTCCTGTCACAGTTTGCTGTGCTGTTTTTTTTTTCCATCTGAGTAACTGACAGGTTAAATAAAAGAGAAATATGCAGCCAGACTCAGACCCTCTATGCAAGAAAGGATAAAGGAATAATACTGTAGTTTCTTCAAAGATAACATGAAAATATCAGTACAGCTCTACCCGCTGAGATGAGACTACAGAAGAATTCTCAGATGACACACTGCAATTTCAAAAGTGAGCTTTCCACTTTTTAATTGGACTTCTTACTAGAATGAAACACAAACGGTTGTATTCATAATAATGCCCCTAGATGTATGCAGAGGAAATCTTTATTGGAAGATTATGGAAATTAAGCTGCAATTACTTATTCAACCCTTACAATACTTGTCCAATAATTATTTGCTTTGGGGATATTTGTTTGTTATTTCCAAACAGAAATGTTTGGGAAATCTGTTTAGTTTTTTTTTTTCATCAGTGGTTTTGGATTTTAAGATTGTACAGGCTCCTTTCAGACATGTGACCTAAAAAATAAACAAATCCTGTGTAAGCATAGCCTTGTATAATGTATGTATAATGTATAATTTAAATTTAGGAGTTTTCAAGTTAATATAATAGGTACTAAAACAAGAACTTGTATTTACCCGTGGTTTGAAAGAAAAATGCAAATAGCTGTTTAGCAGAATTTAGCCAAATACTGCTTGTTTTGCAATGTTTAGCTGCAACTGGCTATTAAACACCATCTTAATATACTATTAATTAAAAAGGCTCGAACTGTGCAATTCTGTTTTACCTTGAAATATTGAAGAAACTGAAATGTTGATCTCTGTCAGTTGGTATTAGTATTGTAACGCCCACGTGGGGCTCTTAACAGCTGCTTCGTCCCCTGTGGCCATGCGCAAGGTGGTCTGGGAAGAGCGGCGGAGGGGCGGGACTTGGGGGGAAACGGACTGTATAGAAAGGGGCGGGGGCTGTAAGGTGACCACTTCCCCCCCGTGTCTGTATTAGTGTAGATGGAGCGCAGTAATCCTTGTCCACGTGTGTGTACTTTTCCTCGGTTCTGGTTAATAAATGTGTTGTTTAACCCGTTTTCCCGAGTCCTACGCCTGCTCCATTCCGTGCCGAACCCCGTGGTCGTTACAATGTTTTAACTCCATAAATGCTCTGCTTCCTTTCTGTTGTATTAAGTTTTGAAGAAATTGTGTTACAAAGCTTAAACAATCAGAAAAACGAGTGCTTCTGCAAGAAAATACTACGTGAAGAATAACTAAACTGCTAATGGAAGCTGTGGAAACTTTTCTGTTTAGTTTCAACAGAGTTCATTATACTCAACCTACTGTAGCAGTCAGTGGACCCATTTGGCTTTACTAAAACAAAAATGTAAAATGTATTTTCTTCTGCGTCTGAAACGAATTCCTTCACAGACAGGTGAATCTGAAATATATTTTTTTTTATTTTCTGGGGTTAGAAAATCAATAACATTTAAACTCTGGATTGTCTAATAGAATAACTAGGGTTTAGTGCCATTCGGTTATGCCTTAAATGTCAGTGAGCATTTAGACTCACTATATCAGGAGTCTGGGCAATTTCATGTTTAAATGGCACCTTAGAGGTAAATCACCACCCTTTCTGCAGCACAAATAAATCATTTGCAAAATGCTGAACTTTTGTCTTGCAAAGAAAAAATAAATCAATTTCGGTCAGGACAAGGGATACGGCTTGCAAACCTTATGTTAGTCAGTGACACTATAGAAACACTGTATGGTACATAACAACAGGATTTCAAACTTGAAAGGAATTCTTTTAACATGAGCAGCTTTTCTGTTGTGCAATTGTATAACTAATCCTTACCTTCCTGGCTGTTTCCTACATAGAATTCAAAACTGACAAATTATGCTTATACTCATATTGGAACAAAACTCACAAAATGCTCTAATCAGTTTGCTAAAGCATTTATAAACCAGCAATCAATTAGTAGGAATCTTTAAATGTATATACAGTATGTATGTGTGTACAGTAGATTATGAATGTGAGTAAACTATTTTGCATACTGTACAGTATATATATATATCATGTTTGTCTGTTTGTGTGTGCCTGTGTGTATTTTACTATGGGGCACACAGCATATAATATTGTGTTTGTAAGCAACAAAACTAACCTGATCACATTTAGCAGGTAGCCCATGTAAATAATATAAAACAAAAGAAAACATGTTCACCTTGTTTTTGTTAATGAACATCCTTAAGTTAATGAAGTACAGAAGAAGAAATGCCAAACAGCCATGCAATGTTGTAATCTCCCTTTGGGGAGATAAAGGCATTGGAAAGACAATTTTAGAAGAGACATCAACAATGACAAAAAACGTGCATTGATAAAATTGCAGATGTGAGACTTCAAAGCAAGGTTGATATTCAAAACAATGCCTGGGTCTGTGCCTTAAGAAATTAATTTTACCTTGGCTCTATTCAATCAGCAGGCAACTCTGGAATACGTAGATAAATGACGTAACTAACCTTTGTCTTTATCATAAGCAAAACCAACACAGAGGTTTATATCTCAACAACTGAGTACATTAAGGATAATACAGAGGAAGCACAATTCAATTTTTTTTAAAATTACTGAGACTGACAGTGCTACTGGAACTTAAATTCTTTTGCATGATTTAATTCTTACTTGTTATTTTTGAAAGATCATACTTGCCAGCTGTGGTTGTAAAGTAAAACAAAAGCACATGCTTCAAGGTAACAACCTAAATAGTGTTATGTTTTAGGCATCTGCAACATGATGTGTTCAGCTTAGCTGTGGAAAAATTGCAAAATCTCATTCACACCAGCTGCTGCTTCAGATAATGTGACACCACAAGACTGCAGGGCTTTGTCAAATAACCCTATTTCGCCAGCTTCCACTCACACCACAAGCCAGGAGACAACAAACAAAATTTGAAAACTTAAGATACTGTACAGGGAACAGGTAATGTTTATTTTTTAAAAAGAGAATGACTGGAGTTTTTAAACAAATTGAATGCAAGGCAAAATGCTGACTGAGCGTGTGTCTAAGAGACTCTAGTGAAAATTATAAATTAGTACTGTACAGTATGTTTCTGTCTACACTTCCACAACAATGTACAAAACTCAGAGGAATTAAGATTATTTTTATTCTTTTTCCCTAATCAAACAACTGGAAAAGTTACAAATTAGTCTAAAATAACTTCATGTCATATAGGGATGAATCTTACATATTACTGTATTCTCTAAAACATGTTTCATCAATGAGTGGTTGTGTGCTTCTTAAGAAGCCCACAATGAAAGTTCATGTAATAAATACAAAGAACAATTAAAGAACAGTAAAGATATAACTTCTACCTAAACTGAAAAGTAGAAAAGGCATTTTTAGAAATGACAAGATAACAATGTACCATTAAATGCTAAAATAATTTCTAATACCCATTGCCTTTTGTGTGATTTCTATACCAGATGCAGCTAAGTCATTTTGCAAGGTAAAGTTTCAGCTTACTTCAGAATTTACAAGACATGAGATGAGGGTATTGTTCCAAGATGCTTGGGCAATAACACCTCCACAGCTATAACCGTTCAATTTGTTCTTGCAAATACTGACAGATCACAGTTCAAAACCTTCATGCAAATTTTGTCTCAACAACTTCCACATAGCTATGCCATTCCTACTGTGTCATTTTTACTTCCTAACAGGCTGACTTTTCAATACCACACAATCTTGGACACAATTTTGTTTGTTGTTTTTACAGGCTCACTGAAACATTATTTTTCTTTTTTTTTCCTTTATCTCCTGTATAAAAAATGGATTCAAGCAGATGCCTATACAACATAATCAGACTTTTTTTTCTTCTGTGTTTGGCAGCATGATCACGAACTGTGGAAGTTGACAAAAGATGCAGAGAGGTTTATAACATAATATTTTTGGAAGGGATAGAACTAGGAAGAGATTACATAGTTCAACAGCTTTTTGTATTTATTAAATTTAGATCTGCTGGCAAGCAGGACATATTAAAATGTGTTCTGAGGAAGTAATGATTCAAAATGATTTCAAAATATTGAAAAAGTGGTTCCAAGAAAACTAGTGTAGTAAAATAATGGTCGGAGTCACTGAAATATCACTGCTGTATTTTTATTCTATTGTAACTCTTTGGGGGAAATACATTAAATTAAGAATTTAACCTATGTTCTGAATCTACTGACAACATACCTAATGATCAACATACTGTACTAATACTGACATATTAAACTATATTAATATCCTATAGGGCCAGTGCGGTGGCTCTTGGGCTAAGGAAGCTTGCCTTCCAGAAGGGAATCCTACTCCGTTGGGCCCCTGAGCAAGGCCCTTAACCCCAACTGCTCCAGGGGCGCTGTACAATGGATGACCCTGCGCTCTGACCCCAAGTTTCTTTCCCTGTCTGTGTGTTTCATGGAGAACAAGCTGGGGAATGTGAAAAGACGAATTCCTAATACAAGAAATTGTACATGGCTAGTAATCTTATTGCTGATGTTGTAGTGTTATCATAAACATTTCTAACACTCAGCTACATTATTTTCTATTGAAGGAGATGACCATTTTAAGCAAAATTCAGAAGGAAAAGAAAAAAAATGTACAGTCCCCATATTTTTCTCAGTCTCCACCAGGTAGCACCACCTTTTAATATTAGTATCAGAACTCTTTGATCATTTTCTTCTTATAAATAATAGACAATCATTTAACAGCTTTGATACTAAAGTTGTACCTGCTAAACTACATTATTATTATTTCAGTGTTCTAAACTCTCTTCTTTGAAAAGCTCATAAACATTTTTTAGCATTTGTAGTTATGCAGAAATTGTAGCTATGCAAGTTGGGCGATTACTTTTGGAGGAACTAAAAAAACAGAACTGAAAACAAAGAATAAAATACAGAGGTTTTTTTTAGAGTGATTAATACCCTGTTTGACAGCTCGAGAGTATTTTATGCTCATTTTAAAGTCACTAGATTTATCATTAATTAAGATCGCAAATAAGATGTATATACTGTATGACTTTTGTTTTTACTTTTTTCTTCTTATTACCACTAATCTTAACAGGAATGATAATAGAGGGTTCAATTCCTTGTAGTTTTATACATATACAAAAGAACTGGCAAGTACAATACAAAATACATTAATAGGCCAAAATATTAGGACCCTTAAATGAATAATGGTATGCCTCTGAAAATGTTTGAACAGGAAAAGAGTAGGAAACCCCCCGAGTTTTGCTTGTATAGGTAATGGTGTGTGGAATTGTGTCAGATGGAACTCAGTGTCATGCATCACAATTTGAATTCACATCACCTGCTGCTGAGAGCATCATCTGACCAGGGCTTCCTTATACTCTGTATTTTGTGATGCACAGCAGCTTACACTTTCCGTAAGCAGCACTTCTCATTGCTGGTGTCCCATAGTGTTTAAAAGTAAAGAACAGCTGCTAACTCACAAATGCTCTCAAAAATAAACCAAAGCATATGTTTTCAAAAGTGTCAGACTGGAAGGATCCCATCCTGATCTTGAGTGAATGAATTGTAGTAATACCATGGTGTATAAAAAATCTACAAGCTCCTGCTTCCACTAATTTTGCTAAGTTCATATGTCAGCCAGGAATGAATCTGAAGTACTTTTCTGTATTAAGTAGCATGGTGGTTAGCACTGCAGCCTTGTAGTCCAGGGTTCAATTCCAGGCCCAGGATGCTATCTGCATGGAGGTTTTTATGTTTTCCTCATGTTCGTATAGGTTTTCAAAACATTCTGGTAGGTTAATTGGTTGTGGGGAAAATTGGTCCCAGTGTGAGTTGTTAGTGTCTGTGTGTCTGCTCTGCAATGGACTGCCATCTCATCAAGGGTGTACCCTGCCTTGTGGCCGTCGCTTGTTGGGATAGGCACTACAGTAGCTCTCCTGCGACCCTGAATTGAAAGTAGCGGTTAGAAAATGGATAGATAGATTAAGTAACCTTCTAAATTTTGAACCTTTCTAGCCAATGACACCAGTGTGTCCACAGACTAGACCAAGACAGTAATATTAATATCATTAATTAAAATCACATACTGTAGTTGCACTTTTTATTCTTCAAACACCTATATCACTTTCTATCCAAAAACACAGAGCACTTAAATGACTTAATAATGATACTTAATAAAGTATCCCCAAGGGACACACAGTTTCATAAACACATGAACACCATAGACCCCAGTTACCCAAAACCCAGTGTCCCAGATTAGCAGTCCAGCAGCCCACCATGTTGCAAAATAGAGCTCCAGTTGATGACCAGGCCTGCCCCTTCCACCACAGTGAAGAAACATTTTGTTGTCTTATAATGGGTCCTAGGCACCCTCTTTAGTCATTGCCTTCCCTCACAAAGTAATAGTTTATGCTCCCCCTACTTTGTTTCTCTGAGTCCAAGTCAACTTTTGATGTTCGAGTTCTGTCCTGTATCCAGTGGTGCATCCATCTTCACTGTTCATTATTACCTTAAAAACATTAATGAGACACTAAACTGTTTGCTTCAGTTACCACATCCATGATCACGCAATATTTAACTCTATTCAAGCTTATTACCAGTTCTGCAGCCAGAATGAATCCATTATATTTGATTTTATATATTTTTTATATTTGAGCCTGTATTGTGCACATCATTATACAGTATGGGATGATGCATTCAGAGGCATTAACAATACAGGAAAATTAAAAAAAAAAACAATTCTATGATGCCTTACACTGCTCCTTTATCTTTGGGGTAGAGACAAAAATGCGCAGAAAAAGCAACAACACCTCTGTTAAAAATATCCTGGTGAGTTTTGTAATTGGCTGAACCTTTACAGTAAAGCTGTCAAAGATAGGCTTCCCACAAATCAACGAAATCTCAACTCTACTTTAAGTAGCACAACATTTGGAGGAGAAGTTGTTGTGTGTTCTTGGTTTTTTGTTCTTTCCAATTTTTAAGAACATGTACAGCACTAAGCCTAAAGTCAAGAAGGACTTCATCATGCTTGATAAACACCACCAAAGTGAGAAAAATGTCCCATATTTTGTAATTTGTAAGACTTATGTTTACAGTTAAACATATTAAGTTTGCATAGCTGCATATTTTTTTTTTATTTTAGGATAACGAACCAAGAAACATTTCCATTTTCTTTAGATTGTCCCTGGTTTCTCTTTCTGTTGCATGGCGCTAAACCTAAGCAGAATACCTGATGAAATTCCAGTGTTACCGTCATAGGTCTAGACTTCAGCTTTAACCACCTGAAAATACTACAGCAAGCTTCCTTCACTCTGCTTCCTGATCTAACTGCTCTTGACCACACAAGGTATTGCTCACTCCCTTTTTTTTAATTAAATAATTATAGAAAAACACACTTACTGTATGCAGTGATGTTGCAGTTTGTGGTGTATTTGTGTATTGCATCTTTTGATTCAGTTCAACACACCCGTATAGAGAATGAGCATCTGTGCAGCAGTTTATCATACAGTATGCCAGTTGCTTCTGTTTGATAATTTGCTCATTATGAGCCTGGTTTCTATTGACCTCCTTATTAAACTTCCTATATGCTCTTTCATGTACCATACATCCTTAGCCAGTAAGGAACTTCCGAGTACTTGCCAAGAGTTTTAACATTATTTAATTTAAAAATGTATAAAGGGGACAACAACATTATTTAATTTAAAAATGTATAAAGGGGACAACAACATTATTTAATTTAAAAATGTATAAAGGGGACAACCATAAGAGCTGGGTTAGCATAGTTACCATTTTTCCAGCACTGCTTATTTTGGGTGTAACTTTTAATGACAACCTTTTTATTTTATAATGTATGACTGCATGTTTGTATGTACTGTAGAGTACATTATATGCACCTGGCTGATTGAAAAATATGATGTGCTAGCAGAATCCTGATAAAATTGGGAAACACTGTTTTATTAACAATGAAAGCTATACTTTAAATCAATTTTAATGTTACATGCAATGCTTTCCATAACATTTCATATACATATCATGTCTTAATTTTCAGATTTAATGAATGATGCATGAGTTTAAAGCTTTTAATTTGGCATGTGTAAATTTGGGATACAAAAAAAGGTATTGTAAATTATTATCAGACAACAGAAGAGTTTATTTCACACCATGAGTGTGACAGTATCTATTAAAAGGAACTTCTATGCATAATGCATAGCACAAGTCATCTCATAGTATCCCTTTTTCTCTATGTTCAACAATACAGGTGCAAAATCACCCTGATTGAAGACAATGTATTTCTGCATGTGAAACAATTGACCATTTTACTTTTTACTGGGAACCCAATCAAACAAATCTCAGAGAGGTCTTTCTCTCATCTGAAGATACTACAGCAGCTTACATTTGTGGAAGTTTGTATTTCTTCTATAGGGGACTTGCCTATTTTCTCCTTGACAAAACTGAAGGAGCTGAACATGGGCAAGAACAATCTGAAGACAATAAGAATGCCACATACATTAAATTTCACTGCCCTTACACTTCTCGAGTTTTGCAATAGTAACATTTTAAGTGTACTGGCAAAAGATACTTTGTGTTTTAGAAATATGAACACAGCAAACCAACTGTAACAATAATTTTATCAAAAAACAGAATTTTGGACATTGAACCTACTGTATAGCTTTCAATGGAATGCACATTGGTGAACTTCACCTGAGAAATGCCTTTACAGTACCTCTCCTGAAAATATGAAGAACTGCCTAAGAGCAATGGCAGGCCTAAAAGTTGACAAACCTGTCCTTGGAAACTACAGAGATGATAAAACTCTCATATCATCTCAGACTAACCTTTTTGAGGGCTTATGCATGATCACATTTCAGGAAATACATCTCCTTAATATGAAACAATTCCCAAAATATCTTAAAACCATGGACGTATTTTCTTGTCTTGCAAAAGCTACTATCAAAATACTGCACAGCAGATTGGAGAGTTTAGCTGTTCCCTAGTTTAAAAATCTTAAAGTGTTAGATTTGAGTATGAATGCATTTAATGACTTACCTACAGCACAAATATCAAACCAGTCAACCTTAGAGAAAGTGATAAGAAATAATGAGTTTTTGACCACATTCTTATCAGGTTTTACATACATGATCAATCTTAAATAAAAAAGATATTAGCTTTAATCACCTTAGTATGAGAAATTGCTGTAATCTAAAGTTTTCTGGATCACCCCAATTAAAATACCTTAAATTGAGCTACAATGCTGAAATTAGGTTTTATATCATACCCTTCAACAGACTTGAATATCTAGAAATTCTGGATCTGAGTTATACAAAGCTTGATACTATTGGGGAATACGGTTGTCTACAAAACCTAAAAAATCTCAAATATCTTGATATTTCTTACACAAATACCTATTTAAGTGTTCATAATTCAATGGATGGTCTGACAAGTTTAAAGATACTGAAGATGTCTGGAATCCTTTTTTGGGGGAATATTTCTGCCTTTATTTTTAAAAACCTCATGCAGCTGGAATACCTTAATGTCTGTGGGATTAAACACTTGCACTGGGGTCACAGGACTCCAGAAATGTTGGCATTTAATTATCTCCATCAATAAATTATCAACTATAGATTTTCTTTTGAACCCAAGTCTTATTTCACTGAAGCTGATAGATTTAGATAAAAACATGTAAACAGTAGTCCTCAAAATATACTTGCTAGGCTGCCAAAAAACCTCTCTGCTTTTGACATATCCCACAATCCTATTGAATGCACTTGTTCCGTCTAAGAATTTATAAATTGGGCTGTCAAGCACAAAGCAAAATTGAAAAACCCAAATGATGTTATTTGCAAAAGTCCATTATCTTCTTTGAATAAAAAAGTGATAAAATTTAATATTGATTCCTGCAAAAATACTGTAACAATTGTCATAACCACAACGTTCAGAACTCTCACTTTATTTTTTTGACAACTGTTGCCTATAAATATCAATATTACTTTGATTATGGCTGAAATTTCATGATGCCTTCGTCATGTATTCCAGTGGAGATGAAACATGGGTCTTTAAAGAGCTGGTAGTGTCACACCCTCCACAGCTGGAGGGCGCTCCTGCTCTGTCCTGTTCCTAGTTGCCTTGTGCTTTCCTTGTACTTCCAGTGTGTCTTGTGTCTGGGGCTTTATATTTCCAGGTCTCTCCTTCCTACTCGCTCGGCATTGGGATCGGTTGTCAAGAGGCTTGTCTCACCAGGTCGCCCCACATCCGCTACCTGAGGGCTTATGTTTCACTCCGATTCCACCCAGTACCTCGAGCCCGGTCGAACCCTCTCATTCGGTCCGTTCCTACCGCTACGCATAGGGTCCTCCCATCTCACTGGTCTCTCTCCATGGCTAGTCCCCGGCTCCCGTGACAGTTGGAAAATTTGGAGGAGGGAATGCCTCCTCTTCGACTGTGTCTACATGTATGAGACTTTGAAGTAGGCAAGCCTATAGTCTCCAATATCATTGAGGAATAAATCAAGAACAGCCAAAAAGCCATTGAAGTCATATCAAAGCACTTCACGGAGAGTAAGTGGTGCAAATTTGAATTTTGAGGTGGCTCAGTCGCTACAGCTTTTTGAAGGGACTCCAGGCATCATTGCTTTCATATTAGAAGATGTAGATGAAGAAAGGATAACAAGAGTACTCGGGCTTCACAAGTGCTTGAAGAGGAACACATTCTTGAAATGGAAGGATAATCCCCTGGGCAGAATGAGGTTCTGGACCCGCCTGAGAAGAGCAATCCTTTCAGGAAGAACATGACGGTTATTCACAAATCTCTGATGAAAAAAATGTGAGAAAAAAAATAAAAGAGGAATGCAATTTCAGCTACCTGTAGTCTATATTCATTCTTCCGTAGACTCAAGCTGCAAAGTCACAATTTTACAGTGTTGTTTTCTTCCATATATCACTTTTGACGTAGATTATACTGGATGATGAAAATAAATAACTTTGTGCTTGTGCTTGTACAATTCCTTGTTCAAATTGTCTTTAAAACCTTGATAACAGTATTATATTTTATTTTATATATCATTAGTTTTTTTTATTCCACTAAAACACATCATTATTACAAGCAAATATCTGCCAAACATTCAGAGTAATACTTCAAAATCTGGAGTTCCCTTGTTTCCAGTATCTGATAAGACACATTTGTTACCTTTGGATGAAAATGATATTACTTTTCACAAAAAAAAACAGGAAGTGAAGGAAGAATTTAAGACAAAGGAGGAGAGAAGCAAGACGTATCTCACTTATTAAAAAATATTTGTTTTTTGAAAATAAAACAACAGTAAATAATATCAATATACATTCATATATATATGACATAATACTGTATATATCAACAAAATATTTCTGGACACTACTTAAGGGTGATGAATATATAGTTGAGGTATTTTATTTCTTCATGTAACATGAGATATTCCTTTTAAATTGTAGTGTTGAAGATATTTAAAGGTTTCAGTTGTGTTTTCAGAACAAGTATGTAAATAATATATAGTCAAAAATAAAAAAATAAAGGCTTTTTCATCCTTTTGCCGTTTAACCCTCATACAAAGTTGCTTGTATTCACCCTTTAGTTGGAAATAATGAAAATTATTTTTTTCACTTACATGGTTAAAACTAGTTGTGTAAAAAATTATATTGTTGTCAATGTACTGTACAGTAGCTATTCTGTAGCAACAGATACAATCACTTTAGTGGCCATATACAATTTCTTGCTTTAGGAATTTGTCTTTTCGCATACCCCGGTATGCTCACCATGAAACACACAGCCATTACATAGCACCCCTGTAGGGGCTGGGATAAAGGGCTTTGCTCAGGAGCCCAACAGAGTAGGATTCCTCTTCTGGCCACAGGATTTGAACCGGCAACCTCCTAACCACAAGTACAGATCCTTAGCCACAGAGCCATCACTCTGCCCCAGATGTCTTTGGGTGTTCTAATAAAGCCACTGAAAGACCTCACATCTGGACATCTAGGATTTAGTTGAAATTGTTATTCATCTTGCATATTTATTATGAAGCAAGAGAAAGCAGGACTTCCTTTTTAAAAATAATTCACTGTTTCCAGAGAATATAAAGACATATTCCGAATTCAAGGTCTAAAAATACATTTTCTTAAGATACTTCTGGCTATGCTAGGATTTACTTTATTACCAATACGTACTGATCTTTCACTGTTACTAATCTCTACTTGCTTTAGTCAATAACCATATAAAAGAGAAAAACAACACAAAAAAATTGAGAACGTGTAAATATATACCTTTCTGAACAACATCAGAATAAAGGTGTGGGATCAGGTGTTGTTTAGAATGAAATAATAAAAGTAGAAAGTTAAGTTCAACAAAAATATCAGTTTCCAATTATATTTACCATATTGCAAAACTCTAACATGACATTATACTGTGCAACTGATGTCAATCATAAAATGGGAATGCAGAACATAAATTTAAATAGACGCCCAGGCATGATCTTAGCCACACACAGAGCTATAACAGGAATGCTGCGGAAAACTGGTGTTCATAGAAAAACTTTTCATAATATATTTTTTTACTTCATATCATCTGATCAAGGGAGCTCTTTAGATCTAGTGAATTCTTTTGTCTGCATCGAAATACAAACTGTTCCACAACATGAACATGATGACTCGTTTAATATCTGCACTGCTGACCCTAAAGATTGAAATGAGTTCAATCTGTTTTATGATTTTTTTTTTAAATGAAGACAAGAATTTCTGGTCTTACTCAAAGAGGATGATAGACCCTATCTGCTGTATACCTACAGTATATCCATTTTGCTTTACCTTTCTAAAATAATGGCAAACAATTGTTAGCAACTTATCTTTGACTACAAAGTACATAATGTCTGTGTTGCAGGGTATTTGGTTCTGGACATACAGTAGGTATATTACAACTGTTTTAAAAGCCCTCAGTTTTATTACAAATAGCTCTAGCTTTATCTAATAATACTGTTAATTCCAAATTTCTGCTGAAATTTTGCTGTAGCAATGATTTTGATATGAACCCACTTTCATGGTTTCACAATTGCTTACTGTAATAAACTATATGAGTTCACAGGACTCTATTCTGGACTCTTTTGTCCATCTAAATCAAAAATGTTATTCAGACAACAGGAAACTCTTCGATCCACTTCTGTGCAGACAAGGCCATCTAATACTCTACTGGAACCCCTTTTATCATCAGTAATGACAATTTTTCTACTTAGGTTTGAGTTGGCCAGCCATTAGATGACTAATGCCTAGACGGGGAGCTGAGTAAGTGGACTGGTACTGTATGGGTAGATCTTCCTGATGTTATACAAGAAGAATCTGCAAGTGCCAGTCGCAGGTGACATGTATTCTTTGAATGTGAGGTTGTCATTCATGTCAGTCATAATAAAGTAAAGTCCTGGCTGGGATGCAGAGATGAAGGTTGGTCACCTAGAAGGACAGGTCTTTCCAGAAGTGAGAAGAAGTGTGTCAGAGGGTCAGAAAGAGATATAGAATTGGGTACCATCAATGAAGCACTAATAATGAAGCATCATGGCCAGCAGCCATATCACCCTGCAACTCACAACTGGCAACCCACTGAAGCTAAGCAGGTGTGAGCCTGGTCAGTACCTGGATGAGAGACCTCCTGGGAAAAACTAAGGTTGCTGCTGGAAGAGGTGTTAGTGGGGCCAGCAGGGGGCGCTCACCCTGCGGTCCATGTGGGTCCTAATGCCCCAGTATAGTGATGGGGACACTTTACTGTAAACAGGCGTCATCCTTCGGATGAGACGTAAAACCGAGGTCCTGACTCTCTGTGGTCATTAAAACTCCCAGGGCATCCTGGCCAAATTTCCAATTGGCCCTTACCAATCATGGCCTCCTAATGAAGGCCTCTATGAATTGGCTACATTACTCTGCTCTCCTCCCCACTGATAGCTGATGTGTGGTGAGCGTTCTGGCACACTATGGCTGCCGTCGCATCATCCAGGTGGATGCTGCACATTGGTGGTGATGGAGGGGAGTCCCCATTACCTGTAAAGCGCTTTGAGTGGAGTGTCCAGAAAAGCGCTACACTGTATAAGTGTAAGCAATAATAATAATACAAAAATATAATATAAAAAGCAATGTGAAGATATGACAAGTTAGTTAAGTGCAAAGCATTGAAGTATTTTTGACAGGCAGGGTAGAAGAGAGCAGAGAGTGAAAGACAAAGTAGAAGGTGTCTGTAACTGGGGAAGGGCTATGGGGAAAACACGGAGAGGAATGGAAGGAATGGGGAACAGGGGGCGGTACAGACAATGACGCAGGTCAATGGGGGAGCGCAGGCAAACAAGTCCAAATGAGGGAAGTCCAAAATGGGAAACTAGGGCGCAGTCCAGGGTCCAATTACCAGGAGATCCATCCAAGACACACGATTAAAACCAGGAACGGGATCAGGGACAGGAACAAGGAAATTAAAAACGGAATGACGAGGCCAGGTGCTCTGAGCCCTGGACTCAGCTGGTCTGGACAACATTCAGAAGCCTATGCCCTCAAGGCGAGCGTCCATATTCCAATGCAGAGCCCTGAGCTTTTGGAGCACCAGGTTTAAATAAAGGATGGAACAAGGGGCAGGTGAACGTGATATTGAAGCTAACACAAAAGGGTCGGAGTGCCCTCTAGAGGAGGACAAGAGAATCTTGTATTAAAATTTATTTGAGATATTTATATTGTACTTTTCGGTTTTACTCTCACTGTGATGGCTCAGTGACCTACTGTAGGGTTTCAGTATTTGCTCACTTCCTTGATTAACAGTGGCTTGCAGTGTTAAAGTGCCCTGTACAATTTAGATGGCACCTGGATTTCTGAGGGGTGAAGATTATAATGATTATTATTATTTATCTTGTATACAGTATCATAGAAAAACATTCATGACATTTCTAACCTCTTTTAGCAATTCTGTTCACTGATCTGGTTTAAATTGACCCAATTGGGACATTCTCTCTAGAAGATGGCAAGAAGAAGGAATCATGGTATTATCTGATGATTTGATGACGTTTTCATGATAAATACAGTGGGTTTATGACCTTGCTGTTAACAGTATCAAATCGGTCTAATTACCTCAAGCAGTTTCTGCCACTTAACTGGCAATTTGGAATTAGATGAGAGAAGCAGCAGCAGCACTTTGTTACCTGGGTTAAATGAATGCAGGTGAGTTTTTGATTATATTACTGTTCCCGTGACTGCCAACCAGTGTCTGCATTTTTAGGGGATAATTGGCCTACTAACTGCAGGTGATCTTGTGATGAGAGGATATATTTGACCATGTTAACGTTTTTGTGAAAATTCCTCCCACTCTCCCTTCACATCATTAAGAATTCCCTTATGCCCAATGACCATATTGCAGCTTGCATAAAGAAACTTCACCATAGCTTTTGGGAACTTCCTAGGACATCAAACAGGAGTTAAGGAAAGGAACAAATACTGTACCAATGTATTTGAAAATACATAGGTCAAGCATACATAGGTGAAACACACTGTTTTGGCTGTGGGGTCTTCTTCAGGTATGAAGATTTTGTTCAGTTATACTAATGTCACGCCACAGACACAAATGTGTGACAGATGCTTTATTAATCTGTTAGTGGCCAGGCATCACCTTTCAGGGTCAGTAACACAGATTATATAAATCAAAGATGAAAGAGAAAATTGCCCCAAGTTACAATCAACACAATTTTGACTGATGAGTGAATAAAGACACCATGGAATTACAGCCAGACATAACCTTTAGTACCTTATAAAACTATACAGATCTATCCTACAGTGTCCCATTTTGTGAAATTGCAAATTGTATTAAACTTAATATTTTAATAAAAACCTAAGAGCTCCAGCTGAAGACGTCTAAGCATAACATGAGTGACATTAAATATCAGCAAAAAAAAAAAAAAAAGAAATGTTGATTGATAAGATAAGATCACTTTATTGGCCATATACACTTTCTTGCATCAGGAATTCATCTTTTCGCATACCCCAGCTTGCTCTCCATGAGACACACAGACAGGGAGAGAAGACTGGGTTCAGAGCACAGGGTCTGCCATTTTACAGCACCCCTGGAGCAGTTGGGGGTTAAGGGCCTTGCTTAGGGGCCAAACGGAGCAAGATTCCTCCGCCGGCAGCAGGATTTGAACCAGCAACCTTCCAGCCACAGGCGCATTCAGACCTGTAAACCCAGTCCACTGAAAATACAGCTACAAATCTTTTGGGGAATCTCTCCATCAGCTTTGCACACAATTATTGACCATTATTTTTGGGAAATTTGTTTAAGCTCTCTTGAGTTGCTTAGGGATCACTTATGGATAGCAGTGTTCAAGTCTTTCCATAATTTCTCCATATGATTAAACTCTTAATTTTTACTGTGCCACACAATAACATGCACTTTCTTATTCTTTAGCTACTCCAGTACAGCTTTAGCCTCGTCCTTTGGATCAGTATTCTGCTAAATGGCAAATATATATATATACTTTAACAGCGCAGGAGTGGGAGGAGCAGTGGCAAACGTCAACGCCCCCTCTGAGAAGGCGGATTCACCAAAAATAAAAAAAGAAAAGAAAAAACAAAAGCAAAATGAAAAAAAAAATACATTGTTTTGCACAGTAGTGTCCAGGCTGGACTGTCCCTATTTAGTCCAGCCTGGGGAAAAAGAACCGCTTGGCACAGTGTTATCCAGTGTGGATTAACCCTATTTAGTGGGATCCAGACTGGGAGAAAAGGAGCATAAAGCCAAAAGAAAACCCCCAAAAACCTGCCCCAGTGGAGGATACAAGGTGGGACAGGAGAAAATAAAATAAAATGAAGCAAAAATATGGCCTTATGCTCTCAACACAATCCCCTCCAGAATGGGATTATCACTGGAAGCTTCTTCCCTTGCTGTGGTGTACTCATCTCGCCGGAGATGTGCTTTCTTTAAGGGCCCCCACAGCTGCGGCTTGTCCTTAATTAGCCAGGACAGCTGTGGTTGCTAAGGCAATGTGTCGTCTTTATTCCAGGGCTCCACCTCCGCTCCGAACACGCCCCCACGTTATGCCACAATACCCAAAGTCTTTACAACACTGAAACAGGTTTACCTGTATTTTGCTCAGCCTATTTTTCCTTCAGTACTAATAAGCTTCCTATTTCACGATGCTGCCATCACCATGTTTTACCGAGTCTGTGCTTGGCTGTGTTGGTTTTGCACCAGATGTAATGCTTTGCAAACTCCACAATTGACTCCTTCCTTGTTAAGTGCCTCCTTCCCCACTGTCTGTATTCAACATCTTTTATTAGGGGTATGAAACAACCACACAGGAAAACAACAAACCCACCAAAACTGACAAGATTACTGGGCATTACAAGCAAATTCAATTAAACACAGCCCATAAGCCTTTTCCTGTCTTCACTGTTGGCATCCTGTGACAATATATATTTCTGCAGGATGTGAAGTTAACTCGTTATAAGAATTTAGATGGCCTGTTGTTGGTTGTGATGGTTTAGCACTGCGGAAATACAAGACAGCTACACAACAGTTAATCTAAATAATATGTATAATAACAAAGATATAAAAAATAAATTCAAAAGTGCACCTGTATATAAAAATACATACTGTACATACATAAAGTAATGTCTTAATAACTAACACTTTGTGCCTAACATGATTCAATGAACTAACAATTACATACACTCTACAGGTATGTGAAATAATTTTGTACTTTAACAGCTATTCAGTCTGTTTTTCAAGTGGTCTTCCAGTGGGGCTTTACTTGCCTCTTAAAATCATTTTGTCAAATTTGCAAGGAAGGGAGTGGTCAGACCCATGCAAGTCCAGAGCAACACAGAACAGAGCTCTTCTCTGAATATTGTTATCAGGTTTAAGTGGGAAGCTACTGTATGTCAGCATACATTGTCTGCAAAGGAACAAATAAAGGTCAATTGCCTTCTTAAAGGAGAAAGAAGAAACATAACATTGCTTACACCTGAAAAAAGGCTCAACATCTGAAAAATTATATGCTTACATGCAATTGGACATATTGAGATATTTGGATAGATCTGGGTAATATACAGTATATCCTCAGATATGGAGAAATGGTTAATTTTGAATGAGCTAATGTATCAGTTGAGGTTATTTATTGGGACATTGGGATCTGGCTTCATTTATTTCTGTTACTTGTTGTTTTGGCAGAGACATTACCTTGAAGGAGAATCATTTGTAAAATCAGAATTCAGTTAGGAAAAAAAAAGGTAAATAAAAATTAACAAGGACGCAGATGAATTAAAGTGAAGAATTAGCTCTGGAATTATGATTTAGTTTTGCAGATGTAATTGAACTGAGCTGCACATGACCTGGGCCCCAAGAAGTTTTATTTTGAGGGGGGCTCGTCGCCCACAGTATATATTGATTTATAATAATTGTAATAATCTTTTTGTTTATAATAATGATTCCAAAAAGTGTGAAATAATGGGTGACAAGTAGCCTTTATAAAACTCTACATGTGTTCAATACTGTATATCTCTCAAAATCCTGTATTACATCCTGTTTTCACTAATACAGTTCAGTGGCAGGAGTGGGGTCTTTATGTTGTTCTTTGTACACATCATTAAACTTCCATTGGGACCGGCAACATGCTGTATGCTCAGGATGGGACAAAAAATAGATAATGAACTGAGCTAAAATTGGAAAAAACATGCAGCTGTAGACTTGAGAAAAATATGCCTGTAGCATATCCTCCTATTCAGGCACTGTGGCCAGGAATATGTTATGTTACATACAATTGTGTTCTACCTAAAAGTCGGCAGAGTAATCTGCTGAAGTACAGTAGGACCAGCCTTAATATTTCCTTCCGTCTATAGTTTGGCCCTCAAATCTAGTCATTTCCTCACTGTTGAACCCTAACCCTACAATAGCCGGCTGATTCTGTTTGGTCAGGAACATGCAGTATATCAAACCTGTGACATAATATTATCCCTGACACAGCAGCTATTGATATTTGTTGATACTTGTTTCACTATCACATAACCTTGTTGACTTTCAGTCTTTTTTCACCCTCCCACTGTATATTTTTGTTGTCTTAAACAGAGACTTTACCAGTCTACTCCAGACTGTACTGACATACAGAAGACATGATGGATGGATTAATACCCTTATTCATTGTTTAATTGTATATTGTTAGCATGCCCAAAGGGATTGTACAGCCAGTTGACCTTGGACCCCTAGAGGTTTTCTTTTCTCCTTACTAAGGAGTTTTTCCTTCCTCTCCTCCATTGTCTTCTGGTCTTTTCTGTTCTGTATTCACAACATGTATGGTCACTTGCTTTGTTAAGTGCTTTGGGGCAACCTTGTTGTGAAAGGCGCTATATAAAATAAATTGAATTGAATTTGGACAACTTCCGTCACCTGTTACACTCTTTTATAGAACAAATCAACTTGCCAACCTACTTACCAACCATAATTTTGGTAATTGTTTCAAAAAGGGAAAACTAGATGTAAAAGGAGAGAATATCAAGTGTACCAGAGATCAGTGCTAAAATGTTAAAAACAACCTAGATATTGTGAGGAAAATTAAAAAAGAGATAACCATGGGATATCAGCTTATTGCTGTAAATGGTCCTTCCGACTTACTGCTGAGATTTCAAATTATCAATTGTTTTCTTTATGTCTAGCTTCACTGTATTAACCCCTGTACTGCATGGGGAGAAAGAGGGGAGGCAGATTAACAGTTCCAATTTACTTGCTCATTGAGCCATTCACCTTTATTATTTCCACTGAGCTCTGTGGCACCTGATAAAAGAGCTAGTACTAATTGCAGGGGTGGTGCATTGCTCACTTACTCACATGGTCACTACAATCCTGAAGGTATTGTATGAAATTACAGGACTTGCTGTATGCAGATTAACTGAGGAAACCTCTTCCAAAGATTCCATTGCCCATGGAGTAGCCCCACACTAGTTGAGCCACACAGGAGCATTGTGCCCAGATTCTTGCACATTTCTCTCAATGAAATACAAGTACTGTACATTTTTCAAACCATAGGGTCGCCCTCTCAACCAACCCAGTTTGATTTATAAATAGTCTCTAAAAAAAGTCATTGACTGTGCTAGTAAGGTCTAGAGATATGGTATATTGTACTAAAGTTTGAGAAGACAGCTGTTGAAAGCATTTGAATAGAAGGATGTCAATGCATCAGAGTAACTATACTGCCCTATACTGTATATACTGTAGAAGATTGGCAGACCAGTGCAACCTTCCATTATGATTCCTGCATCATGCGATGCGCTATGATCCAATTTATAGTCCCATATAGAGACATAAATGGCCACAGTTTTGGAACAGAGCCCTTATCCATGTTAAGCTAACATCTGTTTTCAGAGTTCAGTGCAACTCTGGAATAGCAGTCAGAAGAATTTGCAAGAACTGGTCAACTGTGCCTTCAACATATGTATAAGTGCTCCCCTAACCTCTGTATTACAGTATGCTTTGACTGAGTCCATTACCACAAACAGCAGGTCTTTAAGAATAGCCTGTCTCTGCCATATGATTTCTTCTAAGCTGCCTTATCAGATGCTGTTAACATAACATCCTCCCAACATCCAGTACATTATGGCAAAATTTGTTGCTAGAAACCAGGTGATATTATAATTCAATTTAGCATTTTTGAACAGAAGATCGGGTGGAGGTTATTTTCTAATCTCATACATCCCCTTCCTACACACGATAGCTCCTTAGCTGACTACTGCAATGTGTGCATCTCTTCTAGCCCTCTGCATTTAGCTTTGTTGCAGATGGAGATTTATTCTGTTTCTTATTCTGTGTTTGCTGGGACCTCGGTCTCATCGTATTCATCCAGAACCAAAGTTGCTTTCTCATCTCTTCAGACTCAACCCTCCACCTAAAACAAGCGGCTCTGCATTCATGATACTATAAGCTTTGTTCTTTTAGATCTCCTCATGTCATCAAGCCAGCCAGAAGCTCTGAGCAGCTGGGGTAGATTTGCCATTCCTTCTGCTCCTGTCTCCTTCCTTCTCCTCTTCTCTCTCTTTTCCGATTGAGTGTCCAGCCTACCACACCTACACCTACCCGTTTTTACAGTTGAAAGCACGAAGTAGTACATCTTTTTGTTTTACAGGTGCCATATTACATTCATTCTAGACAGCTCTTTTCACATAAATAAATGGAACCTGACCATTTTGATTTTTACTTGAAATCTAATTGCACATTACCAAAGTAATGTGTTTACTTGTGTGCCACCACAACATTACAGAAGCTTGCAAAAACTGGTCTCTTTTCTTTGGATGACCTCCTCATACATCCTTTGTCTCATCTGCAAGAAGTAAATGCTGCATCAAACAACTTACAAGTGATTAAAATAACAGCATCTCAAACATATTTGGGATGTTTGACTTACACTACCACAAACTTTTTTTCATAGCTAAAAAAAATACAGTTAACGTCTGTCAGAAACCTCACGCCGATTCTTTCTAGAAATCAGATTTCTAGAACTGGTTCTTTCAAGGGGTTATATTTGAAAGAATGTGATCTACAAAATACCTTTGCTCTTCCAGGTGCCTTTAGGGATGGTCTCAAAGCACTTGCCATTCTTAAGGTTCACAGGTTATTTCTTGGTAACTGCAGATACAAATTTGTCTCTGTATGCTGCTTCAGACAATGATTTTATAGATGGCTTTTGCTTGTTTCAATTACAGGAAATGTATGTTATTTTAAAAGAATGTATAGCAGACCATGGTGACATATTTTGCTGCATGGTGAATGCCTCCAAAATCACAGTTTTGCACAGTAATTTCTGTCAGATTAAGTTTACTTAATTCAGGATGAATAGCACTACTTAAATACCCACAACTGAGCTGACATACCAAGTAACCCCAGAAACTCTTATAATTAACCAAAATAAAACTACATCATTTCTGAAATCAGGTTTGAAGGACTGCCTTTTTCTGGACTTGAATTTTTGGAGACATTGGGCTTTCACCACACTAACACAATGCTATTGGGGGTTTTATGTTTTTAAGAACCTAAAAATAACCTATATACCTTGATATTTCTTACACAGCACAAACGTTATTGTTCCATATGAAATGGCTGGTCTGACCAACTTAAAATAGCTTAAAACTACACAAACACAAGTAATACTATTTTTAGACATCTCAGAGAATTGGAACTGCTGGATATTTGAAACTGGAATTGAACACCTGCACAACAGCACATTCATATGACTCCAGAAACTTCAGCAATTAAGAGTCTCCAACAATAAGTTGAGAGAAATTGATTTTCTGATCAGCCCAAGTTTCAGTGCATTGAAGAAGACTGATCTAGATAAAAACACTTTTGTTAGTATCCCACCACACATCCTTCCCAATTTGCCAAAAAATCTGTTTGACTAGGACATATCCCATAATTCCTTATGTACTTGCACACGCTCAGGATTTATGAGGTGAGTTATCGAACACAAAGCAAAATTGAAAAACACAAGTAGAATTCTGTGCAAAAGCCCTTTCTCATCAATGACTAAAAAAAAATATAATTTAATGCAGATTAGTGTAGAAGCATTATGAACATTGCCATAGCAACAATATTTCTTCACTGTTGTTGCCTGTAAGTATCAGGTCTACTTCCATTTTGGATGTACAGTACCAGTCAAAAGATTGAGTACACCTGCTTGAAACCAGGTTTTTCATGATTATCTGTGCTTTAAACTGTATAAACACTTCATATTTAATTACATGATATGTGTATTTATAATCTTAAGTGAACTGCATTGAAAATGTTAATTTTGTTAATGTTTAATGTTAAAAGTCAGAAATGTGTATAACATGCTGTTTGAACACTAAAAGACATTTAAAATGGTCTTTGTTAGATGTTCCCACAGTTAACTAACATTACCTCATTTACTTTTTTTCACCAGTTATTGGTAAACAGGTGAGGATCCACGATTACTGTAAATATCAGGACCATGACAAAAGTCTGTAATTCCTGAATTAAGCTAGCAAAATAGTTTATAAATACTTTAACAAATGAAGGTCAATCTTTAAGACAAATTGCAAGAACTTTGCAAGTGTCAGTAACTGCTGTGGTCAAGACTATCAAATGATATGAAGGAACTGGCACTCATGAGGACCGAAAAAGGTCAGGCAGGCCTGAGAAGGTGACCTCAGAATCAGGGAGTCACAAGTATGCGAAACTGGGGACTAACTACTCCTGAAATATAAGCTGAGCTCAATGCAACTAGAAGTACAGATGGTTCAACATCAACTGTTCAGAGGAGGTTTCGTGAAGCTGGCCTCAAAGGTCCAGTTTCTGTGTTTTTTGGCCCATGCAAGTTTCTTCATCTTATTCTGCACTCTTAACAATGGTTTCTTTGCAGCAGTTCTTCCTGGTGGGCCAGCTATTTGCTTACACTTATATAGCACTTTTCTGGACACTCCACTTAAAGCACATTACAGGTAATGGGGACTCCCCTCCACCGCCGCTAATGTGCAGCACCACCTGGATGAGTTGATGGTAGCTATAGTGCACCACTACACTCACCAAACATCGGCTACCAGTGTGGAGGAGAACAGAGTGATGAAACCAATTCAAAGATGGGGATTATTAGGAGGCCATGATTGGCAAAAGCCAACGGGAAATTTGCCCAGGACGTCGGGTTAACACCCCTACTCTTTTCGAGAAATTAACTGGGATTTTTAATTATCACAGAGAGTCAGACCTTTTAAGTCTCATCCGAAGGACGGTGCTTTTTTCCTTACTGGGACATTAGGACCCACACAGACCACAGGGTGAGTGCCCCCTACTGGTCTCACTAGCACCACTTCCAGCAGCAACCTTAGTGTTTTCCAGGAGGTCTTCCACCCACTTACTAACCAGGCTAACACTTGCTACTGGCTACTGGCATTTGAATTTGAGTTGGACCAGTCTTGGCTATTTATGGATTGATGTCCTGCAATTATTATTTTACTGGACATGGAGGAAGCCAAGTTAAACCAAAACCATAAACCAAACCATACTCTTCTCAAATTGTTGCTCATGCATTCTTATTAGTCATCAATCACTTTATGTTTCTATGGTGGATAATCATTTTGCTGTTTATTGCAATATAAATAATAAAATATCCCTAAATACCATATCTTTTTTTTCCCATTGTGTGATAATTAAAAAAATAAATGAACCATGAACATTACAGAGTACCTTAATCGCTCCTAAACAGTGTCATGAGACTGGTATTAAGACTTAAATGATCATTTATTGGAACTAAGAAATAAGCTGTTTTTTTTCAAAAGCATTTTAGTTTTTACAATTGAAATCCTTGCATATCTCAAGTTGTTATTTTGGTTACAAAGACAGGGTAACCATACTGATTCACAAATCAGTGTAGGAACTGATCTGGATTAATGCATTTTTGCTGATATTATTCGCTTAAGCCTCACTGTCTCTCACACATACTGAAAATATGCATGCTTAGACATTTTAAATCGACACACTGTCTTCTTGTGTTCTTATCCAAAGACAAGATATTTACAAGACATATTAATAATTTTTGGAAGACACAAAAAGAAAGCTGCAAACACGTTTTTTTTTTCTCATGGGCAATGACGTTTGACCTTTCTGTTACAAATTATCAGCAAAGTTAAATTAATTAGAAGATCCCTTAACATAAATCCTTAATGTAAATATAGTAACACATGCTGCGGAAGATATCGCTAGCCATGTTCTCTTGAAAAAAACATAAGAAGGGAAACTTCAAGCCTAATTCTGTTATGAATTTAATAAGCTGTATTAGATAATTGATGTCTGCTTGTTTTGTCCTTGCATGACTTTCTTATTAATGAAAGGGTTAAGACATTAACTTCATAATTGTTGCTTGCCATTCTGGTGCCTCTTGGAAATACGAAGGATGGAATTCTACTAATCATTGCATATTTAACATATTATATAGACATTCTTTACAAATTTCAATAACATATCACCCCTGAACTGTAGGTATAGAAAATGTTTTTAAGGTCCAGGTAACTCATTTTCAGCATAATGAGCATGTAATTAACAATGGTGCCCAAGAGAAGATCTTCTAAAAATATGACTGGAAAATAAAGACTGGAAACTGAGACACTGGAAATAACCACAGGTCTTAACATGGGAAATATATTTCTATAATTCTAAATTTAAAATGAATTTTAGAATATGATAAGGCATATATATCATAAGAAAAATTAACACATAATATTGATACTAAGAACTTAATGGTGAGCGTAGATTTATAATGTTATGATACAGTGCTCATTAGCCTTAATAAAAATATTTTTTCCATTATGTAGGTTCGAAAAGATTTTATCAGTAGCTGTTATATTTTGACCTTTTGTGCTTATCAGGGCTTTACTATGAAAAGTAAAGACAATATTTATTTGGCAGGAAGCAGGTAACACTTTCAATGTTTTTGGAAGATAAACCAGTATCCACCATTCTTAGCTTTTTAGACATGTAGAATTACTCCTTGTACTTGAACATAATGTCATAATATTTCTTAAAATTCACTTAAAATTTGAAAATGGGAAAAAAAGACACATGGATAAGAGTGTCTGTTAAGCAAACTAATAACAAAAGGTAAGCACATACTGTAGATACAGTAAACTGATTTACTGATAGCAATAGCAACATGACCTTTTCCAAGCATGTAAAATCTTTTTAAAAAATAGGAGATAAAAGCTGTGAAAACAATACATACTGTATACAAAGGAATTAGTGCAGTAATGAAAGAAATACCCTTCATTTTACTCATTACATTTCCAAAGACCCAGCATAAACTGTTTAACAGTTTCTGAAGTTTTTGCAAAAATTTCACTTGTCTCCGCCTGCTGTTGTAAAAGGGAAATACAATTACAAGGAGAAAGCCCAAGTTTCAGAAACACTTCCTTCTCCTGCATAAATGTGTATTTGTGTGTTTGTACCAACTCATCTACTGTATACACAAGTACTACCTCAACCCTCTCAGTTATGACTGTGAAAAGGATTGTTATTCATCCCCATCAGCCATGCTGGAAAGTATTTGAAGTACAAAATATGTCATTGTTCTCCTGTTCCCTGATTTCAACATTACTAAGCCTATGGTTTATATCCTACCATATTTGTACTACTGTATATGCTCTATATACCTTTACATCAGGGACTCAGTTAAAATAAAATAAAGGAAAAAAAAATAGACTAGTCAATTTTATGTGCGCTAAGGAGACCCAGTTTAACAAACGAGAACAAAGTTCAGTAAAAATTACATTTACATTAAAAAAACATTAGAAGCTACTCCAAACAGATGTTTCAGACTTTTAATAGATAATACACTTTAGAACTTTAGAACATTTAAGAATCAGAACACAGAGATGTTTGCTCCTTCAACACTCTGAAGAGGTACTGTTAATAAAATAAACATATAAAATGTAAGTCTTCTAATGTTTTTGCTTTCACATTTTGTATACCATCTGAGAACCTATGTCATGAAAAGAACTGTATAAAATTAAGATTATTTTTGTGACTGAGCAGCACAGTGGACCATAGCTCCCTTAGTGCTCTTGGGTCTCTAGTTGGATTCATGCTAGGAATACCTATGTTCTATCTGTATTTTTCCCATCTCTAGTTTCTTTCCACCATCCAAATCCTTTCTGATGCTGGTTAGATTTGATTAACCTTTCATCATTGATTCCTTAGGGTTTTCTTTTTGGGCCACTTAAGCAACCAAACACCCAAATCCTTGCTAGGTGCCTGGAGTCTGGTGGAAGATTATTACTCTTAAAAGCATCATGTGACTTTTAAATGACAGAGATTGATAAATATTACAATTGTAACGGCTATTATTTGATTTACAGAAATTTACTGCAACTATAGCTTTCAGCCTTGAATCTAATCTATTATACAGTTAAACAGTGGAAAAGTGCATAACCTTTTCTTTTTTAACTCGAATCTCGGCATCTCCAGATTTTAACTTTTGAACTGCTTCTCAGGTTACTCCAGAAACCAGGTGGCAGCTCCCTTATGACCTGATGCAAATACTGAAATAAAATAATGCTCATCTGAATTAATTGATCTTCGCAGAAAATCTTTAATGGGGATATTATTATGGACAGCAAGGCAATGCAGAGAAGCAATTAAAAGGCTCACAATGTTATATCTACAGAGGTTAATTTAAGGTTTAACTGTGCCCTTTGAAGATAACATTTTGAATATTCCTCTCTTTATTCCCTGTATGCGTTTCACTGAATATGACTTTTAAAGCATACATGAGCTGCCGGAGGACAAAGACAAGAGGAACAAAAGAACTTTAAGGTCTCTGCTGTTTGTGGTGAGGACAAATATCACAAAGAAGCACAAAATAAACACCTACTGTATTTCTCTGCAATGTAAACACCGTTTACAAGAACGTGTAAGGGAATACAGAATGTAGGTATCACTGAAGAACAAGATTGAAAACCCTAACAATATAAAAGGACAAATAAGAGGGCAAGAGGATAAAGAGAGAACAGCAATTACAGTGGTTATTTTTTTTTTGCTGCTATTACTTCACGTCTATATATTTTCATTTTCCTTTGCCCCTGCTAGATGCATTAAATTGGCTTATTCTACTCACGACACAAATGAAATACCGAATGATTCCATTCATCACAGGCAAGCAATTTACTAGGGGACCAAACTTTGTATTGATTTAGAATCAGGCAGTCTTAACTTTTGATATTCAATGACTCTTAATGCAGCCAAATAAATTACAGTAAACAAATGAAGCCCACAAATCTTACAGCATTGTACTGCAAGGGCTGTATTTAGGGCACCTTGAAAAAGCAAGGGTGGGGGGGGGAGAGGGGCTGATGTTGGTACATATAATGCAAGCTCAGCTGAAGTACAGTATTCACACAGTGAATCATCAGACATATGACTTTCTATTTTTAGTTTATGACCATGTGGCTCATTTTTGCAGTTTTCAACCTCATTTTTTGTTAGAGTTCACTCTTCACTTTTTCTTGTTATCCTTGAGATGAGTCACAGCCACGGTGGTTTCTGCAGGTTGTTGCATTTGTTTTTGCATTAGATATCTGCTATGCTCCACAAACAAACTGGGATGTGGTTTTCAGAAAACACATCATCGGTGATGTATAAACACGGAGAATATTGGACCATTCAAAACTGTCAAAGATTATTTCCAAAACAGTTTTAGTGTAGCTTTGGATTTATTGAAAGTTGATATACTTCACTAAAATGTTAGCATGGAGACTGCTAATTATTCCTGGACATGTGATTTAAACTATAGAAATCTGGATTTGACTAGTGATTAGTCCTTGTTACGTCAAGGCAAGTCCTAGCTTGTAGTCCCCATTGCAACAGCCTTCTAGTGCCATGAGAACACGATCGGGGCAGCTGTCCACGCCACCTGCCCCTGCTTAACAGGTAATTACCTCATCAGTTACACCTCAAGCAGGGAAATCAATCAACCTTCTGATACACCATTCAGTTCCTCACTCTGGCCTATGAAAGTGGATGGGAAGAGGAGGCACTCATTGCTGTGTTCAAGGCAAGACTGTCAGAGGGACTCAAAGATGTGCTAGCATTTAAGGATCTCCCTACCTCAGTGAAAGCACTGATTGCCCTAGTCATACGCCTGGACTCCTGGATTCAGGAAATGAAAAGCTGTCAAAGGAAATAGTCAGAATGACTCAGCAGGGTGGCAGTGCCCCCTTTTTCCTGTGCGTACAGGGAATGCCCCGGCGCAGGTAAGCAGGGTGGAGTGCTTACCAAGCAGGTTGACAACTTCTCCCTCAGACCCTGCAATGCCTTATGCTCCCTGTCAAGCTCTCCTGGCACTCACAGTCCTCACCTGATCTATGCTTTCATAGATGGTGGGATGCAGGGAATTTCATGGATCTCCAATTAGCCCTTGACTTGGGGATACTTCTTGTACTGTGCTTACTAAACCTTTTTTATGTAGGCAAAAGGATAACAAGCCCCCTTGTTCTTGCATTCCCATGGCTCCAGAAAACATAATCCATTCCTGGATTGGATCTCCAGGAAACTTGCATGGAGATCAGTCTGTCTGAACTGCTGCCTCGCCACCCCACACTTTCTGGTCACTCTGCATCTGCTCGTCACCTTGGACCTCAACACTACGAACCCTCCAGTTGATGTGGCATTACGTTTAAGAACACACTGAATATTTCCCCTGGGAGACCAAGTAGCAGGAACTAGTCGAAGTAGAAGCAGATGTAAGACGCTGCTGGTGCAACTATAGCTGATAGTACGTGAGAGTCACTCACTCGCGCAGGTGGGACAGACTGAGCATATCCTCTCCTATCCCACCGTGAGAGTTCGCCGGGGCAGGCTGAGCTTTCCTCTCCTGTCCTGCCATGTGTTCTCACGTTGGGACGAGAGAGGAGAAAAAAAAAAAAAAATGCGGCTTCAACACTCTCTCCACAATCCCTCTGGAACTGGAACTTTAATTTTTCCCCTTGCAGGGGTCTGTTAGTTACAGCCCTGGAACCGTCTTCTTCCTCTCTCTTCAGGTAGACATACTACTAGCTATATTCACACCAGCAGTGTCTTACATCTACTTCAACCAGGTTCTCTCTCACATAGCCGAGCTTCACATATAGGAGAGCTACTGCAGTTACAGACCTCCTCTCTCAGCTGCAACTAACTCAGGACTAAGGTCCTGCTAGCTGGTCCCCCCAGGGAAGTGTCCAGTGCATTCTTAAACAGCTCCCATAGCTGTGGCTAATCCAAAATGAACCGCCTCAGCTGTTGTTATCAGGGCAACGCGTCAGCCTCAGACAAGGGCTCCGCCTCCACACTGAACATGCCCTGCGTAATGCTACACTGAGTATCAGGATTTTGCTGATATCTTCTGTAACGCTAAAGCCCTTTTGCTTCCGCTGCACCGGGAATAAGACTGCCTCATCGAACTCCTGCCTGGAACCACAACCTCTGCGGGCTATCTGTTCAGTGTCTCTCCTCCCGAGGCAAAAGCCAACCTAGCTAGGGCCACACTGCAACAAGAGTGGACTGCTGAAAGTCACTGGTGCACCACTCCATATCTGAGGCTGGGCTTCCATGTTCTGTTCTGCCTGGCTGCATCACACATTCCCTGTTCTGTCTGCCTTCTGTCTGCCCAGCTCATCCCCTGTTCTGTCAGTCAGTTTAGTGCATCACCAGCTCTGCCTGTCTGCCAGTTGCATTCTCCACCTCATCTGTCTGCCTTCTCCCAGGCCTAGCAAAAAGCCTATTCATAAGTCTCACTGACTTTGCATACTGCAACTCAGAGCTATATTGTATACATACTGTATACAATGTATATCATTACGTTCCGATTTGGCTGCAAGGGCTTGCACTAAAAATTAGAACATTTAGAATGCCTCAGCTTACCATGTATGAATATTGTATTTCTTTTCTCCTTTGGAAATCACAGCACTTTAATGCTACTACAGTATATCAACATGCTGCCTTTGCATCTGTGACAGGATATACTATAACAACCAAAATAAAACAACAAATTCAGTGTAAGAGATGAGAGACTAAGAGAAAAAAAGCTGGCAAACACCTAGTCATATCTGTTTCACTGTCATCAGCTATTAAGAAGAGAGAGCACATGGGGACTTGTCAACATGCAAACCTACAGTACACTACTCTTTTTTTATTAAAAAAGTTCAGAAGTGACTATGAAAATACAGTATGAAATGTTAATTTTTAAATATAACACAACATCTTGCTATTGCCTTAAGAATGAATTTGTGTTTTGCCCAATAATTCAAAACAACTAATAATTAGCTTAATATTTTTTATGTTATTTCATTTTTATGTTAACTTCCAGACAATGTGTATTCGAATGGAATACTCTATAAATAATCATGAAACACTAATGGATTTGTTTCGTTTGTTGAATTCAATGCTCCAAGTACAGTACATGTCCTTTTTAATTTTGATATCTAGTTCAGGAGAGCAGTACAACATGCCAAATTCATCAGCAGACATATTTTTTTAAAAATTTCTAACCATATAATATCATCATTCCTCATACAAATCAGAAAACTTGGGCCAAAGAAACTTGAATATGCAGTCACGGTTTCATGTCTTACACCCACTGACAGCTTTATGTTATTGCACTCAAAGTATATTTTTTACTTTCTTATATTGCATTTGCAAAATAAATCTTACCATGCAGTAAGAGACCATAAAGTTTCTCACATTACACACATTAAAAGTAATATTTTCATGATTCTGGACAATTCAAGTTAACATTTAAAACCAAATGTCTCTACTAATACATTAGACAATAGCAGACACACAAAACAACATTATGGACTTTCTTTTTTATTCACACACAAATTCACATGGCTTCCTCCCAAAATTTGCCCTGGTAGTGAGTGTTTGCGTTTGGTAGTGTGCGTGTGTGCATGTGTGCTCTGTGATGGACTGGCGTCCCATCCTGGCTGTGTGTTGCCTTACATCTGTTGCTTGCTGGGATAGGCTCTGGCTCCCCTACAACCCTGTGTTCAAGTGGTAAGTGTTCGTGGGGGCCCGACAAGGTGTTGAAACAGGCTCAGCAAAAATTGGAGTCAATGAGCCAAAGTATGCGGAAATCAAGATAATTTATTTGATGACAGCACTGAAGAGGACAAAGAGCTGAGACTGAGGAAACAGCTGAGGCAGTAGCTGCACAGCTGAAGCAGGCAGAGCAGAGGCTGAGGTCTGAGTTGATGAAGAGGTGATTAGTGGCAGGAACTGGAAACCAAGGATTAAGAAACAGTGAGAAATGTCTGTGAACCTAAAATTGAGACAAACTCAAAGCAGGGTTAGTGACTCAATGTCTGAGCCCTGAGGAATGGTTCCTCAGGACTTAAATACTGTGTGAGGTTCCCTAATTGGCCTGATCGGCCCGGCCTGATCTCGTAGAGGATGGCCCCAATGAGTCTCCAGCATGTGTGGAATGCGCACTGGTAATTAGTGGACCTAATGCGGTGGTGCTGGAGCTCGTCGGGGCGTAACAATAAGAAAATGGTTGTACAGAAAATACTGTATAGACCTGAGGACCTATTGTTAAAAATTCTATCAAGGATGTTGCTGATCTACAGTATAGCTGACTATATGCTCTAGACTTTGTAAATACTTTTGGACAAATATATGCTAAAACCCATTATTATTATTAGCGTTGTCACTCTACACAGTCTCAACCTATGTCAGTCTAACTCTGATGATTATTGCAAAAGCATTCCTTAGTCCATTATTCAATGAATGGATTCTAGATTACCACCTACTTGTTAAAAGAGCACGTTAAATCTCTGACAAAAGATGGCATTACTGCAGGTTCTCAAATTTGGACATTTTTGATTTCGCTTTTATCAACCCTTTCACATCTCTGCTTTTCTTAAAGGAAATACAGTAATCTCATCGCAATTTATCTGTAATACCAATAACTATTTAGTAGCCTTTGGATTAGAATACTTAAAATCAAGATATACAGTACTTTGCATTTTAACTACTGACTTTTGAATTACAGCTTTTCATATGAATATGAAAGCCTTAATGAGACTGCTCTAGAAAATTCTGAATCAAATACAAGTGCTCTTTAGACTGAATTTAATTAAATTAAACAGATAATGCCTGGTTTATCTTCATTAATCCAGCTGGGGTGATATTCACAGATTTATATATAAATAAGATCCTGATAATCATCTTAATTTAATTTAATGAGAATAGCTGACGTGGCACTGTCATTACTGTTTTTTTTTCTTGCATTTACTTTTGTCTCATATTTTATATATTTTTTTTAAGTACAGTACATTTGCATTGTTTTCTGTAGAGACATTAATTAAGTTAATGAAAAAAGCCTTAATATTCTTCAACATGACAGATGTGTCTTTTTTAAAAGCTGGCTTTAAAGTTAGATATGTATGTGAAATTATCCCTGAATTCAGGATAATGTTATCTGTTGTAGCTGAATAGGAACCTAGCACTTTAAAAGGGGCTAGGACACTCCCCCCTCCACTATATAAATAATAACTTTTTATTCCAGTACATCAATCTACCCATCACACAGGACCCTTGACACAAAGTCTCTGTAATTTCCTTCCCCACACACAGATCAAATAATGTAATTTGTCATATGTGCAAAACAGTACAACCCCATGGAAGGCCAGAAGTGTTATTCTCCTGAAACCACCTCCGGGGACCTGGAGTGCATCCTTCAGAGACACAGAAGGAAGGGATGAAACTCTATGGAGTCCTTCAATGCTCTAAGGCATCATCTTCAGCCTCATCTGTCCTAAGAAATGGGGTCCCTTATACCTCCCCTCCTACCCTGTTTATTCTCTGAGTCACTGAATTTCAGGTATCTGGATGGGGTGGAGGAAGGGAAGGCCCTTTTCCACTGCCCTCTATAGAGTCCCTGGAGTCTTGAAACTTCTCCTTGGTCCCCCCCCTGCAATCTGTCCCCCCTCTATTCTTGAAATGACCCTTTGATGTCTTAGATGTGGGCACAGTTAACTGGTTAATTGCTCATTGGTCAACTGGCTACATGCAGATGGCCAGGTGGAATGATTTATATTTCTATCCTGTCTAGGACCCCTCTCAGTCAGAAGCCCAGTTAGTGGCATCTCACAAGCCCACGTCACCTGTGAACCATGTGGTAATTCACAGATACGTACACCAGGAGGGCCCTTGATCAAAGGGAACCTCAAAGGACAAGGTGAGAAACTCAAGCCTTGGGGAGACACTGGCCATTTGAAACAAACTTTAAGCCAATAGACTTTCATGCAGCCCTGGCTCAAAAACACGTTCGGTTAATCAACTTGGCTCATTTCTACAGCCAGACTTGCACAGCGAAGAAAACTACATGTAGTCATCCCAAGAAATGTGCATTGACTATCCACTTCTATGCACAGGGCATGCCCATATCTTAAAAAGTATAAATCACATGGACAAGATACTGTATGTGACTCTCAATAAAAAGGCTCCAGGCCACAGGAGTCAGTCATATTGTCCAAACTGAAGAAAAACTACATCCAACTCAGCAGCAAAAATAAGTACCATATAATACAAATAAATGAAAGATTAGCAAACACATTTACAAAAACATAATGCTATATAGCATCTTATTCTGAGATTATATGCTCAGCATCTTTTTTAGTAAGTAACATTAAACTCAGAATACAGAATACAAAATTCTACTCCAGAGCATTCTTCATTTTCAGGACAAATTTATGGTAATACGTTTGCAAATTACCTTAGCCTAATACTGATTACTTGGATACTGAAGAAAGATTTGGTGACCTTTTTGTGAATAAAAAACATTTTAGCAAAATGAGTAACTTTGAATAATAATTGCATAAGTTAATTGACTTTCAAAGCCACTTTGTAACTGTGTTCTTTGGAGCCGCAATTATAAGAAAAAAAATTGCATGTTGTGACCTTCGGCCCTTTAATCAGGTTTGACAAATGAATCATTACTTGTTTCAAGTTATTGTTCTCATCACCTCAAGGCAAAATATATGAACATTTTCTTCTTGTAAATTAAAAAGGCCATAAAATGCATGAAGATTGAGTTTTTTTTATCTTAATTAACATGGTACTTTGAGATTTTATAATGTGATGCAATAACTTAGTTGTTAGAATACTGTCTTGATTCAAGTTGGGATTTGGTGGGATTTTGGGCAGATTATTCATACAGTATACTGCAAAATTAGTACAAAATATGTGACTAGCAATGAGACACTTTTGAATACCGTAAATGATACGGTATTAGTATCATTTACTACTGCTTTGCAATAATCTGACATATGTTCAATATATTAATAAAGAATTATTAAATTAGTAAACCACATATACAAATTATTTTGGCAATAATTATCAGAGGACAAAAGGTGCACAAACACTTGAAAAAGTCCTGAGAACAAACAAAACCAAACCAAATTTCAGTTGCACTGTTAAAGGATCTCTTCATAAGATGTTGCAGCTTTCTGAAAGATGCAGACAGTAAATTAATTCGCCAGAGTTTTGCCACTCAATATTGATTCATTTTTGTATAGTGCCATTATTAACATCCTAAACAAATATGATATGATCCAATAATACCTGATTGTCTGATTTTTGAGAAATTCATTTTGCATCCAAATAGCTGTATTTAAATAAAAGAAAATGTAAATAATGTAAGTAATGTAAATAAAAGAAACAAGTTTAATTACAGTATTTCCCTTCGAATGGAACAGTTTAATACAGAAACCAACTTAAGTTAAGTTGTTTCTGTATAAGATAAACTAAGCTGTTTATCCGTTGCATTAGGGGGGATGCGTGTACCCAGTGCTAAAGCAGAATGATACATAACATTGACAGTAACACCAAAGTTCCTCTATTTTACAGAGACTTTTGGTGAACCTCATCCATATATAGTAATTACTTAATGACAAAACATAATAGATCAAGACCACACGGAATTTGTTTTAGGTGATTTTAGCTGGCATAGTCACAAAAATGCATTAGGAACAAAAATAGCCTCTTTTCTCTTAAGATTTTTAATATGTTCAAAGACAGGAACACCAGTATGCATTAGTCAACAGCCCCAATAAATAATTGAAGAGACTAACCATGGCCATTCCATGTGCTGTTTATTTGTCTTCTCCTTTTTCAGTGCTCACAATATTTGGTCTTCAATAACTCTTATATTAGTACCCGAGGCATTATTTTAAAAAAAATGCACACAGTTGTCATGTGTATACAAGAGGGATGTTATACTCACAAAAATACAATAGAAAAAAATCTTTCCCTTTTTCTCCCAAGGTGCTGAGCAGTAACCGTATCTAGAGTCATGGCAATAACAAATGATACTTTGGACAGTGCCAGTGAATTCTAAATATATATATATACACTCTACATTAGAAATGGAAAAAATACCACTCCCAACTGTGGATAATACACTGTTTATTTAAAAACCTAAAAACTCTGATGGATGTACAGTAATAATCACATGAGGAGGAATTGGATTTTAGCAAAACCTTGGAAAACTCTCCAACTGATGAAACTGAACCTTTCAGTTTGAAACGAATAAGTAAGGATGTATTTCCTACATTAATAACCTTTCTTAAATTCCACAGAGGGGTGTTCGCATTCAGTTAGACTTCTTAACCTTGAGATAACATTGCTTCTTTCCTAAACAGTTTGGGAAAGTTGTGACTCTAAAATAGATCACCTTGAAAACAGTGCCATGATACAGTAGATAACATGAACACATAACATTAACATCCCGCAGTATGTACAGTATCGTTAATTTCACCTTCTTATCTAATAAATAAATAAATCAATAAATTATTCATATAATGTTCTATAATGCAGGAACCAATTGTACCTTCTCTTAATTAATGATTTTCATTTCATTTACACCCCATTGCTGTTTCTCAGCCTAATATGTAATTACTCTCTCAGCTAATCTGTTTATTAATAAGATTTAAATGAATTAACACGCCACATGTGCTGAAAGGCTTCAACTAATTTTAAAGCATTGATCTTATTATCCACATTAAAATATTATCAGAAAATTTGGTCATGCAAGTCATCTGGATACTTAGTGTTTTTGTTTTCTTTTTTAAAATTGTAAAAAAAAAAACACAACAGAAACTATATACTATATATACACACACACAATACGTTTTACATCTGAATCCATTATACAGTATGTACTGTATACATAATTATTTTCATGTCAAGAGATGAAGTTTTATTTATAAAATCATAATACAAGAATGGCACATCAGCACATATATTAAGTATAAAAACTGTAATAAAGTAAAATAAAACCGATAGCTAAAGTACTTTTGCTGTCCTGATCTCATATTTAATAACCTACAATCTATATTAGTGTCATGTATAAACCACTTGATTTCAACTGCAACTCACCCAGCAACTGATTTTCTTTTTTTTTAATTAAAAAAAAATATACAGTATAGCGTGCACAGACATGACATAGATACATTCATTACATTGTTACAGAATTGATTAACATGAGGTCTGCTGTAAAAGTCACATGCTAGTGTGTGTTCACCACCCGAATAATGCAAGCTGTGCATCTATGATACATTCTGTACGCCAGGTTTTGCGTACTGTCTTGAGAGATTCTGTCCAGTTCCTTTCATACAGCCTGGGCAAATGTATTGATCTATGAACCCTACATGCCACATCCACAACATAATTATCACCTTCTTATTTCACAAGGAAGCTGTTGTTACTGTACAGTACATGTTGCACCTTTTTGGCACATCAGCTCACAAAAAGGGAACTGAGGTTTCAGGACTGAATCAATGTGAAATGTGCAGTCAGGTTGCCATCAATCAATAAAAGTGGAATTTGGTGGCAGCTTGACGCTCCTGCCCAGCCCATTATACTGGGACCTCCTCATGAATTGATCTAGTGCACACAACAATTGTTCTGAGTCCTCAGTACACTCACTGACATTGATCCGGATGATTTGCTGAAAACTTAAATTTATCACTAAAGAGGATTTGACTGTTGCGGTTTTTTACTCCACCCGAGCTAATAGCAGCAACCGATGACATGAAAACATCCATCTCCTCAGATTAGTTCCTTTCTGTTTTCTCTCTCCTCTATCAGTTTTGACATTTAATGGCTTAAATCACCTTAATGCTTGCGCCTCTCACTAGTGAAGGGATCTAGTGGTTATTCAACAAGTCAAAGCATAACAGTCAGTCAATAAAGATCTGCTAGTCAAAATTACTCCAATAACATTTAATATCCCAAATCTGTATTTTTTTATTTTCAGAAAATACATATTCATAAGTAAAGTAATACAGAGTGCTATTTGAACTGAAGTGCCATTTAAAATAGTTTTTTTCCAGTCCCTGATTTCCAATAAGGAAGGGTATTTTTTTCAGCTCAGCTCACAATTACGAACTTGCACACAGGGGAGAAGGAGGACTTCTGCACTGCTGCTTGGGGAATCCTGGTTATAGTTGGTTAGTGACAAGACCCAGTCATACAGTATACAGTACCCGTGTTCAGAAATCTCAACCTAAACTCAGGTGAGTGTCATTATCATTTAGACCACTTGGGAAATCTGAAAAGTATTGTCAGCTTAGCAAGATGTTTCCACTTTTAAAAAGTGGGGTTACAACTTATTCAAGTGAAACATGTTTAATTGATTACTACATTCCACACCTCTGAGGTCAATCAAAACAAAATCATTTAACATGCCAGAATTAACTAGTTCAAACATACTGTACATGCAGACATTAAAGCCTTCAATAATTTTGAAAATAACCCTGTTTTGAGAAGACATTAAGTTCTGCAAAGATGCACTTCAACATATTTTTAGTTTTTTTTTTTAACCATTCTGTTTTTAATTGCTGACACTGAATTGCAATAAGCACATCTCTGGAAAGCAGTTCCTCCAGAGCATCACATTGTTTTTTTAATTGGCATTTGAAATGACATTCCTGCTGTTGTATTATGCTGCTACTATAAATGGAATCTGAAACCTGTATAATTATTATTGAACAAGTAATAGGCTTATTCCACGCTGAAAAAAAGCAGAAAGAAAACACAACGTTTCGACCGTGGAGCCTTCTTCAGGTGTGAGAAGGACAAGGCAGTAAGCCTTAACAGAGTCTGATGACGGTTTTCCAAACTTATACATCAGAAAGACTACAGAAACCAAAATTATCCTGCAGTTAGGATCGCACCTTCCCCTTCTCTTAACGACAGACTACTTTTCTTCTAAATTCTCTCTATTCATTGTAGGTTTCATTTCACACCTCTCTACACCTATTCTGACTTATACTGTACCTCTTGATTGGCCTCTCTTTCTGTCCCCTGCTCCCACCTCTCACTCCTCCTCTCTCCCAGCCTTTGCTCTCCAGCTACATTACCTTTGCCTACTGCCTTGCCTTTCTCACACCTGAAGAAGGCTCCATGGCCAAAATGTTGCGTTTTCTTTCTTTTTTTTCCCCAGCATGGAATAAGCCTATTACTTGTTCCTTTGCAGCCTATGCAGGCTGACCCAGCTACCCACCTGAACTAATTATTATCGAAATCAATTTTAGGTTCGCATTCCCTAAGTTTCATACTGTAGTTATCCACAAACTTAAAAAGTAATTCATATTTTTAAACAAATATACATTAAATATGTAGCAACATCTATTAACAAGGAAGTGCTGATTTGACACTAAACACCAACATTAGACAGTTTCAGCTCTTTGACAGTAACTGCTGTCATCATTCAAGGGGCTCTTATTTAAACTCAAATGTTTGTGGTGTGCTGGAAAGCTGTAATTTTCTGCACTATGACATGCAACATTTATAGTTAAATATGAAAAAAATAAACTTTTTTATACCCGTTCTTTATCTACCCCAATAAAAGATATTTACTCACTAGTGACAAAGAGACTCCCTATAAACTAAGCCACCTGTACAAGGATTAAATTGCATGTTACTCTAAGTAATAGTTTAATGACCAGCTTAGAAAGTATAAACAGAAACATTGTAACCTTTACTAAAATGCAGACATCTCTTGTTAAAGTTGATGGGAGATATCGGGGAACCAATTCATCAAACATCCTGGTGCCACCTAGTGGAAAGATGATTCAACATTCATAGACCAGCATTGTCAATTCCAGTCCTGGAGGGTCAATATGTCAGCAGGTTTTCAATGCAGCTCAGCTTTTTAACTATGTTGATGACTACATTACTGTCAGTTTAAAAGACTCTTCTAGCTTTTACATTTCTGCTGATCTAAAGATACCTTTAAAACCTATTAAACTGTGACTCTCCAGGTCTGCACACCCTAAAGGTTTTAAAAACAGAAGTCACTTTTTTCCCCACTATATTGTTGCGTTTGTGATGGATTACTGTGCTGGTCAAAGCCAGCTGACTTGGCAGCTTGACATACCTCTTTGTCTTCCATTGAGTCAGGGAAGCAGAGGTCCTGCCAGAGCAAAATTATAGACAGTTCCCTCTTCACACATACAGTATCAGCTGAGCCCAGGAAGTGTGAGCTCACCATGGAGGCCCACAAATGATAATCGTTGTTGTGCAAAGAACAGTTTTTAACTATACGCTTCAAATTGTAATATTAAAGCATTAATATATTCTTTGCTGCAACCATAATGAGCTACAAGTCCTCTTCTGCCTTTTTCCTCACAAGGTTTTATAGAAGATTATTGGAGCACTGATTTATTTTATGGAATCCACCATTTATAGATACATTAGTTTATACATTCACAGTACATGTGGATTGTTATACTGCATGTGTCTGCCACCTTTTCTAATTGCTCATTTTTCCTTTTTTTTCCCCCAAATGTCAAATAGTAATGTATTGGATAACTTTTTTTTCTTTGTGTTTACACACATTTTGAGGGATAGGCAAAATGTTTGTTTAATATAAACATACCAGTGTTTTTTTTGTGTAAAAACCATTGTGTTTGAGTTCTCTGGTAACAAAGAAAGCAATCATTTTCATTTATTTATGAAGTTTACACATGCCGTTACTAAAATTTCCACTGCCATCTAGAAAAGTAAATTGCTCTGTCAGTATTAGAAATAAGTGTTGAATTGGCAAACTGTCTCTAGGGGGCGCTGTTGACTCGTGTATTTTGCAATAGTTCTCCACCAATTTCGGTTTTTATAGTTTGCATGGTGTCAGCACTGTCCATTTTTACCAAATAAGGAAAGAAAAAAAAAAACTTAACTAGAACCTCCTCTGGAGCCAGGTGCTTTTATGTAGCTGCACCATTAAGGTTGATTTTCTTTTGAAATGGATAAGTAATTGGCAACAGTTGGAAGGTAGCAGCAGTGCCAACATTAGTATCTCTGCTCCAAGCTCAGACATGAAATACAAAAGAATATGCAAGTAATTTGTTTGCATCTTGAAATGTTTAGGTGTTTCTGAACAGATAAGCATGGCTGAGTTATACAATAAATCCACTTTGACTGCTGTGCCACATTATTTTACTACTATTAAAGTTATTTTAAAAAACAGTATAATAATAAGTACATTTTTTTCAGAATTCAGACATACTGTGACTTACACAGTCTTTTATCTAAATCCAACTGTCATAAGTAATGAAAACTGCATGAAAAATGAATGGCATTATTATTGCCATTTTTATATATGAATTAGAGTTTTTGGAAATTACTAAGCATTTAATGCCATTTCATCATCCTTACTTTGATTCATGTGCATGTTTGTTGATGGTGTCCAGTAGCCCATTAATATCCAGATAAGAGAAGGACAAAAAAAATCAAATTTCAAACACGTATATTCCCCAGTGCATATTAGATCCCTAGGTATTGCTCCCCTAGATAAAAACCTGTATCTTTGTCTCTTCTTTTCACAGAAGAGTGCCCTTCTTTCCTTTTTTGGGAAAACTAAATAACTTCCTTTTGTGCTCCACCTCAGTTCTTCACATGCACTGGTTTTCTGTAAATCAATTTTGCCTCTGAGGCAGATCTGCCTGCAAAGCAGTTTTTGCCTTTGACACAGTTCCACTTCCCCAAAAGAAAATCGGGACATCTTGTCGTCTCCTTCACCTTGTTCAACGATGGGCAACTTTCTTTTGAAAGGAGGTCGACACAAATGCCAGGGTGCCGAGACTGTCACTTTCGTATCCTGCCATGTGTGTATTGTGAACACAGCCTATCTGGTTTCTTTGGAAAGGTGTTTGTTTTCAACAGCTTTCCCTTTCTTGGAACACTCTTAAATATTCCACAGCTCCACATGCTAATTCCATATGAAAATTTAATAAAAAAAAAAAGATTTTGAGTATACCTTCAGAATGGCAAATCACTCCTCACTTTATTAATGTCAAAGCCATTGAGCCTTACATTTGTCATTAGTATTTCCATGACGGTGGCATTTCAGCTTAATTCCCTAGAGCCCCTGACTACTGTATATTAATTTTAATGATTTCTGTGCCTATACTTTTCTTTTCCATGGCAGCAACACCTGCATTTATTTATTTTGTTCTTACTATATTCCATACTTAAAGGAGTAGTTAGCATAGTCTTTCTTTTCCCCATTATGTTAGGCCAAGACTAAATAAAATCTTTGCCCAACCTGTAAGGCATGGATAATGAAACCAGTTATTTTTGTTTGTTAGGTTCCCGTTTCTATCCAACAGGCACTTACCATCATACTGGGGTTTTAATTTGCAACTTTGCAAATGCTTGGTTTATAAGGGGCTTTCTTGTTACACAATCTTTGCTGAAATTGTTGCTGAACTATTTCAATAATAGTAACAAGGCTTTGTAAACAAATATTCCAGAATTCTCACCTTGTACCCTACCCGTTACGCTCCGGAAGAAGGACCCTAAGCAGAATCCTCAGAACTCAAAAGTTTCAGGAGGAGTTTATCCAAAACGTGGGTCAGGAGGTCAGGCCAGTGTAACAAAAACAACAATAAATCCACAATAACCAAGTCAAGATCCAAAAGACGAAGTCAGAGACAAAGCCAGGGGTCAGAGCCCAAAAAACCTAGAGATCTTGCAAAACAGGGAACAGGACACAGGAAACAACCCAGTTCTAGCTAGATAAAACCCAATACTGAGCAAGGAGTGGTGGGTCAGGTTGGTTTAAGCAGGCAGGTGAAAAAAGGTGTGTCTGATTAGTTAATTGCAAACTGCATTGGAATGTGAAGGAGTTGATTAAAGGCGGTGAGTTCACCAGGGGCATGATGTAACACTACCTAGAACTATCAGTGTGTTACCGTGCACAAAGTTTCTTCAATGGTCTTAAATAATGTACTGAAAAATGGTTCATCTGCTGGCATTCAGAATACAGAACACACAGAAAATACAGAAAAGTCTTTTAAACTGAAAAAATAAACTAACTGGGGTTTACCATAAGCATGAATGGTCCTTTCAGGAACCCCTAATATTACATTGCAGAATTAAATAAAACTTTGAAGGTGGTAATGCTTTGTTAATGCAAAACAAAACTCCATTACTTAAGACATCACTGAAAAAAATAAAATTATTGACACACATTATTAAGTAAGTAGGTATACATTTTCTTTCCCGTCTAACTAAATAACCACACTTGGAACACACATACAGTATGAGACAACTTAAGAAGGTCATCAATTTAGCTAGTTTCAAAATAGCTTCACTAGCGAACACCCAGCAGAAAGAAATATAACTTTCTGTGCATAACATTAATAAGACAGATTGTCAGTTGCTGGTCAAAAATACCCTCAGTGCTGATGAAGTTGTTGGATGATCAAAATTCAATGAATAAAGAAAAAACAAAAAGATTGAGGAGATTATGGTTGAATAACCAATTACAATTCTTTGCATTTTGTACAGCACATTTCATTCTAAAGGATCCCACAGTACTTACATCTAATAGGGTGCCTACTTCGACTACTATGACTGTGGATCACTAGCCAACTGACTGATACGCAGGAGCCCCAATACACAGATTATGAGAGATGTTACCATATATCAAAAGTACAACCCCTCCAACAGCATAACAGTTCCTGTACTGGGACATATGATTAGAAATTCTGGTCTACAGGATATAGTAGCAGTTACTGGTTCATTCATACCATACCACTTACAGTATAGCACCAATCTTGTTTTCCTTTGAAGTCTCCAATCCTAGGACTGAGCAGGCCTAACATCCTAAACTTGAGGAGATCAGAATAAAAAAGTAGTAAACAGTAGCTTGGCTTGGAAAAGCTGATGTAATGAGCCTTGTTTTAGAATTCATTTTTTTTATATATAAAGAGATTAGAAGATGGTGGTGCACTTGTGTCAGTTACCAAAATGACAGTCTCTGTACCAGAACATATACTGTACAGTATAAAGCGCTCAGGGCTTTCTGCTGTGAAGTCAATGAAAGAAAACTGAATGACAAACTGCTTCAATCCTATTTTTTCCATAATTGCCCTCTGCTGTCTCATGGTCACTTCATGTCTTCATGCTTCATGACTGTTGTTGTCTGCCTTCATGCTTTGTTTTAACTCCAATACCATCCACAGGGGGGCCATCATAATTATGGATTACAGCACATTAGAGACAGCAGTTCCTACTGTTATGTTATTCTCAGTGCTGTACTGAATGTTATTCACTGGTTATACTAGTTTTGTTCTTCCTAGGCAACAGAATAATTTGATTTACAAGTATTGCCACTTTCCTGTAACTTTCAATGATTTAATGGAAAAACGTGAATTCAGGAAATGGTGATCTGTACATCAAAGGGCATCACGTACATATACAAACTTAACTCTTAAATGATACTGGATTTTTAAAATTTGTTACAAGCAATAGAATGAATATGTAAGAATAGTGATTACTGTGCTTCTTTTCAGGAAACGTGGACTAAAAACAAATAGATGGATGGAGGGATATTATGCATGGTAGATATACTAATTATAATAAATGCAATAAATATGAATATGTAATTGAAAACTTGGTAAAAGTCCATTTAACGTGGATTTCTTGACAAAGAATTATCAATGTATGGAATAAATTACAGAACCATGTTACAGGATTTTGCAAACCTTAGCCTGACACTGTGAGAAAATCATTTTGTGAATAGGAAAATGGCAAGCTGTGACTGGGCTCTTGTTCTTCCTCCTTAGCTTTTGAAGATAATGGGAAACAGTGTTAATCTGTGTGTGGAAATGCACCTCCAGGAGTGATGTACTACATTATCCATCCAGCTTCTAAGGCAAGAGCTCAGCTCTGCAGGCAAGCTTGTAAACAAGCAAACCCACTCTGCTTCACCAGCTGAATTGTTTTACTCTTGTGAGAAGGCACTCACATTGACAGATAACTTAGTAAAGGTTGGAGGAGTGATTACAGAGACATGAATTTGAAACCTTTATTACTTCACGTGAATGTGAGAACATGACATTGGCTGTTGAGCAGAAGTCAGCAGGGGCACTGGTAGACAGTTCTGCTCATTTTCTAGCATTGTTATGCAGTTCTGAAAACAAAAACAGGAAAATCAACAATAAAAGCTTTTTATTTGTCAGACCATGTAGCCAGCCTTATGGTTTTAAATCAAGGTGTCTATGTGTCCCTGTTAAGGATAATGGTGTAAATGCTGTTCTTTTTTGGTTAACAAAATGTTTCCAAAACTGGAATAAATGTGATTTAGCAAAAAAGGAGGCCAGACATCAGTGAAGTAAATAGGTTACTCAAGACACAGAGAAACTAATACATGCTTTTGTATACAGCAGATTAGATTACTGTAATGCCCTACTATCAGGGAGCACCTATCACACTTCCAACACTTTACAGCGAATTCAAAACGAGGCAGCAAGAATTGTTACTAGGTATGTAAAAGTATGAAAATATGACCACATAACACCTATACTTAGCACTCTCCATTGGCTTCCCTTTAGGTACAGGGAAGACTTCAAAATTATTTTACTTACTTATAAGGCTCTCAGAAGTCAGGCACCTGTCTATTTAATGGAGCGGATTCATGTACAATATACAATCCAAGTCACCCACTTAGATCACAGAACGCAGGTCTTCTTCTTATTCCACATATTCATAAAAAAACAGCTGGCGGTAAAGCCTTAAGCTACAGGACCCCTAGTTTATATAATAGTCTGCCAGCCTATGTATGGGATGCCAAGTCAATCTCAGGATTTAAAACCAGTCTGAAAACCCATTACTTCAGCCTAGCCTACTCACACCTTACATCATACAGTAGCTCGTTGCAGCTATAGTTGCTGGTGCTGATGTACTGTACATGCCGTTGTGTAACTCAGTATTGGCCTTCCAGGTAGATACATCTGTTCTTACCAAACTATCCTATTCTCCTTCTCAGATGTACAGATGGTGCCCGAGCTGGGCGCCATCTGAGTTGGATGCTGTGTCACTGCCATGGATCCAAGAGGGACATCGTGAATACAGCTATCATTTAGGAGGATTTTCTTGTCTTCAGAGAGCTGCATGGAGTACTGGCACACAGAAGGACATGATGGAAGACTTAATATTCCACATTTAGTACTTTTTTTTAGAATTGTATAGTTACAATGACATTGGTAATGGCAGATTGGATGTTCAAGATTGGCAGTATCCTAAGCTTTTAGTCAAATTCTCCATGGATGCCGAACTGAAGACATGATTAGGGAAGAAGGTTTTTTTTAACTTGCCGTGATTCAAACAAGCATATTTACCAGGGTATTGTAATATATTTATATTTCAATATATTTTTGGCAGCTGCAGGATCACATAATAGGTAGTAATTCAAAATAACATTTAATAATCAATTATTGTGGTTACTATTACATTGAATTTCACAAAGCACATTTGTCATATTACATATTTAACAAAAAAACAAACCTAACAAAATTAATTTCAATTTTCCCTTCTGTAACATCTTCCACCCCCCAAAATTTTTAAATGCATTTATAATAGCTGCAATTAATCTACAGTATATAAGAACATTCAAAATAGATCCATGAGGATATTAGCACTTTAGAGGTTCTTAATGTAGATGCTGCATCAATTTATTTTTTTCTATGTTTTCCATCCTTTCATATCTTTATAATGGCCAATTTGGATTGAACCAAACAAATTTGTAACACGACCCTTTTTGTTTTTAAAGTAATTTATCTAAACATAAACACAATATAACTGAAAAAAATCCCAAACCCAGAGAACAGGTATTTCAGCACAGAAAAGAGAAGTTGCAATCTTGGGCAATACATCATACACTGAAAGACAATCTCTCTATCCAGATAGAACAGATATGCATCTGTTGAAATGGGCTCAATGACACACAGAAAGGAATTAATTCCTAGTACACTATGCAATATTCTCCACTGTAGACCCACTCACCCAGTCTCATCTGCAGTGGTGGCTTATAGAAATTCCACCATGCTGAGATTCTGAGATTTTAGAACCTATTGTATATGATTTTGCTAGTGTAATCGTTAAGAACATTGTAATACTTCACTTCATACAGTACATTATTTTTCTACAAACTCTATAGTAGCCCTTTTTCCTGTGCCACAAAAATTTTGGAATGTGCCTTTTGCATCTCCAAAATGCAAAAGATTCTCAGGAATGAGGCAGTGCTTTGTCACAACTAGTGTGATCTGCAGTCCAGCACTGGAGATTTTGATTCAAAACTAACAAGCCCTACAATGAAAGGCATAATAAAAGCATTCCTTCTAAAAAAACAGTGCATATTGAGAAGCTCAGCATTCAGGTATTCTCCAGTCTCTCTTGTTCATGTTTATCTTGTTCATGTCTAGAAATTTTAGAAACCCCTTTGGATAATAAAAAATACACAAAACTATCAGAACCTAAAACTGGACAATAATGATCACAATTATTCAAGCCTAGAGAATAAAAATCACTGTCTTTTAAAATCCCCTGGTTAAAAACAGACATTACAGACAAATTAAGGTTATGCCTATTTATTATACAGTACATACATTTCTATCACATTCCAGGCTTCTGACTTTATGAAAAAAACATGAAAAGTCATATCCCTCCAGGGAAAAGGTTCTTTAGAAAATAGGAGCCTCCGCAGAAAATTGAGTCTGAAGTCCAAATGCTGACATCAATTAAGTCCTGCCTATTTCTCTGCAGGTAAATATAACATCCCTTGCAAACTCCAATACATCCCATTCCAATAACACAGCAACAAAACTTTCTGTATGTCTCACTGTAGAGCTACTGGAAAATGAACATACTAAGTTTGTGCCAATTAGTAGAAAATATTGGCTGAATAAACTCTACTGGTAAAATATCTTTGCTGACCATTATGATGTCCATATGCTCAGGCTTCACAAGCCATAAGTTAAAAAAATGCAAAGAACTTAGAAGCTACTAGAATGTTCTGAACTAAAACAATATTATAAAAGTATGTTTGTTCTGTCTGCACAATGAATCTCAACACAGATCTCAGTCAATTTGCCAAGCCTTTGGAGAGAATTTCATAGTCAGAGCAGAGATGACTGAAAGGTTGCCAGTTTTCGTGTTGCACAAGTCTCCTGCTTTTGCCAACAAACTCAACATTGCAAATGGCAGCTCAGAGGCACTTCACGATCTGTTATGTACTTTGTTGTCTGTCCCTTCAGGAAGATTGGAAGAACTCCTCCAATCTGAGGAACCCCTGAGCTTCACAGCCTCCTCTATAAACAATTGAGGGTAGAAATCCAGATCTCCACACTGCACACATGGCACCTGGCCCACTGCCGTCCTCAGACAATAGGTTGGTTTATTCTGTGCAGCCTCCTTTTCAAGAACAAAGAGATAACTTGTTGTATCTGATAATCTCTATCAGACAGAGGTTCTGAAATAATAAGCATACAGTACCAGTACACCTTGCACCTTTGTGTCCAAAAAGTTTACTGTGACTAAGAAAAACCTTGCTCTTTCAAGCATTAAAGTAATCAGCCTTGTTTAAACTGTCAGTATGTCTCCTGTAGGGAAGCTACAGTGATGTGTTTCTGTAGTGGTCAAAACCTGCAACCCTGTCTATGTCATCCCATTGACATTCAATGGGAGCTTGATGTCAGCTTGAAGAATTTGTTTCACAGGGAAAGAAAAAGATGAACAGGCGGAACATATAAAAAGAGAAAGAAGTTACCAGGAGAAAAGAGTATTCTGAAGTGCTTAAACATGATTATTTCTCATAGTGGCACAAACCTTACTGAGAAGATTATTTAACCTGTCCCACTGTTGTTTCTAGTAACTTAACATCTCACATCGCTTATTGTACACTACTAGAAAACCGATGGAAATCGGCAATGTGATACACTACTTTAATCCCCATCTACCTTTAATGCAATGCAGAAAGTTTCAAATACTCTGAGCACTTTAATCTCTGTGTCTCTGTGAACTAGGAAGCAGTTCAGAACTCGTGGAATCAAAATCACTGCACACTGTCCTCCACAGTGCTCGTTTCAGAGCAAATCTGCGAATTTTGAAATGCTGAGCCACCATTCCTTAATTTATTTCCTTTGTCCCGGTCAGACAATAAACTACAGTACATTTTACAGCCCTACTTTAGTGCTTTAATTTTCTCTTCTATTCTAAAGCAATTTGCTGTATACTTCCCCCTTCCTCGCTTCTGTTCTACACCGACAGTGGCTACTACACTTTTTTCTCAGCAGATACTCTCAGAGGTTTCTAATTACAGTACACAGATAACACTTTCAACATTTCTCTCAGCCCCCTTTTCTCCCTTCTGCCCTCTGATTCTCTTAATGTGGACTTCCTGGCATTACTAGACCTCTGCTACGCATGATCAGCAGGTCCAATGCTCACATCTCCTGCCCTACTGTTCACAGCAGTGCCTGAATGTCCATAATTATCAATAATTTATATGTCAGACATTTTTTTCATAATTCATTTAACATACTAATGTTTTAATCCGTTAATAATTATTTTTTAGAAAAAGGTGGCACGCTTGAAATCATCAATTTTCTTGTGGATTGCAATATCTTTCTGCACATCTTTCTGAACTACATCTTCACAACTGCAAAAACAACAACAACTTACTGTATTTATTCATTCCACAGGCCAATTTGCTGTTTCTCAATCCTATTACTTTTCTCAGTTCAACAGCCCATTTCCCAACGGGGACAATAACATCAACAGTGATTTTGATACTGTGTCTCAGCATCAGTTTAGCAACCTGATCCACCAATATTAGAAAAGGAGGGAGAAAAAAAATCACTTTGGATCCGGCACACATTTCAAACTGGTATTGTATAGCCACAGACAGCAATTATCAATAAATAGATGTAGCCCTCAGCAAAGGACGGGTGTCCCATCCAAGATGTATCCTGTCTTGCACCCAATGCTTGTCCGGATAGGCTCCAACTCCTGAATTGATAGTTAAAACCCTTTAAATGTACTGAATCGTCATCACATCAAATGAATAATTACATCCTTTATATCTTCATGTTTTTTCTGTTGACTCCACAAACAGAGTGATGGTGCACATGAGACTATTGGTCATTTGTTTCTAAGGGATAGGCTTACACACTAATTATCAGCTATAAAGGACTATAGAGAATAGGTTCTGGAGCAGACTGCTGTGTTCTCACGGAAACAAGTGAGTCTTGTCCACTGCTAAATAGGTTTGTATCTTTAGCCACTGTAGCATGCATGTTACAATATGAAAAAGCTAAAGCATGCATGTGGGCTTATGATCTGCTTAAACCTGTTTGGAACAGTTTTCTCCAAACAGGGTAACTCTAGGAACAGTTGCTAGATGACCTACCTGTAGAACAGGGGTCACCCCACATTGATTCAAAGGAGTGAAATATGCAGTTATTCAATTGAAACAAAGCATGACTTAAATAATCAACATAGATATGATCTTAAATCATTGAAGACATCTGCTGTACAAGAGATGGATAGTATTCCTCAGTAGGGTTTCCAAGTCCGGTGCTTAGTCTATGATATTGTTGTATAGCTGAGTTTTAGCTGGATTAGCTGGTTTGTCTTCTCAACATGATTACTCTATTCTAAAATTATTTGAAACAATGGACATTGTTTTGCGGCATTAACACTATTGTCCTTGCGCCGTGAGCAATGTAAAACTGTTGCATCATTAAGTCAGCCATATTAAAACATAAATATATAATAGTGACAGTGACATAATGGGCTCAATAAATATGGTTGTTTTCATTAAATGGATTATGTGACAAAAGTAGTCTCAGAACAGCATAAATAAAGGAACAGACATGAACAAATTAGAGAGATCACCCTAATCATCTCCATCATTTATAATCCATCATCCTCATCAGATTGTGCCATGTGAGAATTCCTCCTTTGCTACTGTAGGTTTTCCAGAAAGACACCCTGTGCTCTGACTTTCTCCACATTCACTTGGCATTAAGTAAAGCAAAACATAATAAAGTAAGAGTAATGTTGGGCAGAGTGTGGTGAAAAATTGCTGATGGTTCATTATATCCCAATTAACTCTCAGACTGTTTTAGAAAAAGACGGGTGTTTTTTTAATTAAAAGAATTATCTTTTACTTAATTTTTTAAGTAAAAAAATAATCATTTTTGGCTGGCTGTTAATCGACTGTGACAAGGTCCTTATTATTCCATGTAAAACTATTATTTTTCTATGACTATAATAATTCTCCAGGAGACTGGAGACTCATACAGTACAATCAAATTACCTTTTTTAATATTTGAATGGTATTCAAAGACCTGTCTCATACATTTTAAGGCAGCCAATCAGAGTGTTGCTGGAATGATTGAAATTATTTAAAAATGGAAAAGATGTAAACCAGAGAAAGCCATTTGATCCATATTGCTTATTTTGTGGTTCAGTAGCTCTGAAAGTAAAATTGAAAAATGCCATCCAGTCAAATTTTACAAGTGTCCAGTGTTTGGGTCTCAACTACCTGGTTGAGAAACCTGTCCCATACACCCACAACTATTTGAGTGAATGAGATTTTCCTTTTCTCTGTCCTTAGTGAGCTCCCTTTAAAGTTTCATTTGTGACTTTTTTGTGCCCTTGTATCACTATTGAATGATAAATAGTCCTTACGATTTACCCTACTGTATTTGTAACGTAGCTCATAGGATTTTATGTACTTGAAATAAATATTCTCTTAACTTTCTTTGTTCTAGACTCAAAAGATTTGACTCCTTCATTCTCATGAGACCGAGATTCATGGTCTTCTTTTTGTAAGTATTTCTAAGGCCATAATATTCTTTTTTTGTGGTATGGTGACTAAAACTGAGCACCATATTGTGACATCTTACTAGTTATTAAATTTTTAAAAATCAGGCACAACTTTTAAGCAACTGTTTTGTTCAGGGGAGTAGCAGTTAGGGTTCTGCAGTCTTCATTGGAGCTTAGTGGGCTCCAGTTCAACTTGCTGCTGCTGTGACGCACGTACTCAGTTCCAGTACAATGCCTTGCTACCTAAATGGGATGTCTCCATGTTGTCCTTGTGAATGAGAATTTCATCTTAATTCATTTATCTGGTTAAATAATGGATTATAAAGTATAAATCCTATTGTACATATTCAAGCATCGCAAAGGAAAACAATTAAATTGCAGTTATTCTGCATATTTAAGCACATATTGCATTATCTCTTTTACTTTGGGCTTCTGTCTTCTGTTTATTTGCATATCCAAATGTCTTTTGTTTCGTAATGCATAATTTAGTGCATGATTTAGCAAGCAAAGTAATTTCACTTTCATAATAAAAATGTTAGAATTATGATGATAAATTAGTCCAATGATAAAAGTTAATGTAAAAATACTTTGGGTCTCTTTTTGTTTGAAGTGCTTATACCCCCTCCCCCAGGACGACTCTATTAATTTCTTATTCAGATTTATCTCATTCACAGCTGTGAGGGCAGAAATCTGATGAGTAAGCTCCAATCACACCGCCTGGTCTATTCCTGTTACATCTGTTGAAGACTGTCAACAGACTTCTATCTCTCTAGTAAGAGAAAACTTATTCTTGGCAGGAGTTGTGCCAGCCTGGATCCCATCCCCTAGTACAGACTTATAGCTTGAGACACCACATCTTGGACATGATACCCCTCTATCAGTACACACGTGAAAGTTAATTGAACAGCACTTTGTGACAAGCCCATCTTTACTGAGTCATTGCTCTAAAGATCACCTTTGAAATATTTGGTGAATTAGCTCCAGAACTGATAATGAACCACCAGTGTTCTAATACCCTGTGATGGTACTGTAGCTACCATAGTGGATAGCAAACCTAGGGCTGACATACAGTATATTTCCAATAAAAAAACAAGCCTAATACTGCTTATCAGCAATTAACAGTATCTTATAATAATAATTATAATAATAATTGCTTACACTTATGACAAGCGCTTTACAGGTATTGGGTACTGCCCTCCACCACCACCAAAGTGCAGCATCCACCTGGATGATGCGATGGCAGCCATAGTGCGCCAGAATGCTCATCACACATCAGCTATCAGTGGGGAGGAGAGCAGAGTAATGAAGCCAATTCATAGATGGGGATTGTTAGGAGGCCAAGATTGGTAAGGGCCAATGGGAAATTGGCCAGGATGCCGGGGTAACATCCCTACTCTTTTCGAGAAACGCCCTGGGATTTTTAATGACACAAGGAGGACCTCGGTTTTACGTCTCATCCAAAGGATGGTGCCTGTTTACAGTATAGTGTCCCCGTCACTATACTGGGGCATTAGGACCCACACAGACCACAGGGTGAGTGGCCCCTGCTGGGCCCCCTAACACGTCTTCCAGCAGCACCTTTAGTTTTTCCCAGGAGGTCTCCCTCCCTCCCTTATAACTTTACACTTAGAAGAATACAGCTGCCTTGTAGAAGATCACACTTTAGCACTTAGGATTCTAGCAATTATGCTTGGTGACAAGCCTAGGTTGACCAAACATTTCCCATTTCCCATTACTATGGTCTCTACATTGTTATTCAGGAATCAAATTGTGTCCACAGCCTCAAACAAGAAGGTTTTTAGGAGCACAGAAGAGGTCATGGAGGATGATAACCACAAACTCAGGTGATAACGACCAGGTGAAGGATCGGGGGCAGAAGCTTGGGCCCTTCTGCTTCCTCAGTTATGAAGTTGTCTCTCTCTATTTTAACCTTGGGGAGAGAACATCATCTCAGTTTCACAACCTCAGGTTGAAAAGGGATCCCCCAACCAAATTGTCCTTGGTGGCTCCCTAACCTTCCTCCTTCTCTACCCTAAGGGATTTGCTTCCAGTTCTCTCAGCAACTCTCAGCCAATCAGGCACATTTATATTTTCGTTTACCAGGAGGCTGCCCAGCCAGCTGAGCCCAAAGGAACTGCAGTTACACATGGGTTCACAGCATGGTCTGGGATCCCCTTTCCAATACTCTCTAGCCCCAGCTGATCCCAGTAAAATGCAATGTTGAGAAGCAGTATTACAGTGTAAACTGCTGTTACGTCCCAGTATGGTCCATGTGTGTTTATGATGCTGATGTGTTTTGATGCTATCTTCCACACTTCCTGATTTTGGTTGTTCTCCCTCCCCATTGGTTCATTAAGTGCCGTTGTGACATCATCTTCAATCAACTCTCGACCAATCAGATCTCAGCTTCTTCAGTATTGAACTTGGAGGTTATTAGAATGAAGGAGTCTTTCATTTGACTTCGGTTCTGCTCGGCTCAGCTTCGTTTTCGTTTTCGTTTTGCTACGGCTCCGTTTCTCTCCATTTTCGTTCGTTTCGCTTCGTCTGTTTCCTTATAGCTTCGGTTTTGTTGGTTTGTGTTTGTCTTCTTGTACTTTCGTTTGTTTGTATTATCCTGTATTTCACCATTACCTTGCCCAAACATGTTACATCAACCTCTGTGCTCCTTTGTACCCTATTCCTTGTGTCTACTCTCATTTTCCCTTATTTGTATTTGTAGTTCACTTCTATATTTGTATATTGTATTGTGTAACTATTGTGTATAGGGTTAGTTTAGGTTGCCGTGTACATTCAGCACACATAGTTGGTCCTTGTATTAGAAACATTAGTTTAGGACAGGTGAGTGCCTTTTGCCTTGTTTGGTTTCGGGTAGTTAGTGAAGGTTAGCCAGGGCGTTAGAAGAAGCCGAAGACCGAGTGTTTGGGGTTTTTGTTTTGTAGTCAAGTCAGCTTTCCCTAACTTTATTAGCCAGCTCCATTTTGTTTGATATTTTCTTTTCTTCGACACCGCTCTAGTTCCCTTTCCCTGTGTGTGTCTGTGTCCTATTACGTACCAGTCACTTTAAAATAAATCACTTTTGCATCCAAACTTGTTGACACACTTCCTAAGTTCCTCACCAGAAACCCACCTTCATCCAAAACCATCCTAAATGTTACACCCCTTTAACCCTAGACACTTGGGGTCGTAAAACTGCAGTGCAGCCTAACAGACAGAAGCTTCTGTTCTCTTCATGTTAGTGCTCTTTGGATATTTTCTGTTTAAACATGAAGGAAAGGAGAAGAAACAGGTGTTGGATACACTAGGCGCAGTAAACACAGAGAGAAGTAAGCTAGGAGAATAGAAAGAAAATTTTAAAAAATGAAGGAGGAAATGGTCTTAGTAATAATAGAAATACTGGAGGGAATAGAAAACTGACTCTTATTGAAATAGGTGTATAAGTAAAAATGACTCACAAAAAACACAGATAAGGGAAAGACATTTGGACCCTGTGCCCTAAACAGTAGTTCTAAAAGGAGCTGTTTGGTTTGTAGTTATGCCTTTAACAGCGAAGATAGATACAGTACACACACATGACAAGAGATAGTAAAATGTTCAAGATGACAGTGATAAAGTAAGCTCATTCACTGAGTCACTTCTTTCTGTCCAGCAGAAAATAAGTACAGCATATGTAATATGTATATGCAGGCAATATGTACCATGAATAGAACGTCAGTTCATCTCAAGGCACACATACACATTTTAGTTCCGGAATATGGGACACATTTTAGGGAATAAGAATACTTAGACAGATAAGTCGATTAAAAACAAATTCCCTTTTGCATTGATATCATGGACAAGAGGCTCACACTATTTTTACACACTGTTGCACAGTATTGTTGCACAGAAAGCAAAGCACTGAAAGACAAGAACAAATAAAAACATAAATAATGTAAAGGGACAGTGTTCAAAAGCACAAATCTTAAACAGAAAAGATTTAACTATACAACTAAAAAAAACCTCAGATACAAAGGTTGATAGAGCTTGCCAGCTTGCGTGGCAGATTTTTCCAGTAGCAAGCAGTAGCAATTCGATGGCAAATACTCTTCAAAGGTTCAATTTTGGTAAAAGTGCTAGATCTTGAATTGTTAGATGGCACAGAGCTGCAATAAATAATGAAAATTAGAAGCTATTCCCAATTATTGACCTGTAAATTAACCTGAACCAAGGAAGCATCCACCTAGTGAGCAGAGAAGATCAATTGTAAATATCACAGTAATGAGTGTGATTGGGGTTGCCAGTGATAAACCTTATATCAAAGAAGTATAAGAAGATATTTTTTTAAGAAACATTTTGGAGGCCAGTCTTTAAACATCACTACAGTCCATGACGTTCAGATGCTTGAAACCAGTGTATACCTACTGTACATAGAAAATTGTGTAAAAGTAGTTTTTTGTAATAAAATTAATGGGAAACTCATTCTCCAAATACGTATGAGCAATTGCCATTAAAAAATAGTCTTCCAACTGGACCCCAGAAAGCAGTCTTCTCATACAGCAGAAATATCTGTTAAGATTCTGTATTACTTTAACTTGTTTTGCCTTTCACTGCCATTGCAGTTTGAGTCCACTGATTTCTGGACTTTTGTCTGATCAGTTTGTTAGCCTCATCTTTCGTTTTAAAGGAATGTAATCTTATCATGTTTCCTGCTCCTTGTGTGCAGATTCCATCTTCAGTGAGTTTACAGAATTAAAAAGGAGTTTTGAAGAGGTGTTGGTCTAAGAAGAAGACACTGCTCTGCAGAGGCCAGCAAGTGGCCAAAACACTGCTGAGCTGCTGAGAATGTAGATAATTAGAGATAAAAGTTGACATGGCAACAGCAGACTGTTTTCACATCTCCCCCTTCTTTTTAGAGAAAAAGAAGGAATCTAGCTTCTCAGCTACCTGATTATCACCACTGTCATGTACTTCATATTCCCAATTTAGTAACGCACCACAGTGTCCACCCACACAGCTTATTAAAAGCTTACTTGGTATATGGTTTACTATACATTTTCCTAATAAATTTAAAAAAAACATCCCTTAAGCAGAAAGACAAAACCCATGGAAAGATTTTTTTTCCCTGCCATGATGCTAAACCAAAGTTTTCAATTATGTGGGCAATTTTGAACTGTGACCAAAGTCCTCTTTCATCTCCCTCTATAACAGGCTATGCAGACAACACAAGCAAAACCGTACATCTTTTATTCTCTTTGGGGCTAAGGAAAAAAGGTGAACTCTACAGGGGTTGGGTAGATTGGGATTTCTTTGGTTTTCTGTGCAACAGTGATCCCTGTGGCTTGCCAGACATCTTTAAGAATACAGTGGAAGTGTGCTCATGGGGAGTTGCATTGCTCCTCCAATCATGCAATTAATCTCTGATACACTTGCACTGTGCCAAAGAATAAAAATAATAAAAAATTACACTTCAAAGTGTTTATTCGTCCCTTACAATTAAGTCTTCACATTTGTTCATTCTGTATAATAAAGAATTCGTATTTTCAGAACAATCCTGGATATCAGTTACTGTTGTTGTTTTTTTACCAGTGCAGTTAATGTAGCTCCCCACACCTTGAATGGTACACTATTTAATTTTGAATATTTTTTGAGTAGTTCATATTTATATTGTGAGTTGCTACAGTATGTTTAAGGCTGATCTCTGGAGCCTGGAAAATTGGACTGGTAATGTTGCTTCTCTAAAACCTAGTAATACAGTAAGTGCGAGTAGTGGATGAGCCGAGGTAGTGCTCATTCCTCTGGACCAGTAACTACAAGCCATTACCTATAACAGTACACTTTGCTTTACCCCGATTTCCACTTAATATCATTGGTATGGTAAATTCTTCTCCACCTTATCTGCTATGTAGGGAACAGCTGATGCATGATGTGTGTTGTACTGTACATTAAGAAGACCATCTGATGCATTAGCTGTGTAAGAAGAATCCTATTAAAGCCCCATAGAAAATATTAAAAACTATCGTCATTGTTTGAATAATTTAAGGATCCCCATCCTAAAGACAAATTCCAGAAAGAAACATTGAGCCTTCAGAACTTGCTTCCCAGAATTAGATGGATATTAAATGAAAACTTTCAATATGGAAAACACTGAAAACGTTTAGCTGAAGTGAATCTTGTAAGAGAGACATGAGAATTGTTTTATCGACCATAATCACCCAGTAAAAAAAAAATTGTGATGCTGTCTGCTGTCACACCCTCTGTACTTGATTGGACACATGAGGCTGCAACTTAATATGTTCTTCCCAGCAGAATAATTTTAAACCAATCCAAGAAAAAACTCCATCTGCTGAGCATAACAACTCCAACTCAGTATTCCACATCACCTTCTGCAAAGGAATGATAGGGAAATACATCTGATTTATAGGATTACATTAATATGGGATAAAAGCAAATGGGCTTGTATCACGGTGCAGCAATTAAGACAAAGAGCAATCTTTAATTACATCGTTAAGCAATGAAAAGCAATTACAGTCAGAGTCAAAACAGACAATGCACCAAAAAAAAATCCTTTGCCATTATTCTTGCTGGGCCCTGTTGTTAAAGCCTATTTCTTTATTTCACTGAATCGTGGACATATTTAATTCTAAGCTTATATCAATATATTTACAGTTAACTATGTAGTTTCATGTTACATTTTGTTTGTCATAGACAATTAGAGATTTGGGGCTGTAATAGTTAACGAATATAAGCTTCATTTTCCACACCAGCAGTCCTCCAGACAAAGTATTTCTCCCCCCCAAAAAAAAAAAGATTGAAAGAAGTCTGGAAGTTGTATGATTTTCTTTTCAACAAAGTCCTTTTATACATTAAATATTAATATTTCGTTTTCCTCTTTACGGTGGTGAAACACAGCATGTTTTGGCATTCTAAAAAGCAGCAGTATTCAAAGTGTTTTGATAGTTAACACAAAATGATGTAAGAAAAAGAAGACAGAAAATCAAAATAAGAAAGAAAATCACATTTTGAACTTCAAAACTGCAACTCACCCACAAAGTATATTGTGCATCCAGTTTTGATTAATCTCACATCTTAATGCTTGCAATGCAATTTCATGGCATTATTATTCATATAATGCTTGAGTAAAATTATTGATGCAAGAGAGTGATTAAGTGCTCTAAAATGTATAAATGAATTCATGAATGGGTACATACTGTACTTTAAAAAAAAACAGACATCTGAATTGGCATCAGTAGCTCCTCCCACCCAGCCAGCAAAAGGGACAATGGCTCCACCCACCCTGGAAGTTTTGGGGACAATGGGATCTACAACTCCAGCAATAAAAGAGTCTGTGGCCCCTCCCCCTCTTTTTATATTACTCCACTGTGTAATAATACATTTATTTATGTATTATTACTGGCTTCATAAAGTTTGTGTTTGCCTGGCTCAAATATTTTGTGTATTTTCCTAGATGAATAACTTGCATTCAAATAATCCAGACCAAAGAAGTAAAACTTAAAAGTCTGACTAAAATTGTATATACTGTAAAAGATAGAGTCTGAATTATGTATATCACCTAGTAGCTACATGTATGTTGTAATGTGCAATATTTACATATGAGAAAGTTTCTTGGCAAAACGTACTGTATGTTTTCAAATCATACGTTATTAAAAGAGATTGGAGTGAGTACTGTACTGTATGTCACTAAGAGTAAATAGAAACACATTTAAAAGACAAAAATGAAACAGAGAAAACAACAGTATTTTAACAGCCTTCAGGCATTGCGACAGAAGAGCAAAATATACTGTTTATCTCTAGCAATACATTGTAATGAAAATATGTTGCCTTTATAATAAGAGTATTTGTAAAAAAAGAACTGCTTGTACTATGTCACAGGAAATAAATCAGTTCAGATTACTCAACATATTCTTGAGAACTACAGTGGCAAAACCTGCACATTGCCATTAGGACATTGTCATCACGCAGCAACTCAATGTAACAATATTTTAATCTATTATTAAATTTTATGGAGAAATTAAAACATCACAGTCACTCAGGCATTCATATTGAAGGCCCATAGTGTACTGTATTTCTGTTTTATTAATCTTTAACCAAATTAATCTTTTTACGCATTAATCTATTTCTCTTGTATATAAAAAATAAAATGGATCAGAGCTTTAAATCCCATGTTCAAAGACAATTTAATACATTTCCCATACTTAGGTATATGAGAATCCTTTCCTTATTTTTGACGGGATACAATTAAAATGGTAAGTAAAATTCATCTAAGTCTGTAGCATTTTGATTTCATCTGAAAACTGACACCGAGTTAAATCATTTAACTTGAGACTACAGACCACCACACATTTTCCATAATCTCACTAATATTTTCTACTTTTCAACGTGCATGCCTGTTTTGCATGCACTTTTCTTATGTTTTATGTTGTAAATTATTCTCCTGCTGTCTTCTCTCACCTGTTTTTTAAGTGTGCGGGTTATTATTTAGATGTTGTATAATCCTTTTGAAATACTTTATTTCAATATTCTTTTTTAACATCGGAAACCAAACTACAGGACGGTTTCTTAATTAAAATGCCCAAACCATTTTAGAAATATATTCAATAAGGAAAGAAAAAATAATTTGTTTTTAGGTTGATCCCTGCTTATGAAGATTTCTTATGAACAACCTGAGCTGCCCAACAGAACTTCAGACCAATACAAAAATTATTCCTATTATTTAGTCATTTGGTACCATTTGTAGTGGCCAGGTGGCCAAAATACTGCAAGTAACTGGTGAGTGGATTACTAACACACTACATATCTACAGGGTACAGTATCTATTAATAGAAAGCCACTTATTCCTCTTAAAGATTGTAGAAATTTGGAGCTTATCCTGGAAGCACGGAGGGTGCAAGCCAGTATTACAACTTTGCAATATGCATTGTCAGGGATATAACACTATATACAGCACAAAAATCTCCTCTTTCTGCTGCAGCAACACTTCTTAAAAGAAGTCAGATTGAAGGTCCTTTGACTTGCATATAATGCACTACTGATAATTTTAGATGAGGATAGTTCTGTCAGTCCCAGATTGCTTTTGCTTAGTCATGATTCAGAAGTTTCTGCTAATCTTCAGCATGATGTCTTTTACAGGCAGAACTTAATTCAGTCAAAAAAATACATCATCTTGTGGTGCCGGATGTAACCTGAGACACCTTTAAATTACACTAGCTCAAATAAATTTTCTTCATAGAATGAAACACAACTAAACAACATTATATGAGTGTAATAACTGTATCAGCCTTGACAGAGACTTGATCATATTTACTTTACTTCCTTATTGTCTGTCTGTTTCTTTTTTTTTTATCTTTGTGAGCTTTCATCCAATACTCTATACAGATTATTAATAAAGATTGCAGTGCTTTCGGGTTCTTGTTAGTATACGTCCTTTCTGCTTCCACCTCAGGTCGGCCCTTCACTGCTGGGGCTCGAACCCAGGCCTCTGGCGTCACTCAACAGGGAACCAGCCAGCTGAGCCTGTGGTCTGGCAGCTGCGGTCCCTGCTATCCACAGGGAAGGGCGGTGACGTCACTGCGCTGGCAAGCCAGATCACAAAACCTGCAATGTCGGCCGTATGCGTTACGCTCTCCCCCGCTTAATTCGCCATCCTTATCGAAGGGCTATCCCATCCTGCTCCTGACACCAATGTAGCGGGTTCGAGCACCAGCCGTGGAGGGCTGACCTGCGACTGGAGTGGCTAGGGTGCATAACCACAGGAACCTGAAAGCACTACAACATGTTGGTATCTGTGGTGAATGTTGTTGCCTTACAGCACTGGGGACCTGGGTTCAATTCTGCACATGGGGTGGTTTCTGCCTAAAATGTGTATGTTCTCTTGGTTTTTGCATGGGTTTTCTCCAGGTGCTCCAGTTTCCTCCCACAGTCCAAAAACGTACTGGAAGGTTAATTGGTTTCTAGGAAAACTGACCTTGGTGTGAGAGTGTGCCTGTCTGCGTCTTTGAATGTCCTGCAATAGATTGGCATCTTGTCCTGCCTTGTGCCCATTGCTTGCTGGGATAGGCTCCAGCTCCTCTGTGATGCTGTATCGGATAAATCAGTTATAAAATGGATGTTGGAATCTAAGAAAAGGCATAATTACTCCATTCGTTTAAATGCCAAAAGAATGTAGAAGGGTCACTACATTCTTTACTTACTTTATTAATAATGAAAATAAACTAATGTATTAAATAGGGACATTGGCGTTCATTTGTGCCTGGAGCACCTACTGTATAATCTATTTACAGAATGTGAACTGTTTTTGTGAGGCTGTGTCTACAAATATAATGAGAAGCAAACACGGAGAAACACAGTCATGCACACAGTGTTGAGATCAGTCATGTGTGGCAAGAGTACAGAATGATAAAAAAAACACAGAAAAAATAGGTCTGATAAATCTCTCTCATTCAGATATTCTCTGTAGGTTATTAATGTCTCAGTGTTTGCCAACAGAAATATTTCTTAAAATGGCTGGAATAGACAGTGACAGTGCTTGTATTCAATTGAAAATACATTAGTTGAAACATAAGCTCTAATTTGGTAACTTTTCAATTCTAAAGAAAAGAATCTTTGTTAGTCTAGAAAAAAAGTAATTATTGACAATTTAAACTTTTTAAACTTCCCCTTGCTTAGAATTACTTTTGTAATTCTCCTTAAAATCACAGTCTACAGTTCATGGCATTCTATCACACAATATATTCTTCCCTTGTTTTAATTTTGTAATGCAATAACATACACGTTTTAGTACTGCTGTTAAATGGATCACATACTGTACTTTAATCATGTCAAGAACAGAAGATTATTATAAAGGAAGCATAAGAATACTGTCACATAACTATCAGAATATGCCCCAGTAGAGTTCTTAGTGCTTAGCACCATTGCTTCAACAGCTTCAGGGTTTGGGTTTCAGCTTGTCTGTCTGCATGGAGTTTGCATGTTCCCCACAGTGGACTTTTTGCCTGGTGATAAAGTGTTATGCCATCCATGCTGCTAAGAAATGCAGGTTAAGTTTAATTGTCTACTTTACCCTTGCTTCAGAGTAAGGAATCAAGGGGATTTCACCAAGAAGAGTTGAGCGGCTTGTTCCCAGCATAGCAATTACTGGCTCTATAAGTACAGAAGAATAGAATCAAATGTGCATTATGGGTCACCCAGCCTCCTCTTATTTGTGTACTTTCCGATATTTTCAATTTGTTATTGCGAGGATGATCAAATGCATCAGAATAATTTGTTGTTTTTTTTAAAGAAATGGATTGGAAAATTGTCCTCGTAATGCATCCTAATGCTAGAGTGAAAGAACCAGTCTTTAATAAGCACCCCATCTTTAAAAGCTTTGCTTTCCTCTTGACTGCAGTGATTTTCCACAGATGGCATTATTTAAATGCAGTTTCCCTGAAACCCATTTCTCTCATTAACAGTCAAAGAAGGAGTACATTCATAGAGATCCCTACTGACCATAATGGATAAAACATTAAGAATATTTACATTTACTAAGCAGCACAAACACACTCTGCCCATAAAAATACAAAAATTCCACATAAAAAGCAATTATTGTCTATAATAAAATGCCTTTTTTTCCAACAGAATCATACAGCTTTCTGTACTGTTCTCTCAAGCAAACATGCAATTATCGTTATTGCCTAATTACTATATTCATTAATTATCAGCTGTAAAGTGTGGTGGTGAGATAAAGCATCTAGCCTTTAAAACTATCAATTATTATTATTTCAGAGAGCATTTAAATTTTTACATATATATACTGTCATTATAGAACACAACAGGATGCCAATATTGTCAATACATTTAAACAAATAACTGAAAAAATCCAAAATACAGTACCTAAAAGAATCCTTAATTAGCCTGTTGTATTACTGTATCTACAAAGATTTTTTCCCTTTTAACAGATCCCTAGGTAAGGAAAAAGTTTACTACTGTATATGACTAGAAACACAAAAGACTTAGAGAGAAGAGATGGAAAGATTAAGAACGATTTTGTTGGCTCAACTCTATCATGCAAAAGAGGACTCAAATATCTAATTTTATCAAACGGTTCCTCAAAACTTGTACAATCAAATGTTGAAATCCCACTAGCCTTTGCAGGGAACTGTTTAGAAAAAAACAGACTCTTTTAAATGAAGAAGATCAAATCACTTGTCCTTTTTAGCTCAATTTATTTTTTCTTTTCCTGTTCACACGTCACTGTTAAAAGCCTCATAGCATAACAAACACTCCTTGGAGTGGTACTGTATCTGTAGATGGGAGAAAAGAGCAAGATGTGTGAAGCCTGGTCTCTGAGGTAAGTGTAATAGAGTTTGAAAGGAATAAAGAAAGAGATGGGCCTAAATATCGTCATCCCTCATGGATTCTTTCTGTGGTGTTTTTAATGTAAAGCGGCACACTATTTATTAAAGCAAGCGCCAACTTTCAAGAGACATTTGCACATCAATACCCATGCTGAAAGGAGAGAGGACAATCAATTTTTTTTTTTCTTGAAAGCTATCACTTTTGTTGACCCCCAGTGTATCTGCTGTTGTCCAAAGCTGTATTCCAAAAGAAGGTATAAATATGCAGATGTAGCCTTTACTGTGTTTATAGAGAAAACCAATATCTCTGCAGGCAGTATGATTTCATTCAATACCTATGTAAGTACTGTATGATCCTTAATGTCAAGAGTATGGAGAATTGTTTTAAAAACGTATAGTCTGCAGTGCTGTAAAACGAAATATTCACAGTTAACTGGTTTACGTATTACTGAAGTTTGGAAGTCATAAAGTACATTTCAAGGACTGATGGTTATTTATTATGTTTAATAACAGCATTAGTAGTTATTTAAGCAAGAGCATGGTTATATCTAGTGGGTGAAGATGATCGCTAGAGCACATAGAACATGTACTGTAGCTTACAGGGTTTCTGGAACTTTAGAAGGCCAGTGAATGCGATTTAAGATGTGAGATTTCTCCTTATTCCTCGTAACACAAGAACTGGACAATTTTCACAGTGGAAGATGGTTGAAATGAAGCACTGATGCACCTTTAGGTACAGTATATCAAGCCCCTAAATAAATAATTACTATGTTCCTGTAATGGATACAAGTACAAATACAAATTATACTTCTCACATTGTCCAACCCAAAAAAAATCTTCATGTTTATGAAAAGACAGTTTAATTGTCTATTTTAAATGAATTAAAACATTAATGAATAAAAGTAAACATGTGCTATTAAACTGTACCACAGCAATTTCAGTCTACTGCAGGCCCTAAATCCAACCCATAGTTGAATTTTGTAATTGTCTGCAGTGATGAAGTCACTTGCCTATGATTTCCTGTAGCAAAGACCTGTAATGGAATATTATAGAGGCACCAGCCCTTCCTCTGCATTTGGCAGATGGCTCTGCTATTTTCTGCACACTTTTCTCATACACATAATTACCTTGTATTTAGACTTTCTTTTCTCATGTCGAAGTTAATCACGCAGACAGGTGCAGCCTATTAACAAACCTGATTAATGACTGCCAGGGTAATTCAAAGATCAGATCAACTTTAACAATCACGATTCAAAAATAGCTGTGGTTACAATACAATTTGTCAGTGGTGATTATAGCAGCCCAGTTTCACTCTGTTTAATTATTTAAAAAGAAAGAATAAATAAACCAATCTAATATTTTTCTGTGTAAGTGACAAGAAGGGCCTTTTTTTTAAAGGATACATGATGGTTCCTTTACCCAGAATGAATTCTGAATTGTTTTAACCCTAAGTCAGAAAAATACATGATACAGAAATCATTGAGAAAAAAAAGTTTCATGCCAACCTGTTTAGTATCAGCCCTTTAGTATCCCTGATGTCTCCTTAACAGGTTTATTTGACATTGATTTCTTATGTAGAGATACTGATGCCTGGTCCAGTGGATATTAGGCGGCAGATTAGAAGTCTACAATCTACAATCTGAATTCAATTAGATGAAAATTCAGTTTCTATCACTTATCCATCTATCAGCGTTTTTCCCCGATTCCCAGAGAAAGCTTTGCAATTATTCAATTATCAAATCCAAATTCTTTGTAGCTTTTTATTCAAGAAAATAAGAAAAAAGGTGATCAGGAGTGCAGCAGCCAGCAAGGAGTTGTACCAGACATCACCTCAGGCAATAATTACATGTGACTGGAATTGTCCAAGAGGTGATTAACAGGCAGAGCCAGCATTGGTTTGAGTTGAGTGGGCCTGCCATGTAGTTACTGCACTGGGGACTTGCCGGGATTTTGTGAGCTTGCAGTGTCATCATTAAGAAATGTATCACCTGCTAAATGTCCTGTAGGAAGTGCAGGATGCACAATGTCAAAAATAGAGAGCACTTGTGACAGATGCTCAGTACAAACTGAGCGTTATTTCCAGAGGAATAATTGCAGTCTTTGTGATTCTCCAGCTGATATAGGGTTCTTAATGGTATGACAAGTTGATACGATATTAATGATCTCAAAAATGTTGAAGTTTTTCAATCAAAATCACATAGATTTAAAGTATGGATGGCATGGTTGTGTGGTGGTTAGCCTCTCATTAACCCCAGGACACCCTTATCCGGAATCTAACTCAAGACCTGGATATAGCATATAAACTATACAGTATGTGAAATTTATTAACATATTGTAACGCAACGGGGGCTCAGGCGGGCGCCCTTGCCGCATCTGGTCGGCCCCATCCCGACTGGAGGCTCGAACCCGGGACTTCCGCGTCTCTCTGCAGCGACCTAGCCCCGTGAGCTAAAGAGAGATCTCTCTACAGCCCAGTAGCTGTGGTCCTGCTATCACAGGGAAGGGCGGTGACGTCACCCGCTCTGGTACGCCGGCTCTTACACACAGTGCTTGTCGGCCGTAAGCGTTACACTCTCCCCCGCTTAAATCGCCGTCCCCGGGTGACGTCACCGCCCTTCCCTGTGATAGCAGGACCACAGCTACTGGGCTGTGGAGAGATCTCTCTTTAGCTCACGGGGCTAGGTCGCTGCAGAGAGACGCGGAAGTCCCGGGTTCGAGCCTCCAGTTGGGATGGGGCCGACCAGATGCGGCAAGGGCGCCCGCCTGAGCCCCCGTTGCGTTACAATATATATACAGTATATATATAACAGGTAACAGTACAGCTTGAAAGTGATCTGATATGTTCCCTGTTAAATGTTATTCTAATTTCTCCATTACAATCCCTTAACAATTTAACTACTGTATGACAAGATAGAGTTGACTGAGAATGCTAGTTGATTGCATCTACAAATCATAGCTGTGTCACATATTGGGGGAAAAAGATCAGACTGTTGTAAGAGCATCCAATACTGTCTAGCAAACATTGTTTATCATAAGCATTAAATTAAGCAACTGTGAACCAATATTTGTGTTTAAGAATATTTGTGTTTAAAATGGAAGCAATGTGCTGCTTTCATTTTAAACTCATCTAACTAAATGTCTACCAAACCTAGCAAAGCCAGTACAAGATATGCGTGTTTCTGATTTGGTACATTATGATCTGAATTTTTTGCTAAGGATCTTTCAAAATAATACTATAACATTGTAAAGAGTGAAATAGATTAAATAAAGTATTTCCACAAAATACAAAAGCATTTTCTTCTTGTTTCACATTCGACTTGTTTTTTCACACTCAATATGTGGACTATTGTACATGTTTATCTGTACTCTTTTTCTGCTTCTGTTTCCCAGTGTCCAACTCGGCCCCTGCAGCTGGTGTCCTACATTTTATGCTGTCTCTGGTGTTGATTTTAACCATGAGTTCCCCCCTCTTGGCACGCCTGGGACACGTCTGTTTGACCATTTGGGGCATCCATTTGGCCACGGATTCCTTGCTTGGCCCTCTCAGCCTTCTTAATGCCATCTCCTCGGTGTTGGGTCTGTACAGCATCCTACCCCCTGATCAATCAGCAGGCATCCTAGTGTTTATGCTATGACTGGTCTCCAATTAGATCCCAGGTTCTCCCTCTGTTCTCTTTTATTGTAATGTTCATACTTCCATATTCATTCAGTCTGTTTCTGCATCAGTGATTTTTTGGTTAATTTGCTTTTCATGGGGTATCTTCCTCAGCCCCATCTGCACTTGAAGTCACCTTCTTGGCCCTAGGTCTGTCCAGGTTTGTATCTCCAGCTCAATCAGTTCTTCAGCTTTTAATGTCCGGCTATTTTTTTACCATAATGTCCTCATTTCCATAACCTGCCCGTACTGTACGTCTCTCTCATCTCTGATTCTGCATTGGTGATTTCAGGATTCACTTGTTTCTTTTTGAGGGTGGAGCCTCATCATCCTATGGCCAGAATCTCTTTACTGAGCAGGTTAAGTCAAAACTTGTTATATTTACACACTCAATAAACATTCACAAAGCATCCAATCCTTGGATGTCATTATTTTTTAGTGAAATGGAAGTTCTTAACTAAAGTTTGAGAGGGATAATGACAGACAAGCCAATCTCACATACAGTAGCTGTTCATAATCACAATCACTACTGACTTTTTCTACTGTATATACAGTATACAATAACTTCAAACACACCCTTTCTTGCATTTTTTTTAATTCATTGTGCCTCTATGGCATTTCCATTTTGGTACCTATCCCTTAGTAATTCCTCTCTCTGAATAGGAGTTGAGCCTGCCTCATCCTGATCCTAGAGGTAGGAGGCTACCTCTTAACCAAGCAACTTAAGCCAAAACCCAGTACTCCTAAATACTCAGTTAACCTTCACAAAGCATCAGTTTCTTGAGTGTTGTTATTCCTTGTGAAATATTTTTTTGTCTTAGAGTAATTAATCAATCATTTGAATTGTGCCAGAGAATATAAAAAAAAACATATTACACATGCCATTTCTTACATGCCTCAGATTTTACCTAATGCTTGGGTTAATATCTAGATCCCTCTGTAGTTTGAAACAACAATTGATTCCAATTAAATCTGTACTGATACACAAAGCAATTGACAAATGTTAAGATAGGTCTATTTTGCAGTGCAATGTAAAAAAAAAAACATTTCATATTGCTTATTAACATGGAAAACAAAGCACTAAAAGAATGCTTCATAGCACGTTAACAACTATGTGTCCAAAAAATGTGAATGCTGTCTATTATAAGAGTGGATTTGAAAATGAGTGGAAATTCTCCAGATGACCACTGCAGAGAATCATGTGAAGCAACATAAACTCTCCAAGTCCTATATGATCACATTGCCACAGACCAAACTCTTAACTTCCAGTGGTGAGCATAGAATGGAGATCATTCTGGCATCCTGTTTACTGTGCATTTTTTATGCATTAACTCAGCCAGTAGCGTGAACAAATTCACAAAGATAAAAATGCCTTAAGCTCCCTATACACAGTACCACCTATAAAGGAACAATTTACAGTAGTTAACCAAACCTAAAGTTTCATGTGTTTAGGAAGTAGAAGGAAATCAAAGCACATAACAAAAAAAACAATACGCATAGAGAGAAAAGGTTGAGACTGCAAACTGGCATTGGACCCAGAAACCTGGAAAAAACAAGTACCTGTGTTGAGTGTTAGTAAAGAAACTGGTGCTCTGTAAAATAAGTTATTGGCAAAAGAATGAGTGGTAAGAGAATACACATCGGTTTATGGCTAGCATATCCTAAATCGATCCTTACCCCTGCTAAATGATTATGACATTTAATGTTAAATATAAAACTGAGCTTTGGCCTTGATTCTTGGTCCAGGTATAATAAAAATCCATTCATAATGGTTTACTAAATGGGTTGAATGTGCTTTATACCTAATCTCCTTTTATGATGAAACACTGATGAACTGATATTATTTACTTCATCCAGGAACAGAAGAAATGCAAATCACCTTTGTCATTTTTAAAGCTTGCTCTCAAGTCTGTATTCAAGGCTGTGTGTTCTCTTTTGTCAGCTTTGTGTCACTTTTTCTCATTAAGGAGAATTCACATTTCCTTTTTTAAAAATGTCCCTGAGATTCTGTGGGGCTTTACAGTGCTCAATCTTCTTTACTCTGCTGAATAGACAGGATGATATTTAAATTCATGTATTGTGACACACATAAATGTCAATAAAGTCAAAATGACTGAAAAAGTAACAAACTGTCTCAGAAAAAGTACAGCTACAAAATTTATTTTCCCACTACAAAGAAAGTCTAAATTTTCTCTTCCAGAGAAGAAGTGCATTGAGACAAAAATTCTACTGTAAAACAATTAAGCAAAATATGATATGCATTTAGCTACTATATATCTAATTTATTTAATATATATTTACATTTTTCATCACCAAAGGCCTATTCGACATAAAATTAATGATTAACTCACTGTTTTTTCCTTGTGTACTTTAGACATTTCATATTGGCTGGAGAAAAAAAAAATCTTAAATCTTCAATCAACCACTTTTGTTCTCTGTAAAAAAGTCAATATTTCAAATAAATCCACTTCATGGAGAAGGTTGCAAAAGTTAACTGACAGCAAAGGTCCCTTCAATACTGTTTAATTTGATTTTTGGCCTAAAAAGAAAATTACTTTGCAAATATTTCATTTCAGCAACAATGTGTGTTAATGAATGGATTAGTAAAGTTTTTTTTTCTCCTCCAAAAGGATCTGAACTCTAGAGAAACAATTCCTGTGCACTTAGATGTTAATGCTGTATGTCGCAAATGTTTTGCTGAAATGTTTCATGGAACCATATCTATTTTTCATTAGGTTGAATGCATGATAATGCCATTTTGACATTTAATTGAGGCTATTTTTATCTTCTACTCAATATTTTTGACATAAATGGGCTGCCTATGTTGCACCCCACCATTAGTCAAGACGACAGGATACAGGATGACTTGGACCCAGGCTGTCAACAGCTCCCTCAAAACATCTTTATTAGCCTGACAGGAACCTTTGGAGGTTTGTTTTTGACACAGTGGAAAGCCAACAAGCAGTGATACGTTTAGATGGATAAATAAGATGGAATGCTATTATGCTTATAATGCACCTACTGTATGATCTTTACAAGCACCCTTTAAAAAATATTTTATTCTTTTAAGTGTACTGTAGTTTATATATTATAATAATTGAAAAATAACAATAAATGACACATGCTTCCTTACAATGGCTATTCCCTATTATTGTGTTTTAAGATAGCTTGTGCTAACCTGATATGTGAATTAATTAAATAATATCACATTAAGTATTAAGAGTACAAACTTATTTATTTTTGCATTCAATTAAAACATGCTGAAATGTAACCTCCAGCACTAAAGCCTTAATGTTCTTATAAATGCATATTAGTTATGCAACAGTTTAACTGAATGTAATGAATTGGTATAAAATGAAAATAAATCAGAGAGCAGCCCACATGCAGCAAATGGCTCTTGTCATACTAGCTATCTCTGGGCAATTCACAATAAATAAGTCATACTGTAATTCAGCTCAAAATAAGAAACAAACCTAAGATTTGACTTAGAAATTTTGATTATGGCAGCTTTACTGAAAGCTCTTTCTCCTCTACCAAATTCCAAGCCACTAGTTATGGCAATAATGTATTGAACTCCAGGTTATAGTTGTGTTACAAAAACATTCTTCAGCATTGTGTGCACAAACATGGTGAATACCAAACCAAATGCATTTATCATCATAGTTCCTTTACAGATATACAGAAGCACAGTAATAACACACAGATCTATCAAATTAGTAAACAATCGGGTATAATAGCAGGTGCTTTCCAGCGATATGAACATTTGTTTTACAATTGTGGACAAACTGAACTCTTGCGAAGGAAGTTTAAAAGTAACTAAATGATTGATCATGGTTTAAATAAAAAAGACACCTTCACAACACTGCAAACATGAGCTTCAAATACTGTACAATACCAAACATGATCCCAGGTTTCTTCATTTGAGTACTTGGAATGATCTCAGAACCATTAATTAAGTGGGTAAAGATTTCAACTGTCAAAGAAAACCTAGTATGTTTGTAATGTCTTGGTATTAAGGTGCAGGATCTTTGGTTCATATTAATATTGCAGCGCTCTCAGGTTCACATGGGTATGCACCCTCACTGTTGCTACCTTAGGTCAGCCCCCCACTGCTAGGGACTTGAACCCAGGCCTCCAGCATCACTCAACAGGGAACCAGCCAGTTGAGCTAAAGATAGAACTCCCTTCAGCCCGGTGGCTGAGGTCCCTGTTATTCACAGGGAAGGGCAGTGACGTCACTGCGCTGGTACGCCGGTTTGCACAACCTGCAATGTCGGCTGTATGCGCTACACTCTCCCGTCCCGTCTCGCCGTCCTCGGCGAAGGGCTATCCCATCCTGCTCCTGACACCAATGTAGTGTTCTTGGGTTCACGTGGGTATGCGCCCTCACTACTGCCTGCTGAGTGATGCCGGAGGCCTGGGTTCAAGTCAGGGGGGCTGACCTAAGGCAATACTGTAGGTCTAAAATTTGTGTTGACTTTCAAATATACTACAGAATATAACTATATAAAAATATAGCTTGGCACTTCGGTATTTGTCTGATTTATTGTGTCCCTACTGCCCCCATTGAAGCCTTCATTCATTTGACTCTGGGCTTCTGTTTGTCCCCCAAGCACATTTTATGGGTAACAGGGTCTTTTCTCGCTAATCCCCTAAACTCTGGAATTATATCCTAATGAGATATCTATAACACCAAGAAAAGAAAGTCAAATTCTCTGAAGTCCTCCCTTCTCTTGACTACTGAATGGGTGAATATGTCCCTGTAATGTTTTTGGGAGTGAACAGTGCTAATACACAGATGGCTTAATTGTACACCATCCTTCATCAACACTAGGGTGTTACTGGCTCGTTAATGCAATTAACATCCATACAGCTCCTGACACCTGGTGCCTTCCACACATACTGTACCCTTTCCACTCTGTGACACATTTTTGTTGAGAACTATACTTTAAAAAAATATTTATTTGGAACAAAGCACAATTTGAAAAGCTGTCACAGGTTACCAAGACTGGCCCCATAGAATCAGGACAGATGAGTATTACACTAATGCCACCTGAGGCTGTTAAATAATAATTCTCCCACTGAGCGCTATTACTAGACAGACAGCACTGTGGTCCATACCTGTTCGGATGAATCCTGACAGGTGGCGAGATAGTACAGTATACAGTATAAAAGGGGCTGGCTACCTTGGCATTCCTATTCCATTAATAGAATTACAGTACAACCATTACTGTACTTCATTTGTTTCAATGATCAACACTGTCAGTTTTGCTACTGACAAATATAAGCCTCCACATTTTCTTCCTACTTTTAGCATTTGATATGTTTAGCTCATTGGTTGACATTTATTCCAACATTAACTGAGATTTTTGTTCAAACGTACTGACTCAAACTCTTTAATAAAGAAAAAACGAGTGACAGCGACTTGTCTTAAGTGTCAGGAAAAAATAAGTACAGAGTCTGTGAAAATGGGGGGAAGAGAATTTTGAATATGATCGGTGTGTTTCTTTGGAAAGAAACCACTTCCATTGAATACAAATTGCTTGACGAAGGAGGAAATAAACCTGATCTGTGCTGGACTGGAAAGGAGAATTTGTTTTCTTCATCATTGTTTAAAAAAATCTCCTTGCTTGTTCCTTGTCTATTGGTTGAGAGCATTAAGAAGCAATATATGCTAGTTGAGATCTGTCAGCGTCATCTGAGAAGTTTGTACACCTTCCAATCTGCTGAGTACAAAATGCTCTTATTCTCTCTGACATTATCCTGTCATTTTATGCTACACTAAGAGCTATTATGCAATAAGGATTTGAATTTGAAATGATATTATGTGAAACTGGAATATATCAGTGCACTGAGGGAAAAAAAGAAAATATTACAATTTCAAGTCAAACGATGTGAGTTTTTTCTTTTGTTTCCTTCTAACTGGAAAGTACTGTATGTTACGTGAAAAGGAAAGTGTCTCTCTTTAACAACAGGGTTCATTAGTGTTGTAATTATTGTGATAAAAGCCAGAGAAAAAAAAAACGTTTTTGACCTGGTCTTCCAATGGACATAAAATTAAGATCTGTGTAGATCCAAGCAGTATCCTTAAATGCAATTAGAAAAGGTAGCTTTAAATTTGTCTAGCTTTGGGTAGTGCATTACTTGCCCCACAATGGCTATAAAAAATGTATATTTTTCTCATTACAATTATGGTTTAACACATTTTAAAAATAACCAAATACTTCTCTATTTCACAGCTGGTCAAAGTTACAGGTCAATATATAATGTATATAACAAGGCTTATAGCAAACGCTATTATTGCTTCCTTAGGTTCCCAATAGCATTCAGATTCCCTAGCTTCCAGCGAACCAGAGCTTTGGCGTAAAGAGTTGACACTCATTGGGGATGTGCCTGAGATGTTGCGGTTTAAAAGCTGAGTCTGTCTGCATGCGCTACAGTGGATCACACAGATTAATGCCGCTCAGTTGCTGAGGTTGCCGCAGAGTTCAGAGAGAGAGAGATAGTGTAACAGTGGTTATGGTGTATAATGAATCTCTTATAGCCACATCACTCCCCCGGGCTCTTAAGAGTACAGAAAATCCCTTATCGAGGGGCAGTCTTTTGGTGTAGAGGGTGTGATGCTCATCTGGGCTCTGCAGCTCAGCGGCCTGGAAGCGCAATCACCACGGTCAGTCCGATTTCACGGATGAGGAGATCTGGTGATGTGAAACATCTGTGCAGGCAAAGGCCGGATGCTTACATGTGACACAATACCTACACTCACTATCCATCTCTTTTAATAAGAGGTTTGCAGGTACAGTATGTTGAAGGAGTCTAAAAGCTTCACAGACAAGCAGGGGGTAGCATACTACAGTACGCTACTCCAGTGCAGCCTCACAATGTTGGATCCTCAGGCCTTGTTGGACAAAATATAAATCCTAATAAAAACCCAGATAAACAAAGATTAGACTTGGATTCTGATTCATAATGGTATGCATTTGCTAGTGACAAAATGTTTGTTTGAGAGAGTAAAAGCAGTATGAATATTCAAAAGCCCTGTACATCAAATGGTGACTGGCAATGTTTAAAGATTTTCATAGCTCTTTCTTCAGATCTGACTTGCACAGAAACGTGATTAGTATCTCCCTGGCTTCAAGGTAATGGAACAGAGAAGGCAGGATTTGTCTTTCCCAGGAGTGCTTAAATACTCAAGCTATTAACGACAAATTATCAAGGAAGCACAGCAGTTCTTATTTGCCCTTGTAAAAAGAAAAGCTGTGCCCTCAATAGGGATTTCAAACTCTGAATGTTTAAAGCAACAGGGAGCTTCTGGCCAATTTGTTGAAAGTGCTTTCAGTGTCTGAATGATCTGCAAGAAAACCACAGCAAGAAATATAAATCAAATTAAATCAAAATACTGCCTTTAAAAATATTATTTTTCAAATGAAAATAGATGTTTCATAAGCTAAGTGACTCAATTCTTAACCTGCTTAATTTAACATGGTGGTGCAATTTCCGCAATTCACGCTACAAGCAAAATCTGTAATTACAGATGAAAACATTCTAATTTAAACCAGGGAGTGGAAATGTTAAATATTTCCCTCTGAAGGACTGTAATTTAAATTTATGTTTTACAGATTATTCTTTAATGGAAGGCTGTTCAGAGCGAGACGTGAGGAAGGGAGTTTTTAACTTTCGGCCCATGATGAGAGAGCCATTTATTTTATCTGGTAAGGGTCATGGCTGCTTAGAGCTAGACGCGGGAAGATATTGGGACCACATGGATGCCTCTCCATCATAGAAAACATACACAAACCCACTTATGGAGAAAACACATGCAAATGTATGAAGCCTACATACTGTCAACTCATAATAATATTAATATTAATAATACTAATAATATTATTATTATTAACTCCACACCGAAGGCACCCTAGACCAGAATATTAACTTTAAGGATTGAAAATATGATTTCTGTAAAGGTAATTGTACATTAGAATGAGCTAGTGGTCTCTTAGAACACCAATGGTTTCAGTTTTCATATGACAGTCATCACTGTGCATTGTCTAACTTTCAAACATCATTTTGCAGGAGCCACAGTCTCCCTGGTCTAAAAAACATTTGAAAACTATCTTGTTGTCCAGTGAATTATAAAACAGTAATATGATCCTAACTTTCTGAGTTCGTTTTTAACTTAGGTGGTTGTATGGTTAGCACTGCTGCCTCGCGTCCTGTCTGTGTCCTGTGTCCTGTGTCCTGTGTCCCCTTGTTACTCTCATAGTCTGAAGGCATACTGGTTTCTTTAAAATTGGTGTGAGTGTTCTGTGTGTGCCCTGCGATGGATTTTGTCCCCTTTACCTTGTGTCTTGCATTGCGTACGTTGCTTGCTGAGTTTTTGCTTCCCCTACCACTCTGTACTGGATAAAGTAATTTAGAAAATGGATGGATAGTGTGCTACAATTAGAGTAAATTCAGTCATCTTCACACCAAAGCAGCATGGATATATTAACCAGGCTGAAATTGTTAAGCATTTATTGTATCTGTTGTAAATATATAAATGTTGACATGTGGGATAAGTGCAACAGATACTCTTAAAAAATCAGATACTTTCACTTTCAGTAATTCCTAGAATTTTTACATTTGAACATACAGAACATTGGTTATTTTTTTTTTACTTTTAGTAAATGAACTGTACACAAGCACCTGAGAATCCAAATATGTCATTGCTTTCCAATTAAGCGCAGCTCCTTTAATTGCATGAAATGGTGTATAAAGTATATAAAGCTCAACCTGAATTTGAAGAAATGGATAGCCAAAAGGTACAGAAAAAATAGTGCCAATAATTTTCAAATGGGTTGTGTGTTAGAGGAGGTTGCTGTTCCCATGTCACTTAGTGTATCTTTTTCAACCTCACCATATTGTTAGAAATATTTTATATACTGTACAGTAGCTGTGGGATTACAGACTGATTACATGAGTGCGCAACTTCATTGTTCATGCTCTCTTTATCATCCACCTTTCTTTCCCTAGAAAGAAATATCCTTATTGCACAAAATCACTGCTGCTGAACTAACAAGCTTACTTGCCTCTTTTGACAGCACCAAATCTGATACAGGAAGTCAAGTTCAAGAAATTGTTTCAAGCATCATTTACAAAGACAAGTTTATTTTGACTTTGTTGCTTCAGTTTTGCATAACTGGCAACTACATCATAACAGCCAACTACAATGTGACTTCGCAAGTTTACATTGATAATTTGAAAAGACTATCTGTGGTAGAGTAGAGTTAAGTAGTTTATTGCCATATGTACACGTACATTGGAATTCTTCATTGCGCTGATCCCTCGGGCCATACATAGTACAACACTACACCTTGTAGGCAGGAACAATAAATATACTGTGGAAAAATAAATAAATATGTAGTACATAGAGACCGAGAGGAAAAAAAAAGGATAGACTATGTAAAAAGTGCAGTGTGCAGATGTGTATTGAGTCTGTGTTATGCCATTGTACCAAGGAGAAACTGGGAATGTGGTCCAGGGACAGGACAGAGCCCAATTGCAGGGTGCAGGGAAGCTGAGTTGTGTTTCCCAGCCAGAATTGTACACATGAGCAGCCAGCCAACAGTGCTGGTGGCAGCCTAGTACCAGACTTTGCTGCTGGAAAGCTGAAAAAACTAGGACCAGGGTGGACTGAACATGCTGGAAATGTGGCAGGCCACCAGTTGGGTCACAGGTTGTGGCCGAGCTTCCAGAGCCCGAAACCAGGACAGAAAGAGAAGAAGGCCAACACCCTTTAAGAGAACCGAACAGCTATGCATACAGGAACACGTCATCTCACCCAGAGAGAGAACTATGGCAACATCCAGGGTCTGAGATAAAGAAATCCATCCAAGATCAGATATAGGCAGGGAGGTCTGAGCCATAGGGAATACAAAAGAGCAAACCAGGCTGATGATAATCTTTTCCATACTGATAGGGTTTCAGGAGTATAACAAGCAGATAGGAATACCAAACTGACAGAATCTGAGAGAAAATACCAGAACCACCTCTGTGTTCTTTCATACCCTGTTCCTTGTGTCTACTCTTGTTTTCCCTTATTTGTATTTGTAGTTCACTTGTGTATTTATGTGAACTTTTGTGTAAAGGGTTAGTTTAGGTTGTTGGGTAAATTTTACACACATAGTTGATCTTTGTATTAGTAACACTAGTCTAGGACGGGTGAGTGCCTTTTTGTCTTGTATGGTTTTGGGTAGTTAGTGAAGGTTAGTCAGGGCGTTAGAAGACGCTGAAGAGTGTTTCAGGTTTTTGTTTTGAAGTTAGGTCAGCTTCCTCTCACTTTATTAGCCAACTCCATTTTATTTGTCATTTTCGTTTCTTTGGCACCACTCTAGTTCCCTTTCCCTGTGTGTTAGTGTCCTTTTTACTTACTGTACCAGTCACTTACTGCACCCAAACTTGTCACACTCCCTAAGTCCCACACCAGAAGCCCACCTGCATCCAAAACCATCCTAAATGTTACACCCCTTTACCCCTAGACACTTGGGGTCGTAACAGATGGGAATCAATCGGAGACTGCTTAGCTGTAGGGAATCTGAGGGATCATACCGAACTGACAGGAGCTACTGGGCTGATAGGGAACCGAGAGAGCATACCAAACCATGGTAGTGAGAATTAGAAATCAGGCTCAAGGACTCAGTGTAAAAGCACAATGATGGCCCCAAGCAGTGCTGGATCCAAGTCTGAGCCCCACAACTGGCCTAGGCATAGCCCTTAACCAACTCCAGGTGCTCTATTTCCAGGAAAACTGGATTGGAGACACCAGAAGGCAGTGATATAAGAGACTGAAAAAATACTCACACAATAATACCAGGGGGAAATGTTCTGCATATTTTGAATTTTCCTAAAGCTGAAATAAGCCTAAAACCATGCTACAAAGACTGGGGAAAGGAAATGGATGAGTACCCCCATTAGTTCAAGGGTGGCACTTATCCAGCGCCACCTAGTTGGGTGTATGGCATTTCACCTGTGATTTCTTCATGCTAAACGTTTAAAAATAGCTTGTACAATACTTTAAAGTCATTAGCTAAGCTAATAAAGCTTTTACAGTTTGCTTATGTGATAAACTTGTAGGTTGTGATTAACACAAGAAACATTTGTAAATGAGAATGAATCACTTAGTATTCATTCATTTATTTATTTTTGGATCATAAAAATGTTTTGAAATATACATTCATGGACTGTACAATACTGCACAAGATCCCCCTTCCTGATAGCATGCCAAGGGAACCATACAGTAACTAAATTTACCCAGACAGCAGTGGCAAGAACCTCACTTGGTCTATTCCAGTTAGCCAGGTGCACTTGTTTACCACCTTATTTACCATTTTCCTGACCCAGAAAATGACCAAGACTGCTATCAATATTACACCACACTAACCCTTCTACAATTAAAGGTAGAAGAAGACATCTCTAACCCCCTTATTTTCTTTTGAATGCTTACTGTTCTTCTCAACTGTGAGAATCCATGAAAAGACAACCCCTAACTTACTCAACCACTGGAACTGCTTTTATAGGAAGCTAGAGAGTCCAGGTGCAGCCAATTCAATGATTTCCTCATGAGAATTTGAAGACTTTGGCTCGCCCAGATGAAATGACCCCACCTCTTGGTGATTCAGCTGTGCTCCCAACACCTTCTTTTCCACAAATACATATGTAAAAACGATATTACAATTTGCAATAAACATTTTTTTTCAGGTCCCAGGTTTTACAGTAAATAAAAAAGCTTTGGAGTAGCTGGGACTTGGGATTAACATTATAAGGATCTGTTTTAACATTATATAATTTGCTTTGTTATCATACTAAGTATTTAGGTTTTGACTGTTTTAATTTCTTAAAATGATTGAAATAATTTATACAGTTTTTAAGTAGATTTTTGTCAATGTTTTATTATTTTTATACTGTTACTTGTTGTGGTTTTTCAGTAATAATGACTTTTGTAGAATGACATTTGTGGCGCTGAACATAATTTTAAGGCATTGTAAAATTAGACGTTCAAAAGCTACAGATATATACAGATGAAAACATCTAATGAAAGAAAATTTAAAACTAGAGTATACGAGTGAGTTTTAAAACAGGATTTAAAAGTACTGATTCACTTGTGAGATTCGATGTTGGCTATGAGATCCCAATCTTGGAGCAACAGAATTAATAGCCTACCAGTGTTCAGAGCCTCATACTGAGAATTAAAAGAGCTTTACAGGTGGTTAACAGTTTGCTGGTGTAATCAGAGGGTTCATTCAAGCCTTTGAAGATTTTGAAAGGCTACTTATTTTGAATTCCACAGGGAACCATTGCAATGAAGATAAAACAGGTGATGTATGCTTATGCGTTTTAGTTTTGGTAAAAATACAAGCTACTAAGTTTTGAACATGCTGCAACTATAAAGAACAGGTTTGGGTACACCAGCCAGTACTGCATTACATTAACAAAGCCTGGAAAAGACAAAAGTGTGCACTAGACAAAGAGACATGTATACAGATACTGCAGATATTTAATAATCTCCAAGGAGCTTTCTGAAACTTTGAGCTAGAACCCAGCTGTTCTACACAATCCAACATGGCATAAAAAGTCAAGCAGGTAAGTCTTAAGTGGTCTGCCAAGGCTCCAAGCCTCTGATATGTATTGTTCTGACAGAAGAATGCATCCAGCACCAATAATCCACTTAAATTAACTTGTGAGCATGATGAAAGAAGCAATGACAGCCTCAGAGGTACACATGATAAAATTTTGTATCATATGGGAGATGAATACACAGGCATGGACTTTTCTTAACTTATTGACAGGACCTTCTATCTTTGTAATACAGTTCACTCAATTATCTGTGTCAGGTGTTTTTGGCAGCCATTGCAATCTATTCCTTTTTTTCAAACTCTAAATCATGGGGCTATATGTTCAGTCTGCATGGAATCCCCCAAGGGGAGATCATAAACCTTCACTCATAAAGTCAGAAAAAAAGTAATATGAAAAGAAATGAAAGAGATTTACTACTGCTATCAATCAGCTGTTGTGGAGGGTGTTAAAGTCTGTTAACACAATGTAATATAAGGTAATAAACTTGTATTTGTAGGTTTCTACCTGCCTAAAAAAGGTGGCATGAGTTTTCTTTCTTCTTCCTATTCTTCATAAGGTGCTTTAAAGAATTCTTACAGTACCTTTTTAGTCCTTTGTGTTTTGAAAAGACTCCTTATTATTTAAAAATAGGCCCGAGACTTTCCTTTCCAAAAGAGAAAAAAAGTTATATGGATTTAATGCTGTGTTTACTGACCTCTCTCTTCATTAAGCTATGACTTTCCTCCTGAAATTGCCTTTCTGCCAAAAATAGTTTTCCATCCTTACCACCTCATGTGCCTGAATTGTAGAAAAAAATGTATACTTACTGCATCAAAAGTAAATAGAATTATGAACAAAAGAAACATAATAAATGCTATTTTATTGTCATTCTGAAGTGGACTTCAAATTTTGATTCAAAGCATAATTTATTTTTATTACTAACTTACACATTTAATTTTCTTTTCCACAGCGTAATCTCTCCATAACAAAATGCATGTTAAAATGCCACACTCAGCAGGATGACAAGCATGAATACAACAATTAGAACGGATGAGCAGCAGCTAACTCAGTAAATCTTCCATTACTAGTCAAGTTAATAAACGTATCCCTTATTCTGCTGGACATGTTACTGTAGCTATCTATTTACCATCTGTAATCAAAATTACAGGATCTTTTCATCAAAATGTATAAGAAGGAATTATGTGAATTTCATTTTCTTCTCTTGTCGTTTAGTTTTCAAGGTTTTGCATTTGTCTATTTTGTGTGTACAGGTTGATTCTCCTGTGTCAATTCAGTCTGGATTATTTACTAAGATAGCAATGAATTCCATCTGTAGGAGCTCATGAATATACTTCACAAAGCTAACAGTGATTGGAAAGGTGAAGAAACCCACACAATTCTCCAAAATCTCTTGGAAAGCTTTAGTTCTACTGTATATGCACAACTACCTTTACATACAGTATGGAATACTGTGATGCTGTGTAGGGGTGCTGATCCAGGTGGATCTGTGGCGTCACTACACCTTAGACTGCCAGACAAATATTCTGCTACCTTTTTTTTCTACCACCTTTTTGTGTACTCTCCTCTGACAGCAGTGTTGTTAATGGCCTCTTTCTGGAATAACACGCTAGATTTGAGGCATTCGGTGTTGTTAGCCTACAGTAGCTGCCTCCAGTTACTGTTTCTGGAGCGCTCCTTCTGAGCAATAGTTGGACTGTGTATGCCTGAGCCCTTCTCTTACGGTTAACCAGCCCCAGATATAAGTCAACCCTCAGCAGCACCACATAATGAATTCAATGCCTTGGTATTCCTCCTGACCAGGATGGTGTGAGTATTGTGAGTAAGATAAGCGAGGGGAAGTGTGCAAAACTACAGTAGATCTAACCTTTCCCTCGATCTTTTGTTATAAACTCCATTAGTCCTACTTCAGCAAAGTTGGAGTAGTAGTCTATCATTACAGTAAAGGTCTTATAATTACAGGAAAATCAGTTATCCATCTGTAGCTTATGGGTGTTTTAATTTGCTGTGACAATCAGAATTTGTAACAGTAAATTGCAAGAGTACTTGATGACTTTTAGGAACCAATTAAACGTAATTTGCAGTTTCACACACAGATTCTAAATATATACAGTAGTATATCATTTATTGATATAAAACAAAACACACATTAAAAACATACATACATGTATATCTGTGAAATGATCTGCTGTGATACAAATGGCTGATTTTCAATCAAGTATTACAAAGATCAGAGTTAACAACCTCAGAGTAAAAATATGCATCAACTATAATGTTTTACAGTCTACAGTAGCTCAAATGTTCCATCAAATTCATATAATTAAATCACATTTATATTTTCACACACGTAAATATACAATTACTATTGTGAACTAAACATCAAACATGCATTTGTAATAACAGTTCATGAGTTGTTGAAGTCTCTGGTTTGTCATTTGGAGTCCCACTACTGTCCAAATCATTATACAGTAGGTTAATTGTGCCTCACACCTTTGCTGTCTCATCAACTTTCTTTATGCTCTTATCAGGCAATCACTAAATGGTTTTGTTTGGATTTCAGCTTGTGAACTGTCTCTGGTACAAAAGTTTCCCCTTTCACGTACAGGTTACATTTTTTGTAGCCGAAGGTTAAGGTTATGATGAATTCAATTAAATACTGGATTAAGGGATTAGAATGGAAAACTAACAGAGTTTGGGATGTCAAGGGCCAGGGCTGGAAAGGCCTGCTGAAACTATACTTCTTATATCATAACATTTAGGTAATATGAACTATTATTATATGAAAAAAACATAATGGTCAGAACTTTTTTTCTCATGTGTTGCTCCAACAAATTACGTCACTATTCCAAGAAACGAAATACATCTCGAATGAGAAGCTGGCTGCTTTTAGGTTTTAAGATGTAACAGGCATACGACTGAAAAATTACAAAAGCATTGTAGTACTGGTGAGAAACTGCTAGCATTATGGCATTAAGGGCCTGCTGATTCCATTTGACTAAACTTATCACTCCATTTATCATGTCTCTGTTTCACTCGGCTCTCTTTTTAGGCATATATTTAATGTATCATATTCTGGCTAATTGATCTAATAAAATAATAATGTTTTTTTTTTCTAGTCCACAGCAGACATGCTCAAAAAATTAATGAATGATTAACTAGACAAAGTTTATAAGGAATACTGTTCATTTTTTAAGTCAAAATGGCTGGCATCCATAACACACACATGGGCATAATATTATTGAACCTTGAAACAGCAGAGCAGGTTGGCTCATAACATTAATAAAACAAAACTGCAAGTTTTATAAAGGGTCTCTGTGGTCATATTGCAGACTGTTCTATTTAATATGCTTGACCTCCTGACAAAACAAACACTAGGAAGAAACGTTGTGCTTGTTTATCCAGGAATTTAGTTAGTTTTTGTTTAATGTAAATAGTGTTTATCATGCTGACTTCATTCAAGTTAAATATCAACAGCAAACTGTCAATATACAGTATATCTCACTTTTATTTTGCTTGATAAATGCTGAGTTGAAACAAAAAATGAAATAAGGAAAAAAATAGCAACGACCATACCTAGTGTAATTAAAATAACACCAAATCAACACACCTAGTGTCCTATGTTCAAAGATATATTTATTTCCAAAGTGACATGGAGGACACAGGAAATGTGTCCTAATATTTGCAAAAAAACATTCAGTTCAGTTTTACAATCATGCATAAAAGGCATTACATGTACACTCATACTCATGCATGATCATTGCATTACTCCCAAGTATCTAAGTTGGCATTTAAAATCTTATAGGTTTTACAGGTATTAAACAACTAGAACATGATTAAGAGTTTAAAAGCTGGTTATGTGACTTATTATACAAATAATTAGTTCATTTCAGTAATTAAGATCAGAGATGGGATAAAAACCAGAGACTACTATGACCCTTGAAAACCACTATTGCCTGTAAGCAATGCAATTTAAGACATAGCTCAGTAAATTATCTTTTAACATTTGTGCCATTCTTGACATGTCACTCCCTCATTGTATTCTTCATTGATGGAGTGAAACCAGAAAGAGATTTACAGTACACCCGTGCTTAGATTTACAAATGTCCAGGTCACAGTAGCCATGGAAGAACGAATGAGTCTTGTGCGAGAAGTGTCGTTCGCTCTGCCTTTCCATTTCTGACAGATGCTGTTCGTTTTTCCACGCCAAAGAGATTATCTGAAACTTAAACTGATCCACTTAGCTCCTGAGGATTTCAGCCTTCTGCTGATTTGTTAAGTCAAATGGCTGTGCACAATGTGGAAAGTCAGAGAAATACAAAGAATTGAGCTCCACCTGACAACTGGCACTGACACTTTCCTTCATTTTTTTTTATGTTGGTCTCATTTATGTTGACATAAGCCTGTAAAAGGCACCAGTGGAATAATATCATATACAGTTAATATAATATAATACATACAGTATATACAATATAATAATATAATAAATCTGGATACAATACTTGCACCAGTGTCAAACATTAAGTCTAGCGTGCATAATCTTTCACTGTATTTCCATATCTTGGTTCTGACTGTCCATAAATCAGAAAACTGCTTATTTCTGCTATGGTAAGTCAGAACCTGTACTGCAAACAAAAGATGAAAGGCAGTGAAACACCCTATACAGGATACCTGTCCATTGTAAGGCAAACATGCACAGAAAGCTGTGATTAAAAGACATCAATTAACCAGGTGGAAGGTACTTTGGTTTTATAAATAAAAAAAAAACTGTTTCACCTGATGTGTTTCTGTTTAATATTATTAAATTGCTCTTTTTTCTGTTCTGAGCTAGTGTCCAATCTATTACTTGTACTGTGCTATAATTTCAAAGTTCGATTGATTAGTGTACTTTTAGCTTCATTCAATTATTATATGTATTGCATTACAGTATGTAGCTTAGTTATTCATACCTGTGGAATAATTATACTATCTTGTATGAATGGTAACTATTTTAAGTGAGTCTATTTGGGTAAAAGCATCTGCTAAGTATATTTTTCTGCACAAAATTTGAAGGGCAGTAGTGCCATTCTTATTGTGTTTGTGTGAGAAAGTGGGATATCCAGCTCTTTTTCTCGAGAACAAATTCACGTATCCAATCAAGTTCATACTGTACAGTATATAATAATGTATTGAAGTTCACATATAATGAAGTATTTGATAAGAAAAAGTATTTTTAGAGATCTACAAATCTCAAGCACAGAGAGAACATTAATAGAGGTGCATGAATTGAACCTAGGACCCTGAAACCAGCAATACTAGTCTAATAAGTTAGCACTTTGAAAACAGCAAAGTTATTACAAATAAATCTCAAAGAGCTTTACTGAAACCTATCAAATGAAAATCATTGTAATTAACTCTAATTTAGATATAAAATAACACTTGTAGAAAGTGTTTATAATCGGAAGCATTTAGTCAGAGGAAATTGACTTATTTTAGTTCATAGAATATCCTCATCCAGTCAATATTTTGAACTTAGAAATAAGATAAAAAAGGCCAAAAAGGTTAGGATATCTTGTGTGTAAAGTTGCGTGTAGACAGAGCATTCAGACCCTCTGTGTTTGCCATTTTCCTAGAAATTAGGTGATTCTATCACAGAGACAAGTTTGTTTTGAAAGATCCTAAAATCTCTGCTTCCATACTATAATTTTGTAATGTATTTCCATGTACTGTGTGTGTAAATATGATTTCTAGATTTAGTGAAAAGAAGGGGAAGATGTCGGGACAAATATTTATAGTCGACCTTTTATAGACCAGATATGAAAAGAACATTGCTCAATTCATAGGTGGATGACAATTTGAGGCCTGAGAAGGTGTCTAAAGTATCTTGTAGCTCATCTTTGTTTTGCAGTGTGCTTATTTTGTACTAACCTTTAAACATTTTTTGTCATGATTATGGGATAGGAGTTACAAAAACCACTTCAATGATGCTGCCTACTTTAACATTTGAGGAATGGTCAAGAGGAATATCCAAGCATCTCAGGAACCTCCACACATCTGTGTACTCTGCATTGATAGCTTTAGGCAATCCTATTACGGAAATACCTTTTTGCTAACTTCAAAAGTTTATCTCTTTTTGCAGCTGCTTCGAAACAGAGCTGCAGTGCTTGATTGGACTGGCAAAGCTTCCTTCTGAACAAGCCGATAAAACTTTCCAAAGTCTTTTGGCCTAATAGCTGGGCATAAAAAGAAAACATTTCAGCCATTATTTTGTGACAAAGCAGAACATATTGCAGAATGTTGCCATCAAGATTAAGTCTTCTTCATATTTGCAGTTTAATTGTTCAGATCCATTCGAACTCAAAACATGAGGGTTGTTTATAATTTATTGTTTGCTTTTAAGTGGCTTTGTGATTAAGAGAAGCTTGGATATGTAACAGCAGGGGGGTGAAGTGCATACAATAGCAATATCACACAAAAAGATCTTTCTTGGGGAAATCTGTTCCACAAAGGTCAGAACAAGCTAATTAGAGCAAGAAGTGTTTGTATACACCCTGTTTGGTAAAACTAATATTTACTGACCCATTCACTGTTGTAGTTCTTTTTATTTTGCTTTGCTTTTAATTTACAGCAATATTATTGGTGTAGCGGTTACAACTGATGACTCACAACTCTTGAGTCAAGGTTCCCATTCTGAGCTGGTGTTTGGAGTTTGCATGATCTCCTGAACAAATGCTGGCTTAGGTGGTATCAGTATATGGATGCAAAGTGGGATACAACATCTTGGATGACAATCCAGTCTATCACAGGGTACACACAGACACAAAAACGCAGACACCAAATTTTCCCAGATGCCAGTTTAACAGTTCGTCTTTGCACTAGGGGAGAAAACTGGAGCTCCTGGAGGAAACCCTCACAAATATGGAGAGAACATGCACATATACAGTAGCCTCCACAAATGAAGTGCCCCAGGAATTGAGCCCAGGGTCATACCGGAATGTAATATTTTGACTAAAACAAGGAATTAGAATAAAAAAACAGGCATCACATCTTCTTTGTGCCAGTCAACTTTTTTTTCATTCTGAGAAATTAATTATTTTCGTTATATTATCGCCTTTGTTTATATTTCAGTATATTACCTTTATTGGACAGATATATTTTAAGCAGGTATGCTGAGACACAAGACCCATTTTTGTTTACTTAAAAAACATTTTTTTAAAAACATCTACTTTTATCAGTAGGTTTTTCTTTCAAATGAAGCAATTAAATGATACTAACGTTGTGTTGAACAGAATCTAAAATTATTCTAATGTAAAATGTGAACACTGGTAATTCAGATACAGATGCTTTAATGGTTTTCATTGAAACACAATTAATAACCCATAAGGGACATCAGCACTCATGCAAGCCCTCCAATGAGTCATACAGTTCTTTTAATCTGCTGTAATGAACATAATTTTCATCTATAGTTAAAAAATGCTGTGCCATCAGCTGCTGTCTCATGAGCTGATGAAATGACCATTTACAAATACAGAGACACCTCATCCACAAGGCTAAATATACGCTCAATTACGCCTTTGCTTTGACTTGTAAATACTAAATTCAAAGTAATCCTTTACATTCACATCCAACTGAAACATGATCCCAACTCACTGATGTACGTGCCATGTCGGGAGGATTAATGTTTCCTTCTTGTACAATTGTCTGAATTCATAATTCTTAATTAGCTGATCAGCACTTTATGTGGGAAAGATAAATGGCAGATGATTTTATAGAGACTTAAAGCAAAACAAATGACAGAAGAGAAAAACTGTTTCTAAGACACGGTAACCTGTCTCCAAAAAAGACATGATATTGGGATTGTTATAGGGAATTTCTGAACTAATACAGTATGTCAATGTTTTTTTGGTTCTGAAATGTATTCAATCATTTTGTGTCACATCTGAAATTCTCCACCAACCTATAGTACTTGTCGCACTATATGACTTATACAGTAGCTGACCGTGAATCTAGAAACACCTTTTCATGATGATCTACTAAAATTGTAGCCATTTTGTTTTAAACAGTTAATTATAATTTGTGTTTCCTAAAACAGAAAGTGCCTTTTTACGTTTATAGTTCTGCATAGAGACAATCTTAATGTGAACATAAGACAGGTTATTTGATCTGAGGATCTTATCCAGCTGTCTCTTGAAAGAGGTTTCAATAAGGCTGGATATCTTGTTCCAAACTCCCACAAACATTTTGTGTAAAAAAGTTCCTCCTTTTTTTGTTACACATGCACTTTCTGTTTGTCTCCTCTGTTTCATGCTGCACTGTTCGTTCTGAAGAAGATTGTAGGCTTGAATTTGTCAGTTGCTTTGAGAATTTTGAATATTTGTGTTGGATACCGGAGAGACATCTCTGCTCATGACTGAAACAATTTGATACTTTTAGTGTCTCAGAGAAGAATATTCCTAAGCTGGGGATGATTCCATTCAATTTTTCTGTTGACTGATGAGGAACAGCTGACAAGGAGTCTGTGACAGGCAGTCAGGGCATTCAGAGGAGGCTCCTTGCCTTATAAAACTGACACCCGAAAGCTGCACTCCTCTCTATTTAAACATGCAGCCTTTTACTAGCAGGCATGTGTGAGGTAGCCAGGAGAGGACAGAGATGCCATGAAAATGGGAATTGGAAGAGAGCTCCAGTAACTAACAGGGAGCCACTGACTGACTCATCGACCATGGGAGACAAACAAGCCACTGGGAAAACTCATCATTTTTTTTCTTCCATCTTTTTACAGTTGGGATGAATATTTTTTGGCAAGAATGATCATGGAGGAAAGGCTGGATGAGTAGCATGGCATATGGACATCTGGTCAGGCCAAAAACAGACAATTCTATAACAGCCAGCTTCTTCTTGTGGGGTGTAGGTTGGAGGTAGAAAGGACAACCATCCATCCAAGTGACTGAGTTCTCCATGGAGCCAGAATCGACTCTGTCCTGAACAAACCAGGAATGATACTCTTAACAAAATGTACTGTACAAAAAGTGGTGGTGGTAGACAGACAGGTGTTAAACTTTTTTGAGATTCAGAGCTACCCACAGTTCCACCAGAAACACGGTACATGATGGACTGCCAAACCAGCGACTCTCTATCAATGAACAGTTACCACCTCCAGGTGTCTCTCACAGCTAGTTTTCTCTGCAGCCCACTCAATTGCAGTGTCTAGGCTCTTAGAGAGACAAGATTTCGGACTGAGTTACGGGCAGGTTTTACTGGCCTGTGATTAAATAAGAAGAGGAGAGATGTCAGAAATCATCTAGTGTTAGATGAAAGTTGTACCTCCTAATTAGCTTCACTGCATAGAAAGTTTTGGATGTGGTATCTTCAAGATTATTGCATGGCAACTTATGCATATACAGTACCTTTGAAGGAATCATGCAGTCCCTACTAAATTGTTGTGAATGCGACCTTTTGAAGTTGAAGTGAAGCTTATCTAACGTCAGGGTTGTCTGAAAGACTGCCTCTCTGATCAAAAACATCCTTGTAGTCTAGACATTTACAAAAAACAGACACCTAAACTTTAAAAAGCCTGTGGCATTTTTGACCAAATGTTTAGTTTGGATCAAATATCTGTGGTCCTTACAAAATTAACCTATTTTATAACTAACCTATAGTTTTCTACAGTGAGTAGGAACATTCCTATTTAAGCCTCAAGTTATTTTCATGAGGGGCAGTACATTAAATGATTCACCTATTCTTTGCTTGTTCATTTGAGGCTGCATTTCTCAATATTCTGCTTGTTCAGTGTTGCATGGAAGTGTGGAACTCGGGGGTGTTTTGTAAGGTGACAATAAAACAGCAATGAATGGCTTGCTTCTTCCAGAGCAAAATGGACTGGAAGAAAAGATCAATTTCAGAAAATACATTGCAAGTCCTATTAAAACGTTGCTGAGTGAAATGAGGTATTTTATTGGTCTTACACTACAAACACCACATAGAATGTATAAGTCTCATCCAAATGTGGGGCTAATATCTTTCCACTCTCTGGTTTAGCAGGATGTTATATTGATATAATATATCAAACACATGACTGTCAAACAACATCAACACAGCTTGTTATTTATTTGGTGCTACCTGGGGGAGAGAAAGTAAATGTAATGCCTTGATATACAGTGGTATCCAATTAGAAATGTAAAAATTATAATGCATTAAAATCAGCCACCATTACATTTAGTGTATACTTCTAGCAATTATTTTTTTTGTAAAATCCCAGTTGGATTCTCAAAAGAAGATGGGGCGATGTTTCATTTTCTCTGTGTCTTCACTGCAGAATAGAACTATAATTGATTTTTTCTTGCTGATTTGACATCCTATTGTGGCTAAGCAAGTTCAAATCATCTATTCTGCTGATGTACAGTATTGTAGAACAATCATTTGATGCTTCTTATTTTGCCTCCTCAATTATAAAAACCCACTACACTATTTAATTCTTAATATTAACATAAATATTAACGACATGATTATTAACAAAAAGGTAGGAACAAGACTATAGTAGTTCAGGTGAGTAGCTGCATCAGCATGCGTAGGCTGCAAAGGAACAAGTAATAGGTTTATTCCATGCTGAAAAGAGACTAAAGAAAACACAACGTTTCAGCTGTGGACCCTTCTTCAGGTGTGAGCACACCTGAAGGCTCACACCTGAAGGAGGCTTCTTCAGGCTCACACCTGAAGAAGGCTCCACTGCCAAAATGTTATGTTTTCTTTCTTATCTTTTCAGCATGGAATAAACCCATTACTTGTTCCGGAAGAAGACCATGAGATAAGAAATGGCTGGAGGATCTCCTCCAGCTATTTCTTTAAATATGCCAGAGAATCAGCTTGACCAACATGGTTGATCAATGTGTTCCAGATATCCAGCACCCTTTGTGTAAGGTGATGCTTCCTATTCTCAAACCTAAAATATTTAAGTTTTCATTTTCTGAATAGTAGTTTTTTTGGCTCATGATGTAATCTAGCTTCCTTGGACTAAACATCTCACCATCTTTTAGGATTTTGAATACTTCTATCACGTTGCCTCATAATTGTCTCAGTATGTTACTTAAGAAATTACCTCCGTACTGTGTATATGACCTACCTTTAAGACCAGTTTTTGATGTATTGATGAATCTTCATTGAGCTCTTTCAAAAGAAAGCACATAATTGAAAAGTAGAAGTGAAAATTATTGGATGTCCCTCCAATATCAATGTTCTGCTCATTTCTCCCACACCTTTACAGACGCATAGAATTAAACAGCAAGGGCTTGCTGGAGGTGTCTACTTCACTGCAGCTCTTGTGTCTAAAGTAACGATACACTCCTGCTGTCTTTCATCAATCAGTAGTGTGGAGTGACTGAGAAGTTTGAACCCATAGATGCATTTACTGATGTCTGCTCCTGGATGCTTCTGGTTTATAGTAACTTCATTTTCCCTCGTACCTTTCAGAGTTTGGCTGTTTTTGCCCTTATCTCGCGATTCTCTAATACTTTTGAAATAAAATCCAATTTTCTAAGATCTGACTTGACACTGATCTACTGAGAAGCAAATGCACTATGTCACAGAACATTAATCCACAGCACTCCCACATAGTCATGAGAGAGGGAAAACAGCCAATGGGGAATATATGCACTGGTTTCATTACATTACTAAAGCCTTAATAAAAAAAAGATGGAAAACAACAAAACTCATGACTGCTTTCCTTATCACAGAGAATTCAAAGATTATGTTTTTAAATCATACAGTATTCCTTGTTACATACTGTATTTAGAACTTCGCCGTGTCACTCTTCAAAGCTTGCTCTTCAAATTAACTTTAACGTTATCACCATTTATCTACAAATTAGTGAATTACCTTGAAAACTAAGTCAGTTTTGAATTATCTTGAATCAAGTCAATTGTGTTTTCTAAAGAATGCTATTCTACTTCTACAGATTAAACATAAAAAATAAAAAGACAACAATTTCAACCATGATTAAAAATAAAAAGCTTTACTTAATGTGAAAAAGCAGCATTTCAACATGCTCTTAGAATGACCATTGTCATTTTTTTCATTATTTCTTTGTTATTTAAAAAAATAGTTTTTAAAGCTTACACAAAGGGTTTATCTTTCTCCTCTCTTTGGTTAATATGCATTGCTTTGGCTTCTTTGCTTTGGCTTCTATACAGCTTTGTGAAGACCAAAAAAGCCCAGCTGAAATCATTCATATTACGATAAGTCTGACATAGAATAGATAGGATGAAAATTCAATAAAGTTGAAAGCAATAATAAATGTACTATTACTACAGTATGCAAAAGTTCATTGTTAGATCAGGGGCTGCAGTGATTTACACATCTTATTACAGTAAGTAGAGCAAAATAGCAGTTCTGTATCATGTGATGCACAGCTATTATAGAAAAATGGTCTCTTATCCTGTACGTCCTACAAGGATGTGGAAAAGGCTTTTTTCACAGTTATCAGAGTCTGATTCTTAGAAGACATCAACTTTATGAAAGCACAAGGAACACTTTCTTTGTAAGAATATTACAAACTGCATTTCCATTCTGAATCATGACTCTTCAGAACATTACCTTATTTACTGTACGTAAGGCTTCTTATACAGTACATTTTGTTACCTACTCTGTCTAGAAAGAGTATTTGTTTTTTCAATATTTGCATATGAGTGAACATAATTTTCCCTGCTTAGGCAAATGACATTAAATTAAAAGAATCACCCTCCCCTCCCCCTTTTCCTGCAAAAATCAGTTTTCCTATTTCTATTTTACATAGCTCCAGTTCATGAGAAACACAATCCAAGGCTATTGACTATTGGACAAAGTACTGTACAGCAGTGTTAAAGAAGTAAATGAAAGTGAGCTCAAGTTGTTTATGCTAAGGACAATGTGAGCATTTTCCTGAGTTACAGTTTAAAATAATCTGTAATCTGCAAATCTTTTCTAATACATTGAAAATAAATGGACAATCTTTTTAATCAAGGCAAATTATAACTCTATAGTTATTTAAGCTATGGTTTATTAACTTATTTTTGGGTATTTACGTTACATTGGGAAATATAACTGTGTGTTTACAAGCTGGCTTCTTAGCAAAATGCTGAGAGATCTTTAACTGTTTCAATTTGCTAAGTAAATAAAGATTTTATTATGTTTAGTGAGCCTGTGAATGAGGTGCATTGTCCAGGTTTTTTGTGATTTTAGATAGGACACATGGCTGATGTTTTATTAACATTGTTTGGAAGTCTTCTGACCTTGCAATAGTAAATAATATTATTAAAAAAATAGTCTTGAGAAAACAGCTGATTCTATGAAATACAGTACCTAACATGCAAGATTGGCAGAATACCCTCCTCTTGTTTCCAAATTTTCTTATGATCTTATGTAACATGGTTTTAATTTATATCCAGCTCACTAAAGGAGCAGCAATCCTTCAGCAAAGTCAGATCAAAGTCCTATGATCTATAAGTAAAAAGTAGGAAAAAATAATTTGGTTGGTCAGGACTGTCATACTTTAACGCACATACAGAAATACCAAAAATAATAGAGCACACAACATGCGGCCCTCATTGGCGCAGTGCTTCATATCAGTTTCACATTTCACTTCTGGAACATAGACCATCATTAACTCAGCATCACACCAAGATGCTCGTTCAAGCTTTTGTTCTCTCAAAGTTAGATTGATATACTGCTTTGTTTTTGAATCTTCATGCTTCCTCACGTAAATCACTTGGACCCATTCAGCTGCCACAAGGACTCTGGCTTATTCTTAAGTCTTGGAATCGCTGAAAGCAGCTCTTTGCACACAATGAATGTGAAGATTCTTCTATTGACTTGTAAATCATTATCTGGTAGTGGGGTTTTGCACAATGCATAATCCAATTGTTATGTCTTTCTGGTAAAGTGGCATGAGATCTCAGAATGCTGTTTTCATGGTGGTATTCTAATCATTGTTTGAATTCCATTTCTTGGTTGATAAACTGGCTTACATTACCTGTTAGGAAGACTCTTCCACTTCTGAAAAATAGAAATAAACCTTTTGGGTGTGGATTTAATCACTCATCTTACATTAAAATTACAGTGATATTTCCTTGCAGTAAGTGAAGGGTGGGTTATTAACATAAAACCTGTATTAAATTACATTTTCTTTCCCTTTGCACTAGTGGGGTTTACAGAGGCAAGCTATTGGCAAAAGCCTACCAGAATCTTTTTTTTTAGATCCAATGGAAACCCTCCGCCATGCCAAAATTGTCAATTATTAATCACATAAATGTAGTTCCTAATTAACCACCATGAAATAAGTGAGAAAATATGAATCAAGTGGCCAGTATGATCTTTTTTTTAACGTTAATTTAAAAAAAGAAAGCTTCTGCCACTGAAAATGGACATTACTACTGTTTAAAAACCACAGTATGGAAACTTTAAAAAAAATCATGTTTTTTTAGGTTCAGATATATTCATTTAGAGGGTGATATATTTTTTAGTTTGTTTTTCATTTCACTATTTACAAATATTGTCTTTTTCCTATTTTTAGTACTGTGCTTATGATAACAATATTAATTTTGTTTTTGTTTTGTGTTTCAAATCTTCTTCAAAACAATTAAAGATTAAGAAAAGATGGGTGACTGAACTGCATTTGTTATTTTAGCCTGTAGGAGGCACCAAAGGTCCATAGAGGAATATGTAGCTACTGTATCTGAAAGTGACACTGAGCAATTTTTCATATAATGCTCTGAGGATGCACGTGTCAGTTGAGTGCTTTGTGGACATTAGGTCGTAATGCCTTGATTATTAGTTACTTTGTTCACTTTCTAGCTTTTTTTGCTTTTTGATTTCTGAATATGATTCAATATCCCTATTACTTTTCAGAGCCAGTGCTTTAAATGGAATTGATCAAGTGAACTTTTAGCCAACTAAAAGTCATTAATATGAAATTACCATATGATAGCAGGTCAGTATTACTGTTGCTGTCATAATAATAACAATAATATTAAGGGTAATGAATTTTAATAGCAATATGTCACAGAAGATAAAACCTTTAACATATAATCACAACATTGAGTGGAAGCCTTGCTACTTGCAATTCAAACAACATACTTTGCTTCATCTTTATGTCAGGAAGTCACTTAGGAATCACTGAAATGTCAGAGCAAACAGAAAATTGTTATATAAAAAATACAACATCCTCTAGCAAAAGACCTTTATGCTGTCAAGAGAGCTCTGCATTAGTGGCAGGCAACGCTATTACTAATAGGCAACGGAACCTTTTAAGGGAAGAAAATGGCACCTCGCTCACACAGAGATCATTGGGATGAAGACTGAATAATGTGTGAGTGATTCAGTGGGATGGGAAAGGGAGAGGAAGGTGATGTGATCAGGGCAAGCATGGTTTGTGAATTTTTCACTTTTGATAATTTCAAAATCCAGAGAAGTGATGTTGAATTATTAATACAACTTGCATGCTTTCATGCTGTATATTCTAAATGAAAAATGCTTTAATCTGTGATAATATTATCACTGTAACATTAATATTCTGTATGGATATGTAAAAGCTCCTTTTGAAACCTAAAGCTTTTGTAAAAACTGGCAGAATTTTAAGTTGCACAAATAGATTATTCATTTCTTTCTTCATTTTTGGTGACAGTTTATTGTACACTGCTGTTTGTATTTAGTTAAAACCTGAGAAATATCATGAACACATGTAATATGCTGTATTTTATTAATACATGCTAGGTTTTATGAACATTGAGTATGAACTAAATAAGGGGTAATGTGCTACTGTACATAGTGCATAATTGCATAATAATTCCTAACTAATACTCAGTAGGTGTTACCATTTTAATTTACAGGAAGATCATATGTTTATTATTAACTAAGACTACATTTTGTTTAGTTTTTTTGAAGGAAAGATATTGAAATAATTTGTCCTTATTTTTGCATGGTGATGTATATTTGCCATCTTTAACTATATTTTACACAATATTTTCTAAGTTCCTGCCTTATTAAATTTAATCCCATATTGGAAATACATATGGAAACCTAAGAAAAATAAATCAAATTGATACATTAAAACTCCACATCAAAACCAAATGGTCTCAAAGAGCATACAATATACTGTATCTACTCAGAAATCTCTGATTCATCCTTTTGGTTTCTTATGGCTTTGTTATGTGAAATTTGCTTAATAATTTGCTTAAAGACAAAACTGACTGTTCAGGAGGTGTGGCTTTGTGTGTGTGACACGAAATTGACATTGTAGCATGTCACTATAATATTGTGTTAAGAAGTTTATTTTTACATAAAATGTATTAATTAAAAATGTGTAGTTTTCATTATACAGTATATCCACCTTTTCCTTCATTCCCATATTTGTTCCTATTACAAATTGTAGGAATGAGTTTTGGTCTGAGTTGCTCTTGAAATTGCAGGCAGAGGTAATGCAGAGGTTGACCTGCTGATTTCTGTCACAAATGGGTTCCTTGGGTATAAAAAGGGGTTGGATTATTCATGTTTAATCTATTTTCTTTTTAGGTTCACCCAAGCAGTTCTCCTTGAATTTACTGAGATGCTCTCACGGTACATTATAGGCCCTAAATTGAGTGGCTTTACTTTAGTGCCTCTGTGCGCCCCTCTCCTGAGACCTCCACTGACAGCTGACCCCCAGATATTGCTTTCCCAGCCTTTTCCATGGCTGTGCCCTTCACACTCTTGGAACCCCAATGGACTCGTCTGTCTAAGACATTCCATTTCTGCTCAGCAGCTGGAATACTGTGGAACTGGGACTCCTGAGAGTTTGTTGCAAATTGAAACAGACCATTACCTCCAGTGTAATGCTTCTGTTTACTGTAAACCATCAACAAATTACTTACAATAGCTAATATATTTAAAGTTATAGCAGCTCGTATATGCTTTTTTATGTAATGGCCAGTCCTATGCTTATGCCCCCAGCCAAGAAAAACAGAGAAGTAACCATACTCAGCAACAACCCATGTCTCTTATTCAGAGATTCCTGGACTTCATGAGGGGATTGATTTTAAAGCCTCATCTCAGGTGAACACAGCAAGAGATATAAAAGAAATACTTCAGATTTTGTGAAAGAGCTACAGACTGTTAATTAAATAATAGCAAAATAAATCAATAGATTTTGCCAGTCTGTCAAGAATCACAATACTATATCATTCAAAAGCTTACAGAGTATAAGAACAATTTCAGTTGGTCTAAAGTCTCATCAACAAGCTTTTTATCCTCATACCTTTCTACACAGATTGTGTTTTGTTCTGGGTCTAGTTTTGTGTCATCTGAGCAAACAAAAATATTGTGGTCTGACAAAAACAACAACAACAACAAAATCAAATTACTTTCTAAATCCTGTGATGCTGTGTGGGGTAGTTCATAACAGGGCACAGGTTCTAGATTGACACCGAGCACAGACACCTCCCACACACAAGATTTTAAGTGAAAAATCAGGTTTTGTTAAGTGTTCGGTTGCAGTAGCCAAAAATAAGGCTCTTCTGGCAAGATGCTAGGAAAAGTAAACAGCCTTGTGTCGTGACAAAACCAGAATGCTGAGGAATAAAACAGTTCTACGCTGTGGCACAGAAAGAGCTCTTCTGGATGGATGCTGGGGAGATAATAAACAGCCCTGAGCTGTGACAGAAAAGGCTGTTCCAGGTTCTAGCTGGGAACGAAACGACCCAAGCTGGGTAAAATAGTTAGCAGTAGAGCTTCTCTTTAGTTGGAGCTGAGGAAAAATAGTTAGAAGCCTTTCACTATAGCAGTATATGGCTCTATACTTCTGGGTGCCTAGCTGCAAAGTAAGCTGCAGTCTCTGTAGCAGGGAAAAGGGGTTTTCCAGCTCTCATGCTGGAAAACATAAGCAGCCATTACAATGCTTAGTTTCAGATTCTGCCTGTCCAGGGCAGAGGATAGTAGAGATCTAGCAGAGTTTGTCTTTGGACTCTGCATTTTCTTCCGTGCTGGGAAATGGAGCAGAAGCTCCATTTACTGTATCTTGTCAGGAGCAGGATGCTCAGCTGATCCTACTCCAGTGATTGCTGGTTTCCTGTCTACCTGCCTGTGATCTGTGGGCCGTATCTGTGGCCCTGGAGAAGCTTTGAAGAAGAAAGATACTGTATAAGCCACAGGTATAGTCACGCCTTGCGAAACACATCCCAGCATAGCATCAAATTCCTTTAATATTTTCAGTATGTAAATTATTGTATCCTTAAAGCTCACTGATTGTATATTCTGCTGCATTTTCATAATCAAAACAAAATCATAAAAACCCTAAATAGTGACTTTTGGCAAATGTAGATCTTGAAAAAAATCCTTTAGCATTATACATCTATGTAAAAACAATATATCGGTTTAACAAAACTCCAGAAATAATCTGAAATCTCAAATTGTATCATAGCCCTGCAGCGATGAGAAAAGTTGATTTTTAACAGATTTTGGACTATCCAGAAACACAAACCAGTTTCAATATAAACTGCTTTCATTGTGAAAGATACTGTATATTTAGTTTAATGTAGAAGAGATTATACGCTCTGAAGACGTGAAAGATGTGAACATCTTGTATGTCATTATATGCAGTAAGCCTCACCTCATCACCATTGTTTACCAAACTTGTTAAAGAATCACAAGAAGACAGGCGCTTTGTTTTCAATGTTTCCTTTCAGTGTTTTCCAATGTTTCACTTCAATTTAAGTGAAGTAATATTCACATACTTTTCATCTTTTTGTGTGGTGTGAATTCCGCAAAATATGAGCACAAAGTGGCATCTCCAAAATAAACAAATCTGTAGTCTTAACATTACCTCAGTTTAGCAGCATGTAGTAAGTAGTGTAGTGGTGTTTGCTTCCACCAATAACTATAGGGGTCTAGTGTAAAAACATCTGACTCTGGTAAGAATTCAAATTGTGTTAAACCCACAACACACATGATAAAGCAGAGTACAAGACGCAAGTACAAGAATGAAGGATGAATGAATTATATTTAATCTGTGCATCAGACAAAGCTATTAAAAAGTTATTTCCTGGAGCTAATATTCCAGACAAGTAATTATTCCTGATCCAACTGAATGTAGGTTTTGGGCCAGTACAGTAGCTTCATTAAATATGTATCACCATCCTTGTACCTCTCCATAAGGCAGATTACACACACATGTTTAGTCCACCTTCTCACTGCTTTAATACAGTATGTGAATTGTATTTGTGAAAATGTACTCCCACTGAACCTCTTTTGGAGGAAGCAATATCATTGGATGTTTTCACTTATGTCAAGTTGACACAAATGTCAGTAAAAAAAACAAGAAAATCAACTGAATGACTTCTTAATTGGGTCACATTACATAACTTTCTTTTCATTTCAGTTGGACTGAAATGTTCATATAGTATGCCTGACTCAGGGTTGATACTGTTTCAAATCTGCGTCATTACTGTAAAAAGTACAGGTAACCATTCAAATGACTATCCTGGTGGCTTTGCTCCATCTGTGACCAAGACATGCTACAAATAACACATCCTTCTGTCTTTAAAGGATTCAAGTTCAGAGAGCTCATCCCACAGATACAGTAGTTGAGAAAAGCATGAGCACAAAACTATAATGAGCACAAAAGGTTTCAGGAAGAAAATGAACCCAGCTTGATAGGAATTAGACACATTGGGATACTGTTCTAATTTTTAATACCCCAGCTAGGGAAAATTTATTTTTCTTAATTCATTATATAGTTATGTAGCGGATGTTTGAAAGTACAAAAACAGTGACAAGAGAACTGTCTATATCCAGTGTGGTTACAATCAGGTAGACGATTGTGAGAATGTGATTCCTGTATGGAGCAGAGGAAGGGAAATTCTGTGGCCAGGGCACAACCCCTCAAAATATTTTAGCTGGGAAATTCTGTGCTCACTCAGTGTTTCATGAGCCACTCTGATCTACAATGCAGTGTTGGGCAAAAGGAAGTGAAGAAGCTACACTACAGGACATGTAATCAGTGTCAGGATGGCACAAACACGGGGTGTAAATTACATTTCTGTCACTGTCCTTTCGGTGTTACACCAAATGTTCTCCATCGCCACTGTTACCAACAATGCACTGCAAATGTGAAAACCCTCAACTTCTCCCAATGTGTTAAATGAAAGGGAGAAAAAGAACATCCACAGCTCTTTGGGGTTTTGTGATTTATAACAGTCTAGAGAATATTGGCAAGGAGCTTAGGGATGGTGGCCTTGTGACTGTCCCTTACTTCGCACAGCGCATAAATCCTTTGGTATAATGAAATCTGAAGTGACAGGCCTGTGACATCTACAGTAGCTGGCTGTTAACATAATCCATTGGCATTGCTGTCACATTTTCCAGACCTGCATCATTTTCCAGCAATATAATATACAGGTTCCTTTAAAAATGATATTACTGAAAGCAAGTTCTCATTCTTCATTTCCCTACTTTAAGCAATACAAATGGTCGTTTTTCATATTCAGAGAGCTCAGACTACCTGCAACATGTAATTCATTTCAGTTTGTCAAATTTGAACAAATTACAAAGTGTAGAAAGACTTTTTTAATTAGTAAATGTTCATAATACAATTTGGATGAATTCCTGATTTACAAAAATGCTAAAACCCACAGTACATATTTTGAAGTTCCTTGAGGCAAACTTGAAAAGGACTTAAGGAAAGCTTTGTATGGCTATCACTAGTATGTTTTTTTCAAATAAATGAATGCACATTGAATTAAATTATGGGAGGCTTGGTGTAGATTTTGGAATGTTATTGTTCTTTGTTCCTTTTCCTTTAATTTTCTTCTCGTACTTCTTCAGTTTTAAAATATGTCTCGTAATGTTTTAAATGTTCTGTTCTGTAACAATGTTTCAGATATGCTGGGACTACAGATATGACCTTGTTTATTTGTTTTCTTTCTAATACAATGGATGTAATGTGGGAGGATAATAATATACTGCTCACCTGCAGCTATGTGTCAAGGACATTGCTGTGCACAAGTGTTAAGATATCTTACAGTGTTCTGCTCTTTTGACTATTTTACCTTCCATAAGTGAAAATCCTATCCTCTGAGGATCTTTTACTGACCCTTATTTGATAGTTTGTTTTGAAAGATATCAGATAATTCCAATAGATACAGTATGTATTTTGTAGTAGCATTTGTTGACCATTATATTTATGTGGAGAGGAAGAAATGATGTGAATGATGATGTATATCTAACAACAAGTCAATTATATTTGACTCATAATGACAACAGAAAAGTAGCAAACATGAGGAGGCCTTTTGGTCCCTCTTGTTCACTAAGTGATACAGTAGTTGTAATTTAGCATACTGTGTAAGCGAATGTAAAATACTTTCCAATTGCTTCTTGAAGACCTGCAACAGTACTGTACATATTGTGTGTCTTCATAGGTACCTTGAGTTGATGTGATGAAGTTTTTAGAGATTTTGATCATTGTGAATTCAAGACTGATAAAGCTTAGTTTCTTCTTCAGCATACTTCACCATATTAGTTTCTTCTTCACCATACTAAGCTAATAAATCTGACTAACTAATCAATATCCCTCCCTCATAGTGGTAAAAAACATTGGTGGAGGGTTTACGCAAATTGCTGATGCTTATAACTGCAAAAAATTATATGCATCACAATTAATTATTGTGTTTATCATGTCCAAGACCTTTGTACAGCAATGTATGTAAAGTCACCTGGGCTTTAATAATTGATCAAAAATACTGCAATTATTTGGAATTATTTTAAGTCCATTTAAAAAAGACAATGGCAGACCACGTTGATAAAACAGTCACAAAGCCATACTAAAATATTAACGTGAAAAAATCATGCAACTCCCAGCAGAGACCAATAGATATCCTGTTTCAGTCCTTCAGAATTTACAGGACACATCGTCCTCCAGCATATAAATTGATTGCCAAAAAACCCTCACTATTACGTTAGGTGCCAGACTTCTACAATTAAACTTTAGAAATTGTCATACAGTAGCTGTAGAAGAATTCCCTCACGTAAACCACCGCAAAAGTAAATGCTACATACTGTATCTGAAAGTGTTAAGAGCTCCAAAACATCTGAAATACATCTCTATAATCCTAGTAATTTCATCCTTGAAATGGATCTGTACATTTTACATGCTATATAACCCTAACCCTAAGTTAAGAAAGTTGTGGTCAGCTTTAGTATTATAGTAGGATACATTCACTTTATCTCATCAGTGATAGCTCTTGACGGACCAGACTTTAATATATTGTACAAAATCTGAAGAGGTCCTGCCACAGTTCATTGTCCATGTCTTTTTAGAGGTTCTTTAAGTGCCTGTTTTATGTTATGTACCTCTATATTATGTGGTGAAATTGCAGACTTGTGATTGCATGACAGATGACATTTACCTTTTACTCCTCTGCCTGAGACAAAAAAAAGGAAAATCACAGAAGTAAACAGCCATCTAATTGATTCTATCTCATTGCACAATTAGCACTCAGTTCGCTGTGTTAATTAAATATCACAGTTCGCTTGGAAAAAATAAATTGTGTTTTAAAGAGGGACATAAAAATCTAGTTTATTTGTAACATATATCTGGAAAATTCAGTCAGTTGCTTAGATAACTGTACATTTACTGTACAAAAGTATTGTAAATTCAAATTTGATTTCTGTGGAAATAAAAGCTTAATTTTGTTTCCAGAGGATAATATCCCAGGAGTTTTAATGGTATCATTTATATAAACCTGTCCTTCCTGATACAGAGGCTGTCGTTATTTGTACAAGGCAGTAAATACAGCGTGCATGATAAATGCTTTGGAAATCAATATTGCAATAAAAAACTGCTTTAAGTTGTTGAGCCCGTCAACTGAAATCATCAAAATTGATTTAATGTGTTATCAGTGACACAGATTTAAAAGTTATTATGTGTCAATTGCTATCAAAGAGGAAAGCTTATTGATAAAAACAGATCTGTATTACTTCAGTGATTCTTATTCTTGTCCTTTCTGCACTTCTTCAAGTCTACATTATTGGTACAGCTAAATGCTGAATGTGCATTTTCACATCTACTTTATTTAACAATCTGTAAAATACATAAATGTGTAAATGGCATGTGCATGGACATGCCTACTCATGGGACATTTACACGTATAATATTAAATTATTAGTAAAACTAATGTCTGGAACAATTTGCTTAGTGTTGTTGAAGAAGATTCCCTCCTTAATAAATTACTAGATCACAGATCTATGCATCAGTAGGTTACTAGTAACTGACAGACTATGATCCTTAGTAGGATGGCTGAGTTCCCTACCCATAATACCGAGTTAATTCACCTCAGCAGAGTTAGTGTCCCAGTGCTACAATGCTCAAATTAAATTAATAAGATTACTCTTTCTGTAGTGCTGTAATCCATCACCAAAACCCTGCAGACAGGTCAGTCAGTTCCCTGTAAACCAGAGGACAAGAACCCCATTTACTCTGAATGAATAAAAACTACCTCTCTCTGAGTGCATGTACCCATGAATAACTGTGATACACAAGAGCTACTGCCTTTGTGTTGAGACTCAAAAAGACAAAGTGTAACTGATCTACCTACAGTATTATAAAGGGGAAACTTTCTCTTATCTAAGAACAGTATTACTACCAATTCAGCTTGTTGATTAAACTCCCTCTAAAGTACAAACTACTTAATTAAGATTCTTAAGAAACGTGCTCCACTACTGCACTGGTTGAAAACTTAAAATGAAAATCTTTAACTCTTCTGTGACCACGTACTTTGTTTTACGGTTTACTTTACTCGTTTATTTACACTTATATTATTACTATTCTTAATTACATACATTATTAAGGTTAATTATTTTATAGTTTAATCTTTGGAGGCCAGCCCATTTTGTAGACATCTCAACCCAATGAGGGCAAGCAGTCACCAGAGGAAGACATTTCTTAGCAGAGACCTCCATCCTGATTAACAGGGTGACTAGTAAGATAAGACCAAGCTGACTCAAATGAAAACCATTTAGTAAATATAGCACTTAATACCAAGAATACTTCACATGAAGAGAAAATGTTTCATTAAGGAGTTTGGGGAGGCTGGACCAAGTTCCCCAATCATGCTGTTGAAGCCCGTGCCTTGTGGGATCATTCAAGAAATGGCTCGACAACATTCATGGATCTTGGAACTTTTCTTGTATTCTTTAAAAAAATCACCTATTTATTAAATGCAAAAAAAACCCAACATTTTGCACTATTTCCTTTTTTCACTAATAAAATACAGTAGAAGATTACATTCTCATGATTTCACATGTATATTAACTGAGAATGAAAATTTAGGAATACTAGTTTCACGTTTTTATGTTACTTTGCAACACTGACAAAATTTATACTGTACGGTATTCTTGCACAAAGCGCTACAAGTCAGGTGACAACGATTGTCTATATAAGCCATATTTTCCATAAGTAAAACATCCAAAAGGTCACAGGGAAAAGGAACACACTACAAGAACAGTTTTATACTGCATCAATTTGAAAAAGGGCACAAGTCTTGTTTTTTTTTTCCATTTCTGATCTGGCAGGATGTCTTCTGCTCCTTTTCCAATTTGTTACCAGCAGAAGGTAAGTCAACACTTGCTGTGTTACAGAACATTTCTGAATCAAACACCTTTTGTATTTGTCACTATGGTAACACCTAGATGGTGGCAGTACTTCAACATTTAAAAAAAAGGGACAAAAAGACCTCGAAAACGTAAACAACAAAAATTGTACGAGTTACATAAACAAAATAATCCAGAATCATATCCCCTGTGTTTATGTAAATTATTTCTGTATATTCTGTTTAACTCTGAATTGTAACTTTGAAAAAAATCTGCTTTTAAACATAAGAAAATAATTAGCAATTTGAAAAGCAAATATTAATATGATTTCTTCTTATTCATCATTTCAGGTGTTCCACATGGACACAGTAAAGAGACAACATTTACACTATAATGTATAGTAAACATATTATTCAAATGCTTGGGAACATTATTTCAAAGTTTACTGTTGTAATTTACTCCTTTGTGAAGGTCATATTCAGAATTTCTACACAACCAATCTAAAAACAACAGAAGGTAAAAGACAGATAATTTATGCCTTATTAAAATGTCACGTCAGGGATCAGAACTCAAAATATGCTGGAGTTGTGAAGAATAGATCACATGCAGTCTTTAATGTGAGCTTGAGTAACTGTAGCTAATACTCAAGAAGTCTAGAGTCGATCCATCATCACACAGACTCCAGGCATCTCAGAGACTTGTAACAATCTCCAACCTGTTTTTTTTTTCCATGGTGGGAAGGTACATCTTGCCAAAGGGTTCTCTTTTAAAAACATTAAAATGCAGTGTGCATTTGCTGTGTAAAATATAATCTTTTTTAAACTGAGTGAAACTACACTGCTACATTTTTTAACAATGGTAGCACTGTAAAATTATGATGTGCCAATCATACATTTTAGAATCATACAAAGGGAATCTTGATTAGGAAAAAAATCTAATATTACAGTAATGTAATGTAATGGGTGTCTTGGAAAAAATACACATGCAATACATATTGAAGAATGATTTGAATGTCCGAGTACATTGGTCACAGACTGAACATGGATAATCTTCTGTGGATGCCAGCAGCCATATCACCCTGCAACTCACAACTGGCAACCCACTGAAGCTAAGCAGGTGTGAGCCTGGTCAGTACCTGAATGGGAGACCTCCTGGGAAAAACTAAGGTTGCTGCTGGAAGAGGTGTTAGTGGGGCCAGCAGAGGGTGCTCACCCTGTGGTCCATGTGGGTCCTAATGCCCCAGTATAGTGATGGGGACACTATACTGTAAACAGGCGCCGTCCTTCGGATGAGATGTAAAACCGAGGTCCTGACTCTCTGTGGTCATTAAAAATCCAAGGGCGTTTCTTGAAAAGAGTAGGGGTGTAATTCCGGTGTCCTGGCCAAATTTCCAATTGGCCTTTACCAATCATGGCCTCCTAATAATCCCCATCTATGAATTGGCTTCATTACTCTGCTCTCCTCCCCACTGATAGCTGATGTGAGCGTTCTGGTGCACTATGGCTGCCTTCGCATCATCCAGGTGGATGCTGCACATTTGTGGTGGTGGAGGGGAGTCCCCATTACCTGTAAAGTGCTTTGAGTGGAGTGTCCAGAAAAGCGCTATAGTAGTGTAAGCAATTATTATTATTTCCTATTTCTCCTCATACTCAGAAAATGTTGAATACATAAACTACACCTGCTAACTCCATCTTTTGATAAGAAAGAATACCTGGGTATATTGTGGATTTATATTTAAATAACTGCGTTTGACCCTAGCAAAGATGAGTGATGTTTTTGAATTATCGTTATATATACTGTATATGATTATACTATCATATTGCAGATATTAAATAAATAACAGTAATGTCTGGTAAAACTATTGCAAAAAGGAGGTGAGGACAAAATAATAAAGAACATCAGAATCATGCTTGCTGAATTTGAAATAGTGACGAGCATGTCTGATCTATTAATGAGACCCTCCCCTGTAAGACATTAATCCCTAATAATTCAAGCTGTGAGCAGCAGAGCAAAGCCAGATGTTTCATTTTGAGGACTTGAGTGGATGACTAGTTAAATTCATATTTTCTGTGTGAAGCACAGAGAATTAGGATTGTTAACATCTGCTGCATGTTGCTCTGCTTCTTACCAACGTTATTGAGCATGGCAGTATGAGGTAGCGACTTTGTAACAAGACGTGTTATTTTCAGTTCAAGTTTTCCTTTTAGATTGGCCTCTATCAGATACCAAAATATTAAATGTATTTTTTGTGTTGTACTCACAAAAAAATGAGAAGAAAACGTGTTTTGTGTGTGGTTTTTCATTTTAAGTTCTGTTTACATCATCATATATTAATTTTAAAAAATAGTGTAAGTAACAAAAACAAAGTATTTAGTATTTGCGAAAATAAACTCTGCAAAAGCTGTACAAAACTATGGAAAGATCAGTAGCGCTGGTTAAACCTATCACCTCCCACATCGGAATTTGATAACTTTCATTCCCTTGTGTTTTCCTTTTGGGCATTGTGTTTTAACAAAATAGTTACAAATAGGGGATTACAAAAAACGAAAATATTACAAATAGGTTGAGCAGATTAATCAATAATTAAGTTAAAATCATAACCCCCACCCTGGAAATGTCTATACCCATGCATCTAGTATAATCTGAGGCACCTGAGTTCTTTGTTCTCTGTCACAGCTTCAAATCTACAAATCTGGATACAAAAAAGTGAATATTTCTTAAAATGCATCTTCTAACCAGGAGAGGTTGTTTTGAACTGAGGGATTCTTTATACAGGAAATCTGAGTCTCCTAAAAAACAACAGACAGGCAATCTCTCTTAATTAGGACAAAATACTTAACTTGAATTCAGTTAAATTCAAACTTTATTGTCCCCTGGGGGAAATTTGTTTTACGGCACAGTCAAACACAACACAATGACAAATACACATCATCAAAACCGGAGAGAATACAGAAGTGTTACAGTAGAAAATAAACAAGAGACAAAGGAGTTACTTTGCATTGTTTAAGAGTGAATCTGGTCTTTATTAGTGATCTGGATCACCTTTTGTCTTCCTCTCTTTTGTCTCTCCCCTGGCTCTTTTTTGTTTTGTGTCCTCTCCTTGCTCTTTCTCTCTACCTGTCTGTTTTATGCTGTGTTCCTGGACTATTGATTGATACTTCATCTACCCAGAACTTATTTAACCAGGTAAACCAGATCCATCCTTTGATCAATGTACTGTATCTCACAATGAGTAAACACCATAGCTCCTTGCTTTGAAGCTCAAAGAACTTCAAACTTGGACTCTAGCCAATGATGTATCTAGATTATTAAAAACTGTCACTTACAATAGCTGTAACAGTAGTGTGGTTTTGAATTTGAATGTTCTGATGTTCTTCCAAGCAGTATCCACTTGTACCTTCTGGTTTGTATTTTACTGTTCATTCAGAAGAAATTTACAGGGTTTTACTTTTTATTATTGTATTATTATGGGGATACATGTATCATACCCCCTTACATGTAGGGGGTAATCTTTGTGTTCAAGACTAAAAAGTTCTTTCAGCCAGTCAGTATAGAACACTCCCTTACACCACATAATGTATCTAGAGTAGAGTAACTCTTCTCTAGGTGGTTTCGAAAGTAGCAATATCAGGAAAAGCTGGGAGAGTTGTGTCTTTGAGTACGATTGGTATGATACCACCAGGCCCAGACAATTTATTAGTTTTGATTGCTATAACCCAAAGGACTTCTTTATTAATATATGTCCAATACAGAACTTTGCCCTTCTGCTCCCTGAAGCACGTTGTTAACTTCTTCCTTAGTGAAATGCTGAGTGAAATATTTGTTTAGTACATCGGCCATTTGTCTTTCAGTGTAGAATTACTCTTCTACTATTTCATTGAAATCTTCTTTATTAAATTCCAGAAAATAGTACTTTAAGGATACTATACTACAGTATACATCCAACAGTTTTAATCAGAAGACAGACATGAATACATTTTCAATAAGTTTACATGATGGATTAATTTATTGTATCACATTTGTTGTTACACATCTGGTTAAAGGTTTGGCTTTGTAGCTTCAACAAATAAGAGACTTCCACACACCTCAGACACAACACTGAGGACAACATCAAAGATAGGGATCATATTACTTATCATGTGGCATGGTGCAGAATATGTTTGAAAGATACCCTTGATAATATTTCCAAAATGCCTGCTCTGTAGTGCCTGGATTCAGTAGTATTCTTGAGAAAATGAATGAAGCCCTGATTATAGACACATTTCTAAATCACCATACATTAAAATGAAAGTGTAGCAACAATTCATGTCCACCATTTCAAACATAATTACCTGATGTGCATATTAACTAGAGGCATTAGCTAGTTAATATGCAAATTGTTAAATTTCAGACTATAAATCTAACACACACCAGCACATGCACACAGAATATGTTTTAGATATTATTTATATTGATTTTTGAAGCTTCATTATTTGCACAGCAGGATGAAAGCCCTGTGGTTTTTCACATTCAGATATGATGAAGGTCAAGAGAAATAAGAGATGATGCCTATTTTGTAAGAACCACAGCAGTCAGCAAGAGTCCAGATCAAAGAGTTATTTTTGCCACCTTTGATAAGAATTACTGTAATATGCATAACTACATGGAAATACTCTGTCCTTGTTATATTTTAGGGAAAAAAAGTATTTATTTTGTTGCTAGCTTTTTTCCTTATAAAATACAATTGTCAGCTGGTACCATCTTTTTTATTTTCTTATTGTCTGGGCCAAGAATAGACTCTAATGTACAGTACTGTGTGATAGGTTATTATATTAAGAAGCATGAGTTACATGTTTATATTGTGTATTAATTTTATCATTAATTACAAAGGTGAAACATTATGGGCTAGTATCACAGAAAAACTAAACTTTATTCTATAGAAGGCTGTAACATTGCTGAAAGAAGAGTGAGCACTTACTATCTTAAATAAGTTAAAAATTAACTAGCACTTGCTAGCACATTTCATTATAAAACAACTATCTCAAAAACTGCTTATCACACCAAAAAGGGGAGTGACATTTAGAAATGAAGGGTTTATTTTGAGACTGCAATAATGGAGAGATGACAAATTTTCTGCAAAAATATTAGGATTCTAAGAATAAGTATCTAGAGATAAATACAAGAACTCAAGAAAAATGTTAGAATTATTTGTTTTGCTTTCTGGTATTTTAATCTCATCTAAAATCTCACATGGTACAGCTCCACACCTTTGCTCCCAAGAGAGCTCAAGGCACTACCTTCTGTATTTCTTTTTGGTATTCAACAAAGGTGAAAATGTGTTACAATACAGTAGTATATTATGTGTCAAAAAACAGGAGAAGCTCTTTAAATTTCCATCATGTGCCCCTGCTGCTGTTAGGCTGGAATTGTTGGCAGGAAAGCTTTTGCAATTTATTTTAAAGTCTGAATGCTGAGCACGTGGTGAGTCATGCACAGATTTCTTTTTTTTTTTTTTTGCTGGGCACAGCATTTTTAAAACACAGTATCATTTAATGGCATCAGCCATATGTTGCTCCATATTTCTGTGTGGTAGTTTTGGTCTGTAGGGACACACAGTCACAATATGCTTAAACAAAAATAAGAAAAACAAAAGCAGATGTTTGATTTTTCATTGGTACAAAGACCTAAAGAGAGTGATATGATTTCTTGATGGATGGCTCTCTTGTGATGAGATATTTCAGTCAACTCTAGACGCATTTACGTATTTTTTATTTGTTAAAAAATCTTGGTGTGAAACACCGGTTTATGAGCTGAGCTCAATTCTACAAACTAGCCCAATGACACTTTCTACAATACATTGTAATCCACATTCACATTTAAGTACTTCAGTAATTTAAAAGTGTGCATTTAAAACATTTGCTATTTTGTTACATTATTCTTGAATAAAACATATGAAAAAGGGGAGAATATTTTATTTCAAACTCTTAATTTCCAACTGTTTAATCTGAATACTACTGTATACTTTCCACCTTATTTAATACTCCTATTGATGTATTTAGCCAAAGCTTTTATCCAAAGATACTTACAGTACATTTATACTGCTGCTCATTTTATTGAAGCAATCTAAGTGATGTACCTTTGAAGCAAGATTCCACAGCCCAGTACATTATTCCAAACTGCTGCCTCACATCTAAGCTTTCATCTAAGCTATAGTTTTCCACTTTGTCAACTTTAGACCTTGTAAATAAAATAATTTATAATAAATAATCAGCTTGCAGTAGTTTGACATTGATGGAGGTCTTGAACAAGGCACTCATAAACCCATCAGATTCCTTATAGAACAGCTGAAGCATTTTTTATATTTAAAGCAAGTCTTACGGTCCTTTCAATCCACCACTATTAAAAGTAATTTAAAGAATGGGTATAATGGTCAAATAAGTTAATGGCCCTGCAGCCTCCATGTTAGTCTTTAATCCCACCACCTGTAACCTACCATCACTGAAATACATTTTCTCTTCTGATCTCATTACCTTACAACAATGTTTCATTTTTACGTTCAAATGGCATATTATCATGAAGGAATCAATTTCACTGCAAAGCCATGGACCAGATGGTGAGAACATTAGTTTCAGTCGTTGGCGGTTCACCTCTTGAGACCGCAGTTTTGAAACTGGTCCAAGTAAACAAAATAAAGAGTCGTTTGTTGCAGCTGTGGAGAAGAGTAATAATCTGCGAGCACTGATGCTCTGCTAGGGTGGGGGTTTTAGAACATCTGATTTTTACAGATTAACACTGTAAAACTGTTTTGGACTGAAGTGCACAGGGATTTTATTTTTGTTGTGATAAAGCATATAACGATATATTTTATTTGACTTTTTTCTAATTTTGCACTCTTCTTATCTAAACACTGACACATTATTATCAAGAGCCTTTGCTAATGATTCAATGGATTATCGTTCAGATTTTTCAAATGTGGCTAAGGTATTAGAGTACAGAGGAGAAACTTCAGCCCTTTCAGTAACCAGACTATGACTGTTGGCAACATTCAACAAGCAAAATCAAATTAGAGAGGCAGGGCTGTTGCTATTTGGTTTGTCAGATTAATTAAAACTTCTGCAATGTGCTAAATCAACAGCAACAAAATGTTTGCAATTCTTTGAACCACCCTGGTGTAATATCCTATCTTTGCAAATTGAAAAATGAATGTTTCATCTGCATACTGTGAGAGAGGCCTGAAAGCTAACTTAAAAAAAATGTTCTTGATTTCTGTTGTTCTGTAAATGCATTTAAGCATCTCTGCTCACTTAGTCTGTTGTTTATGGATAGCTGATCTCTATAATCATAGCTGTTAATATCCTGGATATTTACATTACTGTTAACAGTGTTTTCTATTGATACAGTACATGTTTGATTTGATAAAGATAAGCAAAATAGGTTGTATAAAATAAACAACACATGTAATGAGCTATTGTAGTTTTCCAACATGTGGATGAGATGGCCATTGTAAAATATTCTGTCTGGAATCTGGCAGCCAGAATCCTGACCAGGTCCCGTTCAAGTGATCACAATTCTCCTTTCCTAGAGTCCTTACACTGACTTCCCATCAGGTTTTGTGTCGACATTAATATCCTTATGCTCCCCTTTAATGCTGGATATTTCTTGACACCTCAATACCTGTCTGACTTATTATCTTCCTGCTCCCACATTACAATCTTTCTTTGTCTGATTTCTGTTTAAAGCACTATACAAATTCTACATAAAAGAATGTACAGTAAAACCTCAATATTTGCAAGTTCGATATTTGCATTTTTGGCTTACTGACCACTTTTTCCACATTCGCTGACCACATTCACCTATTTGAAATCTATGCAGTAGGATAGTTGCAGTTCTGTGTAAATGATTATATTGGTGCAAAAAAACACCAATATAAGATCAGGTCAAGACAGAACAGAGAGGGAAGAGCAGAACATGAGAAAAGAAAGATAAGATAGAACATTAGGCACCTGCCAGGTGAGAGGTCCTTGTTCAAGATCATCCAAAAAGACCTGATTGGAGGTAAGTACTTGTAACTTGCTAAGAGAGCTTCCTATTCTGTAGATTTAGGAAAGTTGGATTTCCTGATTGATGAATCTCTTGGTTAAAAATGGCTTCTCCTGGTTAGTGAATTAGCATTTTAGAATAGAGAGATACTATACTGTAGGTTCCCATTTGTTTTGTGGCATCTGGGTCTGCAGATAGAGAGATTTAACCACAGGTTGTATTCTATTTGGTGCGCCAGTAAGATCTTGGAAGAGAAAGGAAACATGTAGCTTCCAGTGAAGGGAAGACTGGCTATGGAAGGGTGAGAGTGATTGAGTATGCCAGGGGTCCCAGAGTAGGGATGGGACAGGTTCCTTCTCAGTAAAGGGAAGACTGGCCAAGGATGAAGGAGCCTGATCTGTGCAAGGAATGAGCTTATATTGACAAAGAAGAGAAATGGAGAATCTGGGAGTTTATTAGGAATTAATCTATTCCAGCTTCCTCAGTGGAATAGAGAATTGAAGCGTTGTTCCCTGTGAGTAGAGAAACTGAAGATCTTTTTGGGACTAATCTCTGTGAAGGATTGCTTTTTGGGACTGAGCTGGCATGCCCTCTGCAGCCAGAGGGCACTCCTACTCTGTCTTGTCCCTAGTTTCCTGCCTGCTGTCCTTCCGGTCCCTCCCTTTCCCTTGGGCTACATATTTCCGGGTCTTGCACTCTGCCCTCGCTCAGCATTGACGTTCGGATGTCCTGAGACCCGCCTAGCACCAGGTCGCCCCACGTCCGTTACCTGAGGGCATAGGTTTCTATTCGGCATTTCCTGAACAGCTGAGCCCGGGCTAACCCCCGTCTCGCCGCTACGCATAGGGTCTTTTTGCTGTCCTGCCATTCCACGGTTTGTCCTTTCCGACATCCATGACAGAGCAGGCTTTTCAGAAAGGGGACCACCGGTATATCCTAGGAGCCTGGAGGGGTTCTGAAAGCTAACAGTGACAGATCACCAAAACACACACTCCTAAAGTGGATGATATGCTGGATCAGGGCTATGGTTCGTGGCTCAGAGGTCAGCATTTATCATAAGCTCTCCCTAACAGCACTGCAAATGTGCAAGCATCCAGTCTGTCACAGTAGTTGGTGTTGCTTAAAAAGAGAATACTTTGTCCAGCTCAACCTGACCTACTGTAGGTACTGTAGCACATAAACAAGCCCAAACATAGTCTGCTGATACCACATAATAGCATAGACTGAGACTGGGCATGTTCGGACTCTGAATGTATTCTTTTATTGGCTCAGCCACTTGTACTGGAACCCAGTACAAGATAAAGCTTGTTAAACTCATCACCAGATGGAAAACCACACATCATGATCAATTAGGAAACACAGAGAAGGAGGGCACAGCAACATTTTTACAATGCCCCTAAAAAGTTTATAAATACATTTTTCAAAATGCATTATTGTTTTCTTTGAAACTGTACAGGAGCAAATAATCATTCTGAAACGTCTACTTTAATGGGCACACAGGTTCCAATATGGAATAAAGGCAAAATTCAATTTAATGCAAAGCCAGAGATTATCCATTAGCTAAACTGATCTATTGTGATGGCACTATCCATTAACGTAGCAATAAATCACAACCCATTAGTACAGGTAGCCAAGTGAAAACGCATTGTGTATGAAATTATGTCTTGGGAGATGAGGACAGAGGAGATATGATTAATATAAAGTTGTATGGTTTCTTTATCCAAAGATGAGACATTTTTCCAGAAAACATCGGTTCAATTATTTTCTTCTTTTCTTGACTAATATTCCAACATAAGACAGTGAAATCCTTTCCATAACAGATGGAACAAAAATAACAAAAATTCCATAACAAAAATATATGCAATTAATTAAGAAATCTATAATTTAAGATCAGGCTGGAAAAGCATTGCCCATGTGTTCACAATCAACTAGGACAGTATTACACTTTGAGCATCATGTAGTGCCTAATCCGGATTAGTAATGCGATTTACAAGATTGTTTATTATATTACTACAGCTTTTGTTTTGCTGTCCACTTTCCTTTGGTATTATAAGATTAGTGTGTAATAAATGTATTAATAACATCTGGAAAAAATCTACTCATAATCTGTTAAACAGGTAGTTTCAAAGACACTAAAATGTATCTGCTCTCTGCAAAGACAAAAAGAAGAAGTCACAGTGAAAGTATGCATGAACTTCTTGAATCTCTTAGACTTAAAGTTACCAGTTAGCATCATCAACATGTCTCTGAAGAGTGGAAGGAAACAAGCACATCAAAAAAACAAATGAACGCAAACTCCACACAGATGGCATTACAGTTTAGAATCAATCCCCACCGGCACCAATCACCACACTACCATCCGGTATTATAGTGCTGTGTTTTTCTTTTGATTTAATTAAATCATTCATTTAAATTCCATTTATTTCTGTATGTGTGTGTAGTGTACACACATACTTCTGTAGCACACTGTATCTGTGCTTTAAGAAAGCTAGAAAATAGGAGTAGTGTGTAGCTGCATTCTGCTTCTTATCTGGAAGAGATCTTCAGACAGCATTCTTCCAGGGATCGCTACTTCAAATCTCACAGATGTGGAAATAGGAAGTGAGAAAAAAATAGGGTTTGATTAGAGTAGAGTAATGAAGCCAATTCATAGAGGGGGATTGTTAGGAGGCCACGATTGATAAAGGCCGATGGGAAATTTGGCCAGGACGCCGGGGTTACACCCCTACTCTTTTCGAGAAACGCCCTGGGATTTTTAATGACCACAGATGTGTGGTGTCCCCGTCACTATACTGGGGCATTAGGACCCACATGAGCCGCAGGGTGAGCGCCCCCTGCTGGCCCCACTAACACCTCTTCCAGCAGCAACCTTAGTTTTTCCCGGGAGGTCTCCCATCCAGGTATTGACCAGGCTCACACCTGCTGAGCTTCAATGGGTTGCCAGGTATGAGTTGCAGGTTGATATGGCCTCTATGAATTGGCTTCATTACTCTGCTCTCCTCCCCACTGATAGCTGATGTGTGGTGAGCATTCTGGCGCACTATGGCTACCATCGCATCATCCAGGTGGATGCTGCACATTGGTGGTGGTGGAGGGGAGTCCCCATTACCTGTAAAGCGCTTTGAGTGGAGTGTCCAGAAAAGCGCTATATAAGTGTAAGCAATTATTATTATTATTAATTATTAGTGGTATGCAGGTTATAAAATGTTGCTCCTAGGTTCTGCTTGAAACTTACTGTACATTTAAACCTAAACATGATGGTGATACAATATACAATACTTATTCTTTACAAGATATCCTCATGATTCCAGTTGTTGTGAACTACAGGACTATAATCAAGTTTTATTCTTGATTTCAGCAAGTTTTATTATTTAATAAATACACGAATACATAAATAAATGACTTTTCATCCCTGCTTTATTTTCTTCCAGATAATTAAACTATTCTATAGGAATTATTTATCGTTCTAACATGATGAATCATGGCAATTGGACACATTTCTGAAGTATTTGAATGGTACATAGTTGAAATGTCAAACAGCAAGATCAAAATGCAGCATTCAAATCAAAGTGCAGTTTTTCCCTATGCCATTCAATTGGCAGAAGCATTGAAGAATGAACAAAACAAAAAAAATCCATTAAGTTATGTACACCAATTGTACAGTTTACTGATTCATTGGTACGTATCAGTGAGAAATAATAGCAACATGAAATGTACTTAAATAAAACTTAACTAAACAGTTAATCAGGTAGTGGTCAGTGAACAAAACCAAAAAAATGCTACAGTATGTTCTTGAAAGCAGGAGGTTTACTGTATGTTTTTTTTTTTAACCCTGTTATTGTTTAACAGAATTACAGGATGTTTATTTTAATAGTTAACTAAAAAAAAAGTCAAAGGAAGAATAGTATGAAACAATAGAAAAGAAAAAAAGATATCTCCTACTGCCATAGAGCTCACACCACTAGTGATGTAATTCCTGTTAAAATGTCCTGGATCTTGAATCATGAAGTGTCATGTATCACTGAATTGAAGATCTTTTTTTCTTATTTGCCTTTTGAAAACAAACTGTCTGTACAATAGTTATTTTCTCCGCAGAGTTCTAGTTTACGGATTATCTAAAATATTGAAATTAAAGGATGATGGTGATGACGATGATGATAATGATTATTATTATTATGTTAGTGTTTTTCTGTAACGAAGATTTTTAATCTGGCTCTGTTAAAAAGAACAGCATATCACATTTGTTTGGTAAAAATTAAATGGAATACAGTATACTGTATATCTATTTCCAAAGATTTAAAAACAAAACATTGGTTATAGAGTAATTATGAACTTGACATACTGTATGCATTAAAAAATTTAGATCAGTTACAACTAACTCTGTTTTTAGTTGGGTACCGAAGTCATGAAATTATAGTATAATCCAACTGAAAGAGAAAAAAAGTATTCTTTATATTTGAGTCTCTCTCCATTTCATCAGCTTCGAAAGGTAAAATTGTACACAAGCAATACACAAGAAAAAATCAGTTTCTCCTTTGGGGGTATCTGCAGGTCTTGATTTAAGATTAAAGCCTATTTCATCGTGTTTCTTATTCTTTTCTATTGCTGTTGTGAGCCTGCTGTAAGTATATGAATAGTTAAGCATTAAATAGTTTAATGATAAAAAAGAGAGGTTATCTGTGACCTACTAGAGGAAAAACAAAGTATGCGTTGATTCTTAAGTCAAATTCTCTTGTACTCTAAAAGAATCACCTAGATACTGATCAGGTCAGTTTATGAGGCTGTAATGATACTTACAATGTATCAAAATAAAAGGTTCAAAACTCCATCTTCTTTAACAGTATAAAATAATGAAAAGGCTTGTTTAATTTTTTTTTTTTTAATTCTTACAGTATTGTTTGATATTTCTTCTAAAATGAAACGTAAACACTCCTACTTGTTTTGTATAATATCATTATAGTAGCTATAGTTATATTGCAGTATTATTATGCAATACTGTACTACTACTGTAAAACTACTGTAAACATTTTTGGAAATAAATTGGAAATGAACTCAATGGCAGATGCACACAATGAGAAAGTTATGACAATGCATCATTTACATGCTAAAGAAATATCATTAAGCCTTCATTGTAAGAAATGTTTTAAGAATATTATATTACAGTATATTGATATTGACTTGTTTCAGTTAATGTGACCTTATGCAAGTATACTGAAGGTACAGTAATAGAATGTCAACCGATGTAGTGACGTCTAACGGGAATTTGAATGCAGAGTTGTATATCACACTGTCATCGGAAAATGCCACTGTTAATAGTAGCATATAGTTATAGCATGTTATGATTTAATAATTTTTCTGTTGTAATTCTTCAATACTTGTTTTCTATTATCCTCTATTGTTGTTTCTGTATAGCCTGTTAATTGACATGCTGACTAACTTTTGCTGACTTTTAAAATGGCTTTTCACTGACTAATTAGGATGGAATTCAGTTTTGCATATAAGCATCCACCAGGCAGAATTTTAATATTAGACTTGACTATTTTAAAATGCTTAAATGGGTCTTGTTGATCATTCAGAAAGAGATAAAAAGCTTCTGGGACTGTACTGTATGTGCTATCTCAAGAACTGGGATGTTGGACCTCTATTGTAAAACACTGCACCTCTACTACATCCTGTCAATTGGCTTTGATAGACTGTCTCAGGAGCTACTGCAGCTGGAAGGTTCAGTGGCTTAGCCTATGTGAACATGTGAACTGCAGTCTTGCAAGAAAAAAAACAGGGGAAATTTACACACATGTACACAGAAGGACTGACAAAAAAAGTGAGATGCAACACAACAGTGCATATACTGTACTGTATCAACAGCACTCACAAAGTAACCATTCAGTACATTCTTTTTTATCTAAAACAATTAAGTCCCTTTATGATGAGTGTTGCAAGAATGCAAGTCCACTATATTTAAATAATGGCGGACCCATTAGAATGGCAAAAACTAAACCCCTTAGTTTTAAAAGGGCATGCTAACACTTTGTGAGGTCACCCAAAAACATCAGTCCCAGACTGTATGATATGTTCCTCTTCTGCAAATAGGATTGCTGCTATCCTCTAATATCAAACTGTAAAACTAAATCTTACATTTTTGTCATTCAGGATGACATTTGGACACTATGTTTTTGCATAATTCAATTATGGGAAGACAGCGCTTGACCTTTTTCCAAATATTAAGAGACAACTGCAAGTTTGTCACCTTCATTACATACATAGAAAAGTGCTGATACTGCTTTACCTTGCTCGGTTAAAACTTAGCGAGACCTGGGGATACAAGGTACTGATGCAGTAAATGATGCCAGAGCTTTATTTGGGTTCCCTAGTGGGAGCTGGCTGATCTCAGCCATGACGTATAGCAATGGTAATTATAGAATCTTAATATGTAACACCTTGAACAAATAATGGCCTTAGTGAAATAAGAATGCTCTGGTACTGTAGTATCTTCATCAAGTTGCTACTGGAAGCCATGCAGCAGAAAAGTAAAGTCCAGGATAATGACAGTGTTTACTCCACTTCATGAATACTCCACATGTTGATCCAAGGTTCAATAGATCATGTATAAGGTTCAATACATCAAATACTGGAAATATATATTGGATATACTGTAGGTATCTGCACCTTTGAAGGGTGTGAGTAGAGAACCTTGAGAGGAGATAGTATAAAAAGCCAAATTAACCACACAGAAAGGTAAACAAACTTCATTTAAGAACCAGGAAAGAAAACAAAATGTCTATATACAGTAATTAGTATAAATAAAACACAGTGGCTTCAATACTTTCTATGTGTAAGACTGCTACATACTGCTTAGGGATTGCTGTTACAGTCTTAGTATATTGTAGATACATACTGTACATATTGTGTACTACCTGTGACATTATCTTGAAGTGCATTTTCTATACATTATTAATGTGACAGTACATTATTACAAGTTTAAAAAAAATAGTAATAAAAGCACTGTACATTGTGGTACTGATAAGAACTGTTGCTGGATTGTAATGTATGTCATGTTTCATTAATACTTTAGAACCAAATTATGAGCCACTTATTACATAGAAATTAAACATTCATATGGAACAGGATAATTAAAGTGTTACCACATCACTATAATGTGAATGTGGAATGGATACACATCCTCTCATTTTAAGAAAATCACCCAGCAACCTGGAACCTATCACTAATGTACAGGGTTCCAGGGAGAACTCAACCCTGGATGGGACACCAGTTAATAACAGGGTACACACACAAGGGCAGTTTAGAGACATGAATGAAACTAGTCAGCATGTTTTGGAAAGTGTAACAAAAGCAATGCAAACACTGGGAGATCACACAAAAGGTGTCTCACTCTGTAATTTAATCTGAGTTACCTGGAGTGTGAGGCATTGATAGATATACTGTAGTTACTGTTTATTAAATCCTGACTTTAAATGTACTATTTTGTCACTGAAATAAATAACATAACTCGTAAAATTGATAGGGTTACATTCTGGTGCTACAGTTCTGTAAATCTAGTGTTGAAAAGATACCGATGTAAGTGGCTTTTATGTTGATGTCTAGAAATTGTTTTAGCAAAAACAGTGTGTTGTTCTGTGTAATGTGAAGCAGTATGACAAGAAGACATTGCTGGCCATCTCAGGGCTCTTAAACTAGAATCTCAGTGGCAGGCTGTCCTCTATCTTGTTATCTACAACAAAAGTAGGACAGGTTTCCCATAAAAAAACAGAAAAGGAAAATCACATAAAAAACATTAGTGCTTCTGTACAACCTTTATGGCAGTGATGACCATCTTAAAAAAATAACTTAAATGATGTTTGAACTAAAGGGCAGTGGACAGGATAACAATTAATGTGACCTTCAAACCTGTTATTCCATCTAAAATGTGATATCAAACCAAAACAACATTTTCTAAATAATGTATATTGAATCTGCTAAAACTACTGCTGGTTGAGAGCACACACAATACTGCAGGGACAGCAGTAATGGTATTGCTGGCACATACCCTTACTTTAGCCTCTAATAAGTTTCAGATGAGCTGGCTCATCAACAGTCCTTTACTGTCAAAGTCAAGCCCCACCTATTCACAGTCCTGGAATTTTTAATCTGATCATGAATGCCTCAAATATCAACACAGTGAGAGACTAAACTGATGCTGATATTTTAACCTTTCTCCTCTTAATCATCATTGTGGATACAAAACAGTGAATTAGGCCAGTGTAATCATAGCTGATTATGCACTGAAATATTCTGACTTTCAAAAAATGCTGTTTACTTCTCTAGTCAAATGTGGCTGTTTAATATGTAAAATTGCCAGGTACTGTATATTGCTTTTTACTATAAATAATTGGGAAAAAAAGTAAATTAATCCATTTGGAGTTACTCATCTGCCCATTATTACAAATTATACACAAATATATCCATTATAATACCCTCCTTTGAGAAGCAAAGAATAAATAATGTTATTATCAGGCCTATCCCTTAACCATCCTATCAATGAAAACACAGCATTGTGCTTTGGCTTGATCTATTATTTGTAACAGTTGTTAAAGAGTTGAGACTTGCTGAGACAATTGTTAAAGAGTTGAGACTTTCTATTGTCCTGTAAATTAGCAACAAGTACAATATTTAGTATGAGTGCAGATGTTTCAAATACTGTCTCCACATTATGACAATATCTGTATTTCTTATGTCATTTTCTGAATTTATGATTTAGGAATTTACCTTTAAAAGTTTAATACTATTTATAAACCATTAAAATGGTTATTAGTGGTTAAGGCTCTTAAACTAGAATGCTGTGTTTCAAACCCACAACTAAATGAGATAACTTAATGCCTCATAGCAGTGGGCCCCTGTGTACAGTTCTGGACCTGGATGCTATCTGTGAGAAGTTTGTATTTTCTTCCCGCGTGGTGTACTGTAGGCTGTCTTTAGGGACCCTGGTTTCCTCCCACAGTCCAAACTGGCAGGTCAATTGGCTTCTGCGAAAATTGGCCCTGGTGTGAGCGTGCATGTCTGTTTTTGTGTTCTGTGTTCGTGCTCATTTCTTGAAAGGATAGGCTCCAGCTCCTGCACACCCCTGAACTGGATGTAGCAGAAAGAAAATGGATGGACAGAGTTTGTATTAATTTAAGGAAATGTTACAGAGATGCCTTTCTAAAGTGAAACATCCTCCTCTGCAGTTGCATTGAGCTCAGGTCACAAGGCACAGTCTTTACCTGAGAAATATAATTATTAGGGATTTATTTGGTGTACTTAAACACTGCAACCCCAACAAGTTCTCTTTGACAATTAAAATACTCCAGAAAAACTAAATGAAAATTCAGGAAAAAATTGAAATACTGTTATAGAAAATGAGCCTTAAAGACTTGTTCAAGTAATATACTGTACATAGGAGTTGTGTGTAAGTCAATCATTGTGATATGAAATACAGTGCCCTGTTGCTAAAGTCAATGCAGCTATCCACATTAATAACTTGGTACTGAGCTCATCTCAGCCCATCTGGTATGGAGCAAACACACGACCCACTCAATATGGAACAGTTCTAGCTTTTGATGAATGCTGTCATTAGTGTTTACTGCATTTATTCTGAGTCATTTATCTAAGGTGACAGTGATTTATATACAAGGGATGTGCAGGGATGCTATAAAATGCAATTTAATTGAAGACGTTTTTGCTGAAACTACTGTACATTTCGTATGTTTTCAAGTTGGTGTGCTGTTGCATTATGGCTATTTATAGTCAGGAGATGACTAGCATTCTATTCTCAGTTAAGGTAGGCTTATATGGAAAAAATAAAATAAATAAACTTTAAAGGAAACAGAAGGGAGAGAGAACATTGCTCAGCAGGTTCAGGCAGATGCTGTATACCCCCAGGGTATTGTAGAGTATTCTTAAGCATGTCTGACATTCAGAATCGGTGATGAAGATAGAGAAACAGAAGGCTTTGCATCATTGCAGAGACACTGTCTTTTTTGACAGTGAGGTCTTAAGGTCTTAGTTCATTAAGTTCAAGGATGTTATCATGCATTTCATTAAAAATGCCTACTGTAGATTTAATTTCATAAATAAACCTGAGTTAAAGCTCTCATTGATGAATTTGTTAAAGCAAAGTATTTAAATTAAAAATAAAAATGTACTTACTAAAATAGGAAATGGGGTCTCATTTTAAAAAACAAAATCCAAAGTATAAAGTTTGCAGTAAGTTTGTAGTCCTCTGCATTCTAAGGTTTACAACAAATTCCACTGAAAGAACGTCTTCAGTGTTATTCTAGAATGTTTTGCACCAACTAAAGGTCATAATATCCCAAGTATTTTGATCTTAATAATTTAAACATACAAAAAAAGAACTTTTATCATTGACCCCTCCAAGACTGAATTTAATTTATTTCACACAATCCTGTTCCTCTAAAGCCCCTTCTACAGACTGTAAGATTTACTGTATATCTCTTCAAATGCCAAGTGGGTCAGGTTGTTCAGACATTTGTGTACTTTCACACTTTCTTTGTTTCTGTCTCAGTTTGGCCGTGATTACAGATACACTTTCATTGAAGCATCTTTCTGCTTCTTTGCCCTAAATAACTCCAGACAGCAGGACTGGATGCCTGTCCTAAATCTGCAGTTATTATTTTTGTTGTTCAACTGTTTTTTCATTCCCATATTCTTATTAGAATATCTTCATATCTGTTAACAATATATTCACTGTGTGATATCTGATTCTTTTCTGAATCTCAACATTAATGTAAACACTTTTAGAGGTGAGCGAGACCTTTTATCCTGAGACTTTAATTGTTTACACTTTGTGACAATGTTTTTGTACCTATGAATGGGTTTTCAGTTGTAGAGTGTATGGTATAGCTGGATTTCAATTTCAAATTAACAACAAGGGGGGGGAGGGGGTGTCCTCACTACCTTTGAACACAATATCTCTAAACTGCAGCAAATTCAAAGATTTCAAAGTATATTCATCATTGGATAATGGGTTTACACACTAACTTATTAATACCATTTCACAAAATTCCTTATTTCAATATTATATTAAGATGTTGCATATTCCATTATAATAAGTTAGAATGGCCTGTGATAGATTAAAAGAAAATTAGTAGAGTTTTAATAAATTAGCTACTAATTAGTAATTAAAAAATACTCATTCTGGCTCAGGCCTCTGTCCTGTGTTTCAAGCCAAGAGAACAGAAATTGAGCTGTAATCTTAAAAATGAGTAAAGTATACTGTTGACTGATTTCACTCCAATGATTTCTCTTACAATACAGTAAGTAAGGTTTGTGTCCTGAAAAGAACTTTGTCAGTACTTATTCATAGGGAGAATCTGCTTGCTCCCAAAGAAGATACAAGGTCAGTCTGGTTCTGTCAATCCTGTCCACTCTCTTCATAATACATTGGGCTTTTGTAGAGCAAAGAAGAATAAAATATTGCTAGTATGTTCTGGACCCTTTCAGGATAGCCTTCAACAGATTCCTGCTTGCCGGATTTCCTTTATAATTATGCCACAACAAACCCCCCCTTCAGTGTTCAATTAAAACTCATCCTGTGAGCCTAGACACAAAGTGAAACCCTTTTTCCTCCCAACTGGTCTTATAAATCTTTTAATTAGCCTAGAGACATAACTAATTCTAAGTAGACCTATCCGGACAGCTCCTTTCCCTCATGTGGAATCTCACTCTCTCTGAGTGCCAGTTACTCATTCAGACCAGCTGTGCCTTATTCTGCGTTTTTTTTCCCCAATTAGCAGGTGTCTATCTACAGTTCAAGACTACACCAAGGGACCTGTGTTTGAAACCAAGAAGGTGGTTTTCTCAAAAATGTCTCTCACTATATTACTATAATCTGGTGATAAGATTTTCCTTCACTGTGAGGTTTGGTAAGAAAAAGACATAACTGGCGCCTTCATGCAATATATAAGCCATTTTTTAGATTCACTGCATCATGAATACTTCTTATAATTATCATCTCATCATCACACAACTCAAATATGTGGATTTCCAAATTAAAACAAAAGCACCCTTGCCTTGCATTTTTTTTTGGTGGAGGGTTTGGAGAAAGAAATCTAATTTAATTACTGCTACATCAGTGGAGTCCATTTTCATTGACCCATAGCCTTATTGAACACTTGATAAACTGCTAATAGCCTTTAATATAGATGGTGTCAGAGTGTAATTCAAAATCAATTATAGTACATACAACTGACGAATTGGGAAGTGTGGTGTGGAATACTCAGATCATTTATGAAGTGTAGGAGATTAACACCAATGATTATTGGTGGACGTTCCATACGGTGCATTAAAATAGGATCTAAAGGACATCATCCTCTCCATTGCGTCCCCCTCATCCATAGTAAAGTTAGGAGAGCCATTTTTGGGCTTATACTGAGGAAATTGAAAACGTTCTGTTTTTCACTTGGAAATTTAAGTAGCCTACACCAAAATAATGTCCATTTAACCAATGAATACTGTATTTGTGGTGGAGTAGCAATAAAATAACTTTGTCTTTCCTTCACGGTATGAACAAACTGTGAGAATGAATATCACATCAGTTATGTGGTGAGTGAAGAGCATTGTTCTTTAATCCCTTATGGTTTCACTGATGATATTGAACTGCAGAAAGTTGCTGACTGTAGCTGATGTACCTTAAAACTATTGAGATAACACTCACCTGAAGTGACGTGAAGGTGGGCTTGCTTAATCTTTAGTAACACTTTTTTTTTAAATGTCCCATCATAGTAACCAATGATACTATGTTTTTAGGTGTGGCACCCGTAATCATTAAACATACCATGGCACACACGACATCCACATCTGATGTCCTAATACAGTATCTCTCCTTCAGTTCAATAGCTGAAGCAGTCTTTTTACTTGACCGATTGTGTAATGGCATAATAGTTGCTGCACATAATCTAGGTGGGTGTAAGTGGTGGATAAAGTGGGTCCTCGTCATCCCTAGCCTAATTTAAATAGTTTGCTACTTCAAAAAAAGTTTTTTCTATAGGTCTGTAAGTGCAGAAACAGAGTTTTCATCCTTTTAAATACAATACCACTTGGTTACCTACATTAATAATAATAATAATTGCTTACACTTATATAGCGCTTTTCTGGACACTCCACTCAAAGTGCTTTACAGGTAATAGGGACTCCCCTCCATCACCACCAATGTGCAGCATCCACCTGGATGATGCGACGGCAGCCACAGTGTGCCAGAACACTCACCACACATCAGCTATCAGTGGGGAGGAGAGCAGAGTAATGTAGTCAATTCATGGAGGGGGATTATTAGGAGGCCATGATTGGTAAGGGCAAATTGGAAATTTGGCCAGGACACCGGGGTTACACCCCTACTCTTTTCGAGAAGCGCCCTGGGATTTTTAATGACCACAGAGAGTAAGGACCTCGGTTTTACGTCTCATCCGAAGGACGGCGCCTGTTTACAGTATAGTGTCCCCATCACTATACTGGGGCATTAGGACCCACATGGACCACAGGGTGAGCGCCCCCTGCTGGCTCCCTGCTGGACATTATGTCCCAAATTGATGCTGACACTGATTGGAAGTACGGTATATAGAAAATGTACAATTGGAAACAAGCACATTTAAAATCCCCTGAAGGGTGAATATGCAAAACACAAAGCTGAGAGAGGTAAAACTAAATAAACAATAATTATTTGAGATATAGCTGTAAAACTGAATTTGGTCAAAATGTGATATGCCAAGTAAAGAATGTATTAAATACAAACATGCAGAGGACTAGGTTAAACTAAAAAGTTTTTGTTGTTTACTTTGGAACAAGAGAGATGGGATATTGCTTTGCAAAAAAAAAAATAATTGAAGAAAGCACTTTGGCTGGCAGCATGTTTCCTTTCATTTTTTTATCTTTAGTCCGAAATATTTGCCACTGCTTTCAGTTAGAGAGCACATATGTCACATCAATTATTTAAAGACTGCGCTGGGCTTTAAAAAGAGTGTTAACTTTCAGAATGAAAGCCAACCAGAATCAAATACAGTTTGATCCAAGTGACCAAATCATTGCCAGTATAACCTTGCCAAGTCAAAAAAGACATTTCAAACAGTTACAATGAAGCCTGAACTCAGGTAGAACAAAAAAATGTTGAAAGAAGAGCATAGAAAACAAATTGCAGGGGAGTGTGGAAACAGTCACATACAGGAGCTTTGGCACGAGCTGCCAAAACTGGAGAAAAGCCTGCAGATGAGCTCTCAGAGCACCTGGTGATTAGAAGAGAAAGATTGTCAGCCAGAAGGGAAAGAAAATCTATTCTATGACACTGCCAAGAATTCATTTAGATGAAAAGTGTAGCAGACTACAGTCCACTCAAAAACGTCACCCCCTTTTCGAAAAGCAAGTTCACAAATGACAATGTTGGTCTTCTCATGAAAAAGAAACAACACACCTACCCCTAAAGACAAGCCCTTCATGAATTAAGAACTACCCATGTCTTCTGACTCTCATGTTCAGAAGGAGTTTATAGAAAGACAGCATACTATTGCTTAAAATATGTTCTACAAGGTCGGATAGAGAGGTCAGACTGGATTTACATCATCATGATACACTGGAGTCACATAATGGCTGTTGCTCCTGTAACTGCCCTCAGAATTGACTTATTGAGTACTTCTTTAAAACAACATTTTGAAATACTGTCCATTTTTGGATTTGGACTACTTTCACATATTTCCACAGGGAATAATTTTAAATGATAAGCATGTGTGTAAATTTATCCTCTATAAAATGTGTACATTAACCATAAATACAATTGTGACAGGCAGTCCTTTAATAACCCTCGGAGAGGAGGCAGCTGTATGTATGATCCTGATACCTGATACCTGACAGCTGTGCCCCTTTCCATTTAAACATGTGCTCCCTATTAGCAGGTGTGAGGGGTAGCCACTGAGAGACAAAAAATGTCCACACTATGGCTCCATGGGAGTGTCCCTAGCTGAAGAGAGAGAATGAAGGGACCACGAGTCCAAGAAGATGAGAGAGACAGCTGAAGGGCTGACTAGACATACAGTAAGAGAATGGGTGAGTGTACTGAAGGTCCTAGGCACTGACAGCAGAATATAAAAAGAGACAACAAGCTACAGAGCCTTTAAGGAGCAGCTGATTCACACTAGGTTCACACTGTGAACATTTTTTAGAATGATTTACTTTAAGAGGATTAAGGGCACTACAGCACTGTTATTACACTGTAATTACTGTAAGTCCTATTTCTTTGTTCTTTCGTTTTTCTTCATATTTCTTTGTTCTTCATATTTTACTAAATGTTAAACAATGAGTATAGAATCTTTCCCATGGAACAGACTGCTTTCAGGATTGTTTAAAAACTGTTTATTTCTTGGTTTACCAAATCAAGCCACATTTACCCCAAAACATATTCTCCATTCCCAATTACAGTGTGGAAACTCATTTATACAGAAAGGCATTTACTGGAACAAGTTTAGTGACGTACAGTACTTGTTTTAGGGTTGGCAGCAATCGCAGCATGGTCACCTGGATTTGAACCCACAGTACAATTTGCCAGTTCAGAAGCAAGAGGCCTAATCACTACATCACACTGTTATCTAAGTCAGGGCTAACTTTAAACCACCTGTTTTTTGTCAGGGAAATAATGTGTGTTTTTATGTATTGGAGTTGGTGTAATGTGATATCAATTGAAATTGAGCACGATACCTTTAAGTTTATTGGTTGGGGGGGGGGCTACAGGGGAGGAAATCTCTTGGGGTAGTTATCCTGAGGGATCCAGGGAGTAAGGTGCTCTGGCCCCTTTGTGATTATTTTTAGAAGGAATGTTTCTTGTGGTTTCTGTTGTACAGTACATACTGTATGCCTAATACATAATAAATCAATTTGGACCCTTTCAGTATTCGTTTTGATTGTGGACTGGTATAATTTGGCTTCAACTAAGAACAAAGCCTAGGTGACGACGTAGGCGTAATAGTGAGCCCTGTGACAGCTTGCTTACAATCAATCAAGCTGCTTGATTTGTTGAGCTTGAATCTTGAGGAGTTGAGTGTTAATATTTTAAGGCACCGAAAATAAAATTCATTTCCAGCAGGTAATGAAGCCTTCTCAAAAACACTCATTCTACATTTTTGACACTTAAGCCTATTGCTGCGTGGGTTGAACAAAATTATTTTTCCATTACTGCTAATACAACTTGACCACATCCTGTGAGAGAAAAGACAAACATTTTTGGTCCTTCTCTGGCTCTCTGGAACTTCAGTGTAAAAGAATATTTTATATACTGTAGATTATACTGAAATTGACTCAAAGTGAAGCCAGTTGAAAAACAAAATACCAGTAACATCTACAGCATATTCATAGATAGATACTATATATCTATTAAGAATGTCTGTGGCTGATTATTTTGTCTAAAATAAATGTGAAGCAGAATAAGAGGTTTCTTTGGAAAGTTCTGTTTTGCTTCCCAATGTCATTTAAATTGTCAGAAATAATATGCATATATCCCATCACATTCATGTATCGTTCCTTGTAAACTAGTGTTGTTCAACCTGAAGCCTGGAGAGCTGGTGTCTTTTTCAGGTGTCTTTAAAATGGCTGCACCTGGGAAGATGGGAGGAGTTTGTAAATTGGTCCAATTAGGCCAATAATGAGACGATTTTGGTCATTAAGTGCTGAGTTGTAGTGAAAGCCTGCAGACATACCCGCCCCAGAGGACCACTCTGATTCAAACAAAGGCTCAATACAGAAGTACTGTAGATCAAATTTTCACATCAGTCCAAGCATAATAGCCTCTGTATTACACTCACCCAGTATCTCCTCTCCCAAGACCTCTGTTATTTTGTTTGTAATGTACTGAAGAATCATTTCATTTCTATTTCATTTTCAAATCCTATGTAAAGGATTAATTGTAAGATTTTCAAAAGATCATGCAGTTCATTTCAATTTGCTTGTGGACATACAGTACAGTGGACAATCAACTATCTGCAGCAGTCCACTGTCCATGAAATAATTACATGATTATGTCTAGATAAAACTTACACTTACAATATAAAGCAAATAATAATAAAATTGCAATATTTGAGATTATCTTTATATTTATTATTATCCGTGTGCTATTTTTCTAATCAATGAAAATTCCAAGAAGTAAATAGTAATCTAATAGTGTCTTAGAAGACCACATACAGTATTTGTTTACTGTATCTTTCAAAACAGGGCAGACATTGAGTTTTGTATCTCATAAATAGACTGCTTACCAATTCATGGAATGCTTTCTGCTCTTTGGAGCACAAATTTAATTCAGTTCCTGTTATCAGGGAACAAGAAAATGGATTTTTATAAACTAAGTTGAGAGCTGGAGCATTTTAGAGTAAAAATCAAAGGCAGGGACACGAAAATGCTAAATATTGAAGAAAAAGGTTACATTAATTCTATTTATTGACATGTTCCAACTGTTCTTTAGGTTTGGTGCAAGAATATTCAAACTGAGCATGACACTAACAGCTCCAAACTTTACTTTGGAAAACGTGTATCACATCATCCTCAAAATAAATGAATCAAAATAATTTTCAGCACAGCAGTTTGTGCCATTTTATAGTGAATTGTTGAAATGTATGTTTTTGCGCAAGTATATTGGAAAAATATTTTAATTAACTACAGTTGAAAATGGTCTCAGATTGATTTTACAGCCTTTTTATATTCCAGAACTCTTGGGGTGGCTGCTGTTGTCAACATTTTGTTAATTAAACTCAAATGTATTTTACATTTGAAATCTTCCTTTGGATATACGGTATATATAGATATTTATAAATTAGTTCATTTGTACAAAATTCTACAATTGTACAATTATAAATGCAGTAATTAAAGCCCTTTGTTTATTGCTAGGGATCACCACAAATCACCATTTGAGTGTTCCCCAATTGAGCATTAATAATGGTTCTAACATAAGGCAAACAAATCACTCTCACATGCAGGAAGGAAATAAGGTTTTGGGAAAACTAAGCCTGGGACATAATTGTGAGATCAGGCCAATGATTTATGCTTGGCTTGTAAAACAGCACTTTTAGCAAAATCCCATGATGACAAGGGGCATTATTTTACCCAACAATGAGAGAGCTGGAGGCATACCTCTGAGAGACAAGCCTGTTAATAACCTGTCAGTGATTTTCACTGATGAAGATAGCAAACATTAATGTATCAGGTAATGTCAACAAGAGAGAAAATCTATAGAAATAAAAGTATTAATTACCTGTACATTATGCTTTCACTTTAGGTGCTATGATCCCAAAGCAGTCTAAAGGCTTAAAACCAGGTTCATATTCCATTAAAACCTCCAATAAGTAAACAAATTAGATTTTGCAACTCAGACTCTCTGAAAACTCATTAGCGTAGTTCATTAAAGTGCATACGGCCTAGTCCACTTCTCAGGTGCTGTTTTGATTGCTGTCTTTGGCTGGCCCTGCTCTGTCACCTCATTGACTGTACTGTCTTCCTAGCCAGGAAGATAATCTGTCTCTCTGATAAACCCATAAAAATTATCCCTCTCAATTTCCAGGTCTTCGGAGAGTCACCGTCATTAATACAGTAATGGCTTAATGCAGCCATGAGGCATAATGCTCGTCATTGCTGAACCCTCTGGTGTCACAACCTGTTCCACTTTTCGCCCAAGCAGATGCGCCAGCAGCGATTTTCAGAGGCTCGGTTCCATAAAGCCATGCCAGTGACCCGTGAAATCTTTTTGATGGCTGACATGCTAATTTGAAACAAACTGATGCTGAATCTAATAGCTCTGCTTGCAATAGGAAAAAAAAAACACCTAGCTGGGGCTTAAAACAAACACTTGAGGCTTGAAGTAAGTTGGAATGTTTACAGCAGGAAAGGGTAAATACAAAAGGATAATGCCTTCCATTCTGTAAGCACAGATGACCATTAAATCCCAAGGACTGCTATGGCCTTGCCAAAGGCTTAATGCACCTGCAGCATGTGTCTCTGTTACTGCTTACAATGAGCTCACAGATGGGGCGGTGTGTTAGCTCTCAGAGGCAGATGGAAAGACAGCAACAGTTGACAAACTCTGGCATTTGAAAGGCCTGATGTACCTGGTGCCAAATCATGGTCCATATGTCTTCCTTATAAGCACATGAAAGGCATATGACCTTATGTGGCTTGAAAAGGAGATATTCTTCTTTATACTCTCCACCAAGTAGATTCTGAGACAAAATATCAAATTAATCGGCTGCAGGATCTCTTTTACGATTCCACATATGTCTGAAAAGAGCTCATTCTTACTCCAATCAATAGACGTTGCTTACCCAAGGTTCACTGTGTGTTTGTCAGAGATTACCTTTTCTGAGATTTTATAAAATTTTGCTCTTTCAAAGATCATCTTAACTTTGATTTCTTTTTCAAAGTTTGTGACCTAAACCTAATGTCATCAAAAAATATTTAGAAACAGTTTTGTGTTCATTGGATGGGTGATGTAGATTTCTTAAGATTTACTAACTCTGGCATTGTCAGTTAATAGGACAATGATAAAGTAATGATGTACAGTATATTTTTATTTTTGCTTTGCTGGGGGGTGATAAAAAACACAATTAAAGTACTTAAATTTTTTATACAGTATATGGAATTAAAGCAGCTCAAAGACATATGTGGTTAAGTAGTTTAAGCATTTTGACATTCTAAATAAAAATATTACATTCATCATTTTTATTGACTCAATCTTTAGTATACAGTGCCTTGCGAATGTACTCAGACTTCTTGAATTGACATATTGAATTGATTCTTTTTTTCCATCAGTCAACACAATACCCCATAATGACAAATTGAAAACACGTTTTTAGGATTTTTTGCAAATGTATTAAAAATAAAAAACTGAAATCTCTCATCTACATAAGTATTCAGACCCTTTACTATGGCACTCCAAATTGAGCTCAGATGCATCCTATTTCTTTAGATCATCTTTGAGATGTCTCTAAAACGTGATTGTAGTCCGCCTGTGGCAAATTCACTTGATTGGACGTGATTTAGAAATCTTCCATTGGTTGTTCTTATCTGTTAAATATCCCTACTCCATTCTTGTTTTTTATTCTTTTTAATATTTTCTCTTGTAATTAGCTCTGGGTATTTAATTGAACATTTAAATGTTCATGAGAGTGTTAGATTCTTTTGTCTATTTCCAATTATTTTCTCTCTCATGTGTTCAGATCATTAGGCAGTCATCACCTAATGTGTATATGTTACTTATAGTAATGTGATGATTTTGATTGGGTCACGTGATTCACATCACAGCCATTTTCTGACCTCTTCATCCAAACCAGGCTCAAGGGGGAGCTGGTGCTTATCCAACCAAGCTTTTTGAACGTAGAGAAGATAAATTAATTTTAATCTTAAAAAGAGTCCATTTTAATTTAATTCCAATTTTTTTCATATACAGTAGATTTAAATTTAACACTATATTATATTGAGATGTCTTTTGCAAACCACATTTTCAGGTTGATGCATAAGGAAAAACATATTCTGGGTTTTATGAATTAGTTAAGCTGTTAAAGCATGACCAATTCAGAAGAGTAATATATTCCTGAGCATTTTAGAATATCTGACAAAACCTTTTCTAAAATGTATTTACTTTCTTTGCCACACAGGGATTTTTAAAGTAACTTTTTCAAATTTCTTTGAGGCAAGAATTCTAAAACTGAATTACTGTGCATCTCTCCTATCCTCTAAACAGAAACGAGTCTCTGTGTGCCTCAACTATATCCATCAACATTTAAGAATGACTGCATGTCTAAAGCATACCTGATAAAGAATTGCTATGTTTTGTACAGAGATCTATTGTAATATCTAATCTGACAATGAAAAATGGGAAAACAAAAATGGCAGTAATTGCTAATTGATTGTGAGCCTCAATAAAAAAAAAATTACTTAAAGCTCTGATAAATTTGTGGATAAGGATGAAATACTAAAGGATTTTCTGCAACTGAATGTTTCTTTATAAATCATTTACTCTTTTCTGCATAAGCAGCCTTGGTTTCTTTTTTTCTAGCCATTGCTATGACAACAATTACATGTAAATGTGGCTTTATCTATTTTAATCAAATACCCTTTGAATTCAGTTTTAAAGATCACTTCCCTGTGACCTTGAAATAAAACAGTATAATTCAAGCCAGTGCATCAAGCATCATGTTTTTCTCAATGTCCAAAATACGACAAAATATCATTTACCATCTAATTATTTTCTCATTTACAAGTAATTATTTATTAAAGCTTTTGTTTTACTGTGCCTTGGGAAATATTAATTTATATACTATATATATATATCAGTAACAACAATCATTTAAATCAGATATTGTAGATATAGTCTTTCTGGGATGTGACTGTTTTTAATGAGTAATTTCACCAGACACTGCCGACTCATTGTTTGTCTTATTCAAACAATAAGAACAAAAAAGATTAATATGTAAAACATATATTACAATGCTATTATATGGCTTGTAAATATGGATATTCCAAAAATAACTCTGTATTACATTTCCGCATTAGTAAGGGTACATTTCTAACTTTATCTGACATCACAGACTGTCCCCATGTCAGAAGAATGTCTTTGAAAATCAGTTCATGAATGAATTCAACCTCTCTAAAGCAATTTTGTCTGAAAATCAATGAAAGTGGCAGAAAATGAGTAAGAAATGGAAAAAAGTGCTCTAAGTTTTTATTTTATTGTGCTGCAGATTTTGGGGTCTACAGTACATTACATTTCATTACATTATCAATGGTTTGGGTTCAAAGTCTGAGAAAAGGTTAGAAGATACTGTACTGTTAGCTGAAGTTAACCTCAGTTTCCTTACAAGTCCTCTATTTAGGAAGCTAGTGAATTTAAAGCTCAAAACAAACTCCCTGCCACCACCTGTTGTCACTTATATCTCCTGGAATAATTGGTCTAGTTGAGTGAAGTATAGATAGTTATACAGCAGCAATACTTGAGAAACAAAAAAAAAACATCTCTGCTTAGAGATCTAGAGCCCTAATCTTCACTCCAGTTTGCCCTTGTGCTCTTATTAATTTCATTTTGCTAAGAATTTATTTAGCAACCTAGACATGTATTTTCAATAATAATTTGGTACCAGTCTTTTTTTTATGTTTGAATTTCCAATAGATTCTGGCCTATAATTGAATGATTGGGCTTGTCCACGGAATTAGATTCAGGAAAACTATTGTAGGTTTTCTGGGTTTGTAATAACCCAATATTTTTCATACTCTAATCATATATACTGTATGTACAGCATGTTTGGCTATTGGTTGCATGTTAACTAACGTTACTAGAGAAATGTTTATGTTTTCTCTTTAAAGATTATTATTAGTTAAGCTCTATTTCAGCCTGTTACAATGACAAGCATTTCACCCAAGCCTCTTTGTTGTTAGTTATTAGCTTTCACAGTAGTAGATCAAGCTGCACTTGAAGTGACTGGAAGCTGCAATAGTACCATTTGCAGAGCCTTATATAATAGATTTATGCTTGCTTTTTGAAGTGTGGCAGACATAGAGGCAAAGTATGTAACACAGGTTGGAGAAGTTGATCAAAATTTATAATTACAGCCAAAAAGATAAATGGTAAGTTGAAGAATCACGAAATGCAAATGTTTCTGTTCCACAAGACCTAGAGCCTGAATTAGAAGGTATTATTCTCACCACCTGTGATGTATCATCCAGCTTTACATTTTTTAATCCACCATAACTATTTCACTTTGCAGAGTCTAGACTGATGCCAGAAGATTAATGGATGCAGAACGCACCATGAGCCAGATTTGTTTTTAGCTTTCTTTATTGACGTCCTTTTATAAGCCATCAAAGTGTGTTTCATAAGATGGTGTTACTGTCTTTGTTGTTGAAAAATATTGATTTTGGATATATAATCTTAATTACATAGACAAAACAGACATCGGGTACTGCTTTACTTAGAATGTGTGTAAGATGAGAGAAAACTGTTTAAAAAAGTCTGTTAATTCTCCTTTGATGCATTCCTCACAGGTAAACTACTTTGTGCTACAAACATGTTAGTAATTTAACTTTAATATTGGTTTGAAGACATTTATTCTCTGTTAAATAAATGTTAATACCACACCATTCAGGCTAATATTTTCTTAAAACAAGGAAACATATACAGTATAACATTAAACATTATATAACATTAAAACGTATATAATGTTAACGTATTGTTGCAACTTTGTCAATTTGTTTAATACACATTTCTACAGTATATATTTTACTCCTGGTTGAATTTTATTATTTCAAGGAAACAGTGAAACTTTGTTGTTCAGTTCATTTTTTTTTTGTATTATGCAGTCTAATGCGAGATAGGAAAGACAGAGACACGTTTTTAGAAAATACTGTAAACAGACGTTTGCTATAATAAAAAATAATAATACATTTTACTTCATATAACACATTTACAAGTGGATTTTGAAAAAGCGCTATATAGTAAGAAAAATCAGTACACAATGTGAGGAAACAGGAGGATTACATTATTACAAAAAGGAACTCTGAAAAACAGTAGGGTAGCAATGGTTGACACTGTCCCCTTAGAAAAGGCCTTTTAAAGAAAAAGGTTAAGAGTCTTGAGTTGAAAGTGCTCAGGGAAGGTGACTCTCTAATATACTTGTCACGATTGTAGTGCCTTCCACTTAAGGGCGCTCCGACTCTTTCACATTTGAGTTGATTTTGTGCACCTGCTCCCGGTTCCTGCCTCCCTACTTAAGCCAGATGCTCACGCTGTTCCAGGTTCTGCATTGGTTTCCAGTACCAGCCAAGTCCGAGACCTGGAGAGCCTGGTCCGGTTCCCCCCTTTTCCCCCTGACCCTCCACTGGATCCCGCTCTGGTTTTTAACTCCGTTTGTCTTCGTCTTGGATGGACCACCTGGCTCTGGACATTTGCCTTGTCAAGGATTTCCCTATGGACACTCTTTGGACTGTTTGCCTTGGACTCACCCCCCAGAATACCTGTGCACCACGTACACGCCCCCTGTTTTCCTTCCAGCCCCTTTGCATGCTTTTCCTCACTCTTCCCCAGATTGTGTTGTCTGCATAGGGTCCTGAAATAATGCTTTCGTTACAATATTAAGGGATAGAATAACAGGAGAAGGTCCTGTCACCCATAGTATGTAGACAGGCTTAGAAAACAGACTGGAGCCCATAATTAGATTAATGAAGGTTGTGAATTGGGTAGTAGGATGATAGCAAGTCATATGGGTACTGAAGTGCCAAGCCATGCTGACCCTTATAAGTGAGCACGAGGATTTTGAATTCAACAAGAAACCTGATAGGAAGCTAGTGCAAGGTCTCCAGGATAGGAGTAATGTGATCACTTGAACTAGACCTGGTCAGGATTTTTGCTGCTGAATTCTGGACATACTGAAGTTTGTTCAATGAGGATTTAGATAACCCAGCGAGTAGGGCATTACAATGAATAATTTGAGATAAGACTAAAGTGTTGTCCAGCTTTCCAGCAAAATTTAGTGACAACATAGGACATAGTCTTGTGATATTTCTGAGGTGGTGGAAGGATAACTTTAAAATATGTTGCACATGTGCGTCAAGCGTCAAGACTGGATCAAATAAAACCTAAAGTTAATCAATTTAGATTGAAATTCAAGCAGAGTACCATTCACAGATAGGGGCCTGCATTGGCATTACAAAGTGAATGGGAGGTAACTTCAGTCTTGTTGCAGTTGAATGAAGGACATTTTGAGTAATGCATATTTCTATGTCAGGTATGTAATTAGACAGAGCAGAGACTCAAGCTAAGAAAGTAAGATGTCACACTTAATGATGTCAAAAACAGCACTGAGAGCAAGGAGAATAAGAATAGAAACAGAAACAGAATCAGAAACCATAAGAAGGTTGTTAGTGAATTTAACCAGGTAAGTTTCTATGCTGTGTGTAGTTGTCTAAAACCAGATCGGAAGGGTTCAAAGAGGTTTGGAATAAGATGGTTATTTAAAACAGATCTGTGACAGCACATTCCAAAATTTTGCAAAAAAAAGGCTAGGTTCGATATAGCATGACAATTGTTTAGGTTGTCCAGAGCCATATTTGTTTTGCTGTTTAAAAGGCCATTGGTACTGTACCACACCAGTACTCATTTATTATGTTAAGAAGAACAGGGCAGAAAACAGAGTAACTGGATTGAAATAAAGCAGAGTAAATGGAATCCAATAGACAGGCAGTGGATTTCATTTTGCGGTATCAATTTACTCAGTCATGCAGTGGCACAAAAATGGCATCAATTAACAGGTTGGGACTTATTATTAACCCGATTTCTAATAATAAAGTCCAGGATTCGCAATTAGATTTCTGAAGAATCCCTGACAGGTACTGCATTCCATGATTTCCCCTCAACAAATTCGATATCTCTGCCTCACCAAACAAGTGACCTGTAGCACTCACAAGTGCGGAGATTTAAATTGCCATTTCTAAAGTAAGTATATTTAAAAAGGAAGATGCTTTCTTTGCACTGCAGGTTAAGCCATTGGGAATTTGCAAAGAAAATAATTCAGTTGTACTGTAGCTTTAGAAAACTAAAAAGGCATCCTCTTGTTCTGCAGGCACAGCCTTGAGAAATAATTCACCATCCAATCACCATCACCTCCAAAAGGTGTGTTACAAAAACAGCAATTTGGCTCATAAAAGATGGATAAGTCCTATTATTAGGTATCACTTCACCTTTGATACTGAACTATAGGAGGTAGAAATGTAGATCCTACTTTTTATGCCAGCCAAGGGCCAAAGGGTTGTGTTTGGCATTTAAAATGAGGAACATGAGTATCAATTATTCATTTAATTTCTTATCACAGTACAGTGCTAGGAATTGAAATTCATTCACTCTGTACCAAAGCTGGAATTTATAGCATTTTTCATGGATAGTATCTTTCAGAGCTGATACTATGCCAAAAAAGCAATGGTACTGTATAACCTCTGGAATCCTCCCAGTTTCCATTTATTCAAAAGGGTCACTCAAAATTTGAAATTTGTGCAGTGAAGAGGAAATCGTATTTTAAACATTTTTTTATAGAATTGCTCATAAATTCAAATTCCATACTGTACCTTTTTTTTTCTTTTGTAATCAAGCAAATGCCATTGTCTTATTTGTATTTTCTATTATTTCTGAATCTGAACTTTACACATTAACATTTATAACAGAAACTTGACATTTAAAATGTTTTCCAGACACTTTCTGGACACTTTTCCAGAGACATTAGTCTCTGTAGGTGGTAAGCAGATACAGCCATTTAACTAAGGTCCAAAGCTTAATCCATTGGTAGCTGGTTTGTTTTGCAACATGGTAATCACAGTACTTTATCAACAGATGTGCAACACTTCCAAGAATATAGGGAATGTATCATGTTAGGGACAAGTACATTAATACAATGCCCTGAGTTTAGAAAGACAATATATACTGTACTGTACTAAAGCTTTATGCTGAAGGTGTATTTAATAATGGTAGCACTTTCACCCTCTTAAACAGTCTGTTTTATACTTCATTGTCATGGTAAACTACAAAAAAACAATAATATATTATTTGCACTTAAACTAAAAGTTTTGTTGACTTTGTATTATTTCTAATTATCACTTAGACTAGATTGCTTAATATTAAATTATACAAGCAAGTTTAGGACTTGCTGTGAATCAACTCCAAAGATTTGCAACTGTAAGAAACAACTATCTTGCTGTGTTGTAGATGCTGATCCACATGAATTATTCTCAAAGCAGTTTGATCAAGTCTGTGGATCAATACTGGCATATCCTGCTGTTATCAGGGTGAAACTTACAGAATGGTTCACACAATTACTTATTGGTGGGGTAAAACAATGGAGTCGGAAGGAAAAATTGAGCTGGTCTATCATCTTCAAAACAGTTCTTCTGCTGTAGTAACAGTTCACTGTTCTAACAGTTCTGACTAGCATTGATGTTACAGATGAACTTTAGGAACTTTCAAAAAACAATGAGTTTAGCTTCTGGGAATCATTATCCAATAGTGTTAAACAAAGAGGATAGGCCATTTTCCTTTATTCTTAAGATATTGCATTGCTAATTTGACAAGTGTTGCCATATTTTAGATCTCAGAAACTAAGCAAAGCTGGACATGGTCAGTACTGGGACTGACAAGAAAAAACTTACAGTTACTGTATATACGTGCTTGTGGATCAATAGGCTAGTATCAGCATATTCATGCCTCTGGATGGGTGACTTCTATAAAAAACTAGTTAGCTTTAGATTAAATGGAATGGTTGACACCTGTCACCCTTCCTAACTGAACCAGAAACCTAAAAAAATGTTTAACCAAAATCCTAACTACTTGCTAATTAAATATTTGACTTTTAATTACTTTTAACGATTGAATTATTACTACTTAATTTTATACTTCTATTTGAGAGTCTAAATTTGGGCAAAATTCCAACTGTTTGAGTTTCAGGGTTTCTTTGTTATAGAGTAGAATTTTCTAATGATGAATAAAACTGCTTTTCCATCAGTGCTGTGTCACATTGTTCTAAAACATGGCATTCAAATTGCAACTTTTTCATTCAATAAACTTTCCTATTCTTTGTCAGTATTCTTGTTATTTTTTTAAAACATACTTTTTTTGTTCGGATTTAATAATTATGTGCACGGTTCTTGAAAAAGAATTTTACAGAAGGACATGCTTAATGGCTTTACAAATGTACAATTTAAATCTTAAGCTATTATATATGTATGTATTAACCATTTATGTTTTTCTCCTTCTGTATGGAAAATGAAATCTGGTTGGAATCCCTTTAAAATAGAGGCCTCATTAAAACTTCATAAAACAGCACTATTAAACATCTTAAATATGAAAGGTCTAAGAATTGTTCATGATCACAATGCATAATTGGATTAATACTGCACATACTTTAAATCTAATTAAAAGGATTAATCATGCAAGCTTATAAAGGAGATACTTGAGTGACAAGATTTTTCATGCCAGTGATTATTATGCCTCACTGTCAAAGAATGGAGAATTGCTCAAGACTCATTAGTCTTTTTCTTTCTTTGGCCAGGAATCCAATACAGTTACAGATATTTAAAGAATTGTCTTACTGTGCCAGACAATTATTTAACCACAAATTAAATCTTTTCTTCAGGAATTTCTGGAAATGTCTTTTTCTCTCCTGGACAGTGAGGTACATTGTTAAAATGTCAGACTTGGAGAACAAGTATGAAAACCACACTGTACGAACTCTGTGAAATTTCTCATTTTGCCCAGTGGGTATTACAATAATGATTTTTGGATCAAATACTGTATATTACTTATGTTTGTACCCAACAAATAAAAGATTTTAAGCAATTTTGAGATGTGCTGTCAATCATTTATACACTTGTGTTTTACGAAATTATATCTAAAAAGAAACTGCAAAATGAAATTCTTTGGCTATCTGGATATGACAGAGGTCACAGTTGTCAAAACATGAAACCTGTTCTCAAGGTCTTGATTTATATGAATTTTTGTGTTTTGTATTTAAGAAAGAGTCCACAAATCTGAATGTTTCTTTGTAAAGAAACAATGAAAGAACTGAATTAAGTACAAAAAATAACAACATTGTTCAGAGCTCAAATTCAAAGATATTATATTGTAGGTTGAAGGATTAACTGACAATGTTTTTAGAAAGGTAATGTGCTTTATTTAAGAGAGGACAGAACAATGTGTAAGCTGGTAAGTTGGCCTCTGCATTCTGTTGGCCTCTGTAAGAAAGGTTGCAAACAAACAAGGGTAGATTATTTAGACCAGAGGTTCCAAACCTATTAAAGCTCGCATGACCGACCTTAAAAACCATAAAAACCTCCAGGACCCATACAAGGACTAGGCTGTCCTTACCGTTTTCAAACAGGCTACAGGTAGCTCTATACCTCAGCAGTAGCCTAATCGACATTGGTAATCAGAGAAAATACGCATATACAAGCTACAAACATGGCTTTACAAAGACCGTTTATTGATTACAGAATGAGGTCAAGTCAGCACTTCACAAAAAATAAATTAATTTTTTAAAATCTTTTTATGATATCTCCCGCACTTAACGTTAGCCTTGTCATAAACAAAACTGAACAGGCAGAATCAAAACAAACTGAACATTTTTCCAGAGGTGCAGGGTAGCCGTCTGTGCCAATGAACTTATGAAGACGTTGAGAAAAAAATATCCACATTAACTATCAGAACATTTACTCAATAGCCTACAGCTAGCCTGGCAGTAAACACGCGCACCTTCTTTCTGGCTGGCTTAGTGAGAGGGCTGGTGCTGTTTGACAGAGACCAAATGTCGGAAGAGGAGAGAGGAAAGTGCAAGAGGAGGTCTGGCTCAACATTAAGCTTACTCCTGTAATTGGTCTTTAATAATGTTTCTTTATTAGCCCTATACAATTTCTTGCATTAGGAATTCATCTTTTCGCATACCCCAGCTTTTCTACATGGAGACACAGACAGGGAGAGAAGCTGGGGGTCAGAGCGCAGGGTCTGCCATTGTATGGCGCCTCTGGAGCAGTTAGGGTTAAGGGCCCAATGGGGTAGGTTTCCTCTGCCAGCCACGGGATTTGAACCGGCAACCTTCCAGTCACAGGAGCAGCTCCTGAGCCACAGAGCCACCGCTCCGCCTCGCAGAAAATCCAGTTTCACAAAGATACTGTATGTTGTCGGAAATGGCATAAAAAATCTCATAGTTTTGTCCGAAAGATCAGGATACTTCGAAGTAACGTGACGCCAAAAATTGGCAAAGAATTTCTGTGAACAAAAACATTTTAAAGCATTGTCACAGGATAGGTTCACAAGGCTGTCTTGCTCCTTTCCGCTCAAACTTGTGAGGGCCTCTTCGCTTAAATTTTACAAAAGGATTGTCAATCCAGCTGAACCAAACATCTGGAGCCGGGAAGCAGTCACGCAGCTGGGTCCTCAAACTTTGCAGGCGCTCTTTAATTAACTTTGTGGAAGAGGCTGGTAGCTGCATGTGTTCTTTTGTTAGAAAATCTGACACATTTTCAAATGAGTCGTAGTTTGACCGGTCGATATGTTTGGCCCACATTTCCAGGTTCTTTATTGTGGCTTCTATTTTACTTTGGACGTGAAAACTTCTTCACTGCTTTACCTTGAAGACCAAGGCTGAGTCCATTTACAATAAGTGACTAAAAATGTCCACAAGATAAGCCAATTTAGCTTTAAATGATGGTGAAGTTTATGATGAAACTGACCTACTGCATAATGTCGAAAAGGGGAAAATGCAATTCCTAAAACAATAACCAACCAAAAATGTGAAATTTGAACAGAAGTAGTACATAAGAATGGTTACAGACAGGAGCAGACCACTTAGCGTGTCAGGTTTGTATGCTTTTTAGTAGTTAAGTGTTCTGAGAATCTAATCCAGCTTTTTCTTAAAAGAAGTAATGGTATCAGCTTTGACTCCATGACTGGGTAACATGTTTTAGGCTTGAACAACCCTTTGTACACAGAAGTCCCCTCTGATCTTGATTTTAAATGCACTTAGTCTCTTAGTCTCTGTGCTCTCTGGTGTTGAATCTGAATTAATCCATTGAATTAAATTTTATGTGCCTTGGAGATTTTGAAATACTGTACTAGAAGACCGCTTGTACTCTTCTCTGTTAGGAAGTACTGCAAGACATTCAACTGATAACTCTGGACAGATAAGCAGTGTCTTTTGTGTAACATGGAGGCAATAAGTTTATACACTATTTAAAGGGATTTAACATCACTTGATTTCTTTTTAGTCCTACATTCTGGTCATCTTTTTTTTGTTGCTTCCCAGTCTTAACCTTGCAGTCATAGCATTTTCAAATAGGACTTTGTATGTAGAATTTATACATTCAATCCAAAACTTACAAAAACAAAGAATGCTGCTCGAATGTAAATAAACTTGATGTTAAAAGAATATTATACATTTTTCAATTGCTTCCAACCATCTTTGAGACAGCATCTCTTAATCAATTCAGCTATAAAATACTCTGTAAGTTCCCACATATTGTGAATTTCAAGCCACAAGACCAAGCAGTTTTTGAAAAAAGCCAAACCAGCCAAATGGTATAGATGGGTTGAATGGCCTTTCCTCATTTGAAACCATTGTTATGTTGTTATCGTACCACTCCAACACTAAATAGACCAGACCACCCTTCCAAACTGTGAAGCTTGGCGAGCAGAAAAAAAGATTAGGGTGTCCACTGTGAAGCCATGAAGCCAAAAGTGATTTGCTAAGTTCCACGTCCTATTTACAAGAAAGCCTGAAACATAATAGATGCCAAGAAAGAATACTTTTACCGAAAAGATTCATCTTAAATCTGTATACATATTACTGAATATTACTGAAAATTACTGAAAATATATTGCAGACATGTGAAAGAAGGATGTAGCACAAGTACAACACTACACATCACCAAGTAACCGCTGCCACCACCATCCCACCTGTCAAGATGGTGGTGGCAGCGTCATATTATGGAGCAACATCATCAGCAACAGAGAGGCTTGTAAAGATTGCTATAAAAAATAGACAGTACAAGGTATACACTAGTACTGGAGGAAAACTTTCTGAATTCCCAAAAAACTAAAATGAACTGAAACACAATGGCAAAGCCATACTGAAATGGACAAGAAGAGAGTGAATTGCCATTAAGTGGCCTACTCAGAGACCTATCTTCAATCCAATAGGATATTTATGATGTGGCTGCAATTTGTGAACTAGTTCCAATGAACTTGTCAGTTACACTACCCCACTGTGCAATGCTGTTAAAGACCTATCCAAAAGTACTGAGGGCAATTATTACTGCCAAATATGCTTCCACCACGTATTGAGGAAGAGGTCTGAATACTTCTCCCATTTCACTTATTTTCTTTTCAGGTTTTCTGGAATTCAACAGTCTTCACATGTTACGATATTTAGTTTGAACATTACAATTTTGTTTATTTGCAAATATGTATGTTGTACATATTACATATAATTAACCATATTTTAATATTATTGGTAGGGGTAGAATATTTCTGGAAGGCAAAATAAATACCAAAGGCTTTTTAATAGGTAGCATCATCAACCTCAGTTTTTACCAATTTAGATTTCTATTTGTTTTTTCTAACTCTTTCCATTTTTTTTCGAGACATTAAATGTAGTCTGTATAATTTGGTATAATTTGTAAGTTTCAGGCATTTACTACTGTATGCCAGAACATTGAAATAAATTAAGATGAACAGTGGTCTTAACACTGAAACCTGTAGTATTCCATTTATTGCTTCAAACCAATTGAATGTACTCTTTACCTGTGATTTCTGTTTCATATGCATTAACCTATTCAGAATCTAAATGTATTTATTTCCTTGTATGCCTGCCACCTACATTTTGAGAATTACTATTGTGACTTTAACACATTTCTGAATTATATGCTTTGTTTACATTAATAACTGATATTGTAATTCATGCCAACTTTCCCCTGTAATCATATTTCCATTTAAATGATCTTTTAGTAAGAATTATAGTTTCCACACCTCCACATACTTAAGTAAGACTTTTTTTTAGTTGGTGAGTATTAGCCCTGTCTGAAGAGACTGTTAAAATGCTGTTTATTGGTCTATGAATAACATTTCTTCTTCCTGAAACATAATTCTGAATTACTGAATTATCTCTGTCACATAAATTTATACCCAAGTGTAACAGAACTCCTCATGATTTGGTGTGTGATAGGGAAATCTGCACGTCTATTGTCTCTTCAGAGGTGTCAAGTCAGTAACTGGGACACGTCGTATGGTAATCCAAAACGAATATACTGTAGTTCCCTAAGAGGACTGACCTATTGTAGGTCCCTGCTTTGTCCCATTAGTAAGAGAGGAAAACCACAACCAGTCGAACCCGTTGGGCCAGATACTGTCTTCCTTTTACCATCAGTTGACACGACTACGACCAAGGTTGTTACTAAGATCACATATTGTTACTAATTTTTTTAACCCAAATTAGAATTCTTTCTCTTCAGGCAGTGTAAAATGAGATTTACATGACTCATTCTCCAAAAAAATCATGACAGCCTAATCAAATGCTCCCTTGTTACTCTGTATGGCTTTTGTTGGAAAGGCTGCACACAGGTGCACCTAATATCTCAATTCCATCATGCAAATATAGTATAAGGAATGACTCGTCGTCGCCCCCTGGTGGCTCTGCCTTCTTTCTACCTCCTAAACCTGCCTGCCCTGTTACTAATTACTAATACAAATGTATGCATCAAATTAACATTTACTAAAGAATCTTGTTAAGTACTGATGCATTACACGCATAAGATCAAATAAAACAACATCAAAACATTTTCCATTTAATTCTATTCTGTTACCCCAAGCATTTGAGTGTGACACATTTTCTGTGTTGGTAAAAATCTATTTACCATCATCATTTTTTATTGATGAATTTCAGCATACAAAAATAAGTGAAAAGGGGCATTTTGATAGTATACCTTAATAATAATTAGATAATGCAACTGTCATGTCATCGTGTTTATAAATAATGAGCAAATTGAGATGATAGCATGTTTCACAGATAATCCTTACTGGTTCCTGTCTCTAATGCGTTTAAACCCTTTTCTGTATTTATAAAAGAAAAGGCAGAGATCCTATTCTGATTTGGCTTTTTAGTTATATATTTTATATATACAGTATTTGTGATATATCACAAAAATGTATTAAGTGTGATATGAGGATTAATGATACATAAATGTCATTTCTCAGGCCTATCTGATATTTTTATTCCTGCAAAAAAATAAATCATTAGAGAAAAGGGCAGTTTCCCGTCCAATTATTCACAGAAGGTCACATAATAATGTGTCCAAAAAGCACAGCTGTTTTGTTTTTTGGGGGAGGGATTGAGCAAGGAGAAATGCTTGCTAAGACTTAGAACATACAATGTGATTTTATTTTTATGGTACAGGACGTGGTAATGCAACAAATACATGAATCTGTTTTCCACATCACAGTATTACACAACAAAATTATTGAATACACTGTATAAAAAAAACTACAGACATAAAATAGCTGAAGGACAGAAACTAAAGGTTGACAAATTGTTAAAAAAAACTTTACATACAGAATATTACTGTATATGCAAAGGAGCAGTGATTTTTGTTATTGGAATTTCTGTAAGAATGCTGTTCATTAAAACATTTGATTTGCCTCATATTCAGAATTGAGATTCCACCACACTTGGAGAAAAAACAAAAACAAACATAAAAAACAGACTGGTTCAGTATAAGAATCTGAAATCCATTTTCACAACCAATTCCAATCTGTTTTAAAGACATTATTCAGAATAGTGGGCTTTCCTAAACATTTTGTTTATGAATCTTTATTTTATGATGATGTGTATGCAGAAGAACAGGTTACAATTGTGGAAAAAGAATTAAAAAGACCCATTCCAACCTAAAATGCACTTTTATTGTAACAGAGTTAGGAGAAAAGTATTATTTTTATAAAATTCCTTGATTTTTATTTTTTCTCTGCTCTGCATGGGTCAGCATTTACTCTGCCAATTTTGTTTTAATACTGCCTCTTATTTGACATTATGCAGAATAAATTTCCAGCTATTATACTTTAATTACATGTTAATGGAAATTGATTTCTGTTTGAGGAAACTGTCATAGTGTCTTTTATATTGTATTGTTTTCTGTGAAATGAACTGGGTTTTCTAAAACACCATGAGAGCTTTCTTGAGCTAGCAATGTTTTAAACATAGTTGCATTTTTTGTGTTCAGCTCAATTCCCTTCAGCCTTCACTGCTCAATCCCTGACCAGACTGTAGATTTCAACTGGAATTAAACTGGGAAGGTGTGGAATATCCACAATTTTCACAAAAGTATTCTTTTGCATCTGGGATATTTTCTGGGACACACGTAATATATATTGATACTGATGGAGACTTACAATGTAATCAAGAATTTAAGGAAGTAATATGTATACAGTACATGTATTGATTTCGTGAAGTTTCCTTTATCCAGACAGTGTCTAATTTGTTTTTGCAGACTTGAATTCTTTAATTGATGTCAGGAATCCAGATCTTCTCCCGAAATCATTATTTTCCCATCTTCGTAGGTTGTTGTTCAGTAGCGAACAGTATAACACGATTATTCCAATGAACTGTAATGTGACACCTTAAAAATAAGAAGTTACTGTATATGGCAAAGCACATGACTACACTACTACAGCTACTAGGATTCAGATAGGCATCTCTGAATCCATAATTGAAATTTGCTACAAAGTTTTAATTCCCATTTAATTCCATTGTCTTTTTCTTCTTTTATATATAATTGGACTAGTTAATGCATTTCTAATAATGGTTAACACTTAGTATGATTGTTTTGTCCGGATCAATTATTCTACCTACAATGCCACAATGGAATGACACTCCAAAGTAATCTAAAAGCTTTCACTCAACATTCAGCACTGAGACACATGAAACTCAATGATTGCTTCTTGACATGCACTTAGACTTCTCAGTGCAGCAGTGACATTTTTCAGGTCTCTGCAAAACTAACAGGTGCTAAACCTCATTTAAAGTCTGAAGCAGTCTCAGTAATAGCAAGCAGAGTGCAAGTACCTCTCCTTTAAATATTTAATAATCTTGTATGCAAACATACATAATGAAAATCCTTTACTGACAAGTTTGTTTTCTCTCCTCATTCTTATTTTTATTTATTTTGTCATGTTGTAGCCCCCTTTGTAGACCTCTTGTGGAATTATGTTTCAGGATTCAGTTATAAGAGCATTAGCTCTTCTCAGTTCATGGCTGACCTTTCCAATTAGCATTCAGCTCAGAGCACCCCTTTCTGCATTGCACATTACTATTCAGTGTTGAAACGCCTTCAGGACACAGAACTGCCGTACTCTAATTTTCTAATTGCAAAATCAATTTCCAAAAGGCAGATTTGAAAAACAAATCCATCTGCAAAACAATAATTAAGAATCAAACGTTGGTGTCTTTTCTATGAACTTAGCTTGAGGCCTTCCCTCTTCATTTTGACAGAGATTCATGGATCCACCACTCAAGATGAATTTAGTTCTCCTTCAGTGCAACTACTGGGAAAGTTAAAAGCTGTTTGGAAATCTAGGGCTGTGGTAATATCATTAGTAATATTAGAAATACTTTAAAATATTTTAATTTTATAATTTATCATTTGTATAATCTAAAACTCTGACATGGAGTTTTGTAATATACAGTAGTTGTTGTACTAACTTTTATCTTCTTAATTTAAATTAGAGTGGCTCACATTATGTGAAAGATTTTAACATTTCAATAACATGGGAAAATCTGAATACATGCATGACACCCTTTGTATGCAGAATCATATTGCTAGCAAAAATGTAATAAGTGTATTGTAAAATAAAATGCACTTAAAACAGAATTCCTAATCAGAAGAGCATGGCATTATTTCATACAGTATTATTTGTTAGATGTTAGTGTTAAATGATTCATCCTTTCAGATACAGCGACTAAGAAAAAGTGCCTTCTGTAACAATGAAAGCACCAGAGAAACAGATCTTTACTGAACTACCCCAGTATCAAATGCATCTGTTCAAATATAACAGCTTCAATTAAAAACATTCACATAATACACTGTAACTGGGATTCCCTAGAAAATCTAATTCAACTTAAACCATGTCACTTCTCTTACTTTTGTCTGTCTGCCGTGTGAAAAATATTTTTTACAGATTCTTCTTTACAATAATTGTCACTTTTTTACAAAATCGTTGATGTTAAGCAGTGCACCCCCGTCAGAGTGGACAAAATTCATACCAGCTTCTGTAACCAAATTTAATCATTTCAATAATTCCATTACTGTCCCAGCAGATTAGATCAACTTGAAAAATAAAAATATACAATATACAGGGTACATGACATCATATTTAGTACACAAGTGTCAAGTTAATAACTGGTAATATGAACACACTGTCTGAAAAACTTCAAATGAGAAGAGACAATTTAGGCTGGTTGTTAATAACTAACTGATCTAAGATCGGCCTTCAGACTGCTTAAAAATGCCAAAATAATTGTCAGAACAGAAAGGATTTTTTTTAAATGCCATGATGTCCATTTCATTAAAAAAAATGAACTAATTAGAATTAAAGAAACAAATGGCTGTTTTGTTCCAGAAAACTTTTCAACATCATTCTGAATTTAAGACACATCCAGAGGATAAGAGGGTGGACTATACAGTTTCATTTCAGAAATTGTATTTTCAGAATCACAAATTATCAAAGGTTAGCAAAGAACTCCTTAAAACAGTTAACACTTGATATTCACTATAAAGAATTAGTGAGAAACATATACTGCATATACTGTATAAAATAGAAAAGGGACAAATGTAATAAAAAATATACAAGACGGCAGTGTGGTAAACATAATTCATTTCTCTCTCATGCTAGCATTTAAAATGGATGCTCTGAAAAAAAATAAACCACTAGATCTGATATTTGTTATAGGTTAATTAATAAGACAACAATGATTAATTACATATGCAGCTGATTAATTAACATCTGTAGGCAGCTTTATGCTATGTTAATTGTTTTCTTTTATGTTTTGGCATCTTTAATTAGCCCAAAGCGTTAATCACTCCATTATTGATACTTAGCATCCATAAAATGTTATTTTGTGTCTATTGGAATGTATGTATTGAAAAGCGATTACTATGAAACCTGTCGATTATGTACAGTATTTTCCACAACACAGTTTATCAAATATCAAAGATGCAGATTGTGCCCAGTGGATGTATAAAGGCATAAACATTACCCTAAAGACATCAGTTCCAGAATAGTAAATAAGAAGTAATGTTAATAAAGGTGTGTAGACTTCAGAGCCTTAAAGCTAGAATCCATTATTAGAATTGGTGTGCATCACCTTAAGGGGAAGATTTCTAAGAATGTGTATTTAATTCCTTAATGATAAGAAAAAGCCAAGGGGGATGTATTTATGGTTCTGGGTTAATGCATTTGAATTTCTGGGTCTTGCTTGAAGCATTTCACTAAAAAAAGTTCTGCCATCAAGGGGTGATCAGTCAAATGAAAACATCCTCTTAACAGCAAAAACATTTTCAGTGAAAGCGTTTATTAATATGGCTACATGAAAACATTAATTGAATGTTTTTAAATAGACTTATTGGCCATGAATTGTGAAAAATCTTCCTGCTAGACTGTTGCATAAACTTCAAAGTCTAAATTTCAACATTGGAGTATGTCCTTTTTAAAAAAGTTCTTGGAGTAACAGAGAGGGAAACATTTTACATAAAATAAGCATTCTTACAGAGTTCATCTTTCAAAACTCACGAGATACTGTATAAGAACTGCATTTCATAATTATTTTTCCTACGCATGAAAAGGTAGAGTAGCGTTAAAGTACTGATGTGCTGATGTTTTGTTATCAACATTCACAAGCAGTTCTATTAAAAAGGCTGATACTCAAAATGTTGCTTTCACTATTGTAGTTGATATATCGGTAAATCGAGTAATTACTACTGTTTGGTATATGCCTATTTGTTAAACTTTACAGGTTACAACAAGTATCAGCAACAATTCTACAAATTAACTTTCAAAACTCCTTGGTGAAGATATGAGAACTTTGCAGACAGTACAGTATAAATTTAGTTGGGAAGCAATTCTTAATGCAATTTAGTATCTTACCATTTATACAGTATGACCTTTCCAAATCTGCTGAATAAAGTGGATATGGTTCCTTTCATGATAATTTGATACAACTTCAAGCCATGTAATTATCTGAAGTTTATTCTCCTTTATTCCCCCTTTTATCTACAGAAAAGCCAAGCATTTAGGGTTACTTCTATGATGCATTTTCTTAATGCAGTTATCAGATTTCAATCTAACACATTAGGATGTATTAATTAAGGGGATGTAGGCAAGGAATTGATGCCTTTCTTGTGGGGGAAAAAAATAATCAAAGTCTATGAATATCATAGTCTCCCTTTCTTCATTCTACAATATTAATGTTTTAATGTTTTTTTTTCTCTTTGACTTTCAAGAAATTGCAAATAAGTAAATAAGGCAACTATCAGTTTCTCTATGTACTGTATACCATATAATATCTCGTAAAATAAATTATCACTATGGAAATGTGACATATTTCAATACATTTAACATTAGTTTGATATATTTTGAGAACTTCGAGAGAGAATCCTAAAATGTGGACTACATGAATAATGCTCTTCATGAATATAATACTATAAATTAGATATACTATACTGTGAGGTTTGTAGCACAAAATTATTAGACCCTAAATTTTTTAATTAAGGTGTGACCTTGAGAGGCAATGATCCCGATGTTATAAGGCTTTACATTTATTTTGAAGGTTGCATATGGCTCCAGTGTCTCACAAATAAGAAAAGCAGGGCAGGAGAGTTATGTTTAATAACAGTCTTTCCGGTATTGTGAGCTCAATACATATATACTGTAGAATTGATGGAGAGTAACATATCCATTTGAAAAACACACAAATGTCTTAATTTGAAATGTATTATTTTTACTATTAATGTATATACATCATGGACCTTAAAAGCTATAGTTAAATTTAAATGTATAATACATACAAGCTTTCATGTTCATCAAACTTCTAACAAAACTGAGCTTTCCTAGTTGTTCTTAATATTTGTTTTCCAAATTTAATTGCAAACTATTATTTTAACACCAAAAAACTGATTCTGTATGTACCTGTCTTTTATGTTCTTAAAAAATTTAAACTACAGAAATATCTGTGTAATTCCTGTGGAGGAGGAAGCATTTTCCTAAAAAGTAAATTAACTCAGTTTTACACTGTACCCTACTGCAGAGGTCCCTAGCACTGATCTCCAAACAACTGTGTGCTTTCTAGTCTTTGTTTTAAATGAACTTAATATTTTAGGCCAGTGGTTTCCTGTTCCTGAAGATCCACATACAACTAAAATTTGTTTGACTTGAAAGCAGGATTAAATTGGACATTTCGACAGATTTAAGCTCTGAAACACGTTGAGGTAAACCTTTAACTATTCTGTTTCGTAAGTAAAATACAATCCCAAACTTTCGAGTAGAAAAGAATGTAAATATGTATCATAAATATGCTAATCAAGCAAACTTGTTTCCATTAAGAGTTCATTTGGGTAATTAAGATCTGCTGGGATGAAAGTCATCTTTTTTTTAGCCACTTTTCCAGTACAAGCTATTGGAGAACTTGAGCCTATTCCACAAGCAATGGGAGCAAGGCATGGTACACCTGGTATACCATGATCAGGCCAGAAAAAAGAAAACTAGAAGACACAGTGGTCTCCCAAGTTTAAATTCTACGAAATGTCGGTCATGGTGCGATTATGGCATAATCAACAAGTAGTAATACAATTCCAATGGGACAATGAATTCCTCAAACATTTAATAAAAAATAAACATTGTATTGTAATGAAAGGCTGAGAGTTTTTTTTCCTGTTATCTCTATCTTTGCTTTTCCACCTCTACCAAGATTTCCTAAGGGACTGTGGCTTTCTGTCTGGAGCAACTTAAATTCAGTATGACATTGTAAAGCATCTTTAATTCTCATACAGTCTGCTCAGAACCAATGCACGGATAGACAAATACCTGCAGTAAACATTTCTCTAGAGTATTTAAAGTATGTCTGTTGCCTTGTGGGTAACTGTACAGCTTTCAAATTAATATTTCTCTAGCTGTACGTGAGAGTTCCCAGCTCTTTGGTGTGTGTATAAATATAACTAATGCTACAAGGACTGTAGCTTGTTAAAAGCTAAAGTACAGCTTACAGGATCCCCTGGCAATAGATCTCGCATTGCGTGCTGCTTTCACAACTGATTCAAAGCAATTTTTATCCTTTTAAAGGCATCTGCTCTTGCTCTTGTCCAGGCTTATAATGTGGATCAGTTTTCAGAAACAAAAACCTTTGGAACCTTTGTAGTCTCTGCAGTGCAGAAAAGATAAGGGGTGTGTATCTATATTAATGATCATTTTAATTCAATACATGCTCAAATACAGAAAATAATATATGTATTTATAATTACATATATATTTCTCATTTGAAATATATTTATAAAATGCTCTATACAAAACTTTGTGTACATTTGTGTACATTAATACAGTATATTTTTCCACATACACAGTTATGTGAATTTTGTAACAACAAAATAATTGTATGAATTATATTTAAGGCTACTGCATGCTTTCAAATAAGACGTTTATGCATCGAATGTAATGAGAGCCTGCAACAACACTGAATTAAAAATTTTTTACAACACTGAAGTTGATTTTTTCCATTCTCAGATGTTCCATGTTGAAATATTCCAAAGAATCTGTGATATTTTGTAGCAGCACAATCGATTATTACTTCTTAAATAATTTCTGTTTTTTTTTTAACAAACAAGAACATCCAACCAAAATGCAACAATTGGAGATACAGTACCAGCCACCATCTCCATGTACCCATTCATCACCTCCCACCCCCACCCGGGAAATCCACCCCATACTTACATGTCTATACAATATGTAGTACACGTTTAGCAAATCAATTGATATATATTATATCACAATTGTATGGGCAATAATTGTATTAGATTATTCAGTATACACTGCATAATGCAAAATGTTCAAGTAGGTACAGTAGCTGCGTTAGCATGCATAGGCTGCAAAGGAACAAGTAAAGGTTTCTTCCATGCAGAAAAGAGAAGACGAGACAATGTTTCAGCTGTGGAAGAAGGCTCCACAGCCAGACCTTTGTGTCTCTTTTCTTTTCAGCATGTGAGAAACCTTTACTTGTTCCACGATACAAAATATATATTTATTTATATTCGTATAACCTGAGTTTTCCATGAATGCATTTACATACATTTTTTTGGAATACAGTATATGTATTATTGGTTGCATCATACAGCATCAGTACTGTATGTCGAAAGAGTGTTGAAGAAGATAAAAACAAAATCAGTGTTTTACAAATGACATAACAATGCACATAAGACAAATGAAACAAAAAGTTGTAATGGAATTGCCCAGAGGGTGAAAAGTGTTTCTATGTATTATAATTCATACAGGTATTATTCTTTAAGACATGTGCATTGCAGTAGGAACAGATCTAGATGGTGGATTGTTTTTCCCACTGACTTTCCCTGTGGCCTGTGGGAATGGACTGCTGCATACTGTCAAATAGCCATTCCGACAAAGACAACTGGAATTAGAAAACCAGTACTTAATGGCAGAAATATAAAATTTCCATATCTAGTTACGAAATACACTTCCGAAAAGCTTCGATTGTCTAGTGTTTGTGATACGTAGTTTGGGATTTATATTTTGAATTTGCTGGTAAAATATACATTATTCAACCATTGTGCAGTTTCTGTTTTAAGTGCTTTTGTCAGCATCCCATTATTGATTTTTTTTACTACAAAATAGTTTCACTGCAGTGAAAACAAACTTAATTGTTGTGTTTAGAAGATATTGGAGATCACTTGCATGTGCGATTTTTTGAGACACGATTATAAAAATGTTGTTTTTGGTAATGGGAAGCATAGCACTTAAGGCAAATACACACTTTTAGGCAGATATGCCTGCTGAGGAGCCGATACTGATATTATAAAAAATAAATCATTTTTCAAAATAATGGAGCCTATGGATGAAAGTTCTGCCCATGACCTAACACTGAAATAATCGAAGTCCTCAAAACCCTAAGAGTAACATATAACACAAACCCACCTTTCAGTTATGCACCAAGGTAAGAGTCAGTGTATACAGCAACATGCTTTAGAAACAGGTGGATATGAAGTTCACTGAAAAGGGAAGTTTATGCACTAGTGTTTATTGGTACAGTATAACAGTCCTTAATTATCAAAATGTCTTGTGTTGCTTTTAAAAGGAATCACTATTTTCTTGTTCAGTGTAAAATCAAGCAGTTTTTTAAAATATGTAAGTAAATGTGCTAATGTTAAATGAAATACTACAATTAGTCATCTTGTGCACTCTGCTGTGACTTTTCTGTCCAAGACATGGCATCCAGATGTCACTAGTGTCAGGTGATTTATTGTGAACCTTGGCAAAATTCCCAGGTTTCTTGTGTCAAGCTGCTTAGTGCAACATTCTGCTGGAGTAAATACCTTGTAAGTGAATCAAAATGTTTTATATCTCCTTCTGCCTTGTTGTTCTCATTATGCATCCACTTCAGTGGAGATTCATTCAACACATCCTCTACATTTTAAACAGTCATTCATTTCTCTTAAGAAGAGCAACACAAGCAATTTTCTCCTGATACAAAATGTTTTTAATTTAAGAAGAACTTAAGAATGTTTCCAAAGTTCACGTATATCGGTTTCTGGAAAGGGAGCTTGTTCCAGACTCCCTCAACCCCTTGTACAGAGAAGTGCCTACAGTTATTAATTTTAAGCACATACAGTACCCTTAGTTTCCATTTGAGACATTTGGTTTGTGTTCCACTGGTGAGTCTGAAGAAGTACTTTCGGTTGACACTGTCAGTGTCTTTAAGAACTACTGTATGAATACTTTTTGTGGTCTCCTTGCAATCTCCTCTGTTCAGTACTAAAAATATTTAATTCTTTTAGCCTGTTGGAGTGGGATATTAATCCACTCCTCTCCGGAAGGGCAGGCAATGCTTTTTAATATGCGACTTCAGTTTTACACAATATTCTAAATGAGATCTAACTAATGCACTGTACTATTTTAACAAACCCAATTTATTATTTAGCTGTGCAGGTCCTATAAAGGCATATGGTGCCCAATGTGGGGGCGTGGTGTAGATGTAGGTTAGCAAACCAACATTTTTTTTCTTCTTCTGCCGACACGTGAGAATGCAGCAGAAATATTGCACTGGATGGCATTTATACCTAGCTGCAAACCGCATTCTCACGGCGGCTGCTATAAGGTTAAGATTTTTTGTCCTTTTTTTCCCGGGCTAGGCTGGATCCTGCTTTTAAGTGGTTTCTCCTCCCTGTTTTGGGTGGATTCAAGATGTCCTCTGCAGGGCCCAAGCAGTTGTAAGTGGCCCCCACCCCGTAGCTGTTCCAAGCGGTCTCGCTTTTTTCATCTAGTCTAGACCCGGATTTAAAAAAAAAACTTTTTTCTTAACCCTGTAGTCGGGCAGTGTTTTCCTTTTCTTTTGTTCATCCTCCCCTTCCCTCCTAGTTGTTGAGAGGGGGGAAGTGACCTTTGGAATTAGCTGATCTTCGGTTAACTGATGGCCTCTCTTATGACGGGGGGATAGGTAGCGTTACGCAGGGGTGTGCCCGGTGTGGAGGCAGAGCCCTGGAGGAAGGGCGACTCCTCGTCTTTGTAGTCACAGCTTTCCTGACTTCTAGATGATGAGCCACAGCTGTGCAGGTGCTATAAAGGCAGACAACCCCAAGAAGGGACGAGCAGGGTCACCCCCAGAAGGGGAGTATCTTTTCACCCGTAGTCCCGAAGGGGATTGTACCTGCATTAGGTGTTACTTTTCTTTTTCTTTTCTTTTTGCGTGTCCCATCACAGATTTTCACCAGGGTAGGCACACTGAGTCTCTAATTTGTTTCGGACCCCGTTAAAGTCCAGTCTGGTCACAGCTGTGCTAGCGGTTCTTTTTTCCCAGGCTGGACCCCATTCAATAGGGCAAGCCCAGCCAAGAGGGAGCTTCCATCCCTCAGTTATGGGCATTGACTTTGTACAGGTGCTCACTGTGACTCTGCCCACTCCCACACTGTTACACCTGTATATAGGATTCTGTGATGTAAATGTAAATTACTATGTCAATGTTAATATCATTACATTTATATCTAAAGTTTCATTAAGTTCCATATTTTCATCTTACATTTGTATTTCTTTTCTGCTTTTATGTAATGCTTTGCACTTGTCTGTTTTAAACATAATCTTCCAGGTGTATTTTATCATACTCCACAGTTCAACATAAGAAAATGATATGCATTAGTAGAGTTACAAAAAAAGAGATCTCATGTTTGTCAAACCTTTTAGCAGAAGTATGAAAGGTGAATATAAACTTGTATTCAAATACCAGTAAAGGGCAGATTAAATAGTTACCCACATGAAAAAAAAAAAGATTTTACCATATAATCAAGAATCTGTGACAAGCCTTCCAGCACGCATTTCTAAAGTAAAAAAAAAAAGCTGAGAAATGAACATCCTTTCAAGGAAAGAAAAGCTTTCCATTAGTTACATAGAGCTGAAATCAAGACCATGACATGCTGCTGATTTAATAAAATAAAAAAGAGTCAGGAAGAATAAAAAAAAAGGTTTAGCTGAGAACTGTGAAAAATGGCCTTGCACACAAATGGTGAAAATGACCTTTTTTTCCTGCACACTGTGTGTGCAGTTCAGCACTCCGACATCATCATGCAGCTTCACCCATCTTTAACACCTTCAGTGTTAGATGGGTTCCATAACTGGCAAAGAGAAAGAGACTTTCTTGAATCAGTTTAAAAGCTGGAACTGTTAGGAGAGATGAATCAATCGCACCATGCTGTTTTAATTTGCTTATTGGGACCAGCTACGGTATATCAAAAGCAGTTTCTCTGATGCTTTTGTTTCATTATTTTGTATTTTTCCTATTGTGATTGATGTGGCACATCCAGTAGTGTTAGATTTTGTATCTCCTTCACCCATTCTATAACTTTGTCTGCTAAAACAGATGTATCCAAACCTGCTGAGATAAGGGGTTTAATTTGAAAAAATCACAAACCAAGATCCACCATTAGATGAGATCATTGTTATTAAATATACCAGAACTATGTACCACAGTAAGTGGTTATTCTTAAAATGTTGATGTGGGGTGGGAGCTACAGTAGATAAGTAGATAAGGGCATAGCCATTAGGAGACCTCCAATTTAGACCACCTCTTAAGAGTTCACCTTAGCATTCAGATTTGTTTTTTCATCTCTGGTGAATTACAATATGAAGTGAAAGGCCTCGTAGATATTGGATGACAACTGCATGTCTAAGTAGGCTGTTTAAAAAAATATGATAGTCACTCATGATAGACTTTAGTAAAACTTCAGTGGTGTAAACTGTGTGTCAAGTTGTAAAAAAATGTCAAACAACACATTTGCAGTAAGAATGTTTGAAAATATGGTTAACTTGTTAAACAATCTTGTGTACTGTACACGTACAATACACACAGATGCATGTTAAAATATTTGAGTTGTTGTGAAAATAACACTATTTTGGGGGGAGAAATTCCACCAATGGTTTTTATATTGTCAGGAACTCATATGATTCTCAATGGTGAGAACTTGTTAAATAACAAACGACGCTGCTGTCAAAATGAAAATAGATTTCTCTTTTCATAAAGATAATGTCATAACAACTAAATGGGTGAAGACAGATCTGTCACTTTTTCATCTGCTCTTGTATTTTAAATTAAAGATTCCTTTGTGAAAATACATTTCACTTCCAGACTTGTTTTAGTGTTTTGCTTTTACTCAGGGTTTCAGCAATCAAGGTATTTTTCTTTGCCTCTAGCAAAATGCAGTATCTTATTTATTGTAGAGAAAATAGTTAATTAATACCTGCAAACTGTTCAATCAAAATCAAACAAAAATCTTGAAAAGTACTGAAATTGATTTTTAACATGTGTATAATCAGAATAACAATTACAAGGACTGCTGTTAATTTGCAGTGCTTTGTTCCTGTCAAATAGAAATTTGCTAAGAAAATATCTGTGGGATATTTAGTTAGTGTACTCTTGCTTTCTATTCTGTGACCAGGATAAGCTCTAATCTGATGCTGTCCTCACCATGAGTAAATACAGAAAATACTTCTTACACTTCAATACAACTTCTTTTGCTACTAGTTTTTGGAAGTGAGGTGACCCACCAGTCAGTGTTTAGCCTGCCTGAAGAAATCAACTAACCTTTCTGTGACCCACTGCGCACAAGATATGAGCAGTTTTGAAGCCATTGTTATTGCAGATCCCTTGTAACACTAGAATGACTTTGCTAACACACAACTATCAAAAACACAGAACTACACAAAATAAAAACACTGTTAGCAGTTCTCCTTCATTTATGGTGATTAGATGACTGATGAATGGGTGACTTGGAATCATCCGTTTATTATCAACAAATCTCACTGCTACCACATCTGTTCTAGGACAAATGCATCCCAAACACCACAAACTCAAAAATACCTAAACAGCCTTACCAGACAGTATTGAGCTACATATGGAGCCTTGTGTTGTATACTACCCAGAGATATGGTAGACCTTTGTGTACTATATTCATTAAAAGTTTTTTTAATGATTCAATAGGTTCCACCTCATCACTGATATTCTATCTGTGACCTGGGGGGTTGTTGTAATTTCATTTTCATCATGGACACCTAATGACTTTATGCAAACCAGTTGTTCACTTAATTTGTCTATACTACCACTATTCCCATGTCTTTAGTCTTTAAGAATTGTAAGTTATGCTTAAAATCTGCAGGACTAGGCATGAATATTACTGCTCTATGTTTTCATCAAGATGATAAGGTAAAGCAATAAAAAAATCAAACTGCTTAGATGTAATAATAATAATAATTGCTTACACTTATATAGCGCTTTTTCTGGACACTCCACTCAAAGCACTTTACAGGTAATGGGGACTCCCCTCCACCACCACCAATGTGCAGCATCCACCTGGATGATGCGACGGCAGCCATAGTGCGCCAGAACGCTCACCACACATCAGCTATCAGTGGGGAGGAGAGCAGAGTAATGAAGCCAATTCACAGAGGGGGATTGTTAGGAGGCCATGATTGATAACAGCCGTACAACAATAAGTGTGCAATGTAACAGTAATAGAAATATGTCAGCAGTGGGAGGAAAGGATGTTATGGTGAAGCTTTAAAATGGTTTGATAAGATTTTAAATATGTTCACTTTAGTTTTGGTTTGCCCACAAGGGATATAGCCTTCAGAGTTCAAAGAAAATAAGAATGACTGTTCAGGGGATTGTAACGCATAGACAGGTACAGAAACCTCATCAGAACAAATTTGATTAAGAGAGATAATAGCCAAGTACAGTATATAAAATCCGAAATGATATATATATATACTGTATTTAGCGGACTATTGTGGATTAAGCAACAAAACTAGGATGCAGGATCACAATTGGAAACTAGAAGGGAATTAATTTATGTTTAAAAATAGGTAACACTTCTTTACATAAGTACTTGTTAAATGAAATTTTCAGGATGACATTTTAAATTCACTTAGCTACTAAACTGTAAAACAGTCTTTACAGTCTTTACTCTACTTGCAAACTATTATATGCTTAAGACATGTAAGTTTTTGAGCTCATATGCTGTTATATGACTTTTTACAACTCCTATACAGCATGTACTGTAAATAATTGTGTTTTAATTAGTGATCACATAGAAGCAAAAAGTAACTGTTGCCCAACTGGTATGCGATGATGCTCTGCTCGTTAAAAATATGTCCCCTAAAGCAAATTAAGTCCCATATCTGACAGCTATTTCCTTGAAGATTAAAGTATTTTATGCAGACATTTCTTGAAGAAAGTCAGGATATCAGCTTCAACAACATAACTACTGTAGTTAGCTTGTTTCAGATTTTTTTTTTTAAATATGGCCTCCTTTCCTCAGCTTTAAAAATACATACCCAGAGATTCAATTCTGTTGTTTTGTGTTTTGTATTTATTCTTAAGATGTCTAATGCTTTGACATTGATAGTGCATTAAAGCCTGAAGTGATTAGATTTTAGATTGCCAAGGTAGGACCTTCATTTAAGCCTGGTAATGTATCTGTCACTCTTCTATGGATTAATTCCACGGCATACTTTTTATGTAGAATGGTGACCAAATGTCAATATCGAATTTAGAATGTGCAATGTTCCAAATGAGGTCTTCTGTACTATTTTAACCTTTTACTTAAATTGATTTAAATACACTTTATCTATGTCTAAAACACAACATTCTTTTGCATTGCTTCCCTACATATTTAAAAAGAAAAATAATAGTTCCAGTATTCTCCATAGATAACTTTTTAAACTGAGTGTTTGCCCATGTTGCATTTATATTGTAGATTTCTGCTAACAGAGCGTAACACAGTTGTGCACATACATTTAATATCATTACCAGTTGTTTGCCAAGATCAGAATTCTAGCTTGATTTTATTAGGAAATGTAGTTTCTGGTATAGCCAAGCAATAATCCTAACACATACCCTGTGGTACATCATTAAGTACTGTATTTCACCCCAGCTTCTGAGTTCACTTTCTTTTCATTAGCTACTGTAATTCTTAAGCCAACATGTTTCACTGAAACTCTGTTTCAGTTTGTTACAGTATGTGCTTGTTCAAACAATTCTAAGAAGTTAGTTATTTGTTGAATATTCACTAGAATATTAAAAAGTATATTAGAATATTAGAAAAGGAATTCCCAATTTTAGTGCTAGAGAACCACACAACTGCTGGTTTTCGTGGAGTTGAGCTAACTCCATGTATGAAACCTCAATTGAACAAACAATACTTGACTGGAAACAATATGTTTCTTAAACATTTGGGCTAAATAATGCTAATGTTTAATTTAATTAAGGGTTTGGTTGTGTAATTGAAAGCTTGGCTGGGCATTTGAGATAGAACAAGGACTTAGAACCTCTGCCTGTGTGTCTGCTGATTTGTCTTTGAATTGAGCTGTTACTTACTGATTCTAACCAAGGCCTTTAATTGATCTGCTTTCTTGTTCAGACTTTTGTTTATCTGTTTTGGTGTTCAGTCCTGGGTTTCATAATTAAAGTGTGTGGTTTTTTTTTCAACAAATCTAAAATACAGAACATTAGGCAATTGCCTTTCAATTTTGTTTTTTAAGAGCTGTTCCCTTATTTCTGTTAAACAAGTATTAATAAACAATTTATGATGATAATGTTGAATAAGTATAGACACTCTATCAATGATTATTTAACTAATAGACAGGGCAAGTTCTGAAACTCACAAACTGGGACAGGGTTGATAGCAATCATAAATCCCATTCAATGTATTAAGAGCTAAAGCAAATTTAAATATATGTATAAACATAGAAAAATAAAATGAACTAAGGCTGGGAACCACTGACACAGAATCACCTATCCACAGGAAGATCCTCTTATCATCTACATAACCTTGCATGAAATAGAAATATGACTTATAGGTCTATAATTGCTTTTAAATAACAATATAACACCTAAATAACACACGATGACACAGAAATAACAGCTATCACACTCTAATGAAATAGTGGAATTATAAGAACTTTAATAACCTAGGGAAACTGTTGTAACTTACATTTCAGGCACCTCATTTATATTAATATCCATTTTTATTTCTGGATTGCAAGTATTTATACATGTGAAAATGAATCTGTCTACACCCCTACTCTACAGTGCAGCATGGAGGAACAGATTTGCTGATGTCTGATCATGCATGTGTTACAGTGCAGACAAAATACTAGGAGAGGAAACCAGATGATTTATGGTGACAAGATAAGATTCACTTTGTCTGCAGCATCAACTGGACTGCCTCAAACAATAAGTATGGAAGACCTTAAAACATGATGTTTTACCATTTTGAATTTTTGAATAAAAAATAGGTATGCTGAATGCATGAAAATGTACTTTTTTCTGCTTATCAGAGTTCTCATTCAGGTCTTACTCACTTGGGTCATCTATTAGCCCAAGGAAGCTCTCTCTTTAGTTTTCGCCAAGGCTCTGAGATCAAAACATTTTACTACCAAAAATTCTGGAACAGAGTACTTGAATGATGTAATGTAATTATGTAAAGTTGTGAGTTGTGTAAGTATGACTTAGAAAAGAAATGCATATTGTACAATGGCCATATGAGGATAACCTGAGGACAAGTACACTTTATCAAGTATTTAGTTTATCAAGTGTAAATCTGTGCAAGTATATATATATATCCTCAATGGCATGGGATATACTAGATTTACAAATTCAAGACGCCTATCCAAATTTATTCACAGAAGCATAAATCTGTACTATTACCAAGGACTGTGCATTGCGACTCACAGAAGTAGCACTGTCCTAGACTTGGAACTCCTCTCTGTAGGCTAACCCAATTTCTCTTCCTCTGCAATGAGAGAAAATGTTATTTGAATATACTGTAGTGTTTCCAAAGATTTGTCCTTATTAACCTTTATGACAGTGTAAAGTGGTTGACATGCTCAGTAATTTTGCAGTTTCCTCACAGTTAGTCCATGTTCCTTGTATGTGTGCTCTTAGAATTACCATGGTTTCCCATAGTTAGGGGATATTTGTGAGTGACTGCTGGTTAGACAGATACGAAAACTCTGAACTAAACATTTGTTTTAGAGCAGAAATGTAGAAACTGCAGATGAATTGTAAGTTTTTAAAATTTTACTTTCCACTGGTTTGCTGGTGACTGGTCCATTTGTTCTGAACAGTCAAATCCAATATATATACATGAGTTAACTCCAGTTGTCTAAGGTTTTGTTATAACACATAATGGACCAAACGCTTCCAGGCTACTATTATTTTTTGCAGACAGTGAACATATTTAATGTTTTTTTTACTCAGAAATTAGTTTCCTAATCTCTGGATTTACCTTTGGAATTGACATTAAGCATTATTTTGGATATAAAGTCATAAAGTTAGTATAATAATGTTTTGAATCAGATGAAAAATGTTACTGGATAAATAATAACATCTGACTGTTACTTCTTAATAAAATGTGTAAAGACCAACATAACATAGGAAGAGAAAAACACTGTTTAATACTAGAAAAGAATCTTACACTATTCAATATCAAGTATATACTAAAAGAAATGTAAACGGATTAATTGTAAATTTGCCTATATTATGTGTTAATTACAGATCATAATTTGTCATTGAAACAAGCAGAAATTATAGAACTTGCAGACAGAAGACAGAATTTTAACAGCAATTTTAGATAAAGAATGATAGCAAACCCATATTGATTATGTTCTAGAGATGTCACATTGCAAAGTGAAGCTGATGGAATAAATGTGTTGCAATCATGATGGAGAAAAATATACAGTCAACTATTGTGGCCGTCCTCTGATGACAGTACTGTCAAGAAGAACAATGATGTGGACTCATGCAGGCAACAAACAGAGCCTAAATGAAACTTGATTCAGAACTCAAGTCACTTTCCGATCAAAGCATAAGATAATCCTTTGACTTCCTCTGATTCACAAGTTAGTGATTTTGTAAATGGGGTCAGGACAAGAAGACTGCAGTGCAGAAAAAGAAATAAGGGTGAGTGTCAGTGTAAAAATCTAACCAACTTTCAAAAGGGTGAGCTTTATCTCCTGCTGAGCTCTGAGCAGCACTGTAATTGGTACTGAAGCACATCTGGATTATTCCTCAGCTTGTCATACAGGCTGTTTTCGTTCAACATCTCCTTCCTTTTCTTTTCTCCACCAGCAAGCACCTTCGTTTAATTTAATTATATTCAATCATCTGTTATTTTTTTATTCGGCGGTGTCTAAATGTGGCCGCAAGGCAGGCTGCACTGTATCGCTGCGGCCTCCAGCTCCTGCTGCGTTTTAAATAAACATCTGCCACTGCTGTCACTCAAAGCTCAGAAAAGTTTAAATACACCCCAGCCTGCCAAACCACCATCTTGTTTTCCAAGTTGATAACAAAAGAAGGGCTCAAAACTGGCTTTGTTTTTCACCCCAGGTGGCATGCAATCTTGCTGAAGGCAAACAGGTGGAAAGAATGTTTCAGAAAAACAGAAAAAATGTTGTGGACCAAGATAATGACAAGGACAGGAGAACTAAGTTGAGCAGGGTGGTTGTTGCGCATCATGGAACAAGAGTGAGTTAGAGCTACAACTCTGAAATAAATGACACTACTGTATATTACTGGAGGCACAGGGGGAAATAAACATTTCTGAAAGCATTTTTATAGTGATTAATCACTGATGGAAAAAACACTCAAAAAACATTCAATCCTTCCTGGCTCTTTCCACACCTGGACACATGTGACAGTATAAGAATGAAAAACACACCACGTGGGAGTTGTTAATTGAGAGGCAAGGGACATAGAATTTGAAGATGCGATGCCAGTTACAGATTCACTGCCTGAAATGAAGAGAATACTAAAAGTTCCAGGTTTGGAAAGCACCTGCTAAAGCACCTGAAGCACACTGACAAAAAACGGAGTTAATGTATACAGTGCATCACACTTTTTTTTTCTTAATAGCGGCAATAAACTATTGTGTTCTCTGGTGACCTTAATTATCCTAGCTTTCCTTCTTGGTGTCCCTGAAAGATATATAGGTATGACTTAGCTCCATAACCCTGTTTAGATGATGTGTGTGGAGCATATTCTTTTGTTTTTCTACCACTGTGAAGTAAACAGACTCATTCTTCTTCTAAGAGAAAAAAAAAGCAAAAAAAAAAACAGGTTATCAATTTTGATGCCATGAAGCTGGAAAAGCTACCGTTCTATTAAATTATAAATATACATCACTTGTCTACTTACCTCCTGCTATTTTTCCCCAATAAGAATGAAATGGGTTGCTACAGCAATTAACTATGAATATCCTTTTATTCCACACAAAGACGCTGACGCAGCTGAAACAAATGTTTATGGCTTGCCTTCATGGGAACTGTGACAGATTAGCAAATGCTGGCCTTGAGACTTCATCTAATCCAAGTCTAAATAAATCATAAATCTAATCTTAGACCATCAGCCTCCAAAAAACAGCTCTGCAGTAAGACGGTATATTACTGCAATGCCATTTTTGAGGTACTGTAGTGTTCGGGTTGGATCAGAGAGTTTAACCTGGGATGAATCAGCATTCTATCCACCTCACTTAAGGGAGATCTAAAATTATTCAGTTGAAAGAGCACACTTTTAGACTCTGGACTTAGTGATTCTATCTCTCAAACTGGTCTCTGACCTTTGCCAATAATGAATTCACACTGCAATTTGATATGTCTGTGCAGCACTAGAATGTACAGACTCCTCATAACCACATTTGATTTCTTACTTATTTCACTGCACTATATCTGCACTGTAGGATTATCTGTTGTTGCTTCTTAATAGACTGTTATTTGCTGTGTTAACTATGTTCTTCATGAAATAATAACACCTCAATAGACTGTTAAAAGTTTAATAAAAGGAAAGGACAAAGCCTATCAGCACATCGGGGTAGAGGTGGTGATATGGAACACGGCTTTAACTATGGGTCTGTGAACTGCTAATTGGTTCTCCAATACTTTCACTGGCACCAGCTTTCAAAAATCTGTTGTACCTGAAAGCAGTTAGATTGTAAAAGGCCAGTTCAAACCTAAACATCAACAGCAACGGAGCAGCACTTGGATACACAATGAGCAAAACTGCAATTAAATATCTGTCCATTCAACCATTTCCTAACCACATTATGCAAAACTGGGTCCCAAGGGAGCTGGATCTTATTGCAGTAAGCAACAGGCACAAGGCACGATACACCCTGGACAGGATGCCAGTCCATCCCAGGGCACATACAGACACAAATATGCACATACCCACACCAGGGCCAATATTCCCAGAAGCCAATTAACTTAATAGAATGTCTTTGGACTGTGGGAGTAAGTGTGTAGGAAATGGAGAAAGCCCACATGAACAAAGAGAGAGAACATGCAAGCTCCATGCAGATAGGAAATTGAACCCAGGGCACCTGCACTGAGACAGCAATGTTCTAAATTGAATATGTTTTTAAAAACATAATCTACTGCATCTAATGCAACCAGACCAACCAGCCAATACCTGTGCCAATTAAGAAAGTCTTACCATGAATCAAACTAGTGGTTATACTGTAGTGGTTATTCGGCACACCAAACAAATGCATTTACTAGTTGTGACACTTGAAACATTTTTATTAAAAGTTTTATAACTGTTTTGAGCTCATCTATATTTATAATTAAGAGTCTTTTATAAGCAAACCATTATTACCACACCAGTTCTGTTCTGTACTATGAAAGTCATCTTATTTCCCTCGAAACAAGAGATTGAAATGTAGGCTATGCATTAAGGTTCAACTATAAAGTGACACATATAGTGACATTTTTATATATTGTACATACAGTATTAAGTGCTGTCACAGAGATGTATCTGCAATTTGCTGTTTTCTATAGAAAAAAATTGTACTTTTTGCAAATCCACTAATTTGTAAGGTAATACTTTATCTTTATTCATTGTATATTTTATTGTAATTGTACAACAGGAACCATTTGACTAAGCTGATAATAACTCTTCAGAAAAATCCTTGTGCATTCTGTAATGCATGCATTATTCAATACAGTGAACTAGTCAGAGGCCTTTTAAGGTAAAACACAATGAAAATGCAAAGACAGTGCCGACTCCACATCAAAGAGACTGGATTATCACTGTATGATCTTTAAATTCTTGAATCCCCAGCTCTAGAGGTAGGAAGATTATAACTGAGGGATAACCGATAAGTAAAATTTAAAATTGCTCTCCATGTTTGGTTAAAAGATAGCCTCTGTTTGAAAAAAAGCCTTTGCTCTAATTGCTGTTTTCAAAGCAGAACACATGAGGATATGATAGGCACTTTTGGCCTCTGTATGCTAAGGCAGTCAAAGAATAAAACAGCACATCTTTGAATGACAACTGTTAGTATTTTTAATGCTTTTTTAAGGATAACAGCTGCAAAATATTTTCTATCATTTTCATTATATGAAATTCAAGTCTAAGATACAACCTAACACTCAGCTGGATTGTCAGTGAAATACAGCAATTGTACCTTTCCAAAACACATTTTCAAGATCTATCAACATATAAAAACAGCTGTATGTTAAACTTAAACTCACAATCCAACACTTGTCCAATGGCTTAATATAATATTATTATTGTTTTACAATAATTCCAGAATAGTTGAACCTTGTCTGCTGTTCATTGATCATTCCAAACTTTACATTTTGAGAGGGTGGGGTGAATATTCCTGAATTCAGACCCTGCAGGTCTGACATTGCTAGTTCACATGTAGGCTGTTTCATTAGACAGGTGTGACAGTGGTTTCCATGGACTGCACATATCTTGCTAGTCCGGTCACTGCCAGGCCAGGGAAGCCTGCCTAAGTCAGAATATCCTTGTTACACTGTGCAACAATGACCCTTGTGGCACTCTAACAACAACTGCCAACTGAGCTTGCTACTGTATGTTATGAGAGCTGCATCAGTTCTGTGGAGTACATCATTTGAACAAGGTTGTGAACCACAGTTCTATTCACATAGTATATATTTTGAGACAGACATGGGAAAAAGAATACATACAGAATGTGGCCCTCACACCTCGCTTACGGGTAAAAAGAATCAATTGACAAACACTGTAGAATTGACAATTATTCATACTTAAAGGGGTTGGTGGTGGATTAATTTTGAAAGAAACAATATTTGGCAGTTCCAAATAAATAAAAAAAATGGGCTAAGAGTTACAGTATATGAGGGGATTGGAAATCAGACACACTATGAGGTTTCATTATGGGTTCTGGGAATCCTGACATAATTCTGAGAAAGATGAAGTTCCCTCTACCCAAATCTAAAACCACTAATGCATGTCTTATTCCTTGTACATGCTCAGGAGTGTGTAGCCATGTTTGTGAAATACCTGTCTCAGTTTAAATAGTTTTCAAACTGTAGTAACTTTGATTACTTGCTGCACTGTTTTCAGTCTTTAGCCTTGGGAAATTTCTTTAAGACTGGCAGCACTGCAAGCAGCACAGCACAGAAAGATTAACTAAATCACTTAAGTCGAAGACTGAACGAGAAATGTGAAACTCTTGCAAGAAAAACAGCAAAGCAAAAGAAAAAACAACTCGGTGTCAGATCTCACAGGACCTAAACACTGACTAGCTGAATGCAGAGATGTAAACAATGAGAAATAGGATGGGTGAGACCAGCAGGCAGGTTTGAATTATTCAGCTCGGAGCAGAAACACAAGTTTCGCCTTTTCCTTGTTGAAAATACACTTCAGCCAAATTTTAAACAACTTAGCACTGCATGTCAATAGGCGCTGAACACTAAAAATGTATTGGAGTGACCTTGAGTTCAGAACCATCAAAATTTCCTATTTCCACAAGAAACGAGAACAGGAAACAACTTTCTTGAAAACAACTCTGGGCAGGACTTTACTGATAATCACAATGCAGGCCTTTAATGTCAGATGCATCATCCTCACATACTGTAGCACCTTAATATTCTCAATGAAGAAGATTTTGGCTGTTGGTAACTAACATTTTTTGTAACATTCTCTTTTAATTTAGAAACATCACTTTTTTGGTATTCACTATATTTTGCAGTCTTTCATTTACTATTGCAATCTCTGAACTTGCAAGAAACATGGACAGGTGCATACATTCCTCTGTTATACCTTTATGATGTTACTCCAGCCCATCTATATTCAGGGCACTTGGCCAGCTGTGCATTATGGCATGGAGATTGCCATTTAAAGTTTGCCAACACATCGCATAACATCTGGATAATAGGGATTCAACCTGGGTGCTGAGAGAATGATTTGACTTGCTGTTTCTGCCATATTTTACTGTATTTAGCAATTCAATGAGTTCAGTAGTGTGGTCTGTACCTGCTCTAAGTTATTAGGATTGTTAAGTGCAATATACTGTAGCAAAGGACTGGTCTTTTGTTAGTCACTGTGAGGTTCATTTTAGCTTTGTAGCTTAGTCTTTCAATATGAGAGGCTTTTTTTTTAATACAGGGTTTCCAGTCAGACCCTGGTCTCTATTAAACAATAGAGATCTGAAAAAAAAACAATTTGTTAATTGTTATATGGGAAATAGACAGCATAAACATGAAAACATCTGTGACCTTCTGTTTTGTTTTTGCCTTTCGTCTTCAATTAATACATAATGCAGTCAAAATTAAACTGTGGACATCATCATGGTTAGCTGGATGTTATGGGGTGGGTACATTGTTTAGAATTCCATCTCCTTGGTGTATTTATTTAAAAAAACACACACCTTACATTCTTTTCTATATCATTAACACCATAGTCTGGTGTCCACCATGGATTTAAGTTGCCTAATATCAATAATAACACTGCAAAGGTGATCAAAATGCTGTCAGTAGGTGTCATAAACAATACTGCTGGTTGGCATTTAAAGATATGATGTTAACAAAACTATTGTGAGCTTAATGTAATTAAAATCCAGCTTTTGCTGTCTAGGCAGGGATCTGTCACTTACAACATTGTGTAAGTTTGTGATTTATTGTATTTTCTTTACTTTAGCATATTTCAGAATTTTTACTTATTGTATTGATTGTACACAACTGCCCTGGGTTAGAGTTAGGGTTAGGTATTTTTTTTAATTAAATAAACATTAAACACTTAAAAATATGGAAATAGGTACCTACAGTACAGGTCTTCAGGAGAATATTACAAATTATATGATAAAATTAAGAAAGTGGTTAGGGCCATTAGAATTAAGACATTCAAATCACTTCACAACCAGAATTAATTAAAATGCATGTAGCATTTACAATTTGATGTGTCACACCTTATGGGTCAGTTTTTACTTTGAACGTTCAAGACTTTCATCTATAAATTACTTACAGTTTTCACACAAATTAAGGTTCTTACTGCTCAATAATTAACCAGCATTCATAGTCCGCTTGTTGCAGCAAGCACTGTGGAGAAGTGGATTGGGTTCAAGATTCATAACTAGAAGGTTCTGGGCTAAAATCCCAGGTGAGACACTGATTTTGCATAATTCTTCAGCAAAATTGCTCCAGTTAAAATACGTAGTTGTATAAATGTAATTAGTACTCCATTCCAGTCATCACATAACACCACTTTCAATAACAGCTTATTGAATTTAGGGTCATGGTAGTCCAGAGCCTACCCTAGGAAGCACTGGGCTTAAGGATACACCCTGCATACTGTAGATTACATGTCCATCACAGTGGGGCACAAAGATTTACACCAGGGACAATGTTTTACCAGAAGCCAATTAACCTACCAACATGTCTTTGGCCTATGGGAAGAAAACCAGAGCGCCCACAAGAAACCTATGCAGAAATGGGGAGAACATGCAAACTCCATACAGATAGAACTCCAGACATTGAACCCAGGACCCCAACACTTCAAATCAGCAATTTGCTGATTTCATTGTTCCACACCTTTAATTACAGTCTTCTTCTCAAATGTTAAATCGTCTGGCCCATGTTCTTGAGAAATGGCATTAATTGAGAATTATTTAAGGTTATTTCCTCTTTAGAGAGGATGAAATAAAACCTAGTAAGGGGACCATCCTTGACACTTGTACATAAATTCTTGCCTTAAGCTTGAGGTCACAGCACAGGAATGAAGAATGTCACGAGATCCAAAGCACATGGCTATTTCTCACTTTATTGCAACATTCTAAGTGCTGTAATCATAAAAATTTCATGCACATTCTATGAATGTAATAAAAGTGAAAATTATTCCAGTCCCTTGGAGAATTTATCTTTGAATATTGCTTTTTCCCTTCTTTTAATACCTGAATATAACCTGAATTGAAGTTAAAGGTTTAAATATTCTGGAAAACATCTGGAACACAGCTGTACAGTATCTAAAGCAGCAATAGGAAAGATATCATTTTCTGCGATCAATTATTTTGTTTTACAGACTAGGAGTTTTCAGATAATATAAAATAACATTAGAAAAATAATTACATGTATTCTGCCTCTTTGTTCAGTTGTGCAATGTGCATATCAACTTTAAAAGTCTAATTTTATGGAACATCACAGACTTCTCTGAAACTCTGCATTCCGATATTGCTTAACCTTTTTATGAAATATTGGTTCAACTTCAGGAAGTATAATTGAGTGCAGTATAACAACACAGAAAATCTTATCTCATATGGACCCACTTCAATGTGTTTTCTAGATTAATATAACAAAACGTGTCTCCAGTAACTGTTAAGAAATGTGACTTTTATGTACAGTAAACAGTAACAAAATAAATGGTTGATTTTTCGTTTACATCTCTGTTTTTATCCATCAGTCTGTGTCTTCTGCTAAGACAGTGTCATATTTCAGAGTCATATTTCAGTATTTCAAGTCTTGGGGTAAATGTCTTTGTTGATCAATTTCATGCCACAGAGCCTACTCCCTTATTTGCTTTCTTTTTCTCACAACTGTCTCAGCTTTTCTTACTTAAAAGACAGAGATACATTTTATTCTTCAAAAGACATAAATCAGCTATAAGTGGTCAATTTTTTCAGTTTAGCTACATAATCCAACTGGAAGTAAATTTTCATTTACAATGGCAACCAGAAAAGTAACTATTTATCTAGGTGAAGTACCTACAGTAATTCAAGGGTTCAACTGCAGTGTCCTCCTGGGATTTGAACTCTCTATCCTTCCATAGGGAATTTGAGGCCCTGCCCAGTTCAGCACACCACCATCGAACAAAAATCCTTCTTCAGAATACACACAGAGCTCATTAGTTCAGAAATCACATGTGTCTGATGATGCTTCCTTGCTGTCAGAGCACTGGGTGAGTGCTGTTCAGGTTGGATGTACTGTATGAACCCTTATCCTTCCAACCACAGCCCCTGTTTGTAGCTGTGCTTCAAATCCTGCAAGACAGGGCCACATCACTCCTTTGGTAAGTTCAGAAAGTGATATATATATATACTGTATTTTAAGAACATTAGAAAGATGTAAAATTTGAGGAGACTGTTTGGCACATGTAGTTAGTATGATTAATGGCCTATTGATCCTAGGATCTCATCCAAGCAGTTCTTGAAAGAAGTCAGGGTATCCACTTCAACAAAATTGTTGTTCCATACTCCCACAACCCTTTGAATAGAGAAGTGGCTTGTTATTGGTTTTAAATGCACTTCCTAATAGTTTCCCCTCATGTCCTCTGAATTGTGTTTTATTGTTCTTACTGAGGAAACCTGCTGGTTTGACTTTGTCAGTGCCTTTGAGAATTTTCCTGTGCAAGATTAAAAAGGGTTTCAGTCCCTTCACCCTGTCAGTGTTGTACATTCCTCTAAGACTTGGATTGCATGTGGTTGTTCTTGTTTGTACGGATTCTAGAGCAATGTGTTTTCTATAAAGTGGAGAGCAAAATTGTACACAGTATTCTAAATGAGGCCTTACAAGTGTATTGTACAATTTTAATATAATGTATCTTGATTTATATCCTAAGCTTTATACCATACAGTGTATCCTAGCATTTTGTCTCTTTAATTGCCTCCCAACATTGTCTACAGATGTAAATGATGGATTAACATAAACACCCAAGTCTTTTTCCTAAGTAGACAAATTGAATACATCTACTTGCTAGATAGGAGAACAACCTATCATTTGCCTATCTGACTAAATATGTCTGAATGAAGAAGTGTGGGGCTAGGTCAGCATGAGAGGTGTATACTGTATCTCTGCAGGTACTAATAGGATGATTGTCACTCATTCAGCAGATATAGAAGATAACATTATTCCCAGCAGGTCTGAGAAAATCAATGTATTCTGATTCATCGTTAATGATACAATAAAAATGCCCTGCATACAAAAGCTTTCAGACATATTTTATTTGAGAAACTAAGTGAAAAGAGAAAAAAAAAGAAGTTTAAAAAGAGGAGCCACTGAACATTTAGTTGTGGGAGTTGTGGCTTTATACTGTAGCTTTGTTGGAACAAAAACAGGGAAATTATTTAAAACAATAATAAACTGGAAGCTGCTTAATCAAATCATTCATTACCAAGTTGAAGGGACTTGAAAGAGTATTTTCCCCATTCCAATGATTCTCTTTTTTTAAAAATTACAAATGATGTACAGTGTACTGCATACATATTTTTAATTTTATATATTTACTTTCAAAACTTGATTCCTCAAATTTTCTGTGCAAAATGTTTAGTCAGCAAAAACCGCAAAGAAAAATCAACAAATAAAAGTTCTTTGAGTGAAGAGTCATTTGTAACGCATGCAAAGAAACCTTTAATGAAAGAGCACACATCTTAAATCTCAAATAAATTACAACATACTGTACTTCATCAATGTGGCAGTAGATTTCACGGTCAGACACAAAACTTGAACTTTTCAGTTTAAATGTAAAGCGTTACATCTGCTATCGCTCTGCTAGCAGCATTATGTTATGGGGACGCATAAACAGGTTAAAATCATCAACAGATTAAAATGTGTGATGCAAAGTACAGACAAGAGGGAATCCTGCTTGAGTCACCTAAGAATCTAAAACATTTCAACAAGGTAAAAATCTGAACACGAGGCCAAAACCACACTGAAGTGACAACAAGAGAGTGAAAGTCCCTGATTGGTTCAGTCAAGTTCCTGACTGTAATCCAATGAGAAATCGATGGCCACCTCTGTACACTTTTGCCCATTCTTCTTGGCAGATTTTCATAAGGAGCTTGGCAGAGCATCTTGACAGAGCTTATCAAGCTTTCTAGTTGGAGATCGTTTATGAATAGTAGTTTTCAAGACTTCCCACTTTTTCTGACTCGATTTCAAGTAAGGACTTTGACCATACTGTACCACTCAAGATGATTCACTTCGTCATTCCTAAGTCACTCTTGAGTAGCGTTGGCCATGTGCAATAGATCATTGGTGCTGAAAGGTGACTTTTTCCCAGTTTTAGGTCTGAAGCAGGTAATCCTCTAAGATTGTGCCATTGCATTGTGCCGTCTATGTCCTTATCAGTCTTAAAAAACTACACAGAACGTGGTGAGAAATATAACGATAACATAAATATAACGATAGCACCACATGTACTGTTTTGTATTTAAATAGCAATACATTTTATTTTAAATGGGACCTTTAATGGGGTCTTCTCAAAGCACTTTACAGAATGACAACAACAAAATACACAAGATGTACACAATGAAAACATACAATGAGAGGAGACAATAGATGGTAGTACTGAATACGGTAGGAGCAAATGGGTATATAACAGAACCAGTTCAAGTAGGTGGCTGCATCAGCATACATAGGCTGCATAGGAACAACCTTCATCAAAAAGACTCCATAACCGAAACATTGTGTTTCTTTTCTTTTCTTTTCAGCATGGAAGAAACCTTAACTATATTCCCCTAAACAGAAACAATTAAGTAAAGGCCTTTGTGAAGAATAAGGTTTTGAGTCTAGATTTGAAAGAGCTTAAGGGAGGTGACTCTCTGATATCCTTATGGATAGAGTTCCAGAGCTTTGGAGCATAACAGGAGAAGGCCCTGTCACCCATAGAGTGTAGAAGGGCTTGGAGAAAAGATAGGAGATGAGAGTTAGAAGAGCAAAGGTTGCAAGGTGGGGAGTAGGATTATAGTAGCTCAGACAGGTACTGAGGTGCCAAGCCATGCGGAGCCTTGTAGGTGGGCATGCGGATTTTAAAATCGACACGAAACTTGATAGGAAGCCAGTGCAAGGACTCCAGGATAGGAGTAATGTGATCACTTGCACTAAACTTGGTCAGGATTCTGTCTGCTGAATCTTGGACATACTGGAGTTTTCTTGGTGTGGATTTAGAAACCCCAGTGAGTAGAGCGTTAAAGTATTCGGTTTTGGAGAAGACAAATGTGTTAATCAGCTTTTTAACAACAATCAGCGGTAACATAAGACATAGTTTGGCGATATCCCTGAGGTGTAAGAATAATGTTTTGACAATACGTTGCACATGTGGGTCAAATGTCAAGCCTGAATCAAATATCACCCCCAGGTTTTTCAATTTTGACTGAAGCTCAAGTACTTTACCATTCACAGATAGGGTAACAGGTTTGGCTTGACAATAAGGCTTGACTTCAGTCTTGTCACAGTTTAGCTGGAGGAAATTTTGAGTTATCCATGTTTTTATGTCAGAGATGCAATTAGAGAGAATAGAGACAGCCACATCAGTGTCAGGTTTGGTATGGATGTAGACTTGAGTATCATCAGCATAGAAATAATCATTTAGGCTATGCCATCTTAAAAGTTGAAAAATGGAAACATGTAAATGCTAAAAAGTAGGGGGCCCAGTATCCAGCCCTGAGGAACACCAGGCTTAATGAGTCCAGAGCTAAATCTGCCAAGAGATACAAAGTGACAGTGATTAGTGAGGTAAGACTTGAACCATTTAAGAGCAGTGTCAGAAACTCCAAACACAGTCTCAAGACGAATAAGATAGCATGGTTAACAGTGTCAAAAGCATCACTAAGATCCAGAAGAATGAGGATAGAAAGAGAACCAAAATGAGAAGCTATTAGAATATCATTAGAGACTTTGACCAGGGCAGTTTCTGTGCTTTGAAGTTGTTGGAAACAAGATTGGAGGGGATTGAAAAGGTTATTTGCAATGAGGTGGTTATTTAAATTAATTGTTCTAAACAGCACATCCTAGAATTTGTGCAAATACAGGTAAGTTGGAAATGGAGTGAAAATTGTTAAGATTGTCTACATGGGTTATTGACAGCAGTTTTGAGTACCATTGGTACAACACCAGTGCTCAAGGATTCATTTATTGTACTGCGGACAATGGGGCAGAGAGTAGTGAAACAGCATTGAAATAAATTGGTAGGAATGGGATCTAATAGGCAGGTCGTGGATTGCGAAACCAGTTTACTGAGGAATGGAGAGTCAAGAAGTTAGAGAGAAGGAAACCAGTGAAGGGGGTGTGGATGTGACATGCATTTTGGAGAGAATGTGATGCCGGATGCTGTCGGTCTTGGAGCTAAGAAAATCTAAAAATGTGTTGCAAAGGTGTGATGAGGCAGGTAATGTGGTGGGGAAGTTTGGCTTTAACAATCTATTGATAGTGGAGAAAAGGTGTCTAGGGTTGTAAGGGTTATTTTCAATGATGTGAAAGAAGTAGCTGGATCTAGCAGACTCTAACATATCCTTATATTCAGACAAGTAATCTTTCTAAGCCTGATAATGTACATTTAGGCCAGGAAGCACCACCTACATTTCCAAGAAACTGCCTTCATTGAACAGAAGTGGTGTGTGTACCAGGGGTCAGAGAGAGAAAATTTGTCTTGTCAGACCACACATCCCACAAATAAAAAAAACAAATCTGCGCACTATGTGCTCTGTTGCAAAAGCATATACTAAAATCTCTGTGTAGGATTTGATCAATTGATATTGATTTGCCACTTGGTCACATTTGTGTAGTGATTGGGATATTGTTTATCCATATTATGGATTTTTTCCCCCATCTCCATCATTGAGCTCTGTACAACTTTCAAATTCACTATTGGTCTCCCTAACCAGTTTCCTCCTAGCTCGATCGCACAGTATGGACAGACAGCCTGACCTAGGCAGTGGTCTGGGTGGTCCAATGCATGTTCCTACTTTTATGGCTGAGTAGACTGTGCTTACAGGGATATTTAGAGACTCCCAATCGTTTTTGTACCCTTCTCCTGATCTATGTTTTTCAATTACTTTAACCCTGACTTGCTTTGAAACCTCCTTAGTCTTCTTGGCCAAATTTGGCCTTCAAATTCAGTACCCGAATTAAGTAAATAATTAAATTATTAAAATCAATATTACTGCACACCGACAGAGGCTGTACAACTAATTGTGTGGTTTATTAAGGTGACTTTGTGCATCTAAATTAGTTCAGGTTTGTCACACCAACAAACTATACAATCGTGACTTTTTCTTTCATGTTATCTATTTACTTCTTCCATTCCGAAAAGATGGAGAAGGATGTGTGTATAAAAATATTTAATTGAAATTTGAATGCATTGCAAAAAATTTTTTAAATATGCAAGGACATTGTAGGATTGAGTCTCTTTTGTTTCAGTTTTAGGTCAAGAGAAATACAACTGCTAAAATTATTAAATTTATCATAATAGACTAATTGAAACAGCTTCAATAGAGAAAAAAAAAAACTGCTAGCTAAAATACTGTTGATGACAGTAACAAATCCTTTAAAATTGACCTTTAAGATTTTCATTGCAGCTCTTTAGGATTCAATATGAATAAATAAAAGCATGCATCCTAAGGCAGGAGTCGGTGTCACTACCTTGCAAAATGCATGATTAATTATTTAGTTATATATTTTTGTATAAAAAGAAACCAAAACTGATATCTCACCCATCGTTTACTATGTTTTTAAATTAAAGTAGTAAAGTTAAGTAGTTTACAAAGCATAAGTACTGTATATCACAGTAATGCAAATGTTTGACTTCACAAAAGCTTATGATGAACACATTCACATCTATCATTATGACTGACAGCCTAAGGTCTTTTTTTAACTTTAAGACCTGAATTGGTATTAAATAACTAATGTGTATTAGTCAAAAGGGTGCCTTATCAAAACTAGGATTATTTTAAAGAGTAACAATTATGCAACAAAATTGCTGAGTGAGTATTTCATTTTTTGCACCATCTGCAACCTGTTCAGTTAAGAACACGGCACTCCAGGTGTTTGCTTCCGTTATGTTTCTCAATCAAAATTTCAATCAAAGCAATCAGAGAAACAAAAGACAACTCAGGATCCGAAGTTTGCACAGGAAATGCAATTTAACAAATGACACAGCTCAAGCTCTGAATGGCAATGGAATGTTTATTTTGTAATACACTGTGGTTGTGCAGAAGAAGGTGGAAGATGAGGATTCATTTAACAACCAAAGTACAGAAAATACTGAAATGTTACAAATGTCAAAACTAAAAACATGAATGTATGCTGTGTTGTGACCTCTTAAAAAGTATCGTACAGGGCTGAAAGATACACACTGTTTAACAAGTGGAACAAGCTAGAAAATTTGTTTCCAAAGGATATAAAGTGGGGATGAGCTCTGAATTATATATATATATATTAAATTATGTACAGTAACTACAGTACCATACCAAGAACTATTCATACAAAAAATAAAACTACTCCAATCTGACATATTAACACTGTAAAATGTTTTGTTTTGCAGTTGAAGAAACATCTCTTGGTACACACTTATATTCTCTACTGCAAATGTACCACAAACAGTTTTGGCCAAACTAGTTTAAACTGTAAAATAACTTCAAAGTCTTGGCAGAAAAGGGGTCATTGCAACCTTGTGTAGGTAATCAAACTGAAATTAAGCTGAAAAATTGCTTGCCAAAGGAATATCAGAACTAATAATCTATCACTTCAAAACTCCTTTTTTGAGTCTGAGCTGATAAATTAAGGAATTGAGAGTAAATAAAACAAGAAAGGAACAGGCTCAAGCTAATCGTAAAAAGACAACCAACACTTGAATCGATATTTCATCCTTCAGTATTATAGTCCTTTGTCCATAAATGGTTCAGATACTCCAGTGACCCTTCTGAAAAGATATGGCAGAGAATTAATTTAGAGAAGTATTTCACTCAAAACAGATTTTATCAGTGACAGTGAGTAGTAGAGAGGGAGAACATGTTTAAAACTAGTAAAGTAAAGTAAAGAAAGCTTTGCTGCTTCAAGCCTAGGATTTAAAGTCTGTAATTATTTCTGCTTTGCACTAAGTTTTAATAATTCACATCAACATACAGCAATGGAAATATTAATCAGTTTAAATTATTCATCTATAATGAGGATCAATATATTTTAATTAATTACTATGCTCTCAGTGTACTTCGATTCCTTTAACGATTCTGTTGAATACTACAAACATTGTAATACAGTATTTGTTGAATCAAGCATAATCTATTTGGAAATATAATTAGTGAGGTAAGCACACACACAGACACACACACTGTTCCAGCCATACTTATGCTGTCATACAAAAATTTAGCTAAATCAAAAAACTATGAAAAATTACTCATGTGATTTTCTTTTATTTGAAATTTTGGTTACTTCATTCAGAACACCAATATTCTGGTATTGATGCAGAACAAATGTTAACAGGGTTATTATAAAATCAGATGTCTGCCAAGTGCAATAATCTTTGGAGAGAGAGCATCAAAATCATAATCAGTGATTCTGTGTTGTCCTGCATTCTTCACTCTAGTTAAACATTATTTTAAATACTATTCAAAGTGTAACTATTTTTTAGAGATTACTGTATGCTAGCTCTAGGCACTGGTTTATACTGTATGTGTGAAAGAGCAAGACGCTGTTCTATTATGGTATGCTGATAGATACTTAACCATTCACTGGTCTTTCAGATGGTTTCTGTGCCTGGCCTGTGATGACAATGCTGACCTTTTCCTAATACTTTAGCCCCACTATAGCTTAGTGTCTAATGAGCTGGCGTATATATCAAATATACCATAATTATCATTCTGAAGTAACTATTGGAGAGGTGTGAGGCTGAATGTTTTGAAAGTATAATTCTAATTTAAAATGTCAGCTCAAAATCTTAACATGTGCTCCTTATTTCTTCTGGCCGGTTTGTTCAGAATATTTAACAGCTTAGACTAATTGTCAAAAGCACGTCAGTTCTGAATGAATTAAAATGCTTGTGACATTTTCAATATAAACACTATCCATCTGTCCTTTCCCAGAAAGACAATTGTTCCTGATAAGGGCTGCTAAACCCTAAAATCTATCTGTGAAGCACAGTGTACAAGACAAGACTAAATTCTGGATGCGATTGATGTGAATTCAAAACACGAGCAGAAGCTTTGAGTAAACAGATAATGTTCTTGACATCAGATCTTGCAGACAAACCATAGTGTAGTGATTCCAAGAAAAAATAAGCATGTATTAAAGCTGGGCTTTAATCTCCATGGCTTTAAGGACAGCCACCTGGCCATACATACAGTAAGAGTAAGATGGAACCCAGCTGCAAGACATGGTGGCACTGGGGAAGTGAAATGGTGCTGGCATGCTGAGAAATTCTACTGGGAAACAATGGTCTAGAGCCGGGTTTCCCAACCTGGTGTCTGTGACCCATGACAGGTTGCTGGACATTTATAGATTTGAGGTAATAAAATATTTAAAAAATATATTATCTTTAAAGCAGCAACTTGGAGCTACCTGTTGGGATTTAGGTGGCATGGAAGTGGTACAGGAACCACTTGCTTACAGTATGCATGCAAGTGACCAGTCTTCCATTCTATGATGACGTTTTGTCTTTACTACACCTCGCTTACTCCTTAATGGCAGAGAGTGACTCCTTCAGTCATTGTCAAAATATAATCCCAACAGCACAATGACACTAATTGTCTAATTGCCTTAGCAAACATAATAACCAGAACAAGACAGGATGTGTGCCCAGCTCACTGAATATAATGTTTTGTTTTGTGGATGTTTCTTTTTACCTAAAAAAGTCTTTTTGAGTTTTGATAGACATGTCTAGATGGGAAGTCTGTCAAAGTAAGCCATGCAAAGGAAACTGGAATTTTTTTAACTATACTTGAATATATTAATTGATTGATTCTCATTTAGCTCCCAATATGTCTTCTGAGGCTTAAGGAATTAAGATCAGAGGAGATTTTTTTTCCTTAATTAAAAGCCCAACCAGAAATGGTTGCACTCACACTGAACACAAATCACATATTCATATCTTCAGCTACTCATCTGCATTACTGAGGAAAGTAAATCTGTTACACTGATTAATGGGTAGAGCCACCTCCACCTACCATTCTAAAAGAGACTGTGCCAAGTAGTTTGCCACAGGTCTTGAAATATTAACTATGTAAAAGTCTCTTTAACCTGAAATGCATTAATTTGTCTTGTCTGTGTTTAACAACGGAATTCATTTCATGCTAAGCTTTTTCCCTCCTTTCTCTACAAAGTGCACCTAGTTGTTTTCAATGTATATGGTTTAATAACTGACTCCAGATAACTAAAGATTTAAAAGCCTGTTTCCTATATTCCTATATTCCTATATTCCCAATGTGTCTCCTCAGTAGCTTTAGATCATGGAGATAATGGGTCTCATACTTCAATGTCGGAAAACTAAAAAGAGATAGATCTTCAATAATGTGGGTCACTTTAAATTGCAGTGACTAGCTAGCTATGAGGGCAGAGACTAATTCAAGCAACCAGCCACAAGCAAGGTATAACATATTGCACAGACAGAAGAGCTTCAGCTACCTATATTAAACTTAATCATCCTGCAGCTTAGAAAGCATGAAAAATTCTACTGAAAGCACTGTTAAATGAGGTTGGTAAAAAATGGTACAAAATCACAATTTAGCAGTTACATAAGCAATGTGCAGAACATTGAAACCTGATTAATTACCCAGCAAATTTGCTATGGGTGACTTTGGTCATGAAAATGCAATGAATCCCACCCTTATCCTTTTTTTCATAAGAGCGTAATGTTTTTATATTAAAAAATGGATAATCAGACAATTCTGAATTACTGGGCATTTTAATGGACACTTGTATGCAGGTGAGGACATTCCTTCATTTTAAAGTTGAATTGAATTCAATGAATGAATTGAGTGCAGTAAATATCTTAACTAGAAGGTAATTATCAGATATAAATTTACTGTTTTTTAAAACATAAAATATATTTAGAATTATACTGTTACAAGGCATATGGTTTATTTATGTATTTACTGTTGATTTACTGTTGATGGTTAAATAAAATTATTTTATTTTCAATGAACATGTACAGTATATTTTTCTTTTTTCTTTAAGGTTTCTACTCATTTCCTCAGTTTCTTCCTGCACACATGGAGATACATGCAGATGGTTTATAACTCCCTTTTTTCCCTGAGATGTGAGTTAGAAGTCTATGTATTGTATTATCTTATGGAAAGATGTAAAAAATGTCTCTTCACAGAATACAGCTGGAATAGCTTACAGTACATATCCTACAGAATGGTAGAGTTGGTTTTCACTACTTAAAACTCCATGATTAATTAGGTCAGTGCTTTCACCTGAAGTATTTCTATACACATTTAGTCTTATGTATTTTTTTTCTCTGCCCAGCTCTATATAACTATGTCTTTCAAAGAACATCTTTTGGAGTTCTTTTTGCCTCTTAAGATCATTATGTCATTATGAATAACAGCAATGAATATTAGTTAACTCTCACCATTTTACATTTCGCAATGCTGAGTAGCAAAACAGTTTACATAGAGTTCTAAATCTTCTGCTTATATTACTAAACATATCAAAGATAATGCTGTAGTTCTGTCCAGCATGCCACTTTTAGCCTTTCACTGCTCAAAGCAGATAACAAGGTGGGATTTGTGATGCATTTGATCTTACCTAAACGGTAGTTTAATTTAATGTTTTTTTTTCTTAGTCTTATAATCATATTTCTTGAATATATAACATATTCGATGTTATGTCAAGTTATAAAATATTAATATCCTAGCTTTCATTTTAAAATGTAACATGGCTGTATATTTTTTTTTTTCAAAAAAAGGGCCTACATGCCATGAATATAGTTTGGAGACACTATATTGAAAGCTCTCACAATACCACTATGTATGGTACTTCAAAATACTGTACAGTACTTCTTTCAATTCACTTAATATGGAATTATGTAACTAAAGATAATTTTTGGCATTTAAAATACTAGAAAATAACTGAAATACAATAAAGTTCTGGAACTTTATTAAAATATTAATTTATAACTACAAATATAATTAACTTATATAGCTGGTATTGGTGACTGAAAATAAAAACAAATAAGATGCAAAACAGTATTCCACCTTCTTCAAAAACATTTTCTGCATTGAATTCTTTAAGTCTTTTGATCACTTTGCTGTTATTATTTTTGGAATGTTTTGACGTAATAATTGTAACTACATTTCCCATGAACCCTTTAATAAAGGTTTAAATAAAAAAACGAAAACATATGATTGAACAAACATAAGTTATATCAGTACTTATAAACCACGAAGGCCGGTCAGGACCTGCAGGACCAAAGGAAGGAGAACTGTGGATTTCAGGGAGGCATAGTTTTTGTGGGCAGTGGGAAGATGGGGCTATCTAGATTTATAATTTATATTTTATTTTCAGAAGCTGAAAAAAAATAAATACTGAAGCAGAGTTTTCTTGACAAACTGGTGGCACAGGTGGCACAGGACACAAGTACAGCTAAAATTAAACTTGTGTGTTGATTGTAGTCATAGACCACTAGTTCTCTAGTAGAAATTCTCTAGCTCACTGCTCACAAAGAGTTTTTTTGTTCATATTTTATTTACAAATCCCTGAACATATTCCCAAATCAAAAGTTTAACTTTATTTAGTTAATAAAGGATCGCTTTAGAAAGGAAATTGCAGGAACTTGGAACTGTTTCGAGTCATGGGGGCTCCTAATGGTGTAGGGGGTGTTCAGATGTACAGATGTATCAGCCAAGATATTAACATTCCTACTGCACATCATTTGTTCAGGGCATTTAGCGATGCAGACAGAACTGTAAAGCTGTTTTACATCGACAAGAAAGCAGCAGACATAGCCCCAGAAGAAATATCCTCAAGTCTATCAGTTGTCCTCTCAACAATACAGATTCATCAACACTTTCCAATAAGTGGAATAACCTTTTATTATATATACCATCATATCAAGTACAAGGAAAAATCCTGTAACAGGACAATAAGAAGAAGAAGACTTACTGAAACTAAATGTCCAATGCAGATGCTGCATGCCACCCTGAACATTTTTATTTAAATGTTATGTTTTAAATATAAAGTCTAACATTATTTGCTTTCTTTTTTATTACTTCCCTATATTTTGTAAAAGATGAAAATGACATTAAGATGAATTCCTACCAGTTAGAGTTCAAATTAGGAAGAATATTGGTTCTAATACAGATCATTGTGAAGCTTCACTAATGACAAAAATTGGATTCACCCTTTACGTGCACTCTCTCTATTCTATCCTTTAACTAGTTCCCGCCTTTTTTAAAATCCATTTTGACTATAAGCTGCAGTGAAATCAGGATAATAATCTCAAACTTAAATGTGAGATTTCTTCGACCCACTCAAGAAACGATGTCTTTGGAATCTGTATGGTTTCACCAAGGAAACATCTTTAGATCCTCAGAGCACTTTAGGGTCCTTATCCATCCAAACATGTAATGCTTGATTTGGAAAACGTAATAGAAAAAAAATGTATGGAGTTGTAAAGTGATTCATTTAGAAGTCATAGAATGAGGCTCCTTGGTAAATTATGGTGTTGGTAAAACAGGAACCACAAAAATAATAACTTTTCTTGGGGGTAAAACTCCAAATTAATTTTGACTGTTGAAATTCTGGTTTGTAAAGAAGTTATAAGACTGCTCCATTTCTGACAATCATCTTTAATTTTCTGAAGTATACCTAGGAAAGTTCACTCTTACAATCTTTGGAAGTGAGAGATAAATGTTCACCTCTGTTGTAATAGAGGCAACAACATAGATTCACTTTATTTTGTAACCAGACAGCTCTCCAAAGACTCTGAACAAATACAATTCATGGGAGAGGGAGTGCTCTACATTCAAGAAGACTAAAATGACTTCATCTGCATAGAGCTATAGCTATATGCATAGAGTAGCTACTGTATATAGGGTTTGTGTTCTCTAATGGCTTGTGCAAGGGACACCCTTGTCTTGTTCTTCTGTGCAACTGGAAGGGAGATGATCACCAGTTAATACAGTGGAGTATTGTGTTCATTGATTATGGAATGATAAGTGAATAACCAATTTGGCCAAAATGTCTGAAATCAAATGTGTGTTGTGTATTTGTTCATTAAGACAACACTAAAGATGCTAAATGGGAGCATGGTTAACATGCTTATCTGGAAAACTCGACCCTTCAGGTTCAAGATTTCCATAACATTCAGATTTCAGTAGATTCGATACGTTCACGAACAACATCATAATTTGTTAATGTAAATAATCATACTATTTTAAATAAAATAAATATATATTTTTTAAACACAAGAACAGCGCTGAAGCAAGACTGATGTTAATTGCAAGACAATAGCCTTTGCAGACCAAAATAAGTCTATAATGATTTTTTTAACCCTCAAGTGAAATAATTAATTTTAAAATAATGATTTTCCCCATTGAGTTTCTTCCATAGTTTATGGTCATTAACTAAATCTGATTTATATTTTTGTGTACTGTAAATATGTCGGTCATTTCCTTTTGAAAAACTTCCCTGTAGGGTTTTTATTTTTGTGCAGTAAATTCATGGATTAATTAAGCATCTGTTTACATTTATATCTGCCACACACCGAAAAAGACAAGTCACTTCAAGAAATGTGCGATGTCATTTGACCCTTTACACCCATGTATAGCTAATGCTGCTTGTTCATTAAGTGACCAGAATTCTAATGAAAATGTCAAGGTTTATAACAGGGAGTTGAGAATGATGTTAATTTAATTTTTATAATTTATAGTAAACATTAGAAAGGATTCTTTAATTTTAAGGGGTCACTGGAATTCCGCTGGAATGTGAATTTAATGGAGTCGCTGGCAGCTGTCTCCTTGAACATAATGTGCTACACAGGCCACGGACTAGAAGTACTTAGTACAATTACTAGGTGATCGGCAGAACAGTCTAATAAATCACTTTTATTTACTTATGCGTGCCGCATCCTTCTGAAATATGATCATCCTCCATCAAGACATTTTAAGAAAATTACAAAGACCGCCTCTTAACAAATAAATCAAGCATTGACAAAATTAACTTTAATTACATTAATTAACATTAATGCACTTGCCCACAACCTGTGATATAAAGGCAATATTTATCTGGCCAGGGACAAGTATCAGCTAATGAATGGAGTTATTCAAGGCTGCTAGGTACTGGTCACTTTCCCAATGGGTTACAAGTGGCTACTGCCATTTTCAGCAAATCCCATTTCATAAAATATGTTTTTAGGAAAGATTTTAAGTTCACTGGTCTGTACAGTCTATAATGTATGTAATTATTTCTGATAAAAGTGATTTTAGCTTGATTATAAAACACTTTCTCCAAAAATATTGCATTCATGTTTCTTTTTTTTTGTGTCATATTATTATATTCTGTGATTTGTGCATAGCTTCATGTTCAGCATCTGTTTCTGCTGAGGTTGTTGTTTATTATGCTACACTAACAGCAACACCAAAAATAGAAATGTGGTTTTGAAAAGATTCACAACTGTGGATAGGAAGTGTTGTAAGAAAGGAAAACGTTACACTGCTCTACAAATATACAGAGGAAGCCAAAGATGATCTTTATAGACCCAAAATGGACACCTCAGCCTTTTTCTTGTCTTGTCTAAAGCTGTGCATCATGGGATTCTGGTAGAGTCCTTTCTCCCTGTGTTATAAAGTAAATTCTGCCTCATTGCCTGTTCTAACCATGCTCTTTTTAAAGTGATTGCATTTTTACATGATTCATTTTAATTTCTTGAGAGACACCCATCTATAACATATACTGTACATGTTATTATTTCTGTAATCAGTTTTTTTTGGCCTAACAAGAGCACTTTAGAGCCAAAGTGCTTTCTGAAATTGTAGACGATTCATGCATATTCATGAGCACCCAAGTGAGAGGGGTGTAGTTTCATTGTCAAGGGCAATTCAATTGTAGTTGGAGAGGACTAGATAGAGGGTAATGTACAATTTTTGAAAGACATGTGTTAAACACAGTAAATGAAACAAATTCTATACTGTATTTGAAACTTTTGCTGCAGGTATACAGAAGCCTCATCAGGTGAGGCAAAACAATGACAGAAATAATGTGTTTATTTTTTAGGAGATGTGTTAGTCAATAGAGAAGAATCAACTGTCTTAAAAACACAATTGTTTTAATAGGAAAGAACTTTAAAACTAGGAAATATAACATATTTTACATTGTTTTGCTAAGGAGAAATTCTACACCAGAACTGTTTAGATCCCATAGTACAATGCTTCAGAACACATCCCCAAAGTTGGCTACTTTGCTTCTCAAACCAAGAGACTTCTCACTCTGTGCTATACTGATTAGAGAGATAGAGAGATAGAGAGATAGAGAGATAGAGAGATAGAGAGATAGATATTCCCTGCAGTTCATTTCAATTATTTGAGAAGTTTTTTTTGGTGGTTATTCAGGTTTTCTGGGAGATAACAACTGTACAACAGGCTAAAAAACAGAAAAACTGAAACCAAAGTATTGTCTTCATTTCTATTTTTAAAAGGATATATTACCTCTAAACGGAATCAACTGTAAGATAGCTTCTTAAATTAAATAGTCCAATAATTATTTGGGGTTTAAAAAATGTATAATGACTAGCTGCAGCCCATAACACAGGTACGTAGCAGTTGCAGTGGTTTGTGAACGTGAATTATAATTTAAAAAAAGTTTGCATGATAAAAAAATACTATAAACATAAAAAAACTGCATTCCAGTCTGAACCTTTTGCTCATAATGAGTTGTTTAATACAGTTTGTTATATATAGCAAAAGGCTGTCAGTGATGATACTGAACCACCTGAGAAAACTGTCTCTGTGTGTAGAAAAGATATTAAAAACCTGGGTCTACTTGGTTAGAGATCAAGATCTTAACTCTTCAAAACAGCGGAGGTGTTAACATTAGTCCTGGTGAGGCACTTTCTACTTTTTAATGGGGCTGCTGATGCAGAATGGTTGTTGTACATTGTCCATGTGGGTGCTGCACTTCATTGGCAAAAGAAGAGCATGCACCTAAATGTGTGAAATAATTGCAAAAGCGCCAAAAAATGCAAAACAATTAAAACCATAGAAAACCCTGAACCCCAAACAGTTAATGGAAACTGAATTAGGATGCAGATTTATTTTCTGAGACCCATCAATCACCTAGAAGTCCGTTACATAATCTTGTTTCCCCCATTGTTTATTGGAGGCTGCAATTCCAGTGTGTCACATAACATGCTATATTTTAAATGTTTCAGACATACAGTACTACTTACTATTTATAAATGCCAATTACTATTTATAAATTGAATTGTGTGCATGATTTACCTTTATTCAGAATTAGTTGGCCTCTCCCAGCTGTGGAAGACATGTTCCATCTGTATTATGCTCTGGTTCTTTTTTAAATGAATACTTTTAAAAATTAATTTGTTCACTGCATAAGTATTCATGCCAGTAATCTCTAGAATTGGTGGAAGCACCTCTGTCAACAGTTACAGCTGAATGTCTTTGGATAAGACTTTACCAGCTCAACACCCTGGCATGATGCAACTTTTGCCCATTCTTCTTGGCAGATTTGCTCAAGCTAACTCAAACTGCTTCGGGATTGGTTTTGGACAGCAGTTCTCCAGTCTTTTCAGAGTTTAATAGTCATGACTTAATGACTGAGACACTTAGGGACATTCACTTTTTTAAGTCACTTCATTGTAGCTTTACCCTTGTGCTTTGAAGCAATGTCTGGTTGAAAGGTGAATTTTTACCCTAGTTTTTAACAAAATAAAACAGGATTGTCTCTACTATTTGCTTGTTCTTTTTCCATCACGTTTTCTCTAATCTTAACAAGCATTCCAGTCTCTGGAATATACAAAGTGGTCTTCATTTTTGAAGGAGCACTCAGATGCTTTATTGCAAATTTTATGGGGGATTTGAGATGATTTATTCTACCAATGATTTCCTTCTGGCATCTTCCTGACATACAGTTTTGTTTTGTGTAAGGTGTTGGACATTGTTCTCTGTATGGGAGATGATTTGTGGCTGTTTCAAAGTTGTCATACACCTTCTATCTGTCAGATAGTCCTTAGTCTTTTTTGTTGAATCTGCGCTTGAATTCACTATGTGACCATGGACCCTCACAGTGACTGATTTTATTCAGAAATCGTTCGAACCCACTATTATTTGTCAGTGATAATAGTATGCACATAAATTAATTTAGGTTTGTCATGGCAAAGTTTATTAATGATTATGCAGTGTTAATTGTTCCATTATTCTTTCATTTTATCATTTACTCACTTCTATTTTGTGTTTTGAATGTGTGGAGTTAACTCTGTGTGCAGTATACAGTATATATACAGTATATTGATTGTTACATCAAAGAGTCATGACTGTAAGCTTTAAAGCAACAGAATGTGAAAATTGCAATGTTCTGAATATAAGTTGCAAAGCACTATACTGTACTGTACATACAGTATACACCTATACTTTCAAGGAATCTCTATAATGCGTAAGAAGTTGAAAACATTTATTTTCAATCTTTTGTGACTCATTAAACTAGTTTAACATTAATTTTAAGCAAGGTAGACCACAGTTTGGGGACAAATTCTACAATGGAGCAACATGACATTGAATTGCCCTGTGTTCAGGTGTCTTGATGCCGCTTTTCATCTCCTGATTGTCTAACCAATATCTGATTTGTCTCTAAGGCATTAGATTTCAAGCTATGGCAGTTTTTCAACCAAGCAATTCGGCATGCACTAAAGTTTCTGGGTACTGTAGGCCAATCTGATTTCAGGATTTAAACTGAAGGTCAAGCTATTTGTATTTGAGACTTGCACAAAAGTTCAATAGCTGAAAACATCAATACCTGTCCCAGATAGCAATATCATCAAACAAGTGCTGGTTGATGTTTGACAAATGTTTAGTGCAGAAGCCACAGAAAAATAAAGCACATTGTAAATTACTATCAAACCCCCATTTTCCCTCACATGGAGAAAGAGATCAAGATGACACGAGGCATCTAAGAAAGAAGCTTGACCCACTTCTTATCTCTTGTTTCTAAAATTATGTACAAAGCCCATGAAACTAAAGCAAGGCACAGACTGGTTTGAAGTTTACACATACATGTGGATGTGTTCTGCTACTGAACTGACACATCAGACCATTTTGCTAATCCACAGTTTTTGTCCTGTCCCAGCTGTCAGCAGACACCTACCTGAGCCAGCTGGAGGCCCACTTACTTCAGTACAAGCTCCATGCAATTTACCAGCAAGACATAATGCCCACTTAAGCCTATGCTGTATTTAGGTTTGCATGCTGCCTGGCAGGTGGGTGATTTATCAAGCTTTGCAGGGCACACTGCCTCCACATTATCTTTTTCTAGGCAACTAATTGCTGGACTTAGTGGTGTATTATTTTTCTCTATTTGCATCTTCTGTGTTTCTAATTGTGCCCCCACATTACCTTAATTTAATTTCAGAGATGCTACCAAGCTCTTATTCCAACTACAAATAACACATAAAACAAACATGGCCTGGGGTGGCAGTGTGGTCTAACACTCTCCTGTTTGAGATCTTTCACTTCTGGTTATAAAGGTTAACTACAGTGGCAATTATATTCGCATACTGTATGTCCTAGAACACCATACTCTCTAGCCTATGAATGCGCAAATATTGTGTCAATAGCACATATTACAATTGATAACAAAAGAAAGTGTTTGATAAATTGAAGTCTATTGACTAATACTTCTATACAGCAAGATACCAAATTTTTATATAATTATTCAAATAATCACTCGCATTTTAAACGTAAATATGTTAATAAATGTACTGAGACAAATTACAATATGCATTTCTGAGTCAGTTTTATGTGCTTGTCTTCCACTGAATTTAACCTCTGTAGAACATATTATATATTACTTGAAAGGCTAAGGAGAGATGAACATTTGCTATGACATAATCAAGAAATATTTTTAAATGATACAATAACGTAGCTTAAATGGATACTTGTGTTCCTGGAATTCATTCTTCATTTTGCTGATGACCCTAAAGGAAGATTTTGTGGAGGCATCCTTGGGTGTTTAAGCATCTTATATTTAAGCACATACAAGAGCCTTTTACGTCTTGGCCATAAAGGATATTTCAAGGAGACACAGAGATGTTCCTCTTTACTTATGCTACACATTTTAGAAGATACACTAGTTATCTAAATGACATTTGTATTGCACAAATGCACGTAGATGTACTGTACATCGTGATGTGTTACTTTGCACTTTTTAGGACTCACAAACAATTTACTACTGTACATACTTTCATACCCTTCAACAAATAAATGTCACCCACCATTAATTAGAAAGATGTATGTCTAGCACATTGGTACTGTACATTAACAAAATATATTCTATTTAGGTGATGTACAGCTGCGGAGAGAATGGTTTTAATCAGATGTTTGATTCTTTTCTAATACCTGTTTTAGAAAATGCATTACTCAAACTAAACCAACAATAAAGGTATGGGTATGAAGTATGAAGCAAATTACTCTGATAATTAAGAGACTGTGCCTGGGTTTATATGTTTATGTATGATTTTGGGATCTTGGGTAAATATTGAATCTGTATTAACAATCACTTTCAGAAATGCATTTTCAAACAGTCAATATTTTCTTTTCAGATATACTGAGATTTTGCTCACTGTTGACAATGTTGAAAATTTGCACAAACCTCCCTCTGGACTGGGAAATTACCACAACCTCATGATTCAGTTCACATTAGTCTTCTTTCCATGTTTGTCTCAGGACCACAATCGTTGATCTACTGTATGCTGTTCTTTCTTCTAAAAGCTCAGGCTACTTTTTTACTTCATCTTTACCTGTACCTTATCCCAATTACGTAGAGGTTGGCATTGCAGGAGACCTACTTTTGATAAAGCAGTTTACAACGGAGGGGGCCCAACTCCTGCTACTAATAAAATAGAGAACTTAGTATTGTCTACCTGCCCTTGGAGATGGAAAGAAACTGGACCATGAGGAGAAAATCCACATGACCACTCTGAGAAAACACATACTCTAAACAGCAGGTGTTATGTGGTTTTAATCACAGCTCTACTATACATTTGCTATATCCTATGAATTTGAACTTTTCTTGTAATGTTTTAATAGTGTTACATTTTCTAGTAAATGCAAGTATCTATATTATATATGGTGCATCCAATTTAAGACAGTTGCAGAATCTTGAACAGATTCTTGCTTTTGATATTGCATATTCTGCATGGTTTTGACTGACAGGTCCATGAAGGAAATTCTATGTGATATGAAAACAAGGTTCCAGATGGAAGCAGGATGAGCACTTCAAACACTGATTCAGAGACACCAGAATTCCAAGAAATGAATTGCCATTTCCTAAGAGAAATATAAAATGCTGGGCACTCTACTGTCATTGCAGTAATGTCGATAAGAGATGCACTGCTCTTCCAATAAGTTCTAACTCTCCTAAAATCTTCTGAGGGCCTAGCAGCATATTCAAGTAATTCATTGCATTTCCATGCCAGAGGACTTCAAAGGACTTCAGATATATAGAAGGGCACCTACTTCACCCACTATTTATGTACATCTCCCACCTGACACGTGTAAGCCATTCTGTGTCAGTCAGCAATTGAATTAAGAAGTAGTTTTAGGAAGGCCACAGAGTCCTCCAGAGTGGAATTTAGCCAGGACATCAGGTTTTACACCACTTCTTCAGGTCTCCCCCAAGGTTCCATATGTCTTTATGACTTGAATATTTGTGGAATATCATCCTCAAGTACATCTTCAGTGTTTTGTATGTTTTACGGTACATGTATACATTGTTAGAAGGCTGAAGCTGATCATAATGCTATCCATTACACATTCACACATGAAATAGAACAAAAGCCTGAAAAGTGCCTCTTCTTTTATTGCATAGAGTCATCCATTATTTGTCTTCTAAGAATGGCTGTGATTAGATTTTAAATCACATCTTTCATTCCAAAAAAATAGGGAGAAAATTATAAAGTGATTAAGAGGCAGCAGATAAATCAGATTTCGTCTTGTCAATTGATGTACATTCCACATATTGGCATGAGTTGGTAAACATTCTTTCGGCTAATTCATTTGTTAACCTTTTGTGTTGTTGCTTAGCCTTCCTCTCGCAACAACACAAACGATGAATGATGAAGACCTACTGTATTCTTTTCTCCAACTACATTTCTCATACAGCAAATTGATAAATTACTCATTGAGAGACATTAAAGGTTGGTTTGTCAGGCATTAAAATACAAAAAGTAAAAAGTAAGAGAGCATCAGTAAAACATGGAAAATGGAACAACATACATTATAACCTTTCTATATTCTTCTTTCCCTTTTTCCTCAGTATTTTTCCTTTTTTACTATGCATTTGTTTTCCATACGATTGGCACTGAAATCTGCAATTTATATGTCACAAGCCACTTCAACTTCACACTTTCACAACTTCAGTTCTCTAAGGCTTGGCTAGGCTAATCTGATTTGCTCAATCCAAGACATTTACTTTTTTCCTGATTTTAATACAGTAACATATTTGCTCTGCATCTCCAATCATTGCTTGAATATAGACATATATTCCTGAATTTTATTTTAATGTTTCCAGGGTTAAGACACCTTTAGGCCTGTCACATTCGTTTACTTCTTTAGTTTCATTAGAGAAGCTGATGAACCCTTTGACATTGAAACAAAAAGGCGCCTGTCTCCTTGCCATATGGGGAGATATCGCATCAGGTTGTTATCGCCCTGGAGATGACAGCTCCTGTAAAACAAAATCAACATTAATTAAAGCCTCGTTAAAACCTTCAAGCTCGGGTAATCTGTTTGCTGATCTGAAAGGCCTTCAAACTGCTTACTTTGTACCAATAGGGCAAGCCACAGGGACTTTTGTCACCCCCTTTTAGAAAGCACGTTTTTAGACACAGACAGACATGCTGTTAAGACCCCGCTGCCATTTAAAATCAAGGTTCATATGCTGACTTAACTGGCAAACTTTTACAAGTATGTAGGGCAAAGGTAGAGTTTAGTATTGTGTTTGTCTCTCTATTCTTTAAATGTCATTGAGTTGCCTTTGCTAAGCATGCATCCTAAAATTAAAAAGTAAATAGGTTTCATGTAAAATCAAAATTATCTTTTAGTCCACGTAAAGAACTGCTTATGAACTGAAAAAGCGTTTTACCATAGGGACATTTCTGCTTATTATTCATTGCAAGCAGCTGAAACCCTGGGTCTCATGTATTATGGATGGAATTCATTCACTGGGAAGATTTCCAAGAGGTGGGACATGAAAATATCTCACCTCTCATTACAACCTTTGAACTCTTCATGTTTCCACAGTAATGATGATATTCATATCACAATTATAAGACATTTAGATAACAAAATCCTAACCTGATTTTCATTAACTGTACTGTTTACCAATATCTGTTAATAAATTATAATAAAATCCTGGAACTGCGACAACTGTGTGCCTCCACACTCCCAATTGAAATCTAACTTATTTTGAGAAACAAAAGCTAATAATTTCACATGCAGCTGTGGTGCTTAAGCCAAAACATCAGAACAGCTTCAGAGTGCTCAGTAATTGACCTTATAAAATGACTTCAGGGCAAAATTGAGATGGTGGTGCTAGGATAGATTAGTCAAAATGAATCTTGTTTCTTCTCCAAGCTCATGTTAAATAAGGCAACTCTGTTCTTTTAGCTAACATGGATCACTATGAAAAGGTACAGTACAGTATAAACACAGTGTGAAAAGTGACATACACTGCAATCTGGTGTAAAACCATCAAGTGTTGACTGAAACCAAGGTGTTAAGATGGATATTCTTACATGATTTGCATAGAAAAGTTCAATAAACTTTTAACTTAATCGGTGATATACAGTACTATAGCAGTTACCTCAGTGGATTTTAGAACCTATTTCTCACTGTACATCTTCATATTCTTTATGTCAGATAGGTATATGTTGTAAATAAACACATGCATCTCATGGACAGCAGTGCAAGATATCTTGTGGGATTCAGGGGTCATTACACATTCTGTAACTCTGGCCTTTTGGGTCTTAGAGGCAATTGGGATTTCCTATCTGACACTCTCTTCACCTTCTTTCTCCATCAGTAGTCACAGGGACATCACATCTTAGCCATCTTTGACTGAAGAAATGAAAATGTGATCAACATTCACATACAGTGCATATATTATTGACAGTAGGTGGATCATAAAGTATAGAATTGTAGATTAGTTAGAACGGTTACAACTGTACTACCATGGTTGACTTACATCACATTCAACAGACAACAATCAAGCCATACTGTCATACAGTGCTGTCAAAAAGAGTAAAAAAATTAGAAGAAGGAGCCCTGAAGTCTTGCCACTAGCAGAACACCAACTTCATTGAAGCTTGAATGCTCGGGAGGCCAGTGCAGAAGTCAGTGCACTAAACTATCCAGCCCACGTTAGCCCACCAGAGCACTATGCTAAATTCCAAACAAGCACAATGGAAGGCTATAAGACATTTCTTTCAGGGAATTCAAGTGTTTTGCACCTAAACACTTTGCAAATGAATGTTTTATTCACAAGCAACGTTGCAACTTGAATAGGTAACTAAATTATAGAAGAGCAAGCAGTTTCCAACGAGTTTTGCAGCTATTGGGACCGAACCTGAGCGATGATTTTGCTCTAGATGACACTTATAATAAAGATAGCAGTTAAGATCTTCATAATTTTCTTCTGCAACTTCAACTGGCCTGCGGGCATATGGAACCAAAGCAGCCCCGATCTCCTCCCTCTGTACCATGTGCACAGTCCTGAGAAAAGAACTGCGAAAGTTTACAATACATCACTAAACAAATCAGAGTGGTGTCAAGGTTTTTTTTTTCATATCAATTTTGGTGTAACGCCACCCTCTACCTTCTTAATAAAACTTCATTTCAGCTTTCTAAAAAGTTGATGTATTCTGAGTTACTGTACTTGGTGACAGCATTGACTCTTCTCTTCTACACACAATTGCTGTTGTAATTTAACCCATGCACGTCAAAATGATCAAAAAAGCCTTGTGTTATTTATTCAGTGTTGAAGCACTCAAATAAAAGAAGTTCAATATTATAATGTAGCTTAATGATACTTATAAAAGCACCAAGTCTTATTATTGTAAGCTTTTCTCATTTTTTTGTCTTAAGAAGTTCAGTTTTGCATCAACTGCTTTAACTGAAGTAGCTCTTTCTACCTGCAATTTGCCCCTTAGCTTTGGATAGAGTGTAGCAGTGTTATTTAGAGCTTAAGGAGTGGGTCAGTGTCTATCTGCCTTGATCTCCTACCAGATTTGCATGCAATCCTGTATCTTGGCTGCATCTCAAGGTCAGGCTGACTGCCAGCAGAGTTGCACAGTCAATACAACATCTCCCAGATACCACAGCATTCTAAATGCATATTGAGTACTTTCAGAAATGATTACCAATGGAGACTAAAGAAAACATATTGTCCTGGGAAGGGGATTAGTGAAATTATGTTAAGCCAGATATTGTAAACTGCAACAGTGAAATAATATAATAAAACATTTTTTTTTATTAATGAATGTTTTCAACAAACTCAAAGCTATATAAATGAATATTCACTTCAGTAACCCTAATACTTTTGTTTGATTTGTTTTACAAATTAGAGCAGGTTTTCATTAATTATGTCAATTGACAACATTTTTGGACGATGCCTTTCAAAACATAACACAATGCATTTCTTCTCTTTGCCGTCTCCCAATTAACAACAAAGGGATTCACATAATTAGTATTGATTGCTTAGCATAGATTTTGCAAATGAGTTGCACAAGTGTGTTCCCGAGGACATCACCAGTTACGAAGACATATTCAATTAAACTGTTAATTGTCAAAACACTGTCTATGTGTGTAGCTACGTACCTGTGATATTTCAGTAAGGAACAGTACCAACCTAGGGCTATAGAATTTCCCATTACCTCTAAAACATGGAGAAAGATTCACATTAATATGTGCATACATAACAACTTTGAAGTATATACACAATTACAGTGTCGTGTAGGCACTCTATTTCCATAGCAAAAGTAAAAGAGGAAACTAATGAGACTGAAGACAGAAAAACTTAATCTCTGAACAGTGATCTTGCTGTTTTATTTTATTACTAAAACCTTGTTGATATTCATAAGACCTATCTACCTGCAACTTTTAAAGAGAGTGCGTGAGAGAGTGGTCTCAGCATTGACGTCTATACCACAGCTTTTAAATTTTGTTCTGTGGAGAAAAAAAAAACACAAACCTTATGCTGCCACAGAGCAAAGCAAATCTTCTTACACCTAAGTCAACTACCTTTATATATAAACACTTCTTATAGCCATTAAATGTGCTTGCCTGTTTAGATAAAGCAATAAATGTCCAAACATTAGTATTCCTGAGATATTTATGCTCTCTTTCAGTGCTTCCACTTAAAGATGCACTGTGGTGTTTCTAAACTGCCTCTAAAACCCCCTGCTCAATAAAACTGTACTTGGAAATAAATAAAGAGAGAAGACAATGAACACTTACTGGTGTCAGAAGGTTTGGCATTGTTTTCTTTTAATGTGGACAGTAACACTGCTACCATCTGCATTAACAGGCAGCCTCTATATCAGGAATCTTCTGCATCTAGAACACCTCAGATTAAGAGTCACAGTTTTAATTAACTGATGCAGTCAAATCAAAAGCTAAATGCAACATAGGCCTGTAGTTAACAGCAAGATCTTTGGATAAAGCAGGTCATATTGTGAAGCTTTACTGCATCAGATTTTAAATGTAATTGGGTAATGAAGAGTGGTTGTGTTCTTACTGTTACAAAACAAATCTGTGAGTTTCTCTCTGTTCCGTTCTTTTTTGGTGAATATACTAAAAATTTCAGGTGGGTAGCTGCATCAGCATGGGCTGCAAAAGAAACAAGTGATAGGTTTATTCCATGCTGAAAAGAGAAGAAAGAAAACACAATGTTTCGGCCATGGAGAAGGCTCCACGTGTATGATGGAAACTGCAGATATTCTTTTCCAGAGAGCAAGAGCAAATTTGAGGAAATAAGTTTATCAAAAACTTGGCTTGTTAGTTGAACAAGAAAATGGAGAACTTCAAGTTTTATTCAATTGCATTGGATGAAAGTACCGATATACATTTTCTAAATTTTATCAGGGGAATTAACCACAGTTTCGAAATTACGAAGGAACTTTTATCAATGGAGTCTATTAAAGGAACAATGAAGGGCGCGGACTTGTTTGACAAGGCGTCGGCTTGTATTGACCGAAAGAAGCTACCGTGGAGCAAATTAATAAATGTGGCAACAGATGGATCTCTGAACCTAACCGGGAAAAATGGTGGACTACTGAAGAGAATACATCATTCATCAGGAAGCCCTGTGCAAAAACGTGTTGGGCCTAGATCATTTCGTGAAAGCTATTGTGAAACTTGTGAACTTCGTACAGTACGTGCGAGGGGATTTAATCATCGTCAGTTCATTCAGTTTCTGATAATATTGGCGCAGATCACCATGACTTACTCTATCATTCAAATGTTCATTGGCTCAGCTTGGGAAAAGTATTCAAGCGAGTGTGGGAGCTGAGAGGAGAGATCGACTCCTTTTTGGAGAACCCGGGGAAAGCCATGGCTTTGCGTTCACTATGGACATTTTCAGTCACTTGAACAAGCTTCGTGTGAAACTGCAAGGAAAAGGTGTCTTTGTTCCAGAACTGTACTCAAATGTGAATGCATTCAGAGATAAGCTCACCTTGTTCTCAAAACAGATGATCAGCCACTCGTTTGCACATTTCCCGACTCTTGGAACACTAAAATGTGGCACAAGTGGCACACGCTCAAGCACTAAGGTAATACAAGTCCGTCACAGACTTGCATGGAGAATTTTTTGTTGATTTGCTGATTTTGCTAAAATTGAGGGGTCTCTAACGCTGGTGTCATGTCCTCTGACTTTCAACTACGAGATGGAAGCAGAAGAATTGCAGCTGGAACTGATCGATCTGCAGTGTGACATATGAATTCTATGCATCACTAAATGAGCCCTTGTTTCCCAATATTCCACAAGCAGCACAAAAGATAATGGTGTTATTTGGATCTACTTACATGTGTGAGCAAACATTCAGTTTGATTAACATCAACAAATCACAGCTGAGTGACCACCACTTGAGCTGTGGATTATGGGTTGTCACAACACAGCTATCAACGGATTTTGATGCTCTCACAAAAAGAGGTGATCAGCTGCACAGCTCTCATTAATTAAGGAGCCTTTTCAGTGAGTGTATTTATCTAAGGTTATTGTTAACATTGAACTAATAAGCCCATGTTGGATTTTAAACTTACATTAGGCATAGCCTATCTGTAACAGCAGCCTGAAGTGGCCTGCTATATAGTTTCAAAATTTAATGTGGCCCTTAGGCCAAAAACGTTTGCCCACCCCTGGTCTACAAGGTCTACTAAGGTGCCAAACCTGAACTGTTTCTGTTGGATAAAATGATAATCTGGATTGCGCACTGCCTAAATATGCAGGGCAATTGCAAATGATTTTTAGTATTTTTCTATCAAATTAGAGAGATGCAGGCACATTGTTTTATTTCTAAATGAAGCCAATACAGATGTTCCTCGTCACAAAAGATCAAAGAATGTCTGCTTTTCTGAACAAAAGAAAATGTGGCTGATAGCCTTTAAATATCAATAATCTGATAATATTGCATCAATTGAAAATTGGCCAGCATTTAAATCAACACCACTCCTGAACATATATACTGTGGCTGCATCACGTTGTTTTAAATAGAGAAGACCTGTGTGGTGCAGATGCATTCAGTTTTGTGGCTTCAGATTAGTTTTGCAAATCTCCAGAAGGGGGAGTCCTGTATTTTGTATTTGTTTCCCTTCTTCTCTGAAAGATAATAAATGGAACCAAGGCACACGCACAATGACGAATGCTAAATGTTTGTAAAGATTTGGCTTATCATATGTATCCCGAGTTACAAATTACTGTTGATAAAATTAATGTGATTAAATTAACATACCCATCCATTGGATGAAAGATGTAGCGATGGTAAATGTGTGCAAAATTAAATTACCTCTCCAGAACACAGTACATCAAAATAATACTTTGTTTATTTTAACTATCATATTATGTAAAAATGAAAAAAAGTAAGCACAATGATGATTGATTGTTTAGCTGTGTGATTTTTAAAAAATGCATGTCTGTGGAAATGATTCATGCAGTGCCTTACTTAATCATTTGTAATATCATTAGCATAAAAAGACAATATACTTCTCAGGGACTAAGTAAACCTCTTCTAAGGTCATTCAGGAAAAATCTCAGGCTACTCTGGGACATCTAGCACAATAACGTGACCCAAAAAGCACTGTCTACACCTATCATTCAAATACAAATCACTTTAAATTTTACTGGCTTCTTTATTTTTCTTTCGCATGCCAAGTCTAATCATTCCTCTTTGTTGTGGTTAAAATTAAAAAGTCAAACCTCATGTAAAATGTGACACATTAAGCGATACTACTAATTTACAGGTAAGAAGTGCTGTGATTTAAAACTCAGTATATTTGAAATCCAGGCTACCTCTATATTTTTGTCAAGCTTTCAGCAGAGCTCAGTGGTATGGCAATGTTGACAAATTAATAAGATGAAACTCCTGGAGGGGGAAAAAAAAAAAAGAGACTGTACTGATTCCACTAAAAAATTATGGATTTTTTATTTATTTTTATGGGCAACATCTTATGAATGCACTGAAATAACTAAGGTATTTCTTTTTGATTCATACAGTTCCTTTAGGTTTTGGTGCTTACTACTTTCTGTGAAAGAAAAGCCATGAGATTTGTTCAGAAACTGTGACAGACCACATCATGCATTTTTACTGTGACACCTCTGACCGGTCCTCAGCAGGCTGGATCATTCAGCATTGAGCTTATTTCAAGAAAGACTATAGCTGGTGCTAAAAACAATTGCAGAAGAACAAATCCACATCCGGCTTTAGACTACAAAAGACACAATTCTTAATCTGGGACATGAACTCACAACTAATAGTGAAATAAAATGATCTGGAAAGTGCAGATCATGATGTGCTTACAATGGCCTCCATCTGTATTGGGACATTAAGGTCTAAATTGCTATTTTTTTTGCTGTATACTCCAGCAATTTAGATTTGACATGAAAAGATGAATATGAGGCAAAAGTTTAGAATGCCAACTTTTATTTTGGGGGATTTTCTGAAAACATATGCTTTAAAATTTCAGAATAATACCACCTTTAGCATTCTATCTCCCCATTTTAGGTGAGCATAAGTATTAGGTCAAACTAATAAACCAACTAAATAAAAGCTTTAGGAGACCACCAGGAAGTGGATTTGAAATTAATTTCAAATCCACTTCCTGGTGGTCTCCTAAAGCTTTTATTTGCTGAGACTGTTGGGGAAACCCCCCTCTCCCCAAACACAAAGCACCTGAAAATGGCTGCAGCAAAGGCTTGGCAAAACATCTCACAAGAACCTTCTGTAGAGTTTAGTAATGCCAATGGGTTGCATAACTTGATGCAGTTAATGTGTGCTTTAATACAGCATTTATGGTTTGATTTTCCAAGAGTGTGAAAAATCCCATGGCAAGCAGTTTCCACATGAACCGTAACTAAATATCCCTGGATAAAAGTGACAAAAACCTCTCTCGGTCGATTCCGGTTGGCCGGGTACGCTCATTAACCGCCTTCTTATTTACCAGCGGCCCGACCCGGAAAACGATCGAGGCTGTTACCAAATATGCCACTAATCTTTCTCTGATTTGTTATACTAGATGAAAACCTCTACCTCCAAGGTATTGTTTAAATGCTCACTGTTCTTTAAACAGTGAGAGGTCTGTGAAAGACAACTAGTGACTGCCTCAGGAACTGCTTTTATAGGAAGCTAGAGACTCCAGGTGCAGCCAATTCAGTGATTTCCTCATGAGAATTTGAAGAATGTAGCTCGCCTAAATGAGATAAACCTGCACCTTGGTGATTCACCCATGCTCTTTACACCTGCTCTGCTACAAGGAGCTAATGGATACCTCGATTCTCCTTTGTTCTTTCTATGCATGCCTTTTTTTATTCCTGCAATTTCCTGAATATCTGAGTGAACACAGATCAAAAACAACTGTAACAACATGTGGGGCAACAGATTTTTATCATCATCCAGAAAAAGCCAACACTTTCATTTCCTCTTACATTTGTTATCCAGTCACATCCACTTAGAGAGTTTAATCAACAGAAGTGTTGTGTGGTACAGTACAGTATGTGTGCTGTGGTGGTTATGGTAGTTGGGTCAGATTGCTTTTGGAGATAACAAAAGCAGTCTGCCCACTTCATGTGTTGCTTCCCTACATCTGTTCCAAATTGTAAGGTCTGTCAGACAATGATGAATAGCAAGGAATCTCCACTCTCTGGCAATTGTTGTGATCTGCACCCAAGTGCTCACAGTGTCATGATGGGGAATGGCACCTACAGTAGTGATGTAATTTACTGTTTTTGCCACCGTGGCTATTAGGCCAGTTCTTTGTTTCACACCAGGTATGGCTTCATGTTCAATCTCTTAACCCTAGTATTGTAGACCACCAAAGTTTAGAGCAAATATATATTTTGTTAAAGCAGGTTTTGATGAGGAACAGTGAAAATATAGAAATACTGTACCATTTCCACAGTTTATGTTTTGGAAACTGCTTTTATAAGCCAGTATAAGGTGGTACTGTATATATTTCAACATTGTTGAAATTTAATCATTTACATGGCTTTTTTTAATTTATAATTGTTCAATAGCCAAAAGCTCCCAAAACCTGAGGAGGACAGAGGAGTACAGCATTGCTATACAACACATACACTGTATGCAAACATTTGAAAAAGTAGTCTATGATTTTTAAGTAGAGTATATTCACACCAGGATCTCAATAACTCAAAGTAAGGCTCTAGTTGACATTTGTCCAAAGAAACCTATGCTATGATAGTTATAAGAGAATATATTTTACATTGGTTGTAGTCAGCAGACTGCATGTGCCATGCAAATTCAGAAGTTGAATACCTACGATAATAAATACTTTTAAACAGTCTTTAAGATTGTATTAGTTTTTTTCACCCTACCCTTCACAAATCCTTTTCTTTTTTTATTTAAGTCACATAACCTGTCTGAAAAATACTTCTTTTAGAGCAGTACTTTGTAATAGCTGCAACTGAAAGAGTCCTAAAAGGCATATAAGTGCATTACAATCTCCTTTCCCTGTGGATTTTTCTGATTTACTGAAGCCTCTGTTTTTTAAATTTGTGTTCATTAGAGCTTTCAAAACTGTTCAATTTTTCTTAGTTGCAAAACACATCTTGATTCTTGGATACAGATATAGTACACAAATTTGCCCAGATCAACTTGCAAAAATTGCTCAGAGAAACTGGTTGATCTTCCTTTAATAGTTCCCTGGGATCTCATTTGGAATTTCCAGCCTCAATTCTGAGGTATCACTTTTGCTAAAAACACTTGCTGAAAAAAGTCTGCTATATACCCCTCATTCCCAGAACAAAATGTAATGAAACTGAAAATGCACAACTGAAAAAAGAAATCTGGGACTCGATGGACTTACATTTTCTGAATAATTTAAGAGGGAATAAATATTTTAGAAGAAGAAAAAAGACTAATAACTTAGGAATACAGGCAGTAAAGTACTTATGCCTCATTTGAAGCTTAAAAAAACTAAAGATAGGCAACTGATTGCAAAAAGATTGCCAAATGTATTTATTTTTTCTATTTGTACAACATGGTGTTTCAGTTTTTAAATGTCTTGCAGCCATTTGTCCTTTGACTTGTTAAATATGATCTCTATTATCTCATGAGAACATTCCTTGAGAAACTGCAGTAAGGGAGGTGCAGAGTAAATTTAATTCAAAATGACAGAACCTACACATAACTCCTTTTATCAGATCTCTTTCTACTAGGCAACACTGTGTGTAAATGAGATAGTGCAAACTTTAAACAGGGAAATGAAACTGAATTTAATGGAAATAGTGAGTCGCAAATTGAATTATGAATGCTCTATATTTATTCTCTTTTCTCCTGAAGATCTTTTTTTAATGGGGAAAAGGAGGGCTAAACTGCCTTGTTTAAAATAGTGCTGAAGGAAAAGCATGGTGGTGTTGGTAGACCAGTAGATGTTTCCTCTGGAACACTTTTTCCAAAACCAGTGCCCTAGTATGGTGACCAGGGTGAGAGTACTCTGCAATATGAGGGGCCATCCTAAGGATTCAATGTTGACATGTTAAACGAAGGAAGTAGTTACTTAATCATTAAAACATATATGATGTTGTTTGAAAATGTGTCAACCCTGGTGCCCTTACTAAATTGATTCTGGGCTTTCACTGATGGATGAAGTGAGTACGCTTCTCTATGTGTGAAGTACTTAGGCATCATATGAATTGAACAGGATTTTGGGGTGTATTTTGGTCAGCACTGTGCAAATGCAAGGCATTATTAATAAAAACATGTCTGTACTTCCAGAAAATCCTGTCCAAAATGTTCCATTCCTACGTGTAAATCTATTGTGCTATAAAGCACTGTATAAATTCATTTAATTCATTTAATTTTCCTTCATTTAATTCACCATTTTACATCATCCTAAATATTGATGCATCAGTATTGCTTGATAGTAGTTAAGATAAATTGTAAATGTTAATGTTTTTAGTCTCCAGTTATGTACAGAAAACTAAAAATAGAGTGGAAAATAGAGTTAAAGAAAGTAACAATATTAACCAGTGGAAATTATTACAAGTACACTTTCACTTTTGCCTGCTTTATGCTTCTTTGTTTTGGCCATTTACTGTACTTTAGGCTAAGAGTTAAATGTGATAGATCTGCATTTTGCATCAAAACAGTATCCTTTTAGCTTTATACAGTAGATGGTTACTAATAATGTTAATATTAAGTATCACTTGACCATGTGTCCTAATAACTGACCTACAGTATGTCAATTACAGTAGGTCTGATCTGTAAATGTGATTAGTTACTCCAAGACATCATATTGGCTTCCCGTTTACATTTTCCTTTGAAATATGATCATCTTGAAAATTTTGATCAGAAGTAAAGACTTACAAATGACCAGCTTGGGTTCTAGAGTAAAATCTGAGCTATATTCATCCATCCATTTTCTAACCACTTCATGCAATTCAGACTCACAGGAGAAGTGGATCTGGTTCTTGTCAAGCCATTGCCATTTGCATATCTCTTGCATCTCTGATTCCATTCTACATCTCTTAAAATTGTTTGGGACTCGGCTTTCCTGAAAACCTTTGTTTTGAAATTAACCAGTATTTTTTTTAAAAGTAGAGAACGTCAAATCCATACTGCATTATCATTACATTTAAAACTTTGTAACACCAGTGTATATATACAGTAAACTGCTTGTTGCATGTTTTTTAAAATTATCAGTTGAATTTGAAATTCATTGAAATTTAAAGACTGCTGAACCTTTCATTCTTAGGTCTCACTAAATGAATAAATTGTCCACCTAATCCCGGCGTCACACTGCACGACTTTTCCTAGGATTTTCAGTCGTAGCCTTCATTTACATAATCGTAAGAAAATCACAGCTTGTTGTAGAGAGTCGTAGCGCATGCCCATTACTGTCAGTTGTGTAGTTTGACACTCCCATCAACTCAGTCATAGCACTCTTAATAGCCCCTATGACTCTCTGCAACTTGCTACGATAAAATTGAACTGGTTTGATTTTCTCGTAGGAAGTCGCAAGAAGTAAGGGTGGGCAATGAACCAGATGTGTACTGTACTTGTGAGATAATGTGCCCATTATAGTACACGTTATAGCGCAACACTAATTTGTTTACAAGACTTGTTTTAAAGGTGTTTTATATTTTTAACTGTGTTTTATTTTTGTAAATTTGTTCTAGAATTATAAAGAAGAATTATATTTTTTAAGATGTTTATTTGTGGAAAACAAAGCATTTTTCAAGATGTTTACATGTTTGTTCTTCATGTTGTTTGCTTACTTTTGTGTGGTGATCCTCTTCTTATTCCGGTGTGCTCCACGTTGATCGACAGCCAAAATGAGGCGACCATTGCAGTACTTTTGTGGTGCAATATGAGATTTGGAACTGTGACGAAAATTTGTCAGGGAATTGTAATTAGTCACCTCCTGCGATTCCTAGTTGTATAATTTGACACCCTCTAGGACAGAAAAGGCAGCGAGATTCAGCAACTGCAGTCGTTAAAATTGACATGCTCTCAGACCAGAAGTCGTGTTGAATCCTGTAGTGTGACGCTGGCTTAATGTGCACTCCAGTCATTGGGAATGATACCTTTCATTTCAGTTGGTAGAGACAAAAATAAAAAAGCACAACTATCTGAAAACATCCATCTTTTGTTTCTCATTTTGTACAAACTACATCTACCTTTGATTAAATGTATATAATTCTACAGTGTCCACTCAAGAAAAAAATGATTGTGTTTTTTTAAAGAAAACTTTATTAGTGGTAGAATGTACTGTATAGTGTTTCTTATTTTATCTCTATCCCTTGCTTCTGGCATGGATTAAGCATACATTAAATATTCTAAGCTCTTTTCTACAAACAGAAGCCCTTATAACTAGTCTATATCTCAGGAATGTGTTTAATTGGTTGTTGTGTTTCTTTGTTGTTTTATCGCTTTATTTTACTAGTAATTCAGAATCCTATAACAAATCCCAGAATGAAAAGTGTTTGAATGTCACTGATGCATTCCTTTCACATCTGGTAAATTGTTATGTGCTCTTCTATTATATTCAATTATGATTTTCAGCACCTGCTTTCTGCCTCCCTAGTCAGTATAATAATGATGCAGATGGTGTCAGTCATTGTGCAGATGTCCAGCCTATTATGAACTCACACCACAACTTGTTGCAGAGACAAATATTTTTTGGGAAGTAAAATGCAAAATAAATACTACATAATAGAAAATTATTTTTAGTCATTTTCTGTATATGAGGGTGTTTGTTTTTTAATATTGATTGGAGGGCACAGAAACACACTGGCCTTTTTTCCATCTGAAATATTTGTCCTCCAAAAATAGAACAAAACCTAATATTTTTCAAACCCCAGTTTTAATCTCCCCTCCAAATTTCTAAAAAACTACCCCTAAAAAACTGAAACACTGTACAATACATGTAATACATTAGCATTAGGAGCAATCCTACATTCCTTCACTCCTCCAGCTCTTATCATTTATCCCCTCCACATGATCAATCTCAAACAAATCTGAATTTTTTTATCCACACCATTTTTCAGTTCACGTGTTTTCCATGTTCTCGTTCATCACTCACACTAAGACGTCTCAGGTTTTTCATTTCTATGCATGGATCTGCTTTGAATACTGGAAGCTGTCCCCAGCTTTCTCAGAATGCAGAGTGGAATAAAATGATCTCCACATTGTGGTATTTGGAGTTTAGCTGGACCTACTGTACAGGTAGTCCAGTTGTGACATACTGTAGATCTTATAGTGTATGAATCACATTTTTCAGCTGTGGATTGGCTCATCACCAGTCCAAACTCCTTTCACTTGTTATGAGAACCACAGATAAAATTCACTTTAAGAACTGTCTCTTAGTTTTAAGTTAGAAAGTCATAATTGATGTTGTAAGCACCAATGGTTCTAGAATTTTATTCTAATAATCACTTTATTCTAATGAAATACAATATTATATTTCCTGTTTATTCTTGCTGGGCTTGGTCATTTTTCCCAAAGCTTTTACTCACTTGAAAACTCACAAATACTACTAAATATAAACAAATCTCCCTGTTCTTCAGATTATCATTACCAAATTACACATACTGTATCATATACTTACCAATTCCATAATAATACATTACAAAACCATGCTACTGTATGTTAATATACAGGAAAATTATCCTAGGTAGAACTGATACTGGGATGAAAAGTTCCCAAATTACAACAGATCTAAGGAAAGAGGGACTTTTAGTTTTAACACCTGTGGTATTTTGTATGAAACAATATACTGTAAAAGAAATATCAATGCATCATTAAGAAGCAACACACGAGCTGCAACAATGAACAAGCACAAAAATGGAAGGTATCACAAGATCTTTTCTGCTTTGTTTTTGCCAAGAAAGCTAGACATATTTAGTGCAGCTCTTAGAAGGCAAATGAGATTATATCTATCCAGCAGCAACATGGGGGGTCCCATTTTAAACACTGCTTCAAAAGCAAACATGCACTTTATACAGCTTCTATAATGAGATCATATGTTAAGGGTATGAAACCTCAAACAGCCCCAAGAAGAACAGAAGAAGAAATTCAACTAATTTTCCTCCTTTGCCTATCGACAGTGGCTTGATCTCAGCAGGATCTCCCTTCAGTCCTCCCCACCAAATAATGTTAGAAGGTACTGGAATTCAGTTAAATAAGCTTTAAAATGCTTGTTTACATTTTTGCCTTACAAACATTCTGTATATGTCAGCAAATGTTTCTTGATACTCTATAAACATGAAACATTCTCACATTGGCATTTTTGAATAAATCAAACATGAGCTTGAAATATTGTGTTGTAAGGTTTATGCCAGTTTTTTGCTTCAAAAAGAAGAATTTTTGAAAGCATCGCACTAGGTCTTTTATACAAATGACCCACAGTTAAAAAAATCTGTTGACACATTAAGGTTTAAGGTGTTTAGTTTTTTTTATCAACTTTTAAAAATTCGCCTTTAATTAATTTTGGATCTTTATCTTGATATGTGTTATTTATAGTGCCTTCTGCTATATATTGCACTTTTATAATTCAATGAATTAAGATACATAAGGTACAATATAATACATCAAATAAGGGAAACAGTTTAAATCTCCTGAATATGATTTTGAAACTTTTGGAAATTTAATAGCTCTGGATTGTTTTTGAAATTGCACTGCTAGTGCAGAAAAGCAATGGATTCAACATTATTAACGCTCCACAAGTATGACATGTATCAGGAACTGCAGTTCATTTAACTTACAACAGACAATTATTGTGAAATGGGATGATTATTTGTTTAGAAAGCAAACTTTTGATAATGGTCACTATGCCAGTTGAATGAGTAATCACCAGAGAATAAATAAATATCTGTCACTTTCAGTACATGCCATTAAAAGTAATCCTTTGTGAAAAGTAATTCAATATTTTTGTACTTTTTTTAAAGAAAGTTTAAGAACTTCAGAGAAATAATTCACTATATTCACGTGAATCAAATATCAATTTCAACAATAACCACACACCAATGGCATCTACTGTAGATAAAGATTTTAAAAGATAGTCATTAATGAATGAGAACTACTGTAAGATTTAGACAGTTAAATTTAGTTTGATTTAGACTGTTCAGGAGTTTATAAAGCACATACTGAACTTCTAAGATGTACCTGAAAACTATGATACCTCTGTAGTAATAAGACAAAGAAGCAGGATAAAAAGTGTGAAACCTCTAAATATGTTTATGTACATATGTTTAAGTTACAAATGCTATGGCCAAATACATTGCAATTTCAGCAAATAATAGATTTACCTTATTAAAATGCTTTGAAACAAAGGATATATTTAGCTTGCCGTATCCATTTTGACAGTCCCAATAGGACCATCAGCAGTACAGTGTTGACATAGTGTTAATATAGTATTGACATTAAGAGGTACATCTTCTACAGTTTGTTGTGGTTACTGTTCAGACTGTGCAAATGTTCTTTTCTACAATGAGTCCATTCCACCTCTTGACAAACTGTAAAGATGTGAAATGTAAGCACATCAAGAGGAGGCATTTTTAGTGTATACATGTCACTTTATTATAGCTTTTATGCTATAGCCTTAAAAAAAGACAACATATTTTCGGACTTTGATATAATACTAGGAACTCATGCGTGCATTCTGAAAACACAGGATTCTTCAACTCAGTGTATGCATGAGATGCCAATGACAAAGAAGTGGCAAAGCATTAAAATCCACATGGGTTTTTTCTACATTAAGAAGTGGTACAGAAAAACACAATTAAGGAACATTAAAATGCAGACAAAATCAGATTTCCTTTATAAATAAAAGAAAGCCTTACGACACCATTGAACTGTAGAGAAATAATTCATTGTATTCACTTCAAAATAATTTCAACAATAACAACACACCAAGGGCATCTACTGTCAATAAAAATCTAAATCTAAGAAGAAGTTCTACATTTAAGAAAGAAAACAGACCTAGTCACATCGCAATAAAGCAATCTAGAGAATCACACATGGTTTGCCTAGACCCTTGTCAATTACCACACAGTCAGCAGTGACATGCAAGGTGTGTGGAGGTGTTGCACCAGGTGGGGACCACACTTGTAACAGAAGACAATAAAAAAAGACAAAGGGAAGAAAAACCATACACTCCAACATTTGGCAATGTACTTTCAGTCATAGTCCTGAGCTGCTACATTAATTAATTTGTGATATCCATATTATCGTAGCCCTATGTACATCTCTGTTATGCCATTCCTTGGACATTTCCTTAGGGCTTCAACAAACACTTGAATCTACTGTAGTTGGTAACTGACATTTGGCTGAGTGAGCAGACCTATTTACTGTGGGAGGCTTAGGTTGTTCTGGTATATGTGGATCATTAGATGATAGCCTTTGAGTAAGCTAGCAAGAGCAAGGTCCCATTTCTTTAGATAATAATTAGAACTACACTATTATATGTATGGCATTAAGCTTCAAGGCGATCGTCATTGAGGATCTAGTAAAGGTTGGTCTTGCTCAACTAGCTTGTAAAAGATTTCTGGATGAGCAACAGTTGGAATGGATACAACCAGGACATATGATCATGTAAATTTTGGTATTTCAGAAAGTTTTTGATGATTTTTCACATTGAGTGATATAATTAATTGTATACCACATACAGTACAGTATGTTCCTGAATCATATAAATAATTATAGATTCCAGCATAGTAAGTAAACTAGCCAAGTTTACAAATGATACAAAATAGTTGGAATAGAAAGCACCGTAGAAGAAGCAAAAGAAATTAGAAAAGAAAAACACAAAATCCAAGACTGGGCTAACATTTGGCAGATTACATTAAATATAAGCATGTGCTAAGTATAATTAGCTAATAGCAATATATACAGAATATATACCAGACAGGAAACACAGAGCTTAAAATAGCAACCTATGAAAGTTACATAGTGTTCATGTTAGTACGTAAACATTTTCATCTTCTAGACAGTACTGGGAACTATTAGGAACTATTACAAAGGCAACTAAACATCGGATATAAACAATATGTCAGCATAAAAGTGTTGAATTTAAATCAGGGGATGTTATATTAAAAGCACTAATAAAATCTCATTTAAAAATGTTGTGTACAGTGTTGGTCTCAATGTTACAAAATAGATCAATAGTGCTCTGGAACCAGTCCAAAAAAGAATGATCAGGTACATTCCTTGGCTTAGAGGATTGCCCTACTTTCACAGGCTAAATGAACTGAATCATCTTTGTCTTGAAAAGAGACAAAGTTAAAACAGTATTCATTTTCAGAATCATAAGTGAATTGTGCACAAGAAATATTACCACAGGATAAACGTGGAAAGCATCAGTAAATGCATCTAAACAGAGGACACGATACTAGCTATAATGTACCCAGTGTAAAATCTTCAGAGGGAAAATCTTCCATTGGATGATTCATAATAAATTCAGACAACTTAGTAGAAAATCATTCAAAGGTCTTCAATCTGACTCCCCAATATCCAAAGTATAAAAGTCACAAATGAGAGTTTCTTTACATTTTCTTGTCACTGATTTCTTCTTTGTTGCCTTGTGATTGATCTGGGCAAAACAAATTGAAATAAAGGTCAGAATAAAATATTATCACTGTAGCAACAAGATTGGTGATAATGGAAGCTACAGGGCTGCCTCGTTGCACTTAATTCAATCATATAATCCTCTTTAAAAAACAACTGTTATCCATTCAAGGAAAATTCTGTAGTTGATATATTCAGCTCACTCATGCATTGTGTAATAATATACTGTACAAAACCACTTTCCAGTGTGTGTATATGCTCGACAGTGAAGGAGTAAGGTCAGTCACAATGACTTTGGTGTACAGTATGTCACCGAATGACAGATGTGGGAGAATGTCAACAGCTTGGTGGCTATGTTTTACATGTAATGGGCACTACTTTTGTCAAGTTTGGTGTTTGATTATTTATTGCATGTTTGTTTTTCTCCTTTTATGTTCTTCCCACTGCCCCAGCATAATCAGCAAAGTGGGCAGTAATTGTTATGGATTGGGTGACACACTGCTTGCCAGTTAGATGCCTGTCAGTACCAGTCAGAGGTAAAGTTTAAAGCATGTGGAGATTCTGCTATTGCGTGTAACCAGCTCCCAGAGAGTGGATTGACTGGTTTGAAATAAAATTTTATAACACTTTTTATGTCTCTGTTGTGATGTAGCCAGCAGCCATATCACCCTTCAACTCACAACTGACAACCCACTGACGCTATGCAGGTGTGAGCCTGGTTAGTACCTGGAGGGGAGACCTCCTGGGAAAAACTAAGGTTGCTACTGGAAGAGGTGTTAGTGGATCCCATATGGAAGCGCCCTACCTGTGGTCCTAATGCCACAGTATAGTGAGGGGGACACTATACTGTAAAAAGACACCATTTTTCAGATGTCCTGACTCTCTGTGGTCATTAAAAATCCCAGGGTGTTTCTCGAAAAGAGTAGGTGTTACCTTGGTGTCCTGGCCAAATTTCCCATTGGCCTTTACCAATCATGGCCTCCCAGTAATCCACATACAGTATATGAAATGGCTTCTCCTCCCCACTGATAGCTGTGTGTGGTGAGCGTTCTGGCACATTGCATCGCATCATCCAGGTGGGTGTTGCATGTTGGTGGTGGTGGAGGGGAGCCCCCATTACCTGTAAAGAGCTTTGAGTGGAGTGTCCAGAAAAGCACTTTATAAGTGAAAGCAATTATTATTAATTATTATTGCAAAGGAACAACCCTTCTGCAAGGCCACAGTTAGAATGGAACATATTATTTTAGGATAGGCAGGACAAAAGGTATCGTGTTGAGTTTTTTTTTTTCTTTAGTACAGCAGAAGGAACTGTGTCTGAATAGCTGGGACTAGGTATTCATCGGGAGTACAGATTATGACAGTGCAAAAGGGAATCTTGAAGCTGGTGTTTATGTATTTTTTATTAAAGGAAGGCCAATTCAGTCCTTTTTAACACTGCAAGCAATGGAGAGACAGGACTGTGTGTCATGCCAAGAGCACGCATTGGAATTGTATTTCAGTGGTATTTGCGAAGCATAGAGGCTTAAAAATCAAACTGAACCTCAGATTTCCACTTTCTCTTTTGAAAATATATGGAAATGTGTTAGTGCTCATAGTAAATAAACTTCTTACTTTCAAAGACAACACATTTTAGTAGGTGAAACCCCCATGTTAAAAACTCTTTTCCAAAATAACATGTGCTGTAATGTGTTTTCCTTACAATGTTCAATGCCTCTTCTTTCTCTCTTTTTTGTCCTCAGCCAAATAACAGACAAGGTCAGTGCAAATTAAATGTAAGAAGCATATTGACAAAAAACGTGTTGTCTCATATTCACTGTGATTTCCCACGTAAATTACAACATGCAGCAATCACAGGGCATCTGGGTTTAGAAGGATTTCATTTCAAGTCCTTCAGAACATGGAAGATAGATGTCTTTCTATGAATTTTTACTCCACCAAGCCCAAAATGAAATCCATAAAAATAAGATGGAGACTTATCGTGACAAGTTGTCAGGTCAGAAGCCGTGTGACATTGAAGAGGATCATGACCAAAATAATGTAATGTATTCCAGTGTGTTTTCCCCCCCAAGAAAATTATGATTTATCTACTTTTTCTCCATATTTTAACACAAATCTTTAAATGTCTAGACTGCACGATCACTAAAATCCAGTAAAAAAATACTGTCCATTGTACTAGGAAATAAAACCTTTTTCTCTTTATGATCTAATGAGAAAAAAAAACAACGTATTTTTAACCCTAATATGCAATTTTAAAAGCAGAGTGAAGTGTTATACAGAGCACAGAAATTTTGGAAAAAAATATCAACAACATACAAACAGATATGGAAGAAACAATGTTTGAGAAACCAAGGGAAAAACTAAAAATCTGATGCCTTGTTTCATTGCACATTTTTGTGATTTTGTTGTTGCTATTATTGCTTTTAATAAACTAAAATATTTTCAATTAGTTTTAACATACAGTACAGTATACTAAATATACAAAATATGGAAAACTAAGTTTAAATATGGTTTTCTCCATCAGGCAATTATAAATTCATTCTGCTGGAGATATTGTCTTGATTATAAACTATTGAAGACCATTCTTTTTGTCAGCATTGTGTGCATGTTACCTGAGACTAGAGGGATGTGTGGGTTTGTGTACAAATCCAATAACAATAGCACAGAAACAACATTGATTCAGTGCACTTACAACAATAATAAACTGTATAGCATTGAGAATAGTATCATCTCACAGTATGAGAGATGTCAATGTGTCTGTTTCCGTCAAGTTTGATCAACTCAATTAAAGCCCTATCATGACGAGCATAAATATACTGCTTTGCTCATAATACGATTTTTCACCTGTAAATTAACCTGCATTTTTCTTCGCTATATATAGTACTTTTTTAATTTGCCACAGAGAATATAATTATTATTTGCTAGCTCTTTTAGTTATACAATTTAAGTGATTCAGATTTATCTAAAGAGGCTTCCCCGGTTTTATTTCTTCAGAGTTGTTCTTTGTACTTGCTGATTATTGATTATTACAAAATAATTGGTCTTTCATAACTGACCACAAAACATTGGGATACTAGAGATTTTGTCAGATGTCAAATTATAATCTAGTAGCATTCACTTATATCTTTATTAAATTGTAAGAATCAGTATTGTAATAAATATGGGAATGTCAAGATGAAACCAATTTAAAATACCTCATTATTCATCCACCACTCTCAGGAATGAAATGTGGTCACGTGCTTCAGGTTTTTTCTTTGCTTCCTTGGCGCAATGAGATTGCTGAGCACTGAACTTAAATAACAAAAGAACATACTGTAAGAACAAAGGGATAGTTAGAAGTGAGAGGAGGATTTTGAAATATTGTAAATTTTAGTTGTGAGTAATCTACTCTAATTAAGATTAAAGATGTTTGTTCATCTTTTCAGTGTAGGACATAAGCCCCACTATTTGTATCTGGACAAATTCCAATCATATTCCAAGGCAGTCATAATTGCATACAATATTTTATATGAGACATTACTAATGTGTTATACAGTACACATTAGTATAACATAACATGCCTTGCGTTCTATGCTTTAAACTATTTACTACATTTTAATTGCTTACCTACACTGTCTAGAATATGTAAATCACATGTCAATGTAAATACCTTAATTACTGGCTACTTCTTCTCAATCCATTTTGTATTTATACTTTATGTTTTTACTACCTGCTTATAATCCCTGTTACCTGTTTGCTCTGTTTGAATTGAATCTAAATATTTTGAATTTCCTTTGCAGTGTTTGCTTATCCTCTTAATTTGGTATAATCTGCAAATTTGACAAATTTACAGACTAGTAAACATAATTTTTTAGCTTTTGATTTATTCACTTTTGGAATAATTTGTTCTATATTTAAATGGTTGCCCTTAATTTTCCAGTGATTTTGCATCTATTCTATCCCATTTTACTGCTTTCGAACTGTCCCATTCCTTCAAAATCTTCTTTCTGGAAGTTTCTAAATATACAGTACCACAAAGCACACTATATCATGATGCCAAGAAAGTTGAATTGTTCTTCTGCACACCATGTCCTAATTCATGTGTTGTTTTGATGTATTATTATTTGTAATCGTTCACATTTAGTGCTGGTAGGATTCATGACAATACAAAAAATGTCACCCTATTCTTCAGTTTCATGTTATCTTGTTTCAATTGTCATTTGTGCCCACATGGATAACAACAAATACTGTAGGCCATCACATTCCATAGCTAGGAGCCTCCATGGATAATATTAATCACTTTAGCTCCAGGAAGACCACAAACTGTTGTAGTCTAACAGTCCCTGATACAAGTTTTACTTGCATTATTTTGGAGAGTGGGATCTTTAAAAAACCACCACTATCTTTTTCAGTTTTAGCAACAGACAAGTCCTTGCCTTGGGTTCACATATCTGATTCCATGACCTAGAATGGGAAAATGTTGTAAGGAGATGTGCTGCTATGTGGTATTTTTTTTAACAGGTTGGTGGGATTTCTTTCTTTTCACCTATGATCTGCTTCTGACAGTATGTTTCTGCAACTTGTTTTTCTGACATTCCAGGGTACACACCTTCTAAAGTTCAAATCAATCTGTCTTCTCATATATGAAGCTTAGTGCAAAATAACACAGAAACACAGAAACAGCAGCTGAGGGAGGTAATTCTGTTTTCTAAACAAGAAAGGGCCCATTACAGAGCAGTCTGCTCTAGTGTACAATATTCTTTAAACAAGACAGTGCACCCCAGAGATCCAAATTGTGCCTGGAGGGCACTAAAAGGAAACAAATCTTCTTCAATACACAGCTGTTTACTCCTACATTTAGTCTCTGTCTCTTATGTGAACAAAAGTACAGTATCTGCTACAGTATCTTCTGGTCCCCAAAGTGTAGTGTTGTTTTAGATCTGTAAGCAGGCAAAGCTCACTTATTATGGTGTGCTTCAGAGGATGAGAGAGAATCCAAAAGTTGTGGCCTAACCTGCCAGAACTTCGGAATCTGAAACTAGCTGGGTGGCGCCTGGAACACAAAGAATCGGCCCAGTGGTTCACAGTCAAGCTTATAATGAACACTTACAAGTTTACAGAGCTGCTCTAACATTGCCAGATCCTCCTATATCCCGGATACAATTAGCTCAGTACTAGGAAATCATGGAGATCTCTTCTTTGTCATCAATAAGCTCACTAAACCTCCTGACATCTGTTCTCTCCACCACCCCTGAACTCTGTCTACAATTACTTGAATCAAGCCTCAATCTTGCAATGATTTCAGACAACTACTTGAGCCCTAGATTTTCTGCTGATCTTCCCTCTGTACCGGATATTTTCTGAATTTAGCTTAGTTAACTCCGATCAACTTCCAAAAATTATTTTCCAAAAATTATTACCACCTATAAAACATCTTCTTGTTGCCTAGATCCCCTCCCTACCTCTTTATTGAAAGCTTGCCTCCCAGAAATATGCCTGTTAATTTCAAACATCATCAACTGATATAATAATAAATTATAGACCCATTTTAATTTGCCAGGATTGTGAATGATTTACTAATTGCCTCTGACTCAGGGGCTATAAGTATGCCAATGTTCCTTGATCTTTGTACTGCTTTAGATAAACTAAAACATTTTGTTATTACGTGTTATTAGTTTGTTTCTAAATAGGTTTAAAAACATTTTTGTTTATCAGTGGTATGGTCTTTAACTGGTTTTATCTGACTTATCTGACTGGCAGCCAACATTTTGTCTCTTGGTCCTCATAAATCCACCATGACTCCAGTCAATCTCGGTGTGCCTCAGGGTTAAGTCATGAGCACTAAACGGATGTCCCACCATTGTCTTCTGGTCTGTATTGGCTTATGGTACTGATTATTTATGTCTATGTATAACTAGTATACCCTCAACACATAATAGTATTAGAGTACTATTAAGTCAATTTAAAGAACCACTGTCATATACTGATCAGAAGGTGACTCTATTTATTTTTTAAATAGAAAGTTAAATCATATTTGAACATGAAATGACATCAGTTTAGTGTTCCATTAAATGGTGGTTGAAAACAAGGGAAAGGTTACATACAAAGGAGCCTTTCTATTCATCTTTCTTTCATGGTTAGTAGTAGCTAAATAATTCAATGATCTCATTCTGTTCTTTTGTGAAGCAAGCCAGGGTCTTAGTATCAACAACAAGGCTCAGAAGTTGGGTAACTTGTTCCTGACTCCTAGGACTCCTGGTGTAAAATAAATGCCTTTTATTCGCTCAAGCAACATAAATAGCAACACAGTCACATACTGTAGATAAAACATCCCATCATATCACATCACTCTCAGTAGCTGCCTATCTAATTCTGGGTCAATGTTGCCAGGAGCCTGTCTCAGTAAGCACTGGATGCAAGTGGATTAAAGATAAAACATACAGTTTTATTAATACAAATAATTAAATGAGTAAAATAACCAAGAAAAAGTTTAATATGTGTACATGAATATATTTGTCCTAGCACACAAATGGCTGATCATTTAGTCAAGGACCACAAGATATCACAAGTTAATAATAAATAGGATTAAGATATAGTGTCCATACCTAGGCTAGTAGTCAACCCATACTGTAAATATCAGTTTTATACATTTAAAATCACATTCATGCAATATAAAGATAAGTAACATTCAATTAGTGTACTCAATGGATGATTTTAAAATGTGTTATAAAGATTGATTAAAATATGAATATTGAATATATATATACACTGAATACTGTATATACATTGGAGATCCAGGGCTAATCCAGATGTAGATTGAATGTTGTATTGAGCGTTGTATTGTCTGTTGGTTCTGTACTGAAGCAAGTGCTGTTAGCCCAGAAGGGGTAAAGGGGTTCCATCTTAAAGATCTGTGACTAAAGCTGGGGAAAAAAAACATAGAAGTCTAGTCATTGTTTTTATAGCTGCTACACTGAAAATTTAGCTCTGTCACAAAGAGTCTAGCTGTATTATTTTGTTGGTCAGGAGAAATTAAAATTGGGGAGCTCATCACAATACCTCTTCTTGCAGAAAAAGTCTTGGCCAAAATTCTGTTTTACATATAATAATTAATAATAATAATTGCTTACACTTATATAGCGCTTTTTCTGGACACTCCACTCAAAGCGCTTTACAGGTAATGGGGACTCCCCTCCTCCACCACCACATATGGACTGTCTCTCAACTTGGAGTTACTTAAAAAGTTTCTTTGCGGTTGCAGGATGGACAATGTCATAGTTACCTGGTTGGTGTCTTAGGATGCCAGGTTTCAAAGCGAGAAGAGGAAATCCTGCTTTGCAGTGTGCAGTAATACATCATAGGATCATAAGGTTTAGTGTTCATCACTACTCAACAGGCTCCTCACTCTTAGGTTATCCTAACCCTGTCAGTGGATAATTGACCGTCCATGTGGCTTTTCACTTATTGGAACTAAAGACAGACAGATGTTAGCATGGACAGTTCATCCTTGCGCGTGTTTAAAACTGACAAGAGGAACTGAGCTGTGCCAGGTTCATTTGCAGTTCAAAGCAATAGAACTTTTATAAAAACCCTTATTTAACATGTGAGTGTAGGGCATTCCTTTATGGATAAAAATCAGTTGTTAAACTAATTAAAGTCCTGCTGCTGCTAGATAAACTCAATGTGTGTTACTCTGATGAAAGATGGTGAACTTCTGGATTTGGATATGTAAAAAAATTGAGGCCTTATTAACAGTGACAGCATTTGTTCATTTGTAGTACAGTAAATCCCTTAGTCTCTGTAAACTGCTTTGATACAGTACATACAAATATTAACATAATTATTGTAGTTTTAATGTAAGAATTACATAATCTTCCATGTTTAAACTAATGATATTACTTAAATTTATTAATTAAACATACCTCACACTCCTGCAAATAATACTTAGCTTCTAATTCTGTTTCTCATTAACATGTGACAAGTAGTGGATAATAATACATTTCCAGAGTTGAACTTCAGGAGGCAAATCCAAAGTCAATAATGTATTGCAAATCTCTTTATGGAAATTATCATTTAATAATTCATTGGCAATTTCATTTCAATCAAGAGCTAGAGATATGATCTGTGCCAAGATTATCAGTTTTTACTCTTCTCAGTTATTTAGGTATTGCTGTGTTCCTAGGACTGTACCCGAAGTGACAGGAGGAATGGACAGTAGGAAGAACAATATTATGGTAAGGATGTACAGATCCAGTGGAGTACGCTGCATTAAAATGCGGTAGGTGTGGCGCATCATACCACATTATAACGCATTTAATTAAAATATGGTAATAGTATTCGGAACCACCTTATAAAACCTTGTAAAACCGGCAGATGGAGCTAATAAAGCTTGACCTCTCACGTACAGCATTTGAACTGACACCAGAAAACGCCCGGTTACGAATCCCAGTCACTGCATAAGGACAATCTTTTTCCAATTAAGAATTTAAGTTGTATACTCTTTAGACATTTAAGAATTTTAAACTGTGTATTACGGCATGTTAATTATTAAACATTAAAAAGTCAGTATATTTTATAAAAGCAAGATTGCTCAGTTGGACAAAAGTACTTTCAGTTTGTTTCTTATATAGTGAATACATAAAAATAGTCCACTATTATAGCTTGTTGGCAGCTCTGGCGTGAATATGTGTATCTGGATAAATTAAGTGATATTATTGTGATTAAGAATATCTTTGTAAAATTCTTTAAGTTAAACAAAGGAGGGAAGAAGGATTATTTTTACAATTGGCAAATCCAAAATTCTGACTGATTTAATTCCCCTCATTTAGCTGAAATGGATAAATAAATCATGCAGTAGTTATATTAACAGACACTCCGCCTCAAACCTGTGTTGTACAGTGATATAGATGTGGGTAATGTCATCCCCATTAAACAATGTGCTTATCGCGCAAATCCTGCTACACTAAAAATTAGACACAAGAAGAGTGTTATTGGACAATGTTATGAGGCTCTGGCGGAATTTCTCTGCAAACTGAAGAGTTATAGAGGAGACATGTTATGTATCGCCTCTTTTTACACTTGTAAGAACATTCCAATGTTAATGCGATATGATTAATAACCTTTTAATTCTGAAGCTGTTAACTCTACTTCACACCTATATGTCAAGATCACAGTTTCAAAATAAAAAAAAACATCAAACTTTGATTGGTTGAGAACGTCATGATTGTTTCACAATTTGTTACATTTGGTTTGAATGATGGCTGTGTGGACAAGAATGCTGCATAGATTGTGTAGACAGCTCATACTGCAGAGCACCTAATCTACAGTATACAGTATTTCCACCGGATCATCTTTAAGTTATACTGTATATCCAGACATACACATACACATACTGTACTGTATCAAAATCAGTCAGAACTATACAGTTTTGAACCGCTGATCTCATTTATTGCACCTCTTGCAGAAACTACTCTACTATTTACATTGACAAAACTGCCAGAAAACTGGCTAAACATTTCAGGGTTGTATCAGAGCAACAAGGATCAAAGATCTCTGCAAGCTGATAATTTTCCATTTTTCTTCTCCTGGCAATAATTACATTGACCTGTCCATTCTTCTCCTATAAATATATAATTTTTTTATTAGAATGTATACAGTATGCATCATTTGAAATTCAATAAAATGTGACATAATCAGAAGGAGGTAAATACTTTAGGAAAGCACTGTATACTGTACATATACTTAACTGCTTCTATTAGTGCTGATTAGCAATTTTATTTTTTGTGCTGACTATTAAGTATTCTGTTCACACCAGTAAAAAAGCAGAATGTCCTTTTATGATGTGCATACAGATCAGGAAAAACCGACTAGCACATACTCTGTGTAGGCTGTAGTTGTGCATTTTGCTACTATTTGCATTAAGGGCAAGTAGCTTTGAAAAGTGTGAAAGCACAGTGCCCGTACGTGTGGCATGATACATATGTATACTGTACCATATGGTCAATGTCATTTATAATTGGTTTCCCACTTACTGTAACTGTGTGTTCAGTGCTCTGCTGTAATAATTCCTAGTTGTCTTATTAACATTCATGTGAGTCACATCCTGGTCCAGCCTGGCAGATGTACTGTAGTCCAATGTAATGTAGTCCCTCCCATCAGTCATTTTCGACTACCAAGTTGGAGGAGTGAAGATAGAAGATAATTAATCTGTGCAAGCTCCACATTAATATATTGATGCATAGCCAACTATACAATAATTTAAACATAAAACATCTTGATGTAAAATTGATTGTTTAATTAAATACTGTGGTAAAAATATCCAGAAAGTATACTCATTGAAATTGTGCAAATGGAATTATAACAGAATTTATAATAGAAAATTTGGGAGGAAGATTAGATTCTAGTCTCACACACTTCCACTTGCCAACATATACTGTAGATGTCTTGCAACAGGGATTTCCTTTAGAGCATTTCTCGAACCCTTCTCCCCACCCCATCTACACCCCTGCAGCAGCTCCCTGGCTCATTCCTTACTGTAGTAAGGGAGGTCTGGACAACCGTGTCCTTCTATCAGGGTTGCTAAATCTGTCAGCAAAGCGAGCTACACCAAATATATTCTGCATATCCTGTCTCTCTTGTGCATTTATAAGGATTTAACCAAACTGCTCAATTTGTGCCGATTTCCAAAGTGCTCATTTCTCAGAAAGACAGTGCTAAGCGAGGTATTGCTGTACAGTATATATGTTTACAGCCCACTAAGCGTGCTGTAACGGATCTTTTATATAGGTAGGTCCAGGATAACAGACATACCAAACACCCATAAGGCTTAAAAACACTGCTCTTTACACTGCAGTGAGAGAAAATCCAAATACACCACAAACCAAAACACCAAAACAAAAGCCTAAGATTTTCGAACAGCTGTCTAGATTTCTTCACAAAGTCCCTTTCTACCATACTTAACAGCTAAGCTGCTTACAGGCTATTACCACACATTCTGCCCTCCTGAGACTCTTCAAAACTTACAAAATCTCAAACTCACAAAATAATTGCCAGTTCTTATCCTTCTGATTGATGGAGCACAAAGAGGTTCTGCCTTCTGTCCTCCAGACTGCAGCTATCACTCGTAATGACTAAAACAGACCAATTGTCATCCAGCAAGTTCAAGACAAGATGGCAGCCTTGTCTGGACCACATTCCCCAGAAAGTTTTGAGGACTGAGCTGCTTGTCCCAGTCACCTGAGCACTTGTCATCCAGCAATCTTGTCTGAACCTGCTGTGCTCTTACAAATTTACTGTATATCACCTTGGGCTGCTTTGGTGAGTCATTCTGTAAATATAGGACTGTGACTAAAAACTAATTAAATAAACAAATAAAAGTACCAGAGTGGCACTGTGATGTGACAGTTTGTACTGCTCCAGGTCCGTAGTTCAACTTCTCCCTGAGGCATCTTCTGTGTGCAGTTTGCATTTCCTCCCTGTGCCTGTGTTGCTCCAGTTTTGTCCCACTTCTCAAAGGCATGCTGAGTAGGTTAATTGGTTTCTCTAAACTCTCCCTGAGTTCATGTGTGCCTTACCCCAGGACTAGTCCAACCTTATGCCCTACAGTTCCAAGATATACCAGGAATAAGCAGCTTCTTGATAACATGGATGGATAAATGTGCAAAACAAAATGTCAGTGTTGCATTAAAACCCTTTTCTAAGATTTTTGTAGAGCCCATGCATTTATCATGGATTATAACTGACCACTATAGAAATAAATAATTTGCAAAGGTTAGAGTAATGATTAATATTTTACATCATAACTCAGAGAAATACTGTTATGTACAGTAGGTGCTCAATGATATTTAGGCTGAATTAATTGTAAACTATTACATTACATCCTGACCATTTCCAATGTGGAGACTTTTAGCCAGATTATATAGCAGAACTATTAAGGAAGACACCTGTTTTGTTAAACATTATTTAATGTCTCTAATGTAGAAGTACAGTAGATTACTTATACTATTACAAAATTCTTTAAGTATACAGATAAGAGATGAAGTACAGAAGTTCATAAATTTCCTGGCGAGGATGTGAGAGCAGGAAAATGTGTTACTGGAGTAACTTGAGACCAATCTCAAGCACAAATCTAAGACAAAAAATCTGAAATTTAAATAAAGGGATTAATGGAAGAATATGTGAACAAGGTTTCACCTATTGCAGGATATTTACATATGAAGAGTGATCATATGGGGATGTCTGGGCCTGGTATTTCATTCTCCTTGAAAAGTGTATTGTACAGTCAGCGTCTGTGCCAACTAGCCAGCTTGTTTGGTTGGGAAAGCTAATCATATTTGGGACCTCCTTAGTGTTATCACTAAAAATGTCAACCTCATTTATTTTTGTAAAGGAAGTACCCTATTTAAAATATGCATTTAAATGATATTTCAAGTAGTGATTTAAAGGAGTGTGCTGGTGAAAGGTTTGTTCTTTCTAGATGAAGTTTTCTAGTTCTTGATTAAGGTTTCTAAATGCAGATAGAAAATTGCAATTTTCCAGATGATGTACATGTGTTTTATATTAGTTTTCTAAGCTTTTATTCCTTCCCCGTGGCCCTCTTAGGTAAAGATTTAGATCTTTAGAATTGGTTGCATAATACTCAGATGATGGAGCTTGAGTAAATGACTGGTAGATGGGATGGATAGATTTTTAAAAGTTAATGTTCAATTTCATCATTACTAATATTTTGTTACTAATCAACAAAGAGGAAGACGGAGTCATGTGAATATGTCTGGCCAGGTGTACAAAGGAGTTGCTTTCTAAGCAGAGCTAATTAGCACTTTCAGTCTGGGCTGTGAATGTGACTCATGATTAATTGTTTCACAATAAATTGAGCACGTTGTGATTCGACACATTGGCTTGGCTTCCCTGCACCATTGAATGAGGCAGGCAGGCTGCTCTTGATTTAAAATGAATCCCTAAGAGAGAATGGCTGTCTTTTCATAAAAATACAATGTAACAACTTGTAATGGAAAGTTAAAAAAGGTAACCCAAAGTGAATTGCTATTTTTAATTCAGGACGAACCCAATGCAAGAGCACCAAGTGGGTAAAGAATTACTACTATCCAATGACCTTTCTTAAGACTTCTGTTTAAATGCCTAGGTTTTAAAGTTAACTTTTTTTTATATGAACAGTATACAGTATGTACACTTTTCACCATATATAGTTTCTACAATGCATGTTTAGAATCATTGATTACAATGATTTCCTACTGATCATTCATTTTTCTAATTGCAAGAGGTTAAAATTCTCTTTGATCATATTGCATATTATTTGATTTACACAGTTATTGCTGAAGAAAAAATATTTGTGTCTTTATCAACAACGTCTCGGCTTAAAATGTGGAATTTTCTTTAGTTTTAGTTTTAATTGCTTATTTGTCAGAATCAGATATTTGGTCTCCTCATGAGGCGCAAAATCTTTTAAAGCTTGCCACAGCAAGCATATTTTAGATCATGTAGCAGTATCCTTTTTGCCTAATAAAGAAGAAAAGATATATTTACTTTGGAAATTCTGTGATACAAAGAGATGAAATGGATCAGGTCAGAGTAGGAAGTCTTTTGTACTGCTGTTTGATGTAAGATGGTATTTCGGTTAAAAGGGCATTAAACATTATCCAGGATGGAAATATTCAAGGGCAAGGTAAGTTGAAGGGGCTCCTCAAAGTGAGGAAAACTTGAACTGCACTCCAGTAGCACTGTGTGTTATTTGTCATATTGAAAAGGACAAAAGAATTCACTTAAGCTTCTTTCACCTATGAACCTCCATTGCTTTTTTATTAAGCAACCCTAATAGATGGGGGAAATAATGTTTATGGAAAACTGAAATTTCACTTATTTTCTTAAAATAAATCTGCTTATTTAAAATAAATAACAATACCAATCCAAATTATGGTACATATATTTTTTTTCCTTTTTGGTTAATGCTGATACCAAAAAGCTCCAAAAGGTCATGACTTTATTGAAGTTGTTGGGCATCAGAAGCTTAAGAAAAAGGCTTTTGACATGTATATTCTGTAATTCACTCCAGATAAATCAATGACAGTCAAATGACTGTGATTTCAGAACAACTTTTCAATGAAAATCTATGTTTCTCTGGAGCAACATGCTTTGTTTAAAAGTTATTTCCACAAGTGTACTGTATTTTGTTCAAAATAATTAAATTGACAAAACTCAGTTCTTCACAGTAAGCAGGCAGCGGATATCACTGAAGGAATACAGCAGACAAGCACCCTTGGAAATGAGCAGAAATACCCAGGAAATTATTTATGATGACCAAAACAGTAAATAACTGCATTACCATTTGTCAGAGCCTTATGAATTAGTTCCTGAATTACACAGAATTACCTGAATGGTCTGCTGAAACAAAAACGTGATTGCATTATAATATTTTTACAATTTCTATGAGCATCATGAATGATTTCTTGTCAAAAATAAATACATAGAATATATAATATCTGTGATGTTTATGTTATCACATATGAAGAGAATTTCAAAGCCTAAAGCTCCCAGTGCCAATCCTGGCTCATCTCCACCACACATAACCTGCACTGCTTGACAGCTAGGCCAGAGAAACAAACTAGAAAAACCCACAAACAATTCCGGTACTTATTAGTAAGCGTCAGGTTCCTCTGCACTGCCAACTGTGCTGTGCCAATTTATTTCCTCTTAGGGATACATTTCTAGCATATGAACAGCACATTTAGAGAGCGGAAATGCACTCAGGAGAGTCATCATAAATTGTATTTAACTATCAGTGAGACACTTTCTCTCCAAAAGGACTGCATTATAAACCTTGGGCATTTACCTGCCCTTGACTGGCAATTAATATGTATCAAGTATCCTGCTGGATGATTTATGTTGTTTTCTCACCCCAACCAAAAATAATGTGAGACCTGCATTGCTCCCCATCCCCCTGCATCTTCCGAGCTGTGGCGGAGGCTAGCTGGCCTTTCACTGGCTGATGTCAGTCCACACAGACTCACTTGGGTAGCTGGCTGCATGTCAGAGGTGTGTGTGGGTAGGTAGGTTAATTAGTTATTAGCTAATATTGTATATTTAAAGATCACAGGAATAAACAACAAAGTTCTTACATCATTCAGGGCTAACAAAAAAGTAATGAATAAATGTAGCAATTTAATAAGGATTTTCTGTTTTTAACATAGGGTAGCTTAGTTGTACATAACACAACATCACTTTATTGGCTCTATACAATTTCTTGCATTAGGAATTCATCTTTTCGCAAACCCCAGCTTGCTCTCCATGAGACACAGACAGGGATAGAGAAGCTTGGGGTCAGAGCACAGGGTAAGCCATTGTCAACCTTCCAACCACAGGCGCAGATCCTTAACCACAGAGCCACCGCTTCACCGATACTGAGAAGGTTTGCAAGCCCAAATATATTTACTATGTTAGTACGTTTTGTATTGTTATGTCATGTCACAAAAAAATATAATCTATATCAAAATATCAATATAATATCTTCAGAGGACATCGGAAATGGAGAAGTTAATGACTATCATTTTAGAGAGGGTTACAAAGTCATTTCTAAGCATTTAGCAATTCATTCAATTAACCACTGTCAAACAGATCATCTACAAATGGAAAATATTTAAGACCTCAGTGACTTTACCTGGGACTAGTTGTCCTTCTAAATCACTCCAAGAGCAACTCTAAAAAATTATCCAAGAACTCAAAAGAAACCCCAGAATAACATTTAAAGAGCTGCTGGTCTCTGTCTCTACAGTTTTCATATCTCAGCATTCAGAAAAAGAGTAAACAAGAAATAAATAGCATTGCCTCCCATCTCAAGTTCACCAGAGAGCACCTGAATAATCCTTAAAAAATGCTAGAAGAATGTTTTTTTGACGGTTGTGCTGAACGTCTTGGCTACAGTAGGAAAAGTCGAAGTTCCAACCAAAACCCCAGGGAAATGTTATGGCTGGATCTGAAGCAAGGAAACCTTTACAAATGAACTGGCAAATACCACCAACTTGAGGCATTTCAATAAGGAAGCATGGACTAAGGTTCAAAGCTGTCACGTGAGACTGATGGACAGTTATAGGAAATAGTCAAAGTAAAATAGTAAAAGTTTATTCTGTGCTGAAAAGAGAAGAAAATAAACACAATTGTTTGGCTGTGGAGCCTTCTCACCTGAAGAAGGCTCTACAGCTGAAACATTGTGTTTCTTTTCTTCTCTTTTCAGCATGGAATAAATATTTACTTGTTTCTTTGCAGCCTATGCATGCTGATGCAGCTATCTACTTGAACTACAGTACTTAAGTTATAGGAAATGCTTAGTTGAGATTTTTACTGCTCATGGAGGTGACACCTTTAAGTGAATCTAAGGTCTTCACATACTTAATCACACTAGGATATTTGCTGTTGTATCATATTAGTAATAAAACAATTCAAATGTATCTTATTTTGCTGCATTATACATTTAATCAGGTTATCTGTCTTTTTGCAAGACTTTCATGAAAATATAATTGTATTTTAGGTCTATAAAAGACCAAAACTAGAAGATTCTATGTGAGAATATGGACCAATCTAGGGATTCAGAAACTTTTTTTTGTACTGTAGGCCTACAGTGTGTGATAACTTTTATTTTACTGAAGTAGAACAGGCGGAACATAAGTCATCACTATAACATGAAAAAACACGAACATTTGCAAAGCAGGGAAGTCATTCAACCCATCTTGTGTATTGGTTACAAATACTGTAATTTGTTTATCCAAGGATCTCATATGTATTAGCTGACACCTGAATGATTTAAGAGAATTTACTTTAAAAATGTGCTTAGGAAATCCATTCTTTAACTGAATTAGTAAAGAAGTATCTACTATTTTTGATTCAAAATGCAGCTACACTTAGCTTCTGTTTACATTATGTGTCCTCGATATTCTTCAAGGTTTACTTTGCCAGTGCCCTTCAGAATATTAAAATAGTGTACTTCTCTTGAATGTGGGGGTTATGAAATGGTGAAATTCAGGAATTGACTGAGCGGTTTAGTCAATCAGTGAAATAATTATTCATAAACCCCAAATTGTATGTGATTTCTAACCATATACACGAGCGGCTGGTATAATAATAATAATAATTTCTTACACTTATATAGTGCTTTTCTGGACACTCCACTCAAAGCACTTTACATGTAATGGGGACTTCCCTCCACCACCACCAATGTGCAGCATCCACCTGGATGATGCGACGGCAGCCATAGTGTGCCAGAACGCTCACCACATATCAGCTATCAGTGGGGAGGAGAACAGAGTAATGTAACCAATTCATAGAGAGGAATTATTAGGAGACCATGATTGGTAAGGGCCAATGGGAAATTTGGACAGGATGCCGGGGTTAAACCCCTACTCTTTTCGAGAAACACCCTGGGATTTTTAATGACCACAGAGAGTCAGGACCTCGGTTTTACGTCTCATGCGAAGGACGGCGCCTGTTTACAGTATAGTGTCCCTGTCACTATACTGGGGCATTAGGACCCACATGGACTGCAGGGTAAGTGCCCCCTGCTTGCCCCACTAACACCTCTTCCATCAGCAAATTTAATTTTTCCCAGGAGGTCTCCTATCCAGGTACTGACCAGGCTCACACCTGCTTAGCTTCAGTGGGTTGCCAGTTGTGAGTTGCAGGGTGATATGGCTGCTGTCATTGACCTGGGATTTTTAATGACCACAGAGTCAGGACCTCGATTTTACGTCTCATCCGAAGGACAGCGCCTTTTTACACTATAGTGCCGAGTCACTATACTGGGGCATTAGGACCCACACAGACTCTCTGCTGGCCCTACTAACACCCTCTTCCAGCAGCAACCTCAATTTTTCCCAGGAGGTCTACCATTCAGGTACTGATCAGGTTCACACCTGCTTAGCTTCAGTGGGTTGCCAGTTGTGAGTTGCAGGGTGATATGGCTGCAGGCTATAACAAGAGGCACGTTAATTTTTTATTCTGTGGCATAGCTTTGTTGAGAGATGTAATAATCCAGGGACACTTGGTTAAACAAATATTTATTACAATGGCAAGACACATACTACGCCACACACAACATACACACAAAGTTACATTATACACAGTATTTACGGACTAGGCGTTTCAGAGGCCTAACATTCTGGTCACCCAGAAAAACCCCAGACTGCTACTAAGCATTAAACTCTTAATATACTTACAGAGGCCACACAAGAGATGAGCTGCCATCTAACTAAATACAACGCATCCTGCAGTTAAATCTCTCTCTGCACCCTGGATGCCACAAAATACAGTAAATGGGAGCCTATATCCCTATCTATATTACCTAATCAGGAAAGATGTTTCTAACTGAGGCATCTTTTCCCCAGGAAACCCAAGTTCCCTAAAAATAGACTAGCATTCTTTCTCTAACAAGGTTAAAATACTTAGCTCCAGTCAGGTTTGATTTGGATGATTAAGAAGTAGGGGCTCATGTCTAACTCCTAACTCCTCTGGACTCCTCTCTCTTCTCCCTGCTCTCCTTGTTTCTTCCTTCTTCCTCCCCTCTTTCAATTCAATTCATTTCAAGCTGCTTTATTAGCATGACCGATGGGTACAATCAGTGTTGCCAAAGTAAATAAATAATAATCTTTCTCTCTCTTCCTCGTAATGTGAACTTATACTGTGTCTTTCTGTCCTGCTCCTTTGCATATAAAACTTTACTATTGTTTCTGCTCAAGCGACCCCACAGACCTCAGCAAACATCTTCTCTACTTTGAAGTTAGAAGTACTTAAGCTTCACAAACTTTATCTGAAATCTGAGAGACATAATTCTCAGTCACCCAAAGCTGGTACACCACCTTCTGTGACTAAAGAGACCAAATGGCATAAACTTCTCCTTTAAGGCCAGGTATCCACCTCGTTGCCCTTCCTTGATATAATTTCAGGGAAACAATATCTGAAAGCTATTTGAAGTCTCTGTAAGGGAGAACACTGGGGACAATGAAAAGATGACAGCTCTTAAATTCCTCTGAAGTGGTTTAAAGTGGTAAATCTAGATCCAGGTTTCCTTGGATTAAGCCGTTTTCTATGGTTTTTCTAAATCCTGAATGGTTTGTTTTAGGGATTCTGAAGGCCAGTTCTGCTGTTCTATATTATCCTTCTGGTTACAGTAGGACAAACAAAACGTTTTTTTCTACTCATCATTGTTCAAGAACAACCATCTGTTCTGTTAAATGCTGTAACAAAGACAATCAGAAATTTTACATCTTCAGGTGGGTATGTAGTGGGCTTCAAAAGAGCAAATGGCTTTAGGGAACATTGTGAACAAGACTGTTTAAAAAGTTACAAAAAGATAGATACTGTAGGTTATTGATATTTGTTATGTACAGCACATACGTACACTGCACCTCCTATTTCAAATTCACATTCCTGTTTCCAGTAACATTACTGAATGTCAAGCAGAGTGCCTAATTTTGTACTTAGTTAAAAAAATCTTGAATTGTAATATTGCCACTGTGGGCAAGTATAACAATAATTGTAAAGTGTAAAAACACCTTAGGGACTTGAAAAATTTATGGAAACAACATTTGGAGATACAGCTGTACTCCAAACTACAAAATGAAGCTGAACTATCTTCCACCCATTTCCACATTACTGGAAACTCATGCAAGTGAAATGCAACCAGGTGATTTATTCATTTGTGATATTCTAAACACAGCTAGAAATGAAAAGTTGCAAATTTATGAGTGTTGTATATGATGGAGTGTTTGGAATGTGACTAAGTGGCCATCTCATGCCTGCAGAGGTACAATCCAGATTAAATGCATTTAAAGGCTTTGCAGCTCAAAACTATTTTCATTTCTTTGCCTACAGTATATTAACTTACTGTGTTTGCTACAGTAGTTATTGAATTACTGCCAAAGATAAGGATTTCTTACAGTCAATGGAACAAGACTTCTTTATAAAGATTTATTTCTTTAACAAAATCCCAAATAAATGGTATGCACTAAATATAAGTTTAGAAATTGGAATACAAAACATAATTTGGTGTCTTAATAGAAAACCTATTTGGCTATGTGTCTGTGTCTATTATTTTCCTCTGAAGTCATTAATTATAATAAAACCTATTATAACAAATCATACACAATTTTTTTTTGTCTAAGCAATAATTACTTTATATTATACTTATATACTCTATAAAAAAGTAATAGTATTAAAAAATGAAAACACTTGAATCAGATTGGTGCAGTAAACTGGATCTTTATTTAACTAAAAAAAACTGAGTTGAGCTATGCTGGCAAATAACAAATGTACAAATATTGTACAGGTTTTAAATCATGTGTTTTGTAAAATTCAATAGAAGCAATTGGATAAGTGGATATTTAATTTTAGTAAGGAAGCATTAAAAACATTGATGCTTTTATTTTGAAAGACATATTGTACCATGAATATTTTTAAGAAAGCCTTTGGATTACAATGCATGTTTTCTTTTCCCCCTCAAATTTAGAAAAAACAAACTGATTTTTAATGTATTGTAGAAGATGAAAATCAATGAAAAAATTCCTGCTAACATGATATCAAACTTTAAATGTTCAGTGGTGAACAGAAAATTGTCAACAGGAAATGTATTAGCAAGATATTGCAGTTGCAATAATAATACTGACACAATAATTACATATACTGTTTGCTTTGCTGACCTGGTAAAGACTAGCCAGCAGCCTTTATTTGCTGTTCAAGACCACCCCAGACATTGTAAGGAGGTCTACGAGCACTCAAAGGCCTCAATATCTATAACATAGATCTATGTTTCACAAAATTGTTTATTTAGATTAATTTCGTTTACCCAACTTAAAAAAAGGGTCTCTGCTTAAAAGGTACCAAGCTGTTTAGGGCTTAGTCAGTAGTGATATTTACCAAATACATTACAGAATCATTTTAATTGAGCAAGATACCAGGTATGGTGCAAGAATACATGCTGTAGGTTTACAGCATACAGTGGATCCTGTTCATTTTGTGTGAAATTAACTGTGAATGGAAAAATACAAACTCGATTTTGGTTTATTCATTTCCAGTATATAAAATTCCAACAGTGACTTCTAAGTAAAAAATAATAATTTTGTAATTATACAGTTTATGAATAACTATTTACAACCAACTCAACGTACTGTACAAAAAGTAAGAACAAAAGTCTTGCAATTGATTTATACACAATGAGCACTTCACTGTCAGAAAACAACAAAGAGACAGATGGACAATGTTTTTAGAGCATCCCTTTACATAATTTGAATTTAAATGTAAATGAGCATCTGGAAATATTTATTTTTTCAACATCTCCTCCTTAGTTGCTAGCTGTATCTACCCAGTGTATGTTTAATAGAAAACATAAACTAAAAGTGTCTGTGGAGATACTAAAGTAAAAGTCTTGAGATTATGGAGATATTAGTTGCTGCAGTGCACAGAACTGCTGTTCCTCCAAGGTACAGGTAAGTTAGGAGAGCAAGGAAAAGACTTTCATGGCCTCTGGTAGCAGGAAAGACAATTCTTCTGGTTGGGGTATCCAGATAACCTTGAATATCATTAATCATGGCTTTCTGCAGGGCAACAACAGTGTATTTTCAGGTTATAGGGAAGCAGATAGTAACACCTTTAAACACAATAGAATAGTGGATTTCAGATTACATTCTTGTCTACAGAGCAGTCCTAGTGTTAAATAGAAAATTGGTAGGGACAGAAGATTAAGGGTGACATGTAAATCACTAAAGAAATTGAAAGCAGATGTGCAATTATAGATTACTGCCATTTTAATATAATGGAGAAAGTGTATTTTAACACTAGAGTTCCATGAGCAATATACTATATGGTAAGTCATACTTTGTTTTGTCATTCTTAGGAATGCCTGGAGGAACTTCAGCTCGTTCATTGGCTGAAAGTTTCATGGGCATCAGAAACCCACGTGGGTTACTCGGCCCTACCAGTCCCTGATTGGTTGATCAAGGTGAGATATGAGTCACTTACTCCTGACACTTAGGAATGCAGTCCAGATGTCCATCTGGCACTCCCTAGACAGATAGGCGCCAATGGATGACCATTGATCATGATAGCCAGGCTTAGCTAAGTGCATCCCCATTTGGGAGCTGTCCCTTATCAAAAGAAACATCTTTAAATCAGCCTGCATGAATAGCTTCTCTGTGGCTGCACCACAGAGATGAAGAGAGAGATGGGGCCTCATTTGGGAAAGCACAGCAACACTTAATTCTGTCTTATTAACAAACATTGCCGCTATAATGTTGTTCCAGTGTTTGTGTGGGTTTTCTCTGAGTGCTCCTGTTTCCTCCCACATTCCAAACAAACCTACTGGTAGGCTAACTGGCTTCTTGAACAAAATGGCCCTGGTGTGAGTGTGTATCTGTGTTTATGTCTATGGGTGTGGCCTGTGATGGACTGGTGTCCCATCCAGGGTGTACCCCACCTTATGGCTTTTATGATGCCGCAACCCTGTACTGGATAGAATGGTTAGGAAATGGATGGATTGGTGAATGCATTGTAAAACTGTTCCAAATCAAATACAAGATTATATTCTCTTCAAGTGTTAAAACAAACATATTTTAAAATATTACTGAAGTATGTGTGATACAGTGGCATTTCCTGTGCTGTTTTGCAGATTTCTTTACTATTTACAGTAGGACAAAATAGTACTTAGTGATCATAAAAAAACATATAATGCAATGTCCTGGTATTTTATTACGTTTATGTATTTGCTTTGTATAAAACAGATGGTATTTTTTTTTTTATTATTATCTTGTATTGTACCCATGCAGTGCCAGCCATGCAAAACACTGCCTTTTCCATTACAGTTCAAAGAATAATTATTCTGTTATAAGATATACAGCATGTAAACTGCAGGTAAAATGACTGCTTACAGAGGAAGTCAAACAGAGGAAGTGAAAACAGAATTACCGAGGAACACACTAAAAAATACCATATTATGAATCAAAAACATTTTTTTTCATAATTATTGTGGCATTATTGTGGTGAAAATGTGGTTTCCTTAAAAGCAATACATTTATATAGTGAAGACTTGTACAGGATCAGCTTCAACATAACTAAGAGTAAGCGACTGTATACCGTAGGAAGTCATTCAAGTCACAGCTAACTTCTTGTTTTTAAAATGGTTATTTGGTTTTCAATACAATATTTTTCAAGCTACTATGGATAATACTGTTACAGCTTTAGGTGACTGAGAAGTGTCTCTTAGATTTCAGATAAAGTTTGTGACACTTGGAAGGGTAAACACTTCAAACTTCAAAGGAGAGAGGATGTTTGCTGAGGTCTAGGGGTCCCTTGAGCAGAAACAATTGTAAAGTTGTGGCATCTGGGGTGCAGAGAGAGAGAGAGAGAGAGAGAGAGATTTAACTGTAGGTTGCTTTATATTTAGTTAGAAGGCCGCTTATCTCTTGTAGGCATATTAAGGCATATTAAGAGTTTAGTGCTTAGTAGCAGTTTGGGGGTTTCTGGGTGACCAGAATGTTAGGCCTCATGAAACAGCTTGTTTGTAAATACTGTACATAAAGTAGCTTTGTGTGTTGTACAGTATGTTGTTTATAGTGTAGTTTGTGTCTTGCCATTGTAATAAATATTTGTTAACCAAGTGAGCCTGGATCGTTACCCCTTTCTGTGCCAGAACAAAGAATTCACGTGCCTCCAATTATACCAACCACTCGGATATATTGCTATAAAATCACTTATACTTACAAGTCAGGGGTTATGAATGATTATTTCACTGAATAAACCGCTCAGTCAATTCCTGATTTTCACCAGTTTCATAACCTCCCATTGGTAACAATATATTTGTAGCAATCAAAAAATAAAATAAAAGTATATTTTTTTTCTTCTTTACTATTAATACACAATTACTAATTATTCTGTATGTAATTTAAAAAACCTGTTCGTGTTTCCTAGAGTATGATTAACACAGGAAAACAATAAGTTAATACACATTTACATTTTCTAACATTCTGTACATTATATTAGACACATGCCACATTAAGCATTCACTGCGCCTCTAGGTAGTTTTACAAAGTAGTGCCATCCTGCATCAGATTATTTAAAAAGTTTTAAAGGTGTTGGTTGCTACCATGGTGTATAACATGGCATTTACTTGGCGGTATGGCATTTTGAATCTGCATCTGTAAGTGAGATTGCATATTATTAAAGTTTCTATGTCATGTGCTTTTAAAACAAAATGTTTTTTTGAAGCTTGATTTTATTGAAACATTATTTTTAATTCAGCTTCTCAAACTATTTTTGTCAAAATGGTTTTCGACCACTGATATATTTTGTTGCACTTGACTGCCTGTTGAGTGAATCTATGCTGCTCTGGTAAATGAAGCTGTGCTGAAATCTTGCTTTTAAATGGCAGCAAAGGGGTTTATTCTGTTTTATTTTTTCCTACAGAGTGCATCTTTTTTAATAGAGAAGACCTCATGCAAGACCATGTCAGCGAGACTGCATACTGAACTGGCCAAGGTAAAAGCATTCCAAATACATTCCCTTAGCAGTGATTTTAAATTGTTTTCCTAGAGATGAAAAGTAGGCTTTTGCAAGTGTAATATGGAGAGCAACTATTTGCAAACCAAGCATTTCTAAATTCCCCCCTAGTGTCTCAAGTTGCTGTTCTGATCATTAATATATGGAATCATAGTGGGAAAATGTGAATAATCTGTAATAAAATGTCTGTTCGTAAGATGCAGACACAGTACTATGATATAACTTTCCTCTTGCAGCTTTAAAGACTTAGGGTCAATATTTTTATCATATTAAAAGTTGTTTCAATAACCTCACTCTGCATGCCATACATATGAAAGGCAGACCCCTTTCAGGCTGAAAATATTTTGAATGACTTAAACGGAAATAACATTCTGCATCTACTCTCCAGTTTGTGTGAACTGATCACATATTATTTATTCCTAACATCACCACCAAGGACTACAAAAGTACTTTTCTTTATATTTCCTTACTATAAAAGCATGTCAAACATGTCAAATACTATGCTGTGTTAGCTTGATTTTTTGAGTTGATTCATTACTGCCTGAGACATCTGTAGATCTATGTGTCCGAGTGGCTGTAATTTATCGATGTTACTTCAGTGTATTTGCAACAGCTTAACGTTGTGCATTGCAACTGACTCGTTTACTGAGATTGATGGGGAGGTCCAGGCCTAGTTTCTACAAAACTCCACTTGTAGTGATTTATGACAACCTGACTGCACAGCACTATATTAATGAAGACCTCTCTTGATGTCCTTCCTGCAGTCTCATCCTCACGTGACAACATTCCAACAGGACAATGCACACCCTCATGCTGCACATTTTAAAACAACTTTCTTTCGTAATAAATCAAACTTGAGCTCAATTGGACATATGTGGTTTGAGCTGGAATGAAGTGTGGTATCTAGGGCTCAGAAACAAGATATTTTTGTTTTGCAGTCCCTACGGAGAAATCGATTGCAATTGCACACAACAGTATTTTCTGACTGGTGCAAAGAATGCATTGCTGATGTACAACTTGTATTGCTTCTACAGTAGCTATGTCCACACTTGTTACCAGACTGTGACTTTTATAGTAGAGTGCCTGTATATCATCCCTTTCTATGGTAAATGCTAATCAGGACTGAATAATCAGCGATGAATATAACTATTTCTTTACCAGGTTAATCAATCGCAGTTAACATTGATGACCCAGAGATCCATTTTTGCAGTAGGGCATATTTTGGATCAAGTGAGGTACTGCGCTCAAGAGTACAATAGTAGTGTACCAGTCAAGCATTTAAACCCATGATCATCTAGCCCAGCGCCTTAACCATTGCTCCACACTAGTGGCTGTGTTACTGTTAACACTATAAGTAAAAACAAATTGTCATGCTCAGTACATATAACATATATGATTACACACCTATTACTGTAAGTCAAATACTGAAATACATTTTAAGGAATTGAATGTTAAGATTTTGTTCTGTAAGGTATTAATATTATTTAAATTAATCCTATGGTTAATTAACAGTACTTTAATAGGTGGACATTTCCTGTCAATGACTAAAGGTAGACTATGTATTTGAATTCCTTATAAATAATAGTAATCAGTCCGTTTTAGGGTTTTAACTGACTGAAGGAATGGGCTATCCTTATTTGCAGACTGAAATCAGAATTTGTCAATTCTATACTGGATTTCCAAGGCAGAAATATAGTGGGTGCATAAACTTTCTGCAAATTCGTTATAAAAAAATATGTTATCACCTACCTTGAATCTGTTAGGTCAAGAATCAAAATCTTAAATAAATTGTAAAAAGTGTGTTTTAGTAGTCATTATTCGTTTAATAAGTATGCTCATTAATTATTAATTTAACAGAATATAGTGTGGGCCATATGTAAAGGAAACCCTTTGCAGTAAAGCATATGTCATATTGTATATATTATAGTTCTGAAAACTGTAGAATGCCTGTTCTAATGCAGATTTGTTTAAAGTTGAATATTGCAGTTAAAAAGTTAGAAGGGAAAAAGTTAGAAGCATTTCTTTTTTAATAAAATGATCCAGAAAATATTTCAAGGAATTTAGTCTAGGCAGTCAGTATAAAACGTAGAGTATAAAAATGGGACGTGGAGCCCCATTGATGATTATAAAACACTACACCCTGCACAAGAAGCTTGATTGTTCAAGGTCATTTCAGAGTGACTTCTGAAAATGACACTGTATTGATTATTCAGCCACTGAACTGTATTTATAAAGGAGCTCTTGGCTGAGGCTTTGACAGCTATTTGTAGTGGAGCACAAGCTATCCAGCCAGAAAGGCCTCTACAATAGGACATTACTCACTGTCACAGGCTGAATGCTGCCTGGTATGAATATAACGCTCATTTCTGAGAAATGTTTATACAGCCAATACCATCCCAGTGTAAAAGTAGGCAGCTCCATTTATCACAGACGCCGCCTGGTTTGATGCACACTTGGTTAACTAACGTTTTCCTACGGGATGATTTAGTGCTCATTACTGAAACATGGAATATGTTTCCTCCAAAACACAAAAATATATTTTACAAAAATCTGGATTAAGGATAACTTATGGAGGATTTCTCATTTGGTTGGGTTTCTCTGGATGGCTGCCTGCAATACTAATTTGAATTTACTGCTTGTAGCAACTTTAAAGTAATGAAACTGGCTGGATCACTACAAGAGAGGCAGTGTGTGGAAAGAAATTGCTGAGTTCATAGCAGGCACCATTTAATTCGCAAATGAGTAGATAAGCTTATTTGTCAAGTTGGGTCTCATTCTGCCAGTAGTTTTCCATCACTGCAAACAAAAAAGACATTCATTTCAAACTCAAAAATTGGATATGTCTTGTTAGTAATCCCTTTCAACACATTACTCAGCCACAAAATGGCAATGCAAGTCTTTTTTTTTTGACTGTCAGATTATATTGAATAAAAATCTGATTGCCTAGCTACCACATGCAGGACAACATGGTTTCAATTTGGCCATGTTTGGTTTCAATTTGTGTTGGGTTTCATTTACTGTTAACTGCAAGTAGCTTGCCCTGGACATTGAGATTTTATATTCTGGCCTGGAATATCATGTTGATATACATACTGTACACCAAATAAATTGATGCAGTGACTTCATATGGAATAATCTGAAAAGGAGCAAGTGAAAGAAAACACATGAGAACATATGAAAATAGCACCCCCACACCTCCAAAACTCATTACACTGCTTGTCTGCGCAAACAATTAAATAACATTGTCATAACCATTCCCTAAAGTATATATTATATATTTCCTTTTGGTAGCATAAAAAGATGCATAAAATTTTTTCAGTTAGAACTTTGTATTTTCTTATTTCACCTCATCACATTGATTATTTCTCTATCATGTCTTTTTATAGGATTTGTGAAATCTGGAAAGCTTGAAATAGTTTGCTCAATCTATTGATGATCAGACTTTATTAAAATAGCATTCTAAACATGCCATAATGGCAGAAATGCACTGAATGAAAGCTGCATTTCCAATTATTCACAATCAGACCAAAATGGAGAAGGAATCTGTGGATATTAATATGATGATGATGATGATGATGATGATGAAATCTGCTTGTTCCAGCACTTGGTTTGGACGTTTGTCTAAATGTTTTTTTTACTTTTACGATTTGATCTTTAATTGGTTTTGTGGTGCTGTTTGTGATTCAGATAAAGGAAAGAGAGACCAACGTGTCATTGACACATTCAATTGACCTTAGATGACATCATTTTTTGAGCAGTGAACAGAATACATATAAAAGGAAATAATTAAAATCTTCTAGATCTAAGTACTTGTTTTAGTATATGTTTTTACTCAGGGTCAATATGTTTGTGTCAAATAAGAACACATTATTCAGGAGCAAATTATAATTTTCTCTCAAGAATCATCATCATAATACAAAAATGTAGAACTAAAAATATCATATCAACTTTAAAGGAAATGGTCCTGTCCATTCTTCTGCACACCCATAGGTAATAAATGTGAAGAAATACAGGAACATGAATGTCCCTTATTTCCCTATAGCTATACAAAATTAATGTTCTCTGCTAAGTTGCAGTCATGATCTCAGGAAAAGTAAGAAATCAGATGCACCGCTAAAGCTGTTTGTCACAATTTAAATTGTGTTTGCAAGTATTGCTAATGTGCTCCTAGTGTTCCACACTCATCTTTCTTGTAAAATACAGTATCTCAGACCTCTTAGCAGATTACATTACATTACATTATTGCTAACAGGATAGTTAGGATAGGATAGGATTCTGATTTTGTTATTTTTCAGAAATGGTTTCTGGAGTCAAAAATGTTTTTTAATGATACAGATATGTTTCTTTAGGATCGTTCTTTGCATATGAGGGTGATTTTACTTCTCTCACGTTCTGCCTAACTTATTTGGGTGATTTATGATGTTTTTTGACAGGCTTTTCAGAAATTGTTCTGAGGGCAAATGGGGAAAAACATTAGGCTATCCAGTACCAGACCAGTCCTTTGGAACTTACAAACTGGACATTAAACGTATATTAGAGAGTGAGTTAAAGAGATAGACAGGTGAAAGAAGTTGATGTTGTTAAATGCCATGAGGCAAGGGATAACTACTTTTATTTTCATGAGAAATGTGAAGAAACAGAAAACAACTGAATATGAATTTGTTCATATCCCTGTTTTTGCTTTGTTTCTGTTTTTTACTTATATACTTTTATACGTAAACTATAGGCAACCCATAGAAGGAAATACTGTAGCTGTTAGTTCAGATTTCATGGGTAAGAGTGTTGCCTTTAGTACCATAGATTTGGGCTGCATTTTGCTTCAGAACCTTAATCTCAGCTACAGTATTCTCAAGTAGTTTTGGCACTGCAAGTTAGATACAGAACAAGTAAAATATAATATGGAGAACAGCTAAAAAACTCAGCTGGGGACATGCCTATAAGAGCAGGCTGATTACTTTCCTGCAAGGAGATCAAACAGACTGTCAGTCCTAGGCTAGCTTCAGGGTGGTGAAGACATAAGATTAGGGCTTCCGTTTACCATGCACGAAAGTGAGCAGCAGACATGGCACAGCAGAGCGAGTGAGGGCCAGTGCCTGTAGATTAATGAGTCCCCCTAACTCATGCTGTGGCAAGGCAGTGAGAGTGGCCAGGCAAAAGCAGTGGGAGAGAAAACAGGTCACTGTCTGCATCTTAGCAGTTGACATGAGGTGCCTCTGCTGATGGTGTTGAGAGAGAGCGTGTCTACATTCTGCTGGAGCAGACTATGAGTCTGTAGCTTTAATGCTACGAGTAATGCTACGAGTCTGTAGCTTCCCCGGAAGGGCAGACGAGTGAGAACGACCATCTTGGAGGAGATGGAGAAGCTGGAAATGTACCCATTTAAAATACGCTTAAAGGAGCTAGTTCCAGAGAGAATTGGAAGTTTGAAAGATCTGTTGAATTTAAGGAGACAACATGGAGTGACCTGTTCAGGAGTGAGACAACAGGGCTGTGAGCGAAGTCCACTGAGTGAGTGAATTGGTAACAGTTAGTTACTGTGTGTATTGGAGAGTAGACGTGGTATAGGGGCCGTCGCCCTGGCAATACGAGATACCGGGTGGAGAAAGGGTGACCTCTGGTGGTAGGCCTGCAGTGGTGAGAGTATGAGGGCACCACCATTTCAAAAATGTGAGTAGACAGAGAAGTCTCGGCCCGAAGAATTTGTGCCAGAAGCTGTATTCATGAGTTTTAGTGTAAAGATGGTGATCGAGAGAGATGTGTGTGACACTGGGGGAGTAGGAAGCTCTGACTAAGAGAAGGAGCAATGGAGCAGGGAGGCTCCTACTGAGAGAGACATTGAGGCGCAGGGAAGAATCACAATGAGTAGCAACCTTGGTCGTGGTCGTGTCGGCTGCAGGTAAGGTCATGAAGGCAGTAGAGTGGGTCTGGTCAAGCATCAATGACCGAATCAAGGGCCTTCCACTGATGCTCCCCAAAGGGACTAGCATGTATGACAGTGAAACAGAGGTGAGGTTCTTTTTGAATTCAACTCAAGATGATCTCACAGGAGGTCATGGAAGGACTGAGGCTTGCAGGAATAGGAGACTCTGAGCCTGAGAGTCCATGAGCCGAGGGTGCAGAGAATTTAGTGTGTGAGCAAAAGTACGCCTCTTGTCCTAGGTGCCCCGATAAAGGTCAGAGGAGTGTTCCTCTACAGTGATTCTAAGGGAACAGGGTGAAAAAGGTCCCCAATATGCTATGACAGGCATGTCTGGCACTGTTGTAGTGCATACTTTAGGGCACTGTTTCATGACCTAAAGTAATGGCCATGCCCCATAGCATCACAATATACAGTACACTCAGTTGCTTCATATTTTTTTATTAATACACATATTGGGTTGTCAGATCTAATCTTTAAGATCCACAATCTTTGCACATATTCATGGTATTCTGTTATAAATGCATGTTTCAAACCCAGTAGGTGGTGGCAGCTTTTAAACAGAAGCAGGAATCCCTCACCATTAATCAGAATCTTTGGAATGTGTTGACAGGACGGTTGTCGTGCTCTGTAGTTTATTCTCTGGCATCCTTTAATAAATAGAACAATGGAAAAAGTAAAGGAAAAAGTTGCTTTCATGCAATTCAATTAACACTCTTTAATTTAAAGAGTGACCGTGAACTTTTTGAGAAGGGTTAGTTACTGCAGTCATACAAAATGACCTCGCATGCCTTGGTTGTGTACCTTGTGCTTTACAGTGTAATTTGTTGGATTATGTTCACACAGTGTGCCATGTTATTTGTCAAATCATTTTACTGAGTACTGTGCTAAACTTTTTCTTTTACCGTTCCAGTAGCTGTGAGTTTATAGCCTTTATATGTACTATTGTATCATTAACTGTAAGTCACCTTGGACAAAAGGCATCCGTCAAATAATATTAATAATAATATATATGGTTAAATCCCATAACTGCATAAATCCTCTTGGTAGAAATATCCATCATAGTAATGATGTACATTTTTTCAAAATCACTTTAAACGAATACGTTTCAGCTTATATCTCCAGCACCAATTTTAACTGACTGCATTATATAGGTCTGTAGCAGGGATTGCTAATATTATAATTTTATTTCTTCTTAAGAAGATGCAATGAAGCTTAACACATTCTTTAAGATTAATTATTGTGCTACAGCATCATGAAAGATCATGTTCTCCTACCACTGAATGCCAACCTAAATCATACTATTGCAAATTATATTCTTATAATGTACATCTTCTCATCTCATTTTACTGTGATAAAACATTCTTTCTGAAAGTAGCCTTGTGATGTCCTGAGTGATTTATATTTTAGTGTTCCATGGATATAATTGATCTCTTATCAATATTTTAGGTAAACCACTGAAATAAATTCAACACTTTAAATGTTTTTGATTTCCAGATATTCTAAAATCCTGGCAACTATAAAAGAAAAACTGGATATTGGGCTACAATATGCTTTACTGAATATACAATCAAATTGTCTAATGTTTATGTTTTATGTTAGGCTTGAAATTACAATATGCTATTTATTGCAAATTGTTTTTAATTTTTTCTCCACTTGTAATGGTTCAGTGCTACCAGAGGACATTTATTTTCTGTATTCATGTTTTTTCTCTGGAATGAAACACATTGAAATACAATCTGCACTTTCTTATTGGCATTTTCTCGCTACAGTATATCCATTTTCTTATTTTTCTGGGGCAGAAAGCATTTTTTGTAATGAATTTTAGACAGTTCATTGATCCCCAGATGCCAAAGCATGTTCCTGAGATAAAACCTTGTTGCTGTAAATCTGGAAGGAGAATTTAGAAACGTGTTCAGTTTTAATTCCGAAAACAACAAACCTTCAAAAAGATTTTTTTTGTCTGCTTCTAGCATTATGAAAGCCCTGTACGGAAATATACCCATACATTTTCTTAGGCCACAAATTAGTAAAGCTGTATTTTTAACAATAATTTTCATAATAATTCTGGGTGTACAGTAACAATTTTCAAAAGCACATAATCAAGATGATTATATAAATAATACCTCCTTTTCACAATTTAAAAGCTTTTTCTGCTGATGTAAAAAAAAAAACAGTTGTATTTAAGTTGTGCTAGTAATAACAGGGAGAACCAGTTAAAGAGCACTTTCCAGTGGCAGTGCCACTTTCCCCTCTGACTTCCTGTCAGAAGCTCACTGTTGGCTGTGAAAACCTGAGCATATTAGAGAATGAATTTATCCATTTTGGCTGTTCCAATTAGGAAAACTGACACAGAAATTGAAAAGTAAGAGAGTATCAGTTCAATACCACAAAGTGATTGATAAAACAAATGAATGTGAGGCGTTGCCTTAGGAGCTGGGAACAGACCGTGATAAACTCTTTTCAGGTACATATTCCAGGAAAGGTCACAGTCATCTCCTACAGTATGTTAAACATAATCAGGAAATTCAGAAATGGAGGTAAAGTATTTGAAGTATGCAAAAATACTGTACGAGAAGTGTTTTCTGAAGTTTTATTCACTGGAGACTCTTCATCATTATCATGAGGCAGACCAAACAGTTCTGCTGGGGCAGAGTTTTGGATGCTCCTGTATCTACAGTGCATTCTGGTGAATATGGAAGAGAAGCATAAGGGTACTGTATGAAGAAAACAGAAAGAATAAAACACTTACAGCTCGGTTTGATCATGTCAATAAAATAAGTAACCTGTGTTAGTCATGGTTGATGGAGGATCAAATGCTGGAAACTCATAATTAATTAATTCCTTCCACTTATATAGTGCTTTTCTGGACACTCCACTCAAAAGTGCTTTACAGGTACCACGAGCAAAGTGCAGCACCCACCTGGATGGTGCAATGGCAGCCATAGTGTGCCAGTACTCTCACAACACATCAGCTATTAGTGGGGAGAAGAACAGAGTGAAGAAGCCAATTCATAGATGGGGATTATTGGGAAGCCGTGATTGGTAAAGGCAAATAGGAAATTTGGCCAGAATGCTGGGGCTACACCCCTACTACCCTAATTAAATGTCCATTATATGATGTCAGCTCTCACATTCCTTTGGGGCAGTTGCCTTATGGCTGCAGAGTCAGTAAATACAGAGTTGATCTGGGTGAGCTGAAAGAGATTAGGTTATTTGTATCTTCCGCCTCAAAATTACTTTTTTTTTAAACTGATATTGGGTACAGCAGTCAAGCAGCTGTACCAATAGCAATTTATCTCCTGACCTTACTCTAATGTGATTGACTCTATCTCTTGGAGCTTTACTCATAAAGACTTTAAACATTTTTAAAAATTCTTCCTGTGTACCACTTAATCTAAACCAATAATCACTTTTTTCATTCTTTTGTTACCATATACAGTATTTTGTTTATGTTGAGCAATAAACACTGTGTATATAAAAATTAATTAAGCACATATAACCAGTTACAGTATATTTTTAGTATTTTCTGATAGATTTCTTTAGTTTCTGAATGACTACTATAGTATGGCTTTCAATATTGAATGTACTGTTTTAAATAATTAGGTTTATAACAGAAGCTTGGGAGGAAGGTTAGGTCCTAATCTCACCTACTTCCAATCTTGCACATGTACATACACTTCTAGCCTTCTACAATTCCCTTTGTGTATTTCTGTCACACCCATCTCACCACACCAGCTGCATCCTTGCAGCCGTTTGGTAGTTTATTCCTTATGAAAGTGATGTGGGGTGCAATAGCCAGGTTTATTGTCAGGATGAGTTATACCAAGTAACATTTTTTACATTTGTCCCTCTTATCACATTTGTGACCATTTAACCTAACTTCTGAAAAGCTGTTACATACTGTATAATTTTCAATCCATTATATTTCAATGTACTCGCACCCTGACAAGCAATAATTTATTAACCTTCTTTTTTATGTCAAGGTAGTACTTCTGTCTGTTAGGTGTGTAAACTGCTCATGAAGGATATTTTACCACTCCTTATAGACCTTTTCCAACTCCTCCAGGTTGCATGATCTACTAGATGTTCTACTTGAGACTATGATTACTTTTAAGAACACTGATTTTTATGCACTTTCAAACTTTGTCTATTGGGTTGTTACTGTGGAAAAGTCTCCACCACAGACCTCTCACATTTATGAAGTCTGTCTCAAATGGCAGTCTTGGAGAAACTGTATCCTGATAACGGGAGTTTTTTTTTTAAGTCTTCCCATTGTATCCCTTGGGTATGAGCTCTCCTCTCAAACTACTTTTCTGACAGAATGTTAATGATCAAAACGGGGATGTCTCATGGATTTTTCATAACCTTCATTAGAGCTGTTGAAGTCAATCTCTTGGCATTGATTTTTAGATAGCTCCCCAACTTTTTCTGTGATGAAGTGATACTGAGTACTTCTGTATTCAGATTCCTTTAATACCCAGTGTAAGGTTAATTCCAGGAGTTTCTAACATTCCTGATACTTTAACAAAAAATGATTACTGCATTATATTCACGGCCTTTTGTTTGAATATTTTTGATAGGCCCCCAACCTAAAAGAGGATCAAAGAGGCTTAAGCACATCAAAAACTCACAATGACTCAGGAACACCAGTTGACGACTCTTTTATAAAGGCGAGCAAACACTACATGCTCTATACATACCAAACATTACTAATGGACTCCATGTGAGAATGTGATTTCCAAACCCTTAACCAATTACATAATGAAATAACTAATTATCATACAATTATACTATTTACCGATGAAAAGGGTCAGTTTAGGCTCTAGTGACGGGTATGTTTTTACAACATTATTCTTAAAGACTATCCTGATACAATATTCAAAGGCTAATACAGTAAAATGTATACAGCACAGATGCAACAAATACATTTGAACATTTTGTATTTAGTAATATTTAGTTATTCTATTGATATGCTAAGCTTTTTTCTTTTTACTTTTTATCATATTGTTAGTAGTTGCTGTACGCCTGCATTTTATTTGCTACAACACATTTTAATTACATAATTAAATCAATCTACAGTATAATGTAATTGAATGAATGAGGTATGTACAGTATGCTTGTCTTGAATTGGTAATATTTGATGTATAAGCCTGAGTTTTTTGTGTGATTCAGGGTATCCAAGACAGTATACAGTATCTCAATCCATCACCTTGAATTAAAACAAATAGAATAGGTTGCTTGAAAAAATGTCATAAAAATAAATTGATTTTTCCAAAACAGCAATTCAACTGTTTTTTTTTAAAAGGAGCAACACTACATTGTTTTTTTCTCAAACAAGGCTGTCAATCCAAAACCAAATTAAAAAGTGGCCACCGCTTGTAACAAGATGCAATGTTGTGAAGTGAAGGTGTAGCCAAGTTCTATTTTTAAACACTCAGTGTAATCCATCCTCCACTCATGAACTAGGGAAATACTGAAGCTAGTTAACCTAACTGTATTGAGAAATATGTATTTGTTAATTGTTAAACAGAAAAGATGTCTTAACTCTTTCGTAACTACTTTTGGAAAAAAAAACTCAAATTACATTTATACAAAAAAGCACTGGGAATTTTAATGACCACAAAGAGTTAGGATCTCAATTTTACATCTCATCCAAAGGATGGTGCCATTTTTTTTACAATAAAGTGTTCCCATTACTATAAAGGAGCATTAAGACCCACAAAGACCACAGGGTGAGTGCCCCCTACTGACTACACTAACACCTCTTCCAGCAGCAATCCTAGCTTTTCCAGGATGCCCCCCATCCAGGTATCGGGCTCACACTTACTTTGCTTCTGTGGGTTGCCAGTTGTGTGCTGTAGGGTGATATACTGTAGCTGCTGGCCTATATAATTTATCTGGTACAAATGTTCAAAAGTTAGCAAGCCAAAATAATTTGGGCTTTTTCTGCATGACGTTCAACTGAGAACACCTATTGGTTTTTTGGCTGATCATTCTTCCCTGTGTTCAGACTGGACCATAGTCAATTAGCCTCCGTCTGATGGTGATTAAACTTAGAAGTTATTTTTCATATACAGACTGGAACAGCCATTGTACTACACATGAGAGTGTTTATGTAAAAGCACATTCTAGATACAGTTCACAATTCTTAAAGTAAATGGACATACAAATAGCTGTGGTATAAATCATTGCTTTTTATAGTTGAACATAAATTATCAATTTGTAACTACTTTAAATATTTTAAAAGTATTCAATATATTGACTAGAAACAACAGAGGTGAATAAGTATTGTTACATAATGGAAGAGATCAGTTAAATAAAAATGTATCCAAGCTGAAGCATTAAAGGTGCACATGTTTTTTTTTCTCTGGCACAGCTCTTACAACATTAATGATAACATATATGTACGAATCAATGCATTTCAGAGGCCTGCATTCTACAGACCCGGACATTCAGTTTTCTAGATCCTATAGCCTGAAAGCACCATGCACTACCTTAACAGACAAACCCTACATTCTCATAAAAGAATATGGCTCAGAACTAAATATCCAACACCCAAATGGATGCCCAAATATGTATAGAAATAAATCTCCGTATTCAAAATATGCATCTCCAAATTAGGAGAGAATGGTTTTAGAATTAGGATTCCACAATACAGGAAATCTGAATTTTCTAAAATAAATAGGACAACAAGTTCTCTAGAATAATGTTGAGATTACTAAACCGGAACATCATCTCCAAAAATGATCAGAACAAGGTCTCAAGCTTTGAGGAAGAAGAGAGTGATGGCATTCCTTCTTCTCTCTGTGTCTTTTCCTCTGTTTGTCCTGCCTTTGTTTTTCTGTCTCTCCCTTTTTCTTTTTCTATTTGTTTCTTTTTTATGCTGTGTTTTATAGTCCAAGGCTGTAACAATATACAATGAGGTTGATTAAGCAGAGAAATGTACCAGAAAAATCTTGACAAGCTTTGGCTACCTTACCTGTCTCTTAGTTCACTTGCAGCCAAGTAAATACCTTAAATAACACTTGTTTTTACATTTTCTGAGATGTTAACTTTCACGACATAAATGACAAACAACACTATCCTTAGTCCTAAAAGTACAGAAGAATTTATTCATGAAATTTTAGCAATTGTTTTCATCATTGGTACTGTACATACATAACTTAGCACAAGGTGGAGTTCATTAAATCATAACTATTTCCATATACTGTACAGTAGTTTTCCTATTGTTAGGTAGTATAGCCTGTTCAGGTCCTCTGACTCTTTCTCTCAGGAAAGAAAACTAAAAGGCTCAACCACCATAGCACTTTAGTGCAAGATGTTGCACTACCCTGTTACACACTCACTCTTTCTTAACTATTCTGTTGGGATTCCATTTTTACTGGTAACAACTCATCCTTTGACAATACCAAAAGTGCCTGTGGCTCGGTTGGGTCATGCTAGACTCCTAAAACCAGCTTAAATTGCATTTTTTGATTTTACTGTATAATACAATCAGACATCTTCATCTGGGAAAATGCTAATATATTGTATGTGCATGTGTTTTCATTCTTGTTATAATGTTTCCTTCATCAGCTTCAGAATCTACATTATTTTATTAAAAGTACCTCTACTATGTCTTTGGATATCCTTCAAAATCAGATAAATTAATTATATAGTAGCTGAATAGTAACGAGAATGCATTTTTCCAAAGTGTATTGTGTATAATTACAGCAAATCCTTTTTACCACAGACTTTTTTCTTTGCAAGATTAAAATTCCCTCAAAATAGTGGCTTGCATGATTGCACAATAGCACAGCTTCTGTTGTACATTTTTTTACTGGTATTAAAGCCTCAATTAAAAAAAAAAGTAATGTAAATGTCATGAGACACATTAAAATGCAATGCAAACAAAATCAAAACCAAAAGGAGAGCATGTAAACCATGGAATCAATTTGTTTTGAAAGTTTTGTATCCATTTTCTCAAGCTTATCAGAGCAAAAATTAATAATAAAGTGACAATTTTATTAGTGGCAGGAAATAACGTATACAACCTTGCTAGAACATAATACTAAGACATGTACTGTAAGTTTTTGTTTCATAAAATCATTCCGATACTTTATAGATCATAACTCCCTTCATCACCACCATATCAATCCCCTCTCTGCACATCTGTAAATTATACAACAGTAAAAAGCAAAGCTGGAGGGTTGTGTGGGTGTATACTTAATTAACACTTTACATAGTTTAAAGCCCTCAGGGTTTTTGAAAAAGCTTGGCAGCTAGAATTCATAAACAAGGTGTTTAAGAATACAATTTTTTAAAATAAATATATATATGTATAACACAGGCCTGAGATGAGGACTGAGTTTGCTTAATTTATATTTACAGGTATATGTATATTAATTGCATAACTAAAATTATATTTTCCATAAGTAATTAAAGCTATTTATTTCACATGGTTTTATAAATTTGTTGTTTGACAAAAAAAGTCTCATGATTTAAGTTTTAAATAGAAGATATACAGTATATCCAAAATAAGGAAAATGAAGAAATCTGAATTTGATGCTAACAAAACACAGAATACTATTGTTAATAACATACAGTACAGAATTAACAAATTACCACTTTTCAGTACAAACTGAATTAATTTTGAAAAAAGACTGCAGGCAAATAGTGAGTGACTTCCACTTGTTTGGGGACGACTACAAAAGCAACCACAAAAAGCTGAGTAACAGTTTCTACTGCAGTGCTTATTTAAGGTTAGTGTCATAATGACTCCCATGCTATGAACAGGATGCAAGTGTATCTGGCCAAAATGGGCTGTGAATCAAGTGGTTTGGGATGGTTTGTCAGTACATGCTGTCATCTTCAAAATATCGTATGCATCAATCTGGCATTCAGAGCTGGGAAGCAAAGAAGATGTACATTACAAAAAACACGTGAATGAATCTGGCCAAACATCATTTGATTGAGATCTAAAACAGTCTTCTGGTCAGATAAAATTTAAATTTAGCTTCATGGATATGCTTACCAGTATTGTGTTTCATACATATGCTAAAAAGTAATACATAACCAAGTCGTCAAAATGCACTCTTTCTTCATTGACAGAGGATAGCCAACACATTATTGACTGGGATCATCAACTCAAAAAGGAACTCCCAAACTCACAATTCTAGATTCCCTATGACCCTATTGCTGACAATCTAATCTGCACAGCCTTCTTGATCACATCTCCCTTAACTGCCCACAGCAACCATCCACACCAGACACTTGCCTCGAACCATAACCTGCTGCATGACCTGCAGATATATATCCAATACCATGCACCGTCAAAGTCCTGTTGTACAATTCTGTGTCACCCAGATGACATCATGTATTTCCAGCAACCTCATTTCCTCCAACTAATGCCCAGCCATTTACATTGCTGAGACAGGAAGAAGACTGGCAGACTGTTTCAGGGAACATGTCAGACCTATGCCTATCAAAGATCTCTCCAAACCAATAGTTCGTCATTTCATCTCTAATGGCCACGATCATTCTGATCTCTTTGCATCCACACAGAGGGGTTTTGGAACTCTTATTACAGAAAGAAGGCACAGGGTGAGGTTGACCCTTTTCAGGAAACCGGAAAGAAAGGATTAGAGACCAGGTGCAGTGATCATCAGGCCTTTATTTCAGCTGAAGTTCAGGTGCAATATAGTAGCATGAGAGAGAGGAAACCTCCTAGCTCAGCTCTGTTTATAGCTAGGTACAAACAAGTCTACCAAAACTACAATACAATGGTTACTTCCTCATTTGCATGCCCTCATCCTTTGATTTAAACACGTTGGAGGTCTTTTCTCTCTGGACCAGAATTTCCAATCCACTGCCCTGAAAAGAGGCATTCTGTTGTAGGAGATGTCATCCTTAGGAATGTAAAATGGAATGTACAGTAAAGTGCTTTGAGATCATTAAGAATTAAAAGAGCTGTACAAATGCAAGAAACTATTATTAATTGTTGCTGCAGTGAGTAATGAATTTAAAAGTTATTCTGTATAACAGATGGAAGTGTACCGTTTCTATACAGTAGATAATGTTGCCAGGGTAATAATTAACAACAACAGTTCATGCTTATGTGCTACATACAGTATGATAAACAGCTGATGGGTACATGCAGTTACACAAGACTGTCATGAAATGTACTGTCTATTCAGCTTTACTTAGACTAACATATTCAATTTTAGTACTGTACATCTGAAATGTGCATAATGGAACTTACAAGGTTTTTAAAATAAAAATACTGTGGATGCAAGTTAAAATATTTCCTTGAGATGCAATAATTAGAACGCCTTTTCCCTGAAAGCGACACACATTGGAAAAAAAATCTAATACTTGTACAAATACAATGATTATCAACAATGGAAAAATGTTAAAATGTGATTTTGCACAAAACATTTGGATACTCCATTTAAATAATTAAAGTTTCTAATTTCTAAAAGGAACTGTGTTGAGCAGCCTCTTGTCTTGTCTGAATCCAATTCTGTTGAATACTTTTTTGAAATGTTGTTTCTAATTCGTGATATCAAACAAAATAACACATTAATGAACTTCTGATAATATTTTTTGAGGCATTGAAAAATTAAAATTATTGTGGTTAAAATTACTGTGGTATGCCAAATCTTTTACATAATTCATAGTGGAAAAAGAATCTGTAACTCTAATAAAGTAATTATAGTAATTCAGAGAAATGTGAAGATGGTGGTGTGGCCAAGGTGAAAGATTTCAGATCATCCAACTGGAATTGAGGATAACAATGGAGTGAGTGAATGGCTGAAGAATTTGAGTAATATAATTGGCTAATTTAAGAGGAAAACATAGTAGCTATGAGACAAGAGATATGAAGAAGTTTCCAATTTGCTGGAGGCGTACAGTAGAATGGGGTTGGAACTGCTGTGAAAACAGTGGGGGCAGCACTGGTTCTTCTGAAAGGGTCTTTTGCTTTGTGAAAAATGGGAATCAATAGCACAAAGATTTTAGAAAGTAGGAAGAAACCAGTTGGCCTATCCTAGGACATGTTGCAGTGGCTGGGGCAGTATGGGCTGGGTTGGGACTCTGTGTTATGGGAGCTGGTCCAGGATCCCGCGAAGTGTAGTTCAGGACCCTATGCAGAAGGTATAATCCAGAAGTAAGTGGACAACAGGTAAGAAACGTAGAGAATCAGAAAGGGTTGACAGACAGGGGGACGTGGTGGTGGTGATCCAGTGCTCAGGGGGTGTGGGAAAGGCAAACAGATCCAGACAGTCCAAAGGGGGAATCCGGGGCCCAGTCCAAAGTCCAAAACCGGGGGATCCATCCAAGACGAGACAAGGTTAAAATTCTGAAGGGGAACTGGGAATAAAACAAGGTAACAAGACCAGGCGCTCCGAGCCCAGGACTCAGATAGTCAGGATGCTGTGATGAAGCCTATGGCGTCGAGTATCTCCTGGACCCGCTGGAAGGTAGGCTTCTGGGCGTCCATCTCCCAAAGCTGAGCCAGGTATAGTGAGAGTGCCAGGCTTAAATAATGAGAAACAAAGCAGGTGCACATAATCAACTAAATATGAAAGGGTCAGAGCGCCCTTAAGAGGAGGGATCCCGATTGTGACACTATGTACAGTAGGAGAAGCTCCTGCCTACAAAAAGCAGGGAGAGAGGCATCTGTTGTCTGGAATAATTGGAGGGATAGAAGAAATTGCAGCAACTGGGAAAGAGAAGGGCATAGTATCATTGGTGTTTCCACGAAACAGTAAAAAATATGGCAGTATGACCATAGTAGTCTTTGTGCTAAATAAACTCGAATTTTGGGGACTCAGAACCTTAGATGTGAGCATTGGAGAGCTTGAGGTTTAAATAGAGAGTAGATAATTGAATGATTGAGGCTGAGAACGGGCCTGGCTTCTCCCCTTGAACCTTTAGCTGGTGGTTATCATTTCAAGTTTAATTTTATACATACTTTATAGGGATGGGATCATGGGTCATGGGAGAACCAGAGCCAAGCTCAGCAAGCAGTTGGCGCAAGGCAGGATACATCTTTGACGGGGATGCCAGTCCATCACAGTGCACATACAGTACAGACACAAACACTCACTCACACCGAGGACAATTTTTAGAGACACCTGTTAAACAACCAGTATGTCTTTGGACAATGATTGGAAACAGGAGTATGTGGAGGAAACCCACAAGCACATGCAGAGAACATACTGTACAAACAAAACATGGAAATATCACCCCAGGAATTGCAGATAGGTTTTCAGCTCTGTGAGGCAACAATAGTAAATACTACTTTACTATGCTGCTTCTTTCCATCTTTAGAATTTCACTCCTCCTCACTAATAATTATTATTCATTCAGACCAGCTATATTTCATTAAAATGTCCTCTCAATTAAGACAAATTAACATTCTCTGAGATCAAGACCCCATTGAGCCAAAATAGTGGCTGTCTCACACAACCACATCACACATACTCACTTCTTATTTTATCAGACCCAAGCACTGAGATATTAAAATTTAATTAAGTTACATTGTATTGTAATGATCAAAACTGTTCACTACTACCCAAAAGTACAGACAAATAAAGGATTTATGAGGTAAAGCCAGAAAAAAAATGATTTTTACAAGTTTTGAAATTGGACCTGGTAGAACTCAGGAGAGAGAAACACTTTTGTCAGGACTGGCTCATGTCACACATGTGTTGCCTGGTCTCTATACCAATTATGTTTTGCTTGTCTGTCACCTGTTCGAGCAGTGTTTGCATTGCACAATTCTTACAACTTTCTTACAACAATCTTTGAATTCTGTATGATACACAAATTTTATCCATCTCCCTGTCATGATTTTCAACTTTATAAATCTTGTAGATCTTGCTCATATTTAAATAATACTATTAGAAACATGTCAATCTACATTATGGTTTGCGGTGTTGTTCCAGGCTCTATAAAGAGCAGTTTTAATTGTGCAACTTGTTCTTTCCACCAAATCTCAACTATGTGGGTGGTACTGTATGTGGGTGGAATGTGGAACTTCTGTTTGATTCCCAGTACCCCACACACATTTTTCATTTTCCCTGTGACATGTGTACACTGGTCACTGTCTATTTGGAATGACATTCCACATAAGGGGATTATATTTTCTGCACAGTGTTGTGTGTTTGTTTCAGCATCTCGGTACTTGTCAGAAAAGCTTCCACCCATTCAGAAAACCTGTCAATTATGATTAAACAATATTGATTAGAAAAACAAAATTGGCTGTGGCAATTGTTCACAGGTTAAATGTCTAATGGCACTTTTTACCATGCTAATGTATATTTTAAAAAAGTATCCCTTATATTAATTTCACTATAATTAGAAATTTACAGGTATAATTAACACCTGAAAATGTTAAATTATATAAGCAAGTTTCAGTAGGTTAAGTGTATATAACTGTTTTAAAGGTTTGAAAAGATTGTGTGGGTTGCAATGCCAGCTGGTTTTAATTAATAAAGATGATGTACTGATACAGTAGAAGCAATATCCTAGTATTGGACTGCTTTATTTTATGTTGAATTCATAAGAAACGTATACACATTTTTTACTCATTTTGTAAATCAAAATCCAAAGCAACACCTGTATCTCTTCAGCTTCTTTTATTTTCAACAGCAACTGGTACAGAAAGTGACCTGTTTTATTTTAACACCTTAAAGGCTATCAGAACGACGCATATCACTGACGGAGGAATAAAACCGTAATAAATTTTAAAATTGAAATCACGAGGGAGTTGGAGACATCTGTTGTAACTCCTGTAAAGATGGGGACTTTGTCTTTAGAGACAAGCAGCTGTGTCACATTGCTACTGGTTAATTTTAGCCTGGGACGTATGGAACTGTCAGAATAAACTAATTAAGACTTCTTGATTTTACAAGGAAAAAGAACAATTTATGACTGTTTTATTTGTTGTTCAGAGAAAAGAAACCTGTGTATTTATTGATTAGAAATTTAATTTATTCTTTAGAAAATTGAAATTACTTGAAAGGTGAGTTAAATGGCTAAATCTTTACTGTATCTAATTTTGCACAAAAATATAGAACTTATTTCCATAAAGTACTGTACTGCAACTTTTTTTAGAAGCTTAATATGATCTGATTTCATGCTTCACAGCCTGGCATCCAATTAAAATTTATTCAGGAAGACTCTAGCTGTATTTCATAACAATGTTTTTTTTTCTACAGATTGAATTACAAAAACTGTAGTTACTTAAATGGCATAGAACATTTTCCTGCATTCTGAAATGTAAAAGTTGAAAAGAATTTTAACTTTTCCCTAGATTGAATATTTTAGTAATACAAATGTCATGTTCCATTACATCCAAGAATCTCTTTAAAATCCCTGATGCTTGCATTCTTTACAACTGAAATACCACATTGAAAAAGTCAGCCAATCCCCTGTTTCTGAAATATAAACCTTTTCTATATGAACTTGAAAAGAATATACAATAAAAGTATTTGGTGGGCATTGCCATCCAGCTGCCAGTACGTATAAGTGTAAGGTACTTTCAGTAAATGAAAAAAATGGCAAACGTTATTGGAATCTGTAGGGGTGAACCTAATAAGAAGTATCTTATTGTTCTGCAACAAAAAAAAAACATCAGCACCATGCCAGCTGACTAATTAAATTTAGCCCTTCTGACAGGCTGTCAGTCAATCAGTGAAGTTCATTTATCCTGTCCATGACAGGGATCTTAAAAGCTGGTCTTTTTAACAAATTTAAATGTGAAACAATACACCTTGACTTTAGGTGTAGTTAATTAATCTTTTTTTTCACCATGAAGCCATTTGATCCCAGTGTTTATTGAGCAGAAATAATTTTACATGGGAATTTCTTCCCCTTGGGCTTTGTGAAGCTCCAGATTGCTGCAACAGTGTCTGAACGTTGTGTTGTCTAGTCTTCATTCATTTCTTACAGTAGGCTTGGTAACGATTTTTGATCTGTTAGACAGCTATCCACTGCTTCTCCCCACCAGTGGGTATGTAGTGGGAAATTACACAGTAGAGTTGTTTTTATTCTAAGAATTGGAAATCACTTTCTCTATTTCTTCAATACTGTCATGTTATTGAGTAGGAGAGATGCATAGAAGAGAGAGCAGCTTGGATTTTTACCAGAACCTTTGACGTACAGTACATGTTCTTTGGTCTTTTTTGCAGAGATTTCTTAGGTTAGGGTCTAGTGTACAGTATCTGTCATAACATTTAATTTGTCAAACATTTCATATTCTCTTTTCTCTCTTTTTTCCCCAGTTTTGAAGGTGCTTCAATGTAATACCACAACATACTGTAGTAGATGTGGTTGGGGTGATGTGTCTTTCTACCCAAAAAATCTAAACAGCACGTTTTTCAAACCATACTTAATTACACAGGCAGAAGGGCATGCCAGTCACGTCCTTCCCACATGCCTGAACATAAGGCATTGCTATTAGGTAGCAAAAGCTAATTTGTTTACGCAGACCCAAAAAGCAATTGTAGAATTGCAGGCATTCATTTTCTTGCTAGCTATAGCAAAATCTTGTACTTTTTTTCCTTACAGAACCAAACCCAATATGAAATAAATTCAAGACTGTCAGCCTTTTTATTCTTTGGTGAAAGTTACTCATCAGTATGTAGAACTGTGCAGAGCTAGCATTTTTTCATGCATACAGCAATAACTCAAGCCCTATCCCTCAGTAAACATACTGTAGATGCACTGTACCTGAACTGCGTTACTGCAAAAATCTAATCAAACATTGGTTTTCAAATTGACATTCACATAAACCTCCTAGAGACCTTGTTTGCCAAGCAGTCAGACCATGTACTTAAGAGATGGGATAGTCTGCAGCACAGCTCACACCTTGTAATAGGAGCACAGCGGAGTCCGCTGGGAACAGAGTGTTTTTTAGATTGGTGTATTCAATCTTTACAGTCGATAAGTAAACAGTCTGTGCAAGGCTGGGTGAGTTTCACCTCCTTCACGGGAAATTGAATTGGACTTCATTCAAATCTCCTTTTGAATAAGAAGAACAAAAGTAGTAAAGAAGAAGTCAACATAAAGTACATATTTACTAAAACAAGAATCTTTACAATATTCAATGATGATGGTAATATTTAGGGTTATTGGCTGTTGTAGTTAAAATTGTGTTCTTCCTGGTTCAGTTTTGGTTCCTTTCAATATCTTTGCTGGAAATAAATATACCATTGAGAAGCCTGTACCTACCTGGTTGAGCTTCAGAAAATACGAGTCTTGATTTCTTTAATGAAGTATATTACCCATGCAACATGCACTGAGATTTTCTGTTACTAAAATGTGTAAGACCATTCCTTCAGCCGGAGTGTGTTAAACTGTACTGTGCTTTTTTAGGAGTTAACTGGTAACAGATGTACAGTACTTGTTTCTTTCTTGATGAAATACCTACTCTTTATCAATCTACACAGGTAACATTGTAAAGTCAAAATATCAGTTCTTGTACAACAAAAACTGCTTGTATGAAATAAATCCCAAAACTATGTTTCAGTCTTTGATCATCTCCCTTTTAGACTCATGATGACAACAAACTATTGTAGTCATTCAAGGAGGTAGCTGCATCAGCATGCGTAGGCTGCAAAAGAACAAGAAAAGGGTTATTTCATGCTGAAAAGAGAAGAAAAGAAACAAAATGTTTTGGCTGAGGAGCCTTCTTCGGGTGGCGAAACGTTGTTTCTTTTCTTCTCTTTTCAGCATGGAATAAACCTTTACTTGTTTCTTTACAAACTATTGTAGTCTGCTTCTAAAACAATATTAAATTCTTCTTTAAGCAGATCACAATAACATACAGAAGGCAAAACTTCATTTTTTAAATAGTAAATTACTGTATAATTATTGTAATAATAAAGTACTGTATTTTACATTTTGTTTTACTGTCTTACTTGGTACTGTATGCATGTTGGAATATAGAGAAAGCTAAAGCTGAGAAGTGTCGCATAGAAAGAGCAAAAAGATACTGAAAAGTTCTTAAGGTATTCACTTTGATTAGGTGACTGTATTTAAGTGTAAGTTTTAGCTACTAGAAATGGTGCAAAGAATGCCAGGAAAATAAATAGATCAGCATACCTACATAGAAGTGACAGATGGGCAGATCACCATTTAGCCTTCAGACAGAACACAGCGATTTAGTAAAAAATTTTAAATGCGCATTAAAAGTTAATTCTAGGTCCAAAATAATACATAGGCTATTTATAATGTGCTTGCCAAAAGGCACAAAAAGTCACTCATGGACAAAATTAAAATATGAAGTCCGTTATGTTTGTCAAGGAGGCCTGGAAGCAATGTGCCTGCCTTAGCAGATTTTACTTGAACATTCTCTCTCTCTAACGCACTAATGCCCTTACTCCAGTGAAAGTGCAAAATCTGCTGCATTACCGTGCAACATCAAAGGACCAGTAAATAAGAACTGCATCTGGTTAAATGATGACAACTGGCTTGGATGTACGTGTATCTCTTAACTGTGGAATATGATAAAATCATACATAGATTGCGCTTGAATACATAAAAAAACAAGTATGCACATTCACATATTTTGTGTTGCACATTGTTATGACATGTGGTCACTTCCCAGAGAAAAGCCACAAGTATTTTTATTTTACAATTTAGGCAGTATACAGTAGAACACCATATTGTTGTGAAATGAAGGGAAAGTGGCACGTGGAAGTTAGATTCGTGCTTTATAACAAAGAGCATTTCGGTGACAGTTTATAAATCATTCAGGGTAATAATATATGTGGTGTGTAAATGGACATCATAAATGCTCATACTCAACTCCCAAAAAAACTTTTAATGGGACTTAAAAAATCATCTTTTCCCTCCTGCTAGCTAGAGCTGAAAAGCAATTGAAACATCTCCTGCTGGTGTTCATCTGTCTTGGTCACTGTACTCTAATTTCATTAAAAATAAGAAACAAACATATAAAAAAAACAGTTTCCAAGGTGAGAGACGCTGTGCTTTGAAAAGATTAGACCTCTCTGGACGCCAGAGCAGAAGAGAGCAGTCTCCAGAGCTGTGAGATTTCCATATCAAGACCTCAGCCATGGCCACACGGAGAGATCATACAGCTCTTCACATGTGCTGTCCACCAACTTTGTCTTTGGGGAAAAAGTCAGACACAAAGTATTGGTTTCATTATACATGCTCTTTAAAGGACAAAAGGGGTGTGTTTTCAAAATATTTTTTTTTTACCTCTGTGGAGTCATCTGGTAATGTTGTAGTTGGCTGTTTGGGTTTTATCCTTATTTACTTTGTTTTCACTTTAATTTGTTTGCATGATTTCACTAGAATTTACCATGAGTACTGTATGCCATCACAAGCTTTTAAAGCTGTTAAATTGCATAAACCAAGGTATAATTAGTGTGTATTGTACTTAAAATAAAGTAAACCCATGATGAGTGTAAAAAATATCATTTAAAATAATCAAGCACAGAGGTAGAGTCCATGTTGTATGCTTGCAGTGAAGCTAACAAAATGCTTTGTAACTTGGTAAAGAAAAGTATTCAATTTCTGATTTGATGGCCTTATTGAAATGGTATCTGGTGATTTGTCCCCTTCCTTGGGGGGATGAAACTGTACCAGCACTTCAGTGAATGTCTAATCTGGCAGCAAGGATTGTAATATCTGCAGTGAAATTCACCAGAGGCAGGACTACTGTGGCTGCAGCAAAAATGCTTTCAGGGAGGGGAATAGTTAAGTGATTTGAAAAAATGTTATCAGGAGTCAGGTTTAAAAAAAAACAGCCCCTTAAGGGACCATATTTTTTTAAAAATGGCACTGCGATCATCTTTGATTACTGTTCTTAGCACTCTCTGTCACCTTGGGAACCTTCAGCGTCAAGACTAGGAGTCAGGCAGAGGGACAGTAATAAGACCTAACTCACGTATCACATCTGAAAGGTTAGTGAATGGATGCTTTTCTCACTCCTTCTTATGGAGTTTGAAGTTATGAATACAAGATTGCAAGAGAACTACAGGAAACCGCTTCATACAGACGGTCAATAAAAGCACAGCCCATGCACTATGAAAAGTAATGGCAGGCTTTTATAATCAGACTAAAAAAAGATAAGGATGCATGTCCCCATTTATGTCTAAGAGAAGACTATCTAACTCAACTGTTCTGTACTAGTAGCTGCTACGTACATTTTGTACTCAAAATTCAGAAATATTGAGTTTATGTTTTAGATTTATGACAATATACTGTACACTATTCCTTTCTGGTATTATGAAAACATACAAATCTATAAGATGCTCAATAGTTAATTCTATTTTAATACCATGTAGACAGCACAAGTGTTTTTGAATTGGAATGTCCAAGATTGCTTGTTGCGATTGCTTGGTGTGATTTTTAAAGTGTAGCACCAACAATCACAGTAAAGTGATGGGTTTATGCATGTTTTATCCCTTCTTTATTACCCCTTTTTCTTATGTTTTGTCTCTAGTTGTGTATTACATGTACAGTACCATTGTATTTTTTTCTCTAGGCATATGCTGTTATTTGCTGTGCTAAAGAAAATAGCACACATGTGATAATTAATGTAGTACAATAATGTTACCTACAGGCGAAAAGCAGGGTACCATGCTGAATTGCTTTCCCTGCATACTTCCTGGAAGTAAGAAGACTTTTGGAGGACATTTTTCCATTTATTAATGGAAAAAAAAGCTCTGTGGATCATTCTGAAAAAAATCTTTAAAAATGATTTCTAAAGAAAAAGGTGAGATCACACTTACATACAGTACATTTATCTATTGACTTGTGACTTACATTTTTTACATCATCTCCAACTGAAAAGAAGGATCTGTTCCATATTCTTTTTTAACTAAGATCATATAGGGTACAAAACAGTGTTCTAAAACATCACAGAGACAGTTTCATGTTAAAATACGTAAGCTTTTAAGTTAAAATTAACTTTGCTATATTCAGTATATACTGTAGAGCATCTGTGAACTAAAGAGACATTTACTGTCAAGTGTAACACATTGTTTTTGGTAGCCTCATTATTCAATTTACTAGTTCCTAGTATATAAGACCTCATGGTCTGCTCATGGTCGTGGGGGTTTTCTCTAGGTACTCCGGTTTATTCTCATGTTCGCCAAGACATGCAGTTCAAGTTTGATTGACATGTTTAAAATTGCAGCTCCAGGTTTTATTCCCTGTTTCCCATGACGAAGGCGGTTTCAGGGAGTTTCACCTCCCTACTCTCTCAAAAATGGCTCTGGTAAGGTTCTAATAACATATACATATTGTCATGATCAAACCTAGAAACCACTGCCAAAATATGAATTACAGCAGAATGAACAATAATGAATATGATGTCTTTATCAGTATTGGAATTGGATCAGTCAAAACACATGAACATAAAGATTCAATTTTTAAATAGTAAAAATGATTGCAGTGGTTTATTTTGTCTGGAAACCCGGTAAGCAAAAAACCCAAAACAGAATATTTACAGCTCCTCTCAGAGCTCAGGCTTTCATATACTGAATGTCTCTGTAGGTAAGCAAAGAACCTGCCCCTTAAAGGGTTTTACTGATTGCAACTAAAATTGTGGTGCCAAATATAAGGTCTGAAAGAATGGATGATGAAACTCATATTAAAGGACTTATAAACCAAGATTGCAATAGACAGAAAGCTTTAAAATGTTCTTGTTTGAAATCAAAGTTGGCTTTGCCGGCCTTACAGTTATTCAGTTAAGTACTAGTGACAGCACACATCTTGTACTGTAAATATGTGGCTATTGTCACAATAAAGTATTATGGATTGAATTTCTCCTTGATGGAAATGTGTGGCAGTGCCTTGGCAGTGTAAGCACTCCTCTGATCATGTGGTCCTAAAGAACCCGTGACATAAAAATGCCTTTGCATCCATGGTTACTTTTGATAGCATCCTTTCCTCTCTAAACAAACAGCACATTAACACTAGCATCCCTTTTATCAGCTGAGACACTGGGACATGATTATTCAAGGACAGCTGTTCCTACAAGGGTGCACAGCTGTGGGTCCACTTCAGAGGCTGGCTGTATGGAACATAACAACACATTCTATTACACAAGAGAAACTGTCTTCATCCCGCTGTAATACTTTCTGTTTTTAATACCTCCGAAATTAGGAATTCTCAGCTGTTACTCAGCTCCGTTGTCTACTCCAACCCCATTTTTACTTGCCACTGTGATGTACAGTGCCTTGCGAAAGTATTCGGCCCCCTTGAACTTTTCAACCTTTTGCCACATTTCAGGCTTCAAACATAAAGATATAATTTTTTTATTTTATGTGAAGAATCACCAACAAGTGGGACACAATTGTGAAGTGGAACGAAATCTATTGGATTTTTGAAACTTTTTTAACTAATACAAAAATGAAACGTGGGGCGTGCAAAATTATTCGGCCCCTTTACTTTCAGTGCAGCAAACTCACTCCAGAAGTTCAGCGAGGATCTCTGAATGATCCAATGTTGTCCTAAATGACTGATGGTGATAAATAGAATCCACCTGTGTGTAATCAAGTCTCTGTATAAATGCACCTGCTCTGTGATAGTCTCAAGGTTCTGTTGAAAGCGCAGAGAGCATCATGAAGACCAAGGAACACACCAGGCAGGTCCGTAATACTGTTGTGGAGAAGTTTAAAGCCGGATTTGGATACAAAAAGATTTCCCAAGCTTCAAACATCCCAAGGAGCACTGTGCAAGCGATCATCTTGAAATGGAAGGAGTATCAGACCACTGCAAATCTACCAAGACCTGGCCGTCCCTCTAAACTTTCAGCTCAGACAAGGAGAAGACTGATCAGAGATGCAGCCAAGAGGCCCATGATCACTCTGGATGAACTGCAGAGAACTACAGCTGAGGTGGGAGAGTCTGTCCATAGGACAACAATCAGTCTTACACTGCACAAATCTGGCCTTTATGGAAGAGTGGCAAGAAGAAAGCCATTTCTCAAAGATATCCATAAAAAGTCTCGTCTAAAGTTTGCCACAAGCCACCTGGGAGACACCCCAAACATGTGGAAGAAGGTGCTCTGGTCAGATGAAACCAAAATCGAACTTTTTGGCCACAATGCAAAACGATATGTTTGGCGTAAAAGCAACACAGCTCATCACCCTCAACACACCATCCCCACTGTCAAACATGGTGGTGGCAGCATCATGGTTTGGGCCTGCTTTTCTTCAGCAGGGACAGGGAAGATGGTTAAAATTGAGGGGAAGATGGATGCAGCCAAATACAGGACCATTCTGGATGAAAACCTGTTGGAGTCTGTAAAAGACCTGAAACTGGGACGGAGATTTATCTTCCAACAAGACAATGATCCCAAACATACAGCAAAATCTACAAAGGAATGGTTCACAAATAAACGTATCCAGGTGTTTGAATGGCCAAGTCAAAGTCCAGACCTGAATCCAATCGAGAATCTGTGGAAAGAGCTGAAAACTGCTGTTCACAAACGCTCTCCATCCAACCTCACTGAGCTCGAGCTGTTTTGCAAGGAAGAATGGGCAAGAATTTCAGTCTCTCGATGTGCAAAACTGATAGAGACATACCCCAAGCGACTTGCAGCTGTAATCGCAGCAAAAGGTGGCTCTACAAAGTATTAACGCAAGGGGGCCGAATAATTTTGCACGCCCCACTTTTCATTTTTTTATTAGTTAAAAAAGTTTCAAAAATCCAATAGATTTCGTTCCACTTCACAATTGTGTCCCACTTGTTGGTGATTCTTCACATAAAATAAAAAATTTATATCTTTATGTTTGAAGCCTGAAATGTGGCAAAAGGTTGAAAAGTTCAAGGGGGCCGAATACTTTCGCAAGGCACTGTATATGCCAGTATAACAAGGAGAATGCACACTGTGAATGGTCTCCTCCAATAAACGTTATGTCAAGCCATTCACCATTTTATACGGTGCAAGCTTCATGGTACCTAAAAATACAAGTAACATGGTTTGGAGGAGCAATTTTAGTCACACCAATGACACAATATGTGCACAACTGAGTTGGTAACGCTAAACAAGAGAACACTAAACAACTCAAACCCAAAGAACCCAGCCAGTGCATGGCCAGCCGTGGACTGCTATTTGGGGAATGACATTCACACTGCAAAGACTCAACTGGCAGTATCTACAGTAAATTGTAGGGCTCAACATGTGATTTGGGCGCACACCTTTACTGGTTGAGGCACTCAAGAGTTCAACTATTTCAGTCCTTCAGTATCACCACCACATTAATCATTAATCATCATATTGATCTCGTTATTTCAAGCAAGTAATTAAGGAATCGAGCATAGTGTCTACAGAATGGTGGATTTAAGAGTTGCATGCTGAAAAGACTACTCTGCACAAATAACAAGAAGAATCCAAACCTCAAAAAAGTGTGCTTATAGGACCATGTCTGCACCAGAACTCAAACTACTATCCGACAAAATAAATGACTTTTTAAAACCAGCAATTATACTGTATATTATTAGTAAATATACTAATAATTCCATTGATAAGTGTAACTCTAATGCGTGTTAATGCGTGATAAACTATAATAAAATGCATACATACATAGATTGTTTAAGCTTTTTTTTTTAAAGTAAGATTTATCATCCATTTTGTAGAGTTCTGAAGGATTATTTTTATTTCTAATGTTGGTGTCACTACAATACAATACTAAACTATAAATTAGCAATGACATATTAGTCATGAGGCAGCAGTAGAAGGTGCTTTTTTAGAGATCACACCAATGGAAACCTGAAATAGCATGAGGTCTTATGCTTCACAAGTAAGTTTTATTTCATCCTGTGTTAAATTGTCCATTTTTATTAGATATTTATTGTAATTTTCAAGGACTTTATTGTAACGTTTCCATGTCTTCAATTATCATTCATAAGTTCTGGTGCCATATTCCTAACTGTTTTAAAAGATGTTGGGAGACTGCTTTCTGCTTTCTTATTGTTCCTCCACTTATTAAGTGAACACAGACAGGAGGATTTTGTACAATCCTCCATCCTCCATCCAAGATTATTTCTTTTAGGTTTAGACCATTCATCTTTTATATACAGTATAATGTCACTAGAATGCTACAGATTTGTCCACTAGTCAATCCTTAAATATTTGAATCCATTATGTTTATTATTGGATTATTACTCAGGGAGAGAGGACCTATAGTCCATTATTTTAAGAGAGGTGTGATACACCCTTCCTGTATGTAAAGCATTCAGGTATTATATGAGATAAAAAGAATGGTACTAAATAAATGCACTGTATTGATAATTGCTTAGACTGTGCTTCCTTAGTGTTTTTTTTTAGATAGAATAATGGGTAATTAACTCAATACATATTTCTAAATATAGAAATTATGCTAAAAAAATCAGAAAACCTGCAACATTTTTAGAAATAAGAGTTGTTGTCAGGACTATATGTTGTCAGCAGGCCATGCTGTAGTAGGCATATCACACTTTCTAATGATTGGGGGGACTAATGAGGATCAACAATGAAATGCAACAAAATGTTAAATTACTATTATCAAGTATTTACCTACAAAAGAGGTTATTGCTATCACACAGATTAATATTCCATTTGCCCAGGAAAAACAAAAGCTTAAAAGTTCTCTATTTTACAGGCAGCTGTTACTGCCTTCCATATCTTCCAGCTCAAGACAATGTCATTGAAAACTAAGCAATTCTTGCACCATTGAAAAACAAATCATCTCTATGTTTATTTTAATGGAAAAACTTCAGCAACATATGCTGATCTTGTGTGTTTTCCAAACAGGCCGTATCTTCATAGCTTCAATGTACTGATTGTCAGGAGGCTATGAAACAAAGAACAACTAAAATCACAAGAGTGAATAAATGAATATAAAATTCAAAAGAACCAGATTCAAAAAGCAGCAATCTATAGATTAACGTTAAATGACTTAATATAATCTGCAACGCAATACCGATTCCCAGTGGAAAACAGCTTTTTTCTAATCACTTCATATCCCAAAGGGGGAAAGGCAAAGTCCTGTTTTCTGATGTATTCATTTAAGGAAAGTGCTTTCTTAGGCAAATGAGCTTCTGAGAACAATTGTTTATTTGGTGGTGGTGGTGGGGGGGGGGGGTGCTTTATCAACTATTTATCTACGATTTGAGAAAATCCCTGAAATCAGAAAGTCTTCAAAGGCTCTATTTCCAGCAATTCTAAAGTGAACAAAAAGCTAACTGACAACATTTTGACTCTCTTCTTCTTTGTCAAACTACAATGACCTCAAATCAATTCCTCTGCCAGGCTAAATGCATTATACATGTAACAACTACATGTTAGTTTAGGAAGCTAAGTGTGTATGTGGCTCCATGCAAGACAGCAAGTCTTTTAATTAAACTTGTAATGTCTTATATCTCAGTGGATCTGAAGACTCCCACCTAGTGGTAGTGGTGTGGGTTCTGATAATCTTGCCTTTGTCTTATAACAGTCAAACAGATTAAAGCCAGATCAAACTGATAACCATTTGAACTACTATAAGATCTATCTGGAGATACTGAAATTAAGAATTGTCCTGCATACAATAAATAACCTCTAGGTATTACTTTAGAATAAGTTTAGCAAATTCTAATGTATAACCTGTAATACATTAATACATTCTTAACTGGGATAATTATTTAGTAGTTACTAAATCCTATTAATGATTAATAACTTTTAGTAATACAACTCATATTGTTTTCATATGTTCTTTGTCAATTAAGTGTTAATACACTGTTTGCTATGTGTTTATAAAGTGTATTTTGCAATGCCTAAGCTTTTTATAACAGGGTTTCTGAATATGATAATAACAAACTTGGACACACACAGCTGGATAACATACACAGCTCACTCAAAGGCTGACAGCTATTGAAACAAAGATGTTGAAATGCTAATTAATTTTCGAAGCACTGACCCTATGCAATATTTTAAACAAGAGCAAAGTTAATGTTAGAAAACCCTCTCAATCAGCCAACCAAACATTTGTAAGATGCAAATAAAATTGGACTCCCTAAATTCAATTTTTGGAGTGGTAATTTATTTCAAGAGCTAATAGTGACCTATTTTAAACAGGCACTCAATATATTGTATATCCAATTGCTTGAAAGAAAAAATCTAGCTTTCAGTTACACAATAAAAATATGTTTGTTTCTACCTTACCCTTTGAGTGATGTAGATATTGAACATTTTAAAAGTTTCATCTTTAAAAATGTAATATGTTTATATGTATACGTTAAACTGTAATACGTTTGTACTACCACTGTTCGTAAATCCTGTTTCCAAGAATGGAAGCAATTGCTGTCCTACCATAAGGAAAGAAATTGTTTCCATTCACTTAAAGAAAATTATGGCTAGGCATTTCTAGCATTGCTAAACAATAAAAACAGTATTAATAAATTCCTAGAAGGAAAACATATTTTTTTAATTTTCCTTTATAAAACTTCCCTTTGTTTTGCAAAAAAAAGAGATGGTACATTTTAAACTTGTGTTAGAAAAAAAAACGTTCAACTGCACCCACACCTCAATAATCAGTTGCATAACCCTATTGCTTCTGAAATCACTTTGCATGTGACTAAGCAGGTAATTGCATAAAAATGCCCGTTACATTTGTAAGACATTTTCAGTATCCCTCATACTCAAATATTCAATTATGCCACTACATATCAACATAATAATGATAATAACAATAATTGCTTACACTTATATAGCACTTTTCTGGACACTCCACTCAAAGTGCTTTACAGGTAATGGGGACTCCCGTCCACCACCACCAATGTGCAGCACCCACCTGGATGATGTGACGGCAGCCATAGTGCGCCTGAACGCTCACCACACATCAGCTATCAGTGGGGAGGAGAGCAGAGTGATGAAGCCAATTCATAAATGGGGATTATTATGAGGACATGATTGGTAAGAGCCAATGAGAAATTTGGCCAGGACGCCGGGGTTACACCCATACTCTTTTTGGAGAAACATCCTGGAATTTTTAATGACCACAGAGAGTCAGGACCTCGGTTTAACGTCTCATTCGAAGGTTGGCACCTTTTTACAGTATAGTGTCCCCGTCACTATACTGGGCCATTAGGACCCACACAGACTGCAGGATGAGCGCCCCCTGCTGGCACCACTACCACCTCTTAACAGCAAAATTCAAAACTTACTAGCATAATAATGATTCAAATTATTTATTGTTTTACTTTAAATAGAGACACAGACTGCCAGGCGAGGAGCAGAAGGATGGTTGTTAAGGGATGGATTAGATATACAGTACAATACAGAACAATAATACAATGATGCAGCCACCCTGCAGTAAATAATGCTCCTTCCTTTGCTACTCATTAATATAGTATATATATATTATATTATATTATACACTATATATTACAGCCAGCAAATCCAGAACATAGTTCAGCACTGATAAGCTCTCACCAGATTAAGTGAAAACATTGATTGTAAAAATGACAAAATTAACATCTTAAAAAAGGGTGCCTCTAAGTAAATATGAATAAACATGATGTTAAAAACAGAAGGCTTGGAGTAGTATTTAGTAGTAACTAAGGTGGTAATGAAGCAGAATTCACGTTATATACAGTAGATAGGGAGAATCTTGCCACTGGACTCTTTATAACCCATGATCCACTGTACAGGGAGGGACAAAAAGGAGGAGCTGACCGTCTTATTCCTAAGTGGAGGATTTTTGCCAGTTCTAATTTGAGCAATCACCCTGCACAACAGCTTGTCTAATCTTGCCAGAGAATCGACATTTATGAGATTCAGTTGCATGCAGCCAAATTTAACAACCACCTTGATTGCTCTGGAGTGGACACCACCTTAAGTGGAACTTTTTCCTTTGCTGAGAACTTACAAACCCTGTACTGTCCATATGTTTTTTTCTAGTGCGTGTTTTAGTTTCAGGCTTTAAACACAGAATATTAGTGCACACACAAGCCATTATTCTCCTAGCCCTCTGCATAGCATTCAAATTGTTTTATATTCATAAGTTCTGTTCCTCCCAACCTTCTTTGTACAATTTCAATATTTGGCTGTGTGGGAACAGATTGCTGGGTGTCATGCTGAACGGCAGGGGGTGACTAAGTTTAATCCAATGCAAAGGTGTCCTCGCTGTCTCTGGATGAAATTTATTTGAAATAAATAATCAAGTTGTCCCTGAGACAGCAGGAAACCTCTGTAGCTTGTATTCTGAAAACAATGGACCTTTTTGCTTTGGTTTTAATATCAAGCCACCTTCTTGCACATTTCTTTCTCCAGAAAATAAATAAAATGCAATGCACAATTACACTTCATTCTGGAGAAAATGCTATTTCTAGGTAAGAACTACACGTATTTAAAATTATAATGAATTATCAATGTTTTTCCAACACATCTATGTGTACAGAAAAAAAAGAAGATTCTCAAATGCTAAGCATTTAGTCCTTTTGCTATTAAATAAACTTAAAGTCATTAAGGTGTAAAAGATTAACTTCAAAAGCTCACAGGATTAATATGCAGTAGTCACTGTTTAATCAAAGTGGTTCAATTTTACTGCAGAGTAATGTAAGCATTTTCCCCCGTTAGTCCCTTAGTTAGATAATTACAAGCCAGACTCACATAGTGATTTTACAAATCAAGTAAGGAGTTTTCAAACCAAGTTAAGAGAAAATGTGATGGAGAAGCATACTGTAAAGGAGTGGGAGGAGGTCATAAAAATTTCATAGTAGCAGATCTGAAGAGGTGGAATGTGCACCTTTCCATCCAAACACTGCCCAGATCAGGCTGCCCTTCCAAACCAAGCAGCCGGGCACACAGCGACTTTGAAAGATTTGAAGGACTGCAAAGGTTCAAGTCATAAATCAACAATATCTCTTTCCTTACATACTGTAAAGCAGGCAAGTGCTAAGATAGAGGCCATTACTGGAAAAAAATAGTTTAGTTCAAGATATGATATTATATTATATATGAATATATCACACTGCATACACATGCTGAGGCTAAGCAAAAACTTAACTTAGTCTAAAGCATTATACTGAAGGCAAAGGATTACAGTATGTCTGACACAAGCCCAACACAGCACATGAGCTAGTTAATACTGTCCCTAATGTCAAACATGGTGGTGGCAGCATCATGTTTTGGGAATGCTTTTTATATGCAAGGACTGAAGAGCTTGTCAGAATTAAGACAGAAACGTAAGGTGCAAAGTTTACAGTACATGAATTCTAGAGGAAAACATGCTTGAGCCAGGAATGTAATGCTGGACGAAAGATTTACATTTCAACAATAGAGTGATCTCAAAGCACACGGCTGAGGCACACTGGAGTGGACTGACAAGAAGAAATTGAATTTCCTTGAGTGGCCTAATCACATTTCTGACTCAAATCAGAGATGGCAAAAAATACACCATCCAACAGTGCACAAAAAGAGCTACTGTACAATGACAAAGTGCTGACTTTGGGGACTACCGAGTCATGAAATTTCAATTTGTGAATGTTCTTTACAGGCTTTGCTAACTTTATTTTCTTTTCATGATTTGTAACTTATCAAAATCTGACACTATTGAGACTTTTACAAGGCACTGTATGCCTCAAAACTCGGAAGGTGATCCACAATCCAAAATCTTTTACCTTCTGTTTTTCATTAGTTTTTTGGAGCTGTCTTGAAATACAGCATGAACTGCGAATCTCCTGAAGGTCCTGTAGCACTTTGTACTAATTAATCAGATCATATTTGTAACAGATGTGCTTTCATGGTAATTTCTAAAAGTCCAAATGGTATTAAAATATGAACTTTTCAGTTTCACTTTTCAGGCACCTGATTTAGAAAAGATGATAATAAAATTAAACCAATAAGAGAAAATATAATAGATAAAATAAAATAAGACATCTGATGTGATTGTGTTTAGGCTGGAAAAAGCTACTGGCTCTTTATGGTTACACAATTTGTATTTAAACTGCTTTTGAGAATTTCAACAAATGTTAAAGCTTTAGAGCTACTACACTTGTGTACTATAGGTAAACTGATTTAAACTTAATTATGTATGAAGCTGTTGCACAGTACTAAAAAGTGTAAAAGTACATTTTAGTTTGATGTCAAGCACCAGTACAAGGGTTTTTGTGACTTTGTGAAAACCTATTTCCATTTTTTTTTCACACCACTGAATTAGACACGAACGGATGTTTTGTAGGTGTTGCTTGTTATTTGCCTGACAATGAAAGCTATGCGACATACTGTACTGTAGCTCAAATTAAAATGTTTATGTGTAATTTGACATTTGGCACTGGAAAGATATTTTTCCAAGTAGGTGCAAAATACTACACAGCTGAAGCTGCTCTTATTAGCAACTGTATGATGCAAGTTCAAAATCTGCGAAGGGCTTAGAGAAATGAAACATCAAAGAGTCATGACTTGTTGAGGAACTGCACAGATTAAAGAGTCTGTTACATGAGTGGCAAGTTGAAATAAGAGAGAGAGGTCATCACTATAGTTTGCAGTCTAATGTTATGCACATTACGGAACTTAACAGAGCTTGTGATATGTATGTGTCCTCAAAACCCTTCAAATGCCACATTTATAAATCATTCAAAGACATGTCAAGCTATATCTTCACCTTCCAACTGGCTAGAAAATGACATTAAAATTGATTTTAAAGGTCACATTGTTCCTTACTTCTTCCATATCAATGCACACAGCAAAAGTGATGTAAAACTAAGGGCTGGACATCTATTCTAACTAAGGCAGGAGTTGCTGCTTCACCAAATCTACTCATATTCTATACTCCAGAAGAGTTTACCAGATGTGGTAAATGTAATAGAATAATCTAAAAAGCTTTTTTTTGTTTCTAATCTGTGTATGTTGTCTTTAAAACCAGTATAAAAAATAAATCTGCAAAGCTTTTCATGATACTGGAACGGAGACAAAGTTCCAAAACTGTGAAAATGCACTCTAGCATCATTGTACTGCTTTGCCACATTCCCAAGAGCCTGCTCTTTGCCAGAACACAGCCATTGAGTGTAATTACTGCTATGAGGTGATTGTTCCCTTTATGATTATTCAACTGTGTGTGACTGTGGATGAAGACTAGCCTTCAGTAGCAAAGCACAGATGGTGTAATTAGAGATTCCATTTGAAACAGGTGAAGTTCATTGATATCCTAAAGAATGCCTTTACATCACGACTATAGTAAAACCTAACCCAAAATATATATGTTTTTTTAAAACGTAACATTGTTCATCAGATTGCATGTTCTTATAGTTGGCAGGAATAGTATAGCTGCAAAGCAGCAAATTAATGTTACAGGTACAGTACAGTAAATGTTTACAGTGCAAAAGCCTTAATCGACAATTTCCATCACAGCAGATGAATAATGCAGGATTTACAAAATATATTTTTTTAATGTTTAAGGGTAGTTGTAAAATCCCATCCATTCTCAGAGTGTCCCAGGAAACACACTGACTTACTGTATATGATCACTTATTTGGTTAGTTTAAGCAGGGTTATTCCACAGCTGGACAGATAATTTTCAAGTTTCATTTTCATAGACTGTTAACTGTGCACTGTGCGTGCTCATCATTCTCAAGCACTGACCTGCATGTACAGTAATTTTCAGAAAATAAATTTGGCTTTTATGTAGGTGACTAATGTAAACTTACATCTGACAAAAAGGATCTAAAATGCTGAAATCCTATGAGACTCAAGAGTAAATCCTTTTCTGATTTACATAGTATTTTAAGCCCTTTTAAGCATGAGAAAACAATTAACCCTGGCTGTGCATTTTAAAGTGTACTGTCTTAACAAATCACTTCTCCTTTAGTAAGAGAAATAAAGGTGCTACAGTACATGCTTGCTACAGTATGTCCTTACTGTTTAGGTGATGTTCAAGTGCATGTAAATCCGAGCAAAGTGCATTCACTTTCTACAATGCAAAGCAAAGCAAGCTGTATTTCATTCTAAAAAAGTGCATTCCAGATTGAATTGTTAGAAATACCTGTGAATGTATCTCTTGTTTCTTGTGTTGAAATGTTTGTGGCATGATATCCCATTGGAATGTTCCTTATTCTACTTACTGTAAACACACTATTAATGGTCAAAATATTAGGATATTCCTATCAAATTAAACAACTTTCTCAGCAGTAGTTAATACATGACAAAATGGTAACTGTTCTGCTCTCTGTAATTAGTAATGACAAGGAGATGTTAGTGATTTTGCTGCTGTTCTACTGAATCCTGTTTTTAGTAAGACTTTCTGATAGACTATGTATGTTACATTATACTTGTCATTGTGTTTTGGGTCTGTTTCCACATTCATTCACTATACAAGCATAGATCAAAATATTACAAACCCCTCCCTTAGTGGCAGGCAATATGTCAACATGTGAGTTTGATGAAAAGGATAGATTTCCATTGCATTCTACAATTGTCATTACAACCTTAACTGAAGGTAGACCTGCTGAAAGAAATTGGACTGGATTGAGCTGGCAATATTTTATAATCCTGTGAAACACATTATGTCCTTATATACTGTAGATATAACGTGTAGATATAACGTATGTTTGATTTGATTTAGACCCATACAGTATGTTTTTTTCTCCTGAAGACATAATTAACATAAAAAGGCAAAAATAAATTCTAATCTCAGTCACAAATACTGAATTCAAATGCACCAAGATTTCAGTGGATCTGAAGTCCAATTAAACCTTCATGTCTGCTGTCAGAAAGCAGGAGTTTTTTTCTGAAACAATACAGATTGCCATCATGCTACTGTCTTGAAAAAGAAAACGAAAGATGAGGGAAAAATCAAGTTGTTGCAAATGAGATCTTATTTATCAGACATGCCTTGTCATCTGCTGGTGGACTGTAGGTTACACAGTGGTGGGAAGGTGCTAACACATGGGCTGAGGAGCTGTCAATCGCAGGCATGTCATGAAAGAGAACTTACCACAGGGGAGGTGGGGAGGAGACCATGAGCTCCACTGATAGGGCTGCTTTGTTTCTACTGGAATTGAAAGCGACAGGCTAATTAGGGATATAAATGTCCCCACGGGTAGTTTTGACACTGAGTGATGGGAAAAGTTAGCTGTATTTAAACACCCTGAGAGGAAGATATAATGGAAACATACAAGAATCTTAAAAAAAATCTCTTTACATTGGACCTCTTGAGTGATGGCTGGTGTGAGGACCTTGAGGAGGAATGTGGTCAGGAATTAGGAGGCAATGTCATGAGATGTAATTCTCCTGAAGAGCGGTGACTTTGTAGAAAAAGTGCCATTACCGTAACATCTGTTGCTGAGGCTGTTACTTCCACAGTTAAGTTCCTACCAGGAGCACTGATGGGGTAAGATGAGATGAAATGGTACAGTAACATCACTACTTGGGACTCATAGGAGCTTTCAGAATAAAAAGGCTGGCCCTTCTGGCCCAGTGGGATTGTTTGCTGTTCATGTATTCAGGCACTTGGAGAAGGCTGAAAGATGGCAGTCTGAATGCACATGCCACAGCGGTGACATAACTGGGATCAATGAGGCTGATAAATAAGTCATTGAGGTTGCTTTAGAGCTTGGGTAACAGTGTGAAAGATGAGACTGTTATAGTTATAGGAACATTACTTCCTAGGACTGCTTAGTGAGTTCAAACCTCTTTTGGCCTTTTGACTTAATGGGGTGGTGTGAACTGTGCAGGCTGAACATTCGGAGGTGGCTCAGGGACAGTTAGCCTCAAGGACATCAAATCTGGTTTATGATCTTCCAGGCTACAGTAGCATACAGTATATTGACATGCACTGAATTCAAACCATGACTTGTTTACATCTCTGTGCTATATTACAGTATGTAAATGACTGAGGCAGATGATAGGGTGGTTCCGGTGTGGGCCTGAGATCCCCAAATTATAACGTGAACCAATTAGGATTTATAAACTAAGTAAACGGGCTCAGAGTTAGGATATTGTTGAGTCCTTTCCCCCACCATCTGTCAGGGCCACCAAATATGTGTTGCATTGCTAGATGTTTTTCGTAAGCATGAAGCAACCCCACATGGACAATCGTGTGAGGTAGAAAAGGACAAACATGTGATCAACCAGTGAAACTGTGTGCAACAGAGAAGCCGGCACCACCACCTTTGTGCCCCCCAGTTCCCAGGTAATGTATTTACCATCCTTATAAGTGAGTGAAACTCATTACATCAAAGGGCCAGTGTCTAGAGATATAGAAGCCATCTCCATGGATGCTGTGTGCGCTCAAGTACAATATTTTAAATCTTTGATCTTGTTATTGTTGAAGCAAGGGTAAAAGCGGGAGTTTTCCATGCACAGTGCTAAATAACTATTCTTGAATTATCATTAATGTAATAATGTGGGGAGCAGAGAAATGCGAATACATTTAATGAAAGTACCCCCATTAGTTTACCCATTAGATGACTCCTATGTATGGACACATGGATTTTACTGCTAGACCATGATCAAGATGAGTGTTGTTACATTATGGTCTGTGCTGCCTGATACATGTCCTTGTTGCTACACTTAATGAGCCATGCCAATGCAATTGACCATGAAGACCTTATTGAAGAATTGTCCATGCTTCAGCAAAAATGCAGATTTTGTATTATTAATGCTAAGTGATGTTTTTAATATTCCATTCTCAATATTATTATCTTAGAAAGCTAAAAAATAGGAAGTATAAGTGCTTTGTAATTATATAACAATATGATTGGATTTCATTTAGCTTAGGAAACTGATCCAGGTCACTGGCTAACATACATACCAGAAGCTCAAATGCAATTAAATGTGAACATGGGCATTTTTGATTGCCTTGCTCCTGATGTGAATATGAGAGAGCACAACCCCAGTCATTGGTGAGATTTTCTAATCATTAGAATGCATGCTTATTAGTTACAGAATTTACTTATTAATGCTTCCATAAATATCAAATTAATTGTAAAAAATGCATTGTGCTTTATCTAAAACACAGTGACAGGTTGATTAATTATCCACATTTTAAACTTCACTAAATTCAGTTCAAATTTAATTTTTATACAGGGCAATATTTCATTTGAAGATTACATCAGAATAAAGAAAAATAAAACAAAATGTAAACAATTGTAGTTAAATTGTAAATTGTTCCAAGTAGATAATTTAATCAGTTTTAGAATAGTTTTGAGTTTATTGTAGTTATTTTTTATATTAATATGTACATGTGAAACAAGTGTGCCATCTCTTTCTTAATAGAAAACTTGGATTTTTTGTCCATTTATTTTAATTGTACTAAACATTAAAATTCATATGCACTTTTGACAGCCAAGTAAAATACTGGGCACCATGCCCGTAACATAAAGATTAAGATTAATATGAGAGGTTGCAGAGATGAGTATTATAAAAGTGTATATTTTCATTACTTTTGTCTATAGATTATTTGATATGAGTGGGGGACAAACATCTTTTGACCTTAAAGAAGTATGAAGCTCCAGCTGTGATTCTCATATTAGCATCTTTATCGTTTTGTCCAAGCATCTACTCCTCAAGGAAATGCCCGTGTTTGTCTTATTTTGCTTGCCAGGTCTATGAAGTGATTTAGTTCTACTTTATAGTCCATTGAGTGAATAATGTTATGTGGTATCTTTCATCAACCTTAAATAGTCTCTTACTTCAGCAAAAACAAGAGAAAGGAGGGTCATGACACTGCTTCCCTCCAAGAATGCCTTGAGAGCTGCGGTACCGTTCTGATCTTATTTGTAATGTTGACCAAAAAAAAAATAATATGTATGTTGTACAAATTAATTTAATGTAAATGTCAGTAGTTAAGTCACAACCCATGAAAATGCTGCTTTTGGAACTTGTCTTGGAGCAAATGTTAACTCTTGTCCACTCTCATTTAGAAAGCTGAAGAGAGATTCCTGTCAGAATTCCAGACAATTCAGACAAGAGAAATGTCCAAGAAATGTGTGTAAACACCGAATTGCTTAACAGTTTGTTGCTCAGAAATTTAAAAGGGAAGCTTAAGAATACTTTAATACAATTAATTACAATTGGTCTAATAATCTCAAGAAAAGAAATAAAAATAATGATCATATTGGACACATACAGGTACTGTATGTCTAAAGAAGGTAAAGGAAATGACAAGAAAAAAATAATTTGCTTCACAATAAACATTGGACCACAGTTAACAGCTACATAAAAAAGTAGCTATAAATAATAGCTATGCAAAAAAAAAGGCTGGTTAACACAGTAAAAAAGAAAAAGCAGCGAAGAGTAAAGAGAGTGATCATTTGAAAGTCAAAGGCAAATTGCTTTCTGGCTAAGACTATTCTTGCTGCTGAATTCAACTCCATATCGTAGATGGAATCTCTCCACATGAAAGCAAACCAAGGAGATGGGTTTCTGGACCTGGTATGAAGGGAAAGCGGCATCTCAAAATTGTTTTTTTCATTGAAGGGTAAATAAAACAATTTCTAGAATGGACATACAGGTTGGTCCAAATAGCAATGGATAAGAATGTTATTCACAGGTGAAATAGTCTTTGAAAGTGTTAAGCTCCCAAATGAAGCTGAGTGTGAGATGAAAAACAAGTGAGAGATAGGCATGCCTGTGGTAAAGAGAAGCAGTGAAGGTTTGAATTTACTTTTCCAGTGGAAACATGGCACACTAAGAACAAATACAGACATTTCTGTAATGGAAAATGTCATTTTCCAATATTCCAATACCCCTGGAAAATGAATTCTTGATAATTTGATGGAATTTCAAAACAGTGTGGGCCTTAACACACAGTCAAGATAAAAGGAAATTACTTAGATCAGGAAGATTAACAACGAACTTTGGAATTTGTCCTGATTTAAATCCTACTAAAATTTTAAAGAACCATGACAGAAATGTCGGAAAAGAAGCTGAAAGAAGAATAAACAGGCACCTGGATATATTTTGTGATACAGATTTAAACCTCACCCTCTGAAAAGGAATAACATTATAGCCACATATAGGAAATAAAATGATAGTTTCATATTCATTTAGTTTGGAACTAAAACTAACTACCTTACTACCTTGGAATAACTGAAGGGGTGATGATAATGGTGAAGGATCAAAAGTGATGAATGGTGAGTATGGTGAGAATTGTATATTGACCATACTTATATTTAACTGTGCATGACAGATACCACTTAGTTCTCAAATCATAGTTATAAATTTCATTGAAAATAAGATGATTCCAGTTCCTGATATACTGTACTTCTCTGAGGAAATTTCTCTAGTTTTATAAGAGGCTCCATGGAATCTAACAAATCCTTTATCAGTTATGGTTTTGAAACAAAAGTCAATAAAATGAATCTTACCTTGCAATGTTATACAGTAACTGATCCTGGCAGACAGGGAAATAAACTCAGATGAATGTACATTGAGCACAGCAGGTTCTAGAACATTCTGAAATGCTCTGATCTTGTCTATAGAAAAAGGAATATGGTTTGTTCAAAAGACAGGTCTCTAATAACTCGAATAACAATGCAATGCAGTGTTATCTAGATTGTTATTAGGCTCAATTAAGAGATAAAGAGTTGCAGTATGATAGCATGGTAGGGTAACCCACATAAAAAGCAAATGACTTACTAAAGTTTTTTTTCTCCTTTAAAAATACCTTGGGGGCATGCAGACATTCAGCAAGACACTGAGCTAAAATCCCTAAAGATTGCTGCAAGTATCCCACATGCCTCCTGCGAGAATCCTTTATACAGTATGTCCTAAAAATAATTTTGCAGGATGATTCCAGTAGGATTTGCAAACGTATCCTTTAGGGTATTTTCATGTATCTGTCATGATTTGGACCCCAATTCCTCCAAAATGTCTCTGTTTCTTGAAGGCTTATTTTTTTTTAATTTTTAAGAATTGTGCACTTGTATAACAGTTGTTTTAGAATAGAACAGCTCATACTGTGTCACCAAATATTGTCACTGGGGTAATAAGATAACTAAATTGATTATTTTACACCCACTAAACATTCAGGCCACCAAAGTAGACTACTAAACTGTGAGGTGATGGTACAGCAGACCTCATGCTGAGCTTGGCTTCACCATGTTTACCAGAAAATTATAAAGTCATTCAAAACAATACAGTACAATCACTCTTTAAGTGGGAAGTATGAATGGGAGAAAACCCCATTTATGCAACATCTTAATATGTTCAGCAAGTCCACAACTAAGAAGATCCAGTCAGTGAGGAGATTCTCTCTCTATCCCAGATGACCAAGGAGCACTGTGGGTACTGTACATGTACAGTAAGTGGATGCCAACTTGTGCAACCCAGACAAAATCTTATCATCTTATCAATCTTGAGATGTTATTTCTTTTTTGTTTGTATCTTCCAGGTAAGAAAAAGCTATCAATGTTGTATTTTGATGCTTTATTCAGTATAAGGAAAAATGTTCCCCCTAATTTAATAGTTTAGAGAGTCTTTTATTGTTAAGAATGGCTTCACCTTTGTCCTGGTGAATCTGAGTCACATTATTGGGATCTGTCTGTAAGAGACACTTTACTAGCTACTCACACTCTTTATAAACAGTGTGTAAACAAAACCCAATTTTATGTCTTAAGTCCGTGTATTCTAAGTTGTTGTCTATTTACCTGGAAAGCACCTTTTGGATTCCCTATTTAAAAATTGAAAAATGGCCTGTTGATTAAGACACAAAGATAAAATTGCACAACTAACACTATGAAAATGTTTAGCTTTTCTAAACTTTTTCTGTGTGTTTTTTCTGTGTGTTTTTGCTTTAAATCTAAAATTTTTACTGATCACGCAACCTGTAAAAGCAGTCCTTATACCTATTTCCTGGAAGACAGAGGACTTGCCTTATGAGTGCCTTCGAGCACAGTTCTTCCCAAGAGTTGTAATTTGTCTCTGTCAATACTAAATGCCAGCAGCAACTCATATACATATGGGAAAACTTTGGCTTTTAAGGACATTTTGCTTTCTCAAATAAATGTTTGTTTCTTCCAAAAGATGATGTATTTCTCCTGTTTTGTTCTGAAAGCGTAACACCATGTAAGAGCTCAGTATATACTGTACAGTACAAGCTTTCTTTTTTTTTAAACACAAATCTCTAACCATTATTTTAAAAGTCATCATTTGAATTAAAGATTTAAATAATTCTTAGCATTATTCAATTTATTTGCTTAGCAAATGAGCAAATGCATTAGCATCTCTATTCTTGTAGTGATGTGATGGCTTGAATTCACTGAAACAATTAAGAATTGGAATGGTAAGTTATGAGTTTATTATGCCTACTAGAGAAAAAAATAAGATAAAATATCACACGGATTCAAACGATAGAATGTGCATTTTATTAATGCTACTGAACAAGCAAAGCAATCCAACGAGAGTAATGGTACTTTGTTACAGACAGGCCCACTGCCATTGGGTAAGCTTATTGCAGACGTGCATGAATGGTACATTAACTTTTCCACTCTAACACACTACGCTGTTTCTTTTTTTTCTTTCTCTTTTTACACTATAAACAACTCACAGCAGATCACCAACTATTTTTCTCTTTGCTCTCAAATAAACAGTGTCAAATGTACACAGTCTGGCATGTGCTCAACTGACAGGGTCCTTCTCTGTCTTTGCAATGGAGCCAAGCCAGATGTCATTCATTGCCAGATAGCCAGCACACAGACAGGGTGACAGCACCCTTGTGACACAGAGTTGGGGTCCTTGATAAATTTATCATAAAAGTAAAGTAAATGTTCCATATTCAAAATAAAATATAAAAAATTAAACCCACTTACAGACAGAATGGATACACGGATAATGTTTAAAAGTCATTTGTGTTTTTAGCTAATTGATCTGAGGATCCCATCCGGCTGTTTTGTGTTGAAAAATAATAGGGTATCAGCTTATTCAAGATTCACATAACCCTTTGTATGAAGAAGTACCCCCAGCTCTCATTTATAAAAGCATTTCCCCTCAGTTTCTATTTGCTTCCACTTGTTTGTGTTTAGTTGTTCATTTTGAAGTAGTCAAATGGATTTAATTTTTCCTTCAATGAGTTTGAATTCCCTGGAATAATTAGTATCCTGGAATGATTACAGAGCTGTTTTGTATTGTACTGTTTGCAATGTAGTGATCAACATTGCATTTTTTTTCTTAAGAAGGTCTTACTATCCATCCATCCATTTTGTAAAAGCTTAATGTGAGTTAGGGTTATGGTGGGGTTGGATGCTATGCAGGCAAAGAACAGGATCTTGGCAGGGTACACCCTAGACAGAGCACCAGTCTATCGCAGAGCACACATGATCGCAAATTGTACACACATTCACACTATGGCCAGTTTTTTCAGAAACCTATTATCCTACAAGGATGTTTTTGGACAGGTATTTAAGCCAGGGCTCCAGCACTGTGAGACAGCAATATTAACCACTGTGCCACTCAACATAACATCCTTTGATTTACATTTGACACTTTTAATGGGAACATACAGTAAGAACAGTTGTGAATGAGAGGAGACAATTTGGTACATGCTGCTTGTGTGGTGTGCTAATTTGTGTGGTAATATAAATAAAATTAATTAATATATATATATCCAGACATTTTTTAATTGTTCTACTTATCCACAAAACATTGTGTAAGGCATTGTTTTCTGTCCATAATAATATCTCTATTAGTTTCTAATTGTGATCTTGTGTCCTTGCGAAATAAGCCCCTAGTCTGACCCCCCTTTGGATTTTATATACTTGAATAAAATCTCCTTTCTATCTCCTTTGCGGAGTGTTCTACACTTTTTACACTTCAGGAGTGTTTTAACTCCTGTACTGTATAGTATATATGAAAGTTACTTTAAGACCACAAATCTTTCCTTTTCATTGACGTTTTCCTATAACGTGGACAAAGAAGAATCTGCATAAATACCTAAATGTCTTTCAGACATAAGTTCCTGCAGCTCCTAATCATTCCCGCGATATGTACTGTATAGTGTGCGTGCCTATAACCAGCATGGATCACTTTGTACTTATTAGTGTTCAATTCCATTTGCGGTGTATCTAGTCATTCTATGATTTTATGAAAGCCTCTTAGTATATACTGTATCTTTGTATATAAAGATCTTTGTATATATCTTTGTATATGTACAGTATATAACTTTATTTCCTAATATTCAGCTTACTTTTTTATTGCTTCTGTTACAGTTCAATCTTCTGCAGCAAAGGCGCAGTCCACACAGATGGCAATATTAAGCTGTATTAGCCAATACAGCTCTATACTGTATAAACTGAGCTCTCATTTTCTTCAGTGTTTAGTCTCACCTCTGGTTTACAACCTTATTTACCTGGCTTTTCCTGAACTTAGTATCCTGCTTCTTACTTTATTTGGAAGGCATTTATTGCAAAACATCCATTTTATGGAGTGTAGATGAGAGAACTGGCATGGATTTTGGAGGAATTTTCTGTCTTCCAATGTTTTGGCCCAAACTTTTGTTTTCATGATTAAACCAGACAGCTTTGATACCAGTGACATGGTTTTTTCAGTGTTTCAGATGATGGGTGTTGAGAATTTGAAATGCCCCACAGTAAAGTTAGCTCCGAATTTGACATTTGCTAGATTTTCATTTTTTGGAAATCCAACAGCATTTTAACGGCACCATGTAGATATGTTAAACATCTTGCATTTTATTGAGGATGATTTATTGCTTGTTCATTTTTAAGACATAATACCCTACTGTCTACAACAGATACAGGGTAGAGGGATGAAGACAACACCTGATCCTCTTCCTAGCTCCTGACCTCCACTATCTGAGGTTTATATATCCCTCTTTTGGCCAGAATTCCAGAATGTGAATGGGCGGATATCTGTGAAATGGGGGGAAGGCAGACAGAAAAATGTCTACTTGTGGAACTGACTGTATGCAGTCATGGTGAATTATCCCTCCTTCCTTTGTCCTTTGTCTTTCCTCTTTGTCCCTCAGTTCCACATTCAGTTCAAGCCTGCTCAGCACACCTCACATTCAATGTGTCACCTCTGACTGTGTGGTAATTGATGGGTTTCTAGGCAAAAGCTGCATTGTTCAATACATGATGATTGTCACCTGCCCTACTGTATGTGCTACAGGACAGAAAAACCTCAAAGGGAAAGGATAACAGACATGAAAGAGAGATAAAATAGCAACACCTAACAAACACACTGAGTAGTACATGCAAATCTAGAGCAAATATAGCCCCGACCACTGTCCTACACCCATTTTTTGTCATCCTGTGACACATACAGTATGGTAGCAGGCTGAACATGGAATGAAACTAGGTTAAGTTATGGAGACTGTAGCAGAGCTCTGCAGTGTGCAAATGATGTGTTCTTTTTGAATGAATCATATCGCCGAATCAACTCATAATTCAGTTAACTCAGAAAAATGAAGCAAGCATCAAGCCAAGTCAGTCAACACAGACAATAATTCAGTCATAATCTCAGAGCTCAGAGCATGACGGAACATTGAAACTGGAGTCCAATTTGAAGCAGTAAACAAGAAGCAATGCTACATTGTAAAATGTCATAATACATACAAAGACCTCATATTAATGAGATATGTACTGTAGGTCTGGGAACTGGGCTTGTTATTTTAGACTGCTGTATTAATTTGACTTTTCAAATATTCATGAGTCACGGCAGAATATAATAATAAACACTTGATGCTTTTACTAGGGGAGGACTACATAATTTTGTCAGTCTTAAACTTTCAATCATGTATACTGTACATTATGCTTTCAGCAATGAATGTAAATATGCCCTAGAGTAGGTAAATAAAATGTGTTGTTTTATTAGTTTCCATTTGCATTCCACTGTTACAGATGTATCTACTATCCTTGATTAAATGTGTTCAAAAATAAAATATTAGAATTTAAAAATTGTCATGTCACTGTTTCATTAACCTGCCAATAAATGATCAGGGAGTAAACAGTTCTAATTTCTGTGTATAATTCGTTTCACCACAGCAGCAGAATGAACACTGGAAATGAGAAAAATGAGAAAGAGTACAGAATATTTGCTGAAGAAGGAGCAGGGACATGGTGTAAGGAGAGAGAAAAACATAGGAGAGAATGGTTCAGACAACAGCAGCTGAGAACTAAGGCTTTGATACTAGTGTGCAGCAAGGGAGCCAGTGGACAGATTGCATTATGTCATCACATGATAAAAGCAAAGAACGGAAAAGAAAAGGTGAACATCCAAATTCTGGTTGATTTGGAATACACGGTGAGTCCTGGCAATGGCCAAGAATATGTAACAATAAAATAAGCAGGAGAGCTTCAGGAAACAGGCTAGAAGTTGTCTAGATCGGTTAGTTAAAAGTTGTGGATTCAGTAATTGTGGCTCAAGACGAGAAAAAAGTGTGCTGGGAATAGAAGAGAAAACTTTCAAGATTGTCACCAAGGTGCAAAGGAAGAGGGGGAGTGAGAGGTAAAGAAATAGATGTTTATGAAGCAGAATTATTTCAGCTACCACTACCAGCTATATAAATATATTTTATATTTACATTAATAAATTAATGTTTTTTAATAATGTTTCGAAATCTTATTATGCTTCGGATTTTTCAAGCTACCAAAATTTCCATTTAGTATCATGGTTTATTATTAATACCCCTTATTAAGTGGATTTGAATAAATAGTACAATAGATTAAATTAAGCTGTCTATTCAATGTCATCCAATGCTCCATAAGTGTCATCTATCGATCTTCTTTGGGAATTGAAGTGCTAAACTTAGCTTGGCGAAACACGCCATAGCATACTGCACTTTGCTTACTGGAAAATTATTTTTTTGTGTGCAATTTCTAGATATCTGCATCTGTTTGTTTTTGTACCAAGACACAAGAACAAATTCCTAGTACTGTGTATGTTATGTAGTTAAAAAATAAATTTATTTAGTGATTACTGATTACCAGCAGTAATCTTCAAAAACTGGTATCAAAGCAAAAGGAGAGGGTCAAGCAGCATAAGGACAGTGGAGGTCTGGTATTCCACCACCTACCCAAGAGTTTTGGAGAGAAGTTAATGATGTGAGACAGGGAAATAATTCTTTAGGGATGAGGGATCAAGAGTGGATTTTTGTTAAGAACAGTGTTATGTAGGCCAGTTTATAAAATCAGGGGAATCAGTACTATAGGTGTTGAAGTGGTAAAGAAGAGTAGTGTTAAGCAGACAGAGAATACAGGAAAAGGGACTTTAGGGAAGCAGCTTGGAAGAGGGTCCTGAATGAAAGTTTTAGGTTTGTGGCTTTGGAGCAAAAAGGAGATATCTGAGTGAGTGAGGAAGTACAAGGAGGGAAATAAGGAGAAGGTGGAGAGATAAGGCTGAGGAGGCAGGGTGAGTGTATAGAAGTAGTGTTGAAAATCTTTAAAATCGGATGAGATATTTGAAGGCTGAGAAGGGAAGAGGAGGTCAAGAACTAACAAGGACTCCTGGTATAAGACTTGATGATAGTTTGAAATATGAACAGAATTGTGCAGTAGAGAGGGAAATGAGATTAGAGTAACATTTGTTTTCTGAAGTTAATGTAATAGAATAACAATAGAGTTTTTCCAACAAACCATCAGACCCTGTCTGCACTTCTTCATCCTCTCTGTGTGGATGTATAGTAGGTCTATGTGCTACAAGCTGAAAGATAAACAGACAACCGGCAATTCCAAATTGGATGGGTATAGGAAATAAAATTATTGACAATTTCAAAAATTCCCTAATAAAGGTAAACTCCTGGCTTTGCTAGGCCTTTTTTGAAAACTGCAAACTGCTTTGTTTGATTTGCTTGATGCGCCTGAAAGTTATTTCCATCTTTTAATAACTTCAGTAGTACTTTAAATCCCATTGGTATTGATGTTGACAGTTTTTTTACTGGAGATGACTATATAAATACAGTAGATGCATATCCCAATACAAAGGGATGCCAGCAGCTAGAGCACCCTGCAGCTCACAACTGGCAACTCACTGAAGCTGAGTAGGTGTGAACCTGGAAGGGATACCTCCCTGGAAAGCTAAGAGATGCTAGTGGGACCAGTAAGAAGCACTCACCTTGCAGTCTGTTTGGGTGCTAATGCCCCAATATAGGATCACTATACTATCTTTTGTATGTGACAGGAAACTGAGATCCAAGCTCTCTGTGGTCATTAAAATACCAAAGCATTCCTCACCGGTGTCCTGGCTTAATTTCCCCCTGGCCTTTGCCAATAATGGCTTCCTAATAATCTGCATCTATGAACTGGCTTCATCACTCTATTCTCCTCCCTTCTGATAGCTGATGTGTGGTGAGCGTACTGGTGCACTTTGGCTGCCTTAGCATCAACCAAGTGGTACTACACATTTGTGATCGTGGAGGGGAGTCCCTATAACCTGTAAAGCCCTTTGAATGGAGTGTCCACAAACCTCAAGCTCATACTCAAAAACAGAGGAACTCATGACACAAATTGTATTTCAGTCCCTACATACTGTACAGTATATGTACAGTATGGTAGCTTTATTATTTAATGACGTACATTGATTCTTTCCAAAGAGGGTTTGATAATTTGGGATTATACAGTAGTTCAAAACTGTTTACAGCACTGCTACAAACAATACTGGACAAAATTTAGGTTACAAACTAGGGGAGACAATTTATCCATGTCTACTGTATGTTGTTTGATTGTACCTAAAATAATGTCATGTCATTTACCAAACCTTTTATATATAAATATATCAAATTGTATATATAAACTTTGAAACCATAAGGTGTCTTGGGAAGCTGGAGCAAAGTCCATCACACGACAAGTGCAAGCCAATCATATTTAGGGTCAATTTGGAGGCCACAGTAAAGGCAGAGGAGGGAAATTTGGCCTGGACACCGGGATAACTCCCTACTCTCGGTTTAACATCTCACCCAAAAGGCGGCGCCCACTACACACCCATGCCACTATACTGGGGCATTAGGACCCACACAGACCATAGGATGGGCGGCCCCTACTGTCCCACTAATACCACTTACAGCTGCAATCATAGCTTCCAAGGAGGTCTCTCATCCAGGTACTGACCAGGCTCAACCATGCTTAGTTTCTTAGTTTCAGTTGATAGCCAGTTGAGAGCTGCAGGGTGATATACAGTAACTGCTGGCTTTAACTAAAAGAATAAGAAAACTAAATCACAAAAGAGAAAAATGCCAAGGCATGAGCAATAGTGGTAAAACAATTACACAGATGAGTCTGGAGTTTATAATTTTCTAGGTTGGTATAGTGACTCTTCCTTCTAAGATATTGCCTGTCCCACAAACAGCTGGTTTTCTGGTTTCTCTGGAGTACTCATCTGATAGTTGAAGGAGGACATGGGCATCTTATTGTCCTCTGTCACAGACTGGCTGCCTTTAATCATGCTGATAGCAGCCCTATAATCTTAGTAATGACCACTGTTTTTGTGTTAAATAAAATGTCTTTTTATGGTCTATTTATACACATTCTTACCCACCTCAGTTTGGCGATTTTCCCAATTTAATTTCTAAAGCAACCTGTTTTATGAAGGAAATTCCATTATTTAATATTTATTTTTATTATCCCAAGAAACAATATTTCTGCATTTTTAATGTGCACCAGTAAACACTGTTATTGATAATAATTATTATTCAAGATGGTCTGCTTTCAATGAGACATTTCTAATGTTACTCCAATATGTAATTTGTATGATATTTGTATTTAATGTATCCATACACAGTGCTTTGCAAAAGATGCTGGAAATAGTTTTATATTTTGTTGGTTTAAAGCTTGAAGTCATGACACTGTGAAGCAGCAATTAATATTTATTACAGTATATACACAATATACTCCACATTCTAAAAAGAAAGACATGCAGTACAGAGATAGACACAGATGATGACACAAGAACTGTGACTGAACTTTGTAACTCTAACAGCATTATTAGCCCAGGAGTTGAGTAGTCTCTCTCCAAGTGTATAAATAAACCTATATTCTGCAATAACAATTTTCAGTTATTTCTCTTTACTTTGTTGCAAGAATTATTTATAACTCAATAAATTCAAGTATCGAATAAAATGTTAATTTAAAAGTGTATGAATTGTTTTAAAATATCACAAAATGGAACACCCTAGGAAGGGTGTGAATACTTTTAAAAGGCACTGGGGTTTATGACTTTTAGATTCCTTTTTTGTTTGGTCTTTAAATGGGTAATGGTTGTCAGTGGAATCAAAAAATCAAATTAAGATAATACAGTATTTATCTTAGTAGAAGTTTACTATAGTAGTATTTAGTAGAAGTTTACTATAGTCAAGAAATCATGAACTTCTGTATTTCAATACTGGAAAAGCATCCAATTAATAATGCTTCATGTTCTGTACACTTACTATATATACAGTTTTGTACACTGTATACAGTATTTGTGTTTCACTGTACACTTTATGGTTTTATCTATGAAGCAACAACCCCCAGAATGAAAAAAAAATGGCAGACATTTCTCTGCAAAGAGCAATATAAGGGCAGTGAGGACTGCGTTGCATGACAAGCATTTTGAAGAAAGATTTTTTGTTTGTAAAAAAACATTTTCCCTGTGGGGTTTGGATGCAACAGGTGAAAATGCATTCATGTGTATAGTACTAGAGGGATTATAACAGATATTGGATGTGACTTTTCTGTGTTTACACAACCACACATGGCCAATCAATAACATTTCAAAGGTGGACTTGGAACATCACTGAGAATTATTTATGAAGAGATCAATCCTCTCTGTGGAAAGACCCTGAAACTGAAGTGATTCGCAAATAACTGGATTCAAGTTTGCTCTCCTAAAATAAAATAAAAATCCACCACAATTTTAGATATACTGCTTTATATACAGCATTTATCACATACATTTTTCCCGTTGCATTTCTATACACCTCCACATCAGAAATTATGGTAACTACAATTTTATTGCTAGAAGTCTCGGCATTAAATATAACAATAAATAAAAAAAAATGTCAGTTATCATGAGATTACTTTTTCCTCCAAATGAAAAGCCAAACAGAGAATACAGATAATGCATCACTGAAGATGTATGTCCAATGGCATTCACATCCATCTAATATGCACCTTCATGAATTCGACATCAAAGACATTTGGAAGAAATAGTCCCCAGAAACACAACACAATGCATAGGGTTGGCTTTCTATTAGAATTAAAAGCCAATGGAGAGAAGTAGAAAGCCATTCCTATGCTTTAAAAGAAGCATAGTAGAAACTATTAAAATGTATGTAAAGTGATTAAAGATGAGTACGTCACTTGATAATTATTAGCAGAAGCAGTAGTAGTGTGTTATGGTAAAACTATACATGCAATGTATAAAAACCCACACATTTGATTGATTTAATTGTTCTAGTTTTCACATTGTAATTAAGAATTTATTTCTCGGCACAAATAAAATACCCAGATTGATTTCTAGGTTTTATTGTGGCAGTAAATTTAAAGTATATTTCTACAATATTTCAGGTACTGTAGGTAATTCTCGGAGGCAGGATTGAGAACTCTCTTTTGTTGATGTACCTTGGTATTAACAAGGATCATCCCAGCAAGAGGTGAAATCAGATACAGGAATGGTACACTAACTCTATTCTGCTGCTTCACAGAATTGTGTTCCACCATTTAGAAATGACTTGGATGTGACAACTGTAGCATCTCGTGGGGTCTTCTTTTGAAAGAGCGGAGCAAGACAAATTTGCCTTCATAATCATGTTTCTTTCTCAGTACTCAAGGGCACAGACTTGAATTGGCAATATCTGAATGTTGAGTATTCAGCAGTAGTCAGTTGTTTTCTTTTCTGGCCATCTGTCGGTAAAGATAACTTTTTAATGATTTCCAGTCCATTAAAGCACAGGAAAAGAAAGCTAGTCTGTAATCAGAGGCTACTTGTTTATGTACACACATGCTTCATGAGGTAGGTCTGCAGTCTGGTCCAAGAAAAAAAGATAAGTTACAAATGAGGGCATCGTTTTGTTTTCCTCATTTGAATTTCAGTAGGAGAATGAACCAAGAAGCTGATATTTATGTTTGTTCAACAAAGTTTTCCCATGTGGCTGACTAAAAGAATTTTGTTTGGTGTGTAAGCTGAGCCATATTCTACAGCTGACCATATTCTACAGCTGACTGTGTTTAGAACAGATAACCTAGAATTGTGGTAGTTAGGTTTTAATCAGTGTGGGTTTCCTTGAATTGCTGCACAACACTAACCTCTACGACATTCTCAGCAGCTCTGAACTTGCAATGTTGGCAGAGATAGCTGCATCCACGTCTATCAATTTTAATTCTGCTACAGGTACTGTTAGCATGAAGAATGGTGGATGGCTGGCTGAGAGGATGGAATTTTGAACCCACATATCAGTACAAGTGTAGAAGTGGTAAAATAGAGCTTACATAAGATACTGTTACTGTTTCTATGGTGTGTGTTTAGGAAAATGAATGGTTTACATTTTAATAGTTTATTCTAGAGATGCTAAGAAGAAAATATACACCAAAAGCTGCATATTAATAGGCAAACCAAAATGTGAAGTGATTCTCCAAATTTAATTATACTATATTTTTCCTTAAAGAGTTAAAGAATGAATGCCCTGAACACAAACATTTTTAAACAAATGGACTGTTTTGTGAATGCTTGCAGATATGATGTACAGTATGATACAAACTATAAGTCAGACTGCAATTTGAGTTCATGTCAGCATTCTATCTTACTGCTGCTGTCTTATCCTCTATGCAACAAACAGAATGGCTACACACTAGTGGAGTCCCCTGTTTTCTGCCAAATGACAAACTTGAATTTCTGAAGTGTAATCTGTGTACTTTGGGGTGAGTTTGTTCACAGCAGTAGATCACAGTCAGTCCTGGGAAGAGCACTTTATCAAGCCTGTTAACACACTGTGCAAAGCACAGTGGCAGGCCCATGCACCCCATAGTTTTTTTTCTGTTTTCCTGTTTTTATGAACTAAGAGTGAAGTGACAGGACCAGCATTTGGCCTGATTAACCTGTCATTGCCACAAAATACATAAACTCTCCTTTTGAAAACGCTTGTGATCTTGTCACACGCTTCCTTGAAATTAGGTCTGCTATCTCTTCATTTTTCAAATGCCATTTCAGTAGGGCATATAAATATTTCAATGGCTTTTGCTGTATTGATGTTTATTATGTGCCCATGTTAGTGTAGTATTAAATTAATGGAAATTATTCTTCAAACATTACCCAGGCCCTTAAGCCTGTTGAAAAGTTTTGTAAATTTGCATCAGGATCATTTTTTTCCCTATTTTGATTAATATCTGACTTATTCTGATTTTTTATTTCTAGTTTTCCTCATATTACCAAAGCTGAGTGACAAAGCTCAGAAAGCAGCACACGACACATGCTTTTCAGAAAGGGGTGAATCATTTTACAAGGCTCTGTATATGCAAATATGCAGAGGGCTTTTATCCACCTTAAGTAACAATCATAACTTACAACCTGTTTACTCATTTTAAGATATCTGGTTTAAAGGATATTTTGTCTTTGTGTTGACAGAACTTAAAGTAGCACACAACATAGCTGTGTGCTATGTAGTTATGTAGTTGTACATAAATATATAATTTATGTACATTTATTATGTTTTTTAATTATTTTTTTGCAATTACACAAGCTCACCTTGGCTGAGTAAGCTCATCTCTTACTGTTCTTGCATAGAATAAATCTGTGAAAAGGCGAAGTGCGAGTTCTATATGACAGAAGAGTCCATCATTTTCATTGAAAAGCATATACTTCATCCCTTATTCTACCCAAAACATCAAACAACATGTTTTGCTAACTTAATGTGAGGTAATCATCAATATTCTGGCAATCGATAGAGTGTAGTTAAGATTCACTTTAAATAAAGGTAAAATAAGTCTGTAGATTCACATTTCATAGGTTAAATGATTAGTGAATGTAAATAGAAGTGGGGTGAGTTTTCGATTACATGAGTTATGTTAATGTGTGCTGCAAATACAAACACTTGAAATGTTTTTCGCCTTTTAAATGCACAGAATACTGAACACAGTTGGTACTGATGAAACAGTAGGCCTGAAATTGATTTTACCTGATGCATACTATCTCTGTGTTTATCTTTCACAGGACATATGATAGAATAGACTTTTGAATTTCATCTATAAAGCTTACTAATATGAGATAACAATGCACCATTCTATACATTGAAGTGGTTTGATGGATTTACTGAGACAATTATTAATTGTAGCAGTAATCACGAGGTTGTTCGTTGGGGCTTTTAGAAAATCAATCGTCAGAACAACTAACAACGCACACACACGGGTTCAATACACGAGATACATTTATTAATATAAACTGTGCACCAAACATATACTAGTCTGCCTGGATACGAGCGGCAGACCTTACTGTGAGGGTTATCAATATACAAGGTATATAATCTCGAAGAGATGCAAACACAAAAAGATACACAACAGAGAATATATGTCAATATATATCGTTCGGTTACCAAATCGCTAATCAGTGTTATTACCCACTGTTACTCTAAACTCGGAAGTAAATACATTACTCATGAATTAAATTGATAACAACTTGTGTTGAGGTACAATTGAATTCTCGAGACGCAATGTAGAACATGGGGTTTACTTATCCACTGTGTTTGGGTTTGGAATTTCCCAGCACGAACACCAAACCAGCTGACAGGCTCTGTTGCAGCCTCTGTTCCAGCGGTTGTCCAATGGGCGTTGTGTCCTCTGGCTACCGGCCAACCAGTCAAGGTGCAGCTCGGAGTAGGACGGGCGGAGGAATCTAACTGCAGCGTGCAGGGCAGTCGTTGCTCCGAGGGGATCTACCAGCAGTCCGGCTGGCTAGTAGAAAGTCTCTATACACAGAGTGTGACCGCGAGTCCTCACAAGTCACTCTTTTGCCTGGGAAGAAGCTGGTTCGTTCCCGGTCCAGTGCTGCTTCTGAATAAGCTATTCAGGTTGTCGACGAGGGTCCAACTGTAGGCTGCCGTTGATCAAGCGGAGCATTCACGTTGGTAGAATTCTGAGTACGTAGGGGATCCTTGGCCTCGCGCTTAGAACAAAGTCCAAGTCCCTTTGCGGACAACAGCAGTTGTCACGTGATTGTCTCTGAGGATGCGCGAAAATGGCCAAGGAGAGCCCCGATCTGAGCTTGCGCTCCCTTTTTGATCAAGACCCAGATGTGTGCTGATTGGTTGAGAGTTTGGCGGGCATTGGAGACCCACGTGGTATTACCACGCCCTGCCAGTCCCTGATTGGTTGGTCAAGGTGAGATATAAGTCACATACTCTTGACACTTAGGAATGCAGTCCAGATGTCCATTCGGCACTCCCTAGACTGATAGGCGCCAATGGATGACCATTGATCATGATAGCCAGGCTTAGCTAATTGCATCCCCGTCTGGGAGCTTGTTTCTTATCAAAAGAAAACATCTTAAATCAGCCTGCATGAATTCTTTCTCTGTGGCTGCACCACAGAGATGGAGGGTGAGATGGGGCCTCCTTTAGGAGCATACCAACGCTTAATTCTGTCTTATTAACAAGCATTGCCGCTACAACATTATGATTCTATACATTGTGACCACTTGGCATACCTGCATACAATAAAAGGTTCCTAACATTACAGATGCAGCTGTCCAGAATCTGCATAAAAACCCATGTCCATGGTAAGCAAGGTGCGCTGTATTGCAGTTTGATTCGGCTTGCATTCTGATTTTTATTTCCCAAAGAATGAAAGAAGTGGTACTTCTAGTGCATTTGATGTTAGCTTCATTTAATCTGTTCCTCTACTTCTTTAAATCTACTTAATATAGGATATTTAAATAGAATCGTGTAAAAAACAGGAATTTTTGTTGCTGAAATTAAAAATAACTAAATTAAAATAGAAAAGGGTTTTGAACATCACTGTAATTATTATTTATGAATATAAATATGGTAGCTAAAAATAAAAAACAAAACAGTATTTCACCTTCTTCATAAACATTTTCTGTATCAAATTCTTTCATGTTCATGATTTTAATATAAATCAAATACACATTTTTATTTATTCATGACGTCATTTGTCTTATTAGATATTTTAAGTTACATTGTTATACTATATACAGTACTATCCAAACAAACCTTTTTTAGTGTAAAAATTAGAGCGAAAGAAAACTTCACGGCTGCCCAGTTCATGGATGCGTTTCACACTATTGTGTAATAATATTGTGCATCACCATTTCTTTTGGGGATATACTGTATCAGATATCATACTGAGATTTTTCTACAATCACATATCTACAATGCATTGTATGGAAATTACTGGATTAAAAAAGCCAGCAGAATGTCCAGATCTGGGGCACTGCACACACACACACACACACACACACACACACACACACACACACACACACACACACACACACACACACACACACACACACACACACACACACACTGAGGAGCAAGGAGGTGGGAGGGAGAAAACCATATAAACGTTGCAGCCTGGAAATGGATGTAATTAAAACAAGATTTATTTTAGACAAATCTATGCTGTAGGTACCATAGTTGACATGAGATTCACAATTGACAACAGTAATAATTTATTTCAAATTCAAAATGTATATTGAATTCTAAAATGTGCAAACATTTTTGAAGAAAAACAAATGTTCATATTTCAGGAGATAACTAAAAGTTAATTGATCAGAGAAGGAAAATATAATTCCAAAATATCAAGGGAAAAAGCCAGTGGATACTACTCAGAAAACAATGATTGGGAAACTGCCTGAAAACCTGCATCTCCCAGAAATATGCTTCCTTGGGTCCTGCAAGTCCTGCCCAACGTTTTTGGTCAATAAGTTTTTAATTAGTCATAATTTTCCTGCCCCCCCCCCCCTCAAAATATTGCTAGAACTGCCTTTAATACGTGAATCGATCAAGAAACATATTATCCTAATGGTCCATTGTCTTTATTCCTTTAGAAATATACCCTGCTGCCGGGATTCTGATTTCTGTAGTATCTGCTCTCAATTGGAAATTAATCAGGATTCAAAATCGAGAATCAAGATGTTCCTATCTAAAAAATCATAGCTAACCAACGTAAATATTCTTCTGCATGTGTTTCCACAGAAATGAACATAATGAAGAATAACCCAAGTCAAAGCAGCAGCTGCATATTTTTTTTCCACTGTCAAAAAGCAAAGACTGAACCTGTTTAGTATTGTACACCCAAACACATACAGTGCCTTGCGAAAGTATTCGGCCCCCTTGAACTTTTCAACCTTTTGCCACATTTCAGGCTTCAAACATAAAGATATCAATTTTTTATTTTATGTGAAGAATCACCAACAAGTGGGACACAATTGTGAAGTGGAACGAAATCTATTGGATTTTTGAAACTTTTTTAACTAATAAAAAAATGAAAAGTGGGGCGTGCAAAATTATTCGGCCCCTTTACTTTCAGTGCAGCAAACTCACTCCAGAAGTTCAGCGAGGATCTCTGAATGATCCAATGTTGTCCTAAATGACTGATGGTGATAAATAGAATCCACCTGTGTGTAATCAAGTCTCTGTATAAATGCACCTGCTCTGTGATAGTCTCAAGGTTCTGTTGAAAGTGCAGAGAGCATCATGAAGACCAAGGAACACACCAGGCAGGTCCGTAATACTGTTGTGGAGAAGTTTAAAGCCGGATTTGGATACAAAAAGATTTCCCAAGCTTCAAACATCCCAAGGAGCACTGTGCAAGCGATCATCTTGAAATGGAAGGAGTATCAGACCACTGCAAATCTACCAAGACCTGGCCGTCCCTCTAAACTTTCAGCTCAGACAAGGAGAAGACTGATCAGAGATGCAGCCAAGAGGCCCATGATCACTCTGGATGAACTGCAGAGAACTACAGCTGAGGTGGGAGAGTCTGTCCATAGGACAACAATCAGTCTTACACTGCACAAATCTGGCCTTTATGGAAGAGTGGCAAGAAGAAAGCCATTTCTCAAAGATATCCATAAAAAGTCTCGTCTAAAGTTTGCCACAAGCCACCTGGGAGACACCCCAAACATGTGGAAGAAGGTGCTCTGGTCAGATGAAACCAAAATCGAACTTTTTGGCCACAATGCAAAACGATATGTTTGGCGTAAAAGCAACACAGCTCATCACCCTCAACACACCATCCCCACTGTCAAACATGGTGGTGGCAGCATCATGGTTTGGGCCTGCTTTTCTTCAGCAGGGACAGGGAAGATGGTTAAAATTGAGGGGAAGATGGATGCAGCCAAATACAGGACCATTCTGGATGAAAACCTGTTGGAGTCTGCAAAAGACCTGAAACTGGGACGGAGATTTATCTTCCAACAAGACAATGATCCCAAACATACAGCAAAATCTACAAAGGAATGGTTCACAAATAAACGTATCCAGGTGTTTGAATGGCCAAGTCAAAGTCCAGACCTGAATCCAATCGAGAATCTGTGGAAAGAGCTGAAAACTGCTGTTCACAAACGCTCTCCATCCAACCTCACTGAGCTCGAGCTGTTTTGCAAGGAAGAATGGGCAAGAATTTCAGTCTCTCGATGTGCAAAACTGATAGAGACATACCCCAAGCGACTTGCAGCTGTAATCGCAGCAAAAGGTGGCTCTACAAAGTATTAACGCAAGGGGGCCGAATAATTTTGCACGCCCCACTTTTCATTTTTTTATTAGTTAAAAAAGTTTCAAAAATCCAATAGATTTCGTTCCACTTCACAATTGTGTCCCACTTGTTGGTGATTCTTCACATAAAATAAAAAATTGATATCTTTATGTTTGAAGCCTGAAATGTGGCAAAAGGTTGAAAAGTTCAAGGGGGCCGAATACTTTCGCAAGGCACTGTAACTGGCACAACACACATGTATGACTTACAATTAGACAAACAGTAGAATCACAATTATATTACCAATTGCATTAAGTTACAACAGGTACAACTTCGATAACAAATGTGAAATCTTTTAAAGTAGAATTTTTAGACAGAAGTTTCCTTTTTATTTTGTATCCATGTGTAAGATCAGAGTTTGCCCAGCAGGTTCAATTGATTCAATGGGCAGCACCAATGCAACAAGCATTGGACAAGCTAAATTAAAACTACAAGCGTTGCTTAGGGATTGGTTTATTTGAACTGAAGTTTTATTTTCCACCACAATTCAAATAAACAAAACAAACAAAAAATGTAAGTTTAATGTTAAAATTGCAGAGAAAGTGAAACCATACAAACCCAAAGAGCTTTGGAATAACAAAAACGTACACAAAATTCTTAAAACAGAATACACTACAACATAGAATACTGTACATCAAAAACTATTTCTTAATTTTTGTGTTGTTGTTGTGTTGAAAGTGTGGTTTCTGCTGCTTAAAGAAAAAGCCTTTATATAGTGCAGACTTGTATTAGCTACAATTCAACTTATATAACACATCGTAAGTCATTCTTTGTAAGACATTCAAGTTCAAATCACTACTGGCCTCTTTTTTGTTTTTTATGTGTTTTTTTGTTTTTAAATACTACAGATGCAGCCACTCAGAATGCTTGGGCATCACACAAAGAACATGCCGCCTGATTTTTTCAAAACTCTGATGCAGGACTACACTACTCTGTAAAACTTCCAGTTTTAAATGCCATGTGTCTAGCAGTAGAATTCTGTAAACAAGTAAATAGGAAAAATATGTTTTATATATTTTGCTTATAAAAATATATTTAACACATATTGTACTGTAGTGGCTTTAAAACATACAGTATCATACTTAATTGTTTTATTTACTTTATTTACTTTTCATGTTTTATTTATATACAGACTATGTCATACTCCAGTTAATTTATTTGTATTATACAGTACTGTTTGGTTATCTGTGGATCTCACTTAATATGATTTGCATGTGTTTCGTGTCAGGAATCTATTCAATTCACATGGCCAACATTTTAATACTACAGTACATGCTTTGAAGGAAATACTTCCTGTTCCATTTTACATAGACCATACCATCTCAGAAAAAAAGGAGTTTGACCACCTTTAATTCCACAAACCACATGCTGCAGAAAGCAGCAATTGTGTCACTTTCATTAACCAAATATAACTGTTAACTGTTATGATTCTTGAGGTTTCAGGATCATGGCATAGGGCAAGCAGAGCCCCCAGTGCAGGTTAACAGAGGACCCTTGGAAGTCTTTGAAAAAACTCAGTGGGAGGGAGGTTTTAATGAGAGATGATGGAGTAATTATGAATGAATAGGGAAAAAACAAGGCGTTTGTCGAATGAGCGTTTCAATATAAAATAAAAACAGCAAGACATGGTGTTGTTCATCATGCTGTGGCACTTGTTGCTGTATACTGCCTGACTCCTCAAACATTTTAAAAGACTGCATCTCTAAGTAAAAAAAAATATGATAAAAAAATAGTGAATGTATAACAATTTATACCGCCCTGAAAAGGAAATAACATTTATCAACAATGTAGAAATTAAAGTAATACTGAAAAATTGCAGTACTACTGACAGTAGAAACATTTAAGGCAGGTAGTCATTTCCTGTCACGATGATGTTAGGTACCTTAGAATTTGTTATTTTGGTGATAGCTCATGCTCCAGCATTGACCTAGTGCTAGAATTAACATTCATATCACTTACTCCTTGTAAATATTCCCTGTTGCTAAGCATAAATGGTCTCAACTGAGAAACTGTGCTTCATTTTTCTGTCGCATTTCATTCTTTCTTACTTTGGTCACCAAGTTTAAAAAATGCATAAATCTATGAAATTCTTCATGAAAATGTTTCCCCTGTTTTTTCTATTTGTCTGGTCAGTACTTTTCTCATGCTTGTTTAATTCACTTGTGTCACCCCAACACACATTACTCTTATTTGGAAAACTGGGATTGACACTTTCCATGTCATGATTCATGTCATATTCCATTCTATATTTCATGTCATGCCTTTCAATTACTGTTGTACTTTGGAAGGTAGCACCGCTTGTTTTGCTCTAAAAGTGAAAACATAATAGGTTTAGACGGCATAAGAAAAGAACAAAAGGTTGTACTGCTGTTTCCGACTCTACAGTGTAATAACTCATGGAAGAGAGGGGGCTGGACCAATTATAACTGTAATTTGCTGTAATTTCTGCTCAAACTCCTTCCTGACAGCTGATTTATTCTGCAAATCAGTTCTGCCAAATGTGTCACATGTCACATTAGAAAGCCTGATATAAAACTATTGTTTTAGATCATGTACACAATTAACTTTTGGATAGAATTTGACTCTAATGTCAGATACCCCTATATCACTTTTGCCTCTGAAAGCTTTACTCTCACTGGCTTTTTCCCGCTGGGGTTTTCAAAAGTAAAATCATAGACAGGGATGTCACTGCTGACTGCAACATGTGGCCTTCTTAGTATTCTGTGGTCTTTGTTGCTTTGACACAGACGTCATGGGCAGTTGGCCATGTGGGAATTAATTACTTTGTTGTAAGAATTAAATGTGACAGACTGGGAAGCATCCCCTGAATAAAAATTGAATACTGTGCATGTAGAATATATGTTGCCTTATTTTCTAATGATGGCTCTACAGCTCCTTGAGTTAACCATAATCCTTAGAAAAACATAATAGTTCCTTACCATTAAGCATGTGTTACCTTTTTAGACTTGTATATAATGATTGACTATGGATCAAGCAGAAATTAATTCCACGCTGTAAAGTAGAAAGCAAAATCAAAACATTTTGTCTGCTGAGCCTAATGCAGGTGCGAAGTGTGAGTGAGAAGGAGACAAAGTGCTGGGTCATAAAACAAAAGAAAGAGCACATGAAAATGGGCACTGCAGGTAAGAAAGTTTTCAAAAAATGGAAATCTGGGGGAGACGTGGAAAACTGCAATCAGTAAATGAATGGGAACATTCAAAATAGAAATGAATCTATCATTGAGAGCTGTGGAAGGTATGATTCAAGTTTAAAGTTAATTGCAGCTTTTGATGTTTTCCTGGAATAAAAGAACTGGAGACCCTGCGGAAAGTGTACTGAGAGAAACGTCAGTGAAATCACAGGCACAGAGAGGTAAATTGGGATAATATTGGCATGTAGAGTTATTTGATCCTCATTGCTCTGAAATAGCCAGTTTTCCTGTTTCACAAATGTAAATAACACTGCACTTTCTTAAAAGTTAAATGTAGTAAATGCGATTACTGGATACACGTGATGCTCTCTAGCTACTCCTGAAGTGGCCAAAGGAGCCATGTACAGTACATGTATATCTAATGTGTTACTAGATATGTATTTGCAGGTGTGCTGCAGCAGTTTGTTACAGTAAAAGGTGACTGATGCAGATGGTAGTTGTGCACAGTTAAGGGACCTGAGAATGAGGAAGCTGTGGAAATTAGATAGCCACCAGTAGATGATAATTAGTGGGTTTGTGAAAATAATTCTAGTTGAAAATAAAAATGGGAAAGGTTTGTTTGATGGCTCTGGGAATAAAAACTGTGCTGGGGTGGAAGGGAAGGACCCACATTATGCAGTGAGGTTCTGTGTGAGAGAATTAGCTTTGGGGTTGATGTTACAAGGCTAGTTTGACTTTGGTGAGAGAGCTTTTCTTGCAATGTGAAGGATGAAATTGTCAATTTTAAGTGCTTTGTTTTGGAAGTCATTCTTTTTACTGGATAATGGACAAAATCTGGGGAACTGTTAGAAGGGAAGAGAGTTTAGTGTGTTTGGGATGGAAGGAGCTGTAAAAGAGACTGCATCGGTGGGTTTGTACTACATAGCCATTTTCAACCCTTGGTATTTGACAGAGATCTTGTTTCCAGAAAAGGAAGAGTGGTTGAGGATATGGTGATTGTGAATTTGAAAAAATTGAAGTTGATGAATTGAGGCAAAGCATACAGAAGCTGATCGTTCGAGGTCAGGAATGAAACTAGAATAAGAGGAGAAGAAGTATTCTTCAAGCCAGCTGACAAAGATGTAAGCATACATTGGACCTATCCTTGTACAAACAGCAATTATGCTGACCTTGTTGTAAAAAAGATTACTGAAAGAAAATTAATTCATGTTGAGAACTAATGTAGCTTGTCGGGTGCTGATCTGGTTTGAGGAATCCAGTCCTGCATATTGGTGTGTGTGTGTCTGATATCTGTCACAGAGTTCTCATGAGAAATGATAGTGTTGAGATGTAATGTCTACAGTGGAAACAGCACCTGCTGTGTGTGTCCTGCCTCAAGTTGCTGGTGCCTTGGGCTCAATTCTGACCTGAGGTGCTATCTGTGTAGAGTTTGTAGGGAGTTCTGTGATTGTGTGGGTCACAGGTTCATTGTTTGCCAAATGACAGATGGTATGGAATATTTATACAGTCTCTAAGGTTCTCAGGGTTTAACTGATAGCCGAAATTTGTCCAATGGGCAGGACCAGAGTGTTTACAAATGTGGGTGTTTTTTTTAAGTCAACAGTTTTGATAGGTTAGTGCTTAAATTGTAGTGGCTCAGGGCAAAACCTGATCTACTACGATGAATTGGTGCAATGACTGTATTGTCCAGTTAGTAAAATAAAAATGTCAACAAAACAAATAATTTCCTACATAAAGAAGCCCAACAAACTGCAACCTGAAATGCCCATAAAATTACAGTCACTTTCTGGAAATAAAAAACAAGTTTCAATATGCTTTTTATAAGTGAGCTTGACAACATTGGTCATGCCATTATTCACAGCAATGAAAAGAGTGCTGTGTCACCAATCAATTATGTACACTAATTATGGTTTAAAAGGATAAATAATTCTGATTGATTTCTCTTTGAATCTAAATCATAGCTGGCATGCATTGAAGGAAAAATAGTTTTTCTGAAAGGCTTTTGCAGAACCATTTCAAAGACAACTACTAAGCAAGTCACAGGATGAAATGTTAAAATATCTTCTAATGTTAATAAGCTTATGGAACATATCAGACTTGTAATTTTAATTTCAAAGATGAAAGGCGAGAACATTCTTTTATTGGAAATTATATTGGATAGAAGAATGGATTTAGCACTTTAACTAAGAGTGGGATCTAAGCCACCAAGTGATGTCCTACAATTTACTCAAGGTGACTGTTACAGACAGGTGGAAAAAAGACAACAGCACATCTAGCATTGTTTCATCCTTATGTTTCTCAAAAAGAAAAAAAAACTTTCTTTTAAGTGTCTCTTTCATCTCTAATGGTCAGTCAGTGTACTATGTCTCACACTGTGGCTCTCCCAGCTTCACTGCCTTCTCCTGGATAGCTCAAACACCTGCTGAGAAGACGTAAGCTATTTAAATAGGAATGAGCTTAGCTGTCAGGTTTCAGGCATACAATGACAGACAGCTGGCTCCTCTTAGGCACTGACTCACGCTGACTGCCTGTCTTCTGTCTCATTGAAATTAACTGTTTTAATAGCAAACATAACAACTGTTAATGTTTTAATATCCGACTTCAAACCAGATGAAAATAATAATAAAATACAGAAACGCAGTAACCATTTGGGTGATATACTGTATGTCAACCATTATTTACCAGTAGTCTCACTACACAGATAATCAGGTAGAATAGTAAGAAATTAAGGGGGAATTGGGGGGATGTCAGTTTGTGTTAAAACAGAGTGGATTAATTTGTCTAGAACAGTAGTATGAACATCCCTAGTCTGATGAACATTGCCTTGGAATCTTTATAGTCTAAGCAGTCAGATTCTTGGATTTAGAAATCACGTAATAAAGAACAGAATCCATATGCTGTGGTATTCCACCAACAGCATTTACTGTACAACAACAAGCTGTTTTTTGTTGGAGGTCTCCCATCCTAGTATTGACCAGACCCAGTCTTGCTAAGCTTCTGAGTTCTGATAAGAACAGGCTAGGAGGTGCAGTAGCTGTCAATAATTATTGTTATGAATTCTTGTTATGAATATGACTGCCCACATTAAATCAAATCTTCATGGTGCTTCAAAGTGGCACCACTTCCAAATACATTAACCCAGAGCACAGTGTGTCCCTGCAGTTCAGATGATGACAGTCTTAGCCTGGGCCACATCATTAGTCAACCATGATTGGGATTCTGCAGGAAATAGTATACAATTGGGTGAGTGTTGTCAGGGTCCTGTGTGCTACAACAGGCTAAGGATTTTTCAGTAAAAGTAATCCCTAAGATCTATCTGTGTGTTTCAATATGTCAGGGAGAAAAGTTCCCTTGCTCCAGTTAGAGTTTACTTTCATGTAAGGCACTGCAGTGACAGCAATGTCAAATGCCGAATGGTTTTCAATGGTTGGTATGGTGAAAGTAGTGCACGTACTGTTCTACAAATATTTATTTTTCCTATGTTGTTTCCCAACTCCAGTCAGGTGTGTATAATATAAAAGGTAAATGGTGATTCTAACAAAGAAATATAAACTTAAATCATTAAAGGTTTTCAGAAGAATGTCCTTCTTGACATTCTCAAACCACCTTACTTTAGTGTTGTAAATGCACAGTATAAGTAGTCCTATACAGTATGTTGCATTTGGCACATGAAACAACATACTTGAGAACTTTACAGTATTACTTAGTTTAAAAACATTTATTCTCATGCTTTTTCAATGCTGACTGTCATTTGTTGTAATGCATGTTTTCATGTCTTTCTGCCTTATTCACATTTATTTCTTTGTGTTTTGCTTTGATGGAATTGAGCCTTTGTAAGATGCCAGGGTCATCTTATCTCAGGGGAGGGCTTTCTTTGTTCCTGACCAGCCTTTCTTTTTTTTCCATCATTGAACAGAAATTGTGAATTCCAGCCACTGAGGACGAGCTGTGCGCTGGGACCACCTTGGTCACCTTAAGCAAAAACAGTTCAGGGTTTCTCAGCTTCCAATAAGTCACATAGCTTTCCTTCTTTAGCAGAATTTGCAGAAGAAGGACATCGCCTCTAAACTAATTTTAGGAAAGCACAAAGAGAAACGTGTCCAGACAACTCAGTCACCACATTGCTTAGCTTATGCATTATGGGTTTATGGCAGGGGTCTCAAACTCAAACTCAAACACTGTCCTCCTAATAATCCCCGTCTATGAACTTGCTTCATTATTCTGTTCTCCTCCACACTGATAGTCCCCACCGGGACTTTATTGATCCCAAAGGGAAATTGAGGCGACAGCATATTTCCATGCCAATTATTGAAACTGGAAATGAATTTATAGAAAGAAAATGTATCAAATGACCAAAATGACCGATTTTGTCACTACTGGAATGTTTTAATGAAATGTCAAAAAAATTGAGTGTAATAGGAAGTGGACCACAACAGCGTCATTCATCACATTGTTTAGAATTCATACCATAACTTAAATATATCAGTAAATAAACTCATCAATTCAGCATCAGTCATTACAATATCATCAAAAGGCTGTCTATGAATTATCATAGAAAATGGAAATGTAATCATGATTTTCTTGCAATTTTCTTCTCCAGCAGATTGATCAGCAATCACTGATACTCAAAAGGAAAGCTGATGGATGACAAGAAAAACACATTCTAAAATCTAAGATTATCAATATCAGTCATACCCCCAATACTATTGCTTTAATACAATGTATGATGTCTGATGCCTTGAGATATTTACACCCTAAAGTCACGGAATATTGAGCGTTCACAGCATGTGTGTCTTTTTTAATCTCCAGGATGGCAAAAACATCGTATAGTCAGGCCTCATACTTAGATAAAATATTTATTTACAATAACTAACAAATTAACACACTCAATGGTCACAATATAGTGAGATGTTTACATTGAGTGGGTTACAGTGTTCTACTTACTATAGACCTAGAGACTTCTAGAATTGTATGTTCCTGTAATCTAAATACTTCACAAACAACACACCTTAAAAGACCAAACTGAGAAAACCTTTGTCCTATGAAAAAAGGATGCTACCCAAGTGAACTGGATGTTATTGCTCTATTCTAACAATGCATCACTAAAATAGAAAATAGGTTTTTACTCTGAGGATTCCACAATATAGGAAATCAGAATTTCCTAAAATAAATAATGCTCAGGTTAGAAATGTCTCAATTGTGAAGGAAGTGGAGGGTGATGAATGATGTTCCTCCTTTGTTTCTTCTTGACTCTTTTCTCTGTCAGTCTTTTATTCCACTGTCCTCCTTCCTTTTTGGTCCCTGTGCTTATGCTGTGGTCCATTCCCAAGGACACAAGCTTAATCACCTCCCTAGGAATGGACCAGCACTATTAAATGTTCATTATTTAATATAGGACCGTAATTACTTTTTATCAAATGAATTTACCTGAGTAAATCATTTGTGTCTTCCCATATTTCGATATGCCTCCTACAGTAGCTCAAAGACAGCTAGGTTAACACCACCAAAAAATACACTCTGTTCCAAACCTCATGAGTACTGCAATCAATCTGAAAACTACAAACATTGCTATATTAAGCTACCTTCCCCCTAGTCACAACAGAAGCAAATTCGTGATTTGGAGCTTGAATGTTATAGCAGACATGAGGTTCCAGAATAAGAAGTAGAACAAAACCATGCACAGAACATGAATGGGATCCATCTGTGGTCAGTTCAACTGGTTGACATTACGAGACTGGAAGCAGAGTTGTGTTAAGGTTGTTAATGAAAATTGTGATGGAGTGAGAATTATGATATGGGGTTAATTGGGTTGAATACTTCAGTGCCTGGTGAATAATCAAGACTGAGAGACAAAGGGATTGTTGAGAAGCTCAAGTGTGATGAGTATGTGCAATGCTCAATTATTAATGAAGACAGAGCGTGAAGGGTCAGGGAAAAGATCTAATGACTTGTGTGAGTAGTGTCAAGTGAAGAACAATGTAGAAGGAGGAGGACCATGCAGCCTTCTCTAATAAGGGAACAAAGAATAAGAACTCATTGAACCTGAGAATGCAGATCAGTCATTACAGAACATTAAATCCAGTTGAGTATAGTATGTTGTTTTTGGTATACAGCATATAAGAATTGCCCGATTTCTAAGTTAAATGAGAAAATACAGATGATGAAGAGTAGTGAGTACCACAGAACTTGTGGAACTCCCTTACTGGGGGAGTTTGTGAAATAAATATATCATATTTTACACATCGCATACACTTTAGGAAATTTTGAAACCAAGTACTGTATGTCAGAGAGGCCTGACGCCACTAGTACTGTTCATTATTTCTTCACAATACACCTTTACTGCACTATCTTCCGTACCCGGAGTCAGGAGAACACAGGCTGAGTCTCCTAGTCTTGTGTTTTCTCACTGTTACCCTTATGGGCACCTCATTCACAGCACAACTTAAGTCAGCTTAAGCTCACTCACCTCTAGCACAGAGACAAGACAAGAGAGAAATCCTGTGGCAGTCTGAAAATACGTTCTTACATAGTACTGCCATTTCAAATCACAGGCAATTACACTGTTTATAAGTCTGCATTTCACAGGACTCTTTCTTAGAGCCCTGGTGGATGGCGTGGACTTGCAGATTTGGAGACTTTACAGATTTCCATGATGCCCACAAACTCTCCACTGCTGAGCCAACACACAGACAAACTCCTTTCCTAATCCCTGAAAAATACTCTCTTCTGAAAAAGGAGAATTGTCTGTCACACTGAAGTTTTAGTTTCTATCCATGTAGCCAACTATGGATGTTACAGACAGACCGTTTAAGTAAGAAAACTCTCAGCTGCAGCCAATTAACACACTGACACCCTAAAGCTGCGCTGCTCTCACACAAGCATGGCTAATGGCCTGTCATACCATGCTTAGGACATCATATGAAGACCAATACTACGAGACTTTTTGTGTTGAATGATCCACGGTATCAAAACCACAGGTAAATCTTTAAAGATAGTTGCATGCATGCTATTGACACCCATATGAATGCCATTAAAAACTGTAAAGACTGCTGTAATAAATCTACTCATAAAACAATTAGATCTTATTGACACTTAGATCCTTTCACTATTATGTATTTATATTTATTTTTCTTGATCCAAGAAATGCAAGGCAACATGTACAATATACAGGTCTATAGCAGGGTCTGAGATCTCTCCCTTTAAAAGAGGCAGAGCAAGGGCGGACCTCTTTTTAAAAGAGAGGTGGGGTAAGTAGGCCGGATTAGCGGATGTTATATGAGAAGTAAGGTTTTAAAAAGCTGATGCAATGCCACCATGACCAACAGATGTATTTCTGCCAGTTTTACAAACTTCTGCTAGTACATCCGAGTTTACTACTGTACATAGTTAGCGTATTAACTAGGTGTACTGTACTATCACAAAACTGAAAGGACTCTGGACTTTGGCTGAATCTCTATCGCTGTAGTGTTATTAGTATTGACTAAATTGGATTGGTATCAGTATTGCATGAAATGCAATAAGGGACTCATCAACAGGTCTCTGGAAATATTACTATATCCATGTCAAGCATTAGTGTTATTAACTGTCATGTTGTTCATTAGAAAAAATCACATTTACTATGTTTACTTCCACTTTACATTTCTTTAGCTGTTTTTGTACTAAAAATGCTATGTATTCATCTGTGCCTCTCTTGCAATATATTTGTGTCCCTCTACTTACATATACATTAGGTGGATAATTTAGGAGGACAATATAAAATAGACATACAATACTGTAGTGTAATGAAAACAGTAGCAACATCCACACAGAAATGAAGCTAAAACAGTATTTCACTTGTCAGTTATTTCAAATTGGGCACCTGTATGTAGATGGTTTACTTCTTTTTATGTTACTGGACAAGTGATACAGTGAATTCAGATTCCATATGTGGCATTTGCAAGACACTTGAGCAATTTACTTCACCTAAGTAGTTTCAGTAAAATCCCCCATTGTATACATGGGTACAAATGTAAGTCCCTTTATTTGAGAGCTTAAGCCAAAACAGTAATTACTAATAAATGGTTAATTTCAACTGAAAGTGGCATTGGAATGTGGGAATAAAGACCTTGAGAACAAAACTGTTTAATACATTTGTCAAACTGTGAAGTCTAACTTCAGCTCAAAAATGGATAGTGAAAGATAAAGTGCTGGAGGAAGCTGTAAAATGGGTTTTGAAGAGTGAAGTCAATGCTTACTTTTATTTTTCCTTCATTATCCTTTCAAAATTACATCTAAATGTCATAATCAATTCTGTGAGTGCAGCATAATCACTGGCCTTGGAAGTGTGACTCACTTTTAGTTTCATACATTATTAGGCAATCTGGTAATCAGAGAGAGCATGCAGGCCTGGATAGATTCAAAAAATATGCAACTGCTAGCCGTCATGTAAGAATTAGACATCATTATGTAACTTTTATCCAGATCGAAGACTGCTTCAAAAAGATAAAAGTGAACCAAACCCCCCTGCAGGCATTTCTGGGAAAATATTCTGATGGGCATTTATTTTAAATTAATCCACATTCATTCAGGGACAGAAATTCCTGCTTCATGTCTGTGCATTACAAATGCAAGTACCATCAATTTCAGATTTGTTTTATTTCTGCACTTAGTGTTTCTCAGTAGAAGGCCCTAAGAATATCAGAAGAAACCCATGAATAAATTGTATGCCACTTACTCCTACACATAAAAATAATGATTAAAAACTCATTATAGGTTACAACTGAAATGAAACATGTGTTGGATGTTATAGTAGGAACAGAAAAGTAGTATTCATTACTAAGTATTTGGTGTGTTTTCTAATATAATATACATACTGCAAATATATAAATGAACACTGTAGAAATTTCTCAATGTAATTAATGTTTTATAATATGTGAAGACATTTCTGTGAAAAAAAAAAACATTTTCCTTAACAAGATGCCTAACACAATTGATGGCTGTTATTATCAAACTATTGTGTTATGGTCTTAAAGGTTTGTACAGTATATACAGTAACTAAATCATGGATGCATAAATGGAAATATCACAGACATTCCAACCCTAATAGTGCATTTTAAATGCTCTTTAGATTGAAATGTATCAGTAGAGAAAATGACTGGAAATACCTGGTTTCTATATAGTCAGAACTATGCTGAGCTTTTCTACAGATGAAATTTAAGACTTCTAACAATACGTGTTCGGAAAATTTATTTTCACAGTAGCATCTTATTTATATTTTTCAAATAAGAAGTTAAAGTATAATAATAAATTCCTGAGTCAAAATTTATTTAAATATTCCTGAAGTCTGAAAACAGGATAAGAGATAAGAAACTTACTATATATTTTCTTGATGTTTTTACCTGAATATTAAGCAAGGAGTGTGACATGTGTTTCAAAACCATTCTGCACTCATGTACAGTAGTTCAGGCCAGGAACTGCATTAGAGTAACTTGTCAGTAATGATTTCCAATGTGGATATTTAATAATGTACAGTATGCTTCTTGGGAGGCCTACAGTAACAAATCCTAATACTAACGCATCTATTAAAGGAAATTTTGATGACAAGTATTTAGTTCTATATTATCAGTCACACCTACAGTAGGTCTTACTATAGATATCTTACAGCTTACTTACAGTAGTAGCTCTCCTTTCTCAAGCATAACACACATTCTGGATTTGGAAGTGTAGCCTAGTTTTTTAATGTAGAGGTAAGAAAGCCAATCCTTCAAAAATGTTCAAGAAATTTCTGAAGAAACAAAAGGAGAAAATCAAAATATTGGAACAAGCTCAGTGTTGCTATGTTATTTTTAAATTAACAATGATTTCCAATGGAAACATATACCTTGTGGTTTATCTAATGTAACAGCACCTGGTCATGTGCAAAATTCCAAAGACTCTTAAAGGTTATAAAAAATCCTTATAAAAATCCTAAAGGATTTCACCCAAATATTTGAAGGCACTTGCAAAAATAAAGTAGCTTTCAACTTTCAAATAAAAACAACAGAGATATTTTATATAGAAATATAAGAAAGATTATGAATGAAAAAAGCTGTTTGGCTAATGAGGTTTGCTTGTGCTGCATAAGTGATCATCTGATTGCCTCCTGTTATCAGATTTAATTTGACCTGTGGTTTCTGCTTGTGTGTTCTAGTTTAAGTTTCATGGGTCCAAATACAGATCCCAGTAGTACTCCTCTAATTGCATCTCTCCATTTTTAGTAATCACTTCTTATTATCAGTCCATATTTTCTATTAAGGTACAGTATTAAATTCTCATTCCAAATACATGTGTTACCTTTGATGTCTATTTCATTCTAATAATTAATCATTTTTGTGAACTTCTATCAAAACCTTACAAAAGTTCTAAATATAACATATCACATGCCCTTTTTTTGATGGTAAAGCAGGAAAATACAAGCATAATTTTGGTAACCAATGCTTAGGTAAAGCAGTGTCTCTTTTATTTACAAAAAATACTGGATTCTTCATAGAAAAACAGACATCCTGTCTATTAATGTACAGTATACCATACAGGTGATTCTTTAGTTGCTTCTATTTACTGTTTTATCATTGTTTTCTATGTATTACTCAACATTTTATGTGATTGAAATGATGTTCTTTCTTTTCACATTAGACAATTATGATATAGAAATGAATAGATGATTAATGTTTCATTCAAGTTTTCAAGTGTCCATAACATGAAGGGATTATAATTGCGTATTTGATATAAAGCATACATGATTCAGAGTGTCAATATTGGTATCTAACAAATTAACAGGACTTCAATCCTGTGCTTATCCTGTGTTGATTCTATACAAAATACTTTAGATGAAAAGTTAAGTGTTATGACAGCCATTTGTGACATGCACTCATATGTTACATACTGCTTCTATTTTAATATAATTAGAATCTATTGTTTTATGTTCAATAAAAGTTGTAGTGTTTTCTTGGTTTGGTGCATTTTTGTTCTCAAAAGTATTTCATTCCTTTTGGAAGAACAGACCAGGGCAGAAGATTAAAAAAATATATGTGCTTGCATATACAAATATCAAGGAATTTGAGGGAATGTCATATTGCTTGTAAAATCTGATACAAGTAAACTAATATTATTTTGAGTCTGAATGGAGCCCAACTGAAATATCTCTTAGGCAGGCATTCCAGAACTATGAAAAGGGTTATGTGACTTCCTTTGCCATTAAATCAGTAAAAGCTCCAGGCATGTCATAATGACCTTTGTTTGTTGTGCAATTCTGTTTACTGGACTTTTAGGTGAAGAAAATTACCTGCAAGACATGTGCTTAAAGAAAAGGAAGCATATTAATGCACTCACAATGAAATGAAGAATTAAGTTGTTAATAGGGTTAAGTCATGTGCTAGAGGAAAGATTTAAAACATTTTGAAATCAAATTAATAATAAATCTGGACAATCTGTCCAATCTTGTTTTCATTTTGTAACTTGCACTTTTAATTATTGCCTGTGCATCTTGAGAGCCTGTTTATTTTGATGTATTGTACATTTTACATTTAGCATTTATTGGTTGAGTATTTGGAGGTTGGTGGCGGGAGTTGGGAAGAGAATTTGAAAGGATGTAACAATTAAGACAAATTATTCAGCACTGTTACATCTTCTAACTGCCTTCTTTAATTTTTGCTGAAATTCAGTTTTTTTGGCACATACAAATCGTCTGTGCTTTCTTGACCTTTATGAGTTCCCTGAAGACATTTATTTCCGTGATTACTTTGGACTAAAAATTAGAGAAAGGAGAAAATAGAGATGCACATTTCTGTTTTAAAACACCGCTAATGAGAGAGATCTGAGTTCTCCTCCTGCTATAAGTACTGTATGTGATAATCTCAAAGGTCTGGCATACTGAAATTAGCACCCTCAATAGTGTTTTGAACTGTCCATTTTCCCTCACAACACATCTGTTATAAATATGAACCTGGTATAAACACCTCTTGTATGGAAGATGGTACACCTGAACCCCCTAATCCACTCCTTTAGGATACCAGTCCTGTAGGTTTTGTAGGTCTTCGTAAATCATAATCAGCTTAAGAGCTTTGCTGAAGGTTTGACCAATTCAATTAAGCCTAAACTGAAACTTTACTAAACTGTTAACCTCTTCCTGAGGTCTTGTGGTATTAATTTTTAATAGTAATATATTTTGTTTGTATGTCTTTTAAAAAATACAGTGTGTGTAGACATGTAGAACACAGAATAGATATATACAAATTTAGATTTGTATAAAAGACAGCATATTGGGATAAATAGTATTAAGAGAAAAAAATGATATATTAAAAACCACTGTATATTGTAAAGAAGGTTATTTTAATGATTAATAATGTTAAAATATCCATAGTCCATAGTGTGAACTATCAGAGCTGCACAAGAGAAGGAAGGTTCTATTGCCCATTGTGTATAGACTGGTCCTTGGAATAAGAAAATTAGATGACCTCTGATTAAGTGCTGGAAAGCACAATAAATCCTTAAGGTAGCCTGAAGCAAGGTAATATGTAAGTTTGAATGCAATTTGCAAAGTATCGTATGCAATCAACAGAATTCTGTGTGTACTAGGAACTTGTTAAGTGACTTTGTACAGTAGTAACTCCAGTATAGCGTATAATAAATTTCAGTAGTCTGATCTTGATGAAATAAAGAAATGTGTCTATTTTTCAGCAATCTGTTAGAGCAAGGATTTTAACTGGGGTAAAGTTACCTCATAAAGTGAGTTTATGGAGATAGAAATCACAGACCCTTGCAACATTTTTTAATTACATAAGCTTGGAATGAAAGCAGAAGGCCAAAAATAACACAATTGTGTTCAAGGTTTTAATTTCCTCACTGCAAAAAAATTTCACTTAGCTGTTGCTGGATTCCATTAAGCACAGTAAGTGCCATCGGTATAGGATTTATAGGAGAATGCATAGCATTCTCAAACATACAGTATTTAATTTTGGGGTGACATGATTCCTGCAAGGAATTGTCTGTGTTGAAAAAGAATGCAGATCTTAGGAAACACACAACCCAGCACTACACTAGAGTTACACTGTTCAATAAGGTTAGTCAATTTGAAACAAAACAGCTGAAGCAGGTTTCATCAGCGTCAGACTGACAAAATGTGTCTTTTGTGTTATGTGTGTTTTCCAAACTCCAATAATAAACACCATTCCTATTAATGGGTGAGGAAAGGGTCATTAGCTGCAGCTGGTAAATTACATAGAAAGGATTCTTCATGAAGAAAAGGGAAATGAATGGCTGTTGTTCAGAGATTTAAATTAAGATGTTATATTACCCCCTGAGAACTGTCTTCTTTCCTCCCACATATCTAATCTGGCATACTGTATCACTGCATAATCTTTAAACTCAGAACTTCCTGACAAGGACATTATTTAATTATCTTTTAATAATTCCTGTTTTGAAGTGTGGAGCATGTCTAGGTAAACATTATTAGTTTTAAAATCTAATTGTATTGTTTGGCTATAAGATTTATTTTATCTTTTGCTACACTGTGGAAGGCCCATGATCTTCTCTGGAATATACAGTATAAGTAAACAAAAAAAGCTTGACATCTATTGTAGGTTTCTAGGGAAAGGGGAAACACACTCACTTGTCTTTTGTCTTGTTATATTGATTTTTTTTTCCATTTTGTGCCTCTGAATCAATTAAAATATTTAAACTGAAAAATAACATCTAAACCCTACATTCAAAAAAGGAAACAGCAACACATTAGGGAGTCCCTGAGTGTTACGAACACCCAAGTTAAAACAAAAACAAGATCAGTCTCACCTCCTCATTTACTTTTATCTCTCTTAAATAAATAAAAAAAACATTTGTTGCAATGAATAACACTCAACAATCCTCTTAAAATATCTAAATCAGTTTGTGTGAAATTAGCCTTAGTATTATAACCTGAAGTGGACATAATTAGTTAACAATAAAATAACATTTAAAAAATTACAAATGTCTTTATTTCTTATTAAAATAATTTTACTTAGGCAGCACTTTGCTGTGGTTATTTTACCGTAGTTTACAATACCATACAGTATATCTACTGTAACTGCTTTTATCCAAAACAGAGTCACAGGGAAGGCAAAGCCTATCCAAGCAAGCAACAAGTGCAAGGCAGGATACACCCTAGATGGGATGCCACAGACATGCACAAACTCACACCAGGGACATTTGTTTTTTTCTAGAAGTCAATTAATCTAACTTAATATCTTTTTGGACTATGGGAGGAAACTGTAGCACCTGGAAGAAAGCAGTGTGAACATACAAAAAGCCATGTACTGTAGATAGCAGCCCAGGAATTACTGTAACCCATGGCTCCAGCACTTCAAGGCATCAATGCTAATCATTGTGCCACTGTGCAGACTGCTTACATGACTAATTGAGTACATAGTAAAGCATTGGGATAAAAAATCAATCCCTTGCAATACTTTCAGGTTTGTTGTACTTTGCTCCTAAAAATCAATCTATATTTCACCAGCTTTTTTTGTTACTCTTTGGAATCACATAAGATCAACAATGAAATTACCTCCTATTATAAATCTCCTTCACTGCCAGGATCACACCTACTCTGTATATACAGTATATATAAATAAATATTGTATATACGGTCTTAAATATTGCCTCCAATGTACATCAGGGATCTGTATCGGGACCACACTGCCTCATTTCCATTAATACGGATTCTGATATAGTCAGAAGACCAGTCAAACTTGCAAACTACAGTATAAACTTTGAAGAGAAAAGTAAGTTTTAGGTGGAATGTTACAATGCAGATTTCAAAAACAAACTTTATATACAGTATAAAATGGGAAGTACTACGCATGAGATGTTGACACATCATTTTGGGAAATAAAAAGGCACACATAGTTAACAGTTAATATAGTTAATTTAAAACAAAATATGTTGTGTTAAAACTGTACAATGTAGTAGTAAGACCTCATTTAAAAATGGTGTGTGTGATTTGGGCACCAATGGTTTGAAAAGTTATTGCTTCTCTGGAATCAGTCCAGAAACAGGTGAATTGGAATATTTCTGGGGTTTTTTTTCTGGGTTTAAAGGGTTGCCCTAGCTTGACAGGCCAAAAGAACTAATCTTATTTTTTCTTTTAATTTTCAAAAAAAGAAGAAAAAATAAAGGGATATATAATTCAAAATTTTAAAAAATACTACCAAATGCAATTCTACAGATTTCCCCAGAATCAACAATGAAGCATGAACCAATGACACAAATGGAAATCAAAGAGCAGTACATTTAAAACCAAGAACAAGTTATGCAGCTATGTTGTCAGAGCTGATACTGTTGGTTCTTTCAAGAAAAAGTTGGAATAGATACTTGGATCGATTAATCATTAAAAACTATTAGTCAGATGAGTCGAATGGTATAAGTTTCTTACGTTCTTTTATATCTAAATTAGATGTTGCAAGTTGTCATTTTCTTTCAGATACAGTATATCTGTGAATAAAGTGGGATGTGACCATCTGTGGGAAATCAAAAGACAGCTTGACTTTTAGAATTTTGGAAGTGAGAGCATGCATTTTTGCTTTTCTTTCTTAAAGAGACAGAGCATGCCCATCTTACAGTATGTATGAAACATTTTATGGCATACGCATCTGAAGAATACAAACTACTGGTAGACCATTGATATAGTAACGAACACTCTGGGTTCTGTGTCAGCAGTGTGAGGACTGATAGGCTAGAGACGACTTTACAGGCTCACTGAATGCTTTATCACCCTTTTCATTACAGTGGGATGTGCTAATCACAGAGCAGAGAAATTAGCTGGGAAGGCAGAAAAAGAGCAGGCAACCGCTGGATATGGAGGAGGGAAAGAGAAAGAGAAATGATTCTTCCGTGCTTTTAGGAGGGGAAAAGGTGGGGTGAGCCTGAGGAATAAGGAGAGTCATGGGGGCAGTCTAATGCAGAAGTTGCAAATCACTACAGTTTTGGTAACTGTTGGAGGACTAATAACACTATTAACTTCTTGAGGCTATTTGACTTGTCTGTCTCATTTGGTTATGAAAAACCATCTTAATCCAATATTTATTCTAATTTCTTGAAGGGTTCCAGTTCAAGTGATCCGTAGAGTGACTTTTCCTCAATACACCTGCCCCTCTTTGTGCAGATATGCCTTCAGTTCTCTGTCCTGTACTGTATATATTTCTGCTTAATTTAATTTGGTCTCTTCTCATGTAGGTTTCCCTGCAGAATTGTTTCCCATGAGTATTTGCTCTTTAATAATGGTATAAAAGTTAATTCAATTCTTCAAAGTTAATTTCTTCCTAGTTCATTGGGTTTCTTGTAAAGCATTATGTGCTTTTTAATTATTTCAGCAGACAAACAATTAGACTGTCCCAGTGGAGAGATGAGTACTGTGGAAATCAAGCAGAATGTTTGAAAATGGGTCATCTAGTTAACCAAGACAGGGAAATCAGAAATAATGTTTTAAACATTATACTAAATTAAAAGAGAATAAAACATTGATTTATTAACAAGAAAGATTGAGCCATTATTGGGTTTTCTCCAAACATACATTAAGAAATATATTTATAACAATTACAAACTCACTGAAGCTTCGGGAATGAATTATGAATTTTCACTATAAAGTAAATTTAATAGACTATCCCAATCAATTAGAGAATTGAAATATAATTTTGAAATGGGACATTGGTCAAAGTGAACAGATATAATGCTATAACCCTTTCCCAGGTTATGTACTGTATGACTTGGTGAATGGAAATTTGCCTTTACATAAAAGCATCCTATGAGTCTTGTGACAACATTTATGAATTAAGGAGAGTTAATGTTAAATGGGGAAAGAATAAGTACTGTAGAATGGCCTTGTCCTTCGGTGGATGAATAGTGTGGAATCAGTGCAATACCATCTTCACCAGGATTCCTGTACGCCTCCACTGTGCTCTCTGTCCAGTGTTGGTCTGGCACATGTGGCAACACCTGCATATGATCTTGATCTTTCATGTTGAAAATTTTTAATAAACCCATATTGAAATAAGCTATTTTCTTATTTTAATTTTGACTTTAATTACTGAGCAGTCTAGGGTAATGAAATGTACAAAGTTAACATCTCTTTTATTTATTACAAAGGAACAAGTAATAGGTTCATTCCATGCTGAAAAGAGAAGAAAGAATACACAATGTTTTTGTAGCCTTCTTCAGGTGTGAGAAAGACAGGGCAGTAAGCAAAAGTAATGTAGCATAGGAGAACAAAAGCTGGGGAGAGGAGGGGCAGAAGGTGGGAGCAGGGGACAGACAGAGTGGCCAATCAGGTAGTATGAAGTCAGGATAGGCAAAGAGGTGTGAAATGAAACCTACAATGAATAGAGAGAATTTAGAAGAAAATGAGTCCGTCGTTGAGAGAAGGTGTGATCCTAGCTGCAGGATAATTTTAGTTTCTGTTGTCTTTCTAATGTTGGAGTTAGGAAAACCATCTTTGAGAACACAGGCGGAGAGATTAGTGTGATCATGGCCGTCAGAGGTGAAATGAGAAACAAAAGACTTGGAGAAATCTTTAATGTTCATGGCCCTAACATGTTCTCTGAAGCGGTCACCCAGCCTCCTTCCTATTTCCCCAATGTAGATTTGGGCATTTACTCAAGAGATACAGTAAATCTTGCACTTCCCACCTGAACTATTTTATTTATTGCAATGCATATTTGTATGTGTAGGCTTTTTTGGTGTTTGAGAATAATGGAGTACCACCATAAAATTAGCACTGGTAGTTCTCTATGTGTGTTCATGCAACAGCCAAGAAAGTTTTGCTTCTGACTTAAATTGGGGATACATAAAGACTTGCAAAACTGAACTATTTATAACCCATGGTGTGATTTACAGAACCGGTATTTAAAGAGTAAAAAGTGAACTACCTAGAGGAATATGAAAAAGAGAATTACCCTGGACTATGGGAAGAAACCAGAGCACATGGACAAAACCCACATGAGCATAGGGAGAAAATACAAACTCTTTACAAATACTTTACCACCCCAAATGGAATTTAATCTAGGTCCCCAGAGCTGCAAGACTAACTTTCAATTGTTGTTAATATCAGGAATTCCATAGATGTTACTATACTGTAGCTGGTGCAGCTACATATGAAAAATCATAGACGTTTTTTAAAAAGTGCGCTTTAAACTGCATAACACTGTATTTGAAAAATATTGCATGTAATCCTATTTTGTTGTAATTGTAGAATACAATTACTGTGTCTGAATTAATTCCATTTAACATTCTATTCTTGCTTTTTTATTTAAATATCCAGTGCATTTCATTATTTTTATCAGTGTAGCAGTATAATTATGTCCTGTGGCTACTGCACTTCTCTTTCTTAACTCTGTTGACAGAAAAACAATTCAAACAATTGAATCTGGACAATTCAATTTCACTCAGTGAAAGAATACAAAAGGACTCTTTGTGAAATTGGTAGAGTATATAAAGTATTTATGCTTTATATACAGTATATAGTATATTTTATAAAGAAGGCAATGATGGAATCATTTTGAAACACGGAGCTATACAAAAGAAAATTGAACATACAGAGATTAGTCCAATATCTTTTTTTCAGTAGCCTTGTAGATGAATGCTCTTTCAAAACACTTAAGAATCTACACACAAGGTTTCACCCTAGCTGGGGCTGATCAATGTAGTTCATCTTGACCATGCTTCTGTTGCAGTCTGTGATTCAGATGTATCCTGGCAACTATTTGGCAGAACAGTTGATGAAGCAATAAAAAGAAATTAATAATATACATAAGAGTTCTATTTTTTCCCTGAAAACTAAAAGATATCACTAATGATAGCAGTTATATGGTTAGCAGTTTAACAATTTGAAGCATTTAATTAGTAAGAAATACCATGCAATACGTATGCTTACAAGTACATTTTCTTGAAATCATTAAGAGTGATATACGAATAACAGCATCTATAGAAAAAGAAAACACTTACAAGATAATTCTCATAATTGCCTAGAGTGCTTGCCTTTATCTTGTGTTTTTAAATGGCAAAAGGAAATAATCTCATAGTGGTTAAAATGAAGTTCTTGTTTTGCCAGAGACTGGAGTGCTGTAGAACAATAAGAAGTTTACTTTTTTATTCTATTGATTTATTTGCTTTTATTTTCACAGCCAATTTAAGATGAAAACCTTTGAAGAAAATCCAACACTCATTAACGCTGGTAAGGCTGCAGCTCAAGAGATTGAAGTAGGCTTGATTTATCTTCAGAGCTTATATCCTTAAAGAATCTACTAAACACATTTTTTAAAAATGTGCATCTCAAGGGATTAGCCTTAAACTCTTGGGGCATTTCTCACAAAAGCTTTTTATTATTAAAAATATGTTTTTATATAATGAGTCTACTTTTTTTATTAGGAATCCGTCAATGGTTCATTTTTTTGGTAAATGCTGTACATATACTGTATATGAAAATATATATCCATCCGATTTCAAACTGCTCTATCCAATAAAGGGTTATAGGGAAGCCATGGATGTACAGTATACTCTGTATGGGACACCAGTTCATTGCAGGGCACACACAGACCTTGGGCTGTCTTTGGACTGTGGGAGGAATTCCATGTGAACATATGCAGAACATACTAACTCCACACAGATAGCAATCCAGGCCAGGAATGAATGCAGGGTCCCAGCGCTGTGAAACAGAAATGCTAACCACCATGCCAAACTATAAATATATATATATTAGATATAAAGGGCTCAAAAAATCTAGAAAATCTTTGGACATACTGCAGGATCCATTTCTAAATCCATTTAAAAAGTCATTTTTAATTAACTACATTTCAGACCAACTCATCAAATGATAAGTAGATATTCTAAATGGTTTAATCCTACTTTTTTCCACTATAGGTATTTCTGCCTACTTATCTGTCACACTGGTTAAGTTTATAAAGGCCTTAGGTATTATTGTGATTAAACTTTTTTATTCAAATAAAGTATGCTACTTTCAATTCCACCATCTACCCCTTCTAAACTCAGGCAGGCTCAATTTAAGATTCTGGGACCTATGTTTTTGTATCTTTAAATACATACAAAACAGTAGAAGAAGAAAAAAATCTAATCTTAGCACATACTGTATGCCAGCGATCAGAATTGAAACTGAACAATGGTCATCTTGCATGATATCAGACTTGTCTCTTACTTTTTACAGTAAGTGGCCTAAAATGTTAAGTGTTACAGTAGGCCACTCTTCTCATCATTCCAATCACCTGCTCTATTCCTTTTTTTGACAATAAAAGATAAACAAAGGAATTCAAGAACAAAACAGTTAACTAAACAAATGGCATGCATGATTGTGTTTCTGGTTTTATAGGATAGTAGGTGCTTTCTTTTTGGTCAATGAAGAATAAATAATTTTAAATGTGAGGAGGGCAATGTCACTGATTTGTGTATGCAGTCCTTCTTACAAACCAACAGTTAAATTTCATTAAATATTTCCCTGTCTTGTGCTGTAACTGGAAAGACATGTCAGTAAGTAAAATGATCCACTATTAAAGAATATCTAAGCAGTACAACAGCACCATCTCTTGTTTGCTTTGCTATAAATTAACCCCTTTATTTGAATTTTCACAACATCTGTTCATTATTAAAGATTTATTCTGAAGTATTAATTTAGGCCATAACAACAACAAAAACAATCAATAAAAGACAAAATCACTGACTTTTCACAACAACTGTGAGAAGCTGAATCAAAAATGAGGAATTACCTAGAACGAATGAATTTCCAGAAATAAAGAGCAAAAGCCTATCGAATATGTTAAATGTTCCTAAATGCTACTGTACGTATTTTAACTAAGCAAATCTAAAAAACATAATAAATTATTTTATTTGTATAACATAATGGATCTAATGTTATTAGCTTATGTTTACAGAAATTAGTATTATATTTGCAAGGCAGCATTTTAAAATAGTGTTTAGAGCTTTACCCTACAGTAATCGTAGTCATAGGCTCAAACCTTGGGTGGGGCACTAATGTTTTGTCTTCAAGTGCTCATATTACTTCAATAAAATGTATATCTGAATAGAACACATGCATTCTAAAAGTATCAGCTTAATTAATAGCCATTTCAGAAGGAGTACAACCACATCTTTCCGCAGAGAATGTGAATATTGTATACCTCATTGTGTCGTATCGTTTTATCATACTTACAGGAAGAATAAAAAAATTAACCTCCCAGATTTAACCATTGAAGATATGATAGAAACACAGAACAACTATACTGGCTTCAATCAGTTTTCTACACTGATGGCATCCAATGTGAAAACAAATCTTCTGTCCTTTGTTTCCATTATTCACTTTAGTTTGCATAAATGTTCCTGAAAATTCCAGATACTTTGAACTGGGTCTTACCTGTTCTTTTTGGTCACAATTACAGCTGTCAGTAATATGGAACCTTGCCAGGACACAGTAATATGGAACAAACTTCCAGCCATTTAATAGCATTAGCTACCAAGTGACTACATTGTAATGGTGAGTAATAGTAAAGTGTTCTCTTGCCGGTTTAAGCAATGCAGTTGTGTTTTACCTAATAGAGGTGCTGTAGTAAATTTCTACTGTACATGAACCATTTGGTCCTAATATTGTGGACCAGCTTGTCAGACGTTTCTTGGTTCTTTTGATTTTTTGTAGTTTTTTTTACTTCATTTGAATTAGCCTTATGCATCATTATTTATAGAGTCTGGCAAAAAAAAGCAGCAAAGCTCAAGTTATTAAACATAATTCAGAATTAGGTTAGATGCAACACAAACCTGCATTAATTCTGAGCTGCATTTATTCATGCATTAACAATTCTCTTTATTTTGGTTGTTACTTCAGGATTTTTATTTTTATTTAACCAATTTAAATTATTGTGATAATATCCCAGAAAGGACAACTGTAGCAGCATTTTGGTAACAGAGCTTTACAAGCTTTGCAAATACGTCAGACACTTTATTTTGTTAGCTTGAAACATATAGTATGTTTTAAAATTCAGATTAATAATATTTTATAAGATCACAGTAATAACAGCATTACAGATCTGAACTAAACCAAATATACAATCTGAAACAAGGCTGCCAAGGTTAATTCAATCAAATTTGTCCTTGTCAATCAGCTTACACAAAAGCTTAAAATGGTTTGACACTCTTCAGTATATATAGTTCTGTTTTAAAAATTAAAGAACTGTCTACGTTTAATACTGAGCACTGTCATTTTACTGGTAAGATTGACAGTCCTGTCCTAACAGTACTAGAAATGCAATTCTATTTTTTAACTTTGACTTTTTTTAACTCCTCAGTTTAATAAAGAGAAAAAGTCATTTTCTGTGGGCTAGAAATAAAATTGTGTTTTTGAGAGCAACTATTTATTAAATAGGCAAGGATTGAGGAGGAAAGCAGAATTATCAACTGCCAGAGTCAAGTGACAAACCAATATTGTGTTAAATTAGACTTTGAAAGACATGGTTTTCTATCAAGAGAAAATAATCCTTTCTTTAAAAGCCATCTGTTTTCAGAATGTGATAAAGATATAAATCAAAAATAATTGAAAGATCCAGAGAATAAGCAACCATTTTGGCAAATCTATCACTAGCTTCCAAACAGTGGTCAGAAAAATACTAAAAATCTGGTTGCAGAAGCAATACTATACAGACAGCTCATTATCATGTCATGATTAACAAATGTTTTTTGGAAAATATACTAATGTACAATAGAAAAACAAAATATTTATTTTTATTTATTTAATCAAGTATTGTAACAAAGTAACAAAATCACAAAAACGTGCAAAAAAAAAATCCTAATAGATTTTATTGTTAGATGTAATGCCTTTTTTGCAAATATTACAATACCAATAGCAGGCATGAGTTCTCTGAGTATTAACACAACCCTGAAAGCACTGATAAATATTTGACCTCATCAGTCTTTAGAGGACTGCTGTGAGATGTTCTACCACCCTTCCTGTGCAATTGCAGCCAAATGGACAGAGGGTTTGATGTTTGCAGTTATCTCCTGGTAATTTTGGCCATAGGAAGATGCTGTCATTGTTTTCTGAACTTAATTCCATGAATGTCCCAGTACTTTGTGGTCTTCCATTGTCCTACTGGAAATTTTACTCTTCCAGATTGGCTTGCACAAACAGAAAAAAATCTTGGTTCAATGATTTCTTGCAATGTACTGTATAACTGCCCTCAATTAGCACCAAATGTCCAGTGAAACGGTCAGAATAATGCTCACCATGATGTTTTCACACATAACCTTTGTCGAAGAAAAATAAGCTTAATCTCTGAATAAAACAGTCCTCTACTCTGCCTGATGTTTTGTCGCTCACGAAAGATGGCAATTTCATATCTCGACTATCAACATTACCCCTGCATGACCTCTGTGCGGGCAAACCATTTTCATGAAGACAGTGATCTGTGGCCACTGCAGTCTGAAAATATTTCACAGATGGATCAGAAAAATTCACAAGCCCAGAGTATTAACCCCATGCCTTCTAGTACAGTATGTCTCTTTACCTTATAGAGCCCATTTCCTGGTGGAGCACAACCTCAATTGCAACAAGAGCAACAAGGCAATCTTCAATACTCAAACAGGGTCTGATTATATATACTGTATATATATATATCTTACTTAAAATCATGTATTTTTACTGACTATTTCTACAATGCATTATTCAATATATTTTGACAATTCTAACTCAAATACCAATCACTGAACAGCTAGTGTTTATGGCAACACGTGACCCGAGTTTTCTTTCTCTTAACTCAAGCTTCAAGCATGACATGAATTTATTGTAGTACTTTCAAATGTGAATCTGCAACTAAGTCTATTGAAGCTATTAAATGCGTACAAACCTACTTCTCTCAGGGACACAGACATGCATATACAGTATTAAGAGATTTATTTCCAGGCTGAAAATGAGAAAGAATTAGGGAAATTATGTAATATTGCAACAAAAACAGTATTAGTCCTAACATATCTGTTAGAAGTATTTATGTAATATAGAAACAAATAAGTCATAGTAATTCTAGGCACTATAGCATGTAAGTCTAGGATGACTTATATAAGAAAGCAATTTGGAGAAAGTGTAATACCTGTATTAATAGAATGTGAATAAAGGTGGATATAGTGGCTATGTGGTTAAAGGGATTAAGAAAATAAATGAGGAGGTTCACAGTTCAAGGCCCAAATCTATAATTGACACATCGACAGTGTGTCAGTCCTGAGTAAGTTTTTGAGTGAGTTGTAGTCCATCACCTAGAAGCAATGTACTGTTATAGTGAGCTCCTGTTGTCATTAGCTTTGGAGCAAATGTTATTCATGTGTCCTTTAAATACTTCTAATGGTTTGGTTCGTGATTAACCACTGTAACTATCAAGAACAGGTAAACCTAAGTTTTTGAAAATATTGCAGGTTGTGTGCTTTATGAGAACTTAAAATACAAACCAATTTTAGTCTGGTAGTGAAAATATTTAAGGGAGAGCACTGCTCTATTGCCTTCAAACAAATTACCTGCAATATTTGACTTTACATGATTTCTATTTTACTTGGAAACGTAAAGCAATTATTTCATTAATACTTTCAAAGTTGAAGCATGAATTTCTCAATGCTCATCAAGTCCTTTAGGTCTGAAGAAGAAGACAGGCTCATTAAAATGGCAAAATAACTCGGTTGTGCTTATAGCAAGTCATCAATTTCAAATTATTAGTATTACATTTCTTATTGGTGGAGGAAATAAAAAATCAAAGCACCATTTGTTAAACGATAGCTCATTTATAAAGTGCTTCATAAGGTAGTGGCCTGCTTTATGGTTTACAGCATTAACACATATTATTCTTCCTGATCTGCCCCAAGATATTTCTAAGAATTTATAGCACTATGATTTGTGGCCTTGGCTTGCTCTTTATTTGAGCTCAGTATCCAGAGGGAACAGAAGGACAAAAAACAAATATTAAGAACATATTTTCTTGTCATCACATGTAGGACTGAAACTTTGAATTAGAAGATATAAAAGATATTACAGCCTTTTGTCTCATAGATGTTAAACTAGTGCTTTTTTCTTTTGCATCCTGAGAAAACAAATCACTGATAGCTGTTAACGACGTTTTCATTAACCTTATTTATTTATGGTAATTCTGATGCCTCCCCCGCCCAGCTCAGTGTGTCTGAATTCTTATTCAGGGTCTTACAAAAGTCTTTGAGTAACAACCAGTCCATGAGGTGATCCATCTTGCACTCAAATTCTCCCACAAAGGAAATGAGCCAAAGGACTACTAAAAGGGAGATGCAGGGCAGTAGAGGATGATTGATAAAAGGAAAGAGAGTTTAATGACCTGTACTTACAAAAGGGGCAGGCTGTTGATTCAACTTGAAGTGACGTGAGTTAAATATTCCTTTTTTTAAGAATCTTTTCATTTCTAAACCGTATTTATGTAACGACTTCAACCACGCAGAATGCTGTTTAAGTCTTTCTGTGACTTTGTAACTGTGTGAAGGTTCATAAAATGTTCCAAAAACTTGACAGACACGTACATGCTCTCAAAACTAAATACTAATTTGATAAAACTCCAATTAAGTGATTAATTTTAAGATTCATAAGTCCAAATTATTTTGATTGTTAGTTTTCTTAAGTGAATTGATAAATTTTGGCATTTGATTATTGTGTGTGGCATACAAAAATGATAAATTAAAAAATGTATATTGAAAGCATGCGTCATTGAAATATAGTCGTCATACATTCAATGAGTTTTATACTTGTATTCAGAGTTTCAGATCAATGTCTACTGTGACTACTAGTGTTCAGTTAAATACCAAAAAAGTCAGAGCTCTTGATTATACCTTCATATTGGAAAGGGAGCATTTCAAATGTTATGGTTTGGTGACATTGTGGGTATGTGGTTTACAATATAACAAAATACACATTTTGAAATATTGCAATACTAAAATCTATTATACTAAAAATAATTCTATCATTTTCCCCTTAGGTATGAGACAAATGTGTTTCAGTATAATTCCTTTAATTAACTGTTAATTAGCATCTGATGTTCTATATCCTTTAACTCGTGCTGTTCGTTCATTAGGTAGGATGTCAGGTGCTAATTTTGCCAAAGAATTTGTGTGAAACATGCCTCTAGTTGATTAAATAGACAGACTAATATAATAACTTATAATGATCAAACTGATTGACAAAATACATTGAAAAATAACTGAAAGTCTCAGGAAAAGATTATTTTTTTTCTATCATCTATCAATGCTAATCCAAAAACAGACTTTTAAAATCTGCTGCAAGGTTTCAATATCACTTGGTTTTAAACAGCAACAATCCTTACATTCCGAGCTATTCAAGAAAAACTATACAGCTACATAACAGAAATTAAGAAGAGTGTTTTTCTAGTCATGGTGAAGTGAGTTGGATACTATACTGCTATGAAACTAATAATTTGCTTGTGAGCATCTACAGGGAGGATTTAAAACTCCAGTGAGGGGATAGCTTGGACACTGTATTGTGAAACAATTCATTTTGTGTTTAAGGAACAGGTAAAGGTTTATTCTGTGCTGAAAATAAAAGAGACATGTTTTGTGGAGCCTTCTTCAGCTCACACAACTATCTACAGTACTTGATTTTTTGTTTACTTTTTACTCAGCTTGAGTGGTTCCTGTCCTTATTAGGGAGGGTGTTCTCTTTAAGCTTGAATGTAATAGTTTTTAACACCCTGACACATGAAATGTCACAGCCACTCTGCATCAAATCAATAAGAATGAGAAGGAAAAATAAAAACTGTGAGTATTAAATATTTATAGAGATTATCTATTTGACCTTTTTTGAGACTCAGTCATACTAAAGAATGTCCTTTGATTGAACAGTTTGCCACATAAGCTACCTCAAAACCTTGTTCAAGGTCTTCCAGTTGATTACAGCATCTGTATTGTACAACAGCTCATTTATGTATCAGGAAATTAACATTTCAACAGCATATCAGAAGGAGTGATAATGTATTTGCATCAAGGATTTCTCTGCTTCCCTTTCATATAAAAAAATCTAACACAATAGTTTTGTTTTTTTTTTCTAAATGTAAATGGTTTCTTTAGCCAGAGCAAACCAGTGTTGAAACTCAAAAAGCTTAACCAGTTGTGACATCATTAAAATAATATGATAAAGAAACCCAATATCCACACATAACCTGGATTTAAGTTGTCTTTTGTTTACTGTCTTGATACCCTGTCAAGACTATTGTCAATGTCTGACAATAAAATATAGTAAAAATTAGACTACTTTATTTGTTTTCTAGAGGATGTTTTAGTAACCAAATGCAGGAGTTAAAATGAGAGAGTATGCTGTTAATAAACCGCCGTGCTTTGTGAAAATAGTAGCAGGATGCCTGGGAGCTGTCATGACATGTGTTATGACAGTGTTATGTTTAAAATTATCAACACAGTTTCTAATTTCTGTTATCCACATTTAAAATGAACCCACAAAAGAACATTCCTGACCTTCAATCAGCTTAAAGATGTCTAACACGGTTAATTTGAAGCTTTGACATTCATACCCATTCAGAGACAGGAATCGCATCTCTTTGGTCTTGAACAGAAACTGTGAATTCACGGGATGCCTGTTCTGTATTTGAATATCTTGAAAGATTTTGACTGTAGTCTACAAAGAAAATCACTTCAGGACCAAAAGTGAATCAAAGGTTCAGGTACACAAGCAGAAATTGAAGAGTTTAAATAATAGGACAGAAAACATGAGGCACCGGAGGACCAACCTATCCAGTCATAGTGCTGAAGAAGATTCCCCAGAATTCTTCAAGAAAAAACTAGATGAGATTCACATCTCAATAAGATAGCCAAAGGGCTAAATAAAAAACTACAGTATATGTACCATTTGGTTTTCTCTGATTCTGTAGCCTTCCCTTTTTTCTGAAGAATGAAATTAACTAGAATATATCCATGCCTTACACATTTGTCCATATTCTTGATGAAACAAGAACAAAAAAAATCATCATACAACAGAAAGATTTACTTATCGGATAAAGTGTTCTGCTGGGAAAAAATGTCACACTGTAATCTTAATAGTATTGCATTGTTGGAAATAAATTGAATCCAAAGTGAATTCATACCCTAGTAGTATTTATACCCTTGTGATATTTTGTAAATCTTCTCTAATGGATTACACCGACCATTCCTACAGATACATTCGCTGTAGGTCAAAGGTCTCAAATGCTGGCACTTTTCCTAGAGTGTTTTCAACCTTCTAATTTGAATCAGTTCATTATTAGAACATTACTTGTTCTTTGTATCTGTGACAACCAGCTTCAAATAGCTCTTCAGATGCTGGTGTTTTAAAGAAAACTGGTAAACCTGCAAATACACCAAAATCAGAATTATGAACCCCTGATTCAATCCTTCAGACTCTTTGGTTTCTGTTTTTGAACTGCTTTCTCCAATTCAAATCAATCAAATCAATTCAAACCACAAATATCCTGATTGGATTGTGTTTTGGAGATTGAGATGGTTAGCTGATAATATTTATTTTGTGTGTAGCTAACAATTGTTTTAAATAATTTTGGATTTATTGTAAGCTGATGTACAGGTTAAGAGCTTTGAGTCTTGCCTGAGCTATTGTACATTTCCCAGGAAGCCATGAAGAATGACCTACCCTGCTGTCCTTTGTCCTGATCATTTTAAGGAAGACTATATGTCAGATGTCATTTAATAAACAGGATAGAGTATTTCAAGATCAGTCTGAATCTGCTATCTAAGAAGGGTGCAGAGGTGGAAACCATAAAGTCTTTTAGGAAAATTTTGGAGATTTTTAGATCTTTGTTTTTGCAAGACACACATTTTATGTGGCATATTATATGCCAGTAAAAAGCTTAGCTGCCTAGTTATTTGTTTAGCAGGTATGAAAACAAATTAAGAGCTCAAGCAGAGCCAGCATTCTGTTTTGTGTTTGGAAACGTGGAATGAAATATGAGAAGTTTTTTTTTTACTTTACAGCTGTAAATTTCTGGTTTCCAAAACAGGCCTATACAAATCACTTCTAAGCCTTCTCATTGCTGAGTGTGCCACAGGATATTCAGCATCAAACTGTTCAGTACCAAAATGTATTGGCACATGTGAGAGTTCCAACAAGGTTTTAGGGCCTGAAGATGCAAAAATAACCCCAAAACCTAAAAGACATGTGTCTACAGGGCCCTCTCTTTCCAAGCCAGCTTTAACCAAACCACACCCAAATGAAGGATAAGTAAAAAGGTTCTTATTTATTTCACAAATCAGCAGACACGTGAATAGTAGGAACAACAAGCACTTAACTTTGCAAAAATATCAACAAAGCAATCAGGGATCTGCATCTTTGATTGCTACAAAAGAACTGGCTTAGGAGAGCTCAGTCTCTGCCTTTTATTGAGGAAGCTCCACCCCCTGAAACCTCCTACAATTACCTTTAAGGCACCCTGCAGCTTAACAGACATTTTACACAATGTCACATTAAAAAACAAAACATTATTCCCACACAAATATAAAATGTTTTTGCATTTTATAATTGCCTTAAAAGTAATAATTTTGTAGATTTTGACTGACTGCTTAAACACCGGTACTGTGGAGTTAGGCCATTCCCATTATTCTTACAAAGGTGTGTGGTTATCTGGCTAAACTGTTTTTCTATTTTTTCACAGTGGGAAGATTTTGCAGGTGTGCTTCTCCTTTATTTGGCAGCCTGCCCTCAGGTTCCGGCCAAGCATTGGGGAGCCTTCCTCTTTCTCTCAGTCCTTCTCAAGACTAAAGACATCTCTACTTCAGGACCAGAAGGTACTATACTTTCCTTTAGTAACCTCTTCACCAAGCTTTCAAGTGAAGGCTTCTCTAATAGGCTTCTCAACCATTATTTGGGAAGCCCTTCTCTGTTTGAGTTGTCTCAAAATCTTCGGATTTTCTGAATTCAAAATGATCAAACACCCTTTCTTCTTTACATGGTTGTCTGAGTCCTGGTCTGTGCCAAGGGCGCAGTAGCCAATGTTCCTCCACTAGTCATCTCATTCCTCTTTAGGAGGTTCTAGTCCAGGGGCTTTTTATCAATCTATAGTCCTGGTGATGCAAGCTCCCCCTCCCTTACTTCTGGAACACATGCAGTGGAGTGTATGTGTATCCTTTGTCCAACAAGAGATGCCCTCTGTGGTGACCTGTTGTCTCTTCAAATAAAGCAGCCTTTTTTTCTCCGTTTAATTTAATCCTAGGTGCTGCAGGAACTTGATCCTTCCCTTCTCTTGGGCCAGCTGCTTCCAGATAACCTTCAGTCTGCTATAAGTCAGCTTAGCTAAGACTATAATATAAATGGCTCATATGCATCTCTCTCCAGGCTTCAGCTGTGTTTGTGTCTTGTGTGTTGTGCAGATGTCCCTCCCTTTTGCTCAGGTGCTACTGTGCCAAAGGCAGCTCCTTGGTCCTCAGGTGCTCTTCAGACTCACCTATTTTATCCTTCCACATCATTTTCACATTCCTCTGTGAGTCCACTGTCAAATCTTTTTTTCAGCCAGGATACTTCTATGTTATTCAAACTCTACCTAACTTGTACTCTGAGTTTCCCCTGTCTGTTTAAGCTTCCCTTTCAGGTTTAGCAATTCTATGGCAGTCTGGCTGGAAAATGGCTTGTGCTTTAGGCTTGAAGTCTCACAGACAGTTTTTCTCTTTTGAGAAAGCCAGTGTCTTTGAGTACAGTACCTAAGAAAAAGCTTCAGAAGAGATGCTCTTGTCTTCAGCTGCCATCATCTCAGCTGATACTCTGTAAGATCTTTCATAGTTTGGATTGTTTTCAGCTTCTCTGTGTCACCCTCCACCCCACCCTCACCCTTGCAATGGCCTTATGGCTCATTCCTTACAAGTGAAGGACTCATTCATATTTTTTGTCAATTAAAATGAAATTTTGCACAAGGCAATATATAAATATAATGGGGTAATATGTACATAATTATTGCATTAGGTAAAATGTTATTTAAACACAATATGTTTTTCTCTGTGATACTAATAGGCTTCTGTAGAGTTCTGCAGGTCTTGCCTTTTTAAACAGTATATAGTCCATTGAGCATTAGCTCTTTTATGAGGATACAAAGACAAATCACAAATATTCACAGTACTTTTGGATTTTGTGATTGGCATTTATTAATTTTACATTTTCTAATGTAATTTTCAGTTTTTTTAAGGGTCAAATTAAATGGAACCTGAAGTACCATGAAAAGTATTGTTTTAATTTGGAGCAAGAACCATATACTGTGGATGGACACGCAAAATACATTTTCCAATGTTCCGCACAGGAACACAGAACTCTGTGAATGTCTGCACATATCCATACTGTACAGAAACTACAATATTATCGCTGTTCATGTCCACTTCCTACATCAGAAAGCATTCCAGTACCTGTTCAATTACATTTAATTTTTAGACCAAAATGTAGGTGGCAGGAGAGACACTTTTACTTTCATGCTGCTTCCTTCTGAGAGTTAGACAAGGAAAAAGATGTTAATCCTCCTTTTTACGGAATGTTTGTATCAACCCAAGATTCACATTCATTTGAAACATTACATTTAACCAACACATAACAAAAGATTACTTGCGTGACACAACCAGAGTTGCCTGCTTGAAGCGCAGGTTGAGCCTTTAGTTGAGACAGTCTAGACCAAGTCATTAGTTGGCAATGCCTAGATTTTCTATAGCAGCAACAGGGCTGTGCGAGTTTCATTCATCATGCATGACGTAACAGAGCTTGGATGGACCTTGATTTTTTAATGCGCCTGGTTTCATTGAAATTCTCAGAAAACAAGCTATTTCATGGAGTTATGCACCTCTGAAATTTTAATTTTATTTGCTTGCATTACCTTCAAAACAGTGGTCTAAATGATTGCATCTAGAATAACAGATTATGCCTGTAGGGTTCGCTGTTTTCCCATTTGTGCTCCCATCCTACCATATTCAGTATCTGGTATATCCAACTCAGAGAGTTGATTTGTTGTTTCAATATCCTCAGTAAGACACATGTAATTCCATGTTAAGGGATTCCACTTTATTTTTTCATGTTATATTCTCCATTATGGTCTTGAATGGCCACAAGCTACACTTTACTTATGGGAACTTTGAGTAAAAATGACTGCAGCAACAATAAGAGAATACAGAACCAAAACAAGATTTTCAATTATTTGAACCTGTTAATACAATTCATTTATTAGATACAGAAGTGTGGCAGCACTGCTGGGTTACCGCTCCTAGGTCTTGGGTTCAATTCCAGTTTAGGGTATGTGGCTTTGTGTTGAAATGAACTGACCTCTAATTCAAGATGTAATCCTGTTTTGCACTTTACATGACCCCTATGAGGAATAAGCGACTTTTGAATAATGGAAGAATGGACTTTCCAGATACATTTAACACATAATAATATAGCTTTTTGGGAGTATAAACTGCACGTACCGCAACAACCTGACCTTTTCATTTAGTCAAGACTTCCAAAATAAACTCTGTAGTGGTCAGGGCCACAGCTTTAAGGATCACTGATAAGAGTGCAAGATCAGTGGAAAAAAAAACTGGTAAAAGTCAACACAATCTGTGCTGTTCACTGTACAGTAGTTGACTGACATTGCACAGTATGGGGTGAAAAGAGGTTTGCATTTTTGCTGTTGTCCCACCAGACTCTGGTGGTGTTGTGAAGATACTCTCCAGTAGCCATTAAAGTCTCCTTCATTGTACACCAAGCTTGCCATTTCTTCATTCAACACACACTCCTTATAATATTGAGATTCTTTGTCACATTTCTCTCTTCAAAGCAGGCAATGTACGGTAAACTTGAGGAGACTGAGACATACAGTATTTGGCTTGTTTTTGTAAGTCTTGAGTGGATTGAGCTGGAGTAACTTTTAAGTAGATTTCACATTATTACCCCCTTCACAACTTTAACTGTAGACAGTGCAGAATACTTATTAGAGCCTGTTCGTGCTATTCTAACTGTTCACAGACGTCCAATATTTTTAAGTGGGTGTTACTAACTTGGCAAGTGAATGTATTAACAATGGTCATTCCCAAGGAACATAGCTTTTGGTTGTCATGTTCATATGCTAGTGTAGACTACCTGCTTGTGCTTTAATTGCTTGTAGACAGGATTTTTTTAACATATATTTATTCTTGCTGATTGCAATAAAGACTACATAATGTGACTGTAATAGCTTGTTTGAATTTCAGGAGAATAAGTTGAAATAAGATTAAAAGTCTGTCTCTACATTATGCCAAGTGACTGCTCATGGTGGTGAACTGCCAGTTACTGTTAATATAGTCAGTCACCCATTTTATATTTGAAAAGATTTACTCAGAGGCATATCACTACGTGACTGAAGATTAATCTGCTATTGCCTTTATGTTAAATAATTACTTTGGCAATACAGGCAGTTCATTAGAATATATAATAGTTTCTCATTCTTTATTGACATTCATATACACCACTTATTATTCAAAGTACAAAGGTCGGTCCCCTCTTCAATCAGAATGCTGAAAAGCTGAGCAGGGTAAAGATTCTTCTCATTCTATATATTGCGTCCGTATATAAGTCTTTATCACAAGGTGTAATGTCTGACGGTTTTTGAATCCAAATCCTTAATGATGGCAGCCAGCCTTTCCCTTTTTGTTTCCTTCTGATACTCTCAGCTACCATAAAGGATAGAGAGACCAGGACACACTGAGGTAGGGAGAGAGACCACACTGGAAGCAATTATTAGAGAAAAAAGATCGTTATATTTAAAAATATAGGAAAGGACTAAAATCAACACACACACCTCGGCCTTTCTCGATAGCCTTATGAGACCGTTGGTTGAAAGGCTTCCTTCGTACATCAAGGACACCAACCATGCCCTCTAACTTTTTAACAATTTCCAGTTTCACGGGACAGAATGCTACATTTTTACCATGGATATCACATCTCTATACACCATTATTCCCCACAATGAGTCTTACAGCCCTCAAGGACACGCTGGACAAATGCACAGTGCTTGTTCCACCCACACTCTTGTACAGATGCAGCCATTCAAAGTGCGTGGCACAAACATGTACCGCGGGCATTTGGCTACGTCATAATGCGTCATCACACGTCATCACGCGGTACGTGATTGGTTGGCCAAAATGACCGACAGGGGCACTCGTGGTGCGTTGGTCGGTCGTGGAAAGATTTAAATGTCTTTCCTGTGCACGTTTTAGTATTGCACCGTTTAGTAATGCACTTTTTCCCTTCCCTGTTAATCTAGAACAAAAAGGGTACTCACTTTTACATTGTGATTGTTAGAGCTGGCTAAATTCCCATTTCTAGCCCCATGCTCGCAATCCCTAAAAATGTATGACCATAAGTCATTCTATGTGTTTCTGTACATGTACTAGAAGCACAAGGCATCAGTCTGGTGTCATTTTGTATTCTGAAAGACAGTGTTTGCTTCCACACAGTCCATACACAGAAATGTTTGCACTTATACTACTAGCGACATTAGCACACGCTGAAAAAAACATTAAGGAAATGTAATCAGGTCACCCACCACATTTTGGAAAGTCAGATTAAATACAGTAGCAAGGAACCTTTAATTCATACTTAAACTTTAAAAACAGAAATTGACATTTTTGTATCTTGTTGTAAGAAACATTAGAATCTCTCCCCATGATAAAATCTGCCTCCAGCTTAAGCACAAGTGTGTTAGGGGCGAGTGAGACATTTAGCTTTTTTAAATGACAAAAATCAAAACCATTAATAACTGCTATAAATCTAAACTCCAGCACTAAGGCTGTGGCTTTGCAATAATACTGAACAAATGTATACAATCATTGGGTCCTCAACTCTAAATTGCTGCTGTTGACTACCTTTTAAGAGCCATCATTATAGCAAATGAATAGAACAGAATTGACTAAAATGAGTATTTAAAAGCATTAAGAGGATAAAAGCTCTATTTGAGAAGCTATACAATGGCCTGAATCCTGCAAACTACTTGATTTGTACTTTAGGGCTTCTATTCAGAGAAGCAGTCAAGGTTACTGAGGATTTTACTTCCTCTTAAACTGAATTGTCTGGCTGAATATGGTAATTTCCACAGTTCTTCATGAAATAACCTTGATTAATAAATATTTAAGACGTCATATAGTATCAGAATACTTGTGTAACATACTTGAATTCTACCTCTATGTAACCATGGCACCTTTATGAGCTTGCCATGTGCTACCACCTAATCCATTGCCTCACCGTGTACATTGTACAGTATGTACCCTTAAAAACATTTTAAAATTCTGTGCTTAAACTTTAGCACTGTAATACATTTAATGGTGAACAGCCAGAACAGAGCACCACTGGAGTGTAAGAGGTCAGTAAGAAGCAAAGCTGTAGTTTTCATCACACACCACTGAATTCTTCTGGGAAATTGCATTCTTCTCCGTTGAATTTTATCACATCTGCAAGAGTACTGACCCTCGATCATGGACTGTTGGCTTCCTATGCAGGGCCTGCCATTTCTGTAGCTTCACAGCACCTTGATGAGCATGCTAACGGATTTGAGTGCAATAAATGTGACACTATTGGCCCTTTACCAAGGACTATGACATCATTTAATTACTGATTACACATTGAATTTTTCAGAAATGACCAAAATGTTTTGAACTTTTATAGGCTTAGATTTCATTAGGAAGTTTACCCACATACACAGATGAAAACCACATATTGATTTACAAATTTATGGTACCATGGCTTCAGTTCTCTGCCATGTAAGCTGAAAATAATATTGTCAGGAATATATTACATCAAAGTACTGCTAACATCAAAGTACAAAGCAATGCTAAGCCCACTTGTCACTTTCTAGTCTTCACAGACAGCTGGTGTGAACAACAATACATCCCTGTTACGTTTGCCCTGCCCTTCCACATCAGTCCTTGATGTTTGTCATAGGTTGTGGCCAGTGGCCACACATTCTCTCTGCCCTGATCACTGGAGCTTTGCCCTCAGCTGTGTTGGGTTAGGTTGGTGCTGCATTGTACTAGCCCGTGGTGCGGTGATCCAGCGACCCATGAAGGACTATTGCACCTTCACTCTTGGGTCTGTAACATCTACAGGTATCTCAGTTCCTAGGGGGGCAGCGCTGATCATAACAATCCAATCAGATACTTTTTTTAAAACATTACCATATTCAAAAAATCACATGTTGTTCAACTAGTCAATTATTCTTGGTGATGTGGACAAGATATTTTCTTGGATTAGGAAAAGAAAAATATGTTAGCTTTCATGCAGCAGTTAAAGAGCAAAGAGTGCTGAACACATTTATTCTGGATCATATGCAGTTTATTGTATATAAGCTTTCATTTTAGCCTATCAGGCTATAAAACATTTTTCTAACAAGCAGCACGTATGGTAAAGTATTAAGTATTAGCTGATAATGCAGCACTACACAAGCAGTATCTGGAGAACTATTAATTAACAAAAACTTTTTTTTCAAATTTTATTAAAATTAAAATAAAGACAATGTTCTGTTATGTTAGTTCTAAGTGGCTTAATTTTACTATACCCTTTCAGTCTTCACTGGAACTACTGTACATTTAATATTTTGGCACCAAACTGAAATACTAATGTTTGGATGCTTTCTGTGTATTTATCATGCAGTTTGAGCACTATTGTGTCAAGTCTTTACCATTTTTTAAATAGGTGTCTCTACAGATTTAATTAATATTTTAAAATTGATATTCAGAATTAAATAACCAAAGTGTTCATGACTTTTCTCGGAAATGCTTACTTGGTCTTGTCCTGAACAGCTGATTATATTGGATAGATATCTTTTACCCTGCATTACTCCATATCCTTAAATTCCATAGCCTCTGTTCAAGCATGGAGTGTCCACTCACCTGTTAAATTTAGATTTCTTGATTCTGCCAACTGTCTGACAAAATGATAAACAGCCTCAGTTTTTAGTAAAGGTTGTAGAAGGCTCACTCACTTTGTGTTAATTGCTTTGTGCAACTGAACCGTAAAAACTGCAGTGACAGAGTACCTGAAAGTGCTCCCAATGACAAAGGGAAGAACTGAGCCCTGGAAAGATTGAGGTTATTTTTTCCAGCTACATTTAGGGATTCTGCAGAGGTGTTTAATTTAATATTCTTGCCCTGAGGTGTAAGAAAAGCAGTTAAATTTCTCTCGTACTATGATAAGAGTAGGTACTAATTAGGTGCCTTACCTATTGCAAACATTCCTTTATAGCAACTGTGCAGCAGTAGATTGACACATGGCTTGAAACAGGCTGGGGGTGGGGTGGAAAGGGGGGACATTTTCATCATGCTAGTCTCAGTGAATTCAGTTCAAGGTTTCAAATCAGCCTCTTAAACTGCATCCTAAATTCCTTACCTTGATAGGAATTCAATTCTACATAATGACTTTAATTTGACACTGAAGTACCACCAAACTTAAAATGTACTTTCTTCCCCAAAGGTCCTTTCAGGGAAAAAAAATATGTCAGAATAGTCTTTTACAAGTCTATTTTACAGGTCTGAAACCAGTGATTCTGCAGTTGCTCATTTTCACTAATCCTTGACTAACTAAATGTTAATATTAGGTTAGCAATTCTAGAACCATTGCTAATAACGGTTTGCAAAAGTACTTCGTAATGTGTATAATGTTAGTGTTATAGTTTATAGCTAGGATGTTTTTGAAGAAACTGCATGCTACATACTGTATATTTAGGTCTCACTCCATTTACGTATGCTCCATAACTAAACTGATACATAGTCTTTCCACTTTTTGGCCACTAAATACCCCAGGGCACAATTCCAAAGAAGAACAGGTGTGTTACCCCTATTTCTCCGTCTAGATCTAGCATAGGTCAGTATAATGTTAGCCAGCCTGTATTGCCTGTGATTAATCCTCATGAAAACAAATCCCCTTTCCCCTTCCCCCCAGCCTAAAATCCCCAAGCAATCGAGGATGCAGTGAAGTATGCTGACACCAAAGTCTGCAGTACTCTACCCATAGGGAGGTTACACTTCAGTGTCTGCTTAGCTGTGCAGGGCTTGTGAAGGGGTTGTGGTTGATGAAAGGTGCTGTACTGTATAAATGTTAATTTCTATTAATATACATATCACTCCTGTAGAAAACCATCTACTGTATTCAAGGAAACACTGATTCTACCTTGCTAATTGAGAAAGACTTTTTGCGGGGCAATATTGAGGTCAATGTGCAAATCCTCATACATAACTCTCAAGAAAAAGCAAGTAAAAGTTAGAGTGGCATAATTTTCAAAACTTTCTACTGTGCCTAATTTAGTGTCTATATATAAATCATTTAAAAGGCCACCACTTTTGATACCAAATTATTTAGCATTATCTTTTGTTGACTGAAATTTATTTTCAGAACTAATAAATTACATCTAGCTCATTTAAATGAATATTTCTTCACACTGCCTCACAAATTTCTGTTTTTAGAAGCTTTAGTTCAAATATCTGATTTCTCAATTTTTATATATGCATGATATCTCCATGAAACAGCAGCTTCATCTTCTGTGTACAGTACATGTCATTTAAGAAGGTTCACTAGTTCCGTGAGCATCACAAATTAAATCGGTTACAGTTTAAGAAAATCTGGTGTCCCTGATGGAACAGAAAAATGAAAACAAAAATAAAAGTGGAAAGGAAATTAAATTTAGATGAAAAATGATAATGAAGTAGCAGTTGGTTGAACCAAAGGCAGTGGCCAGATGTTAGGGCTCCAGTTACAGGTAAAAGAAGAAGGAATGTTTGTCAGTTAAGGTTCACTGGTTCCACCAGGAATAATTTTGCAGCAAGTTCAAAACCAGGTCAAAAACTAACGCTAAAGAGGGAGAAGGGCTATCAGTGACAGAAGTTAGTTTCACCAACAGCCTTTTTGCTACTAATGAGGAAGGCACTGTTGCATTAATGGGAATGCATGGACCTCCTCAATCATGTTCTGTAAGTTGCACTTAGAGTACATATTCTCAGATGACGTACTGTACCACTGTGGCCTCAAAACATTAGCAATGTAGAATGCTGTGACATTGACATTGTTAGATGAAAGCCATCAAATTAATGACCCCTCTCCAGAAAGATTTACCAGACACTATTACAAAATGGTGAGAAAATCATTTGGACATGGTTGGTTTATTCTCTTTCTATTTCAATACTTTGTTTATGCTGTAACTTTCTGCGAAAAAGAGACCCTAGTTTGTCCAGGGAGGGCATCTGAACATGGAAACACCTCTATTGCCTGTTAAGTGGCCAAGAACATTCCAGAGTGCACATAGCAATCATGAAAAGTGCATGCCACCTACAGATTAGATTAAATATACTGTAGGTAAACTGTATATGGAAGAAATAAATTCTGGAGATATCATTGAAAAAAACCTTTCCAAACCATCATTTCTGTCCTAAAACACAGTTATGCCATCAAAAAGTATCTATGTTTTGCAGGAATCCTAACCCTAACCCTAGCAATGGTTTTGTGCTGGGTTAGGGTTAGAGTTCAGAATTTCTTCAAAGATTTAATGCAACCTTCCACTCATTTAAATGCAAAATATACTTTAATGGAACAAAATGTGTCTGAAATGGATAAACAAGCACAACAAACTAAAGAGATTGTATCAAGAATGTTAAAAATGTATTTTAACGAGTTTCTTTATGTTTATGAAATTTTGCATTGGATGGTGATCTCAGTGAGCATGGTTTCAAGCTTAACTGGGTAAAAGGCAGTATTACCCCAAAAACATGGACTATATCATGTAATGTTAACCTTCCACTTATTTGAGTGCAAAATATACTTCACTGAAACAAAATATTTGTCTGAAATGGTAAGGCAAGCACACTAAACTAAAGAAAATGTATGAACAAGTATCCTGCTAGTAGAGAATTACAAATGTTGTGTTGGATAGTGATCTCAATGAGCATGGTTTGGCTTAACTGGGGTTAGAGTCAGGAATACCACTATAATGTAGGCTTTATTTGTTAATATGTACAGTATGTGCATTCAATGCCAAAGGCACAATTTTGAACAGGATTATCACTTTCTTTCAAGCTTTTGTCTTTAGGGAAGTTTAAGCAACACTGTCTTTTTGAGCAATTCAGTGCAAAGTGCTAATACAGTAGGCTCAGCGATTGACAATACCAGCCAGGACATGCATTGGAACAAGACACTGGAAGTTGTTGCTAATGTGTTTCATTTGGCAGAACACAATCAAGCCTTCTGTGGTCATTCAGGAAAGCTCCATGACCATCTTAAAAAAACATATGAAATGGGAATCAGACAGGGTACCTTTAAAGATCACTATTTGGATAAACACATCCAATATTAAAAAAATCTCCTGATCAGTCATGTCAAAGTTGCCTCAGGTGAGAGAAGCTTTTCCCTCTTAAAGCTTGTCAACATATTTCTGAGATCAACAATGCTGCATTAACAGCTGACTAATTTGATTAATTTTCAATGAGCACCATCTCTGGTCAACCAAATGTTTTGGAAATAATACAGCTAAATTAGAAGAATACTTTTTAAAGTATAGCATTTTAATAAAAAGAATGGATTTAGAAAGGGAAAGTTTTGTTTAATTTGCTGGGATTATAGTAACAGTGATAGAAGATATGATTAAGCATTCAGCATGATGTATTGACATTCTTACACCAGATTGTAATCCTCACATCACAAAACATATGAATCCTAGTAATATACTATATATATATATATGATACATAGGATTAATAGATAAGAAATTAGTTAAAAACAGGAAAAAATATTTTAAGGGTCTATAACATGTACAATACTGTTATATATAGCAGGGTGTGCCATAGGGATATGTTTTAGATTTTTTGGTTATGTGTGTAGCAAATATGTGATATGTGTGACTCTTCTGCCAGAGAATGTACTTTTTTCTCTGTCAGACAAAAAAAAGATACTAATCTGTAACTAATTTTGTAAACATTTTTCTCTGATGTACACAAGATCTCATGTATCTGTGATACTACCCATGTTACTATCAGATAGCCATGCCATTCTTGCATTTTTGTACTAACTAATGAATCTCCACAAGACCTTTGCTGGCATTTCAATTCCATGTTATTGCAAATGAATTTTGGATTCTATTTCACGCTAAATTGGAGGAGCCTCTTGATTGTATCCATGGCTCAGTCAATGACTTCCAAATGTTATCCAGTCAAAGACTTCATTAAGATAATATAGCAGTATTTGCTCACAATTGTATCTCATTCAAGCGAAATTAATGACAGGAAACTAAGATGACTATTCTAGAATATGCAGCAACAAATTTTTATAAAGCTACTGCATTACTGGAAATTAATCTTGTTAGAAAAGAGTTTAATTTATGCATCAGACATTTTACTTCAATGGCAGTCAACCCAGCTCCAGCTATTTCTTAGCTTTAAGGCTTCAGAGCAATAAAAGTTTGAATATATTTCAACCTTTAGATTAGCAAAGAGTGTATTGCTGACAGATGCCATACCAATATATTCTACATTCTACATTTTACTTTTTTATGCCAACATTATACAGTTCAAGCATTCAATATGATCAGAAATATATTCCTCTCTCCTAAAGAAATGGTTGTACTTGAGGCATCTACAGTATATCCCTGTTTAAGCTGGAAGAGATGTTGCAGGACATACAATTGATAAATCATCCTTCATTGAAGGCATTTCACCTGGAATTCATGCACTTTTGGATCCAATTAGATCCCCTCCTGGTTGAAATGATGCACACAACCATTGGAAAATCTTCACTACAAAGAAATGCCAAAGCTTTATCACTGAAAACACTTTGTGCAATACTGTACCATGTCTTTTTTTTCTATTTACCCTTATGTTGTAGGCTAAAGTCCCATCTGGAGACCAATAGGACCACATTTGTACAACATGATCAGACATGCTTTGTTAAAATTTACATTGTATTTAGGAATGTTTGCTACCAAGAAAACATTTGAATAGCCTATATATACAATATTTTCCAGATTATATACCGGAAGTTTCAAGATTCATCAGGTTTCATTCATTTGATTGAATTTCATTTTACAGTATACATTATACCCCTGTGCTAACAGGCAATGGTGTTAATAGGCAAAGTGTGATCATCTTGGTATACAATTTCTAGGGATTCTCATCTACAATGTTCATTTCTACGTCTGTTGTCTGTCTCTGGGGTGATATGATGGCACAGTGGCTTACCCATATTTCATTTAACCATATGCAGCACTGTAGTTTTACTTTTAGATTTCTTTAAACAGCAATATCCAAGCTATAAATCTTTCTGGAATTTGATGTGTTTTTTCCTATTTCATCAGGGGTATGAGTAAATGTGGAGGGCATTGTAATTGCTCAGGATAGAGAGGCTTGATATGATCTTTGGTTAAAGAGGGCAGGCATTAGAATGTAATTAAATAAAATTTGGGTTATCAGCCCAGACATAAGGTGTCAATGTTCAATCTGTTCTCAGGACCTGAATGGCATGGAATTCCACATGTTCCTTTTTGCTTTCACTTCAAAAGACTCCATTACTTTGTTAATTAAAAAAAGACTTCAAAGCTGAGTGCAGTCCAATCAAATCCAATAATAATCTCATGTGGTTTTAAAATATTTTTTAGGGTTTGTCAATGTATATCATAGTAATGTTTGGTGTGGTAAGTGATGTTCAAAACAGAATATTTTTTTAAATTTACATTTGTCCTTTTATCCTAAGGAAATTACACATGGGGCATCTATCACGTGCAGAGATGAAATGTACTGCCATTGTATAGTGCTGCTTAAATGTAAATGTCAAAATTGACATTTCATTTAGTCTTTTGTGAATTATTACTGTGCACATAACAGCTAGAAATGACGAATAGCACAGTTCTAAAACCCAGCCTGGATAAATGACCTGAAAGTGCAGATAGGTTTAGGAATATATAAATGGTTGAGTAAATGTTATCATATTTTATGAAGTCCTTATCGTGACAACTTAATAACATGCTTACATAAGCAGCCTCAAACTTTTTTAGTTTTTCAGAATGGACTCTGAGGACCTATTGTGCTAAAATGCCCATTAATCAGGTCATAGCTTTTTAATTCTAGTTTTGACATTTTTATTTGCAGGTTGATAGCAGGCTATTGTTAATCCCTAGAGTGTAACATGATCATCAGTGGACCTGTAGCTCTGTCTCTGTTTTCAAATAAAAACAATCCATCACTTTCTAGATCTAGCCTGTAACACTCAGGCAGATACAGAAAAACACAGACAATGTTGCACTTGATTTCTGATTGATTATCCCCCGCCCCCTTATGCATTTATTTCAGTTTCACTAAACTGCTGCTCAAGAAGTGTGGCAATGTAGTTTGCCCTTCATAGATGTTACTATTGAAACAAAGTGACCACACTGGTAATGAATGTCTCAGTAAGTATTTGACTTTATGAAAGTAAAGGCGATTCTCTTTGAGAGGGTCCTTGTTTTACCTTGCATTTTTTTCAGTTGAATGCATTGTCAATGTTTCCGTGTTAGTGAGAATTTGCCAGTTTCTGGAAAATACAGCCCTACACTACACATCATGTATTTCTATAGCTGTTTAGATGATGAATTATATGTATTATATTCTTTATAATTCTTTTTATTTTTTATCAAACACATTTTTACCATAAAAGACTAAACTTACCTCAGAATTTTAAATTTGGCTCCTCTCAGGTATTGCCCTATGTTTAAATAGTCACCAGATTCTAGGACCTGAAATTTCATTTGGAGACAGATGTCTCTCAGACCCTACTTAGACCTTAATTTTGTGGCATTTGCCAGAGTTTTGAGATTTCTCAACTCTTCTTAAACAAGCAGCTCTACACCAATTCTGCTGCTGCAATGCCGTCTCCTCTTTTCTTATAGTCCTCTTGCTGTCATCAACCCTCACTGTAACTCTGATTAACCATTGCTGCTCTGTCTCCCTTTCTTCCCAATCTCTTTTCTCGCTTCTCTTTATCCCACTCACTCTGCTCTTTCCCCCTCTTTTCCTCCGTTTCTGGTTTATTTTCCAAACCACTTCTACCCCCAGTTTAACTTCATGGTGTTACCCCTGCCCTTTCCCAAATCCTGCTTTTTGCTGCCCTATAGGAGCAACCAAGGAGTAACAGGATTTGACTACGTCCTCAATGATGATGTCCGTCGACGCATGGGAGTGGCACCAATAACGGAGAAGATGTGAGAAGATGCGAGAAGGAAGACTGCAATGGTATGGACTTGTGATGAGAAGTGGCGAGCACACAGTGGCACGGACAGCGATGTGACTGAGCCCACAGGGTTGAAGGCCGCGAGGGTGGCCCATGAAGCGTAGGATGGATCGGATCACTGAAGACATGCGGAAAGTGAACGTCGCCCCGGAAGACACCTATGACCGTGCCAAAGGGAAATGCGGGATTAACGCTAGGATGAAGAATAGGAGAAACCAAGTTGCTAATGTTCATTCTGTCCCAAGGGCCGCAAGCACATGGTGGCAGTGGGTCCAGACCTCATCATTCACAGCCCTTGCCATACCTGCCCTGGCCATGGGAGTCCACCCACAAACATAGCTGATATTACATCTTCATTTGGTGGGTACTGCTAGGAATCTATCCTCATCCATTCAGTTTTAGCAAACCTCAGCAGATATGTTACTTCCAGTTCCTATCCTGTTTGTGCACTAGAATAGTTCACCTATGGCAACTCTTCCACTACCCACCAATACTCAAGCTAGCTAGGTTTATGGCTATCTATGGCTATACTGCCACCTGTTCACTGACTTGTGTTCTGTCACTTGTATCATAAGTGTGTCTCATTCTCCATATGGGTTTCTCTGAAATACTGCATTTTTTAATCTAATGGACCAAAGCTTAAGCCTGCATCATACACACTCCCTACTACGGTGCTTTAATTGGTTCCTGTGAAATGTTGCAGTTAAATCAATTCACCCTTGGCTTCATGTTGAAAGATATCTGCATTATTCTTTAGTGGATGCATTTTAGGGGTTGTAACAGCGTTTATCTTTGGACAGGTCCTTTTCTCAGCAATGTGATTTAACACTAAACTATTAAATACACTATACCTTATATTACTTATATTCATTAGTTTGTTTCACAATTATTAGAATTTGACTGAAATACTCAGCAAAAGATTGTGATAGTCTGGCTTCTTTTAAGAAATGGCTGGATGAAACTCTCAGATCAATCAGCTACTAGCAAGCCCATAAGCTAGAACATCTCTTGTTGGAAACTTTTTGTTTGTAACATGTTGGTGAGTTAAGCAAGATGTTTTTCAAAGAGATGGCATGGGTTTGACTGTGTTCTTTCAGAAGCTTTCACTAACATTGCAATAAGATACAATATGATTAATCATGCAATGCTTTAGTATTTTGTTAAGTGAGTTATGTATTTGGTGTGTGATCAGCTATTGCAGAGCTCTGCAACAATTGCTAATAACTTTAAGGGCTCTTACAAGTTGAGGGCTTTAGGTTTGATATTCACAGTTTTGTTCTTGGCTGCAGAATATCCACAGGCTGTGAAATGTCTCATCACAGCTTTGGAAATATACAGATGTGCACAATTGTGCCTTGAGGAGTGTTGGTCAGGTCAATCAGTGGTCCCCCTGAAAAATTAATTTCACATTTAAATGCATCTAACCTTTAATATACACTGTGATACTTTACTGACAATATACTAATAATTAAATGTTTTGAAGTTGTGTCACTTTGCACAAAAATAATGTAATATTTTTTATCTGAATCCTGCTCAGTATGACTTCAAATTCTCATTACATTAATTATGCAAGCTTTTCTCCATATCTGCAGTATATGCAGTAATAATATATAATTATTGTACACAGAATATGCAGTGGAAAGCAGACGTCTTTTTCTTTACTGTTGCTTACTTTATATGATAATGGTCTTGTTTTTTTCTGATTTTGAGGAATACTCTCAGACCAAAGTGAAAGATATTCACATAATTCACTAGGCCATGAGCATGCTGGAAATAGGAGAAGGCATTTCAACATTAAAGCAAACCTATTGATAGTGTTCCTGTGCACGGTTTGTGTGGAAAGCCATCTGTAAAAAAGAGCAATGATCTCTTCAGAAACTACTGTGTGCAAGTTCACACACCCTAATATTTCATTATAGAGTTACACAAGATGAATGGCATTACACAGCAGTTCCCAAGTTGCAAGTAGAGGTTAATCCTATTCTGTAAAGAAACAAAATGGCGAAATGTACTATACTATGTATCAAAAATGGTTGGCATGGATGGAGACAGGAGGCAGTCAAGAGAGCTATGGATAAGGTTATAGTAGGGCCTGAAAATTATGTGCCATTTGAAGAGTCAATTTATAAAATAGACTTATTTTGTTTAATGATTGTGGAATTACACTGAGTTCACACCTTCAAACACTCTTTCTGAGATTTTTTTCAGGCTTTTTCAAATTGTGCAATAATGCAGCTCCTCTCTGTAACCTCAATTCTCCAACTAAGCTGTATGTGTATACTGTAGCTATAGGGTCTGTGCCATTACAGTATATTGAATATAATGCATTTAACTATTAGACTAAGTAATAGTAGATATAAGCAACTTATCTACAAGAAAGTTTCCCTTGTGCAATACAAAACATATATATTGTGTTTGATGTTTTTACTTTGCTTTTGAATTACATAAAAGACAACCATTGGTTTCTGTGCAATACGTATCAAGGTTTAAATTAATTATATAAACATTCTGTGTTGTTTTGGAATCATTTCAAAATGTATAGAGCAAGTGAAGTAGTTCTGAAAACATTACTTACTTTTCCCTAAATAAAATATGACAATCTGTTTGTAATATTAAAGCACTCGGTGTTGTCACTCTTTTCTTTGTTTTCAGTACAGAGAGTTGCTATGCCCTTCTGTTGTGCTTTTGACATCAGAAGAAAGGCACAAAAAATAAAATTAATTAGGTGTTTTCATTTTACACTCCTAATGTCACCCAGTCGGAGAGTGACATAATCCAGGATTCAGTTGGCAATGTCTAGACTTTAGGACTCAAATCTTTTGCTGTACAAGTCTTTACTGCTTGAATGACTTGAAAATTCTTTAATACGGTAACATTTATTGAATACAACATTTTGTTTCTCCAATCAAATTAAAATTGTATTTCTTCTGAATGTCTTTTGTTACTCTGATATGTCTCATTGAGGATGTCACATTATCCCCACAGGAGTGTTGACTACAGAGAGCAATGTGCTTGGCTCTTTGAACAATAGCTTATGGGCTGTTTCAGTTCTAATTGGAAGTATGATGTCTGAAAAACAAGTTGACAAACCTGACAAAAGTAATTATTCAGTACAAAAAAAATAATTAACAAACCTACTCTTGTTTTCAAGCTTGCGTTTTCTGTGAAGCAGTTTGTCATGTCACTGCCAAACTGAAGCTCCATGAAAATGATGCAGTCTGTGAACGAACAGTACCATAAATGATAATTACAACTAGGATCTTGAAAATGGGAGTCTTCGCTCTCACTGACCAGGTACTAGATATCTTGTATTTTCTAACAAGAAATTGGAATAGGGTGGCGCAGTGGCACAGTAGTGCCTGGCAGCACTGGTGTCCTGTGTTCAGTTCTGGACCTGGACACTTTGATTTCCTACTACAGTCCAACGACATACCGGTAGGTTAATTGACTTCTGGGAACTGGTGTCTGATCCAGGGGGTATGCCAATTTACACCCCTTTGCTTGCTGGCTCCCCAAAAACCCTTGTTGATGGAAGCCTACCTGAAAAGTGTTAGCAAGATGTTACTGTAATAGTAAAACAAAAAAAAACTTGGAGGGGAGAGTAAAACATATGCTGTAGGCACCACAATCCTTGCTCAATTTTCCAGCTGAATGGGATTTTTTGCCCCTCATTTTTAAGAGTGAACAGTCTTGCGGGTGAACGAAAAAACTGCTGAGGACTGTGTCATTACAACAGTGAAGAATAATCTTCTCCAAGACATACAGTTGGAAGGCAGAGGTGGGTGCATCATCAAACTAAATTTTATTGTTGGGACACAGCAGGAATATCAGTGTTGAAAATCTTTTGCTGCTCTCTTTATACACATGACCTATTTACCTTTTTAAGTTTATTAATTTTAAAAACTGGATTAAAAAAATGAAACAAGCATTGGTGTAGAGATAAATATTTGTTGTTGTTTATGTAAAAATACTGAACAAATGCATTTTCAAAGATAATAATTTTCAGCATCTTTACAGTAGCTGTGCTAAAATACATTTTACAAAATAATGTTACCACCATCTGTTCAGAACAAGTCATTCTTTTAACCGGTGCAGATATAAAAGCCATTCTATATCTGATAACTGGTAATTAACCACTTTATGAAGTGTAGTTAACATTGTTAAACTCTTATTTATTAATGAGTATTGCTAAGGTTTCAATAAAAAACCCTACATGATGAGTCATTAAGTCCTATACATTTAAACACAAATGCAGAATGCACTCTATACTGTACATAAAATGAGTGTCCTCCAGTCTTCTATGTTCTATGCCCTTTTCAACAAAAAAAGTCCATTAATGAGTCAAGCAATTAATCTTGTGTGCATGTTCAATGGCGCATTTCCTGTCTTTTTTCATTTTAAACACCCCGGAAGGACAAAGATTTCAGTAGAATCGATCTTCAACAGCATTCGATTGATCACTTAAAAAAAAATAATGACAGAATGATCTCATTGGATGGTAGTTCCTTATTAGTTAAACTAAATGGTGTAGAACTCTGACAGATGTGCTGGACCATTCTTAACATAAGTGAAATGATCTGTGTGACAACAGACAAAAAACTCATTCGTAGCACAAAGATATAAGCATTTAATGCCATTAGTCATCTGTTGCTGGCTGTAGGAATGTGGTCTGTAAGCTACTGCATCAATATTGGGTGTATTGTCGGAAACCTCACACTGTGCTGCACATTGTAAAGGAATATGCAACATCTTATGTCAGTGGCAAGCTGTTTGCGCCTCAGTGACGACAATGCTATCAAGTGGCTAGACACATTCAAAAAATACATTTTATTGAATAAAGACTGTGTTACTATACTTAAAATATTGTATTTTTGCTCAGGAAGTGTTATATGAATTATTTCCAATTCCTATTGAAAACCCTTTTCTTTAACCTTAGAAAATAACTTAATATGAGACCTGGGAACTCAGTCCTGCTTATGGTTTTATTATCTAGTTCCTGTGTTTAAGGCCCGAAATATCAGTTCTGCACTGCAGCCTTGAAAGTGCGTTGCTATGGCAGTAAGAAGGCCTGATTCTCTAGTCCCTTCATCACAAAGCTGATGAATTCAAGAGGCAATTTTGAATGTTTAGTACATTAACAGCTCACAGCCTTCCACTCAACATGAGTCAAAGAGAAATATGGTGGAGCTAACTAGACTAGCAATAACCTTTATTTTCACGTAATTAAAAATTCCTGTTTTAGTATTTTTTTCTAAATATTTAACATCACTATACACCACAGCTAGAGTTTGTCAAATATTGACCAGAGCAGTGTCAAAAGATCTAAAGCTGCACTGCACTGTTACCTTAGTCACCACAACTTTGTTACGTGAACTAATAACAATTTGGTAACAAATAACAGATTTTTTGTAAAGAGTGCAGAGCCTCAACATCTCAACTGGGCAAATGGCCTTCAAGAGTATAAGTGTTGAAAGAAAAGAAATATTTTTTTCATATAACCTCAGTTGAGAAATGTTTTGAAACATGGTCCTTGAGAAATTGAGGCTCATCATGGTCTAAGAGCTAGTGCTTGAAGCAAGTAATCGGATGCAGAAGGAGCACTTTGAGTTCTTGTCACATTAAATAATAAAACAAGTGTTAAACTGAGCAACCCAAAACAGTATTTTTTTAAGTCATTTTCTTTGGGATTCAGAAGTAGATTTTTTTTTTCCCCACTGACTTCCTACATCAGCAGGCATGCAGACCAGACAAGCAAACAAAATTTAAAACAACTAACAAGGTAACACTGAGAAAGTGGATGTACTTACTGTGCAGTAGCACTGAAAATACAAAGAAATGTTTTACACAGAAAATGCACTGAGAAAAATCTAGAGAAGCTGTTGAACACTAGGAATTTGCAAGATGCCAGGATCAATTAAATGAGAAAGAGTTGTCAAATGATATTCCTCCATTTGTAGTCTTAAAAATTGCAGACAACAACAGTTTTTACTAGCTGGACATATTGCTGTTGGACTTTGACTCATGTTACACATACTGTAAAAGAATATTGACATTGTATTTTATTTAACAGAAACTTGCTTCTGTTTTGAGCACCAGGTCCTTCTTTAAAGAAAAAACCTTACCCAGCCAACACGTCACCACAGCTTAAGCACTGCATTTCTAACCCCAATTTTAATTTACAAGAACTTTGGATTCCTCTGTCTCCTTCCATGCTTCAAACAAAGCGCAGATCAGGATATCTACCTCTCTGGGGATGTTTAATTTATTCTTGTGTTTCTAAAAGTAGATGCTGCACGATAATGATAAATTATCTACGTTTAAAAAAATAAGGTCAGGCATCCACACAGCTAAATGCTTGACTGAGAAGAGGAGGGAACGCTGACTCTGAGGTTTCTTTTTTCATTTAGTAGAAAACAGCTCATAAATGATAGTGGTGTTTCCTTGTTCAACCTCTATTTATCAAAGGAATACATATGGTTCAAATATATAATAATTTTACCTTTCAATATCCCACTGCCTGCGAGCATGAGGCAGCATGTACAATTTGGTACAACAGACTATTTAAAGGACTAAGGCTTTATTAGAATGATACACAGTAATGTCCAATTGTATCCATTTTCTGTTGAATTATAAATGAGGTATACACATTTAAAATATTTTTAATAAATACTTGAAGAAAAACTGTCAAACAGAACACTTTTCTGGGTGTATCACCAAAAGCAAAATAAAAATGCCAAACTAAAATATGATGCTTGCTTAACTATGCACATCTTTGAGTCAATACTTAATACAAACCCCTTTGACTGAAATGACACCCAAATATCTTTTTGGATAAGTCTCTAACATGTGAAAGTTGCCCCCATTCGTTTTTGCAAGTTTTTTTAAAGTAAATTGGAGGTTATCGATGGAGATTTTCAAATATTCAAAATCTATACATATTTTGATTCAAGTTGGGACTGGACCACAAAGGGATATGCACTTTCTTCTTATGTCACTCCAGTGTAGCTTTGACCTTGTGTTTTGCATTCTAGTCCTACAAAATGGTGAATTTTCATTTGAATTTCAGGACTTCAGCAAGTAGGAGAGGTTTTTCTTTCATTTCTTTCTGGTCTTTGTTCTATCCTTTTTCCCCTCAAATCTTGACAATTTTCCCAGGTCCAGAGGATGAGAAACAGCCCCATAACAGAGCTTACACCAATATGTTGATTTAGTTTTTTATATTAAAAGCTTCCTTCTTTCTACTCTTTGTTATAGCCCAGGCATTCTCCCCCATGTCAGTCATTGAAGCTTTGCCATTGGTTTCCAGGTGGCTTCCCTAACCCGTTTCCTCTTTTCATAGTTGCTCAGTTTGGAGGGAAAGCCTCATCTATGCAGTATGTTGGTGAAAGAAAAACTTAAACATGAAAGTATTCAGTTTGTGCATTTCAGTTTTAACTGAATTACAGTATATGAAAAGCAATCCAAGCATAAAGGTTAACAAAGAGCAGCCATTACACTTTGCATGCTGTTTTACACTTGGTATACTCTAAATTAAGAGAGATGAATGTAAAATTTGTGTATATTAATAGATTTAAAAAACGCTGTACCATTTTCACACTTACTGTACAGAAAGGGATATTGTAGATTAAATTTAAAAGCACCCTAATTTAATCATACATGTAGCTCATGTTCAGCAGTAACAGAGGTATTGTTTAGAGGGTTAGAGTGCACCGCCTACTTCTGTAAAACAATTAAATGTGTTTGCTTTATACTGTACAAATCAAGGAGATGCAAATTCCACCTCTACAATTAGTATGTTTTCTCAGAATAATACAGTTTCAAAGCTAGAACTTCAAAAACATCAAAAAATTGCTTTCTTTCTCATATACTGTACTTACAACAGAAAATTGCCAATTGTTTATGAACTATCAAAGCCATTTATCAATTCACAAGCTGCAATGTCCACAATGCCTAACAGGAGAGTTAGCACACCCTTTAGGAGTATCATCATTAAAAACTCTCTGGCTCCTCATTTTTGTACTGGTTGGGCCACCTGGGATCTCCCACAACTTTTGCTTTCTGAGCAATGAAAATCTCTTACATGCTGTATAAACTTTGCAGGTTTCCAGATTTCACTCAGGGGTGAGTATACTGCATCAAACTCCGACCTTAATGCGAGGTAATAAATTTCCAGTTAGATCACTCTGATAGATATTATAGCTTTCCAGAATGTCATTATACAAGTTCTTCCATTAACTGATAAATGCAAAAAATACAAAAAATTGAGGTTATATGAAAAATATGCTGCTATGTATTGTAAATGTCTCAGCAGCATTTTGTTTTGCTTTGTCTTCAGTTCTAATTAAACAATGGCATTTCTAAACAATTCTCTGGTGGCTAAATGCTGAGAGCTACTGTCAAAGACATTTATTTTCTTTTCAATATCGTCCTCTGTGTAACACCTCCTAATTTTTACTTTTCTCTAACAGCAATGCACCACTTGCCCTGCTTAATGTAGCATTTTCTTTTAAAGTAGCAATGTGAATCTGTATCCTGGCTTAAAAGAAGATTATTCCATAAATAAGATAAATCACACTTTGATCTGCAATCTGAATGTTCTTCCTATTCTTGTTTGGGTATGTTCTGTGTACTCTCGTTTCAATAACATGCTAGCATGCTTTTGTGAAAGATATTGTAACAAATACGCCCATGCGCATAACAGGGATCTTGGCCGCCCGGGCTGAGGAAGGTCTTCTTTAGCTTAGCCAGCTCTGTTGTGATGCCAGAGACCTGGGTTTGCACCCATGCTGTGGAGGGACGAACTGGGGCGGGATTGGGGAGGGCACAAGCCCGAGAAACCAAATCTGTTACAATATTATAAAGGGTTACATTAGTCTGTCCATCCATCTTCTAACAACTTCTTCTAAATCAAGGTCATGGGGGAGCAAGAACCTATCCTGGCAAGCAACAAGACAGGATACAGATTGGATGGGATGCCAGTCCACTGCAGGAGAGATAGACAGACAGCAGAGCTAATATTCCTAGAAACCAATTAACCTACTGGTATGTTTTTGGACTGTGGTTGGAAACCAGAGGATTCAAAGGAAACAGGTATCATCCCAGGTCTAGAATTGAACCCAGGACCGTAGCACTGTGAGTCAGCAGTGCTAACCACTATGTCACCGTACTGCCCAGGGCTTAATTAATATAGTTATTAATTTATTTAGATACGTTAATCCATATAATATTTCCTATTAATCAAATTCTAAAAGTATGTTTTTGTTTACTCCAATAATGGGCATATTCACAGAAAAAGTTAAAACGATCACTTTTCACAAAGTACATAAACGTACGATAATATGGTCAGAAGGAGCACGTACTGTAAAAACGTTTCCAAAATAACCACATGTAAGACTTTGATGCTTAAACTGTTTAGGGAGAAATGGAATACCGGTGTGTATTTTTTCTTTAAACTACCATGACCAGCCATATACAGTAGAGTAATATGTTTATGTTCCTAAATTAATATCTTTAATGAGCATGTGAAAGGCATGGTGAATCGGAGATTCTCAAGAATTACTTTGTATGATTGGAAACAAATGCGTGATCGGATCAACAAAATGCTGTTGTGTTACTTTTTGTCAATGAAAAAATAAAGTCTTTTCATTTACAAAGATGGTTACAAAGAATTTGAACCAGGGTAATACTTTGAGTTTACAGCTTGTCCAAGGTCATTCATTATTAATACTATTAGCAGTATCTTCGGTAAAGACTTTGATGCATAAGATATTTCTGCATAATTAAAATATTTATGATTTAGGTGGTAGGTTGTGTACTTTTGTCCAACTGAGCAATCTTGCTTTCATAAAATATACCAACTTTTTAATATATAATGATTAACATGCTGTAATACACAGTTTAAATTTAAAAGTCTAAAGAGTATACAACTTAAATTCTTAAATGAATAAAGATTGTCCCTCAGCAGTGATCAGGATTCGAAACCTGGTGTTTTCTGGCGACAGCTCAAATGCTGTACGAGAGGTTAACCTTTATTAGCTACACCTGGCAGTAATTACGGATACTATTATCTTACTGTGGTATTATACGGTATGATGCGTTATAACGCAACACGCCAACCGTGTACCGTGTACCCGGCTCGTTTTGAATGGCTGCATCTGTATGTTAGAAATAACATTAAAAAAACATAAACAGGGGAAGAATTACTCTATTTCCACTGGAATTTAGTACCCAACTGATCTGAGAATCTCATCGAACTATTTCTTAAAAGGGAACCAGCACGTGCAGTCATTTCTTCAAAGAAAACAGGCTACGAAATACTTGAACTGACTCTTCTTAGAGTCACTCTTCTTCTTGACTCTTTTAGTCCACTGTGCCGAAGACTACGAGATTTAGTTCTTTTAGCTTGTCGGTGTTGGACAATCCTTTGAGTTCAGGAATGTACAGGATCTGGCTGCTTTTCTTGGTATTGATTAAAGAGCAACAATTTCTTTATAGTGTCATGGTGACCAAAACTTATACGAACAATGTTCTAAATAATATTCTAAATGAGTTTTTAGTAATGCATTGTGCAATTTTGGCATACATTGTACATTGATTTAAATTATGAACTTATAACTATTGCGATGCCACATATACGTAGGGTGCATCATAATAGTTCAATTGTGATGCACCCTAGAGACAGGGTCCGGTCCAGTCTTAAAGTTAAACAGTGGTTTATTGACTGAAAGTTTTAGAATTTGACTTGTACCCAAACAGACAGGAAGTCATCCTGCCCATGGTACCCTAGTAAGTAGCAAGAGTACTGTCTGAAGACTCCCCTGTCCTGATTTCGCTAGGTATCTAGGACCCCCAGGACATCACAATACATTCTTGCAAGAAAGATTCTAATAGACACACAGTTGTCAATTGTGCCAACTGTACTGTATATATACAGTGCCTTGCGAAAGTATTCGGCCCCCTTGAACTTTTCAACCTTTTGCCACATTTCAGGCTTCAAACATAAAGATATAAATTTTTTATTTTATGTGAAGAATCACCAACAAGTGGGACACAATTGTGAAGTGGAACGAAATCTATTGGATTTTTGAAACTTTTTTAACTAATAAAAAAATGAAAAGTGGGGCGTGCAAAATTATTCGGCCCCTTTACTTTCAGTGCAGCAAACTCACTCCAGAAGTTCAGCGAGGATCTCTGAATGATCCAATGTTGTCCTAAATGACTGATGGTGATAAATAGAATCCACCTGTGTGTAATCAAGTCTCTGTATAAATGCACCTGCTCTGTGATAGTCTCAAGGTTCTGTTGAAAGCGCAGAGAGCATCATGAAGACCAAGGAACACACCAGGCAGGTCCGTAATACTGTTGTGGAGAAGTTTAAAGCCGGATTTGGATACAAAAAGATTTCCCAAGCTTCAAACATCCCAAGGAGCACTGTGCAAGCGATCATCTTGAAATGGAAGGAGTATCAGACCACTGCAAATCTACCAAGACCTGGCCGTCCCTCTAAACTTTCAGCTCAGACAAGGAGAAGACTGATCAGAGATGCAGCCAAGAGGCCCATGATCACTCTGGATGAACTGCAGAGAACTACAGCTGAGGTGGGAGAGTCTGTCCATAGGACAACAATCAGTCTTACACTGCACAAATCTGGCCTTTATGGAAGAGTGGCAAGAAGAAAGCCATTTCTCAAAGATATCCATAAAAAGTCTCGTCTAAAGTTTGCCACAAGCCACCTGGGAGACACCCCAAACATGTGGAAGAAGGTGCTCTGGTCAGATGAAACCAAAATCGAACTTTTTGGCCACAATGCAAAACGATATGTTTGGCGTAAAAGCAACACAGCTCATCACCCTCAACACACCATCCCCACTGTCAAACATGGTGGTGGCAGCATCATGGTTTGGGCCTGCTTTTCTTCAGCAGGGACAGGGAAGATGGTTAAAATTGAGGGGAAGATGGATGCAGCCAAATACAGGACCATTCTGGATGAAAACCTGTTGGAGTCTGCAAAAGACCTGAAACTGGGACGGAGATTTATCTTCCAACAAGACAATGATCCCAAACATACAGCAAAATCTACAAAGGAATGGTTCACAAATAAACGTATCCAGGTGTTTGAATGGCCAAGTCAAAGTCCAGACCTGAATCCAATCGAGAATCTGTGGAAAGAGCTGAAAACTGCTGTTCACAAACGCTCTCCATCCAACCTCACTGAGCTCGAGCTGTTTTGCAAGGAAGAATGGGCAAGAATTTCAGTCTCTCGATGTGCAAAACTGATAGAGACATACCCCAAGCGACTTGCAGCTGTAATCGCAGCAAAAGGTGGCTCTACAAAGTATTAACGCAAGGGGGCCGAATAATTTTGCACGCCCCACTTTTCATTTTTTTATTAGTTAAAAAAGTTTCAAAAATCCAATAGATTTCGTTCCACTTCACAATTGTGTCCCACTTGTTGGTGATTCTTCACATAAAATAAAAAATTTATATCTTTATGTTTGAAGCCTGAAATGTGGCAAAAGGTTGAAAAGTTCAAGGGGGCCGAATACTTTCGCAAGGCACTGTATATATACTGTATACACACTGTTGTAATTATTTTTTCCCACCAAGAATAAAATACAAAACTATCCTTTGTCAATTTGTCCCTTATGGCAGGTATCGACATTATCACCGTTAGGTGTAGAAGATGGAAGAGATTTAAATTAAACTAAGTGATTTCTACTTGTCATAGAAATAATAAAGGAGGACTGCAAGACCTCATTAGATAGCAGAAATGAACATTTCTGGCATCAAATCATTGGCTAGAGAAAGTTAGAGTTCAGGTCAGACAAACTGGAAGATTACCAGGTATGGGCTTCATTCCCTTACCCATCTTAAGAAAAACAACAATTCAGGCAAACAAGAAAGTAGCAAAATGTATGTTGTAAATCGTTCAGGTTTATAGGCATTTTTCAAGGTAGTAATCTCTTCAAATGGTGTTATTTAACAAAGGTTTGGAAGAAAGTCACATTTTAATGTTTCACATCTGCTCCCCATGTCTAAATACTACCTATAGTAGCTGCACACAACTTTTCTAGAATCCCATCCTCACCATTACAACATACTTCCAGGCTCAGTGCACATACTGAACGCAAGGGGGGTTGTGACAGTGCTCCAGCCCAGCTAGTTATTGAAATTCTTAATTTGTGATGTCCGGTGCTAGAACTTTAATTCTACAAAGGCATTTGTTTGGGTTGGTTTGCCATTTATCAAATTTAAGTATGTGTGCAAAATGGAGGTATGTCATTACAACGAATGATTTTCAAAAACTCCCAATGTGCCACAGCAACAGTTCTCATGAAAATGAGCAAATAAAACAAGAGCTTTCCTTTATCTTTTCTTTAGTTAAATAGTTTTGCCTATATGGCTATTTTTCTTTATTTTTTTCAGACTTTCAAAACCCCCAATGTTCAGTGCGGCCACTTGATCTCAAATAACAGACTCTTCACTGCACTTTGCCACACCCTTATATGCACTGAGGTCAGGATTTCATCGACAGCACCTAAGCTCAATTAACTCAGGAATCTCTACAATTGACCCTAGTTATCTCATGGCCCATTGGGAATTTTTGATGGATTGCTTCTATTATAAACACAAAATGGGGAAAGTTTCAGGGAGTGAAGACTATACTCTATCCTTGATGCACAAAAGACATTGTTTTCCACTTTAACCTGGATTCTGTCACACAGTCTTTAGAATCATATATTTGTCATTTGTTTCTTAACTTGGTCATCATGCTTCAGTATGATGACTTTTGGACAGCTCAAAAAATGACATAGGCTTGGTTTGCTTTCTTGTTTCACTCATTCACCTCACTCCCACAGCAACCATCTAAGAACACCTTGCTGATAAATTGTAGATAGGTTATTGAAGTAGTTTGTTGCTCTCGGGGGAGTTTGGGAGGAGTTTTAGAGGAGGGAGCAAAACATAAGGAGTTTTGAAAGAAGGAAGAAGTCCTACAATAAATGCTGTACATTATGGCTGTTTTCCTTTGGTGTCTGTTTCTTCTGGAAATCTGACAAAGCATCCTTGGAGTTCTCGGCTGCTTCCAGAATTTCTGCACAAATCTATTTTCAATTAGCATTTCTAATTTCATAACTACCTCTTATTAGCAAAGATTTCATAATTGCTTTACAGTTTTGAACTCTTTGAACTTTACAGAAGACAGAAAAAGTTCTATTTGTTTTGGATTACACAACCTCCCTAGGTGATGTGAAGTAAAAATAATAACTTTATTGGAACTGCAAAGGGAATTCATGATAAACAGGAGGACAATCTACGAATGACTTTACTATAGATGGTTAATATGAATACAGATGCCAATCTCAGAAATGACCCTTTGTCACTGTTCTGAGTTTCAGGTAATACATAAATTGTTTTAGTTATTGACTTTGAATACAATGCAATTAGAATTAAAAGCATTCAGAAGTTCTGGGAGGATAATTTAAACTGACTTTTTTTCTAAAGAATGTTTTCATTTAAAATCTATTCCATAACATTCCACTGCTGTACTTCATGAACCTACAACAATGGGTGATTTAAGTAAGTTGATACTCAGTGGAAGCACCTTCAGGTTGAATTATAGCCACAATTCTATTTACTGTATATAGGTCTGTACCAACGTAACACACTTAGATTTGGCAATGTTTACCCATTCCTCCTTACAGAACTGTTCAAGATCAGTCAAGTTGCAAGCAGACTGTTGATGGACTGTAGCCTTCAAGGCATTCCACACATTTTCAGTTGAATTGAGGCAAAGCTCTAACTGGCTCGCTTTAAGACATTTAAGCAACCACGATGAAGTAACCATGGTTACGGTTCAGTAACTATGATGCTGGCACTACAATTATTCACAGTTGGGTGGTGTTCTTTGGGTTATGTGCTGTGTTGGGTTTCCGCCAAACATAATACTTTGCATGAGGCCAAAAAAGTTTCATTTTAGTTTTGTCACACCATAAAATATTTAGTCTTATGTTTGCAGCATCAGTTTAACGCTTTGTTGCTGTTTTTTTCTGTAATAGCTTCCTTCTTACCCTCCTGCCATACTGGCCAGATGTGTGGAAGCCTTAGGATATTTTTATGAAATGCACGCTTTGACCAGTCTTGGCCATAAAAGCCATTGGTGTTTCGATAACCTCTATGATTCTATGTCTCTTTTTTGCTTTGTCACCCAATTTGGGGTCTTGGTGGTGCCCTTTGACAAAGGGAAATCCATCTTCTGCTCTGTGCCCATCCTAACTTTATCCTAGAGTTTTTTTTATTACTAAAGGCATTGATCAAAATCTGTTCTACAGGTTAAACTTTTACTACACTTACTATACTTATTCTCCAGCACAGCTTGATAACAGAGTAATAACCAGACATTATCCTGAGAAAGGAGAAACATTTATTACAATAAAAAAAACAGTGTAATTTTCCCAAATATTTATTTCTGACCACACATTTGTGTAAAGTGTTCTAAAGGTCTCTACCTGATAGTGTAGCGCCAACTAGATTAATCTAGAATGTTTTGGTGCCAGACACATTTGAAATATGTGTGCCTTGTGGATTTTTACAACTGTCACTAGAACAGTTTAAGTAATATGACTTTTCCCTGACTTTCCCCATGTTGAAATAATACTGTTGTGTTGTGTTTTCCTCCTTAATTGTCAATGAAGGTGGCATACAGAAGCTCCCACAAACATTCTCAGACTTTGTGAATCTACCCAATGATTAAAAATATTAGTTTTCATATTATAAGACAGTGAGCTTGGAATACAGCTATTAAAATACATTAAAAATAAATAACATGCCAAGACAATAACTGAAAAATATCAGGAACTACTGTACAAATCAAAGTAACATTTTTCAGCATAAGAGAACTGCAATTCTTAAAGTCAAAGGATGCTGTGATTGCTATGATTTTCACAAACCTAACTGAAATATAGGTTTTAATAAAATATTGAGCTTTTCCACTCCAATAATGCATCATGGTCAATTCCTTGACTTGGTTGAAATCATATTGGACTTTTAACTAGCAACAGTGGCAAGCACTAAAAAAAGGCCAACGTTTATTCTGCTGGGAGACTCACATTTTTCATGTGTATCATTTCTTTTGCTGCTGGTGACTGTGGAGGACAACAGAATTCACAGAATTTCGCTAGCAAGCACTTAATAAATATATAATTAAACAACACCTGATCAGTGATTCAAAGCACGTTGTCTAGGACCACATTCATCTTTTAAAAAGTGACCCTGGATATGATGCATCAAATTAATCTAAAAGATTTTAGACTGATTGGATTTGCATTGAGTTATTTGAATCAATAACTTGATTCTTGAAGCTGAGATTTTCGATTCAGTCACCTTCAAAAAGCAGAGCACTGTCTTCAGTATGGACCTTCCATATAGAAAATAAGCACTTAATATTATCAGGGGCGCATCTGCCTCTCTCGTTAGAGTAAGATTTCTCTCATAGACCTCCCTGGCTCAAAGGGAAGAAAGTGAGCATAGCAGAGCAGATCATATCTTTCTGTGCCATGCTTTGTAAAGAAAAGGCTTTGAGAACATGCTATCATGAAAAGATCGAATTTGGCTGAAATTGAAATTGTTCGGTAGGCAGCCAGCTGACATCAATGCCTCCATAATTCAGGATATTGTATGATTTTAGGTTATTAAAAAGGAAAGACCTGAAATGTCAAGAAAAACTATACTGTGCTGAGACTGACTTTTCTGGGCCTGTGCATTTAGGCAATCTCCTTCCTAAGAAAGGAAAAGAAGTAATATTATAAAGCTTTTTAAATACAAATTAATATTTATAAAGATATACATGGCACCCTATGCTGTCTGTAATTTGCCTGTCAATTGTGGACATCCTAACAAGATTTTAAACTGCCCAAACACATTCTCTATGTCACCTTCCTTTTGCAGTAGGGGTGTTTCTGTATGTTTGGTACCAGTTGCAATTGCTGCAGAGATATGTGATCCTGCATTTATGCAGTTGTTCCTTTTTTAAGGATCAAAAGCTTTTTTGGTATTAGATTTTAGTTTTGTCAACAGGTTAAAGGTTTGGAGAATATTCACACAAAAAAAACATATGCAAGCATGAAATTAAAATTAAGATGTGAAGATAATATGTAGCACAATTTAGTAAGAAATGCTTTCTCTAATCAGAGTATAATGTAGTCTCCTCCAACACTCTGGAGTAACCCATACTGCAGGAAATCAACCAAATAGTTTTATTTAATGTGAATTTTGTTATGTGGTACCAATCATTTATTAAACATTACAATGTAGGGCTGTGGGTCCTAATCCTGGTTCTGGTGACCCACACACCTGGCTTTGTTTCAGCAGAGCCCCCAGTTACACAATCAAACCACATTATTAAAATGACTTAATAAGAAGATTATTTTTAACTATTTGTTTCCACCTGGTAAACATGCTGGAGTGTTAACAGTTATATTTTCTAATAAAATAAAATCTCAATCTGTGACTAGAAACAATATACAAATATTCTCATGAAGCAGCTTCTAGAACAATTAAGGCCTCAATTTTCTAATTAAGTTTGGATTGAATGATAACCAACAGGTGTGTGGGTCACCGAGACCAGGAACCGCTGGTGCAGGGTATAAAATGTACAGTATTTCTAAATTAGTTAAAATGTTAAACCTCTCTAATGTCTACGGTACTGTATATATTAAATACAGCATACATTATATTTGGTGTTTGATTATATTCATTATATATCTTTAAATGTTTTTAATTTCATTCATTTTTATTTAATTTCTCTTCCCCTATAAAAAGGAGAAACGTTTCCTCTATCTCTGCTCCATGGATTGTTATCTACCGATAACTCTTCTCTCTTGCTCTTCACTCCCCTTCGCGATGATCCACACACCACTTACCCATTAAAGGACAACGAACCCTGCTGAGCCTGCAATTCTGCTCTTCTGACTCTCCATCTTCACTATCCTACACAGCAAGAGGATTACTGTAATGTCATGAATAGTAATTATACTGTATGTGTTCACACAATGGCTAAGGGTTGCTTCCATCTTAAGAAAAATCTGAGCCAGAACCCTTACATAACCTGGGGAGTGAGTATATTTAGTCATATTTTTGGTATTTTGGGGGCTTTTGCACCCAAATATTTCAGGGAAAGTTAGGATGCTACCGAAGTGTTAATTTGGCATTCATCTGTGACTTATCAGTTTTATGGTGCTGTTCTGTGTCTGCTTGTGCTTGTTATTGTATATGGGTGAGGCTAGTGGAAACAATTTCCTGCTGAGAGCTGAGGAGTAGAAAATCTTGGTTCCTTTTTGTCAACTAGATTGGAATGATTCTGATGAAGCATAGAAATATGGTGTTATTCAGACCCTTGAACTGTTTTTTACATTGTGTTGCTTTAAAGCTTGTATTCCTAACAGTTTGAGGCAGCAGTTAAAATTTGTTATAGTGTATATATAGTGTATACACAGCGTACTCCATACATTCAAAACAAAAAAGAAAGCAGTAAATCTATAATCAATATGAAAGAGGAAATTCATAATTTCATAAGTATTACATTTTTCCAGACTTTCTATTCAGAGTTTGCATAAAATAGTTTAAAGACACGTATGCATCATTTTGTACTTTCACAAAATGAGACAGCATAGAAAGGGCTTGAATACTTTTTCAGAGCACTGCATAGTGTAAAAGATAGCTTTAACACAATAAAGTTTTACAGTTTGCACATATGAAAACGAGAAAATTTTAAACATGTAGAAACATTAGGTATTGATCATTGTCGGAGTGAAATTGCTTCTGCCAAAAACATTTTACACCCATTTAAGTACATTTATATTGATCCTCACTCCTCACCTGTTCAGAGTGACCTTACATAGTGAAAGGTGTTTCAAGTATTATTATACAATTAATTTACCAGCAGTTCTATTATATTCACATTTGTCACACTTTCACTTCCCCCCCCGATCACAGAATGGTGCTTTTGCTTGCTCTGTGGAATAAATTTGTGGAATAACAAGGCTATACTTAACTCAGTTATGTGATATTGTTGCTTGATTCCTATTATTCTTTGTTCGTTTTATGTTGCTGTTTTAGCACTGATAATTATTCAATTTTGATTAATTAACACTACTTTTGCTGAGAGTAGACAGTGATATTTATATTAAGAGAAAATCCTTCATTCCAGATTATTTGAATATTATTAAGAAATAATTTAAGATTATTTCTCTGTAACTCTCAGTATGTCCTTAACATACAGATATTTATGAGAAAGAAAATAAATCAACTTAATGTATTTCTGGCTACTACCTATATATAAACACTTCACTTCTGGACACCTGTGTTTTATGTATTTTTAGTTTCTGTATTGGTTTTCTTCTTAGTTTTCAACCTACCACCTCTGTAATGTGTAATGTATCATCCATGCTGGGTTTCATTGTGGCTTAATGGAGATCTTTGCTCCCTATAACATTTGCTATATATCCTTGGTGATGGGGCACATATTTTTCTATTCCATTCTTAATGGAATTCTCACCAAAAGTGATGTAATATTCAATTGTTGTCCAGACTGCCATGGTTCATTTGCCGAGTTAATTGTGCATTGGATCTTTTTTCTTTTCAATGTTTTATACACCCTCTTCTGTAAAAGCACCCTAGTGATTTTGTATCTGTTCAGCTCCATCTTCCTCTCCTCACAAATAGCACATATTTTCTTTGCACCCTAAAATGTCATTGTGCTCAGTCACGGACTATCGCAACTAGATAACAAATGTCTTGACTGCTCCCTGTCCATCTACAATAAAGATTTATTGCAAATGAAACCAGTTTTGAAAGTTCCATAAACATTCCTTGGATGTTCCATTACTATAATGTAAATAAACATTAGTATATTTGTTCAGTTTACATTTCAGAAATCCAACATTTTACAGTATAAACCTAATAAATATCCAGGCTTCCGCTGTTACTTTAAGTGTATTTCCCCCTCTCCAAGAATTCTATTGCAATAATGTTTAACCCTTTACAAAGCTTTGCTGCATTGAATTACAATTTTCAATTGCCATGACTAACCCATTTTGTATTTTTTTAACATTTGTCAAGAAGGACAATTATTCAATAATAATTAACTATATGTACAGAATATAAACCTCCTGATGCTGTGATTAGTTTAAATACAATGATAAATGAGCAAAATTCCCTATTTATTTATTATTTAAAATCAGCAAATCAGGTGTTAATGATATTCAAGGATATCCACTGTCTTTCTCATTGTTTGATATTTATTGAATCACTTCCTACCGCCATCTGCCAAAGCTGCCAAAGTTGGATAAAAAACATCAATATAATCCATAAAATGAGTTTGCAAGCAGATACCATTTTATTGTATGCAAAACCTAAAAACCTCACTATTTGAACATTTAAAATTAATAAATCCAATTTCAAGAATCTGATTATTTAATTAACTGTACATTTGCAATATCACCTCTCAATGAGGAAGCCTTGAAAGCTGTAGCTGTAACTTATCATTGAGTAACATCAGGTTCCTTGGTGTTTATGTTTCCACCAATCTGTTGCGGTTATTTAGTCTAAATTTCATTCCAGTTTGCAAAACCATCGAACCTAAACCTCTCTTTCTCTCATTGATAAAATAACATCAGTCAAAATGAATTTTCTGCCTAAAGTAAACTACCCCCCCCCCCTCCCATTTACCATGACCCTTACCTGACCAACATCCAACAGGTCGCAAACCCTGAACTCAATAATGACTAAATTAGTCAAAATAACAACCAACAACCACCTCCATTACTGGAAGCAATTATATCTATACCCAATTAAAAGAAACCTCTTTCCAAACTCTACACAATTTTATCAAAATAGATACCATTTCCTCTCCTCTGAAATCAGACTGGAAAAAAGATAATTTTCATTATTACTGACACTAATCTCTGAAAACAAAAATCTGTAATAATACCTTCAACATGACCAGCAATCCTAAAATAGATTTAATTTAATACAAGATAATTCACAGAATGGAAATATCTACTGTAATCACAGAATACACAAAATGAGATTAATTGTACTGTTATGCACTCTTGATGATTACCATCATGCCACTAGGCCCTACCCCATGTCTTTCCTCTGGTTCTTTCCAGAATGAAAATCATCACCAAGAAACTATTACAACTTATGTGGAAAAGTACAGAGAAGCTCTTTACATCTCAATGGTGTAATCTACTCATAGATTACATCACAATTGAAAGATTGAGCATTTTGTGGAAATCAAATTAAATAATTTAATGAAACTTGGACCTTATTTCTTACTGCATTACAAATGTGTTAACAACACACCTTCTGTACAGTACATATGTATACACCTTCAACTTACAAACTTTATTTTCCCATTTTTATGCATTTATACTTGTGAATGTGTATATATACACATGCTCATACAGTATATATATATATGAGTAAATGTATGTAACAAATGAATAACTGGAACTACTTTAGATATCACATTGATATTCCTATCATATTCAGCTGGAATTCAGCAATTTAACTATTAGAAATGTAAAAGCTGACATATAGTACAGAATGATGTAGACTGGTGATTCAGTTTTTTGATTTGTTTTTTGTTTGTTTTATTGATTTACTTATTTTTTATTGACCTTTTGATCATTAACACATTTATTGATTATTGACTAGTGCTGGACTGTACAAATTTAATTTAAATTAGGTATGGATGTATAGCATTACTGCTAATCAAAGTTTGTGAAACCACTAGTTAATGGTCCATGTGATGCCTCATAATAATTTTTACCAGTAATAAGGAGCATTACTCATCAGGCAACAAATACTTGCCTTCTTATAAAAAAAGATAAGACAACAATGTCATTTCCTCGCAGAGACATGATATTCATTTTCTACACATGACAGAATAACATTTCAGGAGTTCACTATTAAATATATTACTGTATATGGAACTGAAGCCTGTCTAAAATGTGTATTTTAACTAAATGTCTTTTAACACTATGCTGTTTTTTTTTACCCAAGGCTCAATTTTAATACAAAGTGAAAATAATAAAAAAAGGAACAAATGAAAATAGAAAGTGCCATACTCTTAATTTGTTGTAATACTTTGAAATATTTATAATTAAGAAAGTCAAGTAGTACTAAAGCTTAAAGCACGTTGGCTAGCTCTTTCAAAGATAAAGTTGCTACTTATTTCAGGAGACAGTATTGTTTTTCTCTTGGATTGTTAATTGCAGTCCCTTCCATACTTTCATTACAAACTTTAGCACTCCTGCCAGTACAAAAGAAGAATGTTAACACATGTCGTCTTTCCCCAGCAATACCTCTGTTATGTGTGATGACACTTGTGATTAGCTGTTTGGGTAAAGAATCCAGGGAGATTGTGGCTGAACAGATGCACACACAATTACTTGATTACTGGGATGTGATTTATTCCCCTGACTCATAAACTGTCTTGAATAAATTGCATGCATTCTGTAACAGGTTATGCAGATTAATTTTGAATGCAAATATCCTATTCATCATTGGAACAGAATGCAGTGATGAATCTAAGGTTGTCACCGAGTTTGAATCATAAAAAAATGCAAACAGATTCTAAAGTTCTTGATTAAAGGGTAATATGGCATTCTTTCAAATGTACTGCAGAAGGCATAAATGTTTTTTCTAAAGAATTTCATATGCAAATAACAGGGATATTTTAGAATAGTGTGTGTTATAGAAGGGGACATGTTCCCTTACCATGGACATGAACCTGGACAATACTGCAATTCTGCTTTATTTCCATCAGTTAAAATGTATTGTCTTTGATATTGGCACCTTGTGACTAAAGCTGGAGGTGCCAGGGTGCAGAGCTTGTGTAATTGTATACATCAAGGCTATGTAGAGAATGATTTCCTATAATTTGTTTTATATGGATTCCCTTTTAGACTGTAATTGTGACTCCATATCCTTGGTTCACTACTGAGAAAAAATATCCCTTGGGATCATTTACATGCCTTAGGAATTTAAATGCTTGAACCTAATCTTTCTTTTGAAGTTCTTTGTTCAAGACTTAAGTAATTAAGTTTCATTTACTTGTATATGCTGTTTATGACAATTACTAGAAATCATTCTTGTTGCCCTTCTTTGAACTATTTCTAAGGCTGTAGTATTCTTTTTGTCATACGCTTCCAAATTTGAACACCATATTCTGAGGGCTCTTATTAGTGTATTCTAAAGTTTAGCATAATAGTGTTTGTTTTTTATTACTTATTCCTTACATTGTCTTGATCAGGCCATAAAGGAATCCACAGAAACAGAGGGGTCCTTTTCTTGTGTTACTTCCCAGATATCCACGTGCTGTAACCCACATGATATTGTGATGCTGCAAGGGGCATAGTTCTCTGAGGACTGTACTTTCCTGAAGCATTGTAATTGGAGGATCCTGGGGCAGGGCCAGAAGTGGAGATAGGTGTGGGTCAGTGTCTGGGGAAAACTAACACAAACACGAGTCAAAGGCATAGTCAAAAACCAAGCAAGGGTCCAAAAAGAAAAACAACTGGAGTAAGTGAGGGTCAAAACCAACATCAGGTAACAAACGCAACAGGAGCAGAGCGAAAGATGAACCTGGGATGAGATAACAGACTTAAAGAGTGAACCTTGACTGATAGTAATCACTGAAGCAGTGTGAGCAGTCACAGCAAACTTGTGATGCTCAGAAAGCAGAGCACTGGAGCCAAAACTCAGCAACCAGGGTTTGAAAACCACTGCCATACTGCCATGAGCAAAAGCTATATTTTTGGATGGCGTACAGTGTAATTTTACTCTGCCTTACAAGCATACTGTAATTCTTTTTACATTTGCTCATACCATGATATCCACTAAAAAGCACCAAACCACAAAATGACATCTGCCAGGAGCTGTGGAGTGTAACACATCTATCAATTACCTATTTTTCTGACTATTTACCTAAGCATGGCAGGAGTTGTGTATAGGTAGTTCTTAATTTACACACTCGGAATGTGTGCGTTTTTGGTTATATATTACTTTTTATATTTAAGAAAAAAATACTACTCATGTGAACACACTCTGATGTGATCAATTGTTGTCTTACTTTCTTCCTTGTGTTTATATTGTAGTAAATTACTTTTATAAAAAATATAAAAACTTTTAAATGAAATCTTAAACAATTTATTTAATAAAAAACAAAATAGTCAAACCTAACATTATATAAAACAATAAAACAAAATGCAATCAATTATTGGTTAAGAACCTTAATAAGAAAAAATGATTTGTAACAGAAATTAAAGACTCACTTTACAGTAGAGATACTGTATAAAAGGGCACATGATTTTTTCACACTGTTCAACACCCACTATTAATATTATTTTCCTTTCACATTTTCATGAGATAGCTTAATATTTAACATTTATTTAAAAATACTTTTAATACAACTGTATAAACATCTTACGTGAATAATTGTGCATGTTTTTGGAGTTCAGGCCCCAAGTATTTTTGCCTCATATTAATCAAATTTCATTGCTATAAAGAAAGAAATATACATTTCACTTAATTATTCCAATACTTATGCTTTTCACTGTAGAGACTGCATACAGTATACTAATTTTGATCCCACATTGATTAAGTTTCTTTAAGCTCTTCACTATTTACATTTTTTTCTCTAAATTAAGAAAATATGTCTCATGTACAGAGCACTAGAAGGAAATAACACTATGCAAAGTGAGTATATTTATGGGAAAATAAATGATTATTTCTTAGTGTTTAAAAAATTATAAAGTGAGACATTGCCAATGTTTGCAGGTATAAGCACATGTTTTTGGTTTGTTAAAAACAGTGAGAACATGCATCAAATTAATTTTTGTCACAGGATCTAGGTTACAGTAAGGGAAAGAATATTTTAAATACTTAAAGTTTAAAAGGCTCAGAAGTGTTGGAGTAGCCACAAAATAATTAGCTATCAAGCTGCCATTCAAAGTAATGTGAATAAATAAAAAAGTACCTAGTTTTCTCCATCATAAAATTCACTAGAAACTACATTGAAATGCAAGAACAGGGGGCACTTTTTACCCATAAAAATGGTGAAGTGTAGGACAATCTCTCTACAATCTACAATCTACCAGTACCCAAATTTCCCCATCGGCTGTTATCAATCATGGCCTCCTAACAATCCCCCTCTGTGAATTGGCTTCATTACTCTGCTCTCCTCCCCACTGATAGCTGATGTGTGGTGAGCGTTCTGGCGCACTATGGCTGCCATCGCATCATCCAGGTGGATGCTGCACATTGGTGGTGGTGGAGGGGAGTCCCCATTACCTGTAAAGCGCTTTGAGTGGAGTGTCCAGAAAAAGCGCTATATAAGTGTAAGCAATTATTATTATTATTATTATTATTACCCTGGTTTTCCTTCAAAAACTGGTTGGATAAGATCATTGGAACAAATAACTACTAACTACCAAACAGGCTAGATAGACAAACCAGCCTCCTCTTGTTTGTAATCTTTTTAATTATGCATGTTCTGAAATGCATCACCAGAAGTATGTAGTCTACTGTGCAGCGGTAATCATGACCGGCTGATACTTTCCAAATTCTTTGTTTTCTTTCATTACCCTTTCCAGGAAATAAATAAATTTGTCCAAACACTTAAATGTCTTCTCTTATGTCACAAATTAAAGGGAGACATTGTAATTATCATAACTTCTCTTTCACAGAAAGTAAAAGACTATGGCCTCTTTTTGACAGTGTGTATATTTAAATGCTGAAGTTGAGAAAGGATTGTTCTGTTGTTGTATGATTTCAACAGATTTAAAGCCAACATTTATCTAGCAATGGCCCCATACGGAAATATCAGCTCGTAACTGTCGGCTTTGGTGGACCCTATATCAGTCATGTCAGAGCCATTCTTGTCCCAGGTTATTATCCCACTATGGACAGGGTACAACATTGGGTCAATGCTGTAGGGCCTGCAAGAGCTGTCACTCGTGGAGCAATATCACTGGTCATTGTTCAGTGACGGGACATAATTAATAAAATCTTTTTGTGTCAATCACTTCATGTTAACAAAGCCCAACACATTAATGAGACAAGTTTACACTATTTTATTGCAGTTTTGTACTATATAATTTCTGAAATAGAAATAAATATACCGAGAACATAAACAAATGGAATTTGTAAAAATAATTGGACTACCCGTTAAAAAACATTTTACTTCAGTAGTGTTATACCTTTTTTGTTTTACATCCATCCAAATGTAAAACAAAAATACAAAACTTTATATAACTATATATTTTGTATAGTGATTAATTGTATTTGGCATCAAGTTGATTAAATGATATTTATGACCCTGATACACTCAAGTGGTTCTGACTGTTGATTAAGCATTAAACGCTCTCATTAGTGAGGAAATTAGGAAATTGATTTGGCACAAGAAAAGAGGTAAAATTTTAGAATGAAATTCAACAAAAACATTAAATAAAATCACAGAAAGGGAACCATATGTCTCTTTTAAGTATTAAAGTCAACACACTGTCACTCACCATACAGTATGTGATGTTCATAGCCTGCAATTTTCAATGTAGCAAGACATTTTCATCAAACACAGTCTATCAATTATCTAAGAGATCTAAGAGAATATGATTTACAAAACTAGCAATATAAAGGTCTAAGTGTAAAGATCTGTGCAGGAATGTCTCACTTTTAATAGTGTGGTGATTGATGGCAACTTCAGTGATTTTTGTTCTGCAGGCTAATTCTGACATGACAACATTTCATCAGGACAGTCAGTGTACTCATATTGCTCATAAAATAATGGCTTTGTTGCAAGATGGCTATTGTACAGTTATACTGCAGATTCCCAGTTCACTAGACCCAAGGCCCAATGAACCCACCCGGGGTGAATTGAATGACATGTAGCATTAGGTACTCAGATACAAGTTCAAAGGCACATACTGTACATATCCAGGCTCTATGAGAGGAATGGGACAGAATCCCAAAAGACGGCATTGTAACCTGTTACTTGCATTGCAGATACTGTATATTAATTATATTACCTGACTTGGTAGCCATAAACACTACTAGCTTGTGACTTTTATACTAAAGCCCACTGGCGATTAATATATTTAATTACCATATTGAATTGTCTTATATAATGTCTGTTTAATAAAATGTCAATGTACCTACTCTAAAAATAAACTGTTGTCATGTTGTCACTTATTAATAATTTTGTGTATTTGGTGTAATTAGAAGTGATATGGTTCTCTTAATGGTTGGTATATTTTTATGAGTATAAAAAATCATGACTTTTCTAATGACAGTACAAATTACTGCAAAAGTTTCTACAATTTTAACAAATATTTTTCTTTGAATTACATGCCTATGTGTTTGAGTAACTCTTTCCATGTATTAAAATGTATTCATCAGAATTATATGAAATATTCAATTAAAAATACAATTGCCTATTTTTTTCCCCAGTTTTTACTGCAATTGTAACAAGCCTATTAAATATACTATGTGATTGTTACAATAGGTTTCAAAGTAAGGAATGAAATCAACATGACAGGAAAACAAAAAAGAGATGACTGTATCAAATAACAGAAAAAAGGAGTATTTTCAAGCCCTTCAGTGCCTCCTACTACCTGTCCTTTTGTGAACATTTTGAAGCCACAGCATTGCCATTGTCACAATGTTCAACTCAGAAGCTTTTCTTCTGAAGAGTGTTTGTCAGCATCTAACACAAAGTTAAGAAATTGTCAAATGACTGATGATGTTAACTAACTCATAACTGCACCTTCTGGGTTTGTCTAAACAAAGAATTATTGAGGGATTTAGAATTAAAACCAAAGTAGTAGAGACTTAAGAAAGGAAGTTCAACAGGGCAAGCTTCATTCACTCTGCAGAGTGGGAGAATTCCAGTGATAGTCTTCTGTTACACCAAGAAGTTTTTTTTTTAATTTTAAAGTTGATGCACATCTCTTTTTTTATCACAAAAGCCCATTAATTTAACAAAAGACTATTCATTCGAATAGTTGTTTTCCACTGTTATATCTTAAGAACCAAGCTGAAAAAAAATCATGTTCCTTACCATACTGTTTCACTCCCTTTTGTTCCTGTCATGCCCCACACTCACCCTCACAAACACCGTTATATTCCCAAACCCACTGCTTCACAATCTCATTCCTAACTGAACCCATCACATTCTCACAGGCACCACATTCCACAGATTTTCACTCCTGAACCAATTATCCAACCACATCCCTCTCCCCTCACTATTTAAAGTTGCCTCACTACTAAAAAGCCTCCCTTAGAGTCTTCTAGTGTGTGTTTTTGTTTTGTTGGATTTCCTGGTTTTTGGACTGTCTTCTCAGTTTGTCTTGGCTTTTTCTCATTAACTGATTTCCAGCTTCTCCTATTGACCTTGCTTCTGGATTTCAACTTAAGGTTGTTTTCCTCTGCATCCTGCAGAAATTTACGGCTACACACAGGATCCCCGGAGAACTACCTGCCGAATCACTGACAGTTCCTGTCTTTCTGCTTTCTGACATACAGTATATTCCCTGTTAGTAAACTTCCTACATTGAAAGTGCAGTAAGCTTTTGTGAGTTAAGGCCAAGTGTTTGGTCTGCACAACCTGACCCTTTCAGGGAGTTTGTTTTTCTATTCATTAGAATTTGTCTTAAAATTCTTAATGCTGATTTCATTCCTGCAGACTTACAGCTTTGTTTGATATTCAAAGAATTTAAATTTGTTAACTTTAATGCTGCAAAAATTCAGTTGCAGATATTTGAATAAATCGAAGCCTAAAAGATGTTTGTTTCAGACTCGGATTTCTATTGGGTTAAATCATCTGTTTCTCCATATTCAATTTCCCAATATATCCTGATCATCCATGACAGAACTCAGTGTCACAAGACATCATACTGTATAAGCATTCCTGGAGGATAGTGAGTATATTGCTCATATAATAATGGTTTTGTTGCAAGGTGAAAATTATAGACAGTAGTTCATGAGAATAGGGGAATTAATCACGGTGTCCTATTAAAGTTTTTAACCTGGGCTTGTGCTATTTGACCTTCCTAAGATTCCTTCTTTGAACTGGTGAATACGTTTCTCACTTTTTAACCATTCAAGTTTGGAGCGGGGCTGCTGAATGGACCAGAAGGTTTGTCTCGCATTACCTAGATAGTGGATGAAATTCTCTCCTATACAGTAGATAACTATTTTGAGTGCTTTGGGATGAAAGAGCTAAATAAGTCCAATTAAGCATTATTATAATTATTAATATTACATTACTTCTTTTAAACACTTTTCCACAACTTTTAACCATGTTATGCTAAATAAAAATAAAACAACCACAATACAAAAATCTCCAGCAAAAGCTCCATGTAATATTACCCTTCCTTACAGCTTCCAAACAAATTCCACTGACAAGACACTACCCACACATACTTCCTTTCACAACATTTCTCAATTCATGGGCAAAAGATGACAACCATCTTATTTTTGTACCCTTGTATATCTATGGAAATATCTGTTTACATACATTCTCAATAGAAGATTAGACACATAAGAAAGTTCACTAACAAAGGGAGGCAGTGTGTCCTAGCTTGTTTGAATTTGGGTAGTTAATTGATCTGGGGATCTTATCCAATCATTTCTTGAAAGTAGTCAAGGCATGAGCTTGTTCCAGAGCTTCCTCCTTTCTCTCAGTATTAAATGCACTTTCCATGTAATTTCTACTCTGTTTTCTGTTTCAGTGCTTGTTCATTTTATTATCTTTTTTTATTTAAATGATTAAAATACAACAAAGAACCTTTCCCCCCCTCCCCTGTTAAAGATACTATATATTGCTGGGTTTTAGCAGAAAACCTGCAGTAAAAAGACAAAGAGAAAAAGACAATCCCTTTGCTTTGCCCCTGAGGTCAAACATTATGCATTTGGCATATATCGACAATGTGATGCCTCAGAGAACTCCTTTAGGAGGCATTGTAGAAGGGCTACATTAGTACAAAAAAGATTAAATTAATGTAATATAATGGTCCTGGAATGAGCCAAAAGCAATTGTCATTAAAATATTTACGGTTGCTTTTGTCATGAAGAAAAGAGAAACCAAAATTGCCTTTAAGCAATTTTAAGAAAAATAGGAAATTTGGAATATCATGTCTTGGCATGTCTTCTGAATGCCAAATCTTAATCGGGTAACTTTAGGGCCAATACAATATCTAAGAGATATTTCAGTATACAGTACATTAAATCAATTTATGTTAATATGGAAAGTTCAGACTTTCTTAGGGTGTCAAGAGTATCAAGGTGAAAACAGAGATTCTGCATGCAAAACATAGGCATAGAAATAAAATTGAAATAAAACATGATCTTTTGCACATTGCAGTAGAAAATGAATGTAGTTATTTCTTTCCTTTCCACATGAATTTCAATATTCTAGAATACATGGCAGAAAGAGAAATCACAAAAATTTAAATTTCCGGCAGACAAGCACATTCAGTTTATTACAAAGACGTGAACTTGAAGAGATTAGGGAAATAAACCCATCTATTCAGATCAGTCTAACTGTTTAAAATGTAATTAAAGTTGTTTAATTTGTGATTGCAATGTGATGGCATGTAAAAGCCTGCAGCCATATCACTCTGCAACTCACAAATGGCAACCCACTGAAGCTAAGCAGGTGTGAGCTTGGTCAGTACCTGGATGAGAGACCTCCTGGGAACAACTAAGGTTGTTGCCGGAAGAGGTGTTAGTGGGACCAGTAGGCCATCCTGCGGTCCATGTGGGTCCTAATGCCCTAGTATACTGACGGGGGACACTACTGTACACAGGCACCGTCCTTTGGATGAGACGTAAAACCTAGGTCCTGACTCTCCGTAGTCATTAAAAATCCCAGGGCGCTTCTCAAAAAGAGTAGGGGTGTAACCCTGGTGTCCTGGCCAAATTTCCCATTGGCCCTTACCAATCATGGCCTCCTAATAATCCCCATCTATGAATTGGTTTCATTACTCTGCTTTCCTCCCCACTGATAGCTGATGTGTGGTGAGTGTTCTGGCGCACTATGGCTGCCGTCGCATCATCCAGGTGGAGCTGCACATTGGTGGTGGAGGAGGGGAGTCCCCATTACCCATAAAGCGCTTTGAGTGGAGTGTCCAGAAAAGCGCTATATAAGTGTAAGCAATTATTATTACTATTATTATTATTTAAAAAATGGTAAATCTCAATACCAAGGTATCTAATGTGATTTTTCAGAGGTACAGGCCAGTTCTCACCATTGCAAAATTAAATGGTAGCAAAAGACATAGACAAATTGATGTTATACAATGAAAAAGTGCAAATCATTGAGTAGCTAACAGATGGGGCAGGGAATGAGAGCAGAGCTGCCATGTCCATACAGCCACGCTATGCAGTTTCTTATGGAGCCAAGTTAAATGGGGTGCCAAATTTAGGTAGAAAATAGTTTGAAAATCAAAGGTTTAAAAAATATGAATAAAATAATGAAAATATAATAATTTCAACTGATGTGTGTGTAAGGAGGGAATTTGAATTATTTCTATATATATTTATATATATTTCTGCGAATTTACAACATGAAATATGCTTACCGGATGTAAAGTATGAATTTTAATATAACCTTTTTTCACCAAAATAACTAGTAAGTTAGTTTAGTTAGAAGCCACTAAGTAGTTAGTCATGTTAACTATTTTAAATACCTACTGCTGCTGTATCAGGGGCAGAAGCATAATACCTGGTTTAATACCTGTCCCTGGTCAAAAAGGACCATCCAGTTACAATAAGGTTATAGCAACAGAGAAGGTAGAATGGCTACGGTTGAGGACCAAACGAGAGAGGGAAGGCCTGAATCATCTGTGTTGGTCTGATCTCAGCCAACTAATTATTAAGGTTTTATTTATGTAGGGCCCAAGTAGGACAACAAGCAACAGTTGGGTATAATAAACATAATGGTAATTATATAATAATAAAAAATGGATTCCTCAACAACCTGAGTCTTTGCAAAAGATAAAGGAAATTACAAAAATGAATGTAGGAATCCCTGTCAAATGGCTATTACAGTATAACAGCAAAGAAGAACACGTGATTACCTTGTTTAAACATATGGTTTTTTCTCACTGTGTGCTGGCAGGTCTCGAACCCTGGTTGTAGATTTTCTGGCACCAACTCTCTGTTCTCTGAGGTATAATATTTCACTTGCAGAAAAAGGTTCCTGTGACTACTCTCTACCATGCTACATCAGTGATTATAATCCACACCTGTTTCTATTATTCATCAAGACTGCTATTTAAACTAGTTTCTCCCCTCAGCCACTGCTCTGTTTTGAAGTTTGTGTCGTCCTTAGTTTTTGCTTTGCCTCTGTTGTATTTGCTGCCTCTGGTTTTGACACTCACTTGCTCCTGACCTTAGCTTTTGTGTTTTTCTCTGGATTTGACCCTCACCTGGTTTGTGAATTATGCTTTTGTCTAGTGTTTGTGTCCACACCTGTCTCCACTGCTGGCCAATTCTGCCACAGGATCCAACTTAATCATCACATTGATGCCTGACAAAACCATTGCTATGAGGTCATAAACAATATAGACATATTAATGCAACCTGATCACAACCCTTTCAATCCACATAGCTAATCCTACCCTATCTAAGGCAAACCCTTTCTCTCTATGTGAAAACAGAATATCACAGTGAAAGACAGGGCCGTTTAAGTATGCATAATGCTTTAATGATCAATGTGAACTAATTTGAGCATGTAATACTCTAGTTGGCATAAGTGCATCTTTGCATACAGCTTGGCACCTGGACAAATTAGTGAGAATTGTAATGAAGATAGGTTGCAATTTGTATCTTTTTTAAAATCATTTTCTTTATCTATTGTCAACAATATGGATATAGCAGTAATATTAACATCACCCTGTAAATACATTTTCTCAGTAACCATATGTATCATGTCAAGCATAAGAGTGGCCTGCCTAAGACCAAGTAGGCAAATAACATTCAGAATATATGCCATCAATGCCAGGAGACGTACCCATTGTGATGCACTAAACCACTTCATTTAATAAAACATGCAAAATGTTACATTTATAATCACAGGATGTCACAGTAATGCCCTCTGTACCAAAATAATAGCAGGATTATCAGCAAACCAAAATGCCAAAACAAAATGGAGGCTACAGTAGGTAAGTGGCTGGGTCTACAACCGTTAAAAATAATACATTCATAAAACATCTAAGCAGTGAATTTATTTTCTTGCAATCTAAAACAGCCAACGTGATTTACAATTCTTTTTTTTTCCTGAAATGAGAATTCAGAGTTGTGTAGCAAATCAAGTAGTTTTCTAATGAAGTCTTTGACCATGTCCCTTAGAATGGGTCACCCAAGGGTCATTCACTGGCCCTCATTAAAGTAAAGAAGTTCCTCCAATTTAGCTGGAAACAGAGTTGAAAATGTTTCATTTTGTAAAAGTGTGATATTAAAATGTCAGTGGGGTCATTTGATAATTTAGTAGTTAAAAGAAAATGCTGTAGAAATTGGTGTGGAAAGAGAGAATTTTCACACATACTGTCGACACAACCTACACATTGTGGAAGATAGAAGAAAGATCTTGGGAGGTAAAAATACACATGATTTGTGAGTATGATTTATGCCTTCTGAAAAAGATACATTATTTAGTTGAGTAGTTAAATACATGCTACAGTATATTTACCACACCCAGATGACAGACAATTTCTCAGTGCTGTAACTGGGTATTCATATCACTGCTAACTTTGGTCTTTTGAGTATAATTTATGACATTCTAACCTACAGTATATAAAAAATAATATAAAAGACATGGCTTTGATCAGGAGATTACAAAAGAGTTTGAACTACATAGGAACTTAAAACAAAAAAATGTAAACAAAATTATTTAAAAATGAAAAAGTAGTTTTCAAATATGAAAGTCTACCAATGTTATCCTGCCAATGAAAACCAATTAAAAATTAGTTGGGTGTTAGCTTTAAAGGTGCAATATCACATCTGGCAATGGGTTTAGGATGTTATCAAGTGTAAACCCGGTAACATCTTGTACTGAAGACACCTCACTGGTGGATCTTCCTTTGGGTGATGAGCTAGACTCAATAGTCCACATTTGCATTATATGTCGTTAGATGATTCAGAACAGAGACAGCTTTATAAATGTCCTGGTATGTGGACATCTAGGGAAATCTTATTAAACGGGGCCCCTTCTTATCTGCATTCTTCTCCTTTCAGGTAGTGTCCAAAACTGCTTGGTCGAGTCACAGAAAGATGATTAGAAATCTTAATAGCACTTAATTCTAAGTGAAATGATGCTTTAATTCTAATGCATATTATATTATTATATTCTTATTATAAATGAATATTCCCTGCTACTACATGTAAAAGAAACTTTTTAAAAACTGGTTTGTTTGAGAACTGTATTACATTCATGCATGAAAACTGCAGTAGAGTGTTTGGATGACTTTGGCATGATGAAGATGGAAAGAATGTGTTTGCAAACTTAAAGAAGTTGGTGCAGAAAAGAACTTGGAACAACTGTACTCATCATGCAGACATTGACATTGAGAACATTCTTTTTAAAACTTCCTAAAACATTCATATCTACACTGTACAAACTAAGCATGTGAATATTGAATACAGAAAGTTGCTTTCTCCTATCAAGATACAATGGCTGTCATTATTTCCAGGCATTACAAGACTGATACAGATGTTTCCAACTTTGAAGTCTGTCTTTTTGTAACAGGACAAACCACCCACTGTGATTAAGACATTTTTTAAGTATGAATTCAGTGAGTATTACCTCTGGCACATGCTTTCATTCACGAGTATATTCCATACACATATCCAAGAAACTGAAATGGAAAACAACTCATGACAAGCTTGAACTATTCACAAAGTCCTCTTTAAATGCAACAGTCAAAACTTTATGTCCCTGAAAGTTAAGCTACTACTAGCATACAAATGTCATGGAAGAATGTGATGAAGAGTATGACAAATTCTATGCTGAAACAGATAATCTGCCTAGAATATTTGGATGAAACACCTGGAGGACTTCTCTTGCTTTAAGTGGAATGCCCTGAAATGAGACACCATATTGGACTGATGTGGAACCTTTTGTCATATATCTGATTGATAAGGGAGTGTCAATTGATGATGTGAGGTGCGTTGATCAAGTCAATAATTTGAAGTAGTTCTTGGGAAGTTGCAACAATGGTGAGTAATATAATAATTTGCTAGCATAGCTGAAGTCCAAAAACATTCATGTCACTCAGAACTTCAGAACTTCTTCTTTATTATTCCTTCTCACACTGCAATTTTTTTTTTTTCACAGATGCAAATCCAGTGGACAAAGGAAAGGAGCTGTCTAGGTATCTAAAGGGATTCCACATGTACAGTGTAACTTGAGACAAACTTCTTGTAAAGATATTCATGCGTTCTTAAAGAACGATTAACCACTGCTGAGAAAAATACAATCTATAGAGAATTGTGCACGGGCACATTCAGGTGAATGATAATGAACAGCTGAAACAATAAATTAATTGATTATGTTAAAGTTATTATTATAACTTTCAAGTATATATTTTCTTGTCTTCATTACATCTTCCCTCTGTCCGTTCAGTAATATTTTGTGTCTTTCATTGTAAGACACATACAGTATACCAATTGCATACATTTCACAATGCCCAAGTATCTAGTAATATTTCTTATCTTCCTTCTTTACCTTCCAAACTTACCTTTTTGTATTATAACTAAACTCAGACTGTATTATAACTAAACTCAGAGCACAGACCCAACAGATTTAACTGTTGTTGTAGTCCTACCACTACAAACAGAATCCATCCAAATACTACAAGCCAGTTTCTGAAGTACTCTTTCTTCTCAAGCATTCAGAGCAGGTTTTCAATTCCTATCATGCATTAAAGAGAAATAGGCCATTATGAAGCTTCAGAATTAAGGTCTGCTCATTCTGAGTTCAATTTGTATTTTTATTTTTAGAAGAATACTGCTTAGACCTTTTTTAACTATAAGGATGTTTTCTAGGTAGCACATGGATTTCATACTACAGTTTGAATATATTATTTCTGACAACATAGATTTATTATTTCATCCTTTTATGTTTTTAATACTAACAACACATATATTCAGATTGCACCAGATGCATGCTTTTAAATCAAAATAATTATTTAATAATGAAATGAGTTAATCTATCCTTAATAGAAAGTAGTTTGCAGTCCTTGTAATGAAGAATTAATAAACAACATTTGTAACAAATCCATCTGTACATTCCAATTGTAACAGCAAACATAAATAATAAAATGTTAGATTTAAACTAGATATGTCATACATATAAATTTACAGTACTGAGAATAACTTACAGACGGTACAGACTGCAAGTGTTATATCAAGTATGAAGCCTCTTTTAAAAGTTCAGTGTTGACTTACTGTAAAATCTTGTTGATATTCCTAAATTGAATGGTGTGACTGCTTGCCAAGCCTCATTCCATTCAGTATTAAAAGTCAAGTTTTCTTAGTGTACTGTGCATCTGCAACATACCCACACATTTCTTTCCATTGAAAAGCTTATCAAAGGTTAAGAAAGTTAAGAACTACAGGTAATGCAGATGTGTAGGTTTTCATTAATAGAGTATACACTACTACTGTTTGACTTGCTCACAACATCACTAATGACCTTTAACGTTGTTGCATTTTTTTCTCCCTTTGTTCCTCAACCTTGGCCTTTTCAATCTTTGCAGTGAATGCCAGGCTATTAACAAATGTCCAAAAACATCATGACAAACTCATCAAATTTCCTATTAAAGGATGAGATAAACATTTACAATATGAAGGTCAAATCAATTTGTGCCTTTCCTCTGTCTTTTTTATGCATTGACACTATCAATGCTTTGCTTCTTTTCTCTTGTAAATGGAAAAGCCCGTGAATGATCTTTGAAATAGTCTTTGTTTTGTAGCATAAATAATGAGAGGAAAAATACAATGGCCACTCAGGTGGCAATGAGAACAATCAATATGTTCTCACTTTCAAATATCCTGTGCTCGACAAGTCAATCTTACTTCCTCTGCTTTGCCCTAAATTCTCTTTGCAATTTTGTAACACAATATCCCCTTGGCTTGTATCTGTTTTATTCAAAGAGAGACAGGAAAGCAACATAAAATGCATAGAATAAAAAATGTTTTGTAACCCAGTACAGGTCTCTCAGACTTCCTAAAATCGAAACCGCTTTTCTTGTTTTAGAACTGTATCTTTAGTCAAGCAACACAATTTAAGAGGAGGCTAAAACATACTCATAAATGTTATTTTGAAAATACACACTGGCTGTATCAGTTCAACAATTATGTATCAGACAATTTTTCTATGACAAGTCATGCCATGTGCGGAAATGCTATTAAATGTGTCAGCAGGATAGAACTTGCATTCACATCTTCCCTGATAGGAACATGGTTAGTTGACACAGCAAGACATTCAATTCTTTGAAAATAAGCATAATATACCAGTTTGTTCCTATTACTTTTTATGTGGGGCAGAGTTAAAGTTGTACATACTGTAGGTGCCTGTAACCATTCTAAAGAGAGGGAGGGAGAAAAAGAGAATTATACAGTGAGAGGCTATTTTAAATTCTTCCACTTAAATTAATCTAAACATCACAGAGCTAACCAAATTGTAACGTGATAAAATGATAAAATGCTATGTGTCATAAAATCATTGCACTAATGTTACAACAAGATGGTATAACATTGTACCAAAGCAAATTTTTAGACTCTAGGGAATGCTGTCAAAACACTGTCGCATATTAATTAATTTAATATTAATTAAGATATTAATATTACAGCCAATCATGATTATGTTATCTTTTAACTTGCAACAGGGTTGTCCTCCTGTTGTTAAAACAGAGAAATATTTTAGAACTGTTAAACACCTTGGTTCAATGTCATCACATTGTAAAAACATGTAATAAAATAATATTCATGCAGTCATATTCCAGTAAATATTGTTCTTTGATATGAAAATTCAGAGAACAATGAATTGAAATGAATCTAAATAAATAAAAAATCAATTGATAATTATCAGATGAACCATTTAAGTTACAGCCATAAGTCCTTAGATGGACCTGGGAGTTGTTGAACAACAGTAAAGAAAAACAACCATTGTTTCATACATGGAGCAGATCCCTAAAATTATATTTGTATGGTAAATCCAACATACACATGCAATGTAAGGTAACAGATAGTGTTTTGTATTGACAGTATGAGGAAAAACTAACCAAAACCTAGCTCTTTCTGACTAGGAAATGGCTACATACTGTGCAGGTACTGTATGAATGTGAACTTAAATCTATTGGTTTTAGAGTTGGGGGGACAATATCTGCGTTCTGATGGGAGTAATTGGAATTCATTAAACAAGGGGAGTGAACGATCGTCACAAATGGATTTTACTTTACGCAAAACACATAAATAAAAGATGGTAGAGAGGGCTGGAAGATCAACACCAATGACCTTCTGATATATTTTTACAAGACTGTCCAGTTTGTTCTTGCCTCTCAGATTCAGACTGCCAAATCATCAGATCAGGATTAAACAGATTCAAGGAAGGACAGACAGAGCAAGATCAAGAATGAATCATCAACCTTAAAATGATTAAGATTAAGTTTCCTTAAGAAGAAAAGACAGTTCTGTCCTTTCTTGGAGTCCATGGGAGGGTTCATTGTAATCATAAAGGTAAAAAGGTGGAATATCAGCCTGAAATTGTTTTTATTATTATCCAAAGATGTCACCAAAATGCTTTCAGTATGCATTTTACTCTCTCTCTCTTTACTTTTCAGTGTGGAATTAACCTATATTTGTTTAGAGCTGACATGCTAATGCAGCTGTCTTCTTTAAACACATAAAAGTTTATTTTAATGTTTAAAATTTAATTTGAAACATGCATAATTAATGTCTAGCATGTGTAATAACATGTGTAATAACTACAAATGAGATTTCAGGGTTTCCAAAACCAATTTAGATAGGAGTTTTCTCATCCTGCATAATTTCCTAGCTTTAGTTTCAGATGACCCTTTCAATGACTTTCATATGTGAGACTAGATCTTTAGCATCTAATAAGACAACAACAATATTAAGAGGCTGACATGACAGCAAAGAATGCAGTTTATGGAGTTAAGCATAAGCACAAGAATAAGATTAAAATTATTTGCTTTTATACAGGTATACAGCGTTTCATCCTAAGGGATTACATCTTTATTTTGCAAATCAGGAGCAGCAAATTAAAAAACAATACCCCAACAACTGAATTGAAGGGGAAATTTAAGTAGGCCAAATTGTGTGAGCCCAATTTGGAATTTAGCAATGGCAATGACAGTAACATCACAATTTTTCCGGGCACTGACTTGGACATTAATGACCAATTAGCCTAGGTCTCAGTTTAGTATCTCATCTAAAGGATTGCATCTCCTCTAGCACTGCATCCTCAGTCATCCTACTGGTTTGAAAATTCTAGTCAAGAAGGAAGAGCATGTACTGCTCCATCAAGAACACTTGCAACAAACCAATACTTCATGGATGTCTCCCATCAGAGTATTGGCCTGTTTGGCCTTGTTGAGCTTGTGAAATGTCATGTGAGCAGCCTTCAAACTGATAATGCTGCTGGCACATTCAGTATCTGTCATTATTTTTAGATTTCAGTTTTTTGGTATTGTTTTGCTAAATCACAGAATGTCATTGGATTGAGTACAATGTTTTCTTTCCTGAACCAGAATAATAACAATGTCAATAAATCATTTAATTTTTTTTTTATGAACAAATATACTTAAGGGCTGCACTGAAAAGATTAACTACTCAAGATACAAGCTTTTATTCCAGTATTTGCCTCCAAAAAATGTGCATTTGTTATGACTTCCTCTTTCTGTGATGTTGAATAATGATTACTAGGGGTTAAACTGAAACTTACTGACGCCCCATACATTTGATAAGACACTCATCATATGACACTCTGCATTTCTTAACTTGCCCAGGTGCTTTGAAATAACCTAATGTATGGTAACATTAATTCTGAGATCTGACAAAATTATTTAGCTATGTTTCATGTGAAGGATTATGAAATGGGCATCTATACCTTTATGAACTACAATATAACCATGTCATTGTAAGCCAAGTGTCCGGTTTTGTTTCTCTCTGATGTTGTGTAATGGAAAATAGAACTTAAATTATCTGAAGTGTTAGTCACTACCTCTAACTTCACAAGTTGCCTAGGGCTGTGTAATAATATCGGTGACTGATATCTGATGCAGAATTAGAAATCCCTAGCAGCCTTTTCCAGTATACTGTACATCACTAGGAAAGCACCTGCTGGAACATGCTTTGTGTAATCCTATACATAAATTACAGAAACAGCACCAGGGGTAACACAGCATGGTTTAGCATAAATGAGCAAAGGAGGAGGCAACAAATCTCTCAGGACATAACTTTTGAAAAGAAGGCATGTGTGGTATATTATTCAAGACTTTCCAGCTGACATGACCATAAATCTCTCCCGTTGTGCATTGACATGCAAAAATCCTATTCTCACATTTCGGAACTGGAAGAAATGCACATGATCATATATTTTGATTTGAAAATTCAATGCAATTTAGGACACAAAAACTAAGGGATCTTGCTGGGTGTTCTTCGAACTTTTGAGCATCTCTATTGCAAAAAGATAGCTAAGCATGAAATATGACCTAAAAGAAAAAGAAAACTTATCTCATTTAGCTGGCTATATCCTCTGCAGACAGATGAACGTCTTTTGCAGTCAAATAAAAGGAACTGGTATAAACAGGGACTTAGATGTGTTTGTTCCTTTACACAGAATGTATTTGTAGAGACATTAAAAACAGTTTCATGCTTTTCTGACAAAACATTGTATCATCAACAAAACATTGCCAAATGGAATGTTTCCAGTTGTTTTATTATAAGATGATGTTTTTTGTAGACACACTGTTTACTTTATGTTCTAGACATTATTGTTGTCAACATACTGTATTTTCCCTATTACAAAATGGCAAGGTTTTAGCTCAGGTGTGCTTTCATTTCTATATTATTATAAAGTAAACCAAATCTCCATGAGTATCTCTATAAGATTTTACTTCAACAAACCAGAATATTACATAGTGTCTTAAATAAGGGCCTTTGGCTATTTAGGTCAGATTTCTAATGAGAGCAGGTTTTGCAGTTTCCCACTTTAGTGAAATGTTATTTTATCCCTGCAGAAAAGGTTGAACATCTGCTACAAAATTAAAAACAAGGTTTTTAATTGAAATTGAATTATTGGTGCTTTCTTTGATACTGTTCCAATAAAGACTTTTGCAAATGACTAAAGCTAGAGGCTTTCCTGGTCTTTAAGCCCCGTCACTGCCTGTCAGAATACAATTAGACATTACTGTACTTTCCTCACCTGAAGTCTGCATTGTAACTGATATTGGGTTCAAAGTAAAAGTGGGCTGGTCTCCTTTCAATTTAGCTGTAGAGATAACTCGAGCCCAGCAAAGCAACAAATCCTATGGATTTGTAGATGGTCTTGATAAGAGGAGGACGAACTATCATGTAAGGCTACAATGTGCAAAACTACAAAGAGTCTTAAGACAGCTGCTGGGATTGCCTGAGGGTATGCTGCAACATACTGTAGTTCCTATCATTAGAATTATACTGGGCAGCAACCACATCAACATAAGAGAATTGAGATTTTGAAAAGAAAGACTACAAGAACGACAGTAATATGAAGGAACTATTTCCATTGTACATAAAGTAGCAAATCACATTTCCAGATTTTGCCATCAGGAAATAAAAAAAATAATTGAATTAAGAAGGCAAAATGTAGAGAAATAAATATTTATTTTTATATTCATTATATAGTGTTTCTGTTGCTATTTTGCTCTGCGGCCCTGTGAAATAGTAATGGTATAGAAGTTCGTTCATTGACTTTTTAACTGTTCAACTGCTAACTTTCAAAAGCATGGCATTTAAGTGGTTAAAAAAGCCATACTTTGCTATTCCCCACTCCATTGGTACAAATGCATACATTTATAATATCCAGTGTTTAGAAGTTTGATCAAATTCTAATAACAATGAAAATAAATGGATAGTGTACTTAATATGTTGGTGTTAAACTTTGGTCCACCTAAAGGATTCCCAAAACACAGAATTAAGACCAATTTAGGTTGGTAGGAAGGTTTTGCAGGAACCAAGCAGAATGTGCATATAGTGTGGAATGAATAAGAAGACTGGAGCTTGTTTGATTAAGTATAGTCAGATATGCATTAATGATGAAGGAAGTGAATGGGAAGGATGAATGATGCAAGGGATGGAATGCAAGCCAGTAAACTAGTGGCCACACTTGCTTGCTTTAGACTGGAACCCTGTGGTGGGCAGAGAAGATACTGCAGTAACCCGGAAGAGTAGTCTGATGTGGACTCAAGAAGAGAGAATGCTAGAATGAATTGGATTATGATGTATTATAGACTGAACCCCCAAAGAAGAAGAATTACCAGCCACATTCATGGACAGAAGCTTTTGGAGGGTAAAGACTCGCACCTCACCAGTTAGACACCAACCAGGGAGGAGGTAAAAGGGTGGAGGAAAACCTGTAGCAGACAGGAACATGACTGGAGTGCAAGCACCAGGGAGATTAATGAGAAGGCCTGGACCCAGTGCTCACACCCACTGGGCAGTGTGGGCATCAGCAAACAGGCACTGCACTGAAACCAAATAGGAGTATTGGAGAAAGGGGAGAGACAAAACAACAACTAAAGGTTGGGACCAAAGGGACAGTGGGTTGGGCACTCAACCAGTAATAAGAAGCACCAAGAGAAAAAGAAGAATGAGTGAGATTAAGTGGTCTTGGTTATGCAGAGGTCTATGTTACATATATAAAGTTAAATATACCAGTTACCGGCACATTTCATTACAGCTCATCAACAAGGCATAGTTAAGTAATGTGTGCATATGTGTATCTTAGAATTCGAAGTCTGCTTCATGTACATAATACAGTACCTACATCATGGAAAGCTGTTTTTTTTTCCCTCAGAATTTACTCCAACTAGTCATTGGAGAAACCAAAAACAAATTAGCTGACAGTCTGATGAACAGTTTTCAGCATTCAAATTTATATCACAGCACTTCCAGTTGCCTGACACATCAATTGTAAAAATCACCCCGATGAAGACGTTGCTTTCTGAGGAGTATGTCAGTATTGTGGAACAAATGCTTCCTACAAACAGAAGGAATGAGATCAGATATTCACACTAGGTACTACTGAACCTCCTTGAACAAAGATTGTATTTTGACACCTTCACATCCTACATACTGTATTTTCTAAGTTTTTATTAAGAATGACAAGTTTATTGCTTTTTTTACATGTCTTTTTTACAGAACTGCAGGAGGATGTCAATTTGAAATATCCTAAAACAAATTATTTTGTATTCATGTAAACCTTGCTTACAGTATATTTGTGAATTATGGGGATCTAAATAGTAATTAACTGTTTTTTTAACAGTTTTGCTTTCTAGTTTTGTAACCAGAGCTAAGTAACAGCTAAATTCGTATCAGTTGCTATGTCTTATAAGACACTATATCCCAAAGAACATCAATTAAGATTGTTAATATTATAATTACCATAATGTATTAGTATTACTATTTAATATCTGTAGCGGTGAGGCTTATTAATAAGGCAGAATTAAGTGTTTCTGAGCTTTCCCAAATTAGGCCTAATTTCTCTGTTCATCTCTGTGGTGCAGCCACAGAGAAAGAATTCATGCAAGCTGATTTAAGATGTTTTCTTGTGATAAGAAACCAGCTCCCAAAGGGGGATGCACTTAGCTAAGCCTGGCTATCATGATCAATGGTCACCCATTGGCGCCTATCTGTCTAGGGAGTGCCAGTTGGACATCTGGACTGCATTACTAAGTGTCAGGACTAAGTGACTCATATCTCACCTTGATCAACCAATCAGGGACTGGTAGGGCCGAGTAACCCACGTGGGACTCTGATGCCCATGGAACTTTCAGCCAATCAATGAGCTGAAGTTCCTCCAGGTAAAACAGGCAACACAGAGAGCCTGGGAGATTCAGATTCAACAAGATTCAGATTCAACAAGATTCAGAAGGGACTCTGGAGAGGATTCTGTGGACTGTTCTAAAGGGAATTCAAAGGAGAATTCCAGGGCAGGACGGCCCAGGAGCAGAAGGCTCCCAAGGGCAGGACATCCTCGCAGCGCGCCTCCTGACCATCCTGAGACTCAGCCCGGACAACCACGGAACGGCCAGTGTGTCCGAGTGCCAGAACTTTCCTTTGTTCTAAGAGTCTAGATTGCAGGTTGCCAGAGAGTAACCAGCAGCAGGCCTCGTGAACAGGTCGGAACTGTGGACAGCTGAATCACTATTCAGAACTAGCTCTTCATTAGGAACGAACCGGTCCTCTTCCTGACTTGCTGGGACCCACAGTCATCTTTTCTCCTGTGCACAAACTTTGCTAGTTAAAGCCAACACTAACTAGCCGGTCAGTGAGCATCAGCAGCGCACCGTCGCAAGCCGCACAGCACAGCCTGGCACGGAGCCAGAGAGCGCGGATTGGACAGCAACAGCCTGCAACTGTTTCTTTGTGCCCGCAGGAGATCTGAATCCCCAGAGATTGGATGAGTATTCAACTTCACTGCATTACAGTTCGAGAATTCAATTGTTATCCCAACCAGTTGATATCAATTTAATTCCTAAGAGTTATGTACTTGTTTGAGTATCTAATGTAGAAGTTGTAACCAAGTTCACTTTACGAAACGGTCTTAATGAATGATATACTGAACGTATGTCCTCTTGATATATGTAACACTTCGTAACTGATTGAATATATATCTTTTGTATTCTGATAACCCTCTCGATAAGATCTGTTAGGTTTACATGCATATTCTATGTATTAATAAATGTATCCTCGTGTATTAGTACCTGTGTGTGCGCGTTGTTTGAGTTATGTCGCATGGTTGGACTCTAAAGCCATCAAAAGAATCAACTTTGTGATTTACTGCTACAATTAATAATTGTCTCAGTAAATGCCCAAACCCTACAGAACTGGTGCCTTCAGAGAGCCACTAACATTACATATTTGGCGTCCCTGAAACGGCTATGAATCACTACATATCAATTTGTTTTCATAGTGAAATCTATAATTCTAATGTTTGAATATATAATGGCAGAGTTATCTGTCCAAGGCCAGTGATTTGGTGCTCACCAGCACAGCATAACAAACTTTGAAACAGATGTTTCTATAAATAAATAAAATGTATCTTACAAGAAACACTATCTCCAGATGCATATCCAAAGGTCAAGTTATTTTTAGTATAATATAACATGGACATTGTAAAAGTATTATAATAATAATAATGATGCTAATAATAATAATAATAATAATAAAGCACTTAAACGCTTTCTTCCTGTGCACATCAGGTGTTTTCCTTCAGGCATTTTGAGCAGCTGTTACTATTTTATTTCTTGCTGGTTTTCAATATGTTTATCCAAGTTGTTTCCAATATCCCCATATTGTTGGGATGACAGAACAATGTGATGGACAGGAAAATGTTCTACATGCTAACATCTGAATTCATTCATCTTTACACGTTCACTTAAGAAGCTGTGCATTCGTGACATTTAAGTTCCTGATGTGTAGCTCAATGTCTACTTCTGTTTGCGCCAAATTGGGCTTTCAGTTGAAACTCTATTTCTTTATTGCTGGTGGCTTGTTGACACATTTTTAAAATCTATAGCTAACTAGCCTCAACTACAAAGATGGATGTCAACTTGCAAATTAACATGGGGAAATCTTTATGTCTCCCAATAAACTTCTGAAGAAAAGACAAAAGTAACAGAATAATAAAGATGGTCATTTCGGTTTATTTTTCACTGTAAGTTGTTTCTAAAAGAGGAATCATCAGTTTTCGGTCCTTAATCCAACAATTGTAATTCATGTCACCGCTGGGCTTGTTAGAGCTAATGAAATTAGCACAGTTGTGTTCTGTTGACTGATGAGTGTTAAGTAATCACCCAGATGCTGTCTGCACTGGAATGGAATTACAATTAGGATTTCTTTCTTTATTTTAATAAAATCATAAATATTAAAGCAAGGCACTGTTATTTTTCTTCAACATTTACTAAGTAATCCCATATCAAAAAGAAGAACATATCAGGTTTTCCAGATGCTAAATTCTTCAGATGGGAAAATATTATTCAAGTCATCTTTGGAAATGGGTTTTAAAAATTAGAATATAAACCCTTAGATTGTCATCCTTTAGACCAGAGACTTAATTGAATTTATTCATGTTAACAGAGCCTATTTAACAGCAACAAACTCCAGTCGCTGAACTGTATACATGGTATTTAAGGGCTTTTTAGTGGCTCAACAAATAAAGTTAATTATTCAAACTGTATGTTGTGCTTCATAGTCTATAGTGTTGGATCCAATCTGGTTTATGTGATTTCCCATGTGACAACATTCAGTTTGTCTAGTTTTGCTGATATTGAGATGGCTTGACTGCCAGATAATCCTAGGTTTTGTCTACAGATACTCTTTGGGCTTTCCATTGTTTTAAGGAGAGCTGCATGACTGCTCTTGTAATCTCCCAATACAGCCCACCAGTCCTGCAGGGCTGGTGTGTCTACAGGCTTTCTACATCTCCTTAAAGCAACAGAACCCAAAGAACTGGAAGAAACTAGAAACTCTGTCCCATTTAGCCAGTAAGCAGCTGATTTAGCTCATTAAGAGCTGACACGTGATAAAAACCTTCCAGCACACTGGAGAAACAGGAATGGACAACACTGTCCTAGTATGTACTGTGGGAGAATTGCAATGTGAAAAATGTCCGGTATCTTTCATAAGTGCTTGAACAGAGGATTGTGTGTAAGTTCTAGAAAACATGTTACTTTTCCTCAATGTTCCTGTAATAGTATAAAAGTCATAGTAGTGAGCGAAGCACATTTTAAACTGAAAAGTAAAAAAAAGGCAAAATATATTTTATAACAATTTATGAACAATTTAACTCAATAACCAGAAAGAATACATTGTTTTCTGACAAAAGGGAAATTATCTTGAGTTCATTCCTTTATAAAAACCTGTCAAATTGCTAAATGAATAGCTATGTCAATTGCTGTGCTTTTTTCATTTTTCTGGTTAGAAAAATATAAAAGTCAGTGAGTTTTTCATTTTAATTACACTTCCTGCAATTGACAAACGTTTATTACTTCCTGCAATTGGTAAACTTTTCTGACATCTGTTACAGACAAAAATATGGTTCATGCACTTGAGAATTTAGAATTTAAATGTCAAACTAAAAAAAGAAGCACAACGGCAAGAAAGAAGCATGCATCAATGAGCTTTAAGTTTTGCTCATTGTTTTTAAAAAGCTGCTGAATGTGTCTGTATGCTGTATGCCCCACTGGGTCAAATGACTACATAACCAAACTGTTCGGTTTTTATTGAATATTTCGTTCAAATAAATAAAAAAAAAATGAAAATTGTAGTTTGATTCTAATAATAAGACAATATGATAATATAACTCCACATATTACTCATAATGGAGTCAGGGTACTGAAGTGATGTCATCTCATGCTTTGACTGGTGCCAAAATATTCAACAATGCTTTTTTAACAAATCCTACCCAGAACTGCATCTTCTTTACAGAAAACCCACACATTGTTAAAGCTATTCACTTGGTCACTGGCAAATTTACCCACTATTCGATCTCTTACTTGTATTTTTAAATTTTAAATAACTGCCTAGCTCTGTTTTCATATCATTAGCTTTTGCAGAACTTTTCAAAATATAATAGATAGAATGATACAGGAAAGTAGCGACAGCAATCCTTTAAGAATGGACAAATATACTGTCGCATGAGTCCATTTTAATATAATGAAAGAGTGACGTTGGTTTGCCTAGCTAAATACAATAGATGGGTGTAGTCACAGGAACTCTTGTTGTGTCGTGCTGCTGTTTACTAATATTTATAATTTTCTCTTGTATGCAATAATAAAATACAAATTACAGTACATTTGCAGAAAACAATTTTAATGCATTTCTTTTAATTAATTTCCCATAAATATATGCTGACGTCTTTAACAACTAAGGTATTTACTCAAAAATCTGTATTGACATCGTATCCCAAAGCCAAATGTCCATGTTATATTTTAGTGAAAATAAGTTGACCTTTGGATATGCATAGGACTGTACACTGTCTGCAGATAGTGTTCCTTGTACGATATATTTAATATTTTATGAATTATTTTATTCTTACTTTTATTATGATCTCCTGAACAGTGTTATTCAAGTAGGGGACCTGATTTCTCTACTAGTATTTATTTGTTTGAAATACCTACTGTATAGGGTTTAGATAGTCTTATAACAAATTTTATTGACGACTCACTGGATATTTTAAATATTTCATATTGACACAAGAACTCACTTCTACTAATAGCAACTAAATAAACTCAAGTGTGTAATTCTGCATCTCTACTGCTAAATAAAATGTCTACCCTTAGCACATTACTTCCATCTGGTGTTTACTGCATTGGCTCCATATAACTTGATCCTCTTCTTTCAAGACCAAAAAATGGGCAACATTACCTTGTCCTGTTGAGCACAGCACAGCCATGGAATTAATTGCACAAATCCATCTGAGAATCTGGAACTGCACATTGTGTTTATGATCCATTTTTTAATTAATCAAAAACACAATAAATTAAAGCCAACAAAAAATAAGTTCCTTTCCTGTCACCAGTGGCTGCCTTCTCTGAGTTTGTCGTGAAAGACTCTTGAAATATAATCTGACATTTAAAATAGAAGTAATGTGCAATAAGGATCTGACCACTTCAGGGGCAACAGTATATAAATGTTCCTTATCTAGCACCACAGGACCAGACAGTAAAGATCTCCATATTAATAATATCAAAAGAATCATGTGATATCATGGTAGTTGAAGCTGAGACCTTCATTCATGCAGAACCAACATTATTTCAGCTATGGTGAGGCCAACCAAGATGAAGTGCTCTGTTTCCAAAACATAACTCACTTATGTGGAAAAGCTCACAATGCCTCATGTAGGCCTAGGGACACATTAAATAAAACATAATCTACAAGGTATCGTGTACACTCAGTCAAGAAAATGTAAGTGAATTAGTATTCTTGAAAACCAAATTTATATGAGTTCAAATTTCTTCATTTGTAATTTTCCCTATTATAGAAATACTAAGATGCATTACAAACACAAAAAATTCTGCTTGTTTTAATTTGTTGCATTTTAAATGCCTTTAAGTAAAGTAGCAGTTGCCAAATGTAAATATGAAGATTCTGACAGGCAGAAAAACATAAATAATGGAAGACTATCCCTCAGTTTTGCCCTGAACATCCCTCAAATTCTGGATCATCACTCCCTAAGGAGACACCAAAGGGCCTACATTGCAGAAAAGAGATATGCAAAAAAAGCAGCCTGGTTGTATTTACATTGAGATCACAAGTCCCAGAATAAGTAAAAACCATCGTCATTAAAAAACTGCTAAAATGTGCTCCAAAATCAAAAAGAGAGGGGAATTATCTGTGTGAGTGTAATTATCTAATGATATTGGAAAATATGATTAATATCTTTTGAGGGATCAAAGTCCCCTGCAAGTCTTTCATGCTACAGTATGGAGAATTTAATATGGGGTACCTTTTCATTCCATATGATTTTAAAAATCCTAGTGTGCAATCTGCTTCAATACCCTAACAGGGGAGAAGGAAGAATCGGAGAACTAAAAATATTCTAGCAAGGAAGAATATTTATTTTAATTATGGGGATATGCTTGAAGAGAACTGGGAAAATAAAATATGCCAATCTGTTCATGTTAGCACCTATCTGTTTAGAAATGTAATTAAAGTTGTTTACTGTGATGGTAAGAAAAAGAGAGTAAGCACTGGGGTATCTGACATGTTGGACCAAAGGCATCAAATGAGGTAGGCAGGCTTCCTCACATCTGTTTTTACAATTGAGTCAAAAAACACCAGCTTAACTAATCTCTCAGGTAAAAATAAAAAGGCTACATGCTTGCAGCTAAAGCTGACAATTGTCTCGATAAATAACCAGCAAAAAACAGGGAAAAATTCCCCTCTTCCAGTCTCTAAACCTCTAAAACATAGTCAAGAACATGCCTTGTAAATATATATAATGTATTTATATATGTCCTTCCAATACCCAAAGAAATCCAAGAGGGACAGTTGTCATTTCAGATGAAAAAATAAAGACAGTAGAAACTGAAGATGAACACTCAGGGCTTTCACTATTGTTGTCAAAGTGTCCTCTCCACTAACCAGTTCTGCTTTTCTGATGGTGAAGAGAACAGAAGGAATGTTTTTTCCCAAGAATGTCACTAAACCATTCTGCTTAATCCACAATATGAATGGTATTTTGTGCATGCACTAAGAGGCTGAAAAGCCTGAACCTTTTTAGTCTTGAACAGAGAAACGACCTAGAAATGCAATTAAAACTGACAACATCAGGCACTTCTTTACACAAATGCTTGTTGGCATATGAAACAAGCTGCTTAGCCATGTTATTGAAGGTGATTAGGTGGCTGTCTTAAAAAAAAACAGGAAGATGACATCCTTGGATGAATTAGCTACTAATAAACAAGCTAGATGGGGTGAACAGTGTACGCAAATGTGTTACTTTTCTTATGTTCTTATGGAAGGCTATGTCCAGGTTAGAGTTTAATTGTTGATTAGTTACAATCTGAACATCTGGACCTATCACAACAATCCAACAGTCAACAAATTCAATTAAGCAAATAGGATTGCTTAGACAACTAGATGCCTTCTGTCCTGCAGGACTGGAGTTGTGCAACTCTGGTATATATCTGTAAATCTTTATGGAGCTTTTTAATTATAAATGACCTAAACCTTTTAGTAAACCCCATGTGTCATAGACCTCAAGAGGCCTGAAATGATATCCCCTAACCAATTGCAATAACTTTGTAAGCATAGACAGTTGAGGTTCAAAGCTTAAACTAAAGGTACGAAACATCCTATATGTCTAAAAAACAGCTGCAATAATAGAGGAGAAGAAAAAAGTTGAAAAAAAAAACGAATATGCCTTTGACCACAGTAAAATAAAGAAGCAGAAGTGGAGTTATGGTATGGTGGTATGGCAGAATGGCAAACCTAACCTAGACCCAGCATGACAATTACAACTTAAAGTGATATTGAAAATATGGCAAAAGAATTCGAGGTCCACAAGACAAATCTGGTCCCATTATACAACAGAACCAGCCTCTCATCAGCAGCGACTGCTTGTCAAGGGAGAAATGGATGGTGAAAAGTACAGGGAAATCTTAAATGTGCTTCAGTCTTCTAAAGACCTAAAACTGGAACGAAAACTCAACCTTTAGCACTGTGCTACAGTAGAATAGCTTTACAAGAAGAAAGTGATTATCTATCATTGAGTGGCCCAGTTAAAACTGATGAATCAGAAAATATTTTAAAACTGCTGTCCAGCTACTATTCCCAATCAACATGACAGAGACACTTCAAAGATCCAAAGAACCCAAAAATCTCACAGATATAATTTCTTGACAAACATGTCTCTAAGAAGTATCGACTCGGACATGATACTTACGCAATCAGGATATTTTAGGTCTTTTTTAACTTTTCTTTGCAGTTTTTTAAACATTTACCCTCATTTCTACTTTAAAAGTGTTCAATTTAGCATTCAAGTACCAATTAAAATATTTAATAAATATAATATTCATATTCTAAAAAATAATGTACATCATTAGTAATTTAACAAAATGGTACATCATTGGCAGTGGATTTAATACTGTACATTACAGCCGTTGTACAGTTTGTTAAGAAAAACAGGTTAAGTTCTTGTTTAAAAAGAGACTAGGATTCAGCACAGAACTTGATAAATTAATCTCATTTACATGGCACACTGCATTTCAAATCCTCCATCAGACTGTGTGTGATCAATTCTTATGACTTTCATTACAGGAGAAATTTTGAAGAGGTTTCTTAAAAATTTAATGAGGCAATTGCCCTGAAGCTTTTTAACTGAAACTTGTGAACTTAATATAATAAAACCTTATACAAAACAAAGGATAAAGGCAGAAGTGCATTTTAACATGTTGGTGTGCTAATAATATCCTTTTGATGTATAGGGAACACTATATTGGCCATTATACAATGGGTGCTCAGTACTCCAACATGCTAAATAGGCCCTCAAGGTCTATAATGTTTAATTTCTGTGCTTCCAACAGTGAGAAGAGGGGGGAAAAGTTAATCTTCAAAAGACATAACTTCAGCCTTAATAAGGTATTTATATAGTGTCCTGAGTGCTCATTTTGTCAGGAAGCCACAGTTACTCTGCACTGAAAATCTATCAAGATACTTAATGACCCTGCACACCATCTTGCGGGCAGTAGCCCACTGCAACCCCATTTATTTTTATTTCAGTCTCTGTAGCGTATAACTGCTGTGCACAACATGGTGTGAAACATGACAACACTTTTAAGCTACTAGATAGGTTAAAAACAAGAGAGCTTAAAGAAAATAAAGAAAAAATCAAGGTTTCTGGATCATTTTAAATCATTAGACGTTCTTTGTTATACTTGGCATTGGCTTGGCTTTAATAATAAGCAAGGATATATTTTTTCTGTTCTACAAAAAAATAAAGAAGTTATTAGACCTTGTCCTCGCCCCTTATGTGTTACAAGCAAGATCATAGTTCCAACACCAAGTCACAAAAACAAAAAGAACTCTTGTTACTATCCATGCATGAAGTAGAGATTTTCACATTTGAAGTCATTTTTACTGTTACAAAATGTGCTTCAATCATCACTTTTGACATTTATATTAACAAAATTTACTATGATATTCAGTTATCCTGACATATGTTTTTTTTACTTAGTGTAATAATGTTTGGAAGCTGAGGAAATATGATCTTTATTCCTGGAAACCCATCATGGCAGGATAAAAAAGGGACATACTGTATGAAATAGTCATTAATGACATGCAAAAAGAAGAAACATCTGCCAGAGTAGTTCACATAGTTTAATCACAACCGTAGCCTCAGTTGTTATGGTATAGCATTTTTATTTTATTTCACTTGAGGTAACATAATTAGATTGAGTCACAACCATGGAGAGAAAAACAGAATTGTTTAGAAAAAATAAATAAATGTTCAGTTTTATAATTATAATTATTAAGATTATTATTATTTTACAGACATAAAACCTTGCAGGCAAAGCTGTTTATCTGTTTTAGTAGTCACACAACCACACTAAGCAAAGAAGAAGTCATGTTTACAGGATTAATTTCAATTGAGTTTATTCATAAAATCTACCATCTGTTTAACCATTGTGGTAATGGCTATTACTGTCTTCATAAATGGAGTTTACTGGAATATATACTGTATATGCATTACTGTAAAAGAAGGCATGTGTAAGAATGCTCACTTTCCTAATTTGCATTCACTAAAACTGATTAATAAGAAAATAAGTATGGTAAAAGGATTTTATCAGCATGGAAAATATATTTTACTCAACTACAAGCAGTAATATTATGGCATTTGTCTCTTCTCTGGATCCTGGAGACACTTTTTTTATTTCATCATAAGTTTCTAAAAATCTGAAACATCCTATAAGTCATTGAAGTCATATACTTGGCTTCATCTTTATTTAGCCAAGGGAACTTTTGACCTTGATGGTTGTAAAGTACTCAGAGTTTAGTCCCATACTATATCATTCATTTTTTGAATAAACAAGGCACAGGCTTTGTCAAGTACAATGATATTGATCTAAATCTTCAAAAACTGATGATATAATGGATCATAAGGCTTTAATCACAAAATATTCATTATCATGAAAGCGAAAAAGGAGATACTTTTAATAACAAGTAACATTCATAAACAAAACTACAAACAAAAAACAAGACCACAAGCCAAAACTCCCAATGTTGGACTAAATTACAGACATCAATTTCACGTAACTAGAGTAAATCATATAAAATAAACTGTCTAAATAGATCATGACAAACATAACTCATTGTCTATGTAACTGTACAGTGTTTTCAATTACACTAATAAGAAAACTTAATTACATCTGCTTCAACAATCCAAGAACTGATTGTATATTTATCCATGGAGTGCACGACTTCCTGACATTTTTTTTATCTGGTCCTTTTAGAAGGATCTCTCCTTTTTAGAACCTCACTTAATATGTCTTTCTTTGACCTCTGCCCCTTAATGGTCTCAGTAATTTTCTTCTACAGTATGGTTCCAGACTCTGTCCTACAGAAACAATTGTGTTGGTTAAGTTTTAATTTACTAAACACAGGAGTCCAGTCCAGTTATTCCTACCTTATTCAATCTGAATATATAAAAGACATGCTCTTCTTAACACTACTGAGAAAAATAAATTGTTTGTGGGATTTCAAAAACTTGTCTTAAAGTCCACTAACCCAAATTCATTGAGTATGAGAGGGATTGGTCATTCAATGTCCCCATAAATAGCATCATCAGCATTATTACACTCTTTCCCCTGGTAACTTGTCATGTTACTTGGTGCAACCATCATTTTCTCATGCTTGATTTCCTCTAAGCTTCTCTATCCCAGAGCGTATCCGGGGATGTGCTCTTTGTCATGTACTATTTCTTCTGAGATCCCGCTAATCTTCTTTAGGAATCCTTTTGGGTATGCAGAGTCAAAATGTTGAAGGTCTCTTAAGAAGGACACATTCATCATACTTTCGACATCCATGACATCAATTACCATCTAATGTTTCTAGAACAATACCTGGTCCTTTGGTTGACATTCATCTGAAACTTCGTAACTCAAGTCAAAACAAGGACACTTATTACAGGACAATATCTGCACTCTGCAATTAGCCTGCCTAGAGGGAAGGTGAATCCTTAGCTCAAGATCCCCAGAGGTTTCCTACTTTTACTAGTAGTTAGATTTTTTTTTACCTTTTTGTACCTTGGGATCTGACAGTTACTTAATGCTCTGAGGCCATAACCATAGTGTTCTTTATGCGGCTGAATGGATAATTATTTTCCTCCACTCCATTGTCCCAAGACACTTTCTGGCTCTCTTCTACAAAGAAGAACATGGACAAGGCAGAAAATGCATGCAAAACTTAAAATAAATCATTCAATTGTACTGCATAATGTTAGTACATTTCAAACAAAATGTCTAAATGTCTAAAAATTAAATGCAAAAAACTATTAGGACTACTTACTGGATTCTTTATTAAGTGGGTCAATGTTTGAGATTTTGTGCTCTTTGTATGGGTTAGCATTGGAACAACAATGGGCAATGCAGAAAATTGAGGTTACACTGCAGACTCAACTACCAGTTATCAACTTTGTTTTATTAATTTGCCTGCTGATATGTTCTACTGAGAAATTGTGTTTCTTGTTATTTAGAACTTTGAAAGTCTGTTTCAATGTGAGATTTTGGAGACTGCCCTCTCCCTGATCCTGTTCAGTGGAGTGTGGTGTGGAGAGGAACGTGGAAAGTACTAGCAGGACATCTGCGTAAGTCATTATGCCTTTAGGTGAAACTGCCACTAGGTGTGCTATAATATGACCGTATGTGACAAAAAAAGCTTTCATTAAGATAGTAAGAGCAAATGCAAATAAATTCAGTACATTTAATAGAATTTGTGTAAAGGAGAAATTAAGTCCTATATTTCTTAGCCAGAAAAGTCACGGCTCTTTGAAGTTTAACAAAGCAGCGTATACTCCACTAATTTAGCCTTTTTGTGGTCCAATGAAACATCAATATCCATCAACCATTTCAAAGATGTGAGGACTTTTTTATGTAAAATATTGGTGCCTGTAATGATTAATTTTCCTCTTGGTTAATTTCATTAAACGCTTTCAAAAGACAGTCTCCGTGAATTGTTTAGTCACTCTTTTTTATGTTGTCCAGACACTGCCAAAAAACAATGGCTTGAAAACCATAAAATAATAATTAAGAGTTTCAAATAAGCAGGCTGGCGAAGGTCAGAGGTGGATGAGGTAATGTTCCAAATACATTTTATTTGAATTGCCATGCTTGAGAGTTTTAAGTAGATGTATTTTATAAGACAGAGAAGAACACTGGAGGGGAAAACACCAGGAGAACTGTCAGTAGCTGCATAAGACCATAGGAAAACAACATGAGATTTCTTTTATTTTACATGGAACAGTCATTTAATATAATCTCCCACTGAAGCTCGGCATTTAAGATACAAAAATCCTAAATGTTGCCTGGACTAAAAATGCTTACTCTCTTATCAGACACAGTGGTTGCATATTATATTAGTCCAGGCCATTAAATATTTATCATATTAGGCTCTTTTTAACCTGTCACTTGATCATTTTCTTCCAGGTTCAGACCACAATTGCTTTTATGTTCTCTAAGTAGACGTTTCACAGGCTTGTTTAATTACAGTTTTATGTGTGAGAAATGGCAGATTTGGTATTTTACAGTACTCTGGGGAAAGCAATCTTCCATGTCATGAAGATCTAACTAGGTACTAAAACTTCCTGTATTGGATTGTCTTTCCGTTGAAGGACATCATTCTACAAATGAAGAGTATAAAATATTATAATCTTTTAAAGATATTCATAGGACTAGAGGTTAAAGGATGTCACATTACATTACAGAGAAAAAGCACCATACACCTTAATTCAATTTAAACAGATCTGTATATAATACGCAGTGTGATAGTGTTATCCTTCCACAGTTTATATCTAATTTGGTTGATTCCATTGAATAAGAACAGTGTATGTTAAATAAAAAAAAAACATTCCTGAATTTCTAGTTCATGTTTAGCTCATGTTTTTTTAAATATCTTTTAAAAATTGAACATATTGTTCTTTATTACTTATGGCAGGTGAGTGAAGTCAAAGCATATCAATAAGTCAAATTCTCTTTTCAGCCTGGGCTATTGAGGCAGACTACATTTCAGTTTGAAAATGAAATATCTATACAATCGATAATGGAAATTATGAGTGAACAAATTGACGGAAACAGTTTTTAAAGTTTTTGAGATGTAAGTCCTTAATATTTAAGGGTTTAAAATGGTATTTGCATGGTGATGCTTTTCCTAAATGATGCCATTTATATTGCACTATAATATACAGTATTTATCTTATTGTTACTTTTTCATTGTTATTTTGTACTTGTATAAGTGAAGCTCTCTTGAAAGGTTATTCATATATTTTATATAAACTGTATATTTGTGCACATTTTAAATGCATATATATACACATTTATTTGAATTTCAGTTTTGGTTTATATATTGTTTGATAGAGTGTACATATTTTGATAGGTACTGGAATTGTTACTATTAGAAACTGAAAAATGTTTTGCTAATAGAAAGATCAAAGCAGCATTACTGTATGTCATTCTTCTTAGTCAATATTAATATAATAATATTACAATTGTATTATACAGAAGGGAATCTGATGTCACCAAGGAATCATGGTGTAGGTGTCTTTTTAAAGTATATTTGCTTGTGTCTCTAAGTGAAAACCTCTGAGAGGCAGATTTGACAGTATGAGTCCTCACAGCTTCTGTCTGTATGGCTTTAGAGAGAACCCATGGTCTACTCAGTTGATCTCATCTGCTGCGGTTCTGCAGTTCCATTCTACATGCAGAAAATAAATTAGCTTGCATCTGTTGATAAAAATCCTGTTTTTTAAACGTGTATCATAAAATGAAAATCTATGCTATTTTCTTTTCCAATGAGATTATCTTATCTCATACAATTGATAATGAAGTCTATGAGCGATAATCTAATAGTGCCCTGTGATGGACTGGCCTCCCATGCAGGGTGTATCCTACTGTGTGCCCGTTACTTGCTGGGCTAGGCTCCAGCTCCCTCCAGACCCTGTATGGGACGAAGTGGTTAGAAAATGGATGGAAGAATGGATTAGCTTTAACAAAAAAAAACACTAAATTTTGTCCCTCACTGCAAGCAAATTTAATAACAAAAAAACACATATTTACAAAATTAATCAAAATTTAAAGCACACTCATTTACAGGCCTATTGTCAGTTTTAAAGCAGAATTGCAACACTATTTTAATATTTCAAGGTTAGAAATAATCAGCGTTGATGAGTGCATTTCAAACCACAATGAAAGTAAAATGTGCACAATAACGTGTAAAACCCCCAATTTTACATCACAAAATAGATTACATTTCCGGGTATGTGCAGCACCATAGTCTGAGATTCAGAATTACTGTAGGAGCTTCTGTACTGTCGGCAGAGGTCAATGAGGCATTTTTTAAATAAAAATAAATTCACATTTTGTGATGCCACTAGTGGGGTAGTCTTCGAGTGTCATTACTTTCCCCAAAGCCTCTTGTGATTTTTTTCCCCTACCCAATATGGCCGATTTGACATACCGCTCCCAAGATTGCAGACACCAGCAATCACTGGACTGAGGTTCAGTTTTGCATCCTGCTTCAGCCCAGATAAATAGAGTGCTGAATGAGAAAGAAGAAAGAGAAGGCACATGGAGAGAAAAAACTGGAGAGAGAGCGAACACAGGGAGGACTGAATACACTGCTGTTACAGAATGTAAGCCGCTGGGTTACAGGACAAGCCATTGGCCAAAAAGTAAACTGCTGCTCTAATGCACAAGCTGCTTCCTGGGACTACTGATTTACAATAGAAATCACCAGGCTGAAGATATATTTCTTCAGTGCTCTTCATAACAATATAAGTTCTCCATATAAGGATAAGGAGTTGTTGCTGCAAATTGAACACCATTAAAGTGCTAAAACTCTGTGAAAGAACACCAGAATTCAACAGATGTTTTTTCTTTATCAGAAGCATAATAAACTTATTTTTGTTTTCATGAAATGTTTGAAGAAACTGTTTTAAATGTCATTGGAATAGACTGGAATGTTTCTGACAGACAAATGCAGCATTACAACAGAAGCAAATCTGACTTTTGGTTGCAATAAACATCTGCTGATAGTATTTGTATTGAACCAATAAATTTATCATAATGCTAGGAAGTTTTTGTAAGACTTATGAATAATTGATAAACATATTATGCATTCATGATAGAGCTAAGGCATAGAATTTTCATAATATCTAATATTGAGATGAGCAAAAAAAACAATAATTGCTCAATGCAGTATGGTGGAGTAGTGACTGAATTTTGTTGATGAAGAACTCAAACAAAATGCATTTCATAATTAATTACCAAGGTGTTGTTATTTTTTAATGAACTTAGCTAGTATCAACTATATTTAATATGGAAAACAAAATGGGGAAAAATAATAATGTGCACCATTTTTGTGGAAAAATAAATCTGGAAAACATAATCAAGAAAAAGATTGCATGGTCTTTGTCATTCTATAGTGCAGCCTTATCACTATTATTTGTGCATGTTTCCTATTCATTCTTAATCAGTCAGCACCTGGTTCAAGAAAGTCAGAAGTCAATTAGGCAGTGGAATCACTGTAGCAAGTTTGCCAAGGGTGTTGGAGCACACACTAAGGACAGTGTTAGCCATCTTGTGGTAAATTTTTGCATTACAAAGAAAATACCTTTTGTTTGGTTAAGCCCCCTGCAAGTTAATGCACACAGAATGTAATTTGTATTGACTGTGTCACTCCAGAACAGCAGTATCAGAATTTGAAAGCGATTCTAAAAACAACTGAATAGTGTCTTTTTTTACACACAAAATGTTTTATTGTACGTCATATATCTCTGGAGTATAAGTATTATTTCAGACATAAAAATAATGTAACACTTTATGCAATGTATTCCATGTCATTTCTATTTCTTCTTGCACTTTCTCTAAACTTAATGATAGAGCAACACAAGTGCAGCTGACCTCAAAAACATGTGGTATTGTAAATTGTTTTGAAAAGAATAGGGAGAAACTGTCTTTAACAGAATGTTGAAAGATTGAGAAGTATGTGACAAAAAAATAAGCAGAGTAGTCTTATTTTTGTATTCACTGCTGGAAGAGTTATTAATATAATTACAGAAATAACCAAGCAGGATAATTAAAGTAATCATAAAGATTGTAAGAGATATGCCACGAATATGCCTGAGAAGTTGGTATAATCAGGGGCACTTGAGTTCTTTGTCTGCCACAGCTTTTGCAAAGGTGTAAAAAATCAGTGTGTAAAATATTTATTCATAGTGACAATAACACATATTAAGAACACATGACATACAACATACCAGTTACTCTAGTTACAAACAAGCTGTCTTGGAGGTCTGTGTCCTGAAAATTCCAGACTGATTCCAAGTATTCAAAGATCCTATTAAACGCCAACACAGGCCAACAAGAGAGTGAAACCTGCCTTCTAAACTAAACAGAATATGATCTATAATTGAATCTATCTCTCTCTAAATCTGGATGCTACATGAGCAATGTCTCTGAACTCTTAAGAGACCTCAACAGCCACTTTAGTAACCCACAACAATATCGTTAGCAAGTGTGCAAGAGAGAAAAAAGTCAAGCTGGAACAGCCAATTAGACAGAATTATTCCCATGCATTCAACAGTGAGATGTAAGCCTACTTTCTGCAAGAGCTATGTCCTACATATTGACGATTGACCTATAGTAATTATTTTGCTACATGTCCTATAGGCAAATCCTTTTCTTTTAAAATGCCATAGTCAGTAAAATGACATGTTTACCATTGTTTAGCCTGTGGGCATGTACATCAAAACATAAGCACTGTATTATGAAAAGGCAGGGCATGAATCCAAAGGGAAACTTCAGGCTTGTAAGACAGCTATGGAATCCCTCTAGCCTGCATGGACTTGACCTCAATTTGGACCCAGATGTTACTATTGCAATAAATGTACAGGTAATAAGGCTATGGGCCATGAATACAATTAAGCAAAAGTTGCCATACTTCTGGGCCAAGAGGGCCTGTGCTGCTGCTGTCAGAAAATCTCCTGTGTTCTCCTCAAACAAGCCACTAGCATCTGTAATCCCGCCTTCCTTTCTGGCTATTATAGCAGAATGCTGTGCATGAATATCATGAGATACTATCCCCTGGAAAATTAAGCCTTTACTTAGCAGCTCTGAGTAATAAAGTTTCTGTCTGCTTTTACTGCATATGAGAATGATCACCAACTCCATTCCTAGTAACAGCACCTGAGGCATAAAGAAAATGCTCCTGTTAAAAAAAACAGAACTAATAGTGGTGCTATTGAGTTTAAGTTTTGAATGACTTTCAGGATAATACAACATATATAGTACAGATTAGTTTTTCAAAACTTTTATTTTATTATGCTGAGAAACTGACAGCATGATATCCAAATCGCAATATAGAAAAAAAAGTCCAAAAACTTCCAGAATAATGCTCATGTAATTACCCATTTCTCTTTTAATACCACACCTTCTACCTTAATTTCCCTGTCACTGCTGATGTACATACTGTATCGCTAGAGCTGCAAATCTTTAGCTATGAATTTAACCTCAGTTTGCTTACTGCTTCTTCCTTTCAGTACCCACATAGATTTGATATCATTTCAGTATCTGCACGCAACATAAACTTACAGTGTAGGGCTCAGAGTGCACATGTCCAGTTTTTACTTTTGCAAACCCTGGTTGAGGTCCTCTTAAGCTCTTCTTTTGCTCTTCTAAGCTCTATGATCTGAAAGATGGCCCCGGCAGTGACAGGAGTCCAACACACTATTGCCACTCTATTTCTCCTTTCATATTATGTTTCCTAAGGATCCTCTCTTCTCCCTGACCCCTTCCTTCCAACATTGGCCCCAAAATGCCATTTCTTCATCAGTGATTGTGTGCACTGCAAAAAGTAATCAGATCTTTGCAGTTTGGGCATCCTGATGCCCACTCCCCAGTCATGACCCAGGCTGCTATGGTGCAATGTACAGTAGGTAACCCTCCTCTTCTTTTTCTTTAATTAATGTCCAACTGCTGCGGTATCAGCTCGTGACTCTTTCACCAATCCAAGCTTTCTCCCAAGAATGTAGTAAAGATTTTATCCTCTTTTGGGGGTTCCTCTAGGAATCTGTTCTCATCCATTCGGTTTTCAATTCGGTATTCGGTAAATTCAGTAACCCTAATGCGGCTCTTACAGGTATTGCTTTTTCGTTGTCCATCACAGAGTCCCAGCCTTAAGCAAGCTAGGATTTAGTGGCTATATTGCCACCTATTCCCTGACTTACATAACATCACCAGGATCATACATGCTTCTCTTTCACTTCGTTCTACATCAGTGTTTCTCTGAAACTTTGTACAGTTTATCTGAATCTACTCAAGCAGAACTTTTGCCTGAAACATACACACTTTTCATTCAATCCACATTACATCACTAAGCCTCCGATTGGTTTCTGCAACATTTGACAGCTGAACGAACCTGCTCTTAACTCACTGCTTGTAGAAATTTGCAGTTAAACTTTGGGGATACTTTTGTGGGTTGTGACAGTGCTGATACAAACATATACATGTCACGTCCCCTACCTACCACATTCTCACACGGAAACGCACCTGTGCTTATTACTCCCCTGCCCTGAACACTTCTGCCAAATTACACCGCTCCTGCAAATCACCTGCAAACCCAACCTTGATGTCAACTTTGATATAGATCCAGATAAACCGCCTACCTGTCAATCAGCCAAACCTTCTACTCATTAGGAATGTTTCTTTGTTTGTTTGGACAGCTGAGTGAATTCCTCACTGTTTTATCCCATATTAATTTCCTACATTTCTCCATTAATCAGAATGATACTGCCCATCCATCCATTTGCTAACAATACAGGGTCATGAGGAAGCCAGAGACTATCCTGGTAAGACACGGGCACAAGGCAGGATACACACTGGACAGAATGCCAGTTCGCAAACAGAACATACACACTGACCAGTTTTCCCAGAAACCAATTAAGCTTCCAGTATGTCTTTTTACTGTTATAGGAAACTGGAGGACCTGTGCCAACATTGGGAGAACATATAAACTGCATGATGTTAGGGTCCAGAATTGAAACCAGGGCCCCAGTGCTGTGAGGTAGAAATACAGTAGTAACCATTGCACTATCGTGTCAATATGAATAGGTGATTATAAGAAACACAGAGACAATTTATTAAGCTTTAAAGCTTCTTTTTTATTATAGGGAGTTATTTGAAAAAAATAAATTCATTTAAATGAAATAATACAGATTTTATTTCAAGCACAAGATGTCTATTTGGATTTCAGTTTACAAGTGAGAAGATCATCGCTAAAGACAAAATGCTAGCCCACTAAGATGCTGAGTTGCTATTTATTAAAGTACATTGACATTTTCTGAAGTATATTATAAGACAATATACTAAGCTAAAGATATTCTTTAAAATCTGTTCATTTTTACACTTCTTACTGAAGCTGTGATAAAAAAATTCTATTAACATTTGTTACCAAACATGCTTTAATTTTGGCAAGACTGTTTTACAGCAATATGGAAATTACAACTTGATAATGAGGTGACTGTATTCCCCTACACTATTTGCAATTGTGACAGTTTTTCCCCCTTTCATAAATTTACCAGATTGACTTAGACATAAAAAAGACCTTGAGAAAACAGGCCCTCTAGTTTTGCTGTAAAATTAATGAAGCGATCAGTCCTGAAAAATGGTTTTAGCTTCTTGCAAAACAATTTTGAAAATGGGTGAGAAGGGCTGACCCTTGCTGTATCCAGTGGAGGTATTGAATTAGATAACTGACAGATGCGTTTGGCAGGTTTGGCAGTCACTTACCTGGCTGGATTAGTGAGGAGTATAAGCATACGCTTCTTAGTTTTGGCAGGCAGTCAAAGCAAAGAGAAGCTGAAGACTGAGAGAAAGAAAGGGCGAGAGTAGAGGCTGAGAGGTGACATGATATTCTATGATATTATATAAGTGTCAGAAATGTAAAATAGGTCAGAGCAAACATATCCATTAATTTATCCCTTCACACATACTGGTAGAATTATTCACAAACCAAATTGTTCAACATTGTCTAGATTACACATTTTATAATACCACATTCTCTGCTGGTTAGTAATAGACTAAGTAATAGACAAAAAAGACTAAGAATTACGTTATAATTGCTTTTGCTCCAATTTCCGATCCTTCAGGCAAAGCCTAGGTTAGCTTTTGGGTGCGAGGTGTTCCTAAGAACCAGATAAAGCTATCCTTTTTGTAGCGTTTCTTACATTCTATTTGTTGACTACTCCAAAATAAAGTCACAGAGTTTAAGAGCCTGCACACAGAAGAATATTTTACTTTAAGTCTGAGGCCTCCAGTTTCTAAGCTTTGTCATCGATATCACAAGCCATCTCTGTCCTCACTAAATTCACATACTCCATCAGATGTTCCCCTTCCTCCATGATGCAAGCAGCACAGAAGGAGAAGAAAGACTCTCAATCGTGGGTGCAGACACACTGTATATCACAACCTTGCACACCAAGAATGGAGTTCTACTATTTTTATAGCACATTGAATAGGCAGCAGAAATCGACTGGGAAAATCATAATTATAATATTTGCTTACACTTATATAGTGCTTTTCTGAACACTCCACTCAGCACTTTATAGGTAATGGGGACTCCCCTCCTCCACCAACAATGTGCAGCATCCACCTGGATGATGTGACGGCAGCCACAGTGCGCAAGTATGCTCACCACACATCAGCTATCAGTAGGGAGTGGAACAGAGTGATGAAGCCAATTCAAAGATGGGGATTATTAGGAGGCCATGATTGGTAAAGGCCAATGGGTAATTTGGCCAAGATGCCTGGGTAACACCCCTACTCATTTCGAGAAACTCCCTGGGTTTTTTAATGACCACAGAGAGTCAGGACCTCGGTTTTACGTCTTATCCGAAGGACGGTGCCTTTTTACACTAGTGTCCCTCTCACTAAACCTGGGCATTAGGACCCATATAATGAATATATACAGTACATAATGAATTCCTAATTTAAAACCTGTTAAGATTTTTTTATATAGCAACAGTGATATTAAGAGCTTTCCCCCAAATCATATATGAATATGAAATTGTTTTCAGAAGATAGGGTTATCAAATTTATCAGAAATCTCATTTCTAAGATTTACTCTTATCAAAATCATCATTATTATTTGCAAGAGTGGTTTGCCTGTTTCCATTTTCAGACCAACCAACTGTCATTTAAATCACCTTGATTTGATTCCAGAATGCACGCTGCAGGAAGCGTCAGCAGTTTGATGGAGTATGCCAAGACAGTGTTTAAAATTTAATGTCTCCCCCTCGGGACTGAAGTGCTCTCACTTGCACAAATGTTCAGGGAACCAGTGAAAGGCTCATTCTTGGACCTGGTGAAACTGCTTCTCACAGGACATTAGTATGAATGTCAGAAAAAAAAAATTCTTCTCTGTATGTATACTGACAGGTTTGATTTTAATATTTTTTAACAGAAATATTCCATTTGAAATAGTTTGTCTGAGTGATTGAAAACCTGCAAATATGTACGTTATATAAAATTTTAAGAGTAAAAAAAAAATAATAGTAAAAAAAACATATTTTCCCCTCAACTGTGCTAGCAATTGGTCTGAAAATCCAATATTCCTTTTTATTCAAGCCTTCTGTTCAGAAACAAAGACTTATATTGATTGCTGAGCTTCTACCTTGGACTGATAATTAAAAAAATAACAGTTTAGCCCAATAAATGCCATGTTTGGTTGTTGTTATTCTCTTTAGTACTTAAAAAAAATATATTATTATGACTGACTGATGTCATTTCCATTATGAATTATGAAATGTAGAATGGAAATGGACCCGGTCAGCTGTGAGCAGCTCAGTGATATGCAGGTAACTTAGTCTCCCGCAGGACCCAGTTTCTGAGGTCCAGTTAACACCACATTTGTTTCCCCTATGGGGCCACTCGAATGTCAGTGATCTAAATGCCCCATTGAAACTAATAAATAATTATCTGAGCAGCATTCCAGTATTTACAGGTACGCAATGATCAGCTGTACACCTGAATCTGTGATGAGCAACTTACTCACCCAAAGACACCCTTTGAGATGTCAAAAATAATTTTATTTTGTAGGTTGTTTGGCTCATTCTAACAACTGAATTGCTCAAATTAAGCAATAGAATTTCATACACATGCAAATAAGATAATGGTGGCACTTTCTATGGACCTGTTGTGAATACTAGAAGACTGGCCATCATGTTTGGAATGCATGGAAACACACAGCGCACAGCTGCTTATGCTGCTCAATAGCCAAATGATGACAAGAGCAAGGCGCTCCCTCACATTTAACAACATTTGAACACTAAAGAGTGTCCTATTTGTATATGTATCACATTTAACTAATGCACTGCATGGCTTTCATCATACAATTATTTTACTACAATTGTTTGTAATAAGTATCTTATTAACAAATGAATCAGCTGTCAAATAAATCATAGGTGCACCAGTCCACTCCCCAAGGACCAGAACCCATCAGATGTTCTATATGCCTTTAAATCATTAGCAATGAAAGACAAATGAAATGTTGGTGCAATTAAGCTTCTGATTAAATGAGTACTAGTTAATCATCTAAATACTGATTAGATGTCATTAAATGCAGAGGTAGAATGAAAGCCATCATATATTGTGGCTGGAGTTGTCAATCACAGAAATATGTTAACTATTGCAATTCATTTTCACAATTCTTGTAATTATACAAATGTGACATCAGTCCTCAGCAATAATGTCCACATTTTTTAGAATAGTGGAGTTTAGTAAATTCTGTTAAATTTACTGGACTGGGCCTCTCCAGGAGTAAAGGTGGACATCTCTAGGCCAAAAATAAAGGCATTCTGATCTTCTTCTGTTTCTTGGATATGTTAACTTTAAGTAGTTTAAAGAATTCCTCCTTATATTGATAGAATTTCCCAAGGGCTGCTTAGAGTCTCTGAGATCAATAGTGCCTGGATTTTATATTTATTCCATTTTTAAAAAAATCACTATGAATTGATTCATTAAGTTACTTTGTAGGTGGTAGGCTTTAAGAATCTTATTCCTAGGTATACTTCACACACAATTTAGTTCATTTTTGTATTTTACTTTTGCTGTGGATTAAAGTGCTGTAAATCAAAGGCAGACCAACTCAAAATGTCCAGCTGTGAGCTCATCTGTCTGAAGGATGTATTAGCCAGAAGGCAGATAAACAGCAGATTCAGGAACCAACATTCTGCAGTATAAGAATAAAGTACCTTTAGATGTTAAAGAAAAGGGATTTCTTGAAAGGTTGGTCTTGGTCTAAAAGGTTATGTTGTATTGTGAATGTAATTAGTCATTTGTATCACTGGTGACACACCATCTCCTGAGAGAGAGATAGCCCAATCCAAAAAGTGTTGTGAATATACAGAAGTTTAAAAAAAGTTTTCTGTTTTCATTTTGTTTTCACATGTGGCAGACTTTATATTTTTGGAGCTAAATTATTGCCAATAAGGTAGAATGAGTGGAGGCACAGCCAGATAATACCAGAGAAGCAAAGAAAACAGTACATCTTCTCAATGCCTTGAATTGTTCACCTGGAAGTGCTCTGGGCTAATACACCTTCCATCAAAGACAACTAGAGCTTGAAGGATTCATCCAATTATAATTACAAGCATCAAGTTGATATCTTCAGCATTATTTAATATTTTAAAATGTACAAGGTTATTTCACAGTATTCTGGCCTTGTGAAAATGTAAATATAATAGGATCATCTACTTAAGTTATTGATGTCACACGCCAATGCATCCACCTTATAAACCAATAGTTATGTCCAGTGAAACAATAGTAAGTACGAGAACAGTACAGAGATTTTAACCTTGAATACAAGGCACACCTTGGTTTGACTTTTTCCTTCAGGTGCTGTACCGACTGCATGGTCACCTCGTTGCTTATTTTTTATTTCATACCAGAGGCATGCTATCACATAAAATAATGTGATAGATCAGGGAGCATGTCTCTGGAGCCCACTGAGGAAACATCTTGTCCACTCGTGCTTAACAGTTACAACAAAACCAATGTACAATATATTACAATTATTAGACATTTACATGGTCCATGACTCATCCAGCTGCTCTGTTTTGCTAGAAGAACAAAACATTTTCTACATGCGATTAATTCCAAAAATGATGCTTAAAAACAGAGTTCTCATCTCTAGAAAAAGAGATAATCTGACACTGTTAAGGCAGTATCACAAAGGAAAAACCAATTGAATGAAAAACTGTGGGCAGGATGGGCCAACAAACACTCACTAAATTTCTCATATAAGATCCCCTTGGACTATAACAGGAACAGAATTTATACCATAACAAACTTTTCCAAGTATACTTAATGTCACAGTCGTCACCCCTCCTCTAGAGGGTGCTCCCATCTTTCTTGTATTATTTACTTTCATTACGTGCACCTGTCCCTTGTTCCCCTACATGAATACAAATAAATACATTAGTATTTAAGTCTGGCATCTCTGTGGTTCCGAGCTCAGTTTTGGAAGACAGACGCCTGGAAGCCCGCCTACCACCGGGTCCAGGAGTGGCCCGAGGGCATAGGTTTCAGCAGGGCGTCCTGACCTCTAGGTCCGGGGCTCGGAGCACCTAGACCCGCTATACTTTTATTCCTCCATGTTCCTGGTTCCAGTTCCCTCTTCCCTGGTTTTTAATTGTTCGTCTCGGATGGATCTACTGGCCTTTTGATTTTTGGACTGTGACTCTGCAACCCTATTGGACCTCCTTTAGGTTCATTCGCCTGCACTCCCCCCACGCGCCGGATCACTTCAAGTCACCGCCCCGTCTGTCATCCCAAACTTTCCCTGCTTACCTAACATCATTCTCCAGACACTTCCAGATTATACCGTCTCGCATAGGATCTTTGCCAATGCATTTCACCGGAGTTGGATTCGGCTCCCATGACAGAAAACTGATCCTACTAAGACCCCGCGGACGGTAATCTGGAAGTCTGGGACTCCATCTGATTTTTTTCTCTTTGGACTCTCTGGGATTTGGTTATTCTTTTGTCTACCTCACTTTGGGATTTTTTTTTGTCTAGGGCCTCAGGGCTACCCTCGAAAAAGGGGTTCTGTCACGGTCGTCACCCCTCCTCTAAAGGACCGTCTTTTCTGTTGGTAATGTGTGTCTTCCATGTCATATTGTTGTATTGGACTGTGCTGTAAAACAAATTTTTCCCAGAGAATAATAAACCTTGAACTTTTCTACAGAATACAGTACTCTAGAAAAGGACACAAATCTTTGTTGAATAATCAAGCATGCACCATAAGAAAATGTATTTTGTTGGTATATATATACTTTTAGATTTTATTGAAAGGGGCATATAAAAATGAATGTATACTTCATACTAAACTGCTACAAATGTATCCCATGAGTCTTTAAAATTGTATATATTCATCCTAATTTTTTGCTAATAGATTGTGAAAAGAGGTTAGATATTGCTCAGGCTTTTAGAAACTACAAAGTTAAGACAATTTAATGAGGAAGAAAACACATCATGAAATGCTTCCAATGAATATAAATAATAATAAATAATGGGTGGGGGTGAAGTTAACAGTTTTTTGCTGAGCAGCAGATTTACAATTCTATCTTAAAATAAGAGAAAACCTTTGGAAAATAATGAACTAGCAAAATTACCTTTTAATTTTTAATGTACTGTATTATGTAACATAATGACCTTGCAAATTTTACCATAACATCCACCTTACAAATATTACATATTAAAGGACAAGCTCTTATTCTAAAATATTCTCGACAAAAATCTTCAAAGCAAAATCCTGGATAATATTAAAAATTTCAATCTTCCAATGACAGCAAATTCAAAACCACTGGTGATTGCTAAACGGGTCAAAGTTTTGTTTCCATCCAACAGCTTATGATTTAAAAGACAATTAAAAGATAATTGATAGTGCATTCTGTAAATTGGATTGCTATTTAATTAATAGGGTCCAAATGTATTTTTTTTGCATTTATTTCTAACTGTAAAGAACATTGTTAATCAATAAAAAGTGTTTCTGTTGTTGGAAAAGTGAGTGTAAAAACATTGCTAAAGAACAGTACAATGTAGGTTATAAATACACATTGTCAAAACACAGTTAAAGAAAATGTACAATGTTTGTATTGTAATAAGAAAGTGGAAAAGATGTAAAAAAAAGAAAATATGAAGTTCTAAAGGGGTGTCAAATGTACGCGTTTTATTTTCATGACAATGTGTATATTGTTTTTTATTGCAGGAGAAAACTCAAAGACTTAACATTGTTCAGAATGTCTCCTGGGAGCTTATTCAGATCACCTGGTTCAGCTGTTCCAAAAACATTTTCAGTTCAGGTCTGGGACATGTCTTTAAACGACAATGACTGGAACTGCAATTTTCTGAGTGCTGCCAGGAATAGGAAGTAACAGCAATCCCTGTGACTTACTGGGTGGCATTGAGATTGTGGATTATCAGATAAACCTGCATCACTCCTCCAACGGCTGCCACATGCAAAGTGGGATTTGCATTGTGTAAAATGATGGAGGACACTAAAAGGAGTACAGTCTTCACCCACCATGTTGTCATTATAGCGCTATTGTTGTGAGTCACGTTGATTAAGAATTCAGAATTTAGGGGTACGAACACAAAAATCATTGCCCATTTTAAAATGTTAAAAATACTCAACTGAGACACGAGATGTGTGCAAGAGTGCAGTTGCTTCATACATCATGGACATTCTTGTCTGAGCTACATTGCCCAGAAAGCTATGGGGTCCCTAGTCCCCAGTGACCCAAGTTAACCTTGCTGTACCACTAATGGACAAGTGATAATTTAAAGACCAGGTGGAGGCTTTCTGGATCAGTTCATATCTGCTGTGAGGAGACAGAGTGCAGAGCCTCTGATTTGAAAACTACACCAGAGGGAAAGAGGGATGGAAACCATGGACTTCTCAAGCAACTACTGAACATGGGTAAGTTAAGAGAAGTCTGAGTGAGAGACTTCTGTTTTGAGTTGAAGATGATAAGACAAATTGATAAGAATTTGAATTTGATAAGACAAGTACTTTATATGGGTATTTATTTTATTGGCTTTATAATTTATAATTCTAGCCTCAGACATGTGGAGTATTTGTAACAATACATTTGTGAGTCAAAAGACAAAAAACTTGGAAATTAACCTTTGAGAGGTTTCACGTGAATTGTTCATTAATAGGCATTCATACAGACATGCCTTAAATCAATTTGTGTATAACAGATAATCACATTCTAAAACTATGACTGTACATGGTATTAAAATCTGTTGCAAAAACAAAGAAAACGATGTAATAGACACTTAAAGAACTGAATCAATCTACTGTATCAGTCATGAGGGTGAGAGTGCTGTCCTAACATATGGCCCTAAATTCAGTTTTAATTATCCATTTTATGGATGGCCTTGCATTACCGTTTCCCCAATTCACGGGTGCCCATATAGGGTGTTAAGGTTGCACAATGCTGCCTTGCAGAACTGGGGCCCTGAGTTTGAATCAGGACCTGGGGTGCTAACTGCGAGGATTTTCTATGTTCTTCCTGTTTTTTCATGGGTTTCCTCCAGGTGCTCTATTTTCTCCCACAGTCCAAAATACATTTTGGCAGGTTAATTGGCTTCTGGGCAAACTGCCCCTTTTGTGAGTGTATGGGTATCTGTGTGCCCTGCAACGGACTGGCGTCCAGTCTGGGGTGCTCTCCGCCTAGCGCCCGTTGCTTGCCATGGTTTCCCATTGGTTTCCTCCAGTACAATTAGTAGAATGCCTTGGAGATGTGTTTATTATTAATACTTCTAGCACCTGAATCACTTCTGCCTCTTCTGTGCCAGTACTATTTAATACAGAATGTTGTGTTACTGCCTGTTCAGATATGTAGTTTGCTTTGTCTTTAGTGGAAACCTCAGTAAAATTCTCATTTACTTCCTCAGAAAAAACATTTCTTTTTCGTGGTCTAGAAGTTTGTTCTTATTGGTCTAGACACACATTTTTATTCTTATCTTTTCTTGGCAGCTCTAAAACTCTTTTTAACCTGTGTTTGTACATGCCACTGTGTATTGTTTTTTCTTTAATTGGATAAATTGTATAATGTGTTTTATTTTTCCTGATTGTTAAACCATTTGGGATACTGGTTTTAAATCTCTTTAAGCAGAAATTTGCTGTCCCCTTCTATCTATTCAGCAAACATTCCATATTGGTCCTGTTCTACTCTACTTTTTATAAATAAAATAATTTACTTTCACCAGTCATTAACAGTCTACAAGTCCAGTTTCTATTGATTGCAGACATTATTTTAGGATTTTCACATTCAGAATATTAAAGCCTGTCTTTAAAAATGCTTCTTCGTTGGCACTTAAATTCTTATTTTAACTATACAGTGTTGATTTATAGTCCGATCCTTATAGGTTCCAAATACTTTGATTTCTCTAAACTATGTTGTTCAACCTGAAAACTCTTTTTGATAAAAGGACTACACATCCCTGCTTTCTTTCTTGTCTCTCTAGAGCTGTCTATCAATGTATGTTTGATTCATTCCCATCAGTTTTATGCCATTTTAAGCCATGTTTCAGTGATTCCAATAATATCTTAATTGACTATTAATGCAGTAGGTTCTATCTCATGCATTGAGTTTCTAATGTTCTTAGTATTTAGGTATAAGAAGTAATTACATTGTGCTTTGTACAAAACTGTGTATTGTAGAGGAGATAAAAAATTATCAGTCTAACTTTTATATCAAAATTAGTCAGTACTGATTTGAGGTAAATTTGATGACTTGATAATAATCTATAAAGGCAGCCATTCAAAAAAGACCAAATTTGTGATTAACACAAGAACAGAAAAGATTGATGATGACTGAAGGTGAAAAACATGTTCCACCAGAGGAAGGAGATGTTCTGTTTTTCAGTCAGGAGAATAATACAGAAAAACCAGATAAAGATTTGCGAGGGACAAAATTTTTCTTGGCAGTCACTACACTGTCCGGCACTTTCACATCCATCAATCATTTCCAGACTAGTGTCCACATAACTGTAGCTCACCATCTGCATAAAAATGCCTGCATGCTTAGATACAATACAGGTGTAACAACTAAGTAGTAACATCATCAAATATCTGAGGTGGCAGGTGAGAGACCGGCAGATTTTTTCTTCATCATGAATGACATTGTGCTCTTGACTGTCCTAGCAGAAGACAATGTGTTTGAGAAGTCGTTCTGAGCATTATTTTTTCCAATGTTATTTCTTTTCACTTCCACAAAAATATAATCAATTAAAAGGCCCTCAATGAATGGGTTATACAAAAAAAGAAACAAAAGGGTGACCTAAACGCATTCTAAACACCTTAGCATGCCATGTGGCTGAGCAGACCCAAGAAGCATGATGTTATGACTACCCTGACACACCCAATCCTCTCTCAGGCCAGGTATACAAAGACCCCGTGGCATAAACAATCAGATTTAAACTATCACTGGCCTTTAACAACTGTTTTCAAATTAAATACAATAGGAGTTCACTCTTGAGATTGTTTCCCACATCTTATCTATACTGTAAACTTTACTGAAAAAATCTAAATATCAGAACTAAATATATTAGAACACAATATCAGTACAGTAAACATCTCCTAAGTTACAGGTAATTTTTCCAATCATAAGCATATCAAAGTATGATTTAACCAATATTTCTTCTGATACAACCTCAACCTTTTTCAATTTAGACCAACCAATATTTTACACATTTTACACTGTATACAAGCAACTCGAATAATCTTTTTTGAGATTTGTTTCCTTAGTTAGAACATATCAAAATAGTATAACATATCTTGGGATCCTATGATATTATTTTAAATCCAGTTAAACATGAAACAATCTTTAATACTATAACCCAATATTTTATTAACCATTTGCAAATCATATGTATAAAATGACAACTCCCCTTTTTACGATGCTAACGCAAGTCTGATACTGTGAAGACATTAACTGTAAATTGAATTTGTTTATTATGCCTAGAATTAGACACTTTGTACATGTCTTCCCAGATCCTATTTCACTTTTCAAGCCCCAAATGTTCATCTAGGTCCATTTCTCACTTTAACTCAACTGCATGATGTATTGATATTCCAGAGTTATTAATGATTTGATGTAGTAACTGACTACATACTGTATGTATTAGTTTTAAATATCCCGTAATTTATTCCTCTATTGCTATACTATTAGGTGAATCATTTTTGCTCCTGATACTTTTTAGGAGTATGCCCTGAGTTAATCTTTATTTGCAATTCATTTTTAAATTGTTTAAAAGAACTTTATCATATAAGAGATTGTGACTGTAGCTTTAACTTCCCAGTCCTCATTAACAAAGAGTTTTCCATTCTTGAAAATACCACCATTCATCCAAAGCAGTGCACAAGGAGCTGCAATCCAGAGAAACCTACTGTATAATTGAATAAAAATCAGAGGCATTTCCAAAGAAAACTAACTTCCCTTGTTTTGGAAAGTTATTTACTTCTTATTGTCCAGATAAAAAAAAAAGTATATTCAGTCTGAATTACATTGAAACATTGTGTCCATATTTCTCCAGCATGAACAGTGCATACAGTTTTAAAACTACAGAGTATTTTACAGGCCATGGTATTATTACACTGCTTCAGCTAAGCACATCTTATTATTTTAAAATTACACATACAAGATTATACCGGAGGAGATTTTGATGCATCAACTGTTTTCAGTAACTCATTTGTGTAACCATGGGTGACAGCACAAATGGTATCACAAAACTGTTTATTACAGATGATGCCAAATTGCATCAACATATCAAGGTTTAACAAGTGTGTAAAAATGGACTATCAATCACACAAAAACAAAAGTCTTGTTTAATTTGCTTGGGGTGTTAAGAAAACCACCCTAAGCAGTCTCCCGTATTGTAACGAACAGTTCTTTCCGGACCCTATGCGGACGACACAATCCGAAGAAGTGGGGAAACACTGGGGAAACGTCATGCAGGAATACGGGGCTGAAGACAGGGGGGCGTGTCCAAGGTGCGCTGGTGCACGGGGAGGTGTGGCCGAGGCGAACAATCCAAAAGAGTAGTCCTTAGAGAGTGTCCAAAACACAAGGGTAAATCCAAAACCAGGAGATCCATCAAAACGCGGAATTAAAACCAGAGGCCGGGTCGGAACCGCCGGACAGGGAACAGGAACGGGAACCGAGATTAAAACCAGGCGCTTCCAGGTCCCGGACTCTCACGATACGGAAATCAGATGCAGAGCCCGGATGAGCGTCAGCGCCTGGCTTTTAAGGTGGGCTGGGAATAGGAAACAGGTGCGAAGAATAAAGTCTCAAGTGAAAGGGCTGGAGCACCCTTAAGGAGGGGGGACTATAATCGTGACACGTATATTCTTGCTCAAACGTGATTTCCTTTGTTTCTCAACCAATGAAAATATTTCAAGGAAGAAAGCCAAAACAAGAAAGTAATCCTTAATCCTGCAGAGTTGAGAGGGGTACAAACATAGTTGAAAAATTAGGTCTTGGAATAACACAGTCTTTTTTCTCTGAACCTATCAAATAGCTAATAATCTACTCAGCAGCCGGTAACAATGTATTATGACTGTATCAGTTGTGGATGGAGTATATCCTGCATTATAGCTGCAAAGATAAATATAAACACACCTACCCACTCAATATGTTCCAACTCATTCTCTCATGTTACAAATTATGGCTTTTTTCCTATTTAAAAGCATCCTTAATTGTCTGGGACTAGAGTCTGCTATTATATGTCTATCTCTGTCTGTGAAGCCCAATTCCATAATGAGATTAGACATTAATACTGATTTTTTTTTTACCCCCTGAGAATACTGTTTAATTTTACATTGAAACAATTCCCCAGCTTTGATGTAGTAAAGTCTGAATGTGAAATATATTTAGAAAAGCAACCTTATATAATGGTAAAAAGTCTATAAAGTCGACAATGAAAATGGATCTTTTGCTTAATTGGTTTGTAACCGAACTGTATCAGGCTCATGGGTTTTATTTCATTACCAGTGCATTTTATTGTAATGTCAAAAAAATTATTCATCCATTGTTTTTTCACTCTTTTAAAACAGTTTAGGTTTTAAGCTGGCAAAGCAATAATGATGATTATGAAAGAGAACACAAGCATATTTTAAGCTATTTCATTTTTTTTTCTTTAGGCCACATAGTCCTTTCCTCATTCATAGCATACAGGTTTGTAAATTACTGTTATTTATGTAGAGAGGAACAGTGCTTATTAAATATGGCCTTTCCATAAATTGATTGCAAGACACTCTAAAACCTTCCACATCAGTAATTTTCCTAAATACTCTTATTAAGTAAGCAATCATAACTGTCATTTGAAAAGTAGCCTGTGTTTTTAAGGATGCTTTAATTATAGGTGTATTTTTAATATTTCATGCAGATATTTAAGACTTTATCTAGGTAATAAGTGGGTGGTGTACCCTTTTACCCTTTTAGTTAGTGAACAATCTTTTCAAACAGCTGGTTCTTACCATTATCATTTTTTTAAGCAAGCAACCAGCGCCATTATGAGAGCCTATATTTATATGTCACATAGGGCTGGCCTTGTTTTTGCTATAGTGTCTTTTCATACATCAAATGAAAGTTGTGTTTAAGTTGTCTCATTGTGTTTTAGCCAATGGAATTTAATCAAGTAATCATTGGCTTCTACAATGACTCCACAGAGAGAAAAGACAGTCACATGGACACAATTGTTGTTTTATACATGCATATTGATGTCAGCTGAAATCTATGCGGATGATTGCATTTGAGATGCAACATTCTTCTCTTGATTCAAGTCTCCAGAGCAACAGTTCAAAATCCTACCTCCATGTCACTGACCCAGGGACTTTGCACTACAGTCTCACATAAAAATAAGTTCTTGCAAAGCTCGGGTGCATTTTTCTGTCCAGTGACACAGTACGATAAAGAAACACACGTTTTGAAATGGAAAGAAAAATAAAACATAAGTAAAACACTGGTTACAAACAAGAGGTTGATCTTCTCCCATTGCTCATATAATGAAGCAATAGATTGATGTAAGTATCTCATTCAGTCATTTCTTGAAGGATTTCAGACTGCAGACACCCATTCTCTTCTGTGCTTCCTACTTTCTATTCTGAATAATTTCCATTTATTGTATGAAATACTCCAACTGGTTGCTTTTTTATAATATTTTCAGTTTTCAATCCTGATACGAGTTAAGTTTTTTAAAAGTGAAGTTTTTTTTTCCTGTATTTCTACTCTAGCACAATCACTTTATGACAAATACCTTGTTGTAGCAACTGTGTATGCAATCTGTTTTGATACACTTCATAATGAAATTAAATCAATACTTTAGGTTTCCAAAACATGGTGCAACCTATTGAAATGCAAAATAACTTTATTTTTTAGTTTATAGGTAATTTGGTATAGAACTTTAAATTGTAAATTTGTTTTTCTTTCCAAGATTATATGATCAAATAATAAGTTTGGCATTATTAAACAACAAACAATACATTTACAAATACAAAAACAAAAATAACCATGTCTTTCAAAATATAGCTTCCATGTTGTTGGTGAGAAAGTTCAGCCTCTTTTAACTGACAATATGTGACAGGTGATTTTTGTGTGAGCTAGTTACTGAATTACAGTTTGCAGAAATGGGAGAGCGAGAGAAATAATTCATATATTTAGGGCTGCTATCATTCCGCAGCAGAGCCTTTCTTGCATACTGTACACTAATTGTGAAACCGATATTGTGTGGGCGACTCAAAGACTTGTACCTGTTCTGAAGACAGGGATTCAATGTGAAAAAGAGATGTGCTTATAACAGTTATTAAGTGTTCCCTTTTTAAATGAGTATTAAAATCTTGCAGACAGTGCATCCTTTCTGAGCTGAAAAGCCGGCAATTACAAGTAAATGGAAAATCAGCCTGGCCCTGATAAGGAGAAATGATAATACTCTTGCGAGAGGTTTCTTTTTAATAGAGAACATTTGTTTGCTGCAAAGAAGAGCTGGGATGTTTAAAGAAAGAGGTTTAAATAGCAGATGAAAGCAAACTCCATAAATATAAAAATAACCCCACAGCTCCACATTCCTATTATCTTACTTTTGTTATAAAGTCATTACCTATTTTTTTATGCTAGAGAAATTTCCCCTGCAGAGCAGCAACAGCTTTTCAGTTCCATAAATCTTTATCTGTATCACTGTACGGCAGAAGGTGCAGTATAATGTGGTGTAGAAAATATTTGTTCACTTGTTCATTTTTTCTACCCATAATCTGTATGCCCATTAGATTTACAGTAAATTTTAACTTCCAAGTGTCTTTACATGAGTAACAATGTGAAATTATGCTGAGTTACTGTATATCTACACCTTTTGCAAAGATTTAGCTGCAAGGTGAAGATGGGATGGAGAAGGGATGGGAAGGGAGGCGCTTCAGTTCAGTATATATAGCTAATTTAGTTATGATGGCGATTAGATACAACTGTGTGAGACTGAACTGTTGTTGCAATCCTTACCGAACTTCCATTTCTTCACATCTGGATATGGAGTCTTTCTGAAGATTTTGTTTTTATAAGAAACAAAACAAAAACAAAGAACAAAACAAAGAATCACCCGGTGGATCATGTATGTTTAGTCGTTATTGACTTCATAAGCCTTGGTAAGGCCTCATTAAATGTTCTTGGCTTGTTGTTTTTGCTCTCTCAGACGTGGACAATTTTTAAATCATGTCAAAATAACTGTTGCATACAGTATAAAACCTCTTAGTCAATTTTGACAATTTTAGGTGTCACTTCATTCATTGACCAATAAATGGTTAATAAAGTAGTTAAGATATTTTGAGCCATGACACATACAGTATAAGCATGGTAATATGCAAATAATTTTATGGAGATATTGTGCTTTGTGTTGTTGATATACTTGTCATTGAAGTATATAACTGCATTTATAACATAACAATAACATATTTGTAGACTTTACATTATTTATTAACAACTGTTATAAAGCATTAATACTGTATTTTTAAGCAACACCTACAGATACTGAGAGGCATTAAAAATACAGCAAAGTCTATGGTTCGAATGCTAAATTGTAGCGTATTAATGCCTCTTAAGTTTATAAAGCATTACAATCTTTTATCTAATCACTTAGGCCTATGCTATGCTAACAAGCCTCTCAGTTCATTAGGCCTAGCCTACCGAAGACAAGTGAGATGAGGTTTACTTTTTTATATAGCACAGGCCACATTTATGTACAGTGTAGATCGCAAACACATGGTAGCGCTCAACATTAATGGTTGCACATTCTGTTTATATTTTTATAACCTGTAATATTGAAATAGATAATTCATAGAATGTCAATTACTGGGTACAATTTATTCTGTGTTAATGGTTAACTTCATGTATATTTATAATACTCATTTTTCTCATATATAAATGTTTATTAATACACATTTGAGTGTTAATAGCTTGTTTATTATCCACCCTTACCATTTCATTTGCATGCTCACAAAGGGTAAATAATGATAAATGGACAAATGGACATTGTATTTTATCATTAGCACACTACAACAAACAAACCAAGGCACCTGGATCAGGCCACCATTCCAAACTAAGTTAACAGACAAGCAGGTAACTTTCAGATTTCAAATGCTCAGGGATATCAAAAAGATAAGACTTGCTTGACAGTTTGTTTATACAGTAACTGTGATAAAAAAGTCTCATCAAACTGATTTTTTGAGGGATGCTGAAGGTTTAGCAAGAATGCTATAACAAACTAGGGATGTAGACAGAAATTACCACATTTATCCATGACTGTTATTTGTTCATGTACATGAAATTCAGGCATGAGAGAATTGCATATCTCTGCAGCAATAAATAAGATCATTGTCACAAATGTCTTTCTCACTGTAGCAAATCCATGATTTAATTCTTTATGGTTCCTCAAGGTCTTCATGCTTAATGAGATTTAATTAAATGTGTTTTCTGAAACAATTCCATTTGAGGGCTATTTTAGATCCATGCATTGGTATATGAGGAATTAAGTTAGAAAGTAAACTTTGTAAAATGTTATGCCTTAAAGGGGAACTGCAATGCTATATTCATATTTCGGAGTTAGAAAGAATCAGCATTGATGAGTGCATTTCAAACTACAATAAAAGTAAAATGTTCACAGTAACTTGTAAAACTTCCAATTTGCACAAAACAAAAATAGATTAAATTTCCAGGTATGCGCAGCGCCATGATCTGCGATTTAGAACGAGGCAACAAAACTCCCTGTGTCATGTATGGCCCAATGAAATTTTAAACAAGTAGGCTTGTGAATATGTCTCTTTAAATCCAATAGAAGTATGACTTTCGATTTCAACACAGTTTGGCCAACAAATGCTATGCAGTGAAGTGCTGAATGCAGAGAACAGAACTGTAGTTAACCATAGAACAGAGCAGAACCATAGAAGAAAATATACATCAGTGTGCTTTCCTCTGACACAAATTTTGACACACATTCTAGATGGCTGCATATGTATAGTGCTTAACTACAAACTAACACTTTTAGTAATTCTCTACAATGTGATACTCAATGAAAGGTCTTTGGCATACAAAAAAAAATATTACCTTGGTTTATTTACTGCATTATTTTGAGCAGGGCTAGCCTATTGTTTTCTTGGAAAGCTCCCACTCTTGCCATTTCTAACATTTTTCTTACTTTCTGCTTCCTGAGAAAGCCTTGTTACTGTAGTTAGTGTGCTGTTTGTGCTCTATGCTATACCCCGAACTGCACAACAAAAAATGGGTTGCAAAATGCAGTGGGTTGCATATGACTGAAATCAACCTCCATCTGCCGGGTGAAGAGCAAACTGTTATGGGTCTGTTCAGTGCCATTTTTCTTGGGACATTTGCACTTCAAAGTTCCACTACTTTCAACATCTTAATGTCCAGGTTCCTGAGTTTGGGGTACTCATGATGATATTAAATCACAATGAATGTGGCACTATTATTGGCATAAAAAAGTATCAATGGCATAAAAAAGTGCATAAGTTAACACTTGGCACATCCACTGTGACTGGGTAGAATCATATGGTTAGTACCAGCAAGAGTAGGCAGGGTATTTTTATGTATTAATTTCAGTCAAGCACTGCTTTCTGGAATGCTGCAAGTCACAGAGCTTAATTGAAAGGAGTGGAAACTTATTCTTGGTAATCTGCAAATAACACACTGCTATGCTTCTAAACCATTAAGAAAAAAAGCATAGAAGCCATTATTGTACAAACATACTTTTAAGCTCCCTGGTTACCAAGTGCTGGGCCATGAAATTCAGATTTTTTGCAAAGTGCATGCGTTTCCATGAACTGATGCGATCACAATAACCATGTCAGCTCTACTTCTCTTCCAATTATTTTCTAATAAAAATAAACTGAAACTGGGGGTCTCTAGAGACCTGTAAAAGCTCCCTTCTCACTTTTCCTCTCACAGTGCTGCTAGCAGCAGAGACAGATGAAATCCAAGATCAAGCAGTCACAAACAATCAAGTATGTAAGATCACAGTGCCCCCGGTCGCATTGAAAAGCAGGTTGTTGGTGACTGATGGATGAATGTTTAGAGTCAAAAGACACACTTAGCTGTTGTCTGAGTTTTGTGAGGACAACAGAAACAAAAAGGTTTAAGGTTTCATTATTTAACATGTTGCTTACCATGTTGTGCTCCACGCCACACACAAAAAAGTTAAACCTTAAATTGTGTCACAATGGCATGTTAAACTGAAGTGTTGTTGACACTCTTTCATTATAAAGATGTATTGCAGCTCTGCAAGCTCATAAATGTCAGTATTCATATGGATAATCTGTGAATTTGTGTGATTGCACTTAACAAAGCATTTCCCTAATTTGAAACTGATCTAGTCCCAAGGGAAATTCAAATACATTTTCTTTACTTCAGATAGTTAATTAAACAGATGTTGTAAGGGGAGATCATCAACTTTACTTCAGTACTTGGCAAGGAAGCTTTATCACTTTCTACATAATCAGAAGCAATTTAAAGAACTTGAATGACAAGGGATCAATGTTGTCTTATTTTGTAAAATAAACTCAGCATTATGCAGCATTGATCTACTACTGAAGGGTATAATTTTCCACAGCATATATTTATTTTCTAAAGTTTGGATCTAACTTTGTTAATACACAGTATTTAAACACTTTTTCAGTTAAACTCCCTTATAATAATTCTGATCGTCTGATAGGTCAATCCTAAAGTAAATTGTTATTCTTAATAAACTAATATTAATCTTTCCTATAGTGACATAAGTGTTCACTGGCATATAATTGTTATGATATGTATTGCTGTGATAAGATTACCCTCTTTAGAATCAGCTCTAGCCTTTAACTAGTTTTTTTTTGTCATGCATAATAAGTTGTTTGACTAGCCTGAAAGAAGGTCATATAAAAAAACAAAGGGACAAAAAACATAATGTGATGAAGAGAAGAATCCTAATTTTTTAGATAATATGAGACATTATTTTGAAATGCTTTAATTAGTTATACTCAACTTGCATGTAAAAGGGTTATGTTTTCATCATGGAAAAAATCCAAAAATGCATCATTATATTTTTCTTATTAAGATTTTTTTTAGGTGTATTTAATATTATCTCCAACTGCAAAATAACAAAGAAATATGTCTGGTTCTGTCTTGCAGTGACAACATTCAATTCTCCAGGGGACACGTACAGAATGGATGCTAATGGGCCTATTTATTTTATAAGCGCCATTGACCACAAAACTCTGGGTACTATTTCTAGGACCTTTGGTGTTTATACTTCATTACACATTTATGCATAATTATACACAGTCATTGATTGCCTATACTTATTAAAAAGAGTTGAATTAAAAAAAATACTATATGTAAATAGGAAGATGGAAGACAGAATGTCAGAATATTACTGTAAAACAAAATATTTTGAATTTTATTTCTGTCATTGATTTAGCACATTGGTAATCCATCCATCCATTTTCAAACTGCTTTGTACGGGGTAGTTAGGGAACCAGAGCCAGTAAGCAATGGATGCGAGGTAGGATACACCCTGGACAGGGCACCAGTCCTACGAATGGCACATACAAACACAGATAAGCACAGACCTACACCAGGGCCAATTTTCCCAGAAGCCCATTAACCTACAAGTATGTATTTGGACCGTAGGAGGAGAAAGGAGCAATTGGAGAAAGCCCACAAGAACACGGGGAGAACATTCAAACTTCATGCAGTTAGCAACACAGGTCTGGAATTGAACTCAGGGCTCCAGTGCTGTGAGACAGAAGCATATTGGTTATAATATTACTTTGCATATTAATAGTGTACATAGTGGTAGTACATTCATAGTGTATTCTATGAATTACATAGTCCATTTTAATAGCACATTCAAATTGGTAATACATTGCAAGTACTACCAATTACTGGTAAAAAAAATGGAATGGGAAGCCAGTTTCCTACTCTAAGTACTGTTGGTGGACCAGTTGGTGGTACTCTTTCCCCTGGACCAGTGCTGTAGGAAGTGGTATCCTTTAGACCTTTTCGATAAGATGCTTAACTGATAAGATGATCTAACTTCTTATTAATAAAAATCCACAGGTATTATTTATAAGAGTAGAAGTGTTTGTTTTTTTTCGGTGTCCTGGCTAAATTCTGCCAACCCACTGCATAACCTGGCCCACCTAAAGTTCTCAACGTCCAAATGGTAAACCATTTTCTTTGCTTCATTACTTAATGTGCTGTCTAGCTGGGTTGCTGGAACAGAATGCTAAACTTCAGTGGGTAGATGAAGTGGGATCCCCCTATATGTAAAGAGCTTTGGAATCATCCAGAATAAAACCATATTAATGCAAGGGGTTTTGAATTTATTCAAAATATCAGTTATAACTTATATTAAATAGAGTGGTTCTATTTTCCAGTACTATAATGCACTTATTTATTTTTACATTTAAAGCTACATAAGAAAGCTTGGACTTGTTATTTCTTTTTCTTGGAATACAATTATTTAAGGAATTATTAATACTATTAAGTGTTGCCTTTCTGGCCAAGATGAGGTGACCAGAATGTCCAGCATTACAATCATGGAATGGCCCAGATAAACTACTCAATGCAACTGTTTTACATTGACTTCAATTAGCCATTCCTCTGGTATCACCATCCCTCATTCTTATCACCCTTTACAACAAGGGCAACACCAATCTCTCGGTGTCTTTTCACCAAACCAAAGAAATGTGTTTGTTGTGAAGTGGAGATGAGGATGTTTCTTTGTAAAGCTTCTAAACTGAAGTCTCAGCACGTTAATTGTGACCTCTTTAAACCATAAATGAAACAAGCAAGTAGTTATATTGCGGAGTTTAAAATGAACTCAAGTGGAAAAATTCTAAAAGATTTTTTGGCGTAATCTCAAACAGTCCTTTATCAGTCATACTATCTTCTGGCATAAAAGAAAACTAGAGAAGATCTACCTGGTCACTGTTTTTTGTGTGTAGCCAATATTTCATCATTCTCTTTTATATACTGAGAGTCTAAGGCCCAGTTACTGTAGGCGTGTCTCACAATTCCACATGTCTGCTATGAACAGTGTGGTAATTAATGAGTGCCATCACAAGTAGGAGCTTTGATTTAGGAGGAAGCTCAAAGACAATGCAAGAAATTGGGAACCACTGGCCATTCAATAATAATTAATATTAATTGCTTACACTTATATAGTGCTTTTCTGGACACTCCAATCAAAGCGCTTTACAGGTAATGGGGACTCCCCTCCACCACCACCAATGTGCAGCATCCACCTGGAAGATGCGACGGCAGCCATAGTGTGTCAGAATGCTCACCACACATCAGTGGGGAGGAGAGCAGAGTAATGAAGCCAATTCAGAGATGGGGTTTATAAGGAGGCCATGATTAGTAAGGGCCAATGGGAAATTTGGCCAGGATGCTGGGGTTGCACCCCTACTCTTTTCGAGAAACGCCCTGGGATTTTTAATGACCACAGAGAGTCAGGAGTCAATGCAAACTTAAAGTCAACATAGTCCCTGATGCCTGTTGTTTCACTACCCTTTTTCCCCACTCTGTGACACTATCTGTTGAAATGTGTCTGCACCATGTATTTCCATTCTCATAGTATTATTATGAACCAATTTGCACATTCTGAAAGCAAAACAAAAGCATAAAGAGCTTGCCACAAAAAAAAAAAAAACATTTTATCCACATTTCTGCTCTTCCAGCTCTTTGAAGTGCAACTGACAACATGAAAACAGGGCTTAAAATCCAACTATTTATATTCAGTGTGAGGCAAAACCTTAAATTAATTTAACATCAGCTGGATAAACTGAAAATGATGATAATTTCAGTTTCTGTGTATTAAAACCTGTAAGTTAGTTGAAGAGGAACTGCTTTTCAAGCTGTCTTCCTGGCTTTTCATTGGTTTTTTTTTGCAAATGAAAGTCGTCTCACACAGAATTTAAGAAATGTATATGCTTTGCTAGTAGCTAGATTCTAGATCCCAAACAACTAACACTAAGCAATGGTTTTGGAAAAAATGGAAAGGCTGAGAAAAGTAAAAAAGCTGCAACATGAAAAAAAACTACACCCATTGCTACCAAGCAACTTTCCCTGCTCAATACTTTTCCTTACTGCCTAATGGCCCGTTCTCAGAGTGTTGGGAGAGTCCCTTAGCCTGGAGGTCAGACTCAAGGTCTTTATATTCACTGACTTGGACTGGATAAGGCAATGACAATGACAGCAGGAAGCTTGGCTGAGCTCTGCAGATACTGGGCAAGGTGAAGTTATCTGAAGTATTTTTGACTTACTTCTCTCTTGTGTCATTATCATCAATACCCGTATCTCTTCATGTTGGCAACAGAACTGAGAATTTCTGTTTTATTATCACATTGAAAAAATAATCAAGCAGGTTGGGTTGTCAATGCTTCTCATTTCAGAAGACATGAACACCTTTAATGTCCTCTGGGCTTTCACAGCAGTAGTTCCCCGTGAATAAATACTTTCATATTGAGTTCTCATATTGAGTTGGGTCTCATCTTTTTTTTTTTTTACTTTGTGATGTACTTCATTTAAGTCTCAATTTCTTTTCAATTCAAACTGGTATCACTTGATGGGCTCAAATAAAGGAAGACATTTTTTGTTCAAATGTTGAGAGGGTTTTAAAAAAACCCATGCACATATATTAAATCCAAAGCTCTATTTGTACTCATAATTGCTTTACTAAGTATGACCACTGAATGATCTTTGCAATTTTAGATGTTGTTGTAAATCAACATGCTGTTCTATTATGATGCTAGATGGCAGCGACTGGCTAAATCATCTTAAATAAGAGATGTTTATTAGTAAGAGCTATTGCTAAAATTCAGAAAAGGTAATTACAGGGCTCTTCTTTAAAAGACAGGTCCTGAATCTAGACCACCTACTATCAAAATTGATTAGTGGAAAAAAAGCACAGACTACATCCAATTATAAAAAATAAAAATTTTCTGAAACAGCCGTGAGACAATACACTTACATATATGAATTATTTCAATCATATAGAAATAACAAGTGAACTGAAGTCATTTAGGTAGATTATTAGGAAGGTTGTTCCTCTATAGATATAACTAACTTTCCCACCTTTTGAAGAAAAAATCTTTTAGAAAGCCGACATGAGGCTACTTAACATTTTGTTTTTGTCCCATTGTCACATACAGTATAAGATTTTTTTTTCTGTGAATGTTGTCAACCTCTGTGATAAATGTGCGCTGCGTTTTAATTTTCAAGGCTTTGCCAGCTGTTTTCATTATCATATTATGATAATCTGTCAAAGCTGTGGATGTTTTTTGCAATTTAATCAAGTCTTTTTTTATCACAGTGAATGTGTCCCTTTGCCCAGCCAAGTGCAGGTGCAACGTCTTCTAGTTTTTGGCTCCAGCTAGGCTGGTGACCTTTACAACATCAGAATATTTATTTTGAATTGAATAAAAATTGCCACCTGTTTCTTATGTGGTGTTTCCATTGTGACACACAATAAAACGTAGCTTTCTACCATAATCTTTTCTTGACTGGTGTTACCAGTTTACTGTATATACAGCACAATGACATTATTGCTACTGGGTTACTCATATGTCTGTAAAGACCTGATAGAAATACATCGTGTATCTGTAGAAGAAATCAGAATCATGTTCTTTTTAATTTGCGTCTTTGTGTATGGGTGCTACAGAAGCTTTTCACAGACAATACATGTAAAATACATTACAAATGCCATTTTTTGTAAGATCTTTGCTTGGCAGCATGCCCAGATGAAAAAAAAACGTTTCCCAAGTGCTAAGTATTTATTAAAGGTTCTACATAAACAAATGTGAGATTGGCATATTCATTAAATTGTACTTAGGCTTTTGTAGAAATAATTTATTAAAACTTTTCATGAGTTCTTGTGGGGTATTTTACAGACAGGTTATACATTAAAACAGTGGCATATCAAACACAAGACTGTTTAAAATAAATTGTTAAAATTTTTATCACAATCTTGGGTTTTATGTAATTAATCCATGAGCAAACCTTAATTACCTTCTAGCATGTATCACTAATCTCCATTTCTCATTGGTTAGATACAAATTACACAATTGTGGGATTGCTGCAATTTTTTAAATGGCATTGATTGTTTTAGAGCTGTTTTAGGTGTTTAATGAATATGTAGAAAGCAGTACCAATTTTGCAATCAAATATAATCTACATGCTCGAACAAGTGCCACTTCTGACATTACTCTGGGATTAATAATTAAAGAATTAAAACACAAAGGTTCTGGGAGGCTCAATCAGTAAAGGTGCAGGTTGACTTCTAAGATCAGAGTTTGAGCTTTGGCTATGTCAAAAGCCAGCTGTGACCAGAATGTTGCTAAATGGTGGAACACAATTGGCTGAAAGCAGGTGACTGTAAAATGGTATAATATAGATTAGTGCTAGAACTCTGAGATACAATAAGAGACAGATGCCATTCTCTTTTGAAAGCTTTTCACATCACTCAGTGCATTCAAGTGTTGACAATGTAATGTACAGTAATTCATTTAGGGTTTAGATCATACAATTGCACATTCTAACAAGAAATCCTGAAAAAGAATAACTTTGAAAACATTTGAACTAGAACAGCAGGGGATAATTCAAAAATAATATGCCAAAGAAATCCACAGAACATAGATTTAGAAAAAGAACAGGAGGGAAAAATAAAACATTGAAGGACCAAGTACAGATGTATTGAACAGGGAGGGTAAGAAGTTGTTTTGGTTTTGGCTTGGATGAAGGAATTCTGACCAAGTAAGGGGAGTTAATGAGACCAGGCTGGTTTTCAGTTTGTTTGAAGATGAAAAACATTAAACAATTACTTTTAAACGTTTTAAAAAATAGGAAAAGAAATTACTTAAAAATAATTATAAATGTCCTGCCAAATTATATAATTCATTGGTAAGCACAGGTATAAAAAAGATTTTAGAAACCCAAAGGCAAAAGAATAAAATAATATTACAATGCAGGCTAATTAAAAAGTTTTTAGTGCAGGAAAGCACTAACAGTTTAATAAACATTTAATACTGTACTGATTTCTCTGCCTACCACACACAGCTGTGGTATTTTAAGGATTCAATGCACCACCTGGCACTTTAACAGAGTAGTGCAGTCCTGCATCAAACACCATGATTTGGTGCTGTCTGTGATACCACGGTGCTCATTCTAGATAGCTTCATCTACAAGTGTCTTTGAAATAAAAATAAGAAAAAGTGAAGAGAAAACCATATATTTTGAATGGATATTTTACTCAGCTGTTTAAAAAAAGAAATTAACAATATGCATCAGTCTGATTTACGACAAAGTTCTACATTAAATGAAAATGGCAGAATTGTTACAGGTCTTAAAAGCTCTTAAGTTAAAAACACGTTTAATGATACTCTACCAACTGTACAAAGGAAATGAGATGGATATTTTGTTACCAGCCTAACTTTTTTTCTTAAAAGTTTGGTAAGATCCCCAGATCAATAAGCTATTGACATACAAATGCACTACAGTAGATTTGGCCAACTTCCTCTTTTAATTTGTAAACTTTCTTATGTAATTCTCTTGCTTAAGATACTTGAATAAATTGTATGCGTAAATAATTTGATGTCATTGCAGTTCACTAAGAGATAACAGTTCTGGAACAAAGCATAACATAAAAAGCAAGGAATCTCAAAATATTAACTTTATATAAAAGTAAAAGGGAAAATATAGATTCACAAATTACAGATTTTTGTTTGCTACTTTGACACAATCTTTAATCAACATTACAGTTCCGTTTCTGAACTAACTCTGGGTTGGAAACATAAATAACAGAAACATGGGTATGTCTTAAAGTCAAGCATTTTGGTGGCTATTTAAAAGTCAAACAGGTTTACAAAATCAGAGTTCCAAAGATGTATGCATATGTAGCGGAGCTAGTTCAGATATGGTGATGTAAATGCAACATGGCTGACAGTTGACATTAATCACTCATCCCTGAATTTGACTCAAGTTTTTTGAAAATTTGTCGCAAAGTTTCCACAGCTCTTTTGCCATGCTCTAAATTTTGTGTTCTGAATCCTGCATTCCTGCCTCAAAGTTACAAGACACTACAAAGCCATAGCAGGTCGTCACAGATGCAATTATAATAAATAACACTCCTTGTTAGCAAACCTATTTCTTGGCTCAGTTCAAATTGCATTGACTTGCACCTGATTGCACTGAGTGATTGTCAGACGAGGATGCAATTTGAGTTGCTATTTCAAAAAATGTTATTAATGCCTGGCACTCTTGCGAAATAAAGAATACTTAAGAATAATTATAAATGATCACAGAGTCGTGGTGTTCAATCTGTTGTCATTGTGTGCAATTAAATCAACAAGAACATCTTGAATGCTCTAACAAATGTGTGCCGCACTAAGTCAAATGCAGCAATTAAAAGAAAATTAGTGAACAGCATGAATTTAAGCTTGTTTTAATAGCTTTTGAACCAGCAAATAAGAAGCGAATGGATGCATACCTTAGCAGGATACAGCAATTATCAACATGCATTCTGCATGATAAATTCTCTCCTCAATGCTGTTAAAGAAAAATATGTCATAACGAGAACTTGAGAAAAAATATACAAATATTCCCAGTTTAATCACTGGAAGATTAGTCATGTCTTACATCAGCTATGCTTAAACCTTTGATTGCACTGCATGTGACAGTAGGATAATTATTTCATGCAACTAATGAAAATTTTCATGAAAAAAAATATTGTGAGAACAGCAGAAAGTTGAAGGGTGTTAAAATTGGCAGTCTGGAGTGACTTGAAGGCTGTCACAATATATAAGCAAATCATTTCGAGCTCCAGGAATGCACAGTCAAACTTTTAAAATTGGGAGAAAGGGACCTGCACATTACCCCTTGCTTGTTGTTCTAGAAGCTCTGAACTCTGAACTAAACAAGAATGTTTCATTACTCACTTCTCTCGAGTCAGCTGCAGCTAATACTAGCTTTTGTTTTCCATTCATCAATCCATTCTCTCACTGCTCTCTCTTGGAAAGCATCACGGTGGTAACAATTTCCAGTGTGCCCCCAGGCCAGCTGAAAGATATAATCCCTCTAGCATGTCCTGAATCTCATCTGGAGTCTCTTCCCAGTGGGTCATGCTCAATACCATTTTTTTTTTTGTATTTTTGAGAACTTTGCTTAATGCAGTACAGTAATAATTAAATATCTTTATAAAAAACAATGGAACAATGTCTTCCAAATATCCATAGCCTTTTAATTGTGCAAATGATAGAAATTATAGTAGAACTTTCTAAGGGTTATAACAAGCTAAAAATGTCTGCATTTTTTGCATTTACTATTGAATATGAGCATTTCATATCTTATATACTGTAGGTACATTAGTGCCACTGTTTCTGTTCAAATTACATGTGTGATGTTCTGTCAAGCCATAGATGTAAAAGGTACTCAGTAGGACTTGTCCACCATTTTATTTGCTATTAGGATCACTATCTCAGGATTTCTTGTAATATGCTAGCATTACCAGTATTGATCTATGGGTATTTAAACATGTTTAACTTTATGATGATGATACCTCTGTTGCATTCAAATACTTCTATCCCTATATCTTATGTTACACACAAAATAACTTTAGTGATATCTCTGGATTTAAATAAACTGGTGAAAATCAGTTCTTATGCCTCTGAATCCTACTACTTTGATAACTTCCCCTCCACCTCATATTGCATTAAATGTATATTCCTCGGGTCTTATACGGTACCTGTATATTTGGGGTTCAAGATCCTCACTACTAGTTCAACTATTTGTGAAGAAAATGAGATGTGGTAGATTTCTTATTAACAAGTTTGATTGCCACCTACTTGTTGTTTTCTTGTTAATAAACTTACATGTGTTAAGGTTATGTATTTGTTATGTGTTTTAGATTATGTTAGTAATAAAAAGTGTTTAAAGTGGAAATATTCTAAAACATAACATAAATGTTGGTCTATATCTTTCATTAATTTAAATTCAGTAGCCTTTAAAATACTGGAGAATATGCTTGACTGGTAGTTGCCTTGTAAAGGCCCTCTAAATGGTAATGTACTTGGTGTTTAGCTTGTGCAGCTACTGTATAATGAACATTTAGACTTAGAAGAAGGCTCCACAGCAGAAACGTTTCGTTTTCTTTCTTCTCTTTTCAGCATTTAATAAATCTATTACTTGTTCTTTTGAAGCCTATGCATCCTGATATAGCTTCCCACCTGAATTACTATATGAACATGTATTGACTTCATTGTTCAAACAAAAAATGAACTACAATATAAACAAGACTGTAACTAAGAAATATATTCAAAAGTGGTCTTTTCTTACTGCATTCATCATCCTCTGTTCCATTCTCGGTGTTGAAGAAAACTCTTTACTCAGGGTCAGTATGGTTCAGCAGAGTCCTTTATTCATGCACATGGAAAGGATACAATCAAACAGATATGAGAGCAGCCTCTGATGATGATGTCAAAGGCAATGTGTTTTATACAGCAGGTTCGTAGTAGCATATCTCATTTTAAATTACCATATTAGGAGTTGTTTTCTCATACAAATACTTCTCTGTAACTGACCACTTTATTCTTAAGAAATGCAATTTTACCTTTTATTTGGTCGGAAGGAAGTATACAAATAGAATGTGTGAAGTTCAGCTAAACATTCTGTAGTTATAGCATTAGTACAAAAGATCAAATGATGTGCCTGCAATTTATTCCTTCTTACTCTCGCTAGGCAGAAAAGGCATGTTAGCAAGAACAAATAGTTACTATCTTGTACACTTATAAGGTAAATGCTCAAATTCTTCCTCATCGGCAAAGGCCAATGGACTGATTCTATGAACTGCACAGTGAGATAAGAGTATTCTTGGGATATAAATGTGGCTGAAAGAAAATGGAAATGTACTTCCTCAGAGTGCTGCAGAAATGTATAGCTATTATTACATTATCAATGCAACATTTTCAATGATATACTTTGTTTATTTAATTTTCTTGTCTATAAATTTTATATAAATACAATACAAGTTATCTTACCCTTAGAAATCTCCATTGAGTGTTCAAGTTTAGAATAAAATGTGTACATCGTTTTGTATTTCCACATTTTAGGTCATCCTAGGAAGTATAAATACTTTTGTTAATGTTCTGTATGTCCTAGAAACCAGCACATCACAACAATATTGTCATGGAATTTGGAAAGGTATGCCGTGGAATGAGAAGGAGAGCAGTAGAGACCCTATGCGTAGCGGTAAAAGGGGCAACATGGGGGTTAGCCCAGGCTCAGGGGGTCAGACCGGAGTGACCTGGTGCTAGGCGGGTCTCAAGACATCCGTACCCTCAACCCCCATTTTGCCGCTACACAAAGGGTCTTTTTTGTATGCCTGTATAAATGCTGTGCTTTTACTAGTTTGTTTACCAGTTCTTTATCCATATACATAGTAGATGATTTGTTGTACTGTACCTATGGCTTTTAACTTAAGAATCAGCCTTTTATTAAAAAGCTTACTAAAGTTTTGAATTAAAACATATCATGCATAGTGTTATCAACAGACCTTGTTTTTTTTTTTTACTAGGAATTCTAGTGAGTTAAACAAGACCTTTCCTTGTAAATCTATACATACTGTCTCTTATCTCTTATTCATATCTAGTTCTATCATTTCCCTTACTTTACCAGTAACAGGAATAAGAATGAGTGGTCTATATTGTTCAGTTTTACTTTTTAAATGAACTTGTGAAGTATTTACTCTTGCTGCCCTAAAGTTATAAGCCCTACTTTTAGAGATTCAAATGATACATCAAAATATACCATATTATGATCACAATTACCTAGTGGTTTTATCATATCTCTTCCCTTAATTATATCTTGGGTGGATGAAAATATTAGGTCAATTAGAGCTCTTACTTATTTGGGGCTTTTACAAACTGGGTCAAGATGCAGACATTAACCATTTAAACTATATCTGTTTTAGTCTGTTACTCATTATAAAATCCTAATTTATTTATGGTGTTTCTAATGACTGTAATGTATTATTCAGGAACAGATGTAATCATTGTTATACCAAGTTATTTTTTCCAAAGGGGGAACTTTAGTGGCTTATTCCAAATAGTAAAGTCTGGATTAAACCTGACTGTAGTGAAGATGCAAGAACATCTTAAAACTTACAACAGAATTTGATTTAAGCCAGACTTGAAAAGTTACTGAAATAGTTAGGATGGAATTACATTTAATTTAAGGACACCAGAACCAAGATAAAGTAATTATTTTAATGGTATTTCAGTGGAATTACTCTTCTCAATTTCAATTTGTAGAAATAGAGTTGGAGTTCATTTTGTAATATACTGTAATTAAATTGCAAGGAATTATTTTATTAAATTAGAAGCAGACTGCAAGTGTTTGTGTTGTTATGGATAGTTAGATTCTGGGATCATGAATTTTCCAATAAACTTTATTGACAACAGAATCTGTTTTTAAGAACAGATTTAAAGGTTTTTCTGCGACAAGAGATATTACTGTATCATGCTGGGAGTTTCCTTTATATTAATATGGTCTATGAACAAGTGGTGCATATTGTCTGAGAAAAGTCTGGCTTTGATAAAACCAGTCTGTTTTGGATTTATCAAAGAGGGTATAACTGATTGTAATCTAAATGCTAATGATTTTCAAATCTGTATTGAGAAGTGACAAAGAACAGTAATTACTACATAAAGGAGGGTCGTTGTTAAGCTTTAAAAATCTGTGATTAACGGTGTGTTCATTGACCTACTGTAGGCTGAACCAAGGTAGAAAAGATTTCAGTGACCATTCTTTGAAGATATTGGAGATATAAAAGGCCAAAAATGCTTAAAGAAGTTGCAGGGTAGACATCACTCCCTTGAGGTTTATTGTTTAACATTGATTGTACTGCTTTTTCTAATTCAAAGATTGTAATCGGGCCATCCAGATTTTAAAATTGGGACCTAGTTAATTGTAGGTCTTCCATTAATTTATTTATATGGGTTTGAACGTAAAGCTGGACATGGCTATTTTTACAAAGTTTATTTTAAAAACACATAAAACTTTTTTTTTATTTCCTTTTCAACACAGACCACATTACCCGTTAAGAAATTGATATGGTATAACTATTATATTTTTTTATTTTTCATAACTGTTCAGATAAGAATTTTCCCAATTGTGAAATTCAAATTTTCTTTGTCTAAGTCTCATTACAAAAATACTTTTTTTCATAAATTAATTCTTCTAATCTATTTTTTGCTTTATGAACATTACAGTGATTTTCTAAACTGGGGTTAGTGATATACATACCTTCCATATTTTTCTTGTTCTTGTTTTTCTTATCTTAGATGTAGAATATGTAATTATACTTCCACAATGTAGTGCATTTGCGGTTTCCTATAGCAAAACCTATGAAATATTGGAGGTGTCATTATATTTAAGAAATGATGCCCACTCTAATTGTATTAAAGTTATTATTAAATTGACTGTCCTGTAGTAAGGAAGTATTGAATCACCACCTTGAAGAATAGTGAGACGACATCTCTAATGGCATAACCACATGGTCTGAAAGGGTGTTTGATTGTATTTTAGCATTTAATATTGATAAAATAAATGAAATTGGATGAAGGAAAAACATCTGTTTGACCAATGGTTTAATACATAGAAGAGTATTGATCATGTCATATAGGTACAGTATTTTGTTTCTTCCTTAACTTGATCATTATACATCTAACATTATTTTACATTTTAGTATTGTTTTAGAAAAAAATATTATTATTTGTATCCACCCGAAGAAGGCCCCACTGCCGAAATGTTTTGTTTCTTTTCTTCTCTTTCAGCTTGGAATAAACCTTTACTTCTTCCTTTGCAGCCTACACATGCTGATTCAGCTACCTACTTGGGCGTATTATTGAATTTTTCCTCAATAAACACACTATAATATAAAATGAGGTGAGAAGTTCTTGGCTGGACTATTTTTTAAATGTCTTTTATATACTGTATGAGTTCTATGGATTCTGCTGTGAGCTTGTTTCTGCCCAGAGAAAGGGTACTCAACTCAACTGATATGTCGAACATCCATGTGTTTGGCAAGGGCAAAGCAGGTGCTTTATTCAAGCAGTTCACAGAGTTTCCTCTCAGAATTCCATTACTTCCATTCCAGACCAAATACGAGTCAACATAAGACCATATTGACAATTATAGATTTCAGTGTTACCTGTTCATCTTTGACTCCACTTTTAGAAAAATATTCCAGCAATTATATTACAAAAAATAAAAATATTCCACTCACATGAACAGCCTTAGACTCCATTAGATAGGCCATCAGAGTATGCATCAGAAACATATTATACCATGCCCACATGGAATAGTACCTAGAAAGCAACTCTTATTTTTTCAGCTAAGGAGAGTTAACACCAAAGTATTAAGTACGATATCCATATATTTGTGTTTGCTCATTTAGTCATTTTAACTTGATTAAAGTACTGAATGTACACTTTGACATGTTAAAATAACTCAAATGTGGAAGAGTCAGTCCACACCCTCATTTTCCATTCATGCAACATTACAAACTTCAAAGCCGTGAGTTGAAAATAAAAATCAAATAAATGGAAATTGTATTTACTATAAATATAGCTTTTTCATGCATTACAATTTAATGAATACATTAATGATGAGGATTAACTGATAATTACAAAGATTTATTTCCTGTAAAAAACCCACAATAGTCCTCATTGGTCATTTTTTTTTGCGACTCCACCTTTATCATGCTTCTCATATAGAGATTACAGTAATGTACCTTGCAGTGCTCTTAAACAATTTTACCAAAATATTTAAGAGGAATGCATCAGTCTGTGGAAATACTGGAAACAATGTGACAACTATATAAACATGTACAGTATGATATGGATCTACACACACACATTCTAGCAAAAACATTGGAAAACCATAAATCACCAGCTACCAATTGGTACAAGTTCAAATTACAGTCTTGTTTTGCAATGGCAATTTTTCATAAAGGAACAAATTATGTATATACTGTGCAGTGAATTTATTTGAGAACACAAGGTGATGACCTTCAAATTCAATAATATTGCATTCTGTATTATTTTTTATGTTACAGTTCACTGATCTTGAATCTGAGTCATACAGTATAAAGCCATCAGCAAATATTGTACATGGATTTTACCAATATTAATGGCACATACCAGCATGCCCTAATTGACAATCAGAAACTTACTTTTTGTCCTGACAACTGAGGTTACAGCTTCTTATAAATTCAAAGAATCAAATAATATGTCCTTTTGGAGTCTGAAGTATTAATTACAGATTCATACATTAATGAAGAAGAAATTTTTAACTGCAGAAACCCACAATCCCACTAGATCCCTTATTAAAACTCCAAAGACCCTCCGATATTCATAGCTGACTATAAAATCAATCTGTAGTTTTAGAGATAAAAATCAGAACTAACCTTCTACTGTATCTTTTTATTTAACTTCTCAGGTCAACTGAATCACTAAAAAGAAAAGTGAATCATAAGAAACAATGCCAAACAATAAGAATAACATTGATTTTGAATTTAAATTAAAAATCAAAATATATTTTTGATTGTTGTCCATATTGTATCTGGAATTAATTAATTAAACTTGAAAGCCAGGACGTTTGCAGATCACTTGGATATGTACAGTAAGAATGAGATAATCAGGTTTAACATTGCAAAAAAAAGGTTTAGAATCATCATTATTAGTGGTACACATTGGTGGTTTCAGTGAAAAATGCACTGTGTAATTACATTTTGTCTGTGAAGTACACACTGAAAAAATCTATTGTTTTAGTCCAAATTACCATAATAATTGTAAATGTTCTGAAATGAAAATATAAATATCATGAATGCAATAATAAATAGTAATTGAATGTGAAATAGTTTAAATGGCAAGGATCCTGAAAAGGATAAATAATATGGAAATAGGTTTTAACAAACCTCTAATTTATGCTGAATTACTTAAAACATTTCATGACAAATATATTGATCCTTCTGGTGATTTGCTGTTGCCTGAATGCTTGACAATAATCCAGCTGCATTTAATTAATTCTACAAAACAACAAGAACAAAACAATTCATTTGTCTCAGTTGAAGGGCATGTTTGTGTTGAATCTGAATGTTTATTGTTTCAGCAGTAAACAGCAGAACATATGTAGAGCTGTCATAATTCACACTGAAGCAGATACCATCCAGCAGAGTTTTTCTACACTGTGCATTCCTCCCTTCACCAGTTTAATTAATGCTTTTCATTAAGGTTATTAGCTAAGTAGACACCCACACTCCAGATGTCCTGGTTTCACATTATTTTTAGCACTACATAGCCAAGTTAAAGAAAAGGTCTTTCTCAACAGAGGCACTTTCTGAGCATCACATTAATGGAAACACTCTGTACTTTTTGGCTTGTTAACGGCTGATAGACTGCCGATTGCAAATGTGCTCAGTGAGAGAACCAACTTCTATTTTACAGAGGTTCACGGTGTTCTCCAGCTTCCGAAGCTTGGAATGGCAACATTTATTTTAGCCATTTTATTTTCAGCATCTGTTATGATATAACAGCTTAGTAAAAAATATGAATAGGGAGAACGATAATCTGGAATATAATGTCTGAGCTGTTTGACTCTACATACAGTATATGCTGTACATGTACAGTATAATGGAAGATAATAATCTGGTGTTTCATTTTGCTTTACGTTTGTATTTCTGTTCAGTGTCCTTTTTATGAAACTAATCATTATAGAAAGATGTTTTTTTAATAAATGTTTTATTTATATTGCATCTCCAGGTTTTTTAATACATCAAACTAATTCGTATTTGTGATCATTAGCCACAATATAATGTACACTGTGACACCTTGGGGTGTTGTTGATCACTACTGCTGTATTCTCCTTGGCTTCTAACATTCTGTACTGGTTTGTATTCTCATTACTCTGCTGCTATAAGGACCCATGCTTAACTGTCATCATGGAAAAAAAACTACTTTCTTTTAAAGGCTTAACTTTACTTTTCCAAAAACCTTAATCCCAGAAAAGGGAAAAAAATCTGTATTTATTTTTCAGTAAATCAGTATTTTCTTGAAAATAACATTTTAAACCGAAAATAAACCTTATTTATTTGGCTGTTGGAAGAACTCAAGTTGATGTGCAAATAACTAACCTCAAACGGATTCCTCACTCCAATCTGCCACACCTTTATATGTATACCAAGCACAGGACATTCATTATCAGCAACTGCGCTCAATTAACTCAGGGCAGTTCTACAGTTGGCTCTAATTGATCCTTTTTGATGAGCACTTTTCTACTACCAACACGAAATGGGGAAAAGCTGCAGGGGGTGGACATTATTTAATCCTATTAGAGCAAAAACATACTTTGTGTTAAATCCAGAGATTTCAGGTGATGAGAATTATTGGTACACCTTGACTTTATAGTAACACTTAAAGTAATTAAAGATCATTCAAACCCATCACTGGAACTAGTTCATTAATCTGTATAGGTAATTTATATAATTGTGGCAGCAGTAGAATTAATTCTGACGTTTAAAGACATGGTTTGCTCTTAGAATATTTTACCCAAAGGATATTTTACTCTTTTTGTAAGTGTAAGAGATTTCAGATTATTTTTTCTAGATTTAAAAGAGAGGACAGGAGCCCAAGCCAGAATTTGTAAAACCTTTTTTTTTTAATTCTAAAAACTACAGGAATATGCCTTGTGTCCACTGCTTAGTAGGATAGGCTCTGTTCCCCCCACAACTGAAGTGATAACAAAATGGATGGATGTACTACTGGAATATAAATACAATACAGTCAATGCTAAAATAACATTTAGCACCTACAGGGAAACCTGTAGAAGAGGTAGTAGTAGAAGAGGTGTTCTTAGAGTAGATGCCTTCTCTCCTCTCTCTCTTTCACAAGGCAACAGTAGGTTTATGAACCCCAAATAATGTAATTGAAGCCTACCAATCTAAACCTGACAGCAATGTTATGATGTTTAAAACATGTGTGGTTTTCATCATATTAGGTGATGAAATATACCAAATCAGACATACACATTATGTCACTAACCGCATTCCTACGAGCACCTCTCACCGCCAAAACCCACGCACTAATTAATCAAGTGTCATCCCTCAAGCTCTTCCCTATACCCTTTCACTCCACTCAGTACCCACTCAATTTTGAGAATAACCCTTGGCTTTCTCTTGTGCGCATATACTACTCTGATTTCTGGCTACCCGAACTTGTTCTCCTTCTGACTTGAATTTGTCTCGTCTCGTTTTGAATTTGGATACTCTTGACCTGACTCTTGTGATACCTGACCTTGCTCTTCTACCTCGACTATGACTTTTGCCTTTGGGATTTGGACGCCAAACACCAGCTACCTATAGTTTCAGCGCCGCATAGGGTCCAATCAGGTGCTCCTAATGCCATTATACATTGACTAGTTTTTTTTTTTGTTTGGTGCACAGTTGAGGTCTAGTTGAGCTTTTCTCGTTAGTTTGTGTAATGGCCATGGCAGCCAACAGGGTCAGTACATGCCGTTTCTTCTACGTACGAAAGGTCTTAAAGGGTGGTGATGGTCTGGCGCACTGGGGTGATATCTCTTGGCTAGACTTCTCAAGGAAGGTCTTCCAGAATGAGTTAGGGTTTAAGGTTTTGGACGTTAATTGTTTGATTTCGTTACCTAAAGGTCTTGGGTTTGACATTAGCTTTGTGTCGCCAAAGTTATTGGCAGAATTCTGGGTTAAAGTAGAAGCAAAAAAGAATGTGAGTAATTAGCAAATTTGAATGGCAGAAACTGACAGATCTATCTAACAGAGTTGTGGTTATCCGGATGTTTAACAAGAGTGTGATGAAGGAAGATATTGTGACATGGTTGTCTAAATTTTGCTTCGTCAAAGGGGATCGTACAAAAGTCCTGGATGATGATGGCATCTTGACTTGTGCTTGGAGAATCTCCGTTTCACTACATGAGGACAGAGATGGGTACGGTGGATTCAAACACATTCCATAATTGATTGTTTTGGGTGAGAAGGGCAGCCCAAACTGTGCAGAAAGTGTGGTGAATTAGGTCACTTCGTGGAAGCATGCACAAAAATAGTGTGTAGAAGATGTAGAAATTGGCCATATGTACTCTGAATGCACAAAAGTTTGCGGGAGTGAAGACCACTCGTTTAAAGACTGCCCAGATTCCTTTGCTTACAAAATGAAACTGGGAAGGCCATTACAGAGACAGGAACTGTTCGAAGAAGCTTTTAAAGCCAGAACAGTAGAGATAGAACAGGAATCAGTTAAAAATGATGATAGTGAGAACAGTGAGAAGGTTGAGAGGGCGGAAACTCCAGAAAGTAGTGAAGGAGAAGGACAGGTTGAGGAAAAGTATGATAGTGAAATGGACTTTATCGATAACATTTTCCCTGACAGTGTGACTCCTAGAGTAGTAGAAGAAGGTCTAATGGAATTCACAATGATCTAACTCCTAGCGGGAAAGTGAGAGAAGATAACTGGCAGAGTAACCCAAGTCTGGGAGGGGTTGATCTCAAGATGCTCAGGAGGTTAATTCTAACAATTAGCTACCTGACAGGCCTAGAATTGAAAATACTGACCTCTGAAGACCAAAACAAAATTTCTGCCTGCTGTTTTTTGGGTTTTTTTTTCATATGTTTGTCTGCTGAGTGGACAAATTAAGAAATAAAAGAAATTTGACTGTTCACACTCGAAGCCAAGGGGGTTAGCTTCAATTTAAGATCTGAACCAGGCTCCTGCTATGTTATACTGCAGAGATATAACAAATTGTTTAAGGGGAGTAAATTCCAGGCGGACATTGGCTAAAAGGGTCTACAGCAGTAAGAGCAAGGACCGTGCTATCGGCCTTGGGTAAATTAGGTGCTGACATTGTATTATTACTAGAATGCGGGTTACCCTTTAAAATAGCTACAAAGACATGGAAGAACTATGGAAATTTGGTCCATCCATCTGGAGTGGATCAAACAAAAGCAAATCACACGGCGAGGCTGTTTTAATTAACATAAAAAAGTGGCGATAAATCATTACTTTGTAGTAAAACCTGGAAGAGCATTAGTAGTGCATCTATCTCTCATGAATGTCACTTTTAAACATGTATTGCCCAAACAATAAACATGAGAGATATATTTTAATTCAAGGTCTGAGGGAGTATTAATAATAATAATAATTGCTTACACTTATATAGCGCTTTTCTGGACACTTCACTCAAAGCACTTTACAGGTAATGGGGACTCCCCTCCACCACCACCAGTGTGCAGCATCCACCTGGATGATGGGACGGCAGCTATTAGTGCGCCAGAACGCTCACCACACATCAGCTCTCAGTGGGGAGCTTGTTCTTGTTCCAGAGCAGAGTGAAAGAGTTAGAACAAAGCAAAAAACACATGAGATTCTTTTTTTAAGAAAATCATAAAACAAGAGGGTATAATGGTGGGGCTGAAAGGTCAGGATGGCGTTTTGAAAACGTCATTTGAGGACATGTTAACAATAACTTAGGACTTTTATGGGGAATAGTTAGAAAAGAAACCAATCTCGAATTAATTGTTAGACTGTGTAGTGGAGCTAGTGCGGTGACATCAGTGCCCTCACTGCGCGTAGCAGGGTCCTCAGCTGCCTGGGCTGAGGGAAGTCTTGTTTAGCTCACGGGGTTGGTTCCCTGTTGCGTTACGCCGGAGACCCGGGTTTGCGCCCCAGGTGTGCGGGATGGAACAGGTGGCGGGGGGCACGACCCCACGCGGAACCGCGACGATCACAACTGGACGTTCTATCCTTCGAGTTTTACAAAACTTTCTGTGATATTTTAGTAGGGGACCTTTTAACCATTTTAAAACAGAGAAATCCCCACCTCTGGCAGTAATGAAGAAAGCAACACACCACCTGAAGGACTACTTTCTGTCTTATCGCAGAAAGTTGGAGAAAGAGAAGCGGCAGAATTTTGGAAAATTGCATTGTGGCTCAAATATGTGGCAAAATGTCTGTAAAGTGTTGAAAGCTTTGGATGCTGTCCTTTGTCTCGTACAGAATGAGTGTTCTTATTGACCCTATGTAGAATTTATTTGTAAATGGATGCTTTTGTATCAATAAAAGTGTTCAAAAGACAAGGAAGATGGTGGTTAGAGAGAAATCTTCTTGTACAACAGATTGCAGAAGGTTTATAGCTGGGTAATAGGGGTAGCAGCCTTGATTGTTTTCTGTGTCAGGGTGCTGGTAAACAAGAAGGTGGTTAATGAGTGTACCTGGCCAACCGGAATTGACTGAGAGAGGCTCTTCCCATTTTTATTGAGGAAATCGTACAGTTATGGTTCATGTGGTGGGAAAACCCCTTGTCACGCTATAAGAAAGGGGAATCTTTCACTGGCCTTTAATGTTTTCCATTTTATTAAAAATTGTGTGTGTGGGGGGGGGGGTACTTGTATTCATTAAGTTCTAGGTTTAAGAATAAAATAACTAATTAAAGAAATGCTATAGTTCACCATGGTACCCCAGTTAAACCTGAGGCTTCACAAATTCACATAGGAAAACGAGTTTATCAAAGCAGTATTATTTATGTACTCGTTGATGTTTAAGGTTCATCACAGTCTTACGTTTTGTCACATAGTAACATTTTCTATCTGTTGCTCAAACAAAGAGGATTTCATAACAACTACATAGAAAAAGTGAAGGGAAATAGATCTCAAGGGCCCTTGAATTAACTCAGTAAAGAATGTAGATTAGCTTTAAACATTGTAGGTATTTTTTATTTTAAAAAATATAAACTTGCCTGCTTATAAGCACGTGATAAGAACTAAAACATTATGATGCTAAAAATGTTGAAAACTGCACAAATAGCAGTAATTTCTTGATTGCTGAGATGTTCATGAAACCAAAGCTGACTGCTCTGAAAGTGTTCTAATCCGATTTGGGAATTGTGTTCATCCCAGTAATTAGATTCCCTATAATCAGAGATGAGCATATAGATAACCTCTATAATTCTTTACTTACATCTAATGTTTAGATGAAAGTAAACAGTTTTATCTGAAATGTCTGCCTATTTTACTTTTGTTGCTTGTTTGCTTTCAAGGACCGGTTTACTAAATAACACAATAACATTGACAAGGTACTACTTCAGAAGCATTACAAAGAGGGAGAAATTTCTAGATGGTTCTGATCTGCTTATTTGCATTGATTTTAAAAAACCCCACCAAGGTATTGTTTTTTTATCTTTTTAAGATTTATTAAATACATAAAACTGCATTCTGTCTTATGGATTTAGGCATTTAAAGAGCACATACAAAAATACAATCGTCTACTAATAAGCTGTAGATGGATGTTAAAAAAAACAAAATGAAACATATAGAATAAATCTCTTTTCCAAATAGACCATGATAGAAAGATCTTTACATATCCTATCTCCTTGCGGCACAGAGTTATTTCCTCTTCAAGCTGTTAGTGGTTTGTGTAATATTTAGTATGTGACTGTCAACAAAGTTAATTTTAACACAACATGACAATAAATAATATCTTAAACATGTTGAAGAAAAATGGAATTTCTGTTTTCAACATTTAAGCTACTGGTGAGCTCAAACTGTTAGTAATCCATTTTGATATCTATTGTATATTTCAAAGGCGTACCTTTCTATATTCATATGGATATACAATATAGCTGGTAATGTCATGGCAGGCTGTTGGGGGATGATATAGCCTCCACTGACATACTATTATGTCCATGCTAAAAAGGAAGATCTTGAGTGGTCTAGAGAATCAGATCCTTGTCATTATTTGCCCCATATGACCCTAATTGGCAGATCAGATCCTGTGGTTATGGCGTGCTTGTAACTTATCTGCCCATGAGAGCTGCACCAGTGAAGCAATATCAGTTCACAGCGACCTTGCTCAGAGCACTGGTCTTTTACAAAGACCACTGCATGTTCAGTTCTAAACTGAAGCACACATGTTCCATCTGGCTTTAACTTAACCTCTTACCTTTAGTGCTCCCTCTGTGAAATTCTCCTTTAAATGTATATTCTACTCACTGTTCTCTTCTTCTGAATCTTTAATGTATGCTCTATAGTAGTACAGCTGATTCCCAGTTTCCTGATGTTCTATACTCAATTAATGTAACGGCAAATTCTGATTAAACTATAACAGTAATCTATTCAACATAGATTTGTAGGATGAAAGATTTAACTTTTGCAAAGTAATCAATAATTTCTGTAATGGCAATCATGCAGTTCAGATTTTTGCCAATTATAATAATCTTTCTATTATATTCAGGCTTTTCTGGTTTTGCCTTCTTTCATGACTTTCTGGATGTGTCACATTCCACCTATCAAGTTGTATTTCTTGTGCATTCCTACCTGTTTAGTCTGTTTACATAACTCCAATAATTGCTTTGCTCATGTTGGACAAAAATAATAAATCTTTATCACTGCAGGGTAGGAACAAAAAAAAAAGAAAATGAATTGTATTGTTACAACCCTGCAGGAAATAGACCTGTCATCATCTCTCCTGCTTAGTAAATCCCTTATGGCACTGTAGGAAGCACTTAAGCAGACTCAAAATAAAAGATAATGAATTCAATGTGCCCCAAAGTGTAGAGTTTTACCAGTGGCTGGTACCAGTTAGTTTTTTTTTCATTTACCAACTAAAAAGTTTTGTTGTCTTTTAGACCCTAAGTAACAGGGGATTTGCTGGCTCAGCATTCCGTGAGTGGCAAATATTACCCACCTGTCTGTTGTAAGAAAAAGTACAAATACAATAATCGCCTTTGTGTGAGTGTGTCTAGTAAGATAGCTTCCAATCTTTATTGTGCATTTCTCTTTCAGCTCCAGTGGTCTAGACTCCCAACCTCCCAACTGGCTCAAGCAAGAGCAGGTGTCAGAGTTGTCTAATTGGTACTTTGCTGCTCTAGACTGAAAGGGATCTGCAGGGGAAGGGCACCTAAACAGAATAAAGAAGGAAGGCTAAAGTCACAGAATTTTCAAGCTTTATTCTAAAAAGGTGTATTTTTCTTACATCAATGTAAGACGAGTGTATTGTCTGAAAAGGCAGTTGTAGAGGCTCTTTGACTTTGGAAAAGTACAAAAAAATAGCAGTGAGTGCCTAATGCAAAGGGAGCAGTACAGTGACAGCTATGGAGAAGCTGAAGATAGGATTTTAAATTGGGTCCAGTGGAGGGTAGAATCATGGAAGATTGAGGTTGAATGTTAGTAGGAAGGTTATTCAGCAGGATAATGCTAAAGAAAGCAAGGCCTTGCAGAGAGAAAACTAAAAACCGTAGTTTATCTAATCTTTCTTCAAATATGCAGCAGTCCAGTCTATAAAGCAGCACAAACAGAAACTGTTACTATTATCACATATCACAAAAATAAAATACCCTTGAGGAATTAAATTATACTAACTCTTCCTTTGTCATTTTTTGACATGTCATTGATACATATTGGCCCTGCAGATTTAACATTCTGGGGTGAGGTTCCCAAAAGCATCGTAACACTAACAGCATCGTAAACACGATCTTAAGATCTTACCTCTTGCACCAACCTTAGCAACAGAGATCACCACAGAGCACATCACATTCACGTCACGACAATTCTCTGGAAATTGAGAGTACTAAGATTTTATATTAAGGATTTTGAGATTTTGTTGTATTATGTAAGAGGAAATTCGGAAAAATAACATTTAAACAGCAATGAATTTATTAGTCATCCTAGGTAAATTGACTAATGTATTTATAAGTCAAATGGTCCAATAATGCTCTGCTTTTAGTACTTTTTAGGCGGAGTTGAAAAATGCTAAAGCAAGGAAAACATTTGATACAGTATATGTAAAAATATAACTTGGTCACGTAAATATTTTCTTCATTATCACTGGCAGTAAATTGTTTTTTTGTTCTCTTTGTTTTCTTTTTTTATTTATCTGTATTTTCTCCTCTATTTGTATTTGTAAATTATATTGTAACGAATACACCCTAAGCATAATAGGGAGCTTGGCTGGCCTGGCCGATGGAGGTCTCTTAGCTTAGCTGGCAAGTTCCCTGTTGCGTGACGCCAGAGACCTGGGTTTGATCCCATGCAGTGGCGGGATGAACTGGGGTGGGAGCACTGAGTGCACAAGCCCAGAGAAACCCAATCTGTTACAATACATTTAATTTAAACAATAAAAAAGCTAAGATTTATACTTGACTAGATGATATGATTTCATGATGAAATGCAGTAATGCATTATTTAAATTAAAACATTGGGACTAATATTTATTTACATTTAATGTTCGAATACCGTTTTATGTTCTGTCGTGATTGTTGATGGTAACGCTTAGACCTACTTGTTTTTAAATTGATTATAGGCCCTGTATTTGTTGAGTGACACATGCCAAACTTAGTAGTTCATTTTTCCAGATATCATGTTAATAAGACCAATTAAAATGTAGTTCCAATACACCCAATAACTATAAATAACAGCAGTATTTTCTCATGAAACGCTGTGATTCAAAAACGCCGTGCAGGATGCATACACAGTCCACGCAGTCATTTTTGGTTTTCTTTTACGGCCCATCAGTCATTTATTTTATTTTCTCCTAGAAACAATAGGTGTCCAATTTGGTGCCTATCTATACGCTTTAGCTTAATTGGTTGTTAAATTATGATGTCATGTTTACTTCATATTTCTTTTCACAACTTTATTTAATTAAACTGAAGGACCAAAAACGACACCATATAATGAAAGTATTGTCAATCGATTGTTTTTCAATTGACTTGTGATGCTTTTTGCTTAGCGATTTCAGGGGCGGGGTTAACAAAGAAGTACTTTATATTCGCTCGTAAAATGACCGATTAAGAGGGGTTTTGGGAAACACTCAAAAAAGTAGCACGTACGTACATTGTAAAGTTGCGCGTTAATCTCTAAGATTAATTGTTTTCGGGAAACTCGCCCCTGGTACAGTAAGTATTGACTCATTTATTTGATATCTTTGATACAGGTTTCTATATTAAAGAATAATTACATTTGTGAGAGATACACTTTGGTTGAACAATGGAAGTGTTTTACCCCTAGTCATCTTGCTATAACATCTTTTGTAGTTCTTGGCTGCAACTTATTGGCTGAAAACACAAGTACCAGGAAGCTATAGGGCTATTAAAGGCCAATTGTTAGTTTCAGAGGGATGATTGAATGCAACTGTTTCCCATTATCCCTGAGGGCCTGTGTATATCAGGGCAAGGCAAAAAACAACTGCAGTCTTTTTGTTGGAGACCAGAACTGGCATGGTGGGAACAAGCCTTTGGGAAAAGAAAATATTTGACAGAAGATTTGTTGATGTGATGCTTGCAACTTAAATAACAGCAATCTTCTATCAAGGTGAAACATTGCCTAGGAAAGTCAGTAAAGGGATTAGCCCCATGACCGGTCACATGGAACTTGCAGAGCAAGTGGTACAGTAGTTAGGCCCCTTCTTGCTTTCATTTTATTAATATTATTTTTTGAATGAACAAATGTTGAAAAGAAAACACTGCTGTAAATAAGCACTGAGAATTCTTGGCCATGAAAACTTCAAGACTTGAGTCCTAGCTCTACTTCAAACAGGCCGATACTGTAGCTCTAATTTAATTTATAAAGTGCCTTTACAAACTCAAGGGTGTAGTACAAGTGCAATAAAAAAGTAAAAGAAAACACAACAACACATCAAAAGGATAAAAGATAAGGCAATCAGAGATGAGTTTTGAGTTTAGATTTGAAGCAAGTAAAAAACAATTGTCTCTCGAAGAGTCAGAGGAAGGACATAACAAAGGAGAAGTGACAGAAGAAGCATGGTCATCAAAAGTCATAGATTTACTCCTAAGTACAGTGAGCAGAAGACCGGCCTCAACTGAACGGAGTTTACAGGAGGAAGTGTAAACATGGAGGAGTTCAGAGGTGTACTCTATGAAATCACCCCTTGATGTTATATACAGTATGCATGAATCAGGCACTTCTCATTGGCCATTAAAAGAAATCTAACACAAGCAATATTTCTAAGGTGAGAAAGAGATTCATTAATGTTTTCACATGGGGCTCAAAACACAGAAGAGAATCGAGTGTGACTCCCAGATTCCTGACTATGGCTGATGCATGAATGGGGAAGTACCTTGGAAGCCCCTTTATAAATTCTCCTTCTGGTGGTGTCATGCTACATAATATTAGTTGGGGGTAAGCTTATGGGAATGTGAAATAAACACCTCATAGAGGATATGTACAATGCAATAATAAGTCATATCTCATATTACTATTGTTTGAAAAGTCATAACAGGTACATATGTAAGTATTGTTAATTAACATGAACAAACAATTTGCTATATCAAACGTCATAGCATGTGAAAGGATTAGAGCTTGAGGTGAGGTTTGTTTTTATGGGTCTTCTTGAGTAGTAAAGTTGTAGACACTGGAAAAATGGTTATAAATGATGATGTATGTGTGGGTTGGTAGCTTCCTTGTAGGTGTGATTATTTAACCAATAAGTCAAGACAACACAGCTGTACTTCATACTAGGATTTGAACCCACAACCATTCTCCTATGAGACAAATCCACACCTAAAATGATAAATTGCTCTTTCCTCAATGTGTAACACAGCTGGTAATACTACCAGCAGGGAGATAGTAAATTACAGAATCGTCATAATTAACCACAGGACTGTCAAATAATTATATTTCTCACAAAACCCTGGGCTTTTGAGAGGGAAAAAAAAGTCAATGTATCATAGCTGTAATTCTATGAATCACTCTTGAAATCAATAAAACAAGTGACTGAGAGTGCACATGTCATTTAAAGATGACTCTGGCAAATGCTAGTACAGTATGTAGCATTTTCCTGACTAATGGCAGACCTGTTTTTGTCTCAAGTGACTATAGATTTCCCTGTTCACGATTTGCTTTGTTTATATAGGAAAAAAGAATCCTTTTGAGAAATTGAGAGTTTTTAAAACACCATTTAAAAAAACACTCAAAAGTTGATTTTCCCCTCTGGATATTACTTGGCTTTTTTACTTTGCTGTACGTATGTACAGTAGAAAAACATGTCTATTTAAAAACCTATGAACGCTTATCTCTTCCACTGTCACTCTATTTGTTTGTGGGATTATTATCTGCCTACCTCTACTCAAAGATGTAGACCTTTAGCTTGTAATACTGTATATACAGTAACATGTATTTAATGTAAAACAGTTACCTAATAGTGTGTCACCCTAATAGTTATGGTGATCCTTACTGATAATTAATTGTATAGTTATTAACTTATGTCAGATATTTCCGTCCATCTAATTTTAATCAGGATCCTTGACTGGGTTCATGGCAAGGTCTGACAGGTGTTATTGATAAAATACTTTGGCTACTTTAGTATTAGAATAAAGCTATACCACTTTTCTTCAGTATCAATCCTCAAGCTCATGAAATTCGCATACAAAACATTCAACCCGTTCTTATTGTATAGGACAGTGCATGTATTTTATTAGCAGGATTAACATTGTTTCCACATAAATTCCTTTAAATCTCAATATTATAGTGTGCTGTACTGAGATACTTCAATGTGAATCAATTTAGAATGCAATGCCCAAAATCCATAAAAGGAAAATTGCATCTTTGATTTTGAAATACAGACACTACACAGCTGATAAGGTGAGGAAATAAGAAATGTCTTCACAAATTGAATTATTAAGGAACTTTAGTGAGGCCAGATTGTGCAAGCCAAAATGGAAATTGTCTTGGACCCCAAAGGTTAAACCTCAAGTCAATCGTAGAAGAATCTGTGGCAAACTGATACATGAAAAGAAGTGAATTGGACGTTAAATTCTAATAGAAGTAGAAGATAAAATAGATGGTAACTCTTGACATGCCATTTTCAAAAGTTTGCCTCTGGTCTGTAAATGCTTGATTCAGTTTTGTCACCATTGTGGAAGAGTTAACAATTAAGAATTAATATTAATAATTGTCCAGTCCATGGGTACTACTCCTATCCGCAGTGGCTGTTAGAGTTTCTTCATAAGATTCTGAATAATATTTTTGTAACTCTTTTTATTTTCTTAAGGTGAACATCAATACCCCCACCCCCAACCTGTGGCATTGCAACATATGGTCTTGAGTTCTAAATCTCTACGTACACAAAATGTTAACTAGAAAGTACTGTAGTGACCAAGGAGGAGTCAAGTAGTCAAGGGGGTGTGAAAAACAGGATGAATATACAGTTTGTAAGAAATGTCAATGCGATCAATTTATAAGCATTACAGTACCCATATTCATAATGATTTTAAAGTATTTTTCTTTCACTTCATTTGATAACAAAAAATAAATCTCAATGAAACCAGGAGTAGTAACAAGTAATTAAAGAAGAAACTAAGACAGATGCTGGAACATTATAGTATCTGAAAAACAAAGAAACAGGTTCCAGTTTTATTATATTACGCGACATCAATAACATCAATAAATTGTTTTTTAATAAACATTTTTAAATCTCACGTTATGTGGACTGCACTGGCTTTGTTATGATGGATACTATCTTGTGTCAGTATAAGAAAGGACACGTGCAATAGGATCACTAACAAAGTATATAATATAAAATGAATATTTTGAAAAAAATAGCAACTACAATAAAACACTTGCAGTTATAGTACTGAATATCTGTAGTACTAAATATCTATTAGCTGTTAAATAACATCCAAAGATGATAAATGACTTTCAATAAAATGCAGCACAAATTAGTAAAACTATATATTTCTTTGAGATGAAACACATTGCTTGCTGAGGTCTGATGATGATTTGATCATTAATACCAGTGTCTTGATTCAAAATTACCTGACCTTAATTAATTAATGACATTAATAGCTTTTAATCTTATCAGACAACCGCTTTAGTACAGCAGTTATACTTTTTTCTCCAGCACTCACTGTACTTTACTATCTTAGCCACATCTCTTTTATTTTTCTGTTGTATATTTCTTTTTACAACTCCTAATCTTCTGTAATGGAACTAATCTCCACCATTTACAATCGGATCATCTTTTGCTATAAAAAGGAACAGTCTCAAAATTAATGTATGCATATCAGCTTCACAGCCAATTTGATCTTGTTTATTGAACTATGTTTTGTGATAATTGTCATAGTCATCTGATATTGTTTACAGAGGACACACAATTATGTGAATAATTAGCATTAGATCACAGGATTTATCCTCCACACTTAATAACTATTTTTGTATGTGTCTATATGCCTTCTAATTAGATTCTACCGCAATAGACTCTATGACATACTGTATGCTGGAAAACTTAATGTGATGTTGAAAGTACTTGCAAAGATCTATTATATATAGTATTGATTGCATTTTGTTTTTTGTTGTTGAAAGATGCACATAATTAATGATTTCAAGACAAAAAATCAGTAATGTTTTCACAACTTTATGAAGTTTACATTGTTATGTCAAGGTAAAAGATGCAATATGACGAACTGGAGAAAAGCATTGTACAAACTTTCGGAAAACAAGGAAGAGGAAAGTAAACTTATAGGACACATAAAGAAAAAACAAGGGAACATGGCAAAATTACTATGCAAGCATACCATGGTAAACTTTCACTGGGCTATGACTATAACTTGAAGTCTTATAGGCCTTTTAAACATCTCTCTGCTTAATTCACTTGTCCTAATCATATCAGTGTCTGGATCACAATAGGCAGAAAAAATAATATATTTCAAACAATTGATTTCAAGCTTGTAAAACTGGGTACTATTACATTCAGAACAGAATTTTTATTGCATCACTCAGGCCTCCTCCACTGTCTTGATGTTCCATATAAAACAGAAGACAGGTGCTACTTACAGCATCAAACATCATTTTACAAAGTGTATAATACAAGTTACAAATGAGTTGCAACCATTTCCTACATACTGTACAGTAGTTGATGCAGTCAGTACCAGCCAATAAGAATCTTTGTTCAGGGTGCTACAGATAAGATGCCAAAGAGGTCGCGTTAAAGTTTTTTTTTTACTCTTATTTATTTCTCAAAACTGTATCTCTGCTACAGAAGCAAACCTTTAATATGAGCTTTTATACTTGTTGTTATTATTCTGGTTGCTTGTTTTAAAACATCTTCCTGTCTTTCATCCCCTTCAGACATCTATTACTTTGGCTCCCAAACAGCAAGACTGTGTTGCACAGTGGGCTGTCCAATGCACAGCACTGTTTTATGATCATTAAACCAGCATGCAACCAGAGTTAGACATATTGTTTCCACGTCTGTCTTACTTATTTCCCTTTACAGCAGTACAGGGTTCATTCTAGAATATTTTAAATATATTGTAAAGAAAGCCACATAAAATATGATAACCAGCAGCATAAACATGTTGCATTCTTACTTAATAATGAATTACTGTATACTGAGATGATTCCATTAGGAAATACAACTGTTTGATTAAAACATAGATTGCTTGGGAGGAAGAATGGGCTTGGCATTAAGAGTGGTCTGTCAAATTGTGTGAAATAAAATTGCTTGCTACACAGTATATATGACTTGAGTAACTGGAAAAATACAAAATCTTCCAAAAGCGCTGCAGACTTAAGTAGTCTGGAAGCACACTTATGGAAATAAAAAATACAACAAAAAGAAAAGGCCTCACTTTCTTAAATTGTTTAATGTTGGTTATTTGCAGGGCCTTTTGTTGAATTTAATTCATTTTCCAATTATCATATATTCCCAGTTCTCAGAAATATATATTTAATAATAATAATAATAATAATAATAATAATAATAATTATTATTATTATTATTAAATATATATTTAATGTAGTTATAACCCATAAAAATTAAACATATTATTATTACCAATTATTAGTATGAAACCAACTATTTTTTTATTGTGGTTTCATCAAAACCAGCAAAGTCATCCAAAAGATTTTGTTTCAAATGACTGTTCATGTTCACATCTTGATCAATTGGTCAGATCAGTGATATAATGGTGGTAAGGACTCAGCTTTAACATTTGGGCATCAGTCTGATGTCATATGCAATAGCACTGTCTACATGAATAATGTTTAATATTAGATGTTGCTCTTTACAATATTTTTTCCTCATTTCCAGAACAAAATAATGCAGGATATTCCACATACCACTTATAATCCTGGCTCTGGTGCCTTGAAAACCAACATAAATCTCAGGAATATTTACGTTTAATTTCTCGATTCATCAATGACGTATAGTAAATACAAACCAATGTATTGTGGGAAGACTGATGTCAAGATTCCGTTAAAAACATATTGCAAAATTTTCAAAGGTAAGCACTCCCTCCCCCATACACAGATAAAGGACATTAAAAAACAAACTACTGTTTATTATTACCATATGAGGGCTCATGAATAACAAAGATATAATTAATGATTAAGTTAATACTGTTGTAATGTTTATTAATGTATAATTAACTCAGTCAGTTCTTTCTGTATTTAACATAGCTATATATTATACCATTATTTGAATTTAGTAAAAACAAGTGTAGTGTATCACTTTGTGAATGACACCAATGATGGGCACCAAAGTGGCCTTCCACTGACAAGGCTGGTGGCCCAAAATCTGCAGACTTCTGGCAAATAAGCACTTGGCATGCTGATGAGTTTTCTTTTTCATTCAACACCTGTTGTTGAGTGTGCTCCAGTAATTATTATGCTTTTTTACCTTCGGCAGTTTATACTGCTGTAATCTCTCAAGGTTTAAGGCCGGTTAAGCATGTTTTAGTCTACCTCGACCTTCGTATATTAAAAACAAAGCCAACAACAACTAAAAAAGCATAGTATGTTGACTTCCCATTTATCAAAGGCCCTCATTAGTTGAGACTGTATTGATCTGAGACACTGAAGCAGAATGCCTGTGGGAACAGCAACCATCTCTGTTCAGCATTCTCCTCAGAATCCACGTTTATCCATCTAATTAGTGGCATCAGAGGTTGTTCAGGATGTTGGTATTAAGGTCCCAGTGCTGGAGTGTTCCTGGAAAAATCACAGGAGGAAAGTTTTATAGATTCAATCATTGATTTGAACATTATCAGGCACCACTGTTTGCCTGCAATATAAGGTCACTTGTCATCTCTTTCTGCAGAGCGAACAAAAGAGCATTAATTTGTCTCAGTGGCTGGGGTAGGAGATTAGAAAAATCCATTCAATAAATAATACTTGAGAATCACAAAGGCAAAAAAGGTAAAAAATCATACTCACAATTACAAGCTTCACCAGTGAGCCCAATCTTCAGCATAAATTGTTTACTCAAAAGCCAAGGATGGGTTGTTTTGAATAAGCTTCACTTTACAAGATTTTTTTGAAGGATTTCAGAGAAATATTGATAATCATTTTTTTCAGAAAACATTTTTAAAATTGTTTCCATTACCCTTGAATTTCACTTTAGTTCAATGATAAGATGCAAAATAGCTAAAAATGACATTGTAAGAAGGCTTCCTAAAATTCTGGTTGTTGTAAACCACAGGTGCTTCCTTGGTTTTATGCTAACCCTGTTCAACTTCTGTGAGGAGTTTGCTTGATCTGCCTACATCCTCATTTGCTCTGGTCTTCCCAAAGCCTTGTGAGGGTAAGTTTTTCTCCTCATCCACAGGGTATCCAAGCTCGCACCTTGTGCCTAAAACTCTAAATGCTCTTGATCACTTGAGGATAAAGCAGTTACTGGGTTGATGTCCAGTGTTTATTCTTAAACAACGCATTCATCTAGAAACAGTATACAAAAATAATGAATGGATATTGGAGAAAAAAATCCTGTAGCTTTCTTCAGTGTACATTAAGGATATTGTAATGCAATTAAATACCAATATGTCTACTTCAGTTGTATACAATTCTACTGCAATGGCACAATAAGGAAGGATTGAATGAGTAATTGAAAGTAACGTTTAATTTTAACCAAAAGGATGCAGAACTAAAAATATCCTTTGAACAATGTTTACCAGAAATCATTATTGCTGCATCATCACGTACGTACATCATATAATGTATTATCAGTAGTGAGGAAATTAACTAAAAGTTTTTACTAAAAGTTTGTATTGTATCTTGTTGGCTATGTATTTCTGTACTTATATTTTCCTAACCCTGTCTCAGGATGTCTTGTCTCAAAAGATAATATAGCCACATTGTATCTTTATGCATAGCTGGCATAGTTCTCAGGGAAATGACCGAGTGACCTTTCCTGGAACAAATGGTCTATTCAGCAGAAGGTGCTGCTTGTCACGCAAGCCAGCAGTAAAGAAAATGTATGTTCTGGTCAGCTTTCTAGAATGACCATATATAGCCACAATGCAAGCAGATAGTCATGTGGGAGTGTATCTTGTATCGTTTGTTTAACTGTATAAAAGAGCACTGTAAGGGTTGTCTTTTGAGTCTTGCGTACAAGAGCAAGACTCCCATACGCATATGAAATAAAGATGACTTTCAACACACAAACTCTCGGCTGATTTCCCAAACTGGGACCGCAAATTGCTAATCACCCAAGGTGTGTCACCATGATTTCCCTCGAATTCTGTAGACTCAGCATTTACTATTATTATTAATATTTCTTTACACTTATAGAGTGATGTTTTGGACACTGACCAGGCTCACACCTGCTGAGCTTCAGTGTGTGAGCCAGGGTGATATGGCTGTTATGGCTGCTCTTCTGCAATGTTTCATAGTGTCTATAGCATAGGCCACAGCAATATCAGAAGTGATGTGTCTCTCATTGACAAAACTGCAACCTCACAGGTGTCCAATAAGTCACAAGTAATCCTGCAGCAAACTGAGATACCTTGGCTCATTCCCAACTCCAGAGGCCATTTGAGCACTGCAGCCATGGGAATTCTAGAAGTAGTCAAGTAATTGCAAAGCCTGTTTGAAAAACTGTAAAGCTCTGTGGGGCTCAGCTTTACCTCAGAATGAGTACCTTTACTGATTAAGCCACTCAGTAGCTCCACAATACTTTATCAAATGCAAATGAACATTGTTCTATAAAAACCTTTCAAACAAAATGAAAAGCAAGCCCATATTATTCATGATGTAATTCTCAAGACCACAAGTCTTCATGTTCTCATAATGCACCTGGCTTTCACAGCAACTGCATGACATCTCCATGACAACTGTCCTGCTTATTACTGCTTAAATCCTGACATATGTAAATCTTTCTTTCTGAGATTAGGTTGAATACCCTGTCATCATTCCTGCTCTAAAAGCAGCAAAATACTTAAGAGTATATTAGGCTCCTTGTTTCATTATGGTGGTGTTACCTAAAGCAGTCCTTCCTGATATAGCTACAATTTTATTTAAGATTTAATTTAATTTATTTAAGGTGATACGTTTTTCTTCCCGAAATAATACCAAAAAAATATTTCCTTTTATCTGTAACAATGTATTTCTAAAGACCTACTGAGGAAGGGTTTGTTCTTGCCATAAAGGTGTTATTTTAAGGTAATTTGATTGTTTGAGACAAGAACAATGACGAATGTGCATTTTCAGTAGTATTGCAAGACATAGGAAATTTGTCTACATCGATACATTTTAAGGCACAATCTAAAACATGTGTCTGCTGTCAGGTTTGTCAGGGTGTATTTTAATGATCAGCTTTGTCTGAATTCAGTCACTTTCAAAATATTGTGGCCATTTTTATTATATTATTCTATAACATGATTTTTCAGTAATACATAAGTATAGAAATCATACATTATTTATGTCCTGTAATGTATCAATACAGCATGAATACAATCTCAATAAACTGGTAGGAACTCATTTCTATTATTGAATCAGTGCACAGCTATTAAAACTGGTCAGAATGATTTCTTGGATAAGTCACTTAGAAGATTTGAAATTTACAAAATGGAGCATGATCTTTTCTCAAATACAGAATAAAAAGCTCCATATTTTTACTTTTTTAGAGGGACAGTTTATGATCTGTATAATTTGTAGTTCTGTTAATTAATGCATTAGCTTAAAAACATTTCCTTTATTTCTCCCTCTGTTTTTCCAGGATGTTACATTAACCTTTCTGTGGTATTACAGAAGGGCTTGAAAGCAATTGTTTTCACTCTCACAGTTGTAGATATAAAATTACTTAGTAATTACTTACTTGTGTAACAGAAACTGGCCATTACAAAACCTGAAACTGATGATGTAATGATGTAATTTCAAAGATGAGAAATTATATAATAATTTTACAGCTACTTAAAAGCTGACGCGTGAATGTTATGTAAGCAATAGCCAAAGCACCATAATGGCCATATTTCATATTAATGACAGAGTTGTTGACAACCAGAGATGATTAGATTATTATAGTGAATATTATGATGAAAAGTAAAAAGGGAAATAACACATAAAAGTGTCAACATTTTAGAAGTAAGACTTCTTATACTTTACTACTATTTCTTAGATCTATCCATCCACCCATTTTCAGTAATTGATTTATCCTTTGAGTTCCTCTCACATTATCTTTGTTGGCATCACATCATCCAACTCAGACTAACAAGGCATGTCTTACTCTCCCTGTGCAGTCAAAGAAACCGCAGGAGAAGTGTTCCAAAGATGTCCTCAAGACCAGCATGAGAAAGTACAATATAAACTACAACTTGTGAAAGACTTGCAGCAATGCTCCCAGCATTTTTTATCTATGAAATACGAGGCAGAAAAACTAAGATGACAGAAATCATATTGTGGACTGATATTGTTCCACCTGCAAACACCTGGCACAACCCGTGACAGCCTGTTGATCCTGGATTCACTTCATTGTATGTAAGCATTTTTACACACAACAAAATAATTTAAATTATTATATTGTCATAATAATGGTTTATGGACATTGCACATGGATTCACAGGTGCAGTACTTACAATTTTTGTAATTATATAAGAATATGTATTTTTATAAGAATTGAGCTATGTAATTTGTACTTATGTGCATTATAAAACATATAATTATAATGTTTTTATAAAAATAAAAATATATAATTTCAAATGGAGTATGAAGCTTGAAAATAAAATAATAAACTGGATTACAAATATGTACAAACAGTTGATTATATGTTTTGGTAGCTGCTTTGTTTTGAAGAAAAACAAGTGGTTTTAAAGATTGTTTGCATTATTGTCCCTGACTTGTGCCATCAAAAACATTTAATTAACAGTTACATTATGAAACAATAATAATTGTTTCCCAATGTAAAACAATTATGGCAGGGGCAGATCAGTGGCTCTGTGGCTAAGGATCTGTGCCTGTGTCTGGAAGGTTGCCAGTTCAAATCCTGTGGCTGGTAGAGGAATCCTACTCTGTTGGGTCCCTAAGCAAGGCCCTTAACCCCAGCTGTTCCAGGGGTGCCGTATAAATGGCTGACCCTGCACTCTGAACCCAAGCTTCTCTCTCCCTGTCTGTGTGTCTCATGGTGAGCAAGATGGGGTATGCAAAAAGACAAATTCCTAATGCAGGAAATTGTATATGGCCAATAAAGTGATCTTATCTCTTATCTTAATGTCTTTAATATTGTCTAATCTTGTAGTGTCTGGCAGGTAACTGGTGGTTAACTTAAGTTCATATAGCAATTCTGTTTTTTAACCTCATGTGCCATAGAAGCATATGTCATAAAAATAGATGCAAAAACAAATTACTCTCTGTAGTGAGCTCATAATGTTTCAGCAAAAGTTTACACATGACAAATTGAAGTAATCTAAACTGCATTGGAAAGCTGAAGAAGACAAGACCAAGACTGCATTTAAGCAATTCATCGGGGCTCTTGCTTATAGCAATGACTCCAATCATGCCTCACTATTAATTAGATTATTGACAACTGTTATAAAATGACAGGTTAAAATTGAGGATGTCAAGTGTTCAATGACTACATCCTTTCTTGAATATAACATTGGTATGGTACCAAAAATATAGCACTACATCTGCTTCCATTCTTTTAGTTGCTTGCTTTTGTCTTGTGTTTATTATTTTTATTTACATAGTGGACACCCTTATGAAAGGGCACTTACAATGCTTACAGTTTCACACTAAGCATAAATAGAGAACAAAGGAAACAATAGATATGATTCGAAACAAGTAAATTAATATTATTACAATAACAAAAGCTCAATATTGTGGGGAATTACAACACAAGTATAGTACATAAATGAGAAAAGAAAACTAAGTAAAACAATAGCAGCATATACAGATAATATTTTGGTTTTGTGTAAAAATATTCCCTTTATAAACTATTACACGGCTACTATTACTATTACTGTAATAAAATCCCTAAACTGTTCAATTGCATAGTATTGACCACTATTGGTGATACAGCTCTGACACAAGTTTTCAGATTAACATCATGGACCATATGCCATATACAGTATATCACATCTTCTAGCTTTTCCTTGTGGGTTACATAGAGCTGATATTTATCTAGTGTTTTCTGAAACATCATAGGCTAGTTATGCAGTCATGTTGTGCACACCAATCGTACACAGAGATCGAGGTGTAATGATACTTTATTGCTTTAAAAAGCCAGCATGCTACTTGTTAACATTTATTTAAATGTTTAACTCCTGTCTGTAAGCAATTATGGGCCTGATTCCAATGAACTATTGGTACTGTACCAAGTAATCCCAACACTTGTGGGGTTTAATTCAGATGGGTGGGTTGTAAGTTCCCACCCAAGGATTAAACTTTCTTGTCTCTATTCCTATCAGTCTTTCACTGTAGTGGTGTGTCTTAGTTTAGCACAACAAATTCTGTCTGATACTCAATCCTTGTGTTTTGAATAAGAATTATTTGGAGCCAACATGTTGTAATCAAAAGTAGAAGAATTATTTCTTTCTTTTACAACATGGATAATCAGTTAAGTAAAATATACACAGCTGGAACCCTGAATAATTCTGCTGACAATGAAGATTAAAACACAATAACAGCACAACATACAGTAATAACCAATGATTATGCTGAAAAAATTTACTTGATTTATACCTTGATGTCCATGTAAAACAGGAGCACTTTAAGAATTGGTCTTGTTTTTACGAAAGCCCATTCTGATAGCAATCTGTTTATCATACATCATTTTCTAGAATCCTTTGCATTTTCTTCAAGTTATCATTCAAACAGATTGTACAACTTTTTGGGGAGGTATCTAATTATTTACTGTAAATATGCTTTGGACGACCATCTGACTAGCAAGTCACACCCTAATAGACATTCGTAAGTAAAATTGGCTACCTGCATACAGTATATTCCTTTTCATCTGACCTCTTGCTTGATTATAGTACTGTAGGTCTGTTCATTGTCCTTTTTTGCAGATATTCACAAGGATGCCAATTCAATTTCTGCAATATCATACATTGTGTAATTTAGATACTTGAAGACTGACAAAATGAAATGTCATTGATGTAAACAAATGTTAGGATTTGATGTACATAATCGTCAACAGCAGCTGTAACTCTGAGGAATGCTAAATAGTCACGATTCTACCATATGTATTGAAAGCTCCTTGACCCAGTGTTAAATTCACTGGTGTGTATCTACACTCATTTAAAAGCTTTACTTAAGAGTGCAAAAGATGAATTGAATTGCTCAGTAATACTTCAATTTAGTATATTGTTTGTGTTGAATGGTAAGGAAAAAAAAACTTAATCTGCATAAGTGTTTTTGTACTGTATGTATTGATGGAAACGCATGCCCAGGTAAACAGTGTATTTTTTTCATTATTTACTAAAATTAAAATGATATTTACCAGATAGGTACTCATCAGTATGTGGCACAAATTGTATAATTGTATGGCACACACTTAACTAATCCAAATCTTGTTTACCACATCAGTGATGCTTAGAAATGCAGTATGGATGAAAATATAGGCACACTAACAAAAACAGTTTACAGTACATTAACAAGTTGGTTATACAGGCAATAATGTATCATGTGTTAGGTAACCTACACTAATAGATTTTATTTAAAATACTACGGTAGGGGTTACGAACGTTTTTTGTGGTGGGTGTCACAAAATGTGGGGAAGGGACATAGAGGGAGTGTAGTTTGGGCTTAGAGTTTTGAGAGAACTCTACTCTCTTAGACCTTGTCTCTTTAAAAAAAAAGAGTAGTTTCCTCTGTGCAGGGCATGTGGAGATTTACAAATCCCAAGATGCTGTGGGGAGATGGCCTGCTCATTTCCTGTTTAAATAGTCTCAACTGTGAGGGATTAGCAGCCTTCTTCCTGGCTTTAAAAGGGCGTGACAAACAGAAGTTAGGGTCATTTGTTGGAGAAGGACCTGAGAGTTTGATTGTTTTTTTGGTGATGGCTTATTTTGGATTCTAAAAAGGACAAAGTGAGTAATACTGGAGTTTGGTGTTTATATTAGGAAAAACAATGGAATTTTTAAAAGAGTGAGCTTGGTTGTGTTTTTTATAATGTTTTTGATAAAGACTTGAGGAAAAAGCACTTTGCTGGTTTTTCTCTGGGAGTATAACCTTGAAATCCTGGTTGTTTGTGTCCCAGTAACCCCTGAAAATGTCACATGGGGCAGATTTGATTTAAAAGTACTCCAAGTGGTTCAAGCATACAATAAATGATTAGAATACTAGGTACAACCATTACATAATGCAGTATTATCTTTAGTGGTTTTTGTGTCTTCAATAGATGCCACTCTAGCAATACCTACTGGTTAACTTTTCAGTACAGAATTATTTAAATATTAATTTGTGATTTGTGCACTGTAGGGGGTCTTATACTGTACATCTTTAAAAATTCTAAAATGGGAAGATTTACTTGAATATGCCATCTAGGGTTATAGAGGATAAGTGAAGAGATGAGCTTTAAAAAGTTATTTGCATTTCCTTGATGTGTACTATTCTATGCATACTGTATGTGCACCAGTTTTACTTTAAAAAAAAGTTCAGTGGACTAGTTATTATACTGTAAATGTATTTATTTTTACAATTTATTGTTGACAACCTATTTAATATTGGGTGACTTTCTAGATATGAATGGATTGAGCTTTTACACATACCTGTACAGAACTAATGGAAACTTAATTCGCTTAGGCAAAAGCTTATGTACAGTTTTTGAGGAACGATCTTTTTGTAAATGGAGCAACTGGTGTATACGTCCATGAATTGGTAAATTACGAGACTGAAATGCATGTATTGTAGCCTCTGGTATCCTTGATCTGCTTCACCTGGAAAGTCTGTTTGAGGGGCAGGTTATACTAACATGGTGACTAACTCCATGATATCATGCGCAGGCTGCTGGTGGCTTGCAGCCCACGGTTGCCACAGGATCCCATAAGCCATCTCATCTGAACACTCTCAGGCTGTTTTTCAGTAATCAATATCCCAATTAACTATCCAGGTTGTCCTACTGTATATAATATCCAAAATACCACTAGAATGGTGTTCTGACACTTTAGCTTTCACTGGAAGTGCTGCATTAAGTCCTTTCATGGGAGCCAAGTCAGTCTGAACACCCAAAACATCCCAAGACCCAGAACTTGCCTGAAGAGCCGTCAAATCCGTACCGCTCCATAGGTGTCATTTCATAACTGCCTGTCTGCTGATGCCACAATTCTTTCCCTCTATCCTCCATAACTCTACTCCATCTCCTTTTGTCCTTGGCTATCTCGGGTGAGTCCGGAGTGTCTCTCCAACCTTGGCTTTCTCTGCCTCCTGCCAAAAACCAATTGGGGGAAAAAAACTGCCTTTTGACCTGAAGAACCTCATATCAACCATCAATACAATACAACAATAAGCCTCAATGTGTTGTTCCTTGTATGCATAAAATAAAGCTTGGCTTGATGAGTGAACAGTTCAGGTTCGAATCTCTTCATTTCTACAATTGTAAATGCTTAAAGAATCAATACACTGACTCATTTCCTGATCTTGCACTCTGGAGGTTATATACTACTTTGATCAAAATGTAGAACATAGGTAGATTAAATATCTTAAGAAAAGAGAAGTTCAAGATCATAGAAACGCTTCTTTTAATATGGTTAGGAATTTCCATCTACCTTCATGGAAAATGTATAAATAAAGATTGACATAGATGGCCTACTGACGCAATGGTAAGCATTTTTATCCTGGGTTCAATTCCTGAACAGATATACTGGTAGGTTAATTGGCTTCTGGGAAAATTGACCTGGTGTAAGTGTGTGCATGTTTGCACGTGCCCTGTGATGTACTTCTGTCCCATTCAGGGTGTATCCTGCCTTGTGCCGTTGCTTGCTGGGATAGGCTCTGGCTCCCCCATGATCCTATTCTTAAATTAAGTGGTTAAGTGGATGGCTGAATGGATATAAATTGGTTATGGTTAAAATCATGTAATCTTGTGTTAGCAGAAGAAAGCAGCTGTAGGCGAATTAAAAATTTCTGATGCAATTTGTATGCCCCTGCATCATAGCACCTGTTACCCATGTCAAGTGCTTACATTATTTTCAATCCTTGCATTACTTTTGGCAGATATACCAGCTTAAAACAACAAAACAGAAGCAGGTGTTTATCTTTATAAATACAGTATGTTTTGTGGTAACAGCTTTTGGGCAAGGTGTTTGGTTCAAACAGGGGGAAAAGTGTAACTGATTGCAGCACTCCCTGTGTCTGCTGGTTTCTGAGCTCTTAATCAGGTTTGTAATTTTGCTGTAGGTTTGTTGGTATGAAAAGTCTTAGCGAACAGAGCTTTCATCTTTTCAACCTGTTTATTAAAGGGTTGCTGCTTTATTGCTAATCCACTTTTAAAAATGGCCAATTAATTATATACAGGCACGAAAGGAAATAAAAATATATCAAATCCTCTCACAAAACAAACCATGGTCTGCTGAGGATTACATACCGTCCACATGCCTGAATAAGGGTAATTGTGAAACTAAGGAATTGTATCTGCTGGAGTTGTGATAACCACATTGAGAGTCTCAATCAGAAAAAAAAAAATCTAAACCATTTAAAAATCCATTAGCCTGATTTATTAAGAGTGATTTTAACTGATTTATCTGCAACATAAACCAGAACACATAGAGGCCCTTCAGGTCCAAGGCAGATAACAATTGGTATAAAGGAGATTCCACTGAGACTGGGGGAAATTTACCATTGATTTTTTTTTCCAGCTTTCTAATCAGTCCAACCCACTGTGTTTTTTTTTCTTCAATTGGAACAAAAATGAAATGTTCTGCTCAGTAATAGGTTACTTATGTACACTGTTGTGCAAAAGTCTTAGAGATCAAGAGTTAAAATATTTGTACATTGAATGTCAACAATTTACTTACTGTATGTTAATTAACATTTTCTAGTATTATAGCAAGTTTGTTGTTAATACCGTTTAGTCTGAGAAGAAACAAGGATTGCAACTTATCAAATTTTAATTCACATTGATCAGAACCCTCAAACAGTGTGATCACAACAATTCACATGAGAAGCCAATATAAAGGCCTCTAGCAGATTTTCCATCACGTTTGCCAGTTACATCTAGTTCTCATCATGTATTCCTCTTCATTAACATTATTGTCTACACGTCTAAAACACTACATCATTACTTTTGAGACAAAAAATACAGATCGATTAAATAAATAATAAAAACAAGCTGGCTGAAATCTTTCAGTTGAACATTGCTGGAGTTTTCAGTCAAAACGGTGAAATGCTGCTACAGGAATTCTGCTCAGCAAAATATAATTGGCTTACAATATTCATTATCTTTTTTCCTAGTTAAAATGGCATTTTGAGTACAGAACTTGAGGAATGTTCTATCATTGCCTGCTAGCAATAAGTCCTAATTTCTAAGTTCCAATTTACCTCACTTCAATGCTTTTTTATGTTCTGAATAATTAACATTAAACAAAAAGGAAACCTAGATGCCACTACCTAAAACAGTGGTGATGTGAAGTATGTGTTTATAATGCCATTGCAATTCCAGTCTATGAGTAGAACTCTCGTTTTTTATATTTATATAATGAAGTAAAATATTCAAAATAAGATAAACGTGGGAGGTGCATATACTCACTGTTTGACATTCCTGAACTTCGTGACTATCTGATAGTGAAGGAGATTGCAGATAAAAAATGTTCTGAATTGAATTAAACATTTAAAATGTTAGCATAGAATGTATAACACAGAATACATTAATACTGTACATGTCCAAGGCTGAATCAGTAATGTTATCTTAATTATTATGTAAATTGCGTTTAAAACTAAATTATTCTGTTACCATCACATTAGAAAACAATATTTCCAGCTCAGGTGGAAAGAGAGCCTCTTTTACCACCAATCATACTTTACTACATCACTAAATGAGTAAGGCCTTTCTCACAGGTTCAGAAAAGGTGTTGCCCAATATGTTGTTGATTGCTTCCTGCCTTTGTTTGCTTCAGGTTTCAGTCATCTCTCTAAAGCTGCTAATGATGTTCTGTCCTTCGATCCTGCCTTTCTAACCTTGTTACTCTCTATCCCGTTTGCTGTATATTTAATCCAGACACCTGTTATTCCCTGACTCAGTGTCTCCTGCTCTCTACCTTCTTCATCTCTTTCTTGAAGGCAGTGCTGTTGATCTGGTTTCTGTGGTGGATATGTGACAATTTAATGCAAGGTTTGCCATGGGTTAGAAAACCTCTCCTTTGTTTCTCATTGTAATCTCTAGTCTACCCTGTTCCATCCTCTCACTGACTCCCTTTTTAAACAAATTTGCCAGATCATATTACACCCTATGGCATTGCTACCTGAGAATATGACAGCAGAAATAACCCCATCCTTATTTCTTGTACCAATCGCTTAATGCCTACGGCTGATTTTGCCTATATGAAGCCCATGTCCATGACGCACACTGGGCCGTGTGGCTTGGATTCTTAAATTCATTAATCTCTAGTATTCTGCTGTTTGATCCCAAATCCTGGCTCTTATTTTCCCTGTGTTGCTGTGTCTCATTCTGCTTTACTTTGTTACCTCATCATAATGAGGGAAGCCAGAAAGCCTTTGATTCTTTTCCATGGCACTTTTTCTGGATTGTGCGTAGCATATGCAGGCAGCCCATTAAGATTCACATGTTGACATATTTCTTTACTGTAGTCTTCCCTTGTGCTTCCACAGGTTTCTACAATTAATTCTTTTGTGTCTTTTCTGTGTCTCCATGGAAAAGACTGTTGACCCATCTTCATCCTTCAAATTTCATTATTATTTTGATTCATCTTATTTTATCCTTGCTTCGTGAGAATCCTTTCTCCTGCTTGACTTCTTTCTTAAATTCATGATCTTGATCAGAAAATGTCAGCTTGTCCACGGGACAAGAGTCACTTTTTTTCATGTCTCCCATCCAGCTCTTTATGTATACCATGTTAAACCTGGGAGTTTTAATCAGTATATCTGTCTTGGCTCCCCCAATCAGCTCTGTTATTGGGGTTAATTTTATTTGAGATGGCCAGAAATCAGTCTTCTTCCATTCTTCAATTAAAGATTCAGCTGTATTTAGTGTATATAAAAGTTTTTCTTTGACTTTAAACTTAAATGAAGAAGCAATCTCAATGTACCCACAATTAAATACAATAACAACCATTGTATCACAATGAGAAATGGATGCAGATTAAATAATCCAAATAACCTAATATACACAGTACAGAAGTTCAAGTTGAAATTTCAACTTCTAGTAGCTGGGAAGAACCCATCAAAACTGCAGCACAGCTCACTTACTTACAAACACAGTTCAGTGAATTTCATGGTATTGAATCAGTTCACTGTTTGTTTAGTGTTTTGTGAACAAGCTACAGTTATAGATTGATCACAAGATCATCATTGTATGTCTAAATGCTGGAAGTAATCTACAGATATGTTTTATTCACTCCTCACAACCAAACAAGGGGCTTTGGACTCCACTGCCTCTAATAAAAAAGCTGAATAGGTATTTTTTTTAAACTATATCTCCAGTGATCTTTTTGGTCTCTTTTGATCTCTGCCACTGCTGAGGAGTATGAAAATTGTTAGGAGTTTGCTGACCACTTACAATAAGACTTTTAAAAGTCTTCACTGACTAACAGTTGACTAACAAATCTAAATATAAAATGAAAACTCCATAGAGTTATTTTATTGTGGCACTATGGATGTAACGTGGGGTTGTTCCAACTAGCCCTTAATCCTCAGCGCTAACTGATGTAAGTCATTGATCCGTTTCCTGGTTTGACTTTGTACACTTAATCCCTGGTTCCAAAAATACATACAGTAAGTATATTACTGACAGCTCCAGCATACAAAATATCCTACAATGCCTCCTTAGTGTCCCAACAAAGAGTTTGCTACCTTATTTCGGATGGAGTTTCTTTTAATAGAGAATTATTTCATGATCGACACAACTGGTATTGACAAAGCATCTGGTACTCCCGCAACAAATAATTTCATCTGAAAAGCAAGCAAAGAGCACAAGGTGCACTGTGTGAGGATCTGATGGGATTATTTTCTGAGGTTCATGCAGGCTCCAACTATGATGGCAACTTAAAGGCTTTAATTGATTAATTTAATTGATTTCCATGTATTGAATTTTGTAGATTTTATTACAACATTAAGATCTCTAATATGCAAAAGGTTTTGCAGATTATTTTACTAATTTAATTTAAGTGACTATTGCTGTAATTAGTTATTTTACAAAGGTCACCTTTACTGATCATATTACTATCGATTTTATTGATCGTCATTAAATGAAAGTTCCACTGGCAAAAAAAAACAGTTGAAATTAAATTTTTGGTTTTAAGTGACTGGAATTGAACTTTTTTTGACACAAGTTACTGTTGTGTAAAAGGTTACAACTGTACATATCTGATGTATTCAGTCTGTACTGTATATACTGTAAGCAAAACCCCTATAACTAGTAAACATTCTAACTATCTTTGTTTTTACCTAAATTGTAAATTGATAATGAACATTATTGTAAAATCATTACCAGATCAAAGGCTTTGACTACACAATCATATAATAAATCTTAATCTCCGTTTGACAGTCTTTGCTGCAAAGCATAGTGAGCTCACCTTCAAAAAATCAATCTGCCCTTTTATGTCTATGGCTGTTTGCTTTACAAGTATTACCAAACAAGATTATTTATAGACAAAACCGTCCAAACATAAACAGCAAATCACAGGGATACTCCCAGTCTCTTAAATCCTAGTGGTTTTTATTAGTACCTTTCCAGTGCCTGTTCTTCAATTGGCTTAGAATGACAGACATCCAAAATGTTTTGCTCTTTTAATTTGAAAAATACCTTTGAATTGAATTTTAAAAAAACTGTTGACATCCACAATTATGATTTATGTCTACTACTCATGTAAATATTTGTTCAAATACTCGTTTTGTTGACTTTTCATGCCTCTTGTATTTCTGTACTGTATGTATTGTATTTGTTAGCAGCAATATCACCTTGCAGCTCATAAGTGACAACCTACTGATGCTAAACAGGTGTGAGTGCCTGAATGGGAGACCTCCTGGGTTGCTGCTGGAAGAGGTGTTAGTGGTGTAAGTAGGGATCGCTTACCCTGCAGTCTGTGTGGGTCCTTATGCCCCAGTATAATGATGGCGATGCTATACTTTCAAAAAGGCACTAAGAGACATAAAACCGAGGACCTGGCTGTCTGGTCATTAATAAGCATTTCTCGAATAAGTAATAATAATAATAATTATAATAATTGCTTACACTTATATAGCGCTTTTCTGGACACTCCACTCAAAGCGCTTTACAGGTAATGGGGACTCCCCTCCACCACCACCAATGTGCAGCATCCACCTGGATGATGCGACGGCAGCCATAGTGTGCCAGAACGCTCACTACACATCAGCTATCAGTCGGGAGGAGAGCAGAGTAATGTAGCCAATTCATAGAAGGGGATTATTAGGAGGCCATGATTGGTAAGGGCCAATTGGAAATTTGGCCAGGACACCGGAGTTACACCCCTACTCTTTTCGAGAAGCGCCCTGGGATTTTTAATGACTACAGAGAGTCAGGACCTCGGTTTTACGTCTCATCCGAAGGACGGCACCTGTTTACAGTATAGTGTCCCCATCACTATACTGGGGCATTAGGACCCACATGGACCACAGGGTGAGCACCCCCTGCTGGCCCCACTAACACCTCTTCCAGCAGCAACCTTAGTTTTTCCCAGGAGGTCTCCCATCCAGGTACTGACCAGGCTCACACCTGCTTAGCTTCAGTGGGTTGCCAGTTGTGAGTTGCAGGGTGATATGGCTGCTGACAAGTAGGGATGTTAAACCTGGTGTCCTTGCCAAACTACCCCCTGGCCTTTAACAATCATGCTCACCTAATAATCCCCATCTCTGCATAGGCTTCATTACTCTCTCTTCCCCACTAATAGCTTTTGGGTCGTCAGCATACTGGTACACTTTGGCTGCTGTCACATTAGCCAGGTGGGGGCTACACATTGGCGGTGGAATGGAGTTCCCATTAGTCCACTTTGAGTGGAGTGTATAGAAAACAGCTCTACTAAAGTAATTTATATATAGTATAATCATGATCATAGTTCCTGGACAGGTTTCTGAATGTAATCACCATACATATGTTGATACATAAACGTCATCAGGTAAAACATCCAGCCTATTATTGCAAACTCAGGCTGTCTTTTCTTGTTTGTGCTCAAATCCAACCGTTCCTTTTTTTCAAAGCATACAGTACATTTACTCGGGAGTTCAGGGTCAACTATTGTTTGTAACTTTTACTAAGGGGCATAGCAGAAAATATTTGTATAAGAACTTGGTCCATATACAGTATTGATAATGAGAGTTGTTGAAAGCATGTTAAAATTGTCACTAAATTAACAAAAATGGGAGAATTGCATGGGTGTTTTGTATGATCTCTTGAAATTAATCTTTTACAGCAATGTAAGGGGAACACCTTACCTGTACGTTAGATATTGATTATATCTTTATTCTCTAGATGTGTGAATGCCTGGAGCAATTCAATTGGTGAGTTACCACTCACTTTATGGAATATACATGGAGCATAACATTTCCATTTTAGCACTTATGTTTTCATGGGTTCCACCAATAACAATCACCCACTAAAACGCCTACATTACCAATTCTTCTCTCAACAATGGACTTCCAGTGACATGGTTCCTTAATCACAGTTTTTGTCACTCAGATAATCAATATGTAGTTGATGTAGCTACAACAATTATATATTTTTTTTTGTTGAACACTACAATTTTCAAATGAGAAAATGAGACTGCAAAACCTAGAACAATTATAAACCAAAAAGATGGTTTATACAACAGGACCAGTAAATAACCATATTGTAGACAGTATTGATGAACAAATGACTTTCACAAGCACAAAGAATGCACACAGATTTTTTAATTAGGTATAATAGAACCTCTTGAAATGACCATTCAAAATATTAGTTGAAAAGACAAAGGGTTTGTCTACTTTCCTTTCCCTAAAAAGGATTTTTAATCCAATATCTGCAGCATTTTCTGCACAACAGTTTGAACCATCTCTAAAAACAATACAGCTAATTATTTCAGTTTTCCTGTACATGCTAATTGCTCAATATGGTATCTTTATTGGTCCTGTTGCAACAATTCAGAGCCAATTATGGAATCATAAAGCACAAGGTTGGATAAAGAAAACAGAACTAGTATGTCTACTTTTTTACATTTTGAGCGGATGGGCTCTTTTTCGTGACCTTAATTTTGTGATTTTTGTGAGCTCGCAGAAAAGACACTTCATTGCCAACAACTACTGCTGCATGCTGTATTGTTGTGTATTTGATAAATAAACTTTGATTAGATTTCAGGCCCCTCTAGAATCAGTTTGTTCAAGGTGTTGTCAACACTGGGAAGAGTGCACAGGTCCTTCTTGGTTGCTCTTTACTACATTCTTTTCACACAAGTTGTTAGATCTCACCAAATTGTCACTTGGTTTACATAAGTCACGAAGTACTGTGCATGCAAACCACATTTATTAGATCAGCTCCTGACTTATCACAAGTAATTTAATTAACTTCATGACAACCAATTCTTAAATACTGTCAGTTTTAACCCAATCAAGCACTAGAGTAAAAAAAATAAACTCCAATGTCATTCAATTGTAATAATCACTTACTCACATCTGTGGAGTTGTGCTTCACCAAACAGCAGATCACTAGACACAATTGACATAATTTGACCAGGGATGCTTCTTTAGAAAGATTTGCATCCCCAATACAGAATCATACTGTGAAATGGCTGCTGCTGGAACTCCACATCTGTCTGATGAAGGCCACAGGACTCGACCTGTGCCATATAGATTCCTCTTACTGTAAATGAGGGGAGAGGGTATTCACCTTCCCAAGCAATAACCCAATCCTTCAGGTATCAATACATCTAGTCAGCCCTGTTACTCAGGAGTACAATTCATCCTAATTGAGCCTGAAAACAATCTAGTAAATGGCTTGCCTATCCAACACTTGGAATACCCCTCAGTAGAATATTTTCTTAAACATGCCTGCCTCACTTACTCACTAAATCCCAAAGTCCTGTAAGCTAACCCAATTAATTGCTAAGGAGACTTCGCCTCCAGAATTTACTGTCTCCTTCCAGGTTCAAGCTTGGACATACACTAAAATCCTTTACCTCCTACCCCTGCTCTCGTAAGCCTCTTAATTAGCTTAGAAGAGTTCCTAATTCCACAAAGCCTAGCTCGACAGCTTCTTTCCCCACACAATGAATTTCACCTGCCACTGTGTGCTAATTACACAATCAGATCAAGTGTGGCTCATTTGTATACCCCCCCCCCCATTTAAAAGGTGGTTCTCTGCAATTTCTCATTGCATCATTGCATCACAACACCCTAGCTCCACATTGAATGCAGTAGCTCAAATCCTCTGTGGATTCTGGGAAGCTTAAATGGTTATTTTAACTACAATTAACAGAGGTGAGAAAAACATTGAAAGAATCAAGAAAGTGAAATAAACCTTAAAGAAAGCAATCAACATTGATCACTGTGGAGTACAGGATTCATTAAAAACAAAACATTTTAGTTTAGGGTCTCAAAATTAACATTCAATCAAAATTAGTAACAAAAATAGATGGTGGTATCCATCAATGTAGAATTTATTAGATCAATCTGACTTTTCTAATAACCATGCAATTGATCACTACTAGAAGTCAAATTTCTACTTACTAGGCTGTTAATCCTTTCATGATCTTTTAACCTGTTTCTTCTACTAAAGAAATTATAAATGGGATTTGTGGTTCCCAGCCTAATGTGGTATCAAAACATTCTCAAGATAGCACAGTAGTGAATTAAACAACAGGATGAATTTGATAACATACTGTTTACTCCCTTCCTAAGAACTTAATTGTACCAAAGAACCAACAGTGGCTCTTTCTGACTAATATGGTGTCTGACATATCTTTCACTATCATTGCATATTCATTTAACATTCATTAACCTCCCACTGATGTCCTAAACACAGGCATCAACGTTAGCACCTCATTCAGTTGACATGCCTTTCATTAAGACACTTAACAAGCGGCAAGGAAAATATGTCTTCACTCTGTGCTTTCTTGCCTCAGATGTTTAGCTTTTGAAATTAAGCTGAAAAAACATATTGAATTTAGAATGCTGAAAAGGTCACATTTCTCAACAAATGCCAACCATGCCAGAGCTTTGAAAGACATTCTCTCCACAAAGCAGCATGTACATGGGGAGAATTTAACACTTTTCTGCACTTTTCTGTGATGTGTGCTTGTTAATAAGGGCTTGGCCTTTAATGAAATTACCAAGATTAAGACTAACTGCATTGGTTGGCACGGTGAGAATTGCCTCAGTGGGGCTCTGGGTTCAATTCCGTACCTGGGGTGGTATCCGTGTTGAGTTTGTATGTTCTCCTCCAGGTGCTTCAGTTTCCTCCCACAGTCCAAAAACTAATTCTTTAAAAGTGACAGCGTTTGGGGAAAAATAACATTTATTTTCCTGAGAACTTTGAATTTCTAAGTGATTTCTCTTGTAACTCAGTTCGTTTTACTGGCATTAGATTTTGTTTATAATATATTTACAGAATTCAATTTCTCTCTGAACTATGAGATGGGCCTCATCTCATAAACACAAGGAAGGCACCACCTTTAAGATATGAAGTTTGTTACAATTAGAAAAATATTTGGAAAGATATTTGTGTAGTAGTGAAACAAGCACTCTTCCCTTATTCTCAGACGGTATTCCAAGAATGTACTGCAGCATAAATAACTGTTTTATAAGCAAACAATTTGTTGTGCAATTCAATTTCTTAAAGATATATATATATATGCATAACCCTACATAAAGGTCTGACCTAATTTTTAAAGAAATAGAGCTGGTGCTAGTTAATCCATCGTATTGCACGTTCTTTCATCTTGCTTAAGTGCTTGTGTAAAGCATGCTTGAACACCTTTACAGGCCTGTAGTTTCATTTTTGTTCTAGCTTAGCAGATAGCTTCTTTCAGCCCTGTCTTCAAAAGGGCATGCTTGAACATTTGAACATAAGAAGGGTTATAAAAGAGTGTAAGCCATTTGACCCATCTTTCTTGTGTGGTTGTTAGTAGCATATTGATTTCTGTAATCTCATTAAGCCATTTCCTGAATGATTTCAGGGATTTAACTATAAAACTGAATGCTGGCAGCTTGTCCTCTACACCTACAGCACTTAGTGTAGAGACATGGCTTTAGAATGAATAATATTGCTAAATTCTTCATAATTTCAGGAAGTTTCAATATTGTTTTTCCTGAATTTATTCTGTAATTCAGTAAAGGTGTTTACTGTAAAAATCTCCCAATGTTCCTACATTTAGGTAAACCTCTTTCATCTCAGCAGCAGAGCACAGTGTGTAAGTGTATGTTAAAGAATATCAGATCCTCTTCCACTTGTCAAAACAATCATACGTAATGCAGCTTTGCTGGATCAAGACACCAATATCACACTCTAAAGTTTCAGTTCTGTAAAGGTTTTCTAGCTCTAACTTTCAATGAACTTGAATACTGTTTGGCATAAGGTTATGAAATACAAAAAAGAAAAAAGAAAGCTCAACTAAATCAGATACATAACCTACTTTCTGATGTCCTTCTCACACTGTTATCAAGGACCTTATAACTATGCAACTCCATGAAGCATTCATCAGAAACAAGCTTGTTGAGCAGCTAATCTAAAGCAGTGGGATAAAATAAACATACAATTTTGTTTCTGCTACAATCCATCCTGTGATTTTTCATGGAAGGTCACTCATGATCAGTCCTCTGTAATAGCTCAGAGCTTTTTATTTCCAGAATTAGGATCAAAATGGTGAACTTGATTGGCTTGTTCAGAATGAAAAATAAGGTAATCACCAAAGCTCAAACATACTTTAAGTTGAGCCCAAATAATCTACCTACAGTAGGTGACTCTGGTTCTTAAAAAAATATACTGTATCTCTATAGTATTTCTACAGTATTTGGTAAAAATTCATTTGAATTGTGCTGCAAAAAGGTTTTATAATCCCTTCTTAAATGCTACACAAGACATTATCATCACATGCATTCTGCTTTATATGGACATGTACAATTGGCACTATACATAAGAGCTCATGGCATTTGATGGTGTGATGCGTGTAACATTCACTTTATGTAATGTGACATACACAAGTACATAATACATACTGTACATTAAAGGATAACTCTGTACTGTATGTCATGTCACAGTTAATTGTTTACGCACTACGCAACCCTTTCATTGGTGCACAAATGATGATAGCTCCCCTTCTAGAAATGAGCTGATGCTGGGACAAAAGACCATCATAGGATGGAGTGGCACATTTGCCTTTGTCTTTTGTTTCCTCCTTATGGAACTTGGACATTTTTTGCAACCACATACTGTACATGTAATGGTGCCCTACAATACCAAACACCAGCTCAAGTGTCAGTGAAATTGTTTCTGAAAATGGTATCTTTGCCAACATTTCTCAAAGAGCCATAGATGGCATAACGGGATTTGCTTGACCCATTCCACTAGACAGGTTCCACATTCCAACAAACTCACTGTTATAAACCCTTAATCCAGTGATATTTATACTGCTGCAGGCACTGTATATAACAGCTCCATAAAAGGTTTTGTGTAATTCAAATAAATACCATAGGATTCAGCTGTCATATCATTATTATAAACCCTTATACACCACCGTCATCACAGGGGGAAAAAAAAACAGATTTCCAATATTGTCAAACGTTTTATTGCATCATAATAAATTAAACCAAAATTGTCCAAGTATTAAGATGTTGAAATAAACTTAAACAGCTGTGCCATAGAATATACAGTAACAATTACAAAACAATTCCATCCAACTAGGTGTTACAATTCTTGATATTTGCTGCAAATTGTTATAAAATAATTTACAAAAAGGCAAGATTTCATTGAATGGTACTTTTGGGCATGATTAGATAAAGCAAGCTGCATATTGTTTTCTTCAAGAACAAGCGAGTTATATTTATCTGAACCTTCTAATGTTGTGAAACAGCCTTTCTTGTATTCCACTCTTTAACCAGGGATTCTATTATCTTTAGGCGATGATTAAACAACTTATTTGTGAAATTGCTACGGTGCCACCACATTGCACCTTAATAGACTTCCATCCCCTGCATTTAGTCTCTCTAAGTGTGCTCTATGAACCCCAAGTCATTGGATCCACAAAATCTATCATATTCCAAACGTCTATTATTTTCCCCTTCCGTGGATTACCAAATATTCCACAAGTATAATGAAAATCCAAGAACAAAATTATTTCACAAAAAATAAACAAGCTGTTCCAGTAAATTGGTGATGGTACAGTGTGTGTACTACATACTGTACTATATCCCACAACGTGTTACTGGGTCAGTGCGTACTGTAAGTGCCCTGCAATGTCATTCTGTCCAGAGTGCAACCTGCCTTGCACCCATCACTTCATGGAAACAGTTCCAGGCATCGTGACCCTGAATTGGATAAGTGGTTAATGGAAGTGATGTGATTGTTACATATTGTAGAGAGTTAACTGTTGCAAATGAATTGGCTACAGTGTTTTCACATCAGTGCAATGTGATAAGTATTTTTGTAGATATAGTTGAGATAATTCTTTCTCTTTTGAGCAAATTTCCTCTCATCCAAGTCGACAAAATGACCAGGACCACCAACATTCATGCTGTGGCTGTGAATCCTCAGATGAGCTTGCTGATATAGAGGACCTGATATAGTAAAGAAGAACTGTAACATAAACTGTAAAATAACTATTTTTGTGATTCCTAAATCAAAACAATTGCATTAGCATAACAAATACATATTTTAATGTTCTATAATTTTAGTATTGTCAACAGTAATTATAAAAAAGATGTATCTAAAATTTACTGTAGAGTAAGTATTCCCACACTACTTAGACTCAGCTCAGTGGTGGATATAGGGGCCCCAGTGCACTTTAAAACAAGATGCATAACCTACTTATAATTTGGTCCTATCTTCAATTATTTTTCGGAGAGTTTGGATGCTTATATGCTATATTACACCATTCAGTAATTGTACTTCAAAACTGAGTCAAATCAAAGGTTGTTCTTTTGATTAAACTTTCTTAATCTTGTCATTTAATATATAACTGGAGCCAACACTTAATGGTTCTCGTAAACCTAATCCTATTCTGACTTTAAATGCATGCTAATTTAAAAACCACTTTCACAGCATTTTTCAGCTGATGGAAAATTTGAAGATGGATTTCCAAGAGCTTTTATCAATGGCTCTGATTGTATCAAGACTCGTATCTTTTGGTTTGAGGAATATTTTCAAATGTGATGAATGGAGGGTTTCAGGGACAGTTTGCAGAATTGCTCAGTTGAACCTCAGCTTTGTTTGGGTTAGCATTCCCACACTACTCAGACATTTGTTATGCTCAGTGCTGGATTTTCTGGCCCAGGTGAACTTTAGGATGAGTGATGATTTGCTCCTATCTTCAATTTGTTTGGAGGGTTTTGGCTGCTTACTGCTTAAGTGTTTATTTGCCTCAGTAACAGACCTAGAGAATACAATATTAACATTACAACACTGTATTCTAGATTATTTTGAAGATCGCATGCATTATTATATGCAATATGTGTTCATGAATTTTATGCCTTACATTTTTGTAGCTTTTATAAAAAAAGTGTCTAAAATTTTGTTATAAACATTTACATATCAATACATTTTTGGAACATGTTAAGTAAAAATTGACTGCTTCATTGTGAGATAACAATGGGTTTGTTCTCAAAATCTAAATGTACTTATCTGACAAGAATTGATATACTGTACATATACAGTATTAGTCAGGTAAGTAGATTTGACTAAATCAAAGGAAGGAGCATAATATGCTCTTGTCAACTGTGCCCAAATACCCTCTAAATGAAAGACTTTATATGGACGTTTGACACACAGGAAAAAGGGACAGCTGTCAGCTGACACCTTCCTAGATGTTTTTTTTTCCATGCACACACCAGAATAAAAATAACTGTTCTTCTCACAGTACTTTTAAACTCTAAAAGTGGGGATTTTATTGGTGTGATAGACTAAGACCCTGATGGCTTTGCCCTGAGAGTGTTCATTCTGCTCATCAATCCTGGGCTTGACAGAAATAGCACCTAACGGGTTTCCTTGCAGCTGTTGCCAAGGGTTAGTGTTGTATTTTAAGGGATCTAGGCAACTTCAAAGAAAAAAAGCCACATAGAATATCATACACCCTAACATTCAGCTATCAACTCAGTGTCTAGTGTCTGCTAAGTGACAACTGTGACCAACACTACAACATTGCCATTGACTTGTTTTAGTTATTTTTTCCCCACTTGTAGAATGATGATGCTGAGGCCTGAGACTGCTGGGCTGGGAATCTTGATCAGATAGGAAGTTATAGATTATCACTTTGAGGTTGAGATTAGTGTTATTCCTGTTTTGACCAAAGTAAAAAAAAAAGTTTTCTTTGATATTGTGTACAGTCCTTGCCTGCTTCATTTAATAGCCTTAGTGTTGAATTTTCTAAGCTTCTCACTTCTCTGCCACATTGACTAACCTTTATTAAATGTGCATTCATCAATATGCTATGGGGATAAGTGTAATACAGGATTCAAACAGTCATCTCTTTGTCACCTTCAAGCACTTGTTTTGCAGAGCCCAGACTCACAAGTGACAAATCTACTCCACAAAAAGGTCGCCCCCTTTCTGTGGTGGGTTTTAAACACTCCTGAGTGACCTGGGAATTAAAGTCTCACCTTACACTATAGAATTTATGCACTGTAATGCATCCGTTAGGATACTTCGTCAGGTACTATATGCTCTTGAAGCAACATCTTGCGCACATCATATTTGTTAGAGAAACTAATTGTATGTCATATTGAATACTGAAACTGTGATGGTTGAAAAAGTTCATGTTTATTTCTTATCCTTATCTGTGCAAGTATCTGCTAGAGATGTTTGCATTGACAAGGGTAGAATAAGAGGATTGTGTTGGGGTGTAAATCTCTTAAAGCTTGTATTAGGATTTACAATTTTAGAATAGCAGACTATGAAGGAATAAGGTAAAGCTCATAGGCAATGACTGTGAACAGAGAAATATAGAATCTATAGATGTAAGGTAGATTAAAAAAATATGAAGCCTAAACATTCATTTATCCATTAAACTGATAATTCCATGTCCAGGAAAATATATTGTTTAAATAGTGTACTAGAGAAATAAAAACATCAGGAGGAATAAAGTGCAAAAGAGTTTTAAAAAATACACTGAGCTAAAGGCTCAATTGGAAATGGACATCAGAACTTCGTAAGAGTGGTTAAAGGAAATTATTCTATTTGATCTAGAACAAAGGAAAAGGAGTGATGCATTGATCAAATCATTATCCTGTAAGATCCTTAGGAGTATAGATAAGGTTTAACCTAACATAACATCACCTAATCAGCCCTATACAACCTTCCAGCCACAGGCGCGGATCCTTAGCCACAGAGCCACCGCTCCGCCCTTAACAATGCATAAAAAGACTAGATTTGAATAATTTGAATATTTATATAAATCTGCTCCTTAGATTTGTGTATTTGTGTAGACCTACTTGTCTACCTCAGCTTCATATGGCCTTACAACTGGAAAACGAAAAATAATGTATGACGGACAAAAAGAAACTCTTCTTTACACAAAGTCATGAGTGTCTGGGTCAGGCTTTCCAGACAGGTAGGTGAAGCCCAGACACTGGGGCTCTTACAGAAGCAATTGAGCAAAGTTTGGATTTATTTGGCTCTTTAGCTGCCAAATGAACAAGATAGATCATATGGCCTCCCTTCATTTACGAGATTTACCTATATTTCTTAAAATGTAACAGCTTTCCTGCTTGCAAACATTGAAGAACACTACAGAACTACACAATTCTAAGGAGCAGATTTATATAAATATTCAAATTATTCAAATCTAGTCTTTTTATGCATTTTTTTAATTTACATTTGAATAAAGGCAGTAATATGTCTCTTCTACCTGAAGTTTACATTTTAACAAGTCAGTTTAGCTCCAATAAGCTCAAAATCATTTACATGAATCATAAATGAATAAATCTTTACACTAATAATTCCTATAGCCGTTTCTGTTGCAGTGTCGCAGAAATAAGAATTATTTCCCAGGGATTCATCTGTGCTCTGCAATTGGGCATCCTTGGTCATATATTTTCTGGTCTTTAATATCAAAATCATTTCACAGTGCAGAATCCATTTTTGTTGAGTATTGAATGATCCCAGACTTGTAACCACTCTCTTCATTCATGTTCCAAAAGATGGATAATTCTCAATTTATGCACATAAAGGAAATAAATGTCTACATTTTGATCATTCTATTAAAAAGCTAAATACATTATTTTTCTCTGTTTATATGCTCAGTTATAATGGCTTTAAGCTAAACACTGATGTTTGTAATATAAACTAAAGCCTGTTTGGTAAACGTACTTGTATTCGAAGGGGAAAAATTATTGACTTGTACAGTTTTTCTGAAACTATATGCACCAAACAAGAATTGTCATGAAATTTGATTAATATTTTAATTTGAAGTCATACTTGTTACAGTCTAGCATTTTTTTGTTTACTTTTCTGCACAATATAGAAACATTTACTTTTGAAATGTGCCCTTACTGTATGTATTTAGCGTTTTTATAAAAAAAACATCAGTTTTTAAATTATCATAAACATCTTAAAATCTTGTAACTTTTGGAGAAGACTAGACCTGTTATTGATCACAGTTCATTTATCTGATTTGCATGCAACTGAGATGGTCAGATAGCAGGACCTAAAAAAAACATTCTACAGAAAGTTAAGTTTGGAAAAACACAATCATGATTGGAGTATAGGTGGCCTTGTCAGGTTCATTTGACAGATTTTGGAAATGGATTTGTATGGGTTTTTTTTCTGTATTGTGAACATGTTCTGCACTGCAAGCAGGCTAAGCTTAGTTCCAGCTGGCCCTTTCACTCTGAGAGACTGTGCACAGACAATATCAAGATCACAGTGAGCACACCTGGTGCTAACTGTCACTTGACAACTACAAACACTGTTGTGTCAATTAATGACAATCACCTTGTTAGATGGGGATGAAAGACCAATTGCTTGGCTTTGGGGAAAAAACCCAAAAGAAAATAAGAGGTAGTATATTCACTAAGCTTTCAGATATTGGCCAACATATAAAAGTATTAAACATGATATCCATTAATAATTAATTGCTTACACTTTTATATAGCGCTTTTCTGAACAGTCCACTCAAAGCGCTTTACAGGTAATGGGGACTCCCCTCCACCACCACCAATATGCAGCATCCAACTGGATGAGGTGACGGCAGCCATTGTGTGCCAGAATGCTTGCCACACATCAGCTATCAGTGGGGAGGAGAGCAGAGTAATGAAGCCAATTCATAGATGGGGATTTTTAAGAGGCCATGATTGGTAAGGGCCAATGTGAACTTTGGCCAAGACTCCGTGGTTACACCCGTACTCTTTTCGAGAAATGCCCTGGGATTTTTAATGACACAGAGAGTCAGGACCTCTGTTTTACGTCTCATCCAAAGGATGGCACCTGTGTCCCCGTCACTACACTGGGGCATTAGGACCCCCATGGACTGCAGGGTGAGCGCAACCTGCTGGCCCCACTAACACCTCTTCCAGCAGCAAGCTTAGCTTTTCCCAGGAGGTCTCCCATCCAGGTACTGACCAGGCTCACCCACTTGATTTGTGAACATATTTAAAAAAGGATAACTTTTATCGAAAACTACTGTAGTCCAGACTTTGCAAGCTATTGATTGCTTTATCACTCCAGCTCCAGATTTATTAGTACATAATTTGAAAATGTTCTGTGCTATTTTTCTTAACATGATACTTTTAAATATTATTGAATGTTTACTATAGCAATAGGTTTATTATACAAAATGTTGCACATTTTACATTTGATAAATATTACACACTTTAAGGGACAAAGTATTTCCCCTGAATAGGAAATGCATTATATAAAAGTTATCTGATCATTGTGCAGGAAGAAATAGAATTGCACAGCAGTAGCTATTGTTAGTAGAAGTTACACATGCAGTGCCTTAAAAATGTTTTTTTTCCAGTCGTTTTAATGCCAGCAAAGAGGAATGGGGTTATGACCAAGGTTTTTACTCATGGTTTATTTTTAGAGAGCCTTTTTTACCAATGGTAAGATCCATATTTGTAAATGTATCTACTACAGAGTCTGGTAAAACCAGAGGTGGGGGAGTGTGCATTTTTAACAACAACGCATGGTGCAACAATGTATCTACCATCACGAAACACTGTTCACCCGCTCTGGAATTTTTAATGATCAAGTGCCGCCCCTTCTATCTGCCGAGGGAATTTACAACTGTTATTATCACTGCTGTCTACATCCCGCCTGACGCTAATGGCAAAGAAGCACTAGAGGTACTGCACACTGCAATAAACAAACAGGAATCTGCACATCCAGACGTACCCTTTATCGTCGCGGGTGACTTTAATCAAACAAATCTCAAATCTGTTCTCCTAAAATACCATCAGCATGTCTCCTTCCCAACAAGAGGAGAAAACACTCTAGACCACGTTTACACCAAAATTCAGAATGCTTACAAGGCAGTACCCCTCCCCCACTGTGGAAACTCAGATCACATTACTCTGTTTCTTTTCCCGGCATACAGACAGCTGCACAGGCAAGTGAAACCAGTGGTCAGAACAATGAAAGTGTGGCCTGAAGGAGCTGTATCAGTCCTGCAGGACTGTTTTGAATGCACTGACTGGAATTGGTTTAAAGATGCTGCCACATATGGATCATACATCGACAGACAGGAATATGCATCGTCAGTCACCAGCTACATCAGGAAATGTGCTGATGATGTCACACTCACAAAAGAAATAAGAACTTTTCCTAACCAGAAACCATGGATGAACAGTGAGGTTCGCATGTTAATCAAAGCAAGGGATGCAGCATTCAAATCGGGCAATAAATCAGAACAAAGATCAGCCAGGATCAATCTAAACAATGGTATTAAACATGCAAAAAACACACTCAAACAGGAATTAGAGGAACAATTCACCACGAATGACCCAAGGTATATGTGGCAAGGTATACAAGCCCTCATAGACTACAAGACGAAGAACATCTGTTCACCTGCCAATGATGCCTCCCTGACTAATGAGCTCAACACCTTCTATGCTCTCACTGTCTGCAGATGAGGTGAGGAGATCTCTGCTAAAAGTGAACACACGCAAGGCTGCAGGACCAGACAGCATACCCAGTCACGTCCTCAGAGCCTGTGCCAATTAAGCACATTAAGAACACCATTCCAAATACACTGGACCCGTACCAGTTTGCCTACCGACCCCACAGATCCACAGATGACGCAATCTCCATTGCCATACACACTGCCCTATCCCATCTGGACAAAAAGAACACATACACAAGACTGCTATTCATCGACTTCAACTCAGCTTTTAACACTATCATTCCAGAAAAACTAGTCAAGAAACTCAGTGTACTGGGTCTCAACACCACCCTCTGCAACTGGATTCGGGACTTTCTGACAGGCAGACCTCAGGCTGTCAGGCTTGGAAACCACACCGCCGGCACACTAACTCTGAACTCTGGGGTCCCCCAGGGGTGTGTGCTTAGTCCATTACTCTACACCCACAACTGTAAGGCCAAACACAACATCAACCCCATCATCATCAAGTTTGCCGATGACACCACAGTTGTAGGTCTGATCACAGACAATGAGAGGGCCTACAGGGAGGAGGTCAATCTCCTTACAACGTGGTGTGAAGACAACAACCTCACCCTCAACGTCAGCAAAACCAAGAAGCTGATCATTGATTTCAGGAAACTGCAAAACGGACATGCCCCTATCCACATCAACAGGACTGAAGTGGAAAGGGTCAGTAACTTTAAATTCCTTGGCGTCCATATCACCGAGGACCTCACATGGTCTCTCAATGCCACCTGTCTGATCAAGAAAGCGCAACAGTGCCTGTACTTCCTAAGACGGTTGAAGAAGGCTAAGATATGTCCCCAGATTCTCACTAACTTTTACAGATGCACTACAGAAAGTACACTGACAGGCTGCTTCACAGTGTGGTATGGCAACTGTAGTACTGCTGACCGCAAAGCCCTACAGTGAGTGGTGAAAACTGCCCAGTCCATCACTGAAGTTGCTCTCCCATCCATCCAGGACATTTATGACAGACAGTGCTTGAGGGAAGCTCTAAGCATCATCAAAGACCCCACACACCCCAGCTACAGACTGTATGACCCTCTACCATCTGGAAAACGGTACCAGAGCATTTTGCACATTGCCTGTGGTCTCTGTCTTTCTTTTGCTATACAGTTGTATTGATGTTGTTTTTTTCCTTGTACTACTTATCGTCCGAGAGCTAGCTAAATAGCATTTCGTTAAACCATATACCTGTATATGAGCATAATGACAATAAACGTGAACTTGTATACTGTTGGTGTGAAAGAAGAACTTGTTTCTGCTATATAAAATGCTAACTAGCTATCAGTTTGTTTGGCAATGAATGAATGGAAACTCTCACCCTACATTTGTGTACTCGTCTCCCTTTTTCCCAGCCTTTACCACTCAAAATTGGTATGGGACAAATAGTGTTTCTAAAATAGTCCCATTATCTTAACTGTAGTGACTGTTCCATATCCTTTAGTCAGTACTGCAAAGTAGGTGGAAGGAAAAAGTGTTTCAGATGAGATAGCATCTGTCTGAAGCTGTCAGATGGCACCCTGAAGCCTAAGTGTTTGTAGCAAAAGAGAACAGAAATAAACAAGAACAGAGAATCACTGGAATTAGGACACAACCTTTTGAGGGCCTTTAATTTCAGCATTGCCTTGAATGCAGCAGACATCTTCCAGCATAACCTAGTTGTCTCTTCCTGTGCTATTTCTCTAAACCATTTATCACTTTATATTTTTATGGTGTTCTGTGTCACACAATGCAGTATTGTATGCAGACTTGTTAATTCTGAACTCTTAAATATGCTATCATATCTTACATGATTTGTCGAATGACCCGTTTATTTCAGAACATCAGATTATGATAGTATTTACTCTTATGTTATCATTAAGAAGCACTTCTCCAGTTTTCTTATCCCCTAAGACTTTTTACAATGAAAGTAAAAGTTTAGTTTTGTTGTTGGTAGTGTATGCTTTCAAATATTACATTTTCCAGTGATCCAGCTATGAAACTTATTACAGTTATGGGGGATCCAGTCAGTGAACAAAACCATCTATCTAGTCAGTGAACAAAGGGGATGAAAATGAAATCCAGTAATAAATTACAGCTCTTGAATGTCATTGCATTGAAAGACTGAGGTCACTTTGCTTCTGTTTAATTATTTTTTAGCTTTGTGGGATTATTGTAAATTATACCCTAACAAAAAGTTGGAAATGCATCAAAGGACAAAAGGCAAAGGATCATTTAACTCGTTGAAATGCAGACTAAACATCTTTTGTTGTCACATTTTGATAAATAAAAGCTATTGTTCTCGAGTCCCAATGGGAGAGTTTCAGCTGAGAATGGTGAGCCATAAAGTATGGCTCCCCAGCAGTAATTAGCCATATTTAAACTGCTCTAGATTCATAACACTTTCAATTAAATAATACGGGGTAAACCATAAAATAGCAGTGATATAAGTTATTGTGTTTTCACATGTTTATTTTCAATACAAATACTACTGATAATTACTAACAGTACTTCTGAGATAGTTAGCAGTTATAACAAAAACAAATTGCTTCTGAAATGTAGTTTTGTGAACCATTCTCTATTTTTCCCATAAGGTCTTAAGTTCCATATTCATTAATTTACCATTCGTGTAATCCTCAAAGTACCTAACCCTCACAAATACCAAAGTTGTATTGTATAATATTATGTAATATATAGTATAATAAATATTATACAGTAGCATTGTATTTAGTATGTTGTAAATAATATACTGTAAAATTAATATTAAATTGTACTACTACTCAATGCGATCTGATTTGTAAAACATAGATATGTCCATTAATTCATTATTTTACAATTACGAATTTAGACTACCTGTGAATGAAGGCATCTGTGTCAGTGAGGTGGTGTGCTGTCAGTGTAGAAATAAAACAACTTCTGGTAAATAACACAAGGACAAGCTGCACCACACTCTGAATATAGCTAGCATCATTTTTCAAGCATTCCATTATCATGTTAAAATAAGAAGCCCTTCATGCAAAATGAAATGATTGTATGTCTTCACATGATAAAGTTAGAAGAAATAGCAGAACATTAAATCAGTCTTATCTCATTACATTTTGTTTCTGATTAGAAGTAATAGCCTACTTCTTTAATATGGGAGTGCTCATTCATTTGAAGGATAGACCCTATGGAAACAAAATTGCAATTTTAGGTTCTGGTTCAGAGCACTGATCTGATATTGTGACACTCCTACACATTACAGTGTCAGAGCAGCTGGCTAACAGCCCATTACTGTAGAAAATTGGGAGTGTTTAGGTTTTCAGTGTAATGTGCAAACTTCAGGCAGAATGTTTTATTGCATCTGTATCATTTTATGTACATGAAAAACCTTTAGCCCCAGGTTATCAGCAAATATTGGAAGAATGTTCCGCAATAAATGTAAATTATAACTTTGTCTTTATAATTTAGTTGTCTACAGTACGCTTACTCTGAGTTCTGATCAAATACTGGGTAATTGAAACGTAAGCATATTTGGTAAATACAGATCCTGAATTTCTGAATAAAAACAGAACTACATTAAGATTGATAGCCATGAATTGCTTGGTCCTTCTCTATACATCCTCAATATTTTGTAAATACAGTATATCAGGACTGCGATCTTGAAAGTAATTGTCAGCCCTCAAATCCTTAATAGTTTCTTCTATTGTTTTAAACTTGTCTCTATCTAGTATTTTTTTTCTTAACTTTCAGCTGAACGTAGGTTTTGTTAGGAAATGTTCTAAAATGTGTGATTGTAATGTTATTTGCATAAATGGTTGTATTGGATGGCTGTAAGAATACTGTTATGCCCAGTTGGGTGTGCGGTGGCTCACAGTCCTCAGTTGCCCTGGGAATCTGGATCCACGAGGAATGGTGGGTCTCCCCTGGAGCGGAGGACATGTGCCGAGTGCCTCTTTGTCCCACCCACCTCCTTTCAGACAGGTGCCCTATCGTGTCTTTCCAGGTCCCTATAGATTTTCAAGCCACCACTCTGAAAGTGCTCTGACATGCAGCCCTGTAAAGGATAAGCTCGCTGCGTGTCCATCTGTCCACAGACTGTGGTCCTGACTTTCTGCCTGTGAGAGCCTGCATCCCCTTCAGGGCCTGACGAATAATTTGCTTCAGCACCTTGGAGCACCTCCAGACACTTTGTGGCTTTGTGCATCACTGGCTTCAGATGCCGAATCGGAATTTCTTACGTCTCTACCTTCAGGCTCAAGCTGAGCCTCCCCATTAATTCCCAAAAGCCCCAAACTTGGGTTAATGGCTAAAAACCCTCAGCAGCCGCATGCAGCCCACAGCTGTTTTACAGCCATGGATCTCTGCATTAAGCCTGTACCTCTCCACCATGCACTGTAAGAAATACATGTTATATTGAGCTCTGTGGCATTACAACAGTGATTTTAGCCTCATCGTGTAAAGCTTTTTGAAAATAACACTCCAGACAACTATGTTCAGAAAATATAAAAAGAGACAAATGAAAGTCTGTGACATCATTTCAAAACTGAGGGAACTAAAGTGACAACAGGACAGGACTTGCTCCGGAGGAAATAGTGTACATCGGTGAGATCAAAATGGCATTCAAAATCCCCCAAAATAGTTCACATACTGTTCACAAACTGCAATTGACCACACAGCCCAACATGCAGTAGTATCATTTTGTGTATCATCAGTCTGTGCTAACAAGACTAAAAAGTGTTTCAGCAGTAAGACTACTCTACACAGCTTTTCCTGTAATGTTTTATTTTCTTCTGAGATTTAAGTAGCACACATTTTTAAGTAGCGCAGATTTAGAAGCAATTTGGAAAACTCATTGCATCTTTAATTGCTGCTTTAGTATATGCAGTTTTAATTGCAGTACTTAAAGTGCCTCATGCACACAGTACAGACATCCTGTGAATTGTACCTGTATGGGTGCTACTTGTGGAAATCAAAACACCCTCCTATTGGTGTTAATTAGCGCCATCTAATTTACATTGTAACAGGCTATCCATTTTCACAGCTTGGCATGAGTTCTTATAGGCTGCTGTTGCTTTGTTAAACCTTTTCAGTTTTGTTCTTTAACTGTCAAAGACCTGCTTATCCCAGTCTTACAGAAAATGCATATTCTTGTTTTAGATGCAAGACATTTTTATTCTTTTAATGTTAACTTTACTGATTCTGAAGTTTCACAGGTGCCTGAAAACTGAAATAAGTTGTTTATAGTAGAATTTGATTTAATTAGAGTAACAGAGATATAGTTTTTTTTCTTGGTTGCTCTAGTTTTGCACTATTTTTCTTGAATTCAGTTGTAACATCTTAATGGTCCAAATTTGTCTTCATAACACGCTCTGAGCGGGGCATGATGGCATTAGTGCCTGTGTAGATTTTGTGTGTTCTGTCTGTGGGTGCATGAGTTTTTTCCATGTGCTCCAGTTCACTTCCATAGTCCAAAAGCTTCCTGCCTGGTAGTCTTCTCTAAACTGTTCTTCTGTGTGTCCCCAAAGATGGAATTCCAGATGCAGCCACTCAGAACACACATCATTTCTTCTGTGTGGCATCTGTAGTGCAGTGCATTATGTTATGTAATTCACTGGCCAAAGACAATTGATAGGTTGCACTCTTGGTGTGTTAAATGTGAGTGAAACGGTTGCTTCATTTAATCTGTTTCCCTACTGATATATGGAATATCGCAACTAAAGGGAAATTTTGATAGCTGCCAAAAAAAAAATAATAGAAACGTCTCTTAAGGGGCCAACTTCACGTAGCTAATTCCCAACTTGATACAATTGGTTCTTGACTCATGAAACCAAAAAATCCAGAATTTTATCAACATATTGACTAAAGTTATCTGGCTGAGTTATCTAATTGTGTTAAATGTCGCCCTGTGTGCTCACACAATCTGTAAATTGTATTGTAAATTGCAATTGTGTAAATGATTGTATCCTAGTGTTAATCTGATCCCTATAAATTCTTGTCTTTCTACTCTTCTATCCCTTTTAACAAGTTTGTGGACAAAACATTTCATTGCCAACAACACAGCTGTATGCTGTACTGTTCATACATTGATAAACACACCTTGATTAATTGATATATTTAATTAAAATCTTAAATGAAATCATTATTTTATAATTAAATGAAATTAATACATATGCTATATTGATGTTTTGTTGATTTTATATATCACAGTATGTTAAGTATTAATTTTACATTCACAATCTCTCAAACCTATAGCGGTACTTGGGATGTATCAGATGTTAAATTAAGGAAAGGAGACAATAACTTCAGCCCCAGCCCCCATCCCCAGATAGGTTGATAAAGGTGTTCTATCCAGTCAAAAGGGTGCAGTGTTGCAGAGTTCAGTGCATTAATTGAGAGGCTTTGAACTGCAGTAGCCCCAGTGTCGATGTTAGTGCTTTTATAATCCAATAAGATTAACTACAAAACATCTGCTTTTTCTGTTTCAACTAAATAAGACAAATAGAAAGTCAAATCAGTCAGGATCTTGGAGTTTAATAAGCGAGCCAATGAGTCTAAAACATTTTGCATAATAAGACCATCAAAGAAGCAGACCTTAAGTTTAGATCAGATGTCACAGTGTAGCGGAGCTAGTGCGGTGACGTCAGCGCCCTCACTGTGCTTACTTTAAAGCCACTACAGTACAGTACGTGTGAAATGTTTTTATAAACAAAATTTAAAGTAAATGTTTCCTGATTACTTGTTACTTAAATTTGCATTAATACACAAAATAGATCTCAATGTGGGTGTAAACCTGAAAGAAGCACATTGCGTTCACAACAAGCCATAACAAAAAACATGTTATATCTAGCTGACTAATTTTGTTTTTGTAAAATAGCCCTACTTTCTTTTTAAAATCAATTTAATATTGAACATACTGTAATATTCAATATAAAATAAAAGTCTAAATACTATACAACTTAAATTCTATACTTGGAAAAATTGTCCTAAGAGGCTCAGCATTTACCAGGATGCAAAACCAGGCATCTTCTGGAGGCAGTCCAAGAGCTTCTACATGTTATGTTAAGCATTCACGGTGCCACCTGGCAGTTTTACAAAGTAGTGTAGACCTATAACAGAATATGTAAAGCACAGTGCAGTGGGATGTGGTGTGTGCACTGCAATCAGATGAATTATCCGGCATGCATTCTGAATGGTTGGATCTGTATGTACCATCCAGGGTGAATCCTGTTTTGTACCTACTGTTTCCCAGGTTAGGCTCCTGTGACCACAACTCTCTATTAGACTAAGTTTATTCAAAATGGATAGATGTGCTTTGAGATCTAATTTAAATATATTAAACAGTATATGGTATTTTATATTAGATTATTAGACTGATTAATTCACAAAGGTGCTATTGCAGTAAAACTAGAATATTGTTGCTGAAGAAAGTAGGAACTTGTAACAGCAGCTGCCAGATGTGCTTCTTTGAAATTTAAATTTGAAGCTCAAAATTTGTTACAAAACATTTTGGTCTGATTGATATCTTTTATATTTTCAGATCAAAAGAAAATCATTAAGATATATCTGCATGCAGAAATAAACAACAGCTGCAAGAGGCCCTTTGTAATGTTTTCTTATTCTCTTTCAAAAAGCACAGATGTGAGAATATTAAATTAGAAATGTTAATTTGATGGCCTTCAATTAAAAACAATCCTTTTGCTATTATGGAGTCACATTCTTCTCCTAATTATTATTATTAGCAATTTTTGTTATTGTGTTTTCATGTAAGTAGGTAAAGGCAGCACAAAATTAGTCAATATGAACATTTAAAAAACACTAATGAAATAATTTCTGAAGCAAATGAGCTATAAAAGAAAAAAAAGTACAAATTAATTGTATAAGAAGGCATTTCCTGTGCCTACCATGTTGACACTGTTAGTATATAATATTTTATTCACTTTTTCATTTACTGGTAGCTATCAAAGATTAATTTTAAGAGGGAAATTGCACTGGAAGCTAATCTTTGCTTTTATTTTTATTTTTAGAAGCTAATTCAATGTGCCCCCTATAGTGTAGTCTCAACCGCTCACCACTGCTTCCAAACACAAGATCTTGCTTTGGATCTACAGTATACTGTATGCTGTATGTGTGAATAACTTAAAAAAAACTCTGAACTTATTTCAGTTCCTAGTAGCCAATCAAAGGGAGGAATCTGTGCATTATCACTAATTTATCCATAGTCCTCAACATCAGCAGATAACTTTCCTTTATCAATGCAACGTTGAACTGGTATAAATCCAGTTGTTCTTATTGGGCAGAAGAGAGATCATTCCTCTTTCCTTTCAAGGTCTAGCTGGAGGCTACCTATCTGTTGGGCTCCAGGAGATAATTGATATCAAACTCCACGACATTAAGCTGAAGACAAAATATATTCTTGATTAACAACATCTTTAATATTAATCTGAACACGCCAAAAGGGGGCAGAGTGAACAGGATGCTCCAGCACTTACTGTAGGTCCCTCCATCATACTGCAAAAGGATTCAGGACCTGTTGTTGGCCAGTGCCACGTTGACATTTCACCTTTTTTACCATTTTTGTTCTCCTGCAAACAAGATCAAACCCTGGTTTTAGAACAAGTGGTTAGTTAAAGTCCAGTAACTTCAAAAATATGTCAAAACATGCCCTCCAGTTATTAATAGTTTAAATTCGTGCCTAGTGCTAAGGACAATTCTGGCAGAAGTGACTTTCTAGTCAGGCTAGAACAATAGTACTTTCTAGTACATAAACTAAAGATAGACACATGAGAAGTGACAGGGACTATACAAATCTAAGCATGAGTACAAGTTAAGCACAGGAGTCTCCCATGATTTGAAAAAATTACACACAGTGGAAGGAGAATCAGATTTCAGAGATGCCATCTCTATTCTGATAATATGAAAATAGTTCTGCTCTTCAAATGGCAATCTTATATCTCCACCCATCAAGCATTCTCTAGACAGCATTACCAGTAGCCCTTTCATTAATGGCACTTACACCCCTAACATTTTCTGTATCCTTGCCTACCATTTTATATATATATCCTCCATTCTCACACCTCTAAAACTAGGAACCCCCAGTACTCCCATAAACCATTATCATCCCATTTGCTACTGAGAGATTTCTAGCTCCATGTCTGTGTGTGCTGAATCCTTGAGAATCTTGCCAACTTAGAACAAGATGACTGATATCACCGTGTAGGTACGTGACTAGTTAAAGTAATGTATCATGCTATCAACAGGAATGCTTTTTCTAGCAATATAAATGTTCTCGAAATTAAATCTATATTCTATTATCCTAGCAGGTACTTAAGACACTTAAGTAGAAATGATTGTTTTTATTTGTCCTTATTTAATCTCTACAGAGATAACAATATACAGATTCACAGTCACTGCAAAAAGATAAAATCACCCTTAATTCTGAAGGGCTCTAAGAAAAAAGTAAAAATAAATCCAACTAAATATAGCTCAAAAAAGATCTAAAAGAAAAAGTATTTTGCTTACTACAAAACTATAATCTGTGCATAAATGAAACTTGAGTGTGACAAAAGCAGAGTATTCAGGCAGGGTGAATCCTGGCAATACAGGACTGCACAGTTATCTTATGGGAAAGAATAAAAATGGAGGACTTAAATGCATGTTATTTCACACACAGTCTCTTTACTCCCCACAAACTTTCGCTTGCTGCTTCACCTTAACGTCTCTACTGCTCAACATCTCCCTTGCCTACACTTTAAAAATGGAAAAATTCAACATAAATTAGAAATTGGTAGAAATATCTTCCAGTAGTAATGACATAATTATGAAGAAAAAGACTTCTCTTGAACAAACAAGGCTTTAGTTCTTGACTTGAATCCCTAAAAATAAGTATTTCTATTAGGCCATTTCTATAGATTCAAGTCTTAGTTCTGTTATAAAACTCTTAGGTTTTTTCATCAGATCGCATATGACTCTTGCCTCTGTTGTTCAAAAATAAGTCACAATTCAGATGAAGTCAAGAGAGAACAATACAAGTTTCAGAAATCAAAAGATCTCAGTAGGCACAACATGTATGGACAGCTCTCTTCAAAATGATCAGATTTTTGGCTTCCTCCTAAACTCTGTTTCTTGGTTTCTGCTAGAAAACACTTCTTTCTTCAGGTTTGCTGCACAAGCTCTCCATTTCCCAGTTCTCTAAAACTCTTAAGCAATTCCTATTGATACAACTCTGCTTCAAACAGTGGTTGACAAGATACTGTACATTTATGTAACTAGGTACTGTAAGCAAACATTTCTTTCCCAGTAATGTAAGAGTGGTGGTAAATTTTCTATTAGGTTATAGAAGTAAAAAAAGGTCATTCAAAAGTAAAATGTACATTTATAAATAAAACAGGTATGAATTCATAATTCAGAGATCCAGACTAAATAAATTCATATTCTGTATGTCAAATTATATCATAAGCACATAAGAGAGGTCATATACCTCATCTATCTTGTTTTGGCTGCTGTTAGATAATTATTCATCATTATTTATTACTCATCCATTTTCCAAAACTTCTTTATCCAATACAGGGTCACAGGTGGAGCTGGAACATAACTGGCAAGCAGTGCGAGCAAGACGGGATACATCCTGGACAGGTCACCTATCCATTGGAGGGCACATACTGTACAGACACACCTACTCACACCAATTGAGACAGAATTTCGAAAAGCCTTCAGAAGCATTTTTATGATGCAATAACAGAATAGAGTTACTTAAGAGTTTTACTATCTGTAATGAACACCAACAAGGCCTGGGAAATGATGTTTCTGCAATCTCCAGCACCTGTGCGACAGAATGCTAGATTTGCAGTTGTTTACCTTTGTATGGAGCAGGCTTTAGTTCTGCTTCGCATTGTTTTTAGAAGCTCTTTGAAGTTTATTTTTTATGCAATGCGTGTTATTTATGCCGAATACTGTTTGCCTCAATACGAACTAGATCTTCAACATCCTGTGATAGGAACCTGAGAACTCTGAGGACAATGTCTCTCATCCCCAGGGAGAAAATATACTTTTATTAATTCAGGATAAACTAACAGTACTTGAGGAACAAGTAAAGGTTTATTCCATGCTGAAAAGAGAACGCAAATGCAACGTTTTGGCACTGGAGCGTTCTTCTGGTGTGAGGGTGTAACATTACTTGATGCAAAAATGCCATAATACAGTCCCTGAACTTGAGTTCCACTGTGCTCAGATTCTAGGTTATGGAGGGGGACAAAACCTGTTTGAAGATGTTTATTAGGAATGGGCACCTCCGTGAATGTAGAATTCAGCCATTCCTCAGTTCCTTTTCCAGTGCATATGCCTATTCAAAGAGGATCTATAGGATTTGTTTTTTTTTGCAATTTCCACAGTCAAAATCCACCTGTCCACAAAACCTTTTGTTTGCCATATCAGTTACTATACTGTAGGTACTATGTTGCTCCAGGTGGGATTTCAGATGTTTTTTTCCCCTATACAAGCTTTGTGAAGTGACTAGGAAACTGTAGATCCATGAACATTTTCCCCATCTCAGCAACTGGACTTTGTAACTTTCATAATTGCTGTCAGCCTCACAGCTACACTGCAAACTTAACAGCCTCAGTGGGTGCTTTGTTTGGAGGACCAGCCTGATCTAAGCAGTGTTTTGGGTGCATTCCACTTCTTAATGATTGATTTCACCATGCTCAAAAAGAGCATAAGTATCTTAATATGCTTTTATACATTCTCCTGATCTGTGCTCTTATACAGCTTGATCCCTACCCTGTTTTAAAAATTCCTTAGTCTCCATGGTTGAATCTTTGCTTGAAATTCACTACCTCATCGAGTTGGTGTAATTGTTAAAACATGTGAGTCTTTTTTGGTGCACAAACACAGGACAGTCAACAAATTGAGTTAAGGTAGGCTATTTTTGTGCACCTAATTTGAGATAGCAGGTGGTATGGTCGTGCAGTGGTTAACATTGCTACTAGGTGGCCTCTGCATAGAGACTTTATATTGATGAGTTTGTGTGGGTTTACTTTGGGTGCTCTGGTAACTTCCCACAGTCCAAAAACTGGTAGGTTTAATTGGTAGGTCTGCATTTATGTCTGGACTGACACCCTGTCCAGGTATTACCTATCTCTGTTGCTTGCTTGCCTGCAACCCTAAATTAGGAGCAGCGTTTAGAAAATGGATGGATAAATTAATTAAGGTTTGAATACTTATAATATCATGGCTTTTCCATTTTTCATTCGTAAGTGTTTTGCTCTGAGTAGGTTATATCTATGTGAATATAAAAAATAATTACTATTTAAAAGTGTCATGACTACATGCTGTAATGCAACAGAATATGAAAACTTTGCAAAATAATTTTACAAGGTACATATATTTATACCTAATTTCTGTTTAATATTCTGTATATTGTATTTAAGTTGTAATGTCAAAATATAAGAATGTATTTAATGGAACTATTGTAGCAGTTTTGTACCCATGTACAATGCAGTGCTAATTTAAAACAGCATAAATGAGGCCTGAGACTGCATTATAGTCATAATTCAAGCATTATTTGAAACCAAAATTAATTTTAGAAAGGTTCCCTTGCTTTTTTCCAAACTTGGTGTCTGTAATGGGCCATTTTATCAACATAATGCCAGGGTAAATGGAGTGCGGTAATGACTGCACTTTGTGGTCTGAGGAAAGTACTGCTAGCTGATGTGAAATTTTGCTGATTCAGAGCTGCTCCTTAAGGAAACAGTATATATGCCTTGCTTGTAACGTGCAGTGCCATTTAGTATCTTGTGGTCATTTCTGAGTATATCTATTTTTATTCTTTTGACATGAATTCCTGTAATACCTTTATTCTTTTCATTGATGTACAGTATTGATCATCTTTAGGGGAAATGTCCTACTGACAGAAATACTCAGCTTCTTTTATAATTCTAATTATAACATCCAACTCACCCCCTTTTTTCCTCTTAATCTGAGTTTGGAAAAATTACATTATCATTACAAAATTAAGTGTTATGAGACTAAGGATCCAACATCAGAGGACTCCTAAAAACATTCCCTTCTAATCACCTCCCTCACTCCCATTATTGAATCAACTAAAGTTTATCTTTAAACTGTTCTTGCTGTTGCTTTTATCTTTGTTCATTTAGACTAGGATAAAGGGGTGTGCCGGTTAATCACTTTAACAGATAATAACCTCTCATGCATACCAGCTTTGGAGCAGCAGAATCCATTAAGACACTCTGAAGCCCATTAAATCCATTATAAGACATTAATACCTGTGCATGCATTGTATAGTGAGGATACAACCCACAGCCAATACAGGTTACCTTGAGTGCTATTTGAACTGAAATGTATTCTTTTTAATCGACCTAAAATCTCAAATTGAAACTATTGGGGTTTTAGACCAATGGTGTGATATACTTCTAGTGAATACATCTGAATACAGCAATTTCTCTTTTCAACATTAGAGGAATAAATAGACAGAATTCCTATTAGTATTTATATTACTGTTATATTAAAATTTTAAATATTTTAAGTTAATTCTTAAAAAATTGAAAAAGCAGTGCTAAAATTGCTACTCCTAATTTGACCATCTGAGTTAGCTTATGTGGGGACAGGTCTCTTCCTGATGAGTTTTGCTTTGAAGATTTTTTTCGTAGCCCTGGACTCTGGATTCCTAGTAACAGGAATTGATACTTACAGGATGACTGCTAAAATGCACATTTAAACATTTAAAATGATTCATATTGTGTGCACAAATACAGATACAAACACAAATTTGGTGTGGGAATGTGTGTTTTGGGGATTGGTGTAACTTACTCCACATTAAGCATACTTTAAAGCCAACTTCTGAAGAAACAACATATCAGAGATCTGTGCAGTAAACTTGTGCACATTGTAATGTGAGACAAACCATATTATATTTTATGGGAAAGCTATAAAGCAGCATTCACTCCTTGGTATAATTGAAAATGCCCCATATTATTAGAAGTAGTAAATTGATGCATTTATATTCTATATGGAAATTATGATTGTCGATAATGTAAGACGTACAATGGCAATTTTGACACTCTAATAGCTGAAGAAGCATAATGGCTGCAAATAGCAAAACCTATTTCCTACAATGGGACATAACTATGGCAAGCACAAACAAAAAACTGCAGTTCATCAACGATCTCAGATTCATCATCATTCTTTTTAAATGAAATGCTGAAACCTGAATGTTCATCCTTCATGGCTTTGCCTATCATCCTTTCAACATTGTAGACTCAAATTCCAGAAAAGTAAACTTCTCAAATACGAAGAAGCAATGATGCTACATTTAGTATGATGCTCTTATTTTTTAGCTTCCACCATTTCTTTCTTCATGAACACAGCAAAGCTCCATTGAAAACTGACATTGATTCGTATAGTTACTGAGCTGTTAGGACAGACGTAATTCATTACATTATTTCACAGCTTTATCTATACCTAACAAAATGTCACTGTCAGCTTACATACATCTGTAATCTCCAATTATAAAATTTGTCTGTTAATGTCCAGCTCCTCACTTTGATAATAAGATATTATACAGCTGAAAAGATGTGTATTCATATGAATCCCATTTTCTCATGTAAACAGAACGTTTCCAAAAACAATTCAGCTGTTTGGTTAGATCCTAACAAACTGCAAGATAGAGATGGAATATATTAAATATTGTAGCAACACGGAACTGGTAGGATTGCAGAAAAAATACAGAAATGTGAGAAAATAGTGCTGCAAGATTCAAATCAATGAGAGGAGATTAGTACCTGCTTTGTAGTGAGAACATGCAGTATACATAGGGAGTTATAGGGAGTAGTTTAGATGCTGAATTGAAGCCTTTTGAACCCTGAATTTGAGCCCTTTAAATTGAAAGGTGATATGCAGATGGGTTCAATTAAAGCAGGGGTTTAGTATTTTAGGACAGGTCAGTAAAATCAGTAAGAAAAATCTCCACTGTGCACAGGTTGTTGGCTCATCTCCCTTGCACACTTTCCTACTGTAGGTGTATGCTATCATTCCAATAGATCATACGGGCTTTATAAAAGGCATCTGAACTCTGGTAGTATTCACCTTCTTCTCCATATTACATCTGATAATGGATGTGTTAACAGATAACGTTATGCCTGTGCTTTTTTTTCATTAATTGTGTAGAAGGCACATGGTTGAGTGAGAAGACCTATAAATGATTCAGGATAATAGGTTTCAACGATATGGCTAAATAAAAATAGATGCTAATCCTTCATTATATATGAAAATATTATACATACAGTAGAAAATATTTCTTAATCCTAGCCTCAATTGCCAGTTATTTTTATTCTGACACTGTATCAGGATATAAAATTAATTGGTCCAAATGTCATTACATTCAGGTATGGAAAAAATGCAAAGGGTCCATTCCTGGGGTTCTCTCTGTAGGGGGTTTACTGTATATAGTATCCACAAATACACACACACCTGGGCCGATCTTCCCAGAAATCAATAATCCACCAGTTTGTTTTTGGACTGTGGGGGGAATTTCAATCACGTAGTGAAAACCCATGTGAACATAGGGAGAACAAACTCCATCCACATAGAAGCCTGGGAATTGAATCCAGGGTCTCAGTGCTGCAAGGCAGCAGAGCTAACTATTGCATCACTGTGCCGCCATGTTGCCCTTTAACATAGAGTAAAATTAATTTATTACTTGATTGACATTAGGAGTGAATATCTGTATGATTTCTTTAAGACATTAACTGTTTTTGGAGGCCACTGACAGTCCATGAACACTGCAATGCAGACACTTTCTCACGTTTTTTGCAGTACAAAGGACAGATGTCACTGGCTTTAGTTACACAAACTGTATCTAGCAAGTAAAGAAGTCAAGTTGATTTATTAAGTGCTCTGTTGTTGATCCTGTTTTATACTGTTAGACATATTTATTAAAGCTGCTAAAGAAAATCACAATTCACAGCTACAGACAAAAAAAAACAACCTATGCACCCTTACGTGGTACTATGTTTGTAATAGGGTTTACAAAGACTGTGAAATTTAATATAGGCTCTATAAATACATAACTTAATTTTACTCCGTTTACTCAGAGATCTAATTTTAGTTGGCCAATTTAATTTGTCACACATATATTATATAAACCTATTTTAGAAACAAAAGATTTTAATATATTTTCAGAGTATCTAAGTAGCCTTTATATTAAACTTTATTTTCAATGCTAATCTTTCTATTTTTGTCAGCTCTTCAGCTAGGACTGTGCATCTTGGTTTTTCTTCACAGTTTATGATATAATTCATCTTCTGTTAAAGTTGTGATCTATGGTTTCATTTGTGATGCTCACAAAATTAATTTAGAAATGAGAAAAACAACATAAATCAAAAACATCCAGTGGCATTGCTTTTTATAAGGTACAGTACAGTATATGCACTGGCAATCAGTAACTAAAAACATGTTATAAAAATGAGTGAAAGCTAGCCAGACAGCCAACAATCAATTTGAACATAATGTAATGCCATCCTGGGTGGGGTGCATTCAAGGGGTGGAGCCCTTGTTAAAAGTGCATGCATAAACAGGTTACTTCCCAAATGGTTGGACCAAGCAAGACCCCTGTCAGATCTCCCGTATGTGGATACTCGGCACTGAGAGAGCCTGGCAAAATCAGGACAGCAGCGGGTGTAAGACACTATTGTTCATGGTAATACCAAAGAGCATGTTTGCATTTTAAAAAGAGGAAAATAGATGAAGTGGCATTGGCTAAAATCCAGAAAAAGGGGAAGCATGATTGACCTGTGCTGGAGGGTGCTTTGTAAAGTGGAGAGACAGCCTTCAATGAATGGAACCTTAGATGAGATAAAAACAAAGAATTGGTTTGAGAAAATGGCCATTGGGGAGTCTGTCGTATGATTGTATTTGTGAGATTAGTGATAAATATCTGATATAGTGATAAATGTGATCAGTGTTGGGGGCAGTAGAGGGACCCTCCCCCAGATGATGTGGGGTATCAAGGGAACGGGTAGAGTCTTTCTGATTACAGATCTCTGGTGTTGAGCATGGTGGCTCCTTACAAAAGAGTGTCATTGGACTTGAGGGAGAAACTCGTTGAGACTGCTTGGGTCAGAGAGTCTGCAAGCCGAGGGCCAAGAGATCTCTAAGAAGTATGTGGTGCCACCTGGCCTGAATGCCCTGACAGGGTTTCCCTGGAGTCTTTGAAATTATGTTTATAGTAGAAAAAAAGGTTTGTCTCCATAATGAGATTATAATAATATTTTGCCTATAATTACCCCTGAAAACAACAATAAAATAATTTAAATAATTGCTTACACTTATATAGTGCTTTTCAGGACAGTCTACTCAAAGCGGTTTACAGGAAACAGGGACTTCCCTCCATCACCACCAATGTGCAGCATCCACCTGGATGATGTGACGGCAGCCATAGTGCGCCAGAACACTCACCACACATCAGCTATCAGTGAGGAGGAGAGCAGAGTAATGAATTTATAATCAGGGATTATTAGGAGGCCATGATTGGTAAGGGCCAATGGGAAATTTGATCAGAACGCTGGGGTTACCCAGCTACTCTTTTCAAGAAACACCCTTCGTGACCACAGAGAGTCAGGACCTCGGTTTTACGTCTCATCCGAAGGATGGCGTCTGTTTACAGTATAGTGTCCCCGTCACTATACTGGGGCATTAGGACCCACCCGGACCGCAGGGTGAGCGCCCCCTGCTGGCCCCACTAACACCTCATCCAACAGCAACCTTAGTTGTTCCCAGGAGGTCTCTCATCCAGGTACTGACCAGGCTCACACCTGCTTAGCTTCAGTGGGCTGCCAGTTGTGAGTTGCAGAGTGATATGGCTGTTTATAGTGATAAAAGGCATATCTAGGTATGCATTTCCCAACAGCTGCAAGTGAACAGTGGAATATCTAATAAAGGGAGCTCAGATAACAGACTATTTCATTTAATTAAAACCCTGTAGTAGTAAAACATTTTTTTGTGAAAAGACAATTACTCTTGTGCTCTTTGACACTTCAGGTAGGTAATGTCCTTATAAAAACTGAAAAAGAGGAAAATATAAAATGCACAAAAAATGACTATTAATATTCATCAGTCTTTTTCAAATGCCAGAAGAGATCCACACTTTCACTAGCTTAATGCTCAACTCTTCTAAGTATAAAAAGCTACAGCCTTCAAAAAGATTATAGAAAAAAAAGAGTATAAAACACTTCTTTGATTCTATAAAAGAACAAAAACAAGGTGAATTAAATGGAAATGCATTTACACATAGTCTTTGAAAAATAATGGTTCCAAAAGGAAATGGATGCTCTACTGGACAATGAAAAATGCAGGTATTGATGTAACCTCTGTGACCAGATGAGAATGTAACCAAGAAAAATGCAGTATGTCAAGGAAAACCACACACCGCTAATTAAATTAAATCTTAAAACCACACAAAACATAAAAACTTAGCTGTGATCTTAATATCCAGTGTTTGGTAGACTCAAATGAGTTCCTAGCATACACAAAGTCAGCATCAGTTACAATTTGCAGAATTTACAATTACAAATGATTAGATAATTTCATTAATGTCATAACATTGCCAAGAAAATTTTAAAAAGCCTAATACAATCAAATCATTTTCAACTAGGAAATGGACAATGGATATGTATGAAGAATAAGTGTAAACAAGAAACTAAATTGCAAGCATTTTAAAATTACTCAAGTTGAAAGCAATGTAGAAATCTCTAATTGAACGAAGGATTTTATAATGTAACATATATATATATAAAATTGACAAAGAATTCTGACCTTTGAAATGACTCTTTTTTTCAAAATGCATAACTCTTCAGCATTACCTCAATAGGTTGTCTATTTTTTTAATAGTACAAATATGATACTTTGGTTTAGTTTAATTTCCTTCTAGCCCTCTCTCTCACTTGCACATACAAACGCAAATCAGAGAATGATGGTTGATATGAGAAGCACCAAGATTTAATCACGGCATAAAACTGTGGTATTTATTTTCCTACACTTCATTTAACAGAAAGGCAACAATAATGACATTTTTGTTATGAAAGCTATCAGGCTGTTCTGGCAGTACTGGTTTTGCAGAAGAAATAGCTATGAAGAGTGTTGTCATGCTGTTAAGAAATCATTAAGCAACTTTAGTACACCCAAGCTGACATGTGAGCACTATGTCACTGCTCCTGAGGACTTCTGTGCAATGATAAATGCTCTGTGACTGTGGTGACAGCTGGAAGAGGATCTGTAAATCAACAATATAAGCTAGATTCTGGCAAAGATCACTCAGAACGGTCCTGTAAGGCCTGTTAATGCTAATCATAACTTAGTTTGGATTTTGATTGTCATAAACTACAAATGGATTTCTCAGGGACAGCACTACTGTCTGTTACCAAGATCTGTCTTGACTGACAGGTGAGCTGAGTTGGTAAAAGAAATAGTCAGGACCAGCTTGCTTTGGTTTTGAAATTAGGCAGGCTGTTTGCTGTAATTCTGATGAGCTGCATGTTTAGAAATTAAAAATTCAACTTGAATGTTTCAATGCTCTGCACGATTACTGCTGCAAGGCATCTAGAATCAGAGGAGCTTTGAATTCCATTATATTTTCAAAGATGTGTGCTTAGAAAAGGCCTCCTGTTTGGGCCACTGTTTTCATTATGTTAATATATAGAATTACAGCAAATCAGTTTTTAAATACACACTCTAATTAAACACTAAAAGTTTAGTTGTCTAATGGGAGACAAAAGTAATGAGGTTTTAATCTCAGCTAAAAGTTTTGGTAGCTCTTGGAATGTTTACAATTAATTAATACTTAAGGTACTTACATGCTATTAGACCTATTTTATGAATACTGTATATATATGGTCAGCATGTTGGCACAGTGGATAGCATTGCTGCGTCACAGCACAGGGACTCTTTGGGTTTACGCGGGTTTCCTCCTGGTGCTTCCTCCAATTAGCCTTGGTGTGAATGTGTGCATGTGTGTGTCTGTGTGCGGCTTATGATGGACCATTGTCCTGTCCAGGGTGTAGCAAATGCTCCTTATACTCCACCATTCTTGTACATACCAACACTTCTTTGGCTACTCACACAGATACTAATCACACTCTTCTTACTAACTGTTCACTCTGTTTTCAACTCCAATAACTCCGTTGCCAAATTCTCAATTTTACCTTCAAGTAAACTCTTCATTCTCACTCTGTACCCATTACCAGATATTACCTTTTAATCACAACATTCTTGGCTGATCCTGTTTGGCCGGAGGTGCCGATCTGTAACAAATCCCTGCATTCTTGACACAGCAGCAGTCCGGTTTGCTGTTTCCATTCTCTTTTGTTTGAGATTTCCCATCTGTCTGCTGACTAATGGTAAGATAAAATGAGGATCACCTGTTCCTAGACTTTATTCTCAGAACTGTGTGGAAAAGAAATGCTGCTACCTTGCAAAGCAATGCTCCAGTAACACCTTGAGTCAGTCCTAATCCATCAAGCAAACCCTGTTACTCAGCAGAACGCTTCATCACCATCTGTGGAGAACCCTCAGTACAGCCTAATTAAAATCCATTACCAGCAAGAGCTCACCTCTGGTGCTCTTGCTGTCATTTCAAGCTGGATTGTCTACAGAGACGGAAACTCTTTTCTTCCCAAATAGACTTATAAGCCACTTAGTTAGCCCAGAGGAATGGTTATTACTACCAAGAACTTATCCTGATGGCCTCGTTCCCTCACGTGGAATTTCATTCCCTCCGAGTTCTAATTATTCATTCAATAAATAGGTACAGTATGCCTCATTCTGTAGGTTTTCCCAATAAACAGGGCGTCATCTTCTTTCAAGGGCACACCATTGAGCCTCAGTTTTGAACCAAGATGGTGGCTTTCTCACTATAAAAGACTCTTCTTACTATTCTTAGGGATAGGCAGCTCTGGTGCTAATACCACATTCATCTCTGATTTTCATTCCATTTCACCTCAACTGTTTATTTGAACAAATTAAGTGGATGAGAAGGAAAATCAAATGTACTTTAAGCAGAAGAAATTTGAAGAAGAAGAAGAACAAATTTACAGGTTCCTGTAAAAACCACAGGAACCCAGTACTTGAGCAGCTGGGTTGCCTAAACATTTGATATACTGAGAGGCAATAAAAATGAGATCCTCTTCACTAATCTGAATTAAAAATAAAGGCTTTGGTGTGTGGAAAATATTCTGTTAGAAAGCTCACATAGGCACTCATTTGTGCATACAATGTTCAAGTTGGATTGGCCTTCATACAGTAACTGCATGATATGAGCCCAAGATAACTGTACAAATGAGTTGTGTTGTCATTTCTGACAGTAACATCCTCAATCAAAGACCATCAGAGAGCTGTTGCAGAATTACCGGACAGTTCTCCCACAGACATATGTAAAACGTGATACTATGTAGACTTTGGGATGAATCTTGTCAGGACTCAAGGTCATCAGATCTGTTAAAGGCTTTAATGCTTTTCTTACATTCTATGAACTTCAAAGCACTACCAACCAAAAATAATACTGGAAGTCCACAAAAAGGAGAAAAGAAATTCTGAGGAATATGATAGCTTCATTTTATGTATTATACAAAAAACTCACAGATGATTCATTGAATAAAAAGCAATGATCACTTCACTGGCAATAACGCCTTCTTCAAAACTAGTAGAGACCAAAGGAGTATTTTTGAATGATCAGTCTCTATGTTTGCAAGTCATTCTGCTTAAATGTTCTTTCCCATGACTAATATAATTCTTCTTCATCTACAGTATATTAGTTTCCCTCCTGTTTCCAATACGTACAGCTCTTTAATTTCTCAAGCCATACATGATAACAACAAATCTAAGGTTTTGCAAAATATTTTTTTCCAATGCATCATGCTGTGTTATTACGGAAAAAAAAAGAACTTCTGTAATGTATTGGAGAATGATAAAAGATAAAAAAGAAATAGAAAAGCCGTACTGTTGCATGACAGTTCATGACTCCAGCACTATAATGTTTCTGTAGTGATACACACAAGAAGCCTATGACTTCCCACTGGAAGAGCAACACTGCTCTGTGGCTGAGTTGCCCATGCAATGCTGTTACTCTTTCAGTTGTGTGCACCAAAACATCTTGCTCAAGAAGAACACACAATCAAATACTATCAGTGATGTTTAGATACTATATGCTGTGAGTTAGCAGTGCAGAACCATAACCTCTACTCTGTTTTTATATAACATAAATAAAAATTTAAATAATGTATTATTCTGTAAAACACATTTGCTGTAAAATATTTAGTTTTTCATTCATAATTTGATAAACCTTTATTTTGATCCCTGATTTAGTCTCAAGCCTTTTCCTTATTTATTGAACATGTACTGTATAGCATCAAGGAACTGAAAATTAGTTCATAGATTATAAGGAATATCTTATGTTTATCTGTTAATTGGGTTGCAATTTTAAATGATTGATTAAATGATTAACACATTAATTGTTACAATTACTCCATTGGTAAATGAAATAACATGTCATTAGTCAATTTTTGAATCAACTGTTATTTAAAATCACAAAGGATATCGATGTCAACATTATTAGTAGTCGTAACTGACCTTTAAACAACTGGTTAGACAGTATTCACAATGGATCAATTGCAACAAACTTGAGTATTTAATACAAAGCAGTATACAAAGATAAGAACTACTGTCTTGGAATCATTCCTGGGATTAAAGCTACGGTACAAAGCTAGAGATCAGATTGTCCCTTTCTTAGTACAGTATTAAGAATTAAGCTGTTGTTCTACCAAGCAGAAATGGAAGGGGATCACATTCAGAATATTTGAATTATTTGGATCTGTTAGCAATTATGTGGACAAACGTTAATATAGAATTATTACTTTGTCATATACTGTACAGTATGTATAACTAAATGCTTATGATAATTTAACGCTAGTTTTTAATTAAGAAAAATATGTATACAAAAACACTCCAGATAAGGGCACATATGTGCCTGTGCAATATTCAATCAATTTCAATCAATGTCCCATGAAATGAGTACAGCTGCAGTGGATATGAATTTGATCATGCAGCACTTCACAGTGGCTTTGTTTTCTGTAATACATGAATGCTAGGTCTTGACCATTCGGGGTAGTTGGGTCTCACAGTTCTGTTAATAATGTCCCTGTTTTTCCAAAGATTAAGCTACTGGAGCCTCAACTGTAATCCCAGGGAAAGGGTAGCACATCTTTGCCCTATATTCCAGGTTTTGCTGTCACAGTGGGTTTTGCCTCTGAATTGTTTCTTTGTTGTGGTGGTGATATTGTGAACATACACGAGAACACTAGTTACAGTGTTGCTCACAAAGTCTAAATCGTCCTAGAGTTGTGAAACAACAGTCCTAAAAAAGCAAGAACTCACCTTGAGAGTTAGAAGTGTTTTGCTTTTCTTTCATTTGGTTTGCATACCAGCTCTGTAAATCTAGCAGTATCAATGTATCATTTACATTTTCACCAATCTTGCTTTGGACTTGAATGGACCAACTGTTCCATCTCTAAGACGTTAAACTGTCATAAATAATCACTTCTGAAATGACCCAAGTAAGAATGTTTTCTTAAATATACCCTTACTTTTAACTACATAAATTAACACATTTTACGTGGTGTATCCCTATTCTTTAATATCCTTGCTGCTATCTAAGAACCACCAATATGGAGTCCCATCACAAATAATAATGGGACAAACGGACTCAAGTGACGCTCATATGTGACTGAACACATTTAAGAGTCATGCCCCATTGACTTATAAGCATTTGCTTAAATAACATCTACCCACAGAATACTATATATAAACAGTATACAGCTCAAAAACAATCAGATTCTATAGACTGTGCATTAGTAGTTGTAATACCAATGGCACCTTCCTTCACAATTAGAGCATGAGACGTAGGTCTATTGTACCATGGTTGCAATGCAATTTTAGCTAAAAATTATAATTAATTTCCAAGCAATGAACACTAAACTTATGTTTTGATAATATTACTTCAGTAATAAATAGCATCTACATTTAGAACTTTTTCTTGCGATCTAGGGTTCTCCTTAATTACGGAATTAAATTACTTGGTCTAGAGCATAAGTTGTACTGACTTATACTTTAGGTACTTTAGTATCCTCTCAAAAGCAGCAGCTGTTACTTTGGGTTCATTGCGATTGAGAACACTTTCAGCATGGACCTGGGGACTGAATTCAGAAATTTCAGAAAAGTTCATTGCAACTGGTACTGTAGTTACCTACTGTACTGGTTTAGTGCTAGTGCAGGATCATCCCCTGTTAGTACACTTCTTTCAGTTTGTTGTAATCTGCCCGATCTGCATGCAGTTAGGTCTCATCACAAACATGGATCCATATAATAAATAAGTGAATCAATAAAACCTGGAACATTCTTTGTTATTTACAAAACACTTGTAGATGATGCACTGGCTTTATGTTCTTGTTTTGTTATGAATGTGCTGTGAAGTACATTCTTTTGTTGTTTATCTCTAATGCTAGCTGTAGTTAAAAATGTATGGTCCCAGATTAGAGTTAAAAATATGGTGGATTTGTTTTTTCATTTTATTTAAACTCACATTATCCTAAATGGATGTCTGTAAGCACGAGAAGCCGGATACCTCTTGAGAAAGCAGTGAGGTGATTGATGGCTAGGGCCAACAGAGACAGCAGATACAGTTTGTCTGGAGATCCATATGGTTTGTCAAGAGGTAAACCTACAGTAGGTAGAGTGACTCTTAAAGGTAAGATTGTTTGTTTTTGTTGTTGAATTGTTTAAAATAAAATGTGAGCCAGGCTAGAATCCATGTTTTGTTCTAAACTTAAACCGTTGATATTCTTCATCTTTTTATAGTATACTGTATAACTGATTTCCAATGGAACAGAATTAAAATATGCTTGGACATAGCCTAAAATCCATCATAGAAAAAAGAGGGCTTTTATGACTTGGTAATAGGCAAGACTTCGGGATTTAATATTTAATTGTTTTTTACTGTTGCAACTCAGAAATAACTCAACCTTATGGGAGAGGAATAAATATTTGCAGCAGAGACCCTCATCAACAATACAATTTATAACCAATTTCCTCTGTATAATTTTATTCCCTTAGAAAGCCTGTTACATGTCATCGATTTCAGAGATGTTCTAATAATTTCCCTTCGGAGCAAAACACCTCCCAATCTTTGCTTAATTAGTGTATTCTGTAGCAATCTGCTATTTCTCATTTGAATACTAAACATGTAGCTTGTTGCATCTTTAATTACAAAGGCCCTTCTAGAGACTGTCATTTAATATGCTTGCAAGGCTTTGTAATATTAGATTATATCTCTTTTATTAACTATTTTAATTTCTTTTTACCTCCTTTTTGTTATCCAGTTAATGATTCACCTGAGTAGCATAATCCCAAATTAATCCCAAATTGTTTTTTTGGCACTTGGTGTAGAATAAAATTGATATTTCTTATTATTTCTTCATTACTGTTTTTGAGGTGGTTTAAACAGTGAACAGCAAAACCTCCCCTGGGTTACCTATAGAATCAACTAAATGGCTGAATTGGCTCTTATTGCTCAAAAACTATGTAAAGTGCACACTCTTAGAAGTTAAGGACATACACATACTTTAACAGTGCAAGAAGCATAATTGCTCCAGTAAATGTCCTGCAATAAAACTGGGTCTCCAGGTTGTCATTGTAAATTAGTATATTTGTTCAGCTAGCAGTATGCGGTCTGTTATGCCAAGAAAGTAATGACCCATTGTCAGTATAAAAAATGTCACTACAACATGGGAGGTGCATGTCAGAAGCAGGTTTTAGTGTGATTGAGCCTGCCAAACTTGGAGTCACTTGGAGTAACATTTCTAAAGACAAAGGTAGGTTACATCTTACAGTTAGCTGTGGGTTGTAAATTGGCAATGAAGAAAAATGTGGTGGTTAGATGACAATACTGGTTTATACAGGAATGGCATTTTCACATATGTTCATCCTACCGGTATTATAACTATACTGTACATATTGTGATGCCACCAGAGGAAGGGTCATTTAAGTGTGTTACTACCCTACCAGGATGACTGACCAAAGCTTTCAGGGAAAGCACCAAAATGGAGGACGGCATGCGACTGCCATAATTGGGAGCAGCTGTGTGTCCTTCCCCTTTTGTTTCTTTAATAAAAATAAACAGCAGCGGTCTGAACCTTAAGGCTTTTTTCAGGGCATGTTATTATCTTGGACCCACCTACTGTATATGAAAGAGCCCATTATGACATGCTCCATGGGGTATCACAATATCATTTGAATTTAACTGACCCAACAGTTTTGAGCAGTACCACTTTGAATTATGGAACTGCATTAGTAAAAAAAAAAAAACTTAACTTATTTTGGGAAGTTTACAGGTTCAAAATGTTGAATGTTTATAAAATCTGCCAGGTTCCAATTTAATCAGTGCAGCAGTTATATACAGTAGACTACCAAGCATTATTGCACATGATATGTCAAAAGTTGGAAGGTACTGTATATTTTCATATATATATATGTATATATAATCAGGCCTATACTGTCATAGTTTTGTATTGTGTATTTATTGTATTGTGTCTGTAACAACACAACTTTGCACTATAGGATACTGAAATGTTATATTATAATAGATATATAGAAATTGTGTTGCATATATTTTTCAGTTTTTTTTTCTTTTTGTTTTCCACAACTACAAACGTTTACTGTAGGTAACAAAGTAATATAGAAGTAAGAATGAAAGCTGAAAGAAATGGCATTATATTATTTTTCTTTTTTTACCTAACAGTGAGAAAAGTAAGCAAAGTGCTATGACAGACTTTGGAGTTAATTCTGGTAGCACCCCACATCTGAGATTATTTACAAATGTGGTCAGAAAAAGGTTTTTGATAATTAATTTAATACAATGAACTAAGCTTCCATTTGGGGTTCATTTTACTTCTAAAAAATCAGAAGTACATTTAATCCAATATAGTCCAGTATCCTTACAAACCTTACAAGAATGCTGGTTCATCAAGGCTGCCAATAGTTTTCTGAGTACATGCTTCCTAGCAGCATGCCTCATTATCAGCACTGGTGTCCTCCTGATCAACTGTCTCCCACACACATCTGCTGAGTTCATTTTATTGAAAAAGTCAGGCTGTTTCTAGTTTAAGGATGCATGGAGACAACCCCTTTCTGAGAAACCAGTGGGCTTCATTTCCCATGGCTTAGCCTTGCTTGACAACCACCTCAGGACTTAGAATTGAATTCTAAAGAAATGAGATTACAGACTTTACAAAGCACCTCCAAGTTCACTGCAACATTTAATTTCATCTAGAAAGTGCAAAGTATAATATGCAAAAAGGAAGAATATTCTTAAAGGGGATAATATTCTAAATACTAAATACACTGAAATAAAAAAAACAAGATTAAGCAACTTGATTTAAACAATTGTCTTACACAGATTAAAGGACAATTCCTATGGGTTCTAGAGTTTTTTTTTTTAAAAAGACAATCAACTAAGTGAACTATTTGTGAAGATTTAGAACATGGAGCTATATTGCTGAACCAGATACCTTGGTACTGTATGCATTGTCACTTTTGAAACTGCTTGTGTTGAAAAACAAGGCAGTGTAGCAGTTAAATTCAAAATGGTCTTGAAGAAAAACTGGCTACTGGACTACTGGAATTTGGTACTAGTGTTATCATCATTCTAGTGTGTATAGTTTGTATGCTTTCCCCATGTTTGCATGGGTTTCCTTTGAGTGCTCTTGTTTCTTTGCACATTCCAACGTTAAACAGATAGTTTAATTTGCTTCTGGGAAAACTGGCCCTGATGTGAGTGTGTCTGTGTTTGTGTCTGGATGTGCCCTGCGATGGACTGGTGTCCTGTGTTCTGCCTTGTGCTGGTTGCTTGCAGGGATAATCTCCAGCTCCCTCATAGTCATGTATTGGATAATGTTGTTAGAAAATGAATGGATGTGTGGATGTTTGTCCTGTAGGGAACCAAGGATCGGTGGAGACAGAGCTTGTGTTCCAAAACTGCCAGCACTTTATTTTTCACTTGGTCATAACATACATCTCAATGGCACAAAATAGCTACCCATGCCTCTGGTACCTCCAGTCTACAGCAAGCCGATGAGCCCAAAATAAGCAAAAAGATTTATTTAATAATTTAATTTAATTATCTCCTTATTTCACAATACAACATCCTAAGTCAGAATGATTGGTGGCAGTGAATATTTCTTCACTTTATTTTTGTAACATTATTGTGTTATCATCTTGTCTCATTACTATGACTGTATACAACAGGGGTGAACAGTTCACTGGTCCTTATCAGAGTCAGCTGTTCTTTTTCATGTTCTGATTCACATGGTGCATACAGGAGAGCTAACATTAATTAGAAGTGATGCAAATGTCATGAGTAATATCAATATTTAGATGTTAGAATTGTGGAAATGATAGGAAATTGGCAAAATCCTAACAATTGAAACTAATACAAATAAATAATAATTACATAATAAAGTTGTACTAGCATTGAGATATTTTAATTGGAATATGGCAATGCTTTTAAATATTGCACTTTATTGTCATAGCACAAGATATGACAATAGTGAAACTTTCTTAAATGCAGCAGTGAATGTTTTTAATACAAATTTAAATCAATACATACAAAAATACAAATTCTAAAATCAATGATAATATACATCTATTCTTACTGTTCATTAATAGCAGGTTACCCTTGAGAATTAAAGCACTGGACATGAGAATTTCACTCAAAAGTTCAGCAGCTCAGGCTCTTAAGTGGTTTTTTAATCTGCACTGTCCTGTATTAAAAATGGCATCCCTTTCATTAAAAGATTTTTGTTTCTCTGATCTAAAATTACCCAATGAAATCTATTTACTTCTCTACACATTTGACCAAACTGTGTTTTTCTTTTCCCTTTAACTTTCCCAAGGTTGGCACATGCTTGCCAACTTTCCACCCCTTACAAATTTCACCATTACAAATTGTCAGTCGAAAGCACAGATGCATCACTGTGAAACGAGCACAATTAAGTCAAAATTTTGGCATCTGTCAAAAGAGGAAGCTGGCCCAATAAGTTCATGACAGTTGATGACCAATTACACTTGTGATTTATGGTATCATATTGTGGACTGCAATTATTTTTTTTCTCTGTAAATTAGGCCAGAGAGTCACTTTAAATTACACATGTATATTTGTCATCTGGAGAAGTAAAGTTTGGTTGAAAGCTCACTGTAGCCAGTATTTCACTATCAGTGTTCAATTGCTATAGCTGCCTATCTCTATGTGCTGTAAATTAGGTTTAATACTGTGGCGTTCCAAAAGCCAGTTTTCTGGGAGCTTGAGCACATGACTCTGAAACCTTTACATTTGCAGACTCATTTCCCCTTTTCTTCTCCTTTACAAATAGGGTCCCCTTTCCCTTTTACCACATTCTGTTCCAAACCCCAAATTGGGCAATTTGCTCCATTAATCCCTCTCTTCGATTCGACACCTTCCCTCCCATGCTGAGTGACTAGCACACCCTCAGCTACTATACCTAAAAAGGGCATTAAACTAATAAACTGCAGTTCCAGTCTCCCGCCTTTCTCATTATACCACAGCCCAAGCAGAGGGAACCTAAGGGGGGCCACTACAGTACTATAGTCAATGGAGGGTGGCACCGTAGCACAGTGGTTAGCATTGCCCCTTACCCAATCCTGGGCTCATTTTCTAGGAATATGTGTGGAGATTCGCATGGGTTTCCTCCAGGAACTCTGGTTTCCTCCCATAGTTCTGCAATTTCCCTCACGGGATCAATACAGTATCTATCTATCTAGTCCAAATACATACTGGGAGGTTAATTGGCTTTTGTGCAAAATTGACCCAGTGTGAGTGTGTTCATGTTTGTGTCTATATGTGCTCTGCAATTGACTAGTGTCCCTTCTAAGGTGTCTTGTGCCTGTTGCTTGTCAGGATAGGCTTTGGCTCTCCAGCAACCCTCTATTGCATTAAGAGGTTAGAAAATTGATGGATGGTTTTGATTCCCCACTCTTAAAATAACATTCTCTAGGAATTAGTAATTCAGGTGGGTATCTGCATCAGCATGCGTAGGCTGCAAAGCAACAAGAAGAAAGAAAACACGTTTCGGCCGTGGAGCCTTCTTCAGGTGTGAGCCTTCTTCACACCTGAAGAAGGCTCCATGGCCAAAACGTTGTGTTTCCTTTCTTCTTTTTTTCAGCATTAAATAAACCTACTACTTATTATCTAGGAATGTCAACATCCAAAACCGAAATTGTAGACATGGCTAATGACTACTTTCTTACCCTTTCTTATACTGTATTTCAATTACCTACTAACTACCACAAGAATTAGATGGATTAAATTTGTAACTGTTCTTATGCTCCTTAGGTAAATAATTATAACAATACAATGCAATTGACCAACTACATGAAAAACATCTAAATGCCTTGACCACCACACCTGTGTTTTGACTTTATTGCTCTGAACAGTGCTTCCAATTAACTTGTCTAATTCTATTGCAGCCCTTTACACTCACAAAACTTGTAATTGAAATATTTTTATTAATGGGAGGATCCTTGATTTCAACAATACAATGAAATTCATTAGCTAATAGCATATTAATGATAAATTGCCTGCTAATGTTTTGCAGATGTTTACAACTGACATTATTTGTATCCAATTTGCATTGGAAAGCATTTTATTGTATTTTGTTCCAGAGATGATAATACTCAGTGCTTATTAATTATGCAATTATGCAAATAGTAGATTTTGGCATTTAAAATACAATTAAAGGAATAGACAAAACTCATATTTTTTTCTGGCAAAATGATTTAACAGCATACTATATGAAGACGTCAAGAAAACAAATTAAATACATTTTATATTTTAAGGGTCCATCTTCGTATCTTATATCTTTTGACTAAATGTATTTCATTTTCCATCCATCCATTCAACCATTTTCCAACTGCTTTATCTAAAACAGAATTGTAGGGGAGCCGGAGCCTATCCCATCAAGCACCGTATACAAGGCAGGATGCAAGTCGTCAATCCATTGCAGAGTATAGACAGACACAAACATGTGCACACTCACACTAGGGTATGTTTTTCCCAGAAGCTGTGGGAAGAAATCAGAGCACTCAGAGAAAACCCATGCACAAATTACTTACATAATCCCTCGGAATTGGACGCAGGGCCCAGCACTGTGAGGCAGCAATGCTAACAAATTTACAGAACAAGAGTGTAAGTCACACTTTGAAAGTCATTCACATCAATGCTAACCTCTTTTTTACATGCTTATTTGCTTTTAAATACTAAAATCAAAATACCTGTATAGTGTGATAAAAAAAATGAAAGATTCTGTTATTGTCACTGTGCACTATGGTTGGCAGAGGAAAGCACTAACGGGTTAATAAACATTTAATTATTATTAAATTGTGTACACACCTCTGCAGTAAAACAAGGATTCACTGCAGCACCCGGCGTTTTTTTAGAGTAGTGTTTTCTTGCTTAAGAATCGCAATATTATTGCAATCACAATAAAAATCACAATATCTTTCAGCATACTACAGCAGTTGTTGTGGATTACTGCATGACAATTTCTGCTCTGCCCTGTATAGGACAAACCTTAGTGGCCATTATGTTTACCTTGTTATACTAAAACATATTTTTATAGGATGCAAGGTTGCAAGGCAGGGATAGAGAGGCAAATTATTGTGAATATACAGTATTATGCTTTGAAGTATATTTTGATACTGTACTGGTTGAATCTAAATCAAAAGTTTATAATTTCAGCAAAGCAGACTGATGGAGATGAACTGCATCCTGCTCAGTTAAACTCAGACTGTTGTCATGCTGATGTCTCATGGAGAACATTCACTTGTTATTCTTCAGAGTATCTCAGTCAAGGGTATGCTGATCATCAAATGATGATGTTTATGGAAGTGAAGCCATTAACTGACCAAGACAGGGAGCCAGAACACCACTTCAGTCATCAACTCTGAGCAAAAGGACTTTGAAGGAAAGAGATAAGAGAGAGCAAACTAAATTGTGAATCATAATCTTAGCTTGTCTTCAACATAGCTTATTTTTGGAAAAGCCAAGTATTATTTGAGCATGAAAAAAAACTTAAATGTACTTTCAGATATTAAGCACAGTAGTTCTGAAAAATATTAAATCAACAAGTGATTAATACATACTGGTATACAAATAATATTACTGAATTAATATTGAATACATATTTTTTTAAAAGATTTGAATAAATGGAAAAAATGCTTGATAATTATACAATATTTAACACAGAACAGTTTAAAAACTGTCAGGCAAAATAAGAGCCTGACAGTTTTTAAAACTTGAAGTGGATCAGCCTTCTCTGCAATAGTAGCCTCATCAGTTTTCCTGTATTATGGTTCTTGTATTATAGATTCAGGAATGTGTTGCATAGCATTCATATAACTACAATGTGGTTTTTAACTCAGTGCAAATGTTTTGTGCTTTCCTTGCAAATTCTAGTATATTAAAAGACCACAAAAGTATTTTGCAACTGGTTCCATTTGCCTTATGACTGATGTCCCAGGAGGAGTCATTGATGTACTGTAAGTCATGGCCCACCCTGCTTCCTCATTTGGAAAATATAGTTCATAGCAGAGCTCTATTCACCACTATCCTAATAAAAATTGACTTCACAAACATTCAATATTTAATCACCAAGCATTCAGTGGGATTACAGAATGCATATAGTACCCTCTATATTTATTTTCTTTTTCTCAAACAAATTGTCATGAAAATGGAGCATAAGTCAGGCTTTCTGTTACTGTACACATTGAGTTGTTTTTTTCCAGTGTCCCTTATATCTTTGGCTGTAGAGAAGTTTTTATTGGGTTCTTTAGTCTAAGTTTTGGTGGGGATAAAAACATTTATTGTTTATTGAAGCAGTAGAATAATTCAGTTTTGTAGGCAGCATTGGTGTGAATACATGTGGTTCCACCTCCTGCTACTCCTCACAGTGAAAATATAGCTCTTACTGAAGTTTGAAGATGTCTTCATACAGTGAAGGCACAAACCATTTAAACAGACATTAATTCTGTCATCGTTCACAGATCTGTAAGTTCTTTATTTAGAAATAGTCTTATGTCATGAACCACCTACCTAGTTAACCTAGTGAGCACCTTGTAAACTTGCTGCTCTTGAATCTTCAAAATTGCATGTAAGCTCCATATTTTGTGATAAACCATTTTCTGTTCCTGATTTTTTTTTATTAAACTGATTTTCATAAACTGGTAAAACCTTTATTAATGAGTAAATCCAGCTTTGAGAAAATTGTGTTGCCCAATTTGCTCATTGGTGCAGTTTTCCAAATTGAGATAATCTGTCTTAATCTGTCTTAATCCTTCAAGAAAATAATTGAGCAGAAGTTGAAAAATTCTGTGCCATTATTTTCTTACTTTATCCCTCACATTTATACTGCTTATTCATTAAACCACCATCATCATTAACCATCATTAAAGTAGTATCATTTGTGTAAATATGGGGCAATAAATACTCAAAATCCTCAAAGGTAAACAGCAAAAATGACAAAAGTGGAAACTATGTGGAAGTTCTGTATAATTAAAACTGAATACAGAAGACCCTTCTTTATGCAAAGTGTTATAGGAAAATGGTACCTTCTACCCAACCATATTGTTAAAGACTGTTCCTTAGCTTTTGCTAGTACGTTTTGAAATGCTTACATTAAATTATTTGCAAACTACCAAATGAGCTAGATGGATTGAATGGCCTTCTCTAGCACATCAGCTTTCTTAGTTTTTTGTTTGTAAAACAGCTCTAATATCAATAGATTTTTTCTTTCTGTTTGCAGTCATTTAAAGTTAAAGTTCCAGTTACCTCAAGAAGTTTACTATAGATACTGACAGCTGTTTCTTTTTTGCTTTCATGGAAAGCATGTTTCTGCTGCATGTTCTCTACACTATATCAGCTAGTATCAGCTGTTGATGATGTTAAATAAATATAATACACATTTGCACTTAATTATACTAATCCACTACATAACAGTATATTAAAATGGCAGATGTAAACATAATGTTTACATGACACAAAACAATTTACAGTGAACTTTCTGGTGCTGGGATGAAGACTTAATTAAAATAACAACATGGTTAATTAGACTTTTTTAGTTGTTTTCTCCTTCTAAAAAAGATTAGTTGCATATGATTCATTATAGATTAGATAAGGACTTTTTTAGTTACAGGACTAAAAGCAATTCAAAATGGTCTAATTAGTAAGTTTATTTGAAAAATCAAAAGCTCATTTGTAATAAAATAATCAAAAGTATAACTTTGACGTGTGTCAGTACTGGAAAAACATAGTGAGGAAAAACAAAATTGATTCCCAATTCATGTTTCTAAATGGCAGGTTTTGCACTCTGAGAAAAGTTGTGTGCAAATCTTAAAACCAATTTCTCTTCAAGGCAAACCCTTGCACAATACCATGAAGAAAAAGTTTATAGTTACTTTTAGTCTGTAATTCTAAAAAAAAAAGTGTGATATCACATTTTTAAAGAATGTGTATACCAGATTAGTGTCCTGTGAAGTCTAAAATTTCATTGAGAGATGTGCCTTTGGATGCTGAAGAGGTTAGTACATAAAATATCTGTCCTGTTTCTAATAAGAATATGGGCTTCTTCATTCTCTACCAGCTGGAGTCTGCTTATTGAACACAAGTGGAGTCCAGTAAGTGGTGCTTTGGCATATTCCAGGCTGGAAGAGCTGTAGGCATTACAGAGAATCTTGACATCTGCAAGACAGAGATAGAGCTGCACCCTCTCAATGATTCAGATGCAGTAGAAGGTGAATTTCACGGTAGACGAGATGTGCATGTCAAAGGCAAGGGTGCCAGATATTGCTGGAAATAAATATTTTGAAAAAATATGTTTTTTTAAAAAGTTCATCTTACTACTTTATGTACCCATTACTGTGGTCAGGTCATATTAATTTCATCATTTAAAAATGTTCTTGCTGTGTAGGTCTCTTTGCAAATGTATCAAAAAGACATTATTTTTAATCACAAGCAGAGTTATTTAATTACACTTGCCAAATACACTTAACTCACCAATTTCAGGAACAATCTGCTCATTGTTTCCTTATTGTAAACTTTAAAAGTTTTCAACCGTGAAGCCCCTTTGAATATTTTAAGTCAAAGTCCTTTCTGTGTCCTAGAAACAGTATCTTTATGGAATATAGACTCCTGTGTGGGTAATGTTAGGCAGAGGACATGTAGTTCCTAGAGGAGGGAAAAGGTTCATTATGTTAAGGCTGTGCTTTAAAAACTAGCAGTCCAAATGTATCAAGTGCTGCTTTCCCAACCAAAAACTTGGGGTACACCACCCCTTCCTCATAAGTTTTTAGCCATTGCAGTGTAGTCACAAATAACAAGGTTTGAACATAAAAAAACCCAAATCAATAACTTTTGCTCTTACAATTTATTCTCCTCACACCAACACAACCCACTCCTGACTCCAACAAGTATTTTCCAACCTCCTATACAGAATATGGTTTAGGACATACCGTTATCAGTAAAATAAACAACAAAAAACACACAAGATTGTGTTAAAAATACCACATAACATTGTAGTATGGTCTATTTGGACACACAGATACATACAGTATACAGGAACAGTACAGACAATAATAATAACAGTTTTCAGTTTTTTAACATATTTAATTTACTGTTCCTCCTCCTCAACCTAATAGGAATGGAATGATCCTCTGGCAGGTTTAACTAGTCTTTTTTCTACATGTGCCCCCTTTCTTAGGACTCTCCCCCTCATACAAATGGGAACTGGGCTTTTCCTACACACACAGAGCTGCTTAAAAGGTAAGATTACATTTTTTACATATGCTGTGCTTCCCTTTCCTTTGTATTAGCGCTTGTTGGTTTTAGTTGAGAATTGTCTTGTCTACCCTTTCCCGCCTTTCTTATCCACAACTTGCATTGAGAAAAAGACTCCGCAATTCGCACCCACCGTGACTATACACGTTTCGATAGAAACAGTGGCAGACTACTCTATCACAAATGGGTAATTCACATTCATTCCCAAGATGGAAATGCTGCTGAATAGGCCCTGGGAATAAAATTACCTTGCAACAAGAATACAGGCAGGGATTTATGATTTGAAAAGAACATGGTTATTTGAGATGTAGGATTGGCCTACCTTGCTAACCCAATTATTGTGTTGCATTACAGCATACTAATAATATGTGAAAAACCAGTGGTTACCTTTCAGTTTCCTTCACTAACGATATGTGCCATCTATCTATTGGCTCATTGTGCAATTTGGTTCACAGTTTTAAATACTGATAAATACAGTGAGTGTGTTGAAAGCATAGATTGAGCATTATTACTACTCAGAGAAAGTAGTCTAGTTCTGGAAAATCCAAAAATTCTTCCTCTTGAAAGAAAAAATGGAATTCAGTCAGTTCAATACAGAATGTGTCTTCCAGAAGTAATGTAATAAAAATAGATGTGGCCAAGAAGACGTTTGAAAGAAATGAAATCAGGTTTAATACAAAATCAAAAAAGGTAAGATTCTGAGGGGTTAAAATCCATCAACTTTAAATTGTGATTCACCACATTGATCAGCACTGTTTGCTCTCCTGGTGTGTGATGTCAATCTGAAATCACATACTGTGAATTCGAATGAGTCCCTAATAATTTAATGTCAATTTAATTAATGCAGTGGTAAAAAGTAATGTTAAGTTTAGTTGATAGTGCTTACTCTATGGTAGCAATCATTCTTCTTATAGGACCTTGAAAAAACTTAATCACACAGTCTTTTGTATAAAATCAATAATTGAAAGCCAGAGGGTTCAGCACAACAAAAGAAAGGGGGCACTCTACCAACAGGGTAAAAGAGTTGAGCAAACATTGCTCACATCCAAACAAAATGTAACTTGATGGTGCCTGATATCCATGGTAATATCTTCAGTATACACTTCTGGTTCAGGTGTTATGACTGATGCAATCAATAATTTAATACCTGTTGTACTACGCACTGTGAAAGTGCTGGTTTTAATCACCAAGACAGCTAGACAGGAAGTGGTCATTAGTTACACTCTCAATGCCAAGTACAATATCGATCAACGTTTAACATGTAAAGGTACTGTAAAGTAATAATATTAACTGGCAAGGCATCTATTACCCAAGAAATACAGAAATGTGGTAGTTTTGTCTCAAGTATGTTGGTTTTTGTTCAGTTTTCTACTAAAGTGTTATGTGCATGAACTCAGACAATCAGTCTTTGTCTACACATTGCATTGAAAATGATCCGAATTGAATGACATCTTCTCTAAGCAAAAGCGAAGACGTCATCAGATTCAATCACACTTTTGCTTGTATACTTTCCTATAACAAAATGAGAGGATTTTGAAAAAGGTGAATCCTCTTCCAGTGGCTGTAACATTGTTTAGCGCATCAAAGCACTGCCTTTATTCTATACTCACAGATGTCAGTGGAGATAAGGGACCATGCAGCCAGCAGCAGTGGGCAAAGCTGTGCATGAGATATGGGTAGTGGTGTAAGTGGATGCTTCTTGCTGTCTAATTTGTAATTACTTTTTCCTTCTTTTTGTCTGTGAATGACTGCCTGTAAACACTTAAGGCTGCCCGAACTGACACATTCACACGGTCTACTGTTGCTCTCAGCAGTGTGCCAAAGATTAATCCTCTTGTGAGGTCGCTTAGATCAAATTTCTTTCCTACAGCATCTTTGCTCAAAAATGACTGAATATTTTATTACTGTTTAATCCTCATGAATCATGCAGTAGACCAGGAGCTGGGTCATTCCCACTGTTGTATTTAAGTTTTTTCCTGTCTATGGTGGCACAGTGGCACAGTGGTCTGATTTGCTGCCTAGTAGTACTGGGGACCTGTGTTCGATTTCATATATGCCAGGAGTTTGTATGTTTTCACTGTTTCCTTGGGGTGCTCCAGTTTCCTCCCACAGTCCAAAAACGTACTTGCAGGTTAACTGGCTTTGGGGAAATTTGGCCCTGGTTGTAAGTGTTTGTGCCTGTGTCTACCCGGTAGTGTACTGGCTTCCTGGCCAGGGTGTAACCTGCCTTACGTTCTGTTTCTTGTCAGGATAGGCCCCAGATCTTCTGCAACCTTGAAGTGGAAGTAGGATTTAGAAAATGGAAGGATTAATGGTTGGAATTATAACAAAACAGTTAATTTAGTGAAGTTGTTAGGAAAAGGGGGTATTCCTTAAAAAAAAAAGTGTGAAGGTTATGTATTATTAGGTTTTGGTTGTGTAAAACGAGTTAATTTCTTGAGCACTTTTATATCTTAGTTAAAACGTTTAAATAAGCAATTTAACACTAATGGTTTGGAATAGATTAGTGGGCAGGCCTACATATTGCCACAGTCTGAAAATGGTTGGAAATTACTTAGTCTTACATAACAGCCAAACAAATGAACAGTGAGCAAACATAGTTATTCAACAGTAAAGAGGCATTTTTACTTATACTGTATGTCTCTTTACTGTTGAATAATAAATACAGGATACATTTAAAACGATTATGAATGAAGTTTAAAAGTTCCCTCATTTATGTATAAAAAATAATTTTTGCACAGGTTATTTTCTGGATTTGGAGTTTGGCTCTCACCAGATACAATGCAAGTCTCATGTGACACTTCCTGTTTCCTTCTCTCTGAGAATACCAAACTCCAGTGCTTTCACAAGAAAGCCACAGAACTCCAGTTGTTTTGAAAGAAAATACAAGCACAGCACTGTCTTCTCACATGTCTCCCAGCAGTCAGCCTCACCAGACCAAGCTTCATGTATTACTCTCCAGCTGAGGCTGTTTGCTCACAAATTCTCCTGCAGTTCAATCCATCTTCAGTCCTGTGTTTCTGCTCAAGCCCATCTTTTTTACCAAAGAAGCTTTTTGAGTCCAATCTCCTCAACCATTATAAACAAATGCTGGAGTTCCCATGATACCCTCCTCCATGTGATCCTTCTATCTTCCTGACCAGTTTTAACAGAAATACAGAACAGCTGCCCTCCTGTCCTATTGTACCTGCCGTGAAGAGAAAGTTGTATTAAAAGTCACGTTTTATTTTCCATCTTACTATCCTGCATTTGTTTTCACAAGTAATAGGCATTACACTGTGTGGCATAGTGTTCTTCCAAGTTAGCAAGTCACTGAACTCAACCTGATTTGAAAATGCAAATTTCTCCACATGACTTTATGGATTCACTGTCACGGATGTCGGAGAGGCAAGCTGGGGAATGGCAGGAGACCAAAAAAGACCCTATGCATAGCGTCAAAACGGGGGTTAGCCAGGGCTCAGCAGGTCAGACGAGGTCGGGTAGAAACCTATGCCCTCAGGCCGCGGAAGAGATGACCTGGTGCTAGGCGGGTCTCAAGACATCCCAACCCTCAATGCTGAGCGAGGAGGAAAGGGTGACCCGGAAATATATAGCCCCAAACAAATACAAACCGGAAAGACAAGCAAAGCACAGGGAAACTAGGGACAGGACAGAGAAGGAGCGCCCTCTAGCTGTAGAGGGCATGACAATAGTCTGTTTTTTAACACTATGTCACATGAGTTTGTTATCCAAATGTTTATTTTTCCAAGCTGGCAATCATACTGTAGATCACAGTTTACCTGTTTAAAGAAGCAGGATGAAATGCTTAGCTTGGCTGGCCTGGCTGCATTAAGACACTTCTCACGGCTACAGTATCTTTCTTATTCAGTGCAATCTAAACCTCCTCAAACACTTAAAGTATGCAGTGCACATTGTCCCATTGTCATTTATCTTTTTTACCTTGCTTTTTCTGTGCTTCTCTGCACCACCATGTTTACATGGATGCCAACTGCATGGTAGAATTAAAGCTGGGGCTCCTGTCCCTGGAACAATGGATCAGCATTGCTTCTATGTTTAAAGAAGACGTTTCACAGACACTGCACAATTAGCTTTATTGACTTGTACAGAAAAGAGTTTATGGTCCCTTGGTATCAAGAACTTTCTCAGATTCCCTATAACATTCTACAGATTGTACCATTTTGTCATTTTTACTCTTCTTTGGGGTTCAACCTGTGCTCATTCACTGAATTGTACTGTATACAGTATATGTTGTACACATTATAAATAAAATTAAAATTTCTGTATACTGCAAGCCTTCCATAGATCTCTCCATGGTTACTATTTGTGATGATTTTTGAGGGCTAACCCTTTTCAGAAATTCTGGACCTGAACTTCCAATTCTACACCTTTTCAGATCTCATATTCCAGTATATCTTTCTCAGTGTCACCTTCTTTACATACTTTCTACTCATTCATTACTTCAAATCAGTCTCCACAGTCTCCTAATCACACTCATCTCTCAGACAGCAATCTTTTCTAACCCCGAATTACTCAGCAAAAATGAAAAATTGATGACATGCTACCAGTTCCTACATTTCTTCAGTGCCTTAGCTAAGCTGGCTTCATAACCAAACTCTCTCTGGCGATTCTTTGGATTGGTGCAGTATCCTTCACTGCTCATTGCAGAATTCCAGTCACAGCATTTGAATCCCCTTGATCGACAGTCACGATTAAGCCCTTGACTACTACTCCTCTGAAGTTATGGAACTTAGATCAAATCCAGACCCAATCAAATTTAAGCATGCTCACCATGTTCCTTAATTAAGGATTTTGCTTTGGGGTTATGTAGTTCTCATTCATTCCCCTTCTTTGCTCTCACTCAAACATTATTCTCCAGAGCTGAGTGTCCTGAACAATTATCTCTCCGGCTGATTTGGAAATGTCACACGAGCTTCATTTTACATATCCCTTTAATACATTTCATCTGCTAACTGTATCCTCAGTTTTTCAAATTTTGTCTTTAGTTTTTGTTACTTACGAGTTGTGCTTTACTGTAATGGAATCTCTGTTGTTTTACAGTACCTTCACGTTTTCAACAGCATTGTCTTAACAGACAGTTGTTGTTCTTCTCAGACAGGTGAGTTACCCCAGTAAGACTCACTTATTTAAATTGTACCTCTTCTCAGTCTTAATCACAGTTTGACAAAACTACTGAAATGGAGCATAAACATTTAGAAAAAAAAACACATCTGCCTACTTCCATCAAACTACCTACATACAGTACAGTAAATATATTTGTATTTTTTGCTTATTCAGCTTACGAATAAATGTTGTTCTCCTCAGAAATTATTTAGGGTCACTAATTTGAATCACACCTCTTCTCAGTCTTGGAGTCTGATTCAACTACTGACCTGTTAATAGTATAATTAGTCTAATTGAATGTCCAACAGAGTAGAATTAGTCATCATACAGATCTTCTGATTCTGATCATTTTATTTATTCTTTTCACTGTTCTGCACTGTTGTTTGTAAGGGAGTTTAAAATTCTCCAGGAGCACGATCACACGCACACACCAGCATACAAGCAACACAAGCCAAAAGTTAAACTAAAAAAATTAAGGAAAAAAGTAATACTGAGAATAATTAAATACCAGTTAAAGTAATGCACTACCCACACAAACAGCTAATAGCAGCAGGAGAAATATTTTTTTCAATAGTTTTGTTTTTGAGAGTTTCTATTCAAAGTTTAAAATTATTAGGCTTTCCCTGCAGAAATCATCAAATCATGTGGTTTCACACTTTTATTTCTCAGTATTCTAATCAAATCCACAGCTGGCAGTTCAGTCTACAGAGGCCACTTCAATTTTCAAAATTCATTTCCTAGATAAACAAGGATTAGGGGAATTGTATAGACTTTGTAATAATCAGAGTTATGGTGTATAAAAAATATAAATGATACAATTATATAAACTGTACTAATTTTAAAAATTTAGTACCAGAAAAGAGACATCATGAATGGATTGTTATCTGTGCCATCAAACTGGATCCTTCAAATGAATAGCAAAACATGAACTGTTTATGACACCTCCTGATTACAAGTAGAAATATAACCAACAGAATTCTGATTTCATATCATTGGCTGTTTAATTACTGTATCACACATAAACAGAAATGTAACTCAAAACATGTTGCTATAAATACTAATCACAAACAACTTCTACTCCATAGTATCTAGACTGTGTTTTTTAAATGTTAGGTGACAATGGAAGTGTATCTGAGCATCGAGATAGTGAGAATCTAGAAGTGTGTAACACCTTGCAACATAAACATTTTCAGCTCTAAAGTAAAGGGATTTTTGCTGAGATGTACAATATGGGATCCATATTCAGTGATCAAAGCAATCATAAAGTTTACCTTAATTAAGTTCAGGGTAAATGATAAAGTGTCAATCAGAAGCCCAGAAAGACACCATATAAGATGAAGGATAAGCCCACAAGACAGAGATTCAAGGTGTGAGCTCTTTCTTCGAGATCATCCAGAAAGACCAGATTGCATCTAAGCATATGAACCTTGTCAAGAGAGCTTGCTATTGTGTATTTTTAGGGAACTCTGATTCCTGAGTAAAGAATCCCATGGTTAAAAATTGGCCTCTGCTAGTTAGTGAGTGCATTTTAGAATTGTGAGATAGGTCCCCATTGATTTGGTGACATCTGGTTTTAAAGAGAGAGAGAGATTTAACCTCAGGTTGTATTCTACTTAGTTTAGAAGGCAGCTTATCTCTTCTTTTGGATTTTGTAGGCATTATTTAAGAGTCAGGTACTGTACTTGGTAGCATTTTTTCAGGGTGGTTAGAACATTACTGTAGGTCCCTGTGATGCTTTCTTTGTTAATTGGTACATATGGTAACTTGCGCATTGTATGTTTATGTTGTGTGTTGTTTAGTGTGTATGGTCACTTTTAATAAATGTGTGTTTAACCTACTGTAGCATACCTGAATTCATATTCCTTTCATCAAAACTTTGCCAGAGAATTCAGTATTATTGACTATTCAGTATTATTCAAAGCAAGCCCCACTCATGTCTTTATCCAGAACATAAAATCTAGTTCTGGATTCAGTCAACTTTACCTTTAAGATTGAGTTGTAAACGTGAGTCCACCTGTACTGCCTTCACTCACTTCTTTAAAATCTAGATAATTCAGTTGCGTTGAAAGGCTGGAAATCAACCTTGCCATAAAATTTGCCCCCAATATTCCATGGCAAAAAATGCGAAATTTCAAGTTAATGTCACAATGCCATTATTGAGGTGTCATTTTAAAATATGCATCGACTCAAATGGTAAAATGCTATATATATAACCATGGACTCTATATTTGTTTATATAACCACAACTTTAAAAGTTATCCTTATAAGATACATACAGTATGTATATATCCAGGTTTCCTAGGCTTAAATAAGTTATGCTGCATTGATAAGTCAGATGTAAAATGTACTGTAATAGGCTGCTTCTGTTTTTGGAACACTTCCTATTCATAGATACACCCCCATAATCCAAAAACTGATGATAGGGATGTTGAAAATGTGTGATAAAAAAGAGATGGCTGCAATGACTCTGTGTACCAGTGGGGTGGAAGTAGTGTTTGCATCTCATCTTTCTGGGTGATTGTGAGGGTACACAGAGTGACATGGGTAAATGGAGGTCTGAGAAGCAACAAGAATATGAAAAATAAAGAAAGGCCATTAAGATGTAATGCCACTTTTTCAGCTGTTCGTTAACAAGAAACTATTATTGGTGCCAGATGCTGCTAATTGCTATAATCATCACGTTGAGGTGGCAACATGTGAAAAAAAATTGCTGTAAACCTGAGGGGGAAAGACTATCTTTAAAGCACAGCATACGTCTAATTAAAAATAGTTATCTGGTATCTTAACCATGCAGGTGGTAAATCTGAGTAAAGTAAGTGAGAACAGAGACCTCTGTAGCCCTTAGCAACAAGTAATACTTCTCCCTAGCAACACTACAATTCGGTGTTATTTAATTTTTTAGTTTGTCATTCATACACTGTACTTTACATATTCAAATGGAAGTTAATGTGGTATTATTTGTGTATTTCAGTTTTATATTTGTGCTTCTTATTATGTAGTTTTATTATGCTTATGTGCACAACACTGCCTGGCAAGAAAGCTGTCTTCTGCTCTTTCAGAATTCAACCAGTAATAACATATTTTTTGTTTGCCTCAATTTGTTTCAATTTCATTTTTAAGGTAGATCACATTTTTAAACTTCTTACCAAAGCTAAGACTGTTAGTCCACCTGCATTTGATCTGGGCAAAGATGAAGGCTTTTTCTTACTTTTCTTCAGTAATTTAAGTATCAACACACCCTGTTCTGGTGATATCCTCTCCTACATATTGCAGCAATTCTGCAAGTTTTATAGGGAACTTAAATTGCTCAGTGGCTAATGGCCTGGAAACAGAATCAAGAGAATTAAAATATGAAGAATTAAAATATTAATTTGATGAAAACCAGAAGACCCTATCTGTCCACCAGCTCTGAAATATACATTAATGTGCTATTTACAGTAGCTCAATCTTAAGTATCTACAGTAAGCCTAAGATTCCAAACTATATTTTGCCTTTGTGAACAGAAGCTCTGTAAAAAGAAGAAAACAAAGTACAATAGTGTGCTATTTTCAAGGGCATAATTAGTTTACATATCAGTCAGCACTAAAAGTGATCATAAGATGTTAAATGTTTGAGCAACTGTCATGTTACATGACATGACATTTTATTGCCTATCTTAGTTTACTGTACATACATATCCTTAGCCTGTATAACCCTCATTCATAAAATTAAAGATTGTACAAAAAAAGTCAAACAGAAATATTGAAGTTAAATTTATAAGCTCAGCCCCCTGCATGTCATAAAATAGAATTTCAAATAATATTAAATAACAATAAAACTATCAAGATCATTATGGAGTCAATCAGGGCACTATTATTTTCTTAAGAACTTTAATCTATATATGACTCCTATGGGGATTTAAGCACCTAAGTGTTTTATACAGTATATGGGTCTCATTAGTGTTTTGTAAAATGTGGATTTCAACATTTGTAATATATTTTCTCTGGCTTTAATTTTTTGCCAATATTTTTTTTTCACAAAGAAAATCTGGTGTTTGTGTTTTCAATCTGAAATCTGATGACAATAGTTGCTGGTAATGTAGTTCCAGTATATAGAATTATGTTTTGAAATACAGAGTGAGTACACTAACAATTACACAGTTTTATGAAAAAAGGAAAGAATATGAAAATGCATTGAAAACTCTTCATAACTTTAGCTGCGCTGAGAGCTTTTTTTTACAGTACATTCTGTTTCGTTTTAAATAGGTTGACCTTCACAAGCGCTGCTTAGAGGCACTTCAAACAAAGTTTCTTTGCATGGAAAAACAACCTTCATTTGGAAAAGAGATGTATTAATCAAATCACTTCAGTAGTTCCAATTTGGTCTTCAGAAGCATTTTAACTAAAGCTGAGGCAATAAATTGTCCCTTTCGTATTGTGCCATTATTTCTTGTAAATATTTCAGGTCTTAGGTGAACAACACACTGGAGTTTTCCGTTAAACAACTGAGATTAAGACGAATGTTTCTGTTTTTCTCTGAATGTGTTTTATCTAAAAGCATATACAGTAGACCACAAAAGCAATCGCTTTAACAGGACATTATTTCTGTTTCTATAAGGTCCATGTTGAGTTTTACTGGTTACATCTCAGAAACCCAGACCAGTATTGGACACCCTTGTAATTGTGCAGCAAAATATTTAATGCAGTGTTTCCATCAGGGGCACTTAAATGCAAGTTGGAAGATAATCACCTTGCGATGAGTTATGTGATGGTAAATAATAATAATAATAAATAATAATAATTAATAATTGCTTACACTTATATAGCACTTTTCTGGACACTCCACTCAAAGCACTTTACAGATAATGGGATCTCCACCACCACCACTGTGGATGATGCGACGGCAGCCATAGTGCGCCATACACCACACATCAGCTATTAGTGGGGAGGAGAGCAGAGAGTAATGAAACCAATTCATAGAGGGGGATTATTAGGAGGCCATGATTGGTAAGGGGCAATGGGAAATTTGGCCAGGACGCCAGGGTTACACCCCTACTCTTTTTCGAGAAACGCCTTTTTTATGACCACGGAGAGTCGGGACCTCGGTTTTACGTCTCATCCAAAGGACGGCGCCTGTTTACAGTATAGTGTCCCCATCACTATACTGGGGCATTAGGACCCACATGGACTGCAGGGTGAGCGCCCCCTGCTGGACCCACTAACACCTCTTCCAGCAGCAACCCTAGTTTTTCCCAGGAGGTCTCCCATCCAGGTACTGACCAGGCTCACACCGGCTTAGCTTCAGTGGGTTGCCAGTTGTGAGTTGCAGGGTGATATGGCTGCTGGTAAACATGTGACGTTTTGAATAAAATATGTCCCTGAGGCCCAGGACAATTCAACAGATTCATTCCGTCATGAAAAAATTTGGTGATGACTTTAAACTTATATACAGGTGTATTTTTAATTAAATTGTGAAAAATAAACAGAAACTTTGGTCCCTCAGCCAAAGTATACAGTATCGTAATGATTACGCTTCTGCACATAAGAGGGAGCTTGGCCGCTTGGGCCACAGCAGTTCTCCTTTCGCTTAGCTGGCAAGTTCCCTGTTGCGTGACGCTGGAGACCCAGGTTCAAGCCCCAGTGGTGGAGGGTCGACCAGAGGTAGAAGTGGCAAGGGCACATACCCAGAAAACCCAAATCCGTTACAATATTTTGTATTTTTCGTACTGCACTCTTCTATACAATGTACACTATATACTGTATAAAAACCATGAAAAGAAAAGGAAGTTTATTTTGCTTAAATAATTACAAACCACTCTTGATTTAGGACATAGTGGCAGCCATTATGTGCCAGCTGCCCAGATTTGGTGAACAACTTAGAAATGAGAAACTTGTGCAAGCCAAGAGTAGTGTCAGGACATAGGGACTAACAGTCATAGTCTTATGAACTATACTATAGGATCTTTAAAGACCTTGTTGATAATCTTTCGTTGGACTTTGGTTTAATGTTTCATCTGAAGGACGGCACCTCCTACAGCAGAGTGTCCCTTGTTCACATTGCTGAAGTGCTTTTTTGGAAATTCTGGTCCAAAGAAAAGATTGCTAGTTACTGCTTCACTAACTTTATAGCAGCAATCTGTTACTTTTTGGTGGTCTCCAACTGCAGTACTAATCAGTCCTATTCTTGCTTATATTTTGAGATCTGATCAGCAGTTGAGAAATTTGCTATTTTTAAAGAGTACATATGTCTTTTCACAGCCTACCCAGCGTACAACCATATTTAAGATCAATGAACTTAATGCTTACTGTATTACTCCACCATACTGTATGTGTTCCATCTCCAATCCCTGGTTTATACCTAAGCTGCCACTCATGCTCTCCATCATCTTCTGACTGCCTGGTTGTACTTTAGCTCAGTCTTCCTGCTATTGCATATTCTAGAGGTTACAGAATCAGAATAGTCTCTTTTTCCATGAGCCCCAATATACCTTTTTCCAATTGTGCTATTGCCAGGGAAACAACTACCAGCTAACTTTAGGACTGCACCATCTCTTTACACTTTCCAGAACCTCTTTACCTCTCCAGGTTGTACTTTGTATCCCTCTGCATTGCAAGCTATAATCTACTATCACCACATCCTCACTATATCCACAACACAAGATGACATTTAATGAGCACAAGCATGGTTCCGAAACACATTGGCTAACACGGTTGCAGTCCAAGCACGTTGTGTTGTAACCAATCTCTTCATTTGTTTTAGTTTGTGTAATTTTGCTTAATTATTACTCTGTGTTATTAGGAGTATATTGTATCCCATATTTGTGCTAAACCATATATTATTAATTCTATTTCCAAAGGCGTGAAATGAGAAATCTATTGTCTGAAAAACGGAACATAACAATATTATTTTTCCTTCTACATAATATAGAACGAGTCAGAAGCCCTCTCAAAACCTTAAGAAATGACCAGATTTATGTTAAGATTTACCAAACAGAAATCAAACTGTTTTTTCAAACATTTTTGTTAATCTTGCTTTGTTTATCCTGTCATATAGGACTTGAAAGCATGCAGGCAAATGTTAGTAGATATTCTTGATTTCCAGCAATTTTGTACCAAAGAAAGCAAATAGTGAAGAGTGACAAAATGTAAATGGAAAAAAAAACTGATCCAAACTTTTACCACCTGGATGACAGCCTCATCCAACAGCAGATCAGGATGTGTAGCCAATACATAGGACTTGCCAGTAGCAGATGTGAGTTGAGATAAAAATGCTTTGTCAGTAGTAACTCATTGCCAATTGTGGGGAACGAAAGCCATGTTAGAAAATATAAAATTTGTTGTCTATGAGGTAAGGAAATGGTACTGTATGTAACAAAGGTGGGGATAAGAAATCACAAAAATCAAGATTTGTTTGATGAAATTAAGAAGTAATAAATTGCTCAGGGAAATATCTACACTCTAAACAACAAAGATATACTGAGAAGACCAGAGGAGGCTGAAACACACGGAAGAAATAGAAACAATTACAAGAGCTGAGTGACAAAGGAAGATCTGATTTATGAGGAAGGGAGACAGGTAATCGGAAAGCGGAAGTTAAGCTGCTGTAACACAATGATGAACGAGCACGGACAGCTGCTGAGTGAAACAAGTGACATAAGAGTCAGTTGGAAAGGACATATAAAAACATTAAATATTGTATTAGAGAAAAGTTAAGGAAGAATGTTTTTATTTATATATTTTTTAAAGTTTTAAAATTAATAGTATCAAATTTACTTTTTAAAATGGACAGTGAGAACATGTTTTTAACTCTAAGTTACTACTAATGAGTTATGAAGTACCAGTTATTTTTTGTGATCTTTTAGATCTGTTAACAGTATCATATTTACAGTACTTTTATGCAAAGTTGTTTATTTTTTGCCACTTCAATGCTGCTTCGAAAAGAATCATTTAAAATACTCTTTTTGGTGCAAATTCCACCAGAAACACTAAAGGTTAGTCTTTATTGGTAATCATCCTTCATTAAAGTTTGACTTTGTTTTGAACCTGATGAAAACCATTGCCTGTGATAGCCTAGCTAATGGATGCCACTGCTGGGAGTATTTGAGATTTATCACGCTGGAATTTTTGACACTTAGGAAATTAACAATGTGCACTTGATTTCTTGGATTGATGAATTCCGTCATTTAAAAATCTAGCAATTACTCATCACAGACATTGATAAGATGTATCTTTAGTTCATGGTTATACTGGAGTCCTACTCATTTGAAAACTAGAAACAAATGATGCTACTATGAAACTATTACAAAAATTACAACATTTTCCACATTCTGCTTGTCATTTTAAATGTTTGTTTTAACATTGTGATCAATGCCATTTACACACAAACACAAGTTTGCAACAGAAACATAAATGTGGCAAATACTATGAACAAAAAGCAAACATAAAGATATACAGTTTTGGAGGATGCGACAACACAAATATATGGCATAACAACTTCAGCTTATTTGATTTATTTTTTCAGTTTTGAATAGTTTTGTATTTATCATAGAATATAAAGACACAATAGGATGAAAATGTCAAGGTAATTAAAGCACATGCACAATAGCTGCTTAATGCTACAATACACAGCTGAGGGTCTAATGAACTGTGTTTAAAATTAAAACCACTTTTTCAATCTTCAACTCTATGAAATGGAAGATGTAGATTCTCTTATTTTCTTTAAAAGATCTCCAATTATCTATTGAAAGACAAAACTTGTTAAATCTTCTGCTGGGCTGCAGTTTCTGCTTTGCTAAGAAAAACAAGTACCATTAATATGTCATGTGTCTGCATATTTTAATTTGCCTGGAGAATAATGTTAGTCCACCTGGAAAGAAAAATAACATTTAATGATTGATGGCACCTAAACTTCAATACACTGGATTTAGATCTTATATTATATTTTCAGTATGTGAATATATAGAAACCAGGGTGCTACTTTCATGTACAGTGTCATAAAGGAACTGATATTATTGTACTGTAGCCAATTTTAGGGGTTTGATTGTACAGGTTATTATTCGAATTCAGATCTTAATGCTTACAATGGCTAAACTGACAGCTTCTCATAGCTCTTAAGATGCTGCTGCATTAAAATGACCTTGGAAACTTGGATACCATACATCTAGGATCAGGATTGGACATCCATGTGCTGTTTTCTTTTATAAATTGGTTGGATGTTGCTTTTATCCACAGCAAATTACATGTGCACCTATATATCTAGTTGAGTTTTTTACTTAGGGGCACAACAGGAGTGCCTACCTGGGTTTTCAATGCACAGCATTCCTTTTAAAAGGCTAGAACCCTAATCGCTGCTTCATAATGCTGCCCTTTTTAATTATAGCAGTTTGTTAGCTACTAGCCAGGACAAAAGACTTACAATCTCTTGTCAAACAATTTACAATCTCAAATGCAGAATGCATACATTATGGTATGTTTACAGCTGTTTATATGAGTGTATTTTTATATAGGAACATACAGATACGGTGCCTGGCAAAAGTATTTAGACCCTTACAATAATACTACACAACTGTATAATATACTTTGATACATTACAAGTCCATCCATTTTCTAACCACTTTATCTAATACAGGGTCATGGTGGAGCCTGAGAAAAGGGTGCAATGCAGGATACACCCTGGACAGGACACCAGTCCATCCATAGCACACCCTGATACTCACATGCACATACTACATGCACACAAGGATGTTGATAATTCATGTCTTGCACATTGCTCCAAACTGAAAATCTCCAGAGAAATGGACACTATGTCATCATTATGCTCTCGATAACAGATGCAGTGGATGCTGCACATTTCATGTTGCCATCTACCAAAATGTCTGTGAATTTGAACAACTCCCTAGTAGGGATTGTATTGGAGAATGTCATTATTACATGTTTATGCAATTTAATACTTGCAATCTATCATATTGTTCTTGTTTCTGCTGAGTATTTGCCGTTGAGATGGGAGGATTCTTGATATACAACATATTTGGTACTCTGTAGGTGATCTGTATCCATTCAGTGGGCTATTAGCTTTTTGCATCTCCACCAAAGCCTTGTTTGCCAGCTTATGACTGTCTATCTTCCACAATGTAGAAGTTAGGCTGAAGTGTAACTGTAAGGCCTTCTTCGTGTGCAAGAGAAAGTGGGAAGCAATGAGAATATAAAGAAAATGGGTTGGTAAGGTAATCAAAAGAAAGTGTACAGTATGTGCACAACAGGTGAGAAAGATGATTTTGTAAGAGGTATTTTGTATGACAGGAGGGTAGGGGGTACTGCACGTGGGGACACAGACAAAAACATGCACACACTCACTCCAAAGCCAATTTTCCCAAAAGCCAATTAACCTACAGTACTAGAATGACTGTTGGAAGTACATGGTGGAAACTTATGTGAGCACGGGGAGAATATACAAAACTCTATGCGTATAGCACCTCAGAAATTGAACCCAGAGCCAAGATTGGTTCTTGTTTGAAATTTGAAAACCTGTTCCAGTTTTGTTAATTGTCTCTTAATATCAAATGGATATTAAAGACTAGAATTTATTTTCTCACAATGGACGCTGATTGACGTACCTGTACAATGCCTGGGCTGTTTTGACGTAAAGGATTTTAATCCCAAATCTTCACTTTTAATATTCAGATAATTAAAAATATCTTAGTAGCTTTAGCATTATTAATAATATTGTAGCGCATTCGCCTGGCGCTGCGGCTGAAGAGCGCCCGGCTTCGGTACGTGGCGAGGGGCAGGACGGGAGTAGTAGTGGTCAGGGCGGGGACTAGGAAAGCCACTGACCAGTGCAGGTGACCCATTTCGAAATGGGCATACAGTTTGGTGAGATCGCCCAGATTCTTGTAAATAGTTCCCTTGTTTCACACCCCTGTTATACCTGTACCCAATTGCCACCCTATCCCTGTGTGACTACCCGAATAGACCCCAGTGTGTTGCTCTCTCTGACGTTCGCTCATGCTCTCTTTCACTCTCTCTCTCTGCTGGCGTGTGGGCGCGGGAGTCCTGTGTCTTTCTGTGCTGAAATATAAAGTGTGATTTTTCAGTCAATGAGTGTCTGAGTCACTGTGTCCTTCCTCGTCGAACGCGAAAATACCACAATATTAAAACGATATGTTAATAAACTGGAAGTCTTTTCATTTGTTGAGGTTAAATTAGTTGAAAGTTTGTAGACTTGAAAATCACAAATCTGGTATATGAAAGCAGATTTTGATTTACCTGAGGTGGCTTCTTTCTACACAATGGGAAATTTTCAGTTAAATTTGGCAGGTTGGCTGCAGTATCAATTACATCGGAGCCAAATTGCATGATGTCTAAAATCGGAATAATATTTTTTCACTAAACAGAAAACTAAAATCTACAGTAATTGTACTGACAGTGTGACCGAATGTTGGGTAAAGGCCTTGTACTCCAAATGTAGTTTTAAAGCTTTAAACTCCTCTTCCAAGCCAAGCTTCTCTGATGCAGTATCTGTGGGGAGTGCTTTTAAAGAAAGTGACTGTTTGATTGTAATGTTGTAATGATACTGTACATGGTGCAGAGAAACTGTAGAAATGGAAGCTGCTCCATACTTGCTGTCTAGGAGAACTTGTGAAACACTACTGAAAATAAAAAAGTAAAGTCAGCAGATGAGTCCTAACTTTACTGGTGCAAATCAAAAACAACCTAAATGTAATTTTCACTCTTTGTTAAATGGTAATTTATTAATATATTATTATTTTTAAAATTCTTAGCATCATCAAAGGTGCAAGAAAAAACTTTAGTCTGAGAAAATAAGGAAATTTCAGCCTTCATAATGCTGGCTTGCTCTTAATCAACAATGTTAAACATAAGGAAAATAAAATGAGGTGTTTTTAATTTACCCTACAAGGAGACTAACTTGGGTGTGCTATATGTTACATGAAGTAGAATCACTTGTTCCTTTCTATAAGAGCTAAGAAATAATGCTCTATTGGATAAGCTGTGATCTGTTTTCGTACAATCCACACACTGGTCACAACAGTTAAGAGAATCAGGGAAACAGCAACGCAAACAGGGTATATGTTCCAAACTGAAAACAGTATTGTGCCCAGACAGTGAAGCTGAGTAAAGCTGAGTACGCAGGTAGCATGGTGCTGTAGCAGGCAGGAGGAATACAGTACAGGTTTGTTGTCAAGCAGGAGAAGATCAAAGCTGGTGAATGAGACACAAAACACACCCCATGGCTTCAAGGGGAATCTGTAAGAGAGGTCCAGGTCAGCAAAACTCAGGGAAGCATGGTAGCAAAGCAAAATGAATTTCCAAATCAGTTTCAAGTAACAAGCAGGGTCAAAGCCGAGTAAACACAAAGAGGTAACAAGGCAAGGATGATCTGGGAGGAAGGTCGAGAACACAAGCAGGGTCAAGTAACAAAACAAAGCACAGTGAAGGAACAAGCTTGAGACTTGGGAGGCTCAGAATCCAAACTACATGAGACACCTGAGCAGTGTCAGAGTTGTCTTAAAATATTCTGCACCACCTGTGGGTGTATAAATTGCCCACAGAGGATGCAGATTTCCTGTCAGAACGTATTTCCATGGTAACTGGCACAGAGTGACAGGTAAGAGGATGTTTGGCCAGATACTATGGCAAATGCCAGCTCGCTCTGCTGCATTGCAGCGGGGGTGAGTCTGACAGTGTACCATGCAGATGTCCGTTTTAGATATGGCATAACTAAAAGGGTTCAATTAGGATGCATGTATATTAAATGCACCCACATGCTTTTTAAATGGCCAATGCTGTTTTTCTAGGTTACCGATTTACAGTGTTTCCCACCAATACTCATTTATGAGCTGAATATAGGAATTATGCAAAAAAAAATATTTTGTATCAATATTATGAATGTCCAAAATACATCCAACAGAGCAAATATGCATATTTCTGTAATAGCTTATTTATTTAAAAATATTAACAGCTAAAAGAAAAGAACACAGAGCAACTGGCACAATCTCCTATGTTTTCATTGAAAAGCGATATTGTACAGATGACACAGACATTTACTGTATCTCAGGAACCCACAATATCCTGCATGCGATTAAACTGCAACTCTGTTGATGCTGATTAAAACTGGGTACAAGATTGAAATAAGTTATTGGAGCCATAGGAGTTCATTCAAATAAAAGAACTCCTGAGACTTAAATGTGAAAGTGTGCAAAATGAGCAGGTATGGATCATTGACATACTAAATTATTTGATACTGTAGACATTTCAGTGCACCTATAGATATGACCTTTTGAGTGGTCAGAAATATTAGTATGACATGAAGAATAAAAGTATTTGTTAGTATTCTGTATGTAGGGACGTTTTTTTTCTTGTTTGATGATATTGTGTTTCCTAAACATCTGTTAATAAATCCTGAAATGAATTAAACTTAACCCTTTCAAAAGGAATCCCTGATTCACAACATCACTTTTTTTTAACGTAAGAAACAATCTCCTTGATGAATCTGGAAGACAGGTCATCTATTTTCCAGGAATTCAATTTTCTCATCCTCTCCTGCAGCCCATGGTAACTTTCCCATTAGAGTAAGACCTCACAAACATTCTCTTCATTACATGCTGGGCAGTGACCTTGCCAGGTGGAGGTACTAAAAAATGGTATATGGTAATTTTGCTTTACTTTCTGTAACCTCTGTCGTTTTCAGACATTAGCCTTTGTGGTTGGGCTGCATTTAATATATGCAGCAAGGGAACAGGTTTTATGGAGAAATGAGACTTGACCTCATACATTTTATTTATGATGCTCATTTTTTTCTGCAGAACTTGTAATTAAGAGAACAGCAACTTTGCAGTATTTCAGGTGCAGAGAATAAGTAGTCGAAGTGGTAAACAAAGTGCCTCTTTTGAAAACGAATATGCATTAGAGAAAACACCGTCCGTCACCTACAGTAGCAGTAATCCCAAATCATTCTTTAAACAGTTAATCTGAATGCTCTGTCGGAATATTAATTTAACCGTTGAAGTAATACAAATAATTCCAAACAATCAAAAACAAGCAATAACATAGACGTGGGCTTAACTAGCACAGCTTTATCTCTATAGCTGTTTGTTGCCACCATCAGAATAACTGTTGCCTTTCACAAAGATGGTTTATGCACTCTGACATGCAAGGACTTGTGTCTGCAGATGCTCTCAGGAGGAAATGACTGGCTCTACCCAAAAAGGATCAAAATATATTGAGTGGAAAATTAATATAAATGGTGGTGAAAATCTCTGAAGGCAAATGGCTTCAGCTGTGAAACATCACAACTATAAATCTCGGAAATTAAACTTATCTAATTACAGCAGACAGCTATTCTCAGGCAGTGAATTTTACCATCTGAATCTTACTGAAGATTACCTTTGAATTTCTCCCATTTGCACTAGTAGCACAAATTTGATCTGTTACCAGGAAACAGTGATTCTTAATCCAATTTATGACAGCAAAAAAACTACAAAAAGTCGATTGCCTTTGGCATATGAGCTCATGTCCCACTAATCCTAAATGGCACTCAGAAATGAAAAGCCCAACTCTTTTAATAATTTATGGTTGCAAAATATTCTAGGGTTTAAACAGAGTAGCACTGTAATGAATGGTGATGTAATATTAATCTCAAGAATAATTTATAATAAAGCAACATATCATACTCTTATTTCAACATTCCAATTTGTTATGTGATGTAATGATCAACAAGTCTTGTGAAGTAATAGTTGATAATTTTGATTTTGCAGAAAAATGATTTTATTGAAATAAATTACTGTACAGAATATTCCAAAATGTTTATAATAAGTAGTATGTGCTACACGATTAAGAATACAATTTTACCAGCACTCTTTTTTTTTCTCATGAAGGTTTTGTAATAAAGAATTTCCATGAATAACACAATAGAAAAGGGTTTCACATTCTGGAACAATAGTTAACAAAAAATAGCATTAGATTTCCTTACTTTACCTTATTTTTGGGAAATCGGTGCTGTTGATGGTGGACTAGTTGATGATTCTATGCCCTCTGGAGCATAATTTCCCAAAATTACTACAGACAGAAGACCAGAGTCAGAGGAACAAAGGTTGCAAGGTGGGGAGTAAGATGATAGTTTAAGTTCAAGTTAATTGTCATTATACTCATACACAGGTATATGGTACAATTAAATGCTATTTAGCTACAGTAGCTCTCAGACGGTAAGCAGTACAAAACAAAAACAATACAATTGTATAAGAAAAGAAAGACAGAGACAGCTGGCAAGGTGCAAAACAACAACAGGTAACGGGGAATGTGCAAAACAACATCAGATGTGCAAAATCATACATCAGCAGAATGAAATAAAGGATATAAAATTATGGGGAGTGAGCTTCTTGACATGTGAGATAGAGGTAGATTTCAATGTGTGTTTGAGTTTTGATCAAGCAAGAAGGCACTGTGAGGTTTCAGATCGTAGGCAAGAGAGGCTGGGAGTTTAATAGTTTAATAGTGCGGAGGTAAAACTGTCTCTGGTAGTCCGACATAATAAGTCAGACAAGTACTGAGATGCCGAGCCACATAGGACCTTGTAGCATGAAGAGCTACTGTATACCTTTTAGCATGAGGAAGTTAGCATGAGAACTGAAATGAAGCCAGTGCAAGGATTCCAGGAAAGGAGTAATGTTATCACTTGCACAAGACCTGTTCAGGATTTTGACTGTCAAATTCTGGACATACTAAAGTTTGTTCAACATGGATTTCGATACTCCAGCAATTAGGGCATTACAGTAATCCATTTCAGAGAAGACTAAAGTGTTGACCAGCTTTTCAGCAGCTGTTTACAACAACATAGGGCTTCATCTGGTGATATTGCTGAGGTGCTAGAATGATGTTTTTACAGCATGTTGCACATGTGCGTCAAACATCAAGCCTGGATCAAATATCACCCCCTAGTTGTTCAATATAGATTGAAATTCAAGTACAGTGCCATCCACAGATAGGGTTACTGCATGGGCTTTACAAAGTTGATGGAAGGTGCTGAGAAACATGACAGTTTAAATGAAGGATATTTTAAGTCATCCATGTTTTTATGTTAGAGACAGCAATTAGACAAAACAAGAATAGCCATTTCAGTGTCAGGTTTAGTATAGATGTAGATTTTGCTATCATCAGTGTTGAAATGATAATTTAACCCATGTGATCTTAATAGCTGACCAAGTGGGAACATGTTCTGTAAATGCTAAATAGAAGGGAGCCCAGTATGGAACCCTGGGGAACACCAGGCTTAATGAGTCCAACTTCAGAATTAAAAGCCATGAGATCGTTAGTTAGTAAACCAGGGAAGTTTCTGTTTTGTGTAGTTGTCTGAAACCAAAATGGAAAAGTTCAAAGACATTATTTGCAATGAGATGGTTATTTAACTGAATTGTAACAACATGTTCCAAAATCTTTGCAAGAAAGTGTAGGTTGGATATATAGTAGAGCACAAATTGTAACCACTGTATCACCATGACTCGCAAAATTGCCTTATCTTATATTGAAATAAATAAAACAAAACAAAATTCTGCTCAGGATGAGACAGAAGCATAGGCCTGGTACAGTACATTTTGGTATATCTTTTGATCCACCTGGATATATCCTTTTCTACATATTTTCACCACTTACAGTACTGAAATTTAATGTAAATTTTCTTCATGAACATCAGTCAAACTTATCCCCTTTTCTATCAGTTAGCGTTACCTGAAGATATACAATAACTCTTCATGGCTGCAACCCTAAAATGGTTAGACAGAATAATTCTTATACATTTTTCATTGTTGACTTCACTGCTGAGTGAGGCTTCTGGAATGAATGACTTTGATCAAGGTGATACAAGAGTCTACAGTGAATCAAGCCTTCAATTCTCCATACTTCCCCTCTACATATTTGTGTGAATTAGTTTGTGAAAATCAGTTTCTCCAATTATTTTATAATCATTACAAAACGCTATCTCACCATTTTCTGTCTTACAAATGCTTAATGCATGATTTGTATTAAACATTACTTATTGAAAATGATCTCCAAAGTCATCAGCTGCCTGTCCTGCCAAATATGCCATAAATAACATGGTGGGAGCTAATTCAGCTTCTTTAACTACCATTCATAATTGTTTATTGTCAGTCATCATACATATATTTTTTCTCCACTCTGTATAAAATTCTATCATTATGTCCCAGTGTAATGCCACCTGTCACCCCAGTGCCATCTCCTAACTAAATTAAGGGCAGTGAATATGTGTTGAACTACAATACACCAGTGTTTGACAAGACAGCATCTGCTATAAAATAGATGCCAACAGAATTAGCTTCTTTCTCTGAAAATGCTTAAATGTTAGAATGGTTCAGAATACTACAACAAGCAACAACTATCTCTCCTGCTTAGCTTAAAAGGTTTTTGTTTGGATTAATTTATAAATTCACTCAACTCAATTTAGAGATCTGAGATGGAATGCAAATTATTGGAGAATATATACAAATATCCTGTAGTGACCCCTATGAAAATGTACCATAGTACCATATTGCCATCTGTTCAATGGACTCTCAATTTTCCTATGAACTACGAAACTTTTGTGATTAATTTAGTTAGTTATAATTTTCTATGAGGTTTTTCCTGCTTTGACCCATGCAATGGGTACATGGGTGTTTGGATTGTATTACCTTTACAAACAATTTTACAAGGAAGAAATGCATGCTGAGAATTTATATGGCCTTTAAAACCACACACTTCTTTTAGAGGTTGGTTGTAGTCCCCAGATGTTCATACCGTCTATGCTTTTTCCTATCTTCTTTGTATCAAAGAATTTTGTTGCAACTTGGGATAGTTGCATTGTAATTACTGGTCTATTTATGATGAAAAAAATGCACAACAGATATTGATATCATATACATAAAGTATTTCCTTTCCAAGAATCTAATTTCAGTATAGACTTGCACAAAGTTAATTTGTCAAAAACTCATAGGCTACCATACCAAAACACTTCCCTTCTAACTCATCTGCATTATTGGTCTTGACAGGAGACAAAGAGGTCATTTATTTACATATCAACCCTTATATGTTAAATGGCTTTGATTATAAAACTGCCACAACACTCACCTAATGATTAAGTTAAACCAGTACAGATGTACATTAGGGTCTTCTTTCTGATAAACCTAGTTACAGTTAAGTAAACAAGAGTTGGTCCAACTCACTGGAATTGTCTGAATATAATACTTTTCCAAAAGGTTTAATCAAAGGCTTAACATTAAACTTTAACTTGCTGAAATGCAGTGTGAGTTTAAAGATTAAGACATAACACTTGAAGAGATGCAATTTACTTTAATAATGTCTGTGTAGCTATGACATGTCAAAAACTGAAAAGTGAAAACTATACTATATAATAAATAATAAAGAAGTACCTCCTTTTCAGAAGTCCAGTTTGTTAATGACTTTGAGAATTTTAAAGACATGTACGAGGTCCCTTTGTAATCTTCTTTGTTTAAAACAAAATATGTTCAGTTCTTTCTGCCTGTCAATCAGTAATGTCAATAGGTATGATGTTCCTTTACATACAGAATCCATCTTTAGCAGCAGTTTATTTCCTATAATGTAATGGCTGAAGTTTTTACACAATTAGGCCTTTCTAGTGCATTGGGGAATTTAAAGCTAACATCTCTAGATGTAAATTCTACACTTTTGACTATTCGTATTTCATATTGATTTTCCACTTTGTCTATATAATGTAAATGTGTCAACATAAACACTACTTACTTAAGAAGAAACATTACTTGCTGCATGTACAGTAATTTAGGAAATTCCATGGTAAAAATTTAAATATTTGAAAACTACAGCTCCTGGAGAGGGATTCCTACAGTACATAACAAGACCATAGAAATTAATGATGAAACTTAAAATCAACTTTTTTAAATTTTTATAAAAGCTCCATTGAGATTATTTTCTAACGATTTATATATTTTTTTTCTTAAAGCAACTATTTGGTCTTGAAGAACTATGAATTTCTGTACTTGCAGCATGAGTATTGTCAAGATATATGCAGTATCAAATATCAGGTGGAGAATTTATGCTGAGGATGTAGATATCAGTTGTTGTTTTGTTTTTTTTCTGGAGGGGAGTCAGTTGTTTTTTACTTAACCCCTTAAATATGCAATATAAATATATAATATAAATCATAGAGTATTATATACAGTACAACACTGGGTGAAGCTGGGCTGATGATAGCACTGGCCAGTGTGTTGTCTGACATCCAGTGACATTGTATCATGCCAATTTAATACAAGAAACATTTTAATTTTATACAAAAGCTATTATTTTTTATTTGGAATCTGTGATATGCACCATTATATTCATTTGTTTCTATAATTGTTTCCAATACAATGCATACAAACTTTATAGACTTAAGTATTTAAAGAGTTTTTTAGTCTGGAAAAAAAAGTGTACCTCATGAATATGTTATTTTGTTCCTTGGAGTATAATCCCATGATTGTAAAAATGGATTAGGTATACTCCCGGTAAACATCTGTTGAACTACTTCAAACACTACACACCAGACCATTAGTGACAGTAGCAATAAAGTCTAAAGATGATATGCTTGACAGTAACTTGACCAGCACATTCTTAATAGTGCTAATTCTAATTGAATTTATCATTCTTTGGTCTCTGTCATGCATTTCTGGTCTTGAAATTTCAATCTTCAAGGCAAAGGAATTGTCAGTGTCCAAACATTCAAAGATTCTTCGGCTGAAAGTAAAAATCTGAAGTTGAGTTATGCTGTCCAGCACAGCTGGTAGTCTGAACAACCTGACAAGTCAATTTAACAATGCGCTGGAAGAACACAACAGGATATGTCCCTGAAATATTTATATTCTGTGTTGTTGGCCTGGTGCATTTCAGGCTCATGTTCTTAATTTATTTTAGTCTTCTTGTTGTTTAAGTCAGTGGACAAGTCACATTTGCAGAGCGATATGCATAAATATTCTGTGTTAACTAGCCACATTGTTCACTAGACAAATGAAGTGTGAGATATATTGAATATGCACAAAAGAAGGGACAGTATGGAATGAGTTCTACAAGGCAGTTACATTATGTTATACATATAATACTATTATATATGCATTCACCTTATATTTATGTTAAGAATTAGGGCAATTTGCGATATAAACACATATTACTGCCACTTTTCTAATTATTATTTCAGTATTCACTTGTTATATTTTAACATTAAAAATATTGACCAAAGAATATGTTTTGATTGTACAAGCATTCCTTAAAATAATCTATGAAAATTATGCATGACTAACATAGCAAAAATGAAAAATGACTTGGCTCCTGATATATGTTCAGGAGACACTTTAGATTAATGGTTGGAGATTACATACTGTATATAATGTCTGCATAACAAAAATATATCTAAAGAGTATCAACAGAACCTAACAGTTAGATCTTTTATTTCTGATTTACTGGATCTAAATAACACTTGTCTACTGTCGTTTTTGGATCCTCTGTCAATTTGCTCAATCATATGTCACGAACACGGACTGAAATCCGTGTCAGATCTTGTAGAAGACCCTATGCGATGCGGTAAGAGCTGGAGAAAACAGGAGGCGTGGTAAAAAGGAACACACAGGGGTTTAATAGTGCACAAAATAGTGACAGTCTGTGAGACAGTGTACGGGGAAGACAAAACGGCATCCAAATCCAAACGGGTCCAAGGGCAGGTCAAAGCACAGTCCGAGAGTCCATCAACTAGAAATCCATCCTGGGACGCGACAAAGTTAAAATCCCCGGGAGGGTGGAGCACACGGACAAACGAAACATGGAGGTCCAAGGGTGACGGGGCGAGATCCTCCAGACCCCGGGCTCAGGAAGCGGGAGGTGTCGAGGATGAGGCCTATGCCCTCAGGAGACGGACTAAGGGTTTCCTGGTGCTAGGCGGGCCTCGCGACATCTTACCCTAATGATGAGCCCCGAGGACTGGAGGAGCTGGTCTTTAAATAATAACACTTAAAGGGTACACCTGGAGAGCTTAATCACACGAACAATAATGGGAGCAGTGGAGCGCCCTCTAGGGAGGGATGTCGGGCGTGACAGGCAATAGTTAGAAACGTTGATTTAAGCTTTAGTTATTTCCAAATTTAAGTTTATGATTTCCAAACATCTTCTGAAAATGTCACCTATATTAACTGATATAAAAGGAAACCTTCAAAATATACAATGCTTATCACATTTCTATAACCCCCCCATACTGTACATTCAAAATGACTAAATACGATTAGAGTTATAAATATAAAAGAATAATAAGATTAATAAAATAAACATAAATACGATTAGAGTTATAAATATAAAAGAATAATAAGATTAATAAAATAAACATAAATACGATTAGAGTTATAAATATAAAAGAATAATAAGATTAATAAAATAAACATTATTTTACCAAATGTTCTGTACTGTTCTGTGCATATCATTAATGAGCCTTATATGTGAAAGCTACTGCATGTTTTAACGATTTAGTAATGAGGCAGTGTCGTTTAAGCTTTGTGATATGTGTAAAATGTGGTACAAATCATGGTTACTTAGTACTTTTACAGGCATCTGGTATATAAAGTTTGGGTATACTCTGTAAATGAGGCATCCTTAGGAAACACAAGCAAGACCACTGATCAGACAACAATACCTAAGACTATTTTTCTATTATGCCTTTCAAGAGTATTCATCCCCTTCCAATGGTGTCTCTTCACTTAAATTATGGTACTCATTGCATATATTTTAGGTAAATCAACATGAGAAATGGGCGAACTCAACATCTTTATTGGAGAAAGAAATAAAAACTGAGGAGACAAATCAAAACTACAATTTGTGGGTTTCATACACACGGTAGTCAGCCCCTTTCTTTTGGCAAACCTAAATTATTTCAGGTACACAAAATTACTTTTGCCTACAGAGAATCTGTGGAAAGATTCTGTCCCTAAAACTACTTGATAGAGTTGAGCTCAAGTTTGCAAAAAAAAATGAATGGATGAAAATATACCATTGTGATGTGCAAACATGTTAAAGAACTGCATAAAAAGACTCAGATCTGTAATTGGTGCCAAAGGTTCTTTTCATTAAAGGTGAAAATTTCACACAAAGAAGTATTTAGTTTACATTTTTTACATTTTGGTTAAAAATATCCACATTAAAAATGTAAGAAGATCATTGGAAGAAAGGAATTTCTTGCAAGGCACTGTATTTATTTTAAAATGTGCTGATGGGAATACTATTTAATACATGAAGGAAAAAAAATATTATACAAAAGCAAAAAGCTGCAAAAAACAATATATTTTGTAAACATATTTTAGAAAAATTGAGTGGATCTGGAAAACATTAAATCCTTTTTTAAATAATTTTCTTTTTTAATAAACTCCACTACCAATCCTTTCCTTTTAATGTAAATGGCTATTACTTCAATACAGAAATCAAATGAAATTAACAGTTTGCAAAGTTTCAGCTCCCTGTAATACTGTTTCATTCAATGGGTCCCAAGGGTTAGAACATAAAAGATTTACCAGCCTTTTATTTGATGATCCACTGGGAGAGACTCACTTTGTTCCTGAACCTGTATTTTATAATGTTTGTGTTTCTACTAATTCCCATTGAAATCTGAAAGAAACTGTTGTGCAACCTGTGTACTTGGCCACATCTATTGTACATCACGTTCATACAGGGTTTGATTTTTGGTATAACATTTCCTCTTTTTGTTTTCTGTTTGAGTGACCTTGACTCTTTTCAGAGAAAATCTGAAAAAATGCACATCTTTATACAAACGCTCTGTTTCTAACAGAGCTTTCCTTCCTCTTTTCTTTTGTTCTCCTTATCAGATATATTTCTAAGTGAATTACATGACCAACATCCAACTTCATAATCGGTTTACCATTTTACTAATTTCTTTTTATTCATGTCTCCCAGAACACTGCTATAACCCAGCCATATGAAAGCATGAGGTAAAGAGTGAACAAAATAATAAATTTATGATGTTGCTCAATAGAAAACCCACATGGACTCTTTTATTCAGAGAGAATAAAACCCACATAGGTCGAATGAAATATGATGTTTTTTTTTGCATTCTAGGCTATGAAGTCTGACAGGCCTTGAGGGCATTAGGCTAATGAAATAATCCAGTATATCATAAGCATGCCATTAACTTTTCTGGGACTTTGAGCTTCCTGTAAGAGGTGCACACATCACTGTTAGTGTCAAATTAAGTTTAAAATGGCCTGTGTTCAATAACTACAATCCTTTTTACAAATCCAGACTAAATGTCACTTTCTTCTTAACTACTCAGAATTGTAGATTTAGGTGTTGTGCTCTTTTGTATTATATCCAAACAGAGTCTTACAAAAAATATATTTGGAAAATAATTGTCAATTGTCATGTCATTTCTTCATTACCACTGTTTATTCCTGTTTATTCAAAAATTTTCTTTTATAAGGATTGGCCTTGATTTTGTTCCTGGCATAGTTTTTGTGCTGATTCTGAAAATAAATTCTGTCTTCATGTCTGTAAAGAAATATGAACAGCAAAATGTGACTATAAACTTTGGAACATAAATGGACTTAACAGAATTAACTTAATAACGTCACCAATCAAAACAAGTTGGTTTGGATTGAGATCAACCTGCAACCTTCTGGGCAGTGGCCCTGTGGCTAAGAATCTGTGCCTGTGGGTGGAAGGTTGCCGGTTCATATCCTGTAGCCAGAAGAGGAATCCTACTCCGTTGGGCCCCTGAGCAAGGCCCTTAAGCCCAACTGCTCCAGGAGCGCCATATAAATGAACCGGCGTTCTGACCCCAAGCTTCTCTTCCTGTCTGTGTGTCTCACGGAGAGCAAGCTGGGGTACGTGAAAAAAAAAGACAAATTCCTATTACAAGAAATTGTATACGGCCGATAAAGTGATCTGATCTTATCTTCTGAGTGAAGAACTTAATGTGTAAGCATTCATATACTAATAAAAAATAAAAGATTGAAAACCCTGGTGCTCTGTACAGAGAAGAAAATGATTTGTTATAAGAACAGCAAGTAACTGTTACCTGGGTCCTCCTCTATCACAAAAGGGGATGAGTGGTCAAGAGTCAGGTTCTTCAGATAGATTGAACTTGACAAGTATGGAAAGGGCAGACCACCTGCTCTCGTGAGAGGGTCAAAGTCTACTCTGAGCAATGCTTATGCCTTGACTGTGTCTAAAGTCAGCCTGAAATTTATCAGATAGGTAATGACGGCAAAGGTGAGGCTGCAGCTGTGAAGTCGCTTGCCTCTAGCACCTGGTTCCCATGTTATTATCTGTCATGTCTGTATGCACACCTCTTGCCAGCTTGCATAGTGTAGTCTGGTTAGATTCACATTAATTACTTAAAGGCCTTGCTTTGGTTTTATTTTAGAGCACTGCAGCCAGTGATTCATTCAGACTTGGTGTAAAGATACAGTACATACCAACACCGGACATAAAATATAATACGTACAATATAATAAAATGTGTGTTCGTTATAAGATTTTCTGTTATGAGGTTGACCTGATTTTACATCTTTCCTCAGAGCAGCTACCTCCATTCCTGTGTTTTCTGTTTTCCATTCTCATCCTTGTACAGTACATTACATTGCCATGTAATGTAAGTTCCAATCTGTAAGAACTTACAAAACAAGAGGTGGCCATCGGTCCAATCTGGCCCATTAGACTTTTAGTAGCATATTGATTGAAGGATCTCACCTAGCTGTATATAGTATAAAGTGAATTTAAAAACATGGCTGAGGATTTTGTTTGAAACCGCCATCACCCTTTAGCTAAAGACGTGGCACCTGTTCTCAGTTTTGAATGCACTTTCCTTTAAGAAACTACTTGTGCCCTCCACTTTGCATTTCACTCAGAATCAAGTCCACTGGGTTAACTTCCTCACTACCTCTGAGGATTATGAGAACGTGAATAACATTGTCTCATAATCTCCTCCGTTCAATTCTAAAAAAGATTTAGTGCTTTTAACCAGCCACAGTAGAGCATTCCTTTAATCCTGGAAATATCCCTGGTTGTTCGTTGCTGGATTCATTCCAGAGCAGCAATATGTTTTTCATGATGACAAAAATGTACATTCTAAATGAGGTATAACAGGTGCATTGTACTATGTTAGCATATCGTCCCTTGATTTGAATTCTATTTCTCATTTTAGATTTATAGCTTTGTGTATTTGCTACCTGCATGTAATGCATAACAGCATGTCTGAATGTCAGTTAGTGGGTTTTTGCCCTATCTTAAAATGTATCTGAATATTTTGAATTTTGTTTGCAGCTTCTACAGTGTGTGCTATTATGATTTCTTTAGTATTATCTAAATACTAAACATTAACTAGTTTATGAACTATGCCACAATCTAGATCATTGAAATAAATTAGAAAGAGCATTAGTTCTAATACCTAGTCCTTGTAGTAATTAATTAGATCATTCCAATTAGAGCATTCATACCTCTTCTGCACTATATATTTTATAGACACATTAACTACTTTTTAATCCAAGTTTATGCTATGCTTTTCCTAAAAAAATGACTATGATAAATGGAATATCTACCACTTTAGAAATAACCCATTATGAGGAACTGATCAAAAATCTTTTGAAAATCTAAATGTGCTGCTTTGCTTATTCAAAAACGTTTTTCACACCCATGTTAATTATCTCCTAGAAACCTATTTTGATATTAATTATTCTCTAGTTGCAGTTTTAATTTTCATAATCTTACTGTACTGTATATGCAATAGAAGTAAGACTTACTGGTCCATAATTGCTTGGTTCAGTTTTGTCACTCTTATTATGGATGAGTTCTACATTATTGATTTTACAGTCGATGGCTACTACATTTGTTCTGAGTTACATTTTGTAGAGTTTTGCTAGCGGTCTACAAATAACCCCTCTTAATTCTATAAGTACAATTGAACCAATTATTACCTTAATTAGCCAGAGTTAAAAAGTGCTTGAATATAACTAAAACTATCCAGGCTGTAATCCATTATCCTTAGGTGGTTTGGAAGCTGTTAAGCAAGTGTAGGTTCCACAATGTTTTATTGTTAAAAAAATATATAGGAACAAGTAAAGATTAATACTACACTGTTTATCATAAATAGTGTTTCTGATCATAATAAATAATGGAGCATTTAAATTAACAAATGCATTTTAAGTATTGTGTGACTAAATGTTACTGCAGTTAACTGTAGTGTTAAGAGGAGTACTAAAGAAATAATCCAGCTTTGGTCTAACATGGAAAATGCAGGCAACAGTTTACCTTAATTGACATGAACTCCAGATAAGCTCCTATGAACATAAATTAAGCATTGAAACATTCTGAAACAGCATGAGAAGTGTCAACGCTAGCAGGTGTCCCTTAAAAAACCTGAAAATAAGGAGGAAAGTGTTTGTGCAATGTGACAGATGGCAAGATAAAACGCATGATACAGTAGCTACAACAAAATTACCAGGTTCCTTCAACATGCACACATACAATGAGACCCTAAGGTATAAAGTTAAAATGGGCATGAATGAGCTATTTTTCATGGAGAATTCACTATGGTAAAACAAAAACAACACAAAAACAGATGGCCTTATATATAAACAGTATTTGCTTAAATTCTTAGGAGCACAAAACTAGTGTAATTACAATGCCTTTCTTGACAGTTAGGATGCTGGGAAATAATCTAGATTGAATTCTATAGCCAAAATCTATGCCTGGGTCAAACTGAACTAATACTAAAATACAAATGAGAAAGGAGGAATCAGAATAAAATACAGAGTTATGTGCATTTTCTAACGATCTAAGGATACTATAGATTGTTTTGGTGTCACTTTACAGCAAACTGTTCTCATTTCTTTTCAGAAAAAACAAAAACAGCAGGACATCTTCTTGAGAAATTTAATGCTGTCTGTTCTTGTCCTGTCAGTCTGAGTAATGTTTTACAAACAGGGAAATGTGAGGTCCCCTACAAGGAGAATGTTTTAACATACATGACGTACATGATTTTCCTGTTAAGATTTTTCTATAGTCAGTGATTTCATGTGCAGTTTTGCATTGCATTTTATTTTTTTTCCTTACTGTACATTTAATAATATATTATAAATATATGATATTTATATATATATATCATATATCTATATAGGGATTATATTTCTGGTTTTCATAATGAATTTGAATCATTAGTATGTGAATGAATCAACCATAGATAACAGATGATAAAATACTACCCAATTAATCTGGCATTAAATGAGATTGACAACAGTTTTTTTATTTTATTTTCTGGTGGCATTCAAAATCTTTAGTGATATTGCTTGGCCTTTAAATCTTTTGGGCCTGTGCATTGATCCGTATATCGGAGTAGTTCAGTTCTCCTCACCTTGGATGACCCTGTTGAAACACATTTGAAAATAATTGTCCCAGGTTTGCCACTGTACAAACATGAGACATAAGTTATCTGCCAAACCATCTACTGCCTTGATGCTTGTAAGAATAATGAAGAGACATACATGGCATGAAACCAATTGGAAATAGTCACCTGTGTCTTTGAAAGAAAATACAATATTTCAGACATAGTGTCCACTTCAGCTTTGATACTATGACTTTTCATTGGCTTCAATATTGTCCACAAAAGCTCTGTGGAGCATCAGAAACCAGGGCAGCATACAAAGATAATCTGTCAGTATTATTGTAAATGTTTATCCTGCTGAGGTTAAGATAATGATAAGATTTCTGAATCAACTTGTGTTGATCAGGAACACATGACAACAGAATTCCACTAGAGTGAATAAACATTCAAATTTAGTATTTCCTTCATATTGCTTTTTAGTAAAAAGATTAAATTAGTATTAGCACTTCTAACCAACAATCACACGCATGCTGTACATGTAGATTATCCTTCAGAAAGTATTTACCAAAACTTTCATAATATTCCCTGCATCAACTTTTCTAAATCATGTCACACAAAACTAATTAAGCATTTCCTCACTTCAATAGTGGCCAACTCATTTTGAGTATGGAAAAACATGCTGTTTGTATAAAATGGACTCAGAAGCATGAAGGGTATGTGTGATTGATTTCAGAACTCAAAATAATTTCACAGTTGATGGTTGCTTTAAGAGAATGGCTTTTGTATCAGTTGTCTTTAGTTCAAAGGCTTTTTTGAAGATAATTTGTTCCATTGTAACTTCACAATACCAAGCTGATAGTGACTGTTTTGTGTGTGGAAGGCGGTTCTAATAGGGTTCCAGAGTGAAAAAGTTAAAGCATCATGTCTGAGGCAAGATTGAAGAGGTATGCACTCAGGAGAAGACAAGGATGATCTAGAGCAGAACTCTCCAATACTGGTTGGAATACCACATCCAGGTACAGTATATTTTACATGTCCTCCAAATTCTAAAAATTTGGGACATTTGACCTCGGATGCTCTGGTTTCCTCTCACTGTCCAAACACAGTCCAAAGACATACTAGTAGGTTAATTGGATTCTGGGAAAAGGGGTCCTAGTGTGACTGTGTATATTTTTGTGTTTGTGTCTGTGTGTCTGCTCTGCAATTGACTGGTGTCCTGTCCAAAGTGTATCCCGCCTTGCACCCGTTGTTGGCTCCAGCTCACCCACGACCCTGAATTTAATTAAGTGGTTAGAAAAAAGGTGGATATATTTCTGAGGAGTTGGAATGTGGCTGGGCCTAATTAGTTCAGGTCTTATTAATTAATTCACTCATGTCCTAATTTCAAGCTATGGGAATCTGTGAAGTGATTAGAAAATGGATAGATGGGCACTTAAGGCTTAAAGGATTTTAGCAGCAAATGATCTCTAACTTACATAATATTAATTAATGCTTAATTGATCAAAAATCAAACTGTTCAATCTATAATTTCCTAATTTAATATCTACAAAACCTGCAGGGTTGGCACTCTCTAGCACTAAGTTTGGAGAGGTCTGACCTAGAGCATGTTGCTGCTAATGAGTTATTTGAATTATTGGCTGTAGCTCCATTTTAAATGCCATAATAATATAACTTTTTTTTTAAAACTGTCCATAAAAGAGATACTGTAAAAAACTTATTGGAGTGACTAAATCATGAGTCAGCAGATCTGAGAAGCAAAAAGAGGGCAAATAAATCCACCCACTTACAAGGATACTTGTTAGATATTTGTTTTAAATAAATATTCTACTGGTCAAATTGTATTATTTTTAACTGATTCACTTAAGTTGTGTTTGAATTGAAGTTGTTAAGAATGATCACTTTTAAGGTAATATAACAATGGAGAAGATAATTTTAGAGAAACTGTTTATGATCATGTTCCTCCCAGAGAAAGACTTTTCCAGACATACTGATAATATTCACGGGGAATCAGAACAAAGGTGAAACAATTTAGGACAGACACAACCAGTGCTTTCTGTTCAAAGATGATTTAAACCATATATACAGTACTGTTAGTAAAGATGCTGCAGAAAAAGAAACAAACAGCATTTGATTATTTCTAATATAGTGATAAAATGCCCATTTTAGTTGCATTTGATAGTTATGCTATTTTAACAGCTGTTTTTCATTAAAGAAGATGGCATATTAAGTCTTGACATGACAAATTCTCTAATATGCCTTAGAAATGTTAATATTTAACCTATTTTGGAAGCTGTTGCTAAGGAAATTTTCAGAAAGCAGTCTGTTCAGAAATTAAACACTGTTTCCAATAATCTGAGTCATAAAGGCTGAAGGACTATTACTTAATATACTGTATCATCTATGTTATAAAGAGGGAATATTTGTAACTTAATTCTCTCCTAGAAATGGAAAACTAGGTACTGGACCAGGTGTAAAATGAACGGTGGCTTCTTATTAATGTTAGAATGATGGCATTACATTAGTTTTTATTGCATTAAATGTAGCTTTGGCATGATCTTTTTTTGCAGTACATTTATGGTACATTTTAGAAGACTTACATTCAGGGTAAACAATGTAAGTGAACTGATGTGGAGAATTCTCAAAGACCTGCTGTATGCTATACTTAAAACTTAGACTTTGCCAATATAGAACTTAAAATGTATAGAAATGAAATGAGAGATTATATTAGGAAACAAAATGGGAATAAGAATTGAGCATGGCCATCACTAGCGAGGAATGGGAGAATATGTGGAAAACACAATGTAGTTCCACAAATTCCAACAATTGGCGGGAGTTTTGCTGGAAGAACTTAACTTGATTCTTTATAAACTGATTATAACATTTTCTCAGCTTGGTTTGCCACAACCATGTTGGAGAGATGGTAGTTATCGAGAAGCAGTACTGTACATTCCAATATACTGTGTGTGGGCAGTGTCTGAGATTTCATTCTTATTTTGAAGAATTGTGGTCTTTGATTCAAGATATATTATATTTAGAAATTGCAAAACCTTGTTCAGCCCTGTATGTGGGTAATCTGCCTGACAGGGTTGAAGAAAGAGATAGATACTAGCTAAAAGTATTTTTGGCGGCAAGCAAGAAAGCTACAATACTGTATAACACATAAATGGCTACAAAGAGATCCCCACATCCAAAGAAAACTGGATTGTTATTGTTTCAGAGATTTCTCAAATGGAAAATGGACAAATTACCCATCAGTTAAGATTCCAGAAGGAGGGCTTTGAGAGATATTGGGAGAGGTGGATTTTGTGCACCGCCTAATAATGATTTTTTGTTTTTGAAGTTTATTTTTTCTCCAGCCTTGTTTCTCCCCAGCACTACAGTATATCCTTTGTCCAAATGGAAAGGAATGATATGTAGCAGACCTTATATTAACTTAGAGTATATCCGTAATACTTGATGTTTTGTGATGACTGAAAACTTTATTTTTGATTATCATTGTATTTTTATTTTAAAAAGAAGCAAAGTAAAAAAAAAACAACAAAATTTTAAAATGGAGAGCACACTGGTTTATTTGGTTCTTCTACTGGAGCTGTTTTGCTAATTAGAATATGCTTACAATTGTACAGTAGTTGTTACCTCGGAGGAATACATACAGTACACTTTTCACACAAACGTATTTCAATTCCAACACACATATATATATTATCTATTCAATTCTTTCATCTTACTTGAGTGTCAAACTCAAGTGACCATTTATTATTTTCTTTATCTAATTGATTGGGAGGCTCTATAAAAAGACACCTTTATTTATTCTGTAATCAATAACCTTTTTGTTTTTTGTTGATGAGTGTGTGGTTCAATGGCAAAGGAATGTGTTAAGAACAAATAGTAAGTGAAGAGACTCCATAGTTTTTTCTATTTATTGGGTTCAATCAGCTTAAAGTATTTTTGTCTACAAGCAAGAAAGCTACAGTACTTTATAACGGAATTGTATAAAGACTCCATACAGTACTGTGTAAAGGATAATCTGCTACTCCTTTACCAGTACCATCTAACTATTACTAATCTGGACTCTCATTATTCAAGGAGTCATTGGAAAATGTTGGAAATTATTATTTTGTTATTTTATACTTAGTGTGTCTAAATTCAAAAGCAGTGTACAGTACTCTGCCTGTCCATTTATACGTATTCAGAAAAATTGAAAGTGTCTGAACATTTGACTTGACCTGGTTTGGTGTGTACGTTTCTTCTGAAAGTGAAATAAAGAAATGTAAGTTGTCATACCACTGACAAATAGGAGTATTACAGTCATCACTGTACTTGTGGTGCTGATATTTTTCTTACTTTTCTTACTTTTTCTTCCAGTTTAGGGTAATATTCAATCACTGGCAAAAGGTTTTATAAAATCACATTGTCAGAAATGTAAACTTGTAAACAAATCAATATCTGGTGTAAACCTTATCTCTAATGGAATCAGACTTTGGTGTGTAAAGTGTATTAAAGGCTACTAATTATACCTTGGCTTTGAAGAAAGATATAAGATGTGAAAAAGTGTTTAACTGATTTCTTTCTGCACAAAGATTTCTTGTGACACAAGACATTCCATGCTTAAGCACCTTTGAGTTATGGCAGGGATGGGAGTTAACTGATAAGAAATTAAAGTGCAAGCTAGAGACCCCCTAACTAACGAAAGATAAAACCGACCATTAGAAGTGGTCAAGGTCTTGGGAATGTCCAAACACAGGTGACTCCCCATTACCATGGTAACAATTTGCGTCAGAAACAGCTGAAGTTTGCTATATAAACTTGATATTTTGTACCTATATTCCAAATAATACTTTGGTCTTATTGTTCCTTGCATGCAATAAACTCAGTTGTTTAAACTTCATCTAGGGATCCAACACTAATTTGTCTGTTACAACAGCTTCTTGGATTGAATGTTGCATTTCATGAGGATTTTTTTGTTCTTTGGAATTTGTTGAAGAAAATGCCACAGTGAATAATGATTTGTTGCTGTTTCTTTCATAAACATAAACGCTGAGTGCAAAAGCAATAGTGCTTTATATTAAATAAACTTCTTAATGCCTATCAACCAAACATTGTCGGTAAATCTGACATTAAGTTTTTACTTGAAGCTACCAAAACTCATCTTCATGCAAAGTGCCCTTATTTTGTCTCAGAAAAGAACAAATTGTACAGGAAAAATGTTTTTCTGCCTTGCTAGTCAGTGCACACTACCTGTTTTCCTGAAACAGATTAATAGACAGATTTTTCAACTGAAAAATAATCCATCTATATAACTTCAGGCTAAATCTGAAAGGCCTAGAAAGACTAACAGATAGTGCTTGAGAAGATCATCTGTTGACCGTTTAAGGGAACACAAACGTGGAGAAAGCTGGACAGCACCACGCCTGAGTCACTCCCTGTACCATCTCAGGAATGCAGCCAGCCTGCCAGTCTTTTATTAGATCCTGACTCCTTTATCACTACACTGAAATGTCAGCCCTGAAGCCAGAACTGTTTACATTTCCCCAGATCATGACAAATGCTGCAGCTGCTCCCTACCATTCAGAGAGTGTAAGAAAAGCCCAGACAGACCACCAGCTTCATTCCTGACTTATCTCAGGGCTTAAGAGCTCTCTGTCAGACCAACCTTGGAATTGGCACATGCAGCTAAAAGGGTTCAGCTGTAGGCAGTTATTCCTGTGTATTGTCTTGGTGGCAGAGACAGTTGGGAGAGACTTTAACCGCATTTTGTCATTTTAGGTCGTAGTTTCAGTTGAGCTTTCTTTTCAAAATGCTTTCATATACTGTACATTTTCTCCTCTCCCTTGTGTCTTCCTTCAGTATTGGTATATTTTGTTTTCATATCTGGATTCACTACTTGAACTTGAACTTGAACTTGAACTTTATTGCCATATGTAACCGGTACTGGTACAATGGAATTCTTACTTACAGAAAGTCTCTCGATTGTAAAATAAGTGTAAAAAACAAAACAAAGTGCAAACAGTGCATCAAGACAATGTACAAACAAACAATAGACAATGTGCAAGTCAGTAATTTATATATATATGATTCAATGAGCACACTTTCAAACATTAAACAGCCTACATCTGCCAAACTGCAGGATGAATGAAAAATGTAAAACCTATTCATTAATCCTTACAATAAGTATCCTTACAAATATGTACAGTAAAAGTGTCTTTGTAAGTATAAGGAAGAAGGAATATGAAATATTTTTCAGTACTATCCATCCATTTATCTGTTTTCTAATTGTTCTATCCAATATAGGGTCATGGGGGGGCAGGAGCCAATCCTGGCAAGCAACAGGTACAAGGCAGGATACAACCTGGATGGGATGCCAGTCCATCTTGGGGCACACACAGACACACACAATTATGTCTTTGGACTGTGGGAGGAAACTAGAGCACCTGGAGGAAACCCATGCAAACAAAGAGAGAACATACAAACAAAGAGAGAACAGCACCCAGGCACAAAATTGAACCAGGTCCCCAGCACAGCAAGGCAACCATGCTGCCCCTCTTCAGTACAAGTACAGTAATTCCCAATAATGGTCTTAGGAATTCTTAATCTTTTCACAAAATAATTTGGCATTAGATTATAATGCAACATTAGAATTTTCATATTATATTCATAAAGACAGTAGTGTGGTTTCCTTTACTACAGTCTCTGTTTCCTATTAAACAATCTGTGTAGGTCATAATACTTATGGTGAAACAATGGGACAATGTTATCAATTGTGTTTAAATCATCTGGCTTAGTTTTTTATATAGAAATTATTCATAAGAAGCTTTCATTGTGTTGTGGCAGGCAGTGTAGGTACCAAGCTTGTGGAGATTTAAACTCACTTAATGAATGTATGTAAAAAACAACATTTGTAATGTATAATCTGAGTTGAACATTTTATACTGATATTTTATGCTTGAAGATTAGGTAGCTGTAGATTAATGGAACAAATTAAACTTTACGGTGCTCTGTCTAATGATTTCCATATTAATTAAATGGGATTTCATTTTATGAGATTGGTTGTAGGAGAAATGCACCGCCATTAAAAGCCCTAGAATGACGCAGAACCTAAAATTTACAGGATGTTTTTACAAGGGCTGGGAAGCAAAAAAATACTGCAGCTACAAATTTGAAAAGTTTTTTTTTTTTACAGTGTCATTACATCTTCCATTCAGAGAGAGAATGCATTCTTACCCCCAAATTGCATGTTAGAAACAAAGAAACATTAGAAAGGTTGCACATGAGGGGAGCCCTTTAAAAGCCTGTTTTGCTTTTTTGTTTTGATAGTTTTGATTGAATCAAGGATGGTGTATTTTTGTAAAACCATTGAAATGATTCCCAAACCCGCCTATAACTTTAAGTGCTATTACTTTCAAAAGGGAGATTTCTGTCTTGGGGTTTTGGAATCTCTTTTTCTTATTATTAGAATTTATTGAAAATATTAAAATATATCCATTTTTTTGGCACGTATAAAAATAATCAAATTAAAACCGGTTAATTGATTAATTCATCTGAAATACTCCCTTAAGCATAAGAAATACTGCTGCTAATATATCCCACTACTTTGCATTTTCCTGATTGTTTTCCCACATTTTGTGTCTCACATGTGATTGTTTATTTTGTTATTTTTTGATAATGATGTTTACTATGATGAGATTTATATTCTTTGCACAAGTTTCCATCAGTAATGATAATTAGTTGACCATGTACTGTAGCTATGCAGACTTCCAAATATTCTGCTAATAGTGGCAGGAATGGTCCTTGAACTAAAATGTGTTTTAATGAATTTAATGCTGATGCTTTGCAAGTTCTCATCCTCATCACGGGAGCTGTATAAAAGCACTGGATTTTGGAAGAGAGCCATCTGAATATACCAAAAGGCTGCATTAGGGCTGCTTTAACCAAGGATTTTTTTCTTAATACCTTCAGGGTGAAGATAAGACCCCAGCATAATAAATGGTCTCATTTAATTATTAATTTGACATTAACAGCTGAAATAATTAAAATAAATATTGAAACATCCAGAGATTCACAGATGCTATCAAAACTAATATCTCTGGGAATTAGTCTGCATAATGTAAGCTTTGACAGCCTGAGCCATTATCTTCTTGGGCTTCAGCAATTGATACACATATGCATAGAAATGACTGCCTGCCAACTTCTTGCATAATTGTAAATGTTGTGGGTAAAACTGCCACAGCTCTGTGTATAACCATGAATTTTTGGTATTTCCTTAGTATTCAAACAAGTTAAGTTGTGCTACTGAAATGCTCATGTGTGCCATCAAAGTAAGGGAGAGGAGGGCGAAAGCCAGTTTGCATTTCAAACAACTTCTCCATCCTTATCTAAAATATTTAAGGAGGTTGGTATGATCTCTTGAGCAGAAGGTAATAGATAACATGATCTTAAAAAGACACACTGAGACTGCTATAATCTCAGATGATAAATTGATCTGTGTACGCGGAATGCAAAAAGTAACCAAGAGATTAAATTTTTAGAGCTAAAGCCCGCATCATAGTTTATTAACTTCACAAATATGTGAAGTACTGTCATGGGAATAGTAGAGTTTTAAATCAGGCTCAACATACAGTATGTCTATCCCATTCACCCTCTCTCAGTCTTCAATAGGATAGACTTTATTAATTAATAAAGCAGGACTCTGGGAAATTAACTTATCAGGCAGGTGAGTGCATCACTCCTGCAGTGAAATAGATAAAACAAATCTTAGGAACATTTATATTGTACCAAATGCATTTTTTGACAGTAATGGTAAATAGCTGTGCCTTTCTGAATTGTTATTAACAAACCTGCGGGATATTAAAACTTCTTTTTGCTCCTCCTTATATAGCCTTTAACCCCCAGAAACTGTATATAGAGACACTTACTGTAGCTAACAGGCATAAACAAACACAACTACACACATTCATGCCCGACTCTGAAGATAGGTCACCGATCTCATCTCCTGTGAACCCTGTAGGTCTTTAAAAACAGTCCACACCATGTGTAAAAAATAAGGTTCTTAAAAAACAAAGAAAAAAATGTAATGCATTTGGAATAACTGATTCCAGTAACATTGACCCCCCTAGAATGGGTCAAGGTTGCCTTCATGAATGTTCTGAAAAGCAAAAAAAAAACTTCCAGCAATCTTTAATGACCACAAGAAATGAAAGGTTGTGTTTAAACCTCCAATAATCTCTTTTTCTATATTGTATATATATAATTGTATAACTAAGTTTGACATTGGTTGTGAATGTTATTCAATAAAACTAATTTATAAAGTACAAAACCATCATTTTTGCTCAGTTACTGTATGTATTTGCCGGTTACCTCTATGAGGTTTTTTTAAATATTCACACTAGAATGCGAGTCACAATCGACAAAAAAGACTGGTGCATCAAACCACACACAAAGAGAATCAAACCACACACAAGGTGTTCAACTACCAGATAAAGAAGGGACAAATTCAAAGAAACTACAGTATTTAACTCATTGATTCTTGAGTTGTCTAGCCAGTATTTCAGATACACAGACCTCCAGATGATCAGAGTAAGACTCCAAAATACTCTGTAAGAAAAACAAAACTCTCTCAGAAGACTTTAAAGATTCAAAGCAAAGAAAAGTAACTCATATTAAGTGATTTATTATTTAAAGTGAAGTTATTTGAATTTGTTTCTAATGTAATGGTGCTGCTTTTATTTATAGCCCCAAACAGTTTCACTCAGAATAAAAAAAAACAGAAAAGTAAAGAAAACACTAGCGATAATTGAAACAAAAGACTGAGGCCATGTTACCACAAGTACAAGATGTCGGGGTTGAAAAGCAATTTTCATTTTCTAACGCTCACATCAGTTGCATATCAGTAATGGTCATAATAACATTTACTGTAGCTCAGACAGAAACCAGGAGAGGAGATCTAAAAGCAGCACATGTCCTTTCTTGTACATTAAAATTGAAAATGTGTACTGCGTGTTAGATTTGCCTTGTTTCCAAATGTCTAAAGAACTATTTTAAAAGGGTCAGAACTGCAATATTGGAGATAACTTAATTGAAGAAGTCATGTACAGAGACTGTAATCATTAATGAATATATTGTTTTGCACAATAGTGCTGATTGTGTACAATAAACCTGTTACAGTGATGCTACAGTACTGTATATTGGCTTTTTTAAAAGCATCCATATTCCTTCTGTCAGCACCATGGAGATTTGAATGCTTTTCTAATTTTGGGTCAGTACATATGCAATCAGAGTCCAGATACCAGAAGATTCCTCAGGATCAAACTCCTGACTTTAATCCTTCTAAGAAATTATGGGAAGATTTGAAAACTATTTTCCATGTAATCTGAGAAAATATGCACAAATCTTCCGAACAGAAAATGAAATGAAAATCAAAATAGAAATGGACAAGCACAACAGAAGGCAAGTGTTTAATGTGAGCATCTGAGCTTTGAATACAAGTTTAAGTATAAAAATTGCATATGTATCATATTGTAATTTCACAAAAGGGGACATCATAGATAGGTATGAACACTTTTGTAAGGAATTAAACTGTATGTGTCAGGCGCTTAAATTAGAATGATGCATATGGCGGATATGAGAATGATGGTACTTGGAAAGTACCATGCATATAAATATTACTAGATTTTAATTTAGTAATTAAGTAGACTGTGTACTAGAAATGTACAGTATATTAGGTTGCAATTTCTTAGCTGTACGCAGATGGGCCATTACATACTAAATCTATTTTACACATTAAGCAAATGTGTAACTGCTTTGGTGAAATACAAGGGTGACTCAAATGAATTATCCATTTTAAAATTCACATATTTACCTGTTATGTGTCGTATAACCTGATACAATTATTGTCCTTAAAACTTCTATAAAGTATTTAATAGAACTAACAGTATCAGTAATAGCAACTTTAGCAGGGAGAGTACTACATTACATCCAAGTATATTGGTGCAGTTCTTCTTCATGACAACAATACAAGGAAAGGGTTCTTGTATTGGAACTTAACGGATTAAAGCATATTGATTTTCTTTTAAGGATCTATTTTAGTTCAGCTGCAGAAAAGGCTGCCCTTTATCACCCACTCAGAGTAGCTTAGAAATGGAAACTGGCTGCACTGAAACTCTTTTGTCTGGGTCTATTTTGGTGATATGGGTAGTGTGTAAGTATAGCTCGTATGTTCTTAAACTTGTATGGTACACAATACTTGTCATGTACTGCACTTACTCACGTTACTGGTAAGTTACTGAAACCCTGAACACAATTCATAGTTGAAGTTCAATTGATTTATCTTTGGGAGAGTGCAGTATATGTAGAGATCACTTCTGCTTAGGTGCTTCATAGATATCTTTGTACTAAGAAACCAAAATAGCAGGGACACTTTTGTGCTGTATATTAGGGAGTAGCAGACATTTATTATGATGAGGATGATATTGATTATGAAAATATTATTGATAATAATATTATTATTATTAATAATAATAATAGTAATGATTGTATTATATTGGTTGACAGGTTTATTCTTTGGAATGGAGTAAAATTAACTGTTAATTCAGACTGGGCAGGGCCTAAGGGAGCCTGATGTGAACTGGAGGCATGCTGCATCTTTCTATGCAGGCCTGATGGACAAAGACATGTGTCTCAGCTGTCGCCATGGATAATCTCTCATTTTCCAGTACAGACCAGCATCCAACAAGGTTGTTCTGTTGTCTGATATGTTATATTTCCTCTACAGTACATTGAACTCTTTCTTTAACATCTCTTACGTGGGTTATATTCAGTATATTCCCAATGGTCCTACTCAGTCAATTTAAGTGGTGGATTATTTAGATGATGTTGCTGTAATAACCTAGATATTACAGTGTTAGTCAATGGCAGGATGTATTTGAAATTGAGTTAATAGGGGTAAAAGTGGGGGTGTAAAGAAATAAGTAGAAATACTTAAGTACCGTTTTCTGAGATCAATACTTTGGTGAAGCACTTTATTTGGGGGCTACGTTTACTTATGAATGGTTGTTAAAAAATAGTCATTTTAATCCACTACATTTATTAGAAGTATCTCTGCTCCCCATTCCTTTATCATCCTGACTTTGGCATCCTTCTGGGTCACATATGCAAAAAATCTGCAAATAACCTTTGAATATATTGATTGTTCGAATAAAACAAATTAGCAAATGCAATTATGCATTTGAAAAAGGAAGAAAAACGTACAGCACTGCTTGTTTATCATATCAAACAGGGAACGAACTGTGCAGATGATTCATGGCCTTAACTCGAAGATCTGTTTGAAATCAAAGAAGCCAAAGGAATCTATGTGTTAACATGCCATAAAATTGAAAGAACTGTGAAGTTGTGTGCATGGGTTTCTGTCTATAATCAACTGTGTGATTAAATTACCTTACATGTATACCTGTATTTGGAAAGATAAAATTAACTTGTTCAAGTTTATGTAGATAGACATCTAACACAATAGGGGTCCCACATGCCCCATAATCAGCAGGCATTCTGAGACAGATCAGAATTCTAAAGTTGTCCTGAAATTAAGGTAATTACGCATTCAGTACTCAATAAAGTGTCAACAGTAGTAAAAAAAAACTATTTTTCTCTAGCACCATAGTACATTAATGCCATGATTGTTTTCATTGAAAACAGAAAATAATGTCCCAAAACAGACTTAATTCATATGTAACACTACACTATGTTCTTACAGTATGTCCATTTCTTTTTCAGTCCAACTCAAAAGATAATAAGACATACAGTAATTCAAATTCAAAGAGTTTATTGGCATGACCAACAAATTACAGTGTTGGCAAATAAGAAGTAATTAAGACATTTACAGTGAAAACATATTGTTGACATCACATATAACATTATTGTGAGACAATTTCTCAGGCTGTAACAGTAGATCACATACTGGGCCACCAGCTCTATTGAGATTCCTCCTCCTCTCCCAGTAGATTTGGAAGCTGTTCTGATTCTGATGGGTGTGGGAATTCTGGGATAAGATTTGTTTTTTTAGGGAGGAATGTTTGTCTAATCCTGTCATATTTCTGCTTTTCCCTGCTGGCAGTGAAAGCACAGCCTGTCCTCTCTGGGCAGCCAGGTCTGTTTGTGTCAGTGAGTTTCTAAGGCCAGTTTGTGGTCATTGAGCCTATACTTAATCAGGATCTGTTTCTTCTTAGATTCTTCTTAGATAAACTTAAGCACATACTGTAGATATGCTGAAAAAGTTTAACACATTTCCCCATTACCTGTAAAGCGCTTTGAGTGGAGTGTCCAGAAAAGCGCTATATAAGTGTAAGCAATTATTATTATTATTATTTCAAAGAAGAACAGATAATGTCCTCTCCCTGAATGAGTCACTATAATAAAGAGTCTGGACAGAAAGTAAAGCGCAGCAAAAGCTTAATCTGTATCTTTGCAGATGTTTCTTTATTTAGCCCTTTTAGATTGTTCAGCTGTTAGTCTGCTCTACAAAGACCCTGAAAACTCTGACCAATTCACAGCTTAAAACCAGTACCATTACATGGTTTGCAAAGCTATTTGGTTTAGCATTTCATTAAAACAATGTGCTACTCAAATTGGTAGCAAATAAATTGCTTATGAAATAATAAGAATTAAAATATGCATTGACACTTTAAAAATGCATTTTCTAAAGTATACATTACCTGCATTGCATGCATATAAATGTGTATGTAAACTATCTACTGTGTACTTCATAATAAAGTAAAAGTCTTCATAATAACGTCTTCATAGTAAATGAAGAATGTGCTCAATGAGAATAAAGATTTTCATAGAAATAAAGTGTGTCACTTCTCTTTTGCAAATCTGCATGACATTTTGACGTATTTTTAGCTTAACTTTATCACAATTGTTTTCTTTTTCATTTTTTATATGAAGCAGAAAGCTTTGAAAAATCACTCTGCTCCTATATAGGAAGAAATAGCAGAACAGTATGAGAAAAAAATGAAAAGTTTTTTTTTTCAAAGACCCCAAAAATTAATGTGATGCCCATGGTTCATAGATGACTTTCTTTTTTTCTCTTTGAAGTTGTCTCTTATATCTCTTTGAAATAAAAAGTGAAGATCATTTAGCTTGCATTCAAGCTGTTAATGGTATCCAGGGGGCCTTGACAACTAGGTGACAGCAGCTGATAACAATGGGGAATTGTGGAGTGAGTGGCAGACAGGTCTATTTCAAGTTTCTTCCTTTTATAGTAAGTCATAGAGCTTCATTTAGTTGAAATGCCCCCCTCCCCTTCTCTAGACACAGGAGGAGAAGGTATAAAAGCTTTTGGAAAAGAGTTTGGCATCTGTGCCTCGCCGATTTCTTCTCTCAGCTGACCCCTTTGTCCAACTCCTGAGAATCCAGCACCATGGCTCCCAAAAAGCTGGAGACAAAGAAACCAGAGCCCAAAAAGCCAGAGCCAAAGAAGGAAGTGGCCAAGCCTGCTCCTCCTCCAGAACCCGAGCCTGAGCTACCAAAAGAGCCTGACTTTGACCCCAAGAGCATCACCATTGAGTACACCCCAGACCAGATTGAAGAATTTAAGGAGGCTTTCACGCTGTTCGACAGGACCCCCACTGGGGAGATGAAGATCTCCTACGCCCAGTGTGGGGATGTCATGCGCGCGCTGGGACAGAACCCCACCAATGCTGATGTCCTCAAAGTTCTAGGCAAACCTCGTCCAGAGGAGATGCACAACAAAATGCTGGATTTTGAGACCTTCCTCCCCATGCTGCAGCATATCTCCCGCTCCAAGGACAAGGGCAACTTTGAAGACTTTGTGGAGGGCCTGCGTGTCTTCGACAAGGAAGGCAATGGTACCATCATGGGTGCTGAGCTGCGCCACGTGCTGGCCACCCTGGGAGAGAGGATGACAGAAGACGAGGTGGACCGACTCATGGCTGGCCAGGAAGATGCCAATGGCTGTATCAACTATGCCTCTTTTGTGAAGCACATCCTGTCTGGCTAAACTGGACATTGAAAGGACTTTTCCCTGCAGTTCTGCATCCACCTCATTGATTTCAATGCATCCATGCTACGTTACTTTTTATTTTAATTTTGAGGGGCTCCAAAGGCAGAGAAGATGACTTGATACTTTGTGTCAAAAGATCAGATCAGTAATGTAAGCAAGACAAGAAAACTTTCCACATCAACAGTATTGTATCTAAAAAGCCATATAAATAAAAAAGCAAGCAATGCAAAAAGCATTTTCTGTTGTTTCTTATAGCCTTACCTAGTCTGATTTAGTTTATTTTGCAAAAGGCATTCTTAAAAAGAATGTGTACAGTAACTTTACTCTAACTTAAGGGTGCCGTGTCTTTTACTACAGTATGTGAATAAATTGTATGTGCATAAACACACAGTCTTTGGCAAATGTGTGCACTTTTAAATGTTTTAAATTTTTAAATACAAAATAAGTTCATTTACACTTATTACTTCTAGAAAATGCACATAAAATCACGCCAAAATTGTTGTGGAAAAAATAAATATTGTTTTTCCAATATTTAGAGAACTATAACATATTGTTCATTTATCAGGTTTGCGAAATTGTACAGTATATAAAATACGGTATTTTTAAAAATGAAATTTAAATTGGAAATTAAAGGAAAAATAATTCCTTCTTCTTCTACAGTAATGCAGATTTGTTTTAATGCATAAAATTCTTGGAGAAGGCTGTTGGTTTGCCCTCTCCCACAAGTAGCAATATAAGCACTGTCAGTTCTGTTTAATTTACTACTGCATGTATCAAATGTGAAACAGATAGACAACAGTTTATTCAGAATTGTTGGATAAGAAGTAACTTCATTGAGTAACATAATAATAACTGTACATTTGAATATCTCACCCATGTAGGAAAAGGGTGTTAAAAGTCACAGACAGTTATTTTATTTTTAATTTTCATTGTGCAAAAGATTAAGATGCATATCCATGAAACTCCAGACGATGAAAATACAATTCTCAAAAGGACTTGTGAGACTTTTGAGCCGCTGAACATCTTCTGCTTCAATGCCGGATTGCAGAGTCAAATGTATACCACTTAATTCCGATTTAAAAGGCTTTTATGATGAACAGAAGAGAAAGCCTAAAATCCTAAACATGGAGGGTAGGAATATAGATCTCCTTAGGATAGATAAAACAGTATGTGATGTGTTTTTGATAGTATTTTTGCTGTGAATCCAAAAATTTAATCTTGTTGTATATGTGTTTAAATATCTGGTTTCACATTGTTCATTTTAATTCTATTTAAAATACAAAAGTGTGGAGGCTTTGACACTAAATTGCATGCTGTGCCACCTCATACTGCATAATTCAATGTGTCACAGGGCTGAGCTAAAGATACAAATTTACATGTGCCTTCAGTAACTTTTCTTCCCTCTCTGGATTTTACTAAAACAGCATTAAGTCTGATTTTGAAACATTTTTCACGCAACTATATAATGTGATGATCACATTAACATTTTTTTTCCATCTTTTAATAATTAATGTCTTAATAATTTGTCATCTTCATTTGCTTCTAATCTGCATATTACAACTTTTTTTTTCCTTTTATATTTAATTTATTAAATTACAGAGTGACTAACTGGGTAACAGTGTAGTAGGAAACTTAGTATCCAGTTTTTGTCTGAGGATGTTCTAGATGCATATCTATAAAACCTCTGTGTGCTCCGTAGGTGACATTTGTGTTATTCGCCAAACATGGAATTAAACTCTACTTGTTCCTTTGCAGTTAACACACTGACACAGCTCCCCACTCAAACCCTCAACATATGTCAGTGAGAGGATAGTGCAGGGTGGTACCTGACTGCATTACAATAACAACCAGAGGTTAATTCTATGCTTAAGATTAAGATCAACTTGTTCCTTTACATGCACATCTTCTTGTACACTTCAAATTCTCAAGACATCCAAACCCTGCTCAAAAGGAAAACTCAGTCTTTGCTGATTACTGAGGGTTAAAATATCAATCTACAGCACACAGTTCAGGTGTTCATTTGATAAATACCCTGATGGTTTATTTGTCTGTCTTTTTCTTTTTATTGTAAAGAGATGGGGATGGGTGTTTTTGTATTAGCTGTAGAGGACTAAAACTACAATAATAATAATAATAATAATAATAATAATAATAATAATACAGTACGGTACGTACCCTGATGCTGCTCTAAAAGAAATGTGTTCATTCCTGATAGTAATACAAAAGCTGTTCCACCTAGCAAACATGGAAACATATCCATTTTCTTCTGTGCTGTATCAATTGAAAGTTCACTGCTGTTTTACTAAATTTAATATTTAGGCTTTTTACTTTGCTGATTACTGATAGCAATCTTGAAAGGTTTTATTTTCCCAGTTTCAAAGATCATTTTAAGTATCAACAGTCACCGCTGTGTGTTTTAAAGATAGTGCTTTGAAGTTATAAAAAAACAAATTGTTATATTCTAATTCTTGTCTAGTTGGTGTTACATTATACAGCATATACAAACTTGTAATAGCATCATTAGCAGTACTTTTGTTATTCATAGCAAGTCCGGGTCTATGTTCGCCCACTAGTCTGTAGAAGAAAAAAACTATGAAAACAATATATTGAATATTACTGCAGTAGTTTTTTGCAACATTATTTCACATTGGGTTAGATTCATTTTCCTTCTACTGATGAGGCACTGAGCAATCAAAGACAGCCCATGGTTGTCTTGTCCTCAGTTGTGACTTTGTGACAGTGGTCAAGGAAAGACAGGCAATGATTTGGACAGTGATGTGTATCCCTGTGATCCATAAGACAGGTCCCCCAGGGCATTTTTAGGGCTGAACTCTTAACAGACACAACAGATTAACGTTGGAGCATAGGGCTGTAAATGTGAATAATGCTTTCTTAAACCATTTGAACATGTTGAAAAGCAGCACTGAGCTAGCTTGAGTGTAAACGTGAATGGATAAGTTTCTGTGCCTCATCTCTGAGAAACACAATGAGATTAAAAACAAAATATGCAACAAAATAGGCAGTTCAACTGTGATGGGGAGATCCTGATTTAGAGGTGTTCAATCAAAAACCCACCTTATGGTAACTTTACACACTGATATGTAAATAACTACATTAGTGTGTGATTGTGTTTTGACTCGACTCACCATTTACAGTATTCAACTATTTAGTCACTACTAGTGATGTATTTTAGAAAAGGCCAGTTCATATCCAGACATGTATAAACAACATTTTGATGAGCTTCTAAAATAAGTGATGTTGCTTTTCAAGTCTTTTGTGTCAGCAAAGGAGAAACAAAAGTTCAATATGCTTATAAATGCATATATCTTTCAAGATGATAGTCAAAATGTATTTATGTTCACAGTGGAACACATTACAGAATTTAGACTGCGAAACTGCATCAAAGTGACAGTGTTGTGCTTCTTGGGAGTTCAGATTGGCTACCCATCTTCAGAGCCCCAACCATGTAATGTGTACACTGGTAAGAATAAGATTGAGCGCAAGATCAGAACATTTGCAAATATTATGGCCTCCTTTACCATTAGGTAAATGGTAAGTACCAACTTAGGAAATTAGCACTCCCTGTAACACTATTGTACTCTTCTTGTCTAGGGAAGTATTTATTTTTTACCTTACCCTTTTTCATGTTTTCCCACATTAGCATCTATTTTAATATAATCCCCCGTTGTTTTTAAATGAAGGATTATGGAAAAATTACCTGTGCATATTTATTAATCAACATTATTTCATATTCGGTTAGATTTACACAGAAGAATATAAGAGGGGAGACCAGTTGGCCCATATAGCCCATTTGGTAGTTAGTAATTAATCGATGCAAGGATCTCATCCAGACATTTCTTGAAAAATGCCAGGTTATCGTCTTCAACAACATAGCTGTGTAGCTTGTTCAATACTCTTACAACCCTTGGATTAAAGAAGTAGCTCCCTTTCTCAGTTTTAAATGCACTTCCTTGTAGTTGTACTTGTGCCCTCTGGTTTTTGTTGCAATGTTTATTCTGAAGACATCCTCTAGGTTGACTGTGTCAATGTCTTTGAGGAGTTTGTAACAGATCCCTGCATAATACTTTCTGTTTAAGACAAATACTGTATGGTTCATCTTTGAATCTGTCAGCAAAAGCCATTAAGTGCAGGAATGTGTCTTGTTGCTCTTCTCTGGACTGATTCTAGAGCAGCAATATGCTTTTTACAACACTGCGACTACAATTATACACAATACTCTAGAATCTAATCTTTATGTACCATATATATATAAAGATATACTGCAATGCCCTTCTCACTCTGAAGATCATAATAAATGGGTTTTTAATATGACTATATTATACAGTTTTGACATACTGTATATTGTTCTATATGCACCTCTCAATGGGGAGGGAAAAATGAAAGCAATGGTACAGCTTCCTATGTCACATGTGCAGCTTAGTGGTTGCCGTAACATTAAAATCAAGTCTAATGTGTGAAAGAGACAGACACAGTATATAGTGGGTTTAAAACACATTGAATCCTCTCTTTGACTTCAATAATAATAGATGGAAAAGCACTGAATACCAATACGTTTCTGCAACAACTATTTAGTATTTTCAACTTGATCATAAAACAGCACCAACAAAAGGAGGTCAGTTCAAAACAGTCACACTTTTCAGCTATTTAGGAACACACCTGATGCATTCTGCATGACGTGATAGTTTTTTGAACATTTTTGAACTGATGGAAAATCCTCTAAAATACATTGGAATGTGCATTTAATAACATAGGAGAGCATTAGTACACAGATAAAATCCCCAAAGTGACATTGTGAGTGATGGTTCTGAAATGTTAACAAATTGTAGCTCAGCGCCTGTGATTGAGGAAAGGATAAGGCAGTGGGCAGTATGGTTCTAGTGGTCCTTGTGGAATAGGGATGATTCTTCCTGAATGATAAGTGTGTTGTCAGACTATGCACATCCTGAACCTCTAGCTTGACTGGATATGAGAAAGAATCCCATGAGCAGTTTAAACCCAAATGAGAGTGGAACCGGAGGGATAACAAACTCAGTAGCAACTAAAAAAATAAAAGTACAGAGCCAAGGTGATAGCATACACAAACAACATTAAATAATAAAAGTGATAGTCAGAGACATAGGGTTCTTAGTGCATGATTCACCTGCCACACATGTGGCTATGTGTAAAAATATTATTCCTAGTATACTACATGAAAATTAAAGTATCATGAAATACAGTATATAAACTATGTATCACAGTTTTAAACATGTCCAGCCAAACATTTTATAAGTATAGTATAAAACAATTATGGTGCACTAAAACAAGATTTTTATAGCTTCAGGTAAATGTTATTGGCTGTTGTGTCCTTAGTTACAGTTTTTTGAGAAATACTGTCACAGAATAGCCAGTTGATATTCTTATCTGTGGGATTTTAAGACTTTTGAAATGCAGCTGAAATTCACTTTGCTTTTAAATTATAACAGGCATGAAACAAAATTACAGAAAGAAAATGCTAAAAGCTGCAAAGAGCAATTCATCAAGCAGAATGAAAGGGCACAAAATGACATTAAATAACATGAAATTAAAATGTTACAGGGGTCAATAAAATAGAATATTTCCAAAGTCAGCTTCACACTGGGCTAGACCAGTGTACAGGAAAATATTGAGTTATTCATTTCAATGGACTGTCATTAAATGTTCTTAGTTTTCTGCTAGAAAAGCAAACGCTTCTTTGTTCTTTTTTGTTATGAGAGTTATCAGAGTAAAATTCTGCCAAGTGTGAAGGCAGACTGAATATTGACTAATGCTATCTGTTTATTCAGAATTAAAAAAATAAAGCCCTCTGCTTTTGCTTTTCTTCCAGGGGAATAATTCTTGTTATTTTTCATGTGGGTTTCAATTTTAAAATGATGCTATTCTACTATTATAAAGATTTAAATAAAATGGTTGGTACAAACAATGATTAAAGGTCTAAATGAACCAGTTTAATGGAGAGGTAATGTGCAATATTAGTGGCACTCTTGCTTAATTGTGTGATCAAGTTGTGCCTTTTCCTGTCTATGCCTGCTCTCTGTAAATGTTATGGGAGGAATTGAAAAATCAAAAAAAGAAAAATAAATTTCACAGTCTACTGAAGCAAGGCAGTCAATTTAAAATTAATCAAAACATAATACAGTATAGAAAGTGATAAAGAGGCCACCTTACTGACAGGAGAAAAGCCATTTCAAGATCATTCTGTACACTGTACATGGAATAATTTGGAAGTGCTGGAAGAAGCAGCATTCTTCTGCAAAGTAAATCACCCTTTAATGAACTGTTGGCCTTTTTTTCCTTTTGCATTTGGAAGCATAACAATGCAGATCTGCTTAATGTGCAAGGCTACCACATGGTTTCACTGAAACACTAACTAACTAAACAAATAAAATAAAAAATAATATGCCTCAGAGTCTCTTTGCCATGCACCACTATCTCTTCAAAACTGCTAGAAAGGACTGTGCTGTACAATCTCTGAATGCACATTTAAGTTAAGTTGTTGCATGCAATGGGAATAGGAAAACACCGCAAAGACAAGAGACAGTGACATACACTACCTGGATTTGTAGGGGTGACCAATAATGATAGTTAATGCCTAGCAAATTATTTTACTAGTATGTCAACTTCTCCAATTATCTCAGGGGCTGTAACAGAATAGTAGCATTCGATGTCTCAGAATCCCTGGAATCACAATGCTCATTATTTTACAGATTCACCAGGTCAGTTTCTTGCCATTTCTGACAACCTTATGTCTACAACTCCTTCCACTATATTATTAGTAATTGTTTCCACAATTCTTACAAACTAAAGTGATTTTTATAAGGGAACACAATTCTCTTTTTTTTACAAGACGTATGGTGGAGGTCTGGAGCAAGCTTCCCAGCCACATTGTTACTTCTGCGTCCATCACAACTTTCAAGAAATGGCTGGATGAAATCCTTAGATCAAATAACTATTAGTAATGTGTAAGCACGAATGCCACACTCACCTCCTCTAATTTGTTCCCTTTTGTTCTTATATTCTTAAAAACTGAAGATTTATAATCCCATTTTAAACTTTAGTGGTTTTAAACTCCACTCCTTTTGTGTTTCTGTTTTTTTTTGTGTGTTCCAGTTTAATATCCTCGATTCACTTAGTAGCTCCAATTACATTTCTCAATAGGGTGTATTTAAACATTTTTCAATGTCTTTTCCAGCTGACTGGACAAAAGACATCGATTGAAGGCGCAGTGGCCTTTAAATCTTTTCAGAAACCCAGAGAAGAATGTTAAAAATTGTACAATTAATCAGATAATTAGATTGACAAATTAATTGAGAACATGGGGAACAAAAGTCAGAAGAGAGCCTCAGGGAATTGACTCATGCTCTCCGAGAGCTTCCCGCTGTTTGTGTGAGAAGACTGCATCCTCACCCTGCCATAAATGAGACAGAGCTAAGGCAGCATTCTACAATGAAAGACCTTCACTGAGCTTCTTCTGAATATTCCTTTCTTATTCGTAATAGTTTTTTTTTTCATTTATACTATAACTGAATGTGACTGGGCTTTTGTCTCACAAAGCAAGCAAGTGAAAGGTGCAGACAAAATATTCAACATGGGTCAACAGATGAATGTTTGTTTTGTGTTTCTATGGGGAAATTATTTTATTTTTGCTTATGTTCTCACTTTAAATAATTGAATAGTACTGAGAGCCACGTGGATGTCATAGCAGTATGATGGCTAGTGTTGAATTTTAATATTTCTGGTCAACAGAACTGTTTGTTTAAAGGTAGTGTCAGAATACAGTTTTGGTTTCCGTAGTTCTAACATGTTTCTTATTTTCATGCACATGTGGTTATTAAACAGAAGACTGGGAGGATTCCCACACTTACACTCTCCTACTATATATAAATACTTCCAAAAACTCTACACATCTCTTCTAACACTCTGCATTTCTGTCTTATTGTAATTGAAGGCACTCTGCATTGCCAACATACAGTCAGTATTTTGGGGATGTCTTTAGGTATTGTGAAAGTGCTGATATTCTGAAAGCATTGTTATTTCCTGAGCCAGGTGAGTTAACATCAATGTACAAAGTATGCTATCCCTTTATATTTTCAACTTATTCTGATGTTATTAGAATTTGACCAAACTACTGGAATGGTGTTATTTATGTTTTAAAGGAGGTCAAATTCTAATCTCATTCTGATGCTCTCCTACATATAAACGTTCTCTGCGCACATCTTTTCCATCACCTATGCCTCCACCCTCCACCCTCCACCCTAACTTCATCCTTGCAGCATCCTCCCTGGTTCATTCCTCAAAAGTAAGGGGGTTGTGGACTGTACTGATCTCTGGTCAGTGCGGTCATATCCTTAGCTATGCAAGTTCACTCCATAGTGTGCTATCGCTTTATATTCTGCACCTTGTTCCATTATTATTAGAATCTGACTGAACTACAGATTTTATATAGGAGGGACATGCATTTTTCATCCTGTTAATAATATTGTTCTAATGTTTTTAATAAAATATCAACACTTTTGCTTTTTCGGCATAATTAAATAAAACTATCAGTGTGTGTAAGAAACATATACTGTAATAATAATGTTAATAATAATAATAATAATAATAATAATAATAATAATAATAATGTAGTATAATACAGATAAGTCAGGATCCTCTGGCAGCTGTATATTATTGTATTAATTGACTTAGATATTGTTTAGTTTAGGTGGTTTTCCTATTGCAGGTTGAAAACTTATTTCCCTCCTTTATATAATATTCATTTGTTTAATACATACAGTATACTGTAAATTGATTGCACTGTCGTGGATGAAACATTTCATTCTCAGGAGTTTTCTGGGACAAGATAAGTGGGCACAGACAGAAAAATAATTAATACAATGTGGATTTTTAATACTAAACCAGCATTACCTAAAGAATGATTAAAACTAGATTCCTGTAATTACTGTATATGATTTAAAGCTTAGTGAAAAAGATAACTCATCTGCTAGGTAGAAAAACAAGAGGGAAAGAAAGTCACTACTCTCAAACACACATACAGTAACCAGAATCCCCATGGATCAAGAAAGTAAGGGTACTAAGATATGTATTTTTTAGACAAGACCAAGCACATCAGAGTCATACTACCAAGTGTCAAAGCTTGAAAATCTTATCATACTGTAGGTGGAAGCTTTGAAAAATATTAAGTACGGGTTCATTGATACTTTAAATCTATCGCCTTTAAGAATAGCTTCTCAAGGAAATTTGTAGAGTAAGAAGAAAAACGTTAACAAGAAAAGGAGGTAACAGATTTAGTGCAGTTAAAAACAAGGGGCAAACAGAGACACTAATTAAATAAAAGCCCTACTAAAGAAGGAGGTGTTTAAGTCCAGATTTGACAGTAATTACTGTACCACAGCCTCTAAATATTGGCCTTGTAGAAATGAGAAGATTCTCATTTTAATTTTAATATATTAGCAATAGTGTATTTTACAATGGCTTTATTTGATTTATTATTTCACTTTTTATAAAAATTCAAAGTGTCCCGTGGTGTTGTGGGAAATCTGTAAGCCCATATGTCACTGGAGTACCTCCCCAAGCTCTTAAATTCAACTGCTTGTAGTTTTAAAGCAGTAACTTAAATATTTTAAAACAATATGTTATTTAGAAACACCTAGGGAATCAACAGTTTTAAATCAACAGTTTTGTTTCCTATATTTCTAGGAAATTCTACACATATTATTTTTGGGGGATTATCTGTGAGACTTGTTTTGAGTCCTGAGTGTAGAAAACATTTGAGCATGAATTGATTGGCACAGGAATTGATTTCAATTGGAATGAAAACCAGAAAGCAGAGTTAGTCCAGGACCAGGATTGAGAAAGACTGCTGTAGGTTTTCTGTACTTTAAACAGACTTACAGTATGTATCAGATACAGAATGCATCATCCAGTACCCTCAAGAGTTTTTTTATTGATTACAGGGGATATTGTTTTCAGTGCTAAATAGTAGATGTCTTATCTGATCAGGTATCTACAATGGTAGCTTTGATTTACTTTATCACAGATCTAGCAGAAAGAAGAAAAAAGTTTTTTTTCAAATGGATCAGTATTAATAGAATGTCAGTCATTGTTAAGTGAAACTGTAATAGGTTTATGGTGGGTTAATTAGGGTAGTCAGACCTAATGCAGTTCAGACATTGCCAACCAGCCCCAAATGGTCTTTCTGTAGGGGTTAATAGAATCTGTTTTTCAGAGCAATCCCCCCGACTATGGTGAGACAGTTCCAGTAGCAAAGGAGTTTCTCTTTCAAACTCTGTTCAACAGGAGCAATTATATTCTGTATATTCTTTTCCAAATGAGATCCTGCGTACCTTAAGAAAGAAAGAGTCTTAATATTGCCATTAGTCCACCACAAAGCAAATTCCAGCCACATATTTATTAACTGGAGTTTCCCATGTGTTTTGATATGTAGTAATTAATGTGTAACTGTAAAAACAAACTTTTACAAAAAAAATTGTGCAATAATAAAATTATGAACAGTATAAATGTAACTGTACTGAATGTGTGTCATAGATGGTTAATGATATATTTCAGATAGATAACGATAACAATGTGCAGACCAGAATCCTCAACCTGCACTTTGACCCAGTGCATATTAGATGTCGAGATTCCTGGATAATAATTTACTACCTGTAATCCAAAATTATTTTCAACAGATTAAATCAAATAAAAACAATTCAATAGGTTAAATCCATAGGTCTATGTTGCAGTTTTTCACCTAGTACCCTTCTAACACATTAAAGCTGAGGGCAAAGCTCAGTTGTTTTTTACTTAAATGAACCTACTAGTCATTACAGTATAACTGAGATAGGAAGACTGATCCTTAACAATTGGAAGCCTATTCAGATTACATTTTTGTGAAATAACATCCCACAGGATTTTGTGGTAATAAGGCAAAATAAAAGCTGTTTGGAGTGGAAAGCAATGACCATGAAGTGGTCAACAATAAAAGCTCAAACACCAAAGAACTAAATTCAAAGCAAGTGGCGTTCTACTCACTTCAAAACAAGTTTAGTTTTTGGCATGGATTTTTCCTCTTAGACTCAGATTAAAAACGGAAATGAATTCTCCGAGTATTTTCTTATTGGTTCTTATATCTGGTTGAAAAGCAAGAGTATTGAGAGAGTGCCCCCTGTAAATGTCAGGTTGGACACTCTATACTATGAGATGAAGCAGTTCATTCTGGTGAAAATTAAAAATGTACTCCTATTAGGCATCTTTGAAGTAGCTGTCTTCTTTACAGTCTTGCCAGAGCAAAGATAATGAAGTGTTAACTGTGCATTCAAATAGTATTACACAGATAATTGCTATAGGCTGATTGGTGTAAAAGTGCTATGCTACTGGCAACAGGTTTAACCTTTAATCTGTTTCATGGTGTGACTAGACATGAAGCTGCTGCTGATGGTAAGTGTCAACCTTGAGAGCTGCAAATTTTTCTACAGGGCATGATTTGTCAGTGAAGACGTGTCATACTGAATCATTGCAGCAGACATCATAGAACCAAGTATCTTTAGACACTGAACTAACATGTTTGTTATAATAGAACAATTATGGTGTATGTGGGACCATGTCAGAAAATCCTAATAGCTGTACTCCTTATTTTCTGACAACTTCTGGTCACCTACCATATGCATTTTAGTTCCTGGGACAAGTAAAGTGTATAGTAGTAATCTTACATGGATTTCCATGCACAGTAGCTTAATACAGTAACACATAATTCATATAGGTCATAAAATAGTTTTAAGTGAACTAAAATTAATAGTTAATAGTAACACACTGTACTAAAGCATGTCATGCTAGTTATACATTCTTGAAATGTAAGATGACAGATGATTTGGAATTCAGGTACTTTCCTTTTTTTCCAGTGTTATAAATATATTTGTGTTTAAATCTTACCCACCTGACACACACAAATATGTAACTCGTACTCTTTTTACTTCAATGCTTAGATCAGCGTTAAAGTAAATATATATATTTTTAGAAAAAGGTGAATTGAAGGGTTTTGCTAGCATTGTATTTTGACTAACTTTTGCCATTAATAAGCTACATCTTTTGATGCCTTGAAGGCCCTTTCCTCTATCAAGATAAAACAATGGAACTGTTGACAACCTTAAATGCCAACCGTCATGACTGTCCTTGACTCACACGTTTTAGCTAAAAATAACTGTGATGCCAGCCTTCCCTGGGGAGGCCTAGGACCTCTGAAAGGGAGATTAAGAAGTTTCCATGCTATTTACTTCTCCTGTTTCTGGTCTGTAATGCCAGGGCTTCGCTGTTGAATCTCATCTCTTGGGTGTCTAAGCTATTTTTAATGTTTTTGTGTGTACTATACTGCACTTCAACTGCTTGTCTCTCAAGCACTGAAGCTTTTATAGGGTTTTTCAAACCTTAGGGTGTTATAGTGAGCATTTCTGTCTCACAATAGATGTCTGTTTATCTTGATTTGCTATCATGGCAACGCTAGTCCATAAATCTTGTGCATTTGATCATGATCCATGTCTATCAGTTGTCTCTGCAGATGGAAAAGCAATGTTTAACTTTACATTTTATCACCTTACTTAATGTATTAATAGACAGAAGTAAAATTATTTTGAATATGTACCATAATCATGATCCAGACTGCTATATATATATATTGTAACGGACATGTCCCTGAGGGCGACTGTGTTAGAGGAGTGAGATTCCTCCTTGCCAGGAGGACTGAATTCTCAACATTATTTCCATTCTGATCTGCTTTACCCCCAGAAATTTACAATGATTTATAAGGCAGATATAATATTCACACTGGCAAAGCAAGTTGACTTCGACGTTATCCCACTATGTCTTGCATTAAATAGTTGACTTGTGAAAAACACCTTAGACTAAAAACAAATTTAAGATATAAAACCCCTTATGAGCTGGTACTAGTTAATTGCTGTTTCTGTTTGGATAATAATTCTCCAATTTTACCGACTACTCTAATCAAATCAGAGCTTCAGAAAATCTCCACTGTACAATGACTGAAGCAGTATATACCGTAGATCCAAACCAAAAAAAATTAAAGATGGCAGAAAAGTTATCACTTTTCCTAAAGTTCACTTGAGCCCCCAAATACAGCAATGAACATAAAAATTGTCAAAGTGCTGTTGGAATCCTAACCCTAACCTAAGTTAAACTGAGCGGTTCTGTAATCTGTCTCTGACAACCCCCATTTATGAGATTTGACAATGTCCTTCAAACCACAAAATATAGAACTTAGGCACGCAAATCCATGCATACACCTTTAGAAAATATATCTTCCTCGATACAGTACCTTATTTAAGCTATTTTTTCATCCACCTGAAAAATGCTGTTAAAAAGATAATCACATAAGCATGTTTTTCAGGCCAGGCTAGGGTTAAGGTTGGAAGAATGATCCAATTTTGGCTCCGATTACACTTTAGTGAGTTCCGGTTCTTGGGGGTTTCTGCCCTTGCTGCTCCTACCCCAGTCCGGCCCCAGCCTCAGGATCGAACCCAGGCCTCCGGCATCGCTCAACAGCAATATTGCCAGCTGCGTTAAAGAAGGCCTTCCCCACCCCAGGCCGCCAACATCCCTGTTATGCACAGGGGAGTAGAGGGTGGTGCCATCACAGTGCTGTAACCGGATCGTACCACCTGTATGTCGGCGGTTCGTTACAATACTTTAGTTCTTGTTCTATTTAGAATGGAGTGTCGTAAAACTTACTGTTGTAAAAAATTGGACTCAGTTTTGGAATGCCGTTCTTGAAATGTGAGGTGCAATAGAAGCAGCTGAATATAACCAACCACAAAAGTAAAGGTGGGAGACGAGTATTACTGTCCTTAAACTTCACTTGGGCTCAAAAATATAAAAAGGAAGCTTAAAGGGATATAACTACTGTTGGAATCCTAACCCTGATTCTGTAATCTGTCTCTGAAAGTCTCCCTTTATGAGATTTGACAATATTTCTCAAACCACAAAATAAGACATGCAATTCCATGCATAAGACCTTTAGAAAATCTATCCTCTTCAATATTGTACCTTCTATGTTTCATTCAATTGAAAAATACTGTAGAAATGCTATTTAGAGGAGCATGTTTTTCAAGCTAGGCTAAGGTTAGGGTTAGAAGAACCACCCAATTCTGACTGCATTTATACTTCTGGTCCCATTTGAAATTATACAGTTGAGAGAGTTTACACAATGAAATGGTTTTTCCTATCACTTTTAATTTGACTCACTTTTGGAATAACCTTCTTGAAATGTGCAGTGCAATACAAGCAGCCAAATATAACTGAACAAAGCAATTAAAGATAGGATAAAAGTTTCTCTCTTCCTAAAGTTGACCTGTGCCCCAAAATGCAGCAATGAAGCTAAAAGGTGTCTAAGTACTGTTGGAATCCTAACCCTAACTGGGGATTAAACTAAGCAATTCTGTAATCTGCTTCTGAAAGCTCCCCATTTATTAGATATAAAAATGACCCTCAAACAGAGAAATATTGATCTTAAACATGCAAATCTTTGCAAAAGACGTTTAGAAAATGCATCCTCTTCAAAATTGAAATTGCTTTGGGCCATGTTTCAATCAATTGAAAAATGTAATTAAAATGGTATTTACTGTACATGAACATGCTTTTCGGGTCATGTTAGGAGTAGGGTTAGAAGAATCATCCAGTTTTGTCTCAATTTATACAGGTGTATAGTATGTAAAAAATGTCCACAACGGAATGTTCGTATTGAGCAGTTTCATAGTACCACTACAAGATAACCTGCTAAGTTATTTAAAATGCTATATTTACATTTAAATATTTGTAACTTACAAAACCCCTTTTACAATACATTCTTTATGTAAAAACATGTTTTTATCCTAATGTTTTACTGACAATTAAAGCTAAAAGTTAATCCTAACACACTGAAGTTTTGCTTTATATAAATAGCCTTTAATTTATGGAAGTGTAGAGACCAAGAACTGATGCTTATAATGAGAAACAACTGACAATGTATAAATTCAATATTATTGGTAGATGTGATGGATTAGCTGCTGCAGCACTTCATATTGGCTGCCCATGTACTACATAATTAACTAATTAATTCATTAGCCAGCCCTTGCAGTCAAGAATGATTCTTTCATGTTTCCAGAATTGACCGATCAGACCAATATGGAATCCACATACTCACTTACAGGGTCTTTAAGATGATAAAAGGTTGTGTAATGCAAGATCAGACAATTCTTTCACTTTGTTTCCTCATTCTTTCTCCATCTGGTTCAGTTAAGGCCCATAACCTCCCAAAGTTGATAGTGACTTTGCATTTTTTCAAGTTTGCTTTTACCGTAATTTTTAATTGATTCCTCTGGCCTCTGCTGGTACACCAGTTTTCCTGAATCAGGAAAATATAACCTTCTCTTGGAGTTTGTAATCGGATATCCAGCTGATGTAAACCAGTTGTGCTGATGGTAACTTATCATAGTTTTAATGCTTGAATCCTTGTAGTCCTGCTTGGGATAGAACTGATATTGGTGCATCTGTCTTTCCTCTTCATACTGTGCAGAAAATCTTCCACAAACAGCACTGGTGATATGTCCTTTTAAGTGTCCTGTATATGTTTTCCGTGTTTAAAGGTCATAAGATAAAGTAGAAATGGTAATGTAGGTACATGATTCCATTTTAATTTCATGTTGTGATCCTTAAACACCTGCTTTCTTATGCAGACAAAGACAGCACTTGCAGATTTAATGTGTGCCTGTATTTGTTCTGTATCAGAAATTATAACTTCTAATAAATCCTATGAATAATAACTCCTAAATTATAAGATAATAATAATAATAATTGCTTACACTTATATAGCGCTTTTCTGGACACTCCACTCAAAGCGCTTTACAGGTAATGGGGTCTCCCCTCCACCACCACCAATGTGCAGCATCCACCTGGATGATGCGACGGCAGCCATAGTGCACCAGAACGCTCACCACACATCAGCTATCAGTGGGGAGGAGAGCAGAGTAATGAAGCCAATTATTATTAGGAGGCCATGATTGGTTAGGGCCAATGGGAAATTTGGCCAGGACGTCGGGGTTATACCCCTACTCTTTTCGAGAAACGCCCTGGGATTTTTAATGACCACAGAGAGTCAGGACCTCGGTTTTACGTCTCATCCGAAGGACGGCACCTGTTTACAGTATAGTGTCCCCATCACTATACTGGGGCATTAGGACCCACGTGGACCACAGGGTGAGCGCCCCGTGCTGGCCCCACTAACACCTCTTCCAGCAGCAACCTTAGTTGTTCCCAGGAGGTCTCCCATCCAGGTACTGACCAGGCTCACACCTGCTTAGCTTCAGTAGGTTGCCAGTTGTGAGTTGCAGGGTGATATAGCTGCTGGCCATAAAGTCAGGATAAAGTCAGCATTCATCAGATATCCATTGTGAATCTCAACTGATGGTGCCAAGGACCATCATAGCCAGTGGAGAACATTGCTCATTGTAATGTTAAGTGTTAAGTGTTCTTTTAAGATTCCTCAGTATGTTGTTGACTGTTGTCTAAAGATCATTTTTTGTCGAGACACATATACAGTAGAAGTTCAGTGACTGAATCCAAGGTAATTTTAGTTTTTGGCCAATGTTGTTGGAGATTTACTGCAGTAGTTTGCAATCTTTTTCAAATTGATAAACAAGAACATTTAACAGGAAAGCATACTTGACATTTTAATATTTAGGTGCCAGTGTCTGTACCATGGATTATTGTGATAATGTTTTTGGAGATTTAGAACAATGTGAATAAAGATTGCTAAAAACTAATTGGGTTTCTTTGCTTTTTAGTGAATACTTTAAGTAAACTGTTGATTGTTGACTACATTTGGGCATTTTTAGAAATAAATGTACTATACTTTAAAATATACAAAATAGTATACACTCACTTTAAACTTATTTTTGCTTCTGGAAGGGATGAATTTCTTGCTACACATGTATTTAAATGTAAGTAAGCCTCAAGGTCTAAATGTAATATTTGATTAGGTTGTGTTAAAGTAAAGTGCAACTGACCCACATATCACTGGGTTAAATATTAGGTATTGTATTCACCTTTATAGAAATCGTTTTCCTTCTTCTTGTAAGGTAATAAACATTCTTTTAATTTAAATAACCTAGACTGAAGTACTCTATGGTTTCTGAAAATTTTAAGTAGCAATGAAGGTTATCATTTTGTTTGGTTTAATTGAGACATCTTATTCACAAAACCGCATTGTTTATTTTTGAGAATGCTGAAGTAGGAGTTAATATACAGTATAAATGTTGGGTAAGTGTAAAAATGATACAATTGAGTAGGAGATGTCATTTAAAATATTTTAAACTAAAATAAATATTAGTTGTATAATTAAGTTTCAGAAACCCTTTTTTATAATCCATTGGCAATATCTACTAGTTAATAACATTAGTAAAAGTCATTAAGTAACTACACTGCAGAAAATGGTTATTTTTTTCTGTATAGAATAGCTACTGAAATTTTACGTGTCAGAATGAATGCTTCAAAATTGTATGATACTGTCAGATCACTTTAGCTGGGAGAGCAAATCAGTCTAATTGGTTGCAGACTGTCATGTGTACACTGTTGCATAGCCGTGACATCTGACTGGAGCTGATCTTTGTGACATTACTGAGGTGTGAACAACAGAGCACTGGAATATGAAAAAGTAAAGCCCTTTTAACAAAGAGTTACATACTGCTACTATATTATCCTAACAGGTGTTGGTAGATTTACTCAAATTAAAAGAACATACTGTAACATTATCTAATCACTAGAAATATTTAATATTAAAATTTAAGTCACAAGTACTGTACTAAATTATAAATTAAAATTAATTTCTTAAAATGAAATATTATGACCTGTGTGTTTGTTTAAGGACCAGAAATCTAATTAAACTCAGTACTGCCAAAAACAGGCTCCAGTAAGACGTTAACATATTTTATATTCTTCAAATGTCATGGAGTATCTAAAATCATGTAGATGGAAAAATAAGCAAAAAACAAAACAGACAATGTGCTGTATATCTTTATATAGGAATGCATTAATGTTTCCAGTGGTGACACCTCTTGCTATAAAAGTTATACTTAACAGAGAATAGAGGTGCATAGGCAGGTGAAAGAGACCATTTTGAGATTAACAAATTAGCAGATAGAAGTTATTGTAGTCAGGAAGTCAGCTTTTTGTTTTTCAAAGAGCACAAAACCAAATTATCGTGGGAGTATTTACAATGCTGTATATAAATTAGATAGTTTGGTGACTATTTTGTAGGGTTAGGTTAAGTGTCACAGACAGAGGCCAGAACACTAATTGATCTCAACTAACAGTAGAGAAGCAAAGCATTTAATACTTATTAAGATTAAGGAAATTATAATTCCTAATAGTCCAAAAACTCATATTTATGGAAGCTGCATCTTGGGTAATAGTTAGCATAGTTCTAGGAGAAGAAAAAGTCTTCCTTCACTAACTGGTTAGACTTCTATGAACAATAACAATGACAATAATGGACAGAAATCAGGCATAATGTTTTTCATAATAAAGTCATAAAAAATTAAATCTCAAATTACAGGTAGCACGAATTGGAGGAAATGCATTTATTTGGATCACTTGACCTGATTAATGGATATAGAACAGAGTATACGGATAGTGAATGCTCAGACTGATGTATTCAGTGGAGTGCCATAAAAATCTAAATTAAACATTTAAATTAAGATCACTGCTTTTAATAATTTATATCAATAATTTCGATTCCTACCTTGCAACTCTGGGGCCCTGGGTTCAGTTTGCAGATGTGTGAGTATGTGAGTTGTTTCTGAGTTCGCATAGGTTTTCTCCAGATGCCCCAGTGTCCTCCTGGTAGGTTAAATGGCTTCTGGTAAAACTGTCCCTGGTTTGAGTGTGTGTGGGTCTGTGTGTGCCCTGAAATGAACTTGTCCTGTCCTGGTTTGTACTCTGCTTTGTGTCCATTGCTTACCAAGATAGGCACTGGTTGCCCTGTGACCCTGAATTGGGTTTAAAGTGATTAAAAAATGGATGCAAGGATACATTCCAGTTAACAAATTTGAGAAGTGGTAGATGATACCAAAATAGGAGGATTGGCAAGCAGTGCAGAATTTCCAAAGAAGTTCACAAAAATTTAAACATAATTAAAGAAAACACTTGGCAAGATGGTGTTTTATGTATTGATTGCAGACTGTTAAATGCATATAAAAAACAGATATAAAACAGGAAATACTGTGTTTGAAGGACCTGCTTTTAAGCATGTGTGTGAAAGGTGATAGATCCTTTACATCTTCTTGACAATGGGAGAAGTAAGAAAAAGGTTGGCAAAGATTTATAGGATATACAGTACTTATGTGTAAAATTTTCATCAAGAGAGGTTAAAATTGCACAATGCACAGTATGACCTCAATAGAGAAAACATATCTAGGAATGTTTATTGAGAAGTTAGACATAAGAACGTCTGTCTTATTCTGCATTCCTGATTAACCACCTGGACACAGGATGAGGACCCCAATGAAGAGCAAATATTTAACCATTGTGTAGCTACACAGGTGGTGATGGGATAGAGGTAGAATGCAAAAAGTAAAATGCAAGGTAAGACGAGGCTTACTATGTTATTTATAGGTCTGTATCATGGAGACAGTTATATCATGGAGATAGTTATATCATGGAGGATTATGGGGATTACACATACTGTACAGTATTTCTGCTATTCAGTCAGTTGAAAGAATAGCAAATTGATACATTTCTGGCCTATGCTCTACATTAATAGTGTAAGACAACTAAATCTTTTAAATCCTGAATAGAGAAGACTATGAGGGGACATGATTGAAGTATCAGAATATAAGATTAAAATAAGAAGTGTCAGAGTATAAGATTAAATCCTCAAAGGCAAACCAGAAGATGTCTTCAGAATGAGCAGTGAAATCATATATCATATATATATAATCATATATTTAAAACCAAGAAGAGGAGGCACTTCTTTAGACAAAGTGATGTAGGGGATTTTGAACAGTTTACAGAGCTGTAATACCGGATTTCTTTCAAGTAATTGCTGGATGAAATCCAGATCAATTGATTGCTAACCACCAAATTACTAATATGAGCAGGTCAAACAAACAGAGTTTTACTCATACTACCAGTACAGTTCATGTACTGTGCATAAACAAAATCAAAAAGAGTAACCTGAATAAAAATGCAAATTCTACTGAATATGTTCAAAGTTGAGCCTTTTCTATAATTTCATGTGTATTTTTTTTTTTACTTTGGGTTTTCCTTGACCAAAATCCTGAGGACTGTAGTTTGCTATCCAGGGCACTGTAGCAAGTGGAGAGTGTAAATGCATAGCTGTAAGACTGAGGAACATGTTAACCCAAAGTGGTTTGGAAAAGATATTGAGCCTTGACCTCTACAGCAACACCTACAGAGGTCGAGTAATTAAAATGGGCAAACACAATTCACAGCATCTTTAAGCAGTGTTTTCTCCGTAGAGGCAGACTGCTCGGTACATTCTATTTCAATAAGCACAGTTTGGGGAAAGTCCAGGTGTTTAAATTTGTGGACAGAACTGTCTGGATAGAATTAATTAAAAACATTTCTCTGATGTGGAAGATAGAAATGAACATTTCCCAGAATCAAAGATTACACACTTGTTACACACTTTCAGACATTTAACTTGAGACCTCCAGACTGGACAGTTATAACACAATGAAACAAGACCCCATTGTGTTTGTAGGAGATAGTATTGCATTTATATGAGAAAATTATTACATTTAAAAACAATAGTTAATTTGTGAACAATATTTCCAACTTGATTAATATATGGTATAATATACTGATGGAAAAAAGAAATTAACAACTCCTCCTCCACACTCTGGCCCTCCCATCTGTGTGGAACAGGTTGAAGAGTGACTCATCCGTGAAGAGGACCTGATGCCACTGCTGACGAGTCCAACACAGCCTCTGTCTGGCCCAAGAGCTGTGAGCAGAGGACCTCTGACAGGTCGCCTTGCTCTAAGGCCAGCAGCATGGAGCCTTACTGTCCTGTCACTGATGCGGGCATTGTGTCAGCCGGCCTTTTCAGAAGTAGTATGGATGGCAGATCTGAAACGATCTCTCAGATGGACCAGTCTGATGTGTCAGTCCTGCTCTGGTGTTGTCACTTGAGGGCGACCAGATCTTGGACAGCCATCTGTCCTGCCAGTCTGCTGAAACCTTCTCTGCAGTCATGACACAGTGGAGTGGCTTACTCCGTAGTGTCTGGCAATGCTGGCACATGACATGCCTGCCTGCAGCATGACAATGGCCCTCTCCCTTGCTTCTAGTGACATTCGAGGCATTTTGGAAACTAAGTGTGGCCTTTTTCTTGCAGTGACCTAAGCCTTTAATTTAGGCCTTTTTGAAGATAACCTTATCAGGCATTGTTCCACCTGGACCTCGTTGGGTAAAAGTGCACCTAATGAGCTTTTGTGTGATTGGCAAGCTGTAATGTCTCACTGCACAAGCTATATTGCTGGTCAGAGAGCTTAAATCAAATTGACAACTTTTTGTGAAAGTACATAAGCTAAACTATAACTATAGTATATATAGTTGAAATATAGTATGAAAATATAGTATTTTCATTCTAGAAAATGTTGTGTTTCTTCATTCCATCAGTATATATGCAATGATATTATCCCTTGTAAAGTAGCATTGACCTGACAACAGTAGAGTATCATCACACTCCTCTTTTTGGAGAAAAAAATAATCTAGAGGAACATGTGTTCTGTCTTTTGTGTACATAAAATACAACACCGTGTTTGTAAGCATTTCCAGGTTAAATGTGTATTGTTCATGCCGTTTTCTTGACAAGTAGAAATGACATGGCGCTAATAAGCTTCTGTACTCAATATAATCCCATTGAACAAACGTTTATTACTTGTTGTTCAATTGAACAATTTGCTCCTCAATCAATGTTCACATGGTCAGATAATGGATCAACAGCAAAAAATGGGTGTATTCAGATTTTCAGCCACATTTCAACAGCATTATGATTTTTCGAAACCCATAGAATCGTAACTGCAGCATGTTACAGTATGTCTTTAATACTTTTCTTTTTGTTTAACAAAACTGAATAAGCTAGTTAGTTGGTGAAAACCGAAGGCAGAGGTACATAAGAGTTGTTTATCATGTTTTTCCTTTACTTCAGTTTAAAAACTGTCAGATTTGTTCTAGTAAGGTAAGGAGAGTGGCTGAATTGGATAAATAATGTTTCATGCAGCACCAGAGAGAACATAGTAACTCCATGGACTGTAATGTGAAAACTGACACTAGAGGTCTAATTAGAAATGGAATGGAAGGGGGCTACAATAAAAACAATGCTTGAAACTCTTAAATGTCACAAGTACTTTTCATAAAATCTTGCAAAACTGTAGTATTCCCAAAGCACATTACGCTTTGGGAATACTACAGTAAAAAACACTTTTTAAAATTTTTTAAATAGCACCAGTTATTAAAATTACTGTAAATTCTTACATGATTTAGCTGCAATACATAGCAGCAGAGAAAAAAGAAAATGTTACATACGGGGTTTAGAAATGGATATAGGTTAGGCATCTTTAAATTTATGGAACAAGGGGGCATTCCAAATGAGTGTGAGTGAAGGGAGAATAAGGGAGCAACCAAAGAGAATAATCTGATTGACAGAGGGTGAGGTAAAGTGCATGATGCATGACTTAAAATAATGTTCAAGAACTTGGGAAAAACAGCAAAAATACACAATTTTCTATTCCTATCTTGCTTTATCTTTCTTCCTCTCTTTTCTCTTGTAAACAAGATTGGATTTTATTTAACACATCCTGTGCACTGCCTTCATCTTTGTCCTCATTAGAACAAACGGAAAAGCTTCATCATTTTATCAGGCATTCATATATTCATTTCAATGTAAATAAAATACATATGCTTTCCATATTTTGTTAGCTTTGACATATGGAAAAATAAAATGCTGCTATAAAAATATTCTTGCTTTTTATGATTTTAAAATAGTCAAAATAAATGATTTTCTGTAGATATATCTGATAAGGTCCTGGTTAAGCAATCGTTTAGCTGCAGGAATCATTTTAACTGCTGGTGTTTAATTCTCTCTTCAGAATGAGGCCTTATTAAAACATCTCTCTGAGGGTTTTAAAAATTGCTTTTAAAACTTTAAAAATTTTAAATCCAAAATAACAAAAATCTGCTTTCACCAGTAACCAGAACTCAACATTAAACACATGGGTTTCACAGCTAGACACTACAATTTAGCAGTTTTAAAGAGAGCATTTATGTAACTTCCTGGAGAGAAGACTTAATACACAGGACTTGGTCAAGATCAAGATATTATTAATCTCAGTGAATTACCTTAACAGTGAATTACCTCACCTGAACAAACTGAGGGTTTGAATCCTATTACTTTGTGTTTAAGTTAAAATTTAAGTGGCAGTAGTATGTATTTTTTATCACTATTTATACACAATTACTAATACGTCAGTATATTGTATATAATTATAAAAGAAAAACTGTACAACATGATTAGCACAGGAAAGAAATAATGGGTTAATACACCTTTAATTTTTATTATTAAAATAAGATGTACTGTATGCAATCTTGTGATTTATGCAATAGACACAGATGACAAACTGTATATTAAGGATTCAGTGTGCCACCTGGTAGTACAGAGTAGTTCAGTCCTGCATCAGAATATTTTTTTAAAAATGTTGGACGATACCTTTCATCATACTGTGGCAGTTGATGCAGTATGGCACATTACAGTTCCCCCATTCGACTGGCTCTGTATGTCTAGTTTTTGCACCAAAATACTTACATTACAAAAATGAACTACATTATAATAAGTTAGAATCTCTGAAATATTTGCCACTTGACTTACCTACTTTTAAATACACTTAATTGGCTTCTGAGTCGAGGGTGGACATTCATGGGAATCAGCTCTCATACTGTATGTCATCCAGTAGAGAAAGTTTAATTAAAATGTGCAAGCTATTGTTTCCAAAAGTGTAAGACTTTGTCCCATTGAATAGACCCAATCATTGCTAACTACAGCCAGAATACATTTTACACTAGTACAAAAATGGAGTAATATGATTTTTCTTCATATTATATTTAGCCATTTTTTATCATTTTCTTGTTTGTGCCCCCCATTTTTGTAGTTTGTTTTAGTTATTTTGTTGCTCTGATTCAAAAATAATAAAAAAAAATATTTGTGAAAATGTTAAATGTAAAATGTAAGTCAATTCACTAACCATATCTCTGAGTTGCATTTATGATTCTACATGCATTCAAAATTCATGTATGATTACGGTGCTGCTTCTAAACCTATTTTATGTTCACCCAGGATTACAATGCAAAACAATTTATTTTAATTCTCACAAAAACACCAGAAGCCATGAGAATTTTAAATATTTATGTAATGTGAAGAATTACATCATTTCAGACCAGGGGAATGAACTAATTTCATTACTGTTTTTGCCTTTTCCTTCTTTCTTTATCTTAAATGCACATACATTTTCCAAATGACTTTAATCTTCAAATATCCAGTGCAGTGTTTTAGATTCATTTTCTCTACATACATTAAAGTTGATCCCAGCCAAGAAAACAATCTAGATTAAATGCAACTAAAATCTTACTTAAGATTTACCATTTTACTTTTCATGTAAGTTAAAAGAAATACGAACACATTTGAGAGAAAAGGAATCATTTGCTTCCTCTTGAGGTCATATCAGTATGATGAATCCTTCACTTATGCTTCATCATCTGATATTGTACCATCACCTTGCTCATTGACATTCATTCAATCATTTAACTACAGTATGTGTGCCTTTATCTTTTCAAAGCACTAGGCATTGTACAAATGTGCAATAAGTAAACTCCTGAACATCATCCATACAGTATTCTATTTTGTTACCTAATAAACCAGTATCATGCCTTGCCTCTTTATTTTTTACTTGGATTATTTTATTCTATATTACAGTATATTTAATTTTGTGGTTTGACTCACTTGTGATATATTTTGGCCAAACTGACTCAGTCTTTCCAACCAAGGTACATTATTTAGTGTTTCAGAACATATTTTCTTTATCAGACTATGAAGTTATGACTTTTCTTCATAAATAGATGCAAGTTAAAAATAAATTGTTTCCTGAAGTGTTAATACAACAAAATCGACATAAGTCATTATCATTAAAATTTGTGGAATATTCAGGACAATGGTATCCTTTCACCTTCAATTTCAGTTTACTGTGTGTGAATGCGGTTAGAGCTACTGTATGTGGGGACATTATTTCCAACAAACGCAAACGTCTGCCAACCTTGCAATCCTGTGCAACTGTTAAGTAGTTTAGTTAGACACTGAGGAGAAGCTGACCCATGCTCAGAGGCCATGGGTCAAATCTATAACCCATCTCAGCTGCACTTCAGTATATCATCTCAGGAAAAACTCAGATGGGTTTGGACAGAGGTTCTGTAGTAAATCTGGCTGAGAAAAATGTGGGGCATCTAAATCTTTCTTTTGGTGCTTAACCTTTGGCCTTTTGAGTCTGTTCACAGTTACTGAGGTCGAAGTACTGTCTGGGTTTCCATCAGTAAGCCAATGATCAATGCCAGTGGGAGAGGTCTGTTGGCCGTATACACAACTTGTTACACACTTATAGAAAAATCTTTTACAGCCCTTTATCACCATTAACATAGAAGATTTCTTAGCAATAAAGTAGCAAATGGTGAGTGTGTTAATAATAATAATAATACTTGCTTACACTTATATAGCGCTTTTCTGGACACTCCACTCAAACGCTTTGGGAATACTACAGTAAAAAACACTTTTTAAAATTTTTTAAATAGCACCAGTTATTAAAATTACTGTAAATTCTTACATGATTTAGCTGCAATACATAGCAGCAGAGAAAAAAGAAAATGTTACATACGGGGTTTAGAAATGGATATAGGTTAGGCATCTTTAAATTTATGGAACAAGGGGGCATTCCAAATGAGTGTGAGTGAAGGGAGAATAAGGGAGCAACCAAAGAGAATAATCTGATTGACAGAGGGTGAGGTAAAGTGCATGATGCATGACTTAAAATAATGTTCAAGAACTTGGGAAAAACAGCAAAAATACACAATTTTCTATTCCTATCTTGCTTTATCTTTCTTCCTCTCTTTTCTCTTGTAAACAAGATTGGATTTTATTTAACACATCCTGTGCACTGCCTTCATCTTTGTCCTCATTAGAACAAACGGAAAAGCTTCATCATTTTATCAGGCATTCATATATTCATTTCAATGTAAATAAAATACATATGCTTTCCATATTTTGTTAGCTTTGACATATGGAAAAATAAAATGCTGCTATAAAAATATTCTTGCTTTTTATGATTTTAAAATAGTCAAAATAAATGATTTTCTGTAGATATATCTGATAAGGTCCTGGTTAAGCAATCGTTTAGCTGCAGGAATCATTTTAACTGCTGGTGTTTAATTCTCTCTTCAGAATGAGGCCTTATTAAAACATCTCTCTGAGGGTTTTAAAAATTGCTTTTAAAACTTTAAAAATTTTAAATCCAAAATAACAAAAATCTGCTTTCACCAGTAACCAGAACTCAACATTAAACACATGGGTTTCACAGCTAGACACTACAATTTAGCAGTTTTAAAGAGAGCATTTATGTAACTTCCTGGAGAGAAGACTTAATACACAGGACTTGGTCAAGATCAAGATATTATTAATCTCAGTGAATTACCTTAACAGTGAATTACCTCACCTGAACAAACTGAGGGTTTGAATCCTATTACTTTGTGTTTAAGTTAAAATTTAAGTGGCAGTAGTATGTATTTTTTATCACTATTTATACACAATTACTAATACGTCAGTATATTGTATATAATTATAAAAGAAAAACTGTACAACATGATTAGCACAGGAAAGAAATAATGGGTTAATACACCTTTAATTTTTATTATTAAAATAAGATGTACTGTATGCAATCTTGTGATTTATGCAATAGACACAGATGACAAACTGTATATTAAGGATTCAGTGTGCCACCTGGTAGTACAGAGTAGTTCAGTCCTGCATCAGAATATTTTTTTAAAAATGTTGGACGATACCTTTCATCATACTGTGGCAGTTGATGCAGTATGGCACATTACAGTTCCCCCATTCGACTGGCTCTGTATGTCTAGTTTTTGCACCAAAATACTTACATTACAAAAATGAACTACATTATAATAAGTTAGAATCTCTGAAATATTTGCCACTTGACTTACCTACTTTTAAATACACTTAATTGGCTTCTGAGTCGAGGGTGGACATTCATGGGAATCAGCTCTCATACTGTATGTCATCCAGTAGAGAAAGTTTAATTAAAATGTGCAAGCTATTGTTTCCAAAAGTGTAAGACTTTGTCCCATTGAATAGACCCAATCATTGCTAACTACAGCCAGAATACATTTTACACTAGTACAAAAATGGAGTAATATGATTTTTCTTCATATTATATTTAGCCATTTTTTATCATTTTCTTGTTTGTGCCCCCCATTTTTGTAGTTTGTTTTAGTTATTTTGTTGCTCTGATTCAAAAATAATAAAAAAAAATATTTGTGAAAATGTTAAATGTAAAATGTAAGTCAATTCACTAACCATATCTCTGAGTTGCATTTATGATTCTACATGCATTCAAAATTCATGTATGATTACGGTGCTGCTTCTAAACCTATTTTATGTTCACCCAGGATTACAATGCAAAACAATTTATTTTAATTCTCACAAAAACACCAGAAGCCATGAGAATTTTAAATATTTATGTAATGTGAAGAATTACATCATTTCAGACCAGGGGAATGAACTAATTTCATTACTGTTTTTGCCTTTTCCTTCTTTCTTTATCTTAAATGCACATACATTTTCCAAATGACTTTAATCTTCAAATATCCAGTGCAGTGTTTTAGATTCATTTTCTCTACATACATTAAAGTTGATCCCAGCCAAGAAAACAATCTAGATTAAATGCAACTAAAATCTTACTTAAGATTTACCATTTTACTTTTCATGTAAGTTAAAAGAAATACGAACACATTTGAGAGAAAAGGAATCATTTGCTTCCTCTTGAGGTCATATCAGTATGATGAATCCTTCACTTATGCTTCATCATCTGATATTGTACCATCACCTTGCTCATTGACATTCATTCAATCATTTAACTACAGTATGTGTGCCTTTATCTTTTCAAAGCACTAGGCATTGTACAAATGTGCAATAAGTAAACTCCTGAACATCATCCATACAGTATTCTATTTTGTTACCTAATAAACCAGTATCATGCCTTGCCTCTTTATTTTTTACTTGGATTATTTTATTCTATATTACAGTATATTTAATTTTGTGGTTTGACTCACTTGTGATATATTTTGGCCAAACTGACTCAGTCTTTCCAACCAAGGTACATTATTTAGTGTTTCAGAACATATTTTCTTTATCAGACTATGAAGTTATGACTTTTCTTCATAAATAGATGCAAGTTAAAAATAAATTGTTTCCTGAAGTGTTAATACAACAAAATCGACATAAGTCATTATCATTAAAATTTGTGGAATATTCAGGACAATGGTATCCTTTCACCTTCAATTTCAGTTTACTGTGTGTGAATGCGGTTAGAGCTACTGTATGTGGGGACATTATTTCCAACAAACGCAAACGTCTGCCAACCTTGCAATCCTGTGCAACTGTTAAGTAGTTTAGTTAGACACTGAGGAGAAGCTGACCCATGCTCAGAGGCCATGGGTCAAATCTATAACCCATCTCAGCTGCACTTCAGTATATCATCTCAGGAAAAACTCAGATGGGTTTGGACAGAGGTTCTGTAGTAAATCTGGCTGAGAAAAATGTGGGGCATCTAAATCTTTCTTTTGGTGCTTAACCTTTGGCCTTTTGAGTCTGTTCACAGTTACTGAGGTCGAAGTACTGTCTGGGTTTCCATCAGTAAGCCAATGATCAATGCCAGTGGGAGAGGTCTGTTGGCCGTATACACAACTTGTTACACACTTATAGAAAAATCTTTTACAGCCCTTTATCACCATTAACATAGAAGATTTCTTAGCAATAAAGTAGCAAATGGTGAGTGTGTTAATAATAATAATAATACTTGCTTACACTTATATAGCGCTTTTCTGGACACTCCACTCAAAGCGCTTTACAGGTAATGGGGACTCCCCTCCACCACCACCAATGTGCAGCATCCACCTGGATGATGCGACGGCAGCCATGGTGCACCAGAACACTCACCACACACCAGCTATTAGTGGGGAGGAGAGCAGAGTAATGAAGCCAATTCATAGATGGGGATTATTAGGAGGCTATGATTGGTAAGGGCCAATGGGAAATCTGGCCAGGACGCCGGGGTTACACCTCTACTCTTTTCGAGAAACGCCCTGGGATTTTTAATGACCACAGAGAGTAAGGACCTCGGTTTTACATCTCATCCGAAGGACGGCGCCTGTTTACAGTATAGTGTCCCCGTCACTATACTGGGGCATTAGGACCCACATGGACCACAGGGTGAGCACCCCCTGCTGGCCCCACTAACACCTCTTCCAGCAGCAACCTCAGCTTCAGTGGGTTGCCAGTTGTGAGTTGCAGGGTGATATGGCTGCTGACATGATTGTGCAGAAACGTAGGTTTCTGGTGCGATACAAGAGATTCGAGTTCATGCCACAGCACTGCAGTAACCTGCTCTGATTAATGAAATCTAGTCATCATAATATTTTTCTTTAAATGTTTATTAGAATGTAAGGTACTGTACTTCATATTCTCACCTTGGAACTATGTATATGGTGCTGGTTTAGAACTAATATTTGTTATCTTTTTTAGCTTGTGTCTTTTTTATGGTAAAAATATAACATCCACATACTGTATAATAAGGAAGAGATACAAATGAGGTGAAAGTCTCCTTTATTTTTTATACATTATGTACAATTTATGTACAATACAGTTTCTTAGAAGAAAATTTGCTCATCAAGTTTAAATTAAGGTTAATTTTAACGCAAAAGAAAAAAAGAATTCTGTTTTCATTTTACAAAAATGTCACAAAGTCTATTAAATATGAGATTTTAAAAGCAAATTGTGTGAAAACTGGACACTGTATACCCATCACATAATATAGTATAACATACATTATGTAATAAAGAATGAGCATTATATGCATTATTCATCTAATCAAAACCTTCTAATACCTTCTCAATGTTTTTAACCCAATAATTGTAGAATATTTCTTGTGGCAGTATGGGCATGGATTTTGATGAGCCTTGAAACTTTAAGTGCTATGGGAGATTTGTGAATGGGTAGAATTATTGTTTCTTTTTTCTGATTTTTTTCTTACAAGTGGATTCCTCTGGGGCACATACTCCTACTGATAATACAAATTGTCTCTGTTGACATCAGCGGCTTGGCCTGCTTCATATACCAGTCAAATATAGATTCAGTGCAAGATTATGACCTGTAGAGCTTGAATTTAAGTACCAGATTCATGCTTAATATTGATTTAAAAGAGCTGAAAAGTAATTATGTAGAAAGCAGACATTCTGCACAAACCACAGAAAGGAACTGCATTGGCAAGTCAGTATCGTGAAATGGTGATTACCTGCATTTATGCTTTTTAGTTTTTGCAGCAAGTTTTATTTTCTCTCTCCTTTTTCATGTTTGTTAAATTTAGAAACAAAGATTTAGCAGTTTCTACTTCCCAGCTTTCAAAATGCAGAAATCTAAAGAATGTAATTGGTAAAAAGTAATTGGTTGCTAAGCAACTCTTACATGCATCTCTTAACTCAGTCATGTATCTGGCAAACGGATACTTTTAAAGGATGCAAAGCAAATGATCACAAAGGAGGAATTATTTGACTCAACTTGATGTGATTGCTTGTCATTAGTGAATATATATTTTTAAATGACTGACAGAAATGAGAACTGTAATTGACAAGCTAAATGAAATAACTTTGAACATGGACCTGTCAAGCAATTAATCAGTTAAAAACCTCATATTCCTTAAGCTTATTCATAACAAAACGAATGCAAATCTTCAATATTTAAAATCTTTATTAAATATTTATAGGTATCTCAGAGGAAGCTACAGATATATGATCTACATTATATCTAACAGTCAGTCCATTAAAGCTTCTGTGGGTACACATTATGCATGAATCTTTGTTACAGATTTACAGTATATACTGTAGCTCGAGGTGCAGCTGACATTTTTGCAAATGGAACAAACGTTTATTTTACGTATACTGCGTGTATGTAAATGTGTGATACATGGAAACAGCAAAAATGATTGCCTTTGTAAGCCATTATATCCTTGCCTTTAACAGTGTGTGTTGAATTCCATGTTGAATTAAATTCACAGTTCCCTCCTACCGCAGTCAAGGTAGAGGGGCTTGAGTACCTCAGGGATCCTTAGAGCTACGTTGTCGGGAGCTCTGTGATCCTGGTATAGTTACCCTTAGCAAATTGATCTAAGGTGAGAGCTGAGGGGCCAGACAAAAACAGTACAAATTAGACTTTTATGATGGTTCCATTAATGAATAAGAGAACCCAGATCAGGGACATTATGACCCACCTCTGGAGCCAGGCCTGGGGCTGGTGTTAGTCAGTATGTATCTGGTGGCCAGGCCAGCCACATAACTCAGCCAAGCCTCAGCCCAAAATGGCTACAAAAAACCTTCATGTAGCACAACCTGCAAGGCGAAATTAGAAGTTCAGATGTGATGCCCGTAGACTGACAAGCATGAGCAAGAGAGATCTGGACTGAAAAGACATTGGCATTGGCAACTGGCCATGGGACATAGAACATCACTTCACTGGAGGGTTAGGATCCAGAGCTGGTGTGGCAGTCTGATGGATGGCAGTCTCTGTTGTTCTTGCATGGTCTGTCCTCTTTGCCTTATGTGACTGTGATCTCCATTGTGCACTGGCAATCGTAGCCGAATTTGATACATTTGGGATGAGGGTTAGCACCTCCAAATCTGAGGTCACAGTTCTCTCTTGGAAAGGAGTGGCTTGTTCTCTCAGGGTTAGGGGGAATAACTGCCCCCAAATGGAGGGGTTTAAGCACTTTGGGGCCTTGTTCATGAGTGAGGGTAAAAGGAAGATGAGATTGACCAGTGGATCTGTGCAGGGGTAGAGTAATGCAGACAATAATGTAAGTAATTAGAAGGTGAAGCAGGGGCTGAGTTTTCAGATGAGGTTCTCGGTTTTCCAGTTCTCATCTTCAAGTGTTTTGGGTAATGACCAGAAGAATGAGATCGCAGGTGCAAGCAGTGGAAATGAGGTTTCTATGTGGAGCTGTTGGGCTTACTTACCATGATAAAGTGAGGATCTTGGTAATCCAGGAGGAACGTGAAGCAGAGATATTGCTGGTCTGGATCAAAGGAGCTAACTGAGGTGGTTAGGGCATCTGGTGACAATGTCCCCCAGGGCCTCCCCCTGGAGCTGTCACGGGCTTGACCCAATGGGAAGAGACCTATGGCAGACCCAGGTCATGCTGTAGAGATATTATCTCTTAGCTGGCCTGGGACCACATGGAAATCCCTCACAAAGAGATGGACAAAGAGCTGGGGAAAGGGAAGTCTGGTCTGCCCTGCTCAGTCAGGTACCACCATGAGTAAGTGGTTAAAAAGGGTTGGATGATTAAATTCTCAGTTAAAGAAATTGTACTTTTATTTCATTCAACTATAACTAAAGGGAGCAAAGTAATATATAAAAAAATAGGATAATACCAGTGTGACAACCATTACAAACCAGAAGTAGCCCTTCAAATGTGTTCTAATTCAGGTCTTTTCTTCTGAAAGATTCCAGTGAATCAATATCTACAGTATATCAGATATGTTTATTTCATCTAAAATAACAAATGTATAGTATACTATAATCTTTGTATTATAGTGCTCTCATTCCAACATTTTCTCTTTTTAGTCTATAAACTTGGAACACTCAAAAATGTGAGTGGAATCTACAGTAAGTGTTTTTTCACAACAGTTTGATGATATATCTCGCTGATGAAAGATATGCCACCTAAGAGGTGTGTCTGTAGAAAAGTCTTTGCTAAATTGGATCTGCATTTACCTGTTCTGAAAGGTCCTCTCCTTTCATGTTCCCTCTTATCCTTTTCACTGACTAGTCCAAGAACAGTTGTAGTATATATCATCATAGTTCTGTTGCTATGGAAAACTAAAGCCTCCCACTCTCTATATCCTGATAAATAACAACATTGCATTTTATAGCCAAGAAGGCAGAACTTTCAAAATAATGTCATTTGTCATAAGCATATTGCCAGCCACAAATGGATGCAGCCAAGAGATTTTGTTTTGAAAGGCAATACATTTTGCATTACAGCCTCATATGTAATGCACTGCTGTTTCTACCACCAGAAAGCCCTGCAAAGTGAATAAAGTGACAAAAGAAAAAATATATACATATGTATATACATTTCTGTAATAAATCTGACATAGTTCCACTTAAAGAGGACATAAATGTGATAACCAAAGTGGAGATCAACACTAAATGGATATGCATTGGGCATTTTAAGTGATTTGTCATCCTTATTTCTGTGGTTTCTGTTCTTCACAGCTGCTGTATACTGAATATTGCACTTTATGCAAGGCTGAGAAAGAGAGAAATCATGAACATGAATGTAAATCAGATTTTACATTGGGGGTGGAAAAGTAATGTAAAAATGTCCTGATGAAATGATTGCTTCTGCTCTGGTTTGGACTGCTAAACATAGGCAGTGCATGCACTCACTTATTTAATTATTTCTCAGTAGTGACACACCTGGCTGTTTTTCTCCAGAAGTAAACATTTGTATAATTATTAATCCTTCAAAACTGAGGCCTAAAACACCTAACATTTTACAAATGTGAAACAGGATGTAAAAATACATCAGGAAACTTAATCTAATATTTTTTTTCACTGTGTAACACTCTACCCCGATTTGAAAGATTTGCTCTAAGCACAGCAGTTTTCATGTCTTTTTACAGATTTTCAATTTCAAACAGGTTCCAAATCTGGACAGTGACAGGGCCCCTTAAGGATATTAAATTTCTTATTCTTAAGCCACTCCAGTATAGCATTGGCTTTGTACTTTGCCTCATTTGTCCCGTTGAAAGGTCAATTTTCATCCCAATTTTAGGTCTTTAGCAGACTGAAGCAAGGTTTCCTGCAAGACTGCCAGTACTTTGCTCAATCTATGTTCCCATTAGCCTTGACAAGCTTCCCAGTCCCTGCTGAGGAGAAGCAGAACTATAAAATAATGCTGCAACACCATACTTGACAGTGTGGATGAGTTTGACTAGGTGGTTCACTATATTGGATTTGCACCGGACATAACCTTTTCCATTTAGATAAAAAAATCCAATTTTGTCTTGGCTGACCACATAACCATTTGCCACATATTTTCAGTGTCACATACATGGTTTGTGGCAAACCACACATGGCATTTGAGATTTTGTTTCAGTTTCATACAAACCTCCTGTGTGGATAGACCAAGATTTTGTTGACCCATGGGCATTTTCTCCTAACTCACATAAGTGAACACTATAAGAATTTCAAAATGTCATTGGACTCAAGATGGCATCCCTCAATAGTTTCCTTCTTGCCCTGCTGCAAAGCTTGGAGAGACTGCCAGTTCTCAGCAGTGTCTGGGTGTCTTTTACTTCATTATGTTCTCAATGCCTAAAGACATACAGTATATCTCTGAAATATTTTAATAACATTCTCCTGGTCTCTGCCTTTATACAGCTTTGTCTCTGCTTTGGTTTGAACGTTTCTTGGTCTTCATGTGTTTGAAATTGTTTGAAATTCACTACCTGACTGAGGGACATTACAGAAGGAAGTGTATTTGCAGAGTTGCTAGAGACTTGCACAAAAAGACTGTAGTTGCTATATATGGTACTTTCAACAAATATTGAGTTCAGAAGTATGAATTCTTTTGCAATTAATATATTTCAGAGTGACTGGACCAGTGGTAAACATTCCTGCCTTGCAGCTCTGGGGCCCTGGGTTCACTTCTGGGCCTGGCAGGCTATCTGTGTGGAGTTTGAAAGTTCTCCCCAGAGGTTTCTTCTTGGTGATCTGGTTTCCTCAAACAGTAAAAAGTCACCTTGGGGGTTAAATTATCTTTTGGGAAAATTGGCCTGAGTAAGTTTATGCTTGTGTGCCCTGTGATAAACTGGCATTCTGTTCAGAGTGTACTCTACTTTGTGCCCATTGCTCGCTGGGATAGGCATCAATTCACCCAAGACCTTGAATTGGAAGAAGTGGTTAGAAAATGGATAAATGTATTTCAGCTTTTCTCTGTGGTTTTTGGTAACATTTTAAAGTTATCTTTCCATTAGAAATCTTTAGTTTTAACATTCATCTTTTAAATACAATTTTAAGTTTAAAAAATATTTATGCTTCCTTTTTTTTATTTTACAAAATGAGATAGCTCAAGAAGCATCTACATACTTTTCCAAGGCATTGTATATTAGCTGTGTGATAGTTTCATGGATCATGTAAAAAAAAGTTCAAATTAATTTTTAATTTCAAATTAATGAGAAAATGCATAAAATGTAAAGTTTAAACTTTTGTTTAATTATGTGGTACTCAGTGATTAACAGTAAGTAAAAGAGCTTCAGACTAAAAACAATTAAGACTTTTATCAAAATGCAAAAATATTATTTGCTTGGTAACACTAGCTCAGTGGTTCAGGCAGTTATGAAAATGAAAAGGGATTTATCTGAATGAGTTTGAATTGGGGGTTGCTGTTAATCAGATGGAATATTAATGTTTCTTACATGAATTCACAGTATGCCATGATTATAGGGCCAGCAACATAATTGTTAAAAAAAACAGTAATCTGATATTTGTTAAAAAGCAATTGAAAGTTTCACTTGCATAGCACAACATTCTTCAAAATAATTACAGCCCTCATTTAAATGAGAAAACAGCACCACAGAAAGGAGGGGGATTTATCTTAGTCATCATGGTGTGACAGGTATCATGACTTGAAAATTTGTATCCCATGGCTCTAACAACAGCACTGGCTGAGTGGATTTAAAATACTCTTATTTTCTGGTATCAGTCTGTAACTTGGTAAATTGTCAAAATAAATGTGAGATATATTGTATGATGTCAATGCTCTGACTATTTTTTGCCAGACCATGCACCTTTTAACATTTATTTTAAATACTAACATATTAGAGTATGGTTGATCCCCTCCAATCCCATGACCTACTGTATAAACATTTAGGAAGTGCTACATATGGTCTTGCATCTCATAACTGCAGTGAAAAAGATTTTTCAAAGATTGATCCCTGTGTACTTCACAAACATAAAGCAAAGGAATTCTTAAGACATGCTTGCTAAGCTACTATTGTGGGCAGTTTCCAGTAAATATGAACAATGTTGCAATTTGCCTTGACAACAACAAATATAGGACTTTCTGAATCATTCTGTCCTATCACTAAACACCCCAAAATATTAATATTAATTAAATATTAACTGTCAATTATAAAACTCCCCATTCCTTTTTTCCCGTCGTTTTTTTTTAGTGGAACTTACTTTTTGTCCAAAGTTATTGCTGGGTTTTATCTTAGATCTTCACCTAAAAATAGATCTTACTTCCAGTAGTGTAGGCTTTTTTATTAAATTCTTAGAATTGTATGATTGTTATTTTTTAAGCTACAACACATTCTGTACCGTTACATGATTCCATATGAATATACTATATTTAGTGGATTTTAAAAAGTACAGTAAGTACAAAGTACAGAAGTATTTAAGGCAAGCTCCTTAGAGTTCTCCTTAGAGTTGAAGTCCCCCTACTACAAACAGTACAAACAATGACACCTACACAGCATTTTGTTCCCAAGATAAAGCATGTTTTTTTTAGGGTGTGATGCCATTCTGTGACATTGTTATATAATTATATTATGAATGCTATATTATAATTATGGCTTCACTGATCTTTAATTTGAAGATATAATCAGGCCCACAATTTTATTTTAAGTGGAAAGTCATTTTAATATTATTCATTTGTGGCAGCAAATACTTCAAAAATTAATAAGATTAACTTGTGTAAATGTCATGACCGTTACAAAAAACGTGACATAATTTGTTACTGTTATGAATTTAGATTAAAATAATTTCTCCTAATTAGGAGAAAAAAAATGTTTTTTATTTTGTACTCATGGTACCAGGTTTCGTGGCTGCTGTAGTTCATACCCTTGCATTATCTTGCAAATGTGCTCATTGTTGTGACGCTGAACATTTTACATTTGTAATGACTGGATAGTTAACACCTCCAAATTGTTTTCCAAGTCTGTTTGGGGGGTGGGTTGGTGTGGCTGAAGTTACTGTCTCCTGTCCCTCTTCCTCAGTTTAATATCTGATATGTCCCCGGTGTCAAATATTAAACAAAAAAAGAACATTTTTTTTTATTAAATTTCATCTCTATAGCTGACCGAGCGGTCGTTTTATTGAAAATTAGTTTCATTTTCCATTACACTTCAAAGTGGCATCACAAAGACAATAAAAATGGTTGCAAACTCTGTGTGGCTGGCTTTACAGTTTTGGTTTGTGCGTCTTCAGACAAGACAGAGAGTGCAAAATAAAAGCTCTCTAACCAGCACGGTAATTCCTCAGGCCCAGGCAAGTTAATGCTAATATTACATATGCTGTCCCTTTGTATTCTGCGATTAGTTTAATCATTTGAGCAAGCTACTGAATATAGAAACATGAATTACATTTTCACCCATTTGTTTTTTTTAACATTAAGAGATATTAAGCTATATTTTCCTTTAATTAGTATGCTGTGACTCATGGATCACAGGTTGCCATGCCTTTACAGGCATTTGGCTTTACCTATTTCCTGGCCATAGGATGAGGAGGCTAGGACCTCTAAAAAGAACCAACCCCAAACCACCAATGCAGAATTAAAGGAAAGCATAGTGAAGCTGTGAGAGAAGTGTTCTCAAATGTATGGCTGAGCTTGTGGGTTGTTTAGATTGAAAGCTGGAGGAATATTTAAGGAGGAATGTTTAAGATTGTTTAAGGGCATTGGTTTTAGTAATAACTAGAGAATTGCTCAGCAGCAAATCCAGACTGTGATAGAACTTCATGCAGGTGAAAGAGAAACCAGTTACCAGACAGTACTAGACCGGTCTTCTGTATGTCTCTCTGTAGGTCTTCCTTCATCGATAAGTCTAACAGATCAGTTTTATTTGTCTTCCCATGAGTAGGTGTGAAGAAGCTCCATGTTCGAGTGGTGTACTGTGATATATTAGAATACTCTTGTAGAAACCACCTCCATTTTCTTTGAACTTCTTCATGAGGCTGGACCTGAAGTGGTGTGAACAAAATTCCATTCTTTTGCACAATTTTGCTGCCTCTATATATGATTCCACCGACAGCTGTAAGTTCTGCCCGATAGTTCCAGTACTCTCTCACTTGAGGGTTGCAGTCTTTCCTTTTTTCTGGCCAACCTTGTAGTATTACTTCTTTTAGCCTTTGCCTTGCTTCCTGTTGTCCTGTCTTTATCCGGAAAAAGCTATATTTTTCTCTCTGAAACTGGCATTGCTGTTGCAATCATTTCCACATATCCTTCTACTTATCTCTTAAATATTCTCTAGATATTCATATTTTTCAACTATTGCCCTTGACAGAATGTTTGTCGTAAACATCTGTCTGTCAGCGTGTATCTCTGTAATCTATTCATCACACATAGACTACATAGTGGACAGTCATTGAGAGATTTTTAAAACAAAGCAATCAACAGTTTGGGGTCTGTTTCAGCCATCACAGATTGTCCTAACACAAATTGATGAAATCTTGCACAAGCAAAAGTGATGCTAAACATCTCTTTCTCTGTTTATTGTGTCAGCTTTTTTGGCTGCCCTGCATATTCTGACTGCTTTTTTCCAAGTCCAGATCTCATTCTCTTAGCAATCTTTCCCTGAGTGCATTATATGGTATACCACAGATAATCCTATCTTTTATTAGGCATTCTGACAACTCTCCAAATTCACATTTTACTCCATGTTTGCAACTCAGTCAGATACCGATCAATCGTTTCACATGGTTTCTGTACACAAGAATCTGTCTTTCATAAATTACATTTCATTTTAGAATGCAGTCTCTTTCAAATTTATGAAGTATTACTTCTAACTTCATGTGTTCTCTGGCTTCAGACTGAGAGCTGTTGTAAATCTCTAGCACTTTCTTCCCAGTTATATGTAATAAAATGGACACTTTCATTTAATCACTTTTTTTCATCCGCATCAATTGCCGATAAGTATACAGTACCTCAAATCTCTGTTTCAATCATTTCCCGTTTTCTGCAATATTACCTGAGAACTACAGTCCTGGGGGTAGCTATAGTTCCTTCATTTTCACAGATATTTTCTTCACTTTTTTTTCAGTTCGCAGCAATTCCTTGACCTGTGTTAACTTCAACTGCTCTGCTTCTGACAACACATTTTGTTGGGGTTTGAACATATCTTAAACACAGTTTAGCATAACACCAGGAACATATTTAATTTAACTTTTACTTGAACAATTATTTAATCAGCTCTTTCACAGGTCAACTATCTTTAGTCTAACTATGCTAAAGAGATGGTCTTACAATTGTCAAAATAAAAAACACAAGGGAGTGTGTTCAAACTACTGACACCATCATGAAACAATCCAGAATAAATTCACAGAACTTAGAAAGAAAGCGAAAAGTAGTATTTAATGAGACAAAGGTAAACAATAAAAAGGATTTCAGAAAGATCATGAGAGAAATGGAAGAATACCACAATGGAGGCTAAAATAAATAATGGGAAAAATCAGCTAAAGAACAATCAAGGATGAAGTAAAATACATTCAGGAAAAAAAATATTGTTTTCTAGACAACGAATGGAAAATGTCTGATGTACTAAACAAGTATTACACTCAGGTATTAACTCAGGAAGAACTCAACAATGTGCCTCAGGCAATGGCAGAACAAAGTTTGGTATTGGATAGTAATACCATAAGGGAAAAGTGTTTTGGGTACTAGAGACACTCAAAATTAATAAATCACCAGGGTTTAGTGATAAAATGTCATCAATGTTATTCAGAACCCACTGATACAACAGTTCTTTAAGAAAATAGTAGTACAAAGTTGCTAATGTAGTACTCATCCTTAAAAAGGAAGAGAAAACTGGATCATATATTTGCAGAACAATACATCTGCCTGCTATTATATGTGAAGAACTGTATTTTGAATTAGTAAGAAAATGGAATGTATTTGTAAGATAAATTCTCATCTTGGAAGATATAATTTGTGGAGTACCACAGGGATCTAAACTAGGAACACTTGTGATAGGCAATCAGCCTAATTACCATCTAAGAGGAGGCAGCTGAGCTGACAGTCATTAATATTCAGATAACTAACAGTTGGCATCCTTTGAATTTAAACAAGGGCTCCCTATTAGCAGGTGTGTAACATAGCTGGAAACAGATGATCTAACAAAACACCTAGGAGCCCTGTGTGACTAAGAAATAAGACCAAATGAATGAGCCAATGGTGAAGAAAACAGCTGTTGGTCTGTCAATAACAGACTAGGTTTAAGATAGCAGACAAATGTAACATAATTAATATTCATATAAAAGCACATTTCAAAACAATGTCCCATGTAAATGGTGTTTTCACTGTCCATATGATGGTTAAATATTTTAATTGAATGTTTGTGCCTTATTGTATGCAAGTCGATGACACTTTGCTGTTCTTATTTGTTTAGCTATATAAAACTGAGATAACATTGATCACATTTAGTCCAAGCAATTGTATTTCTTCCAATCTGTATTTTTTTCCAGAAATATAACATGCTTTATCAATTATCATTTATTTATTCCTGTTCTCATTTGGAACTTTCACCAATGAAAATATCACCATGCCTTCTCAACTCTTTTTCATACTCTGTACTTTCTAGCCACAAATAAAATGAAATCAGAGAGGCCTGTCCCAGGACATGCTGCAAATTAGCTGAGTTTATATAATATTGTCCCTGCATTTGGTTATCATGACGTCAACTGATAATAAAATGAAGGGACTAACTCTGGAATTGACTTTCAGCTGATTCATACTCCATATTCTATGGACTGCATTCCACAAATAATATTTTGTATAGCTTATGCAAGTCCATTCAGTCCCAAAGAAGATATATCAATCAAGCAGGGCATTGAGATAATGCCGGTGTCTGGACAGAATCCTGAATATGGGCTATTACTGGTGCTCATGCAATCACAAGCATAATTTCTAATGGTGGAATAACAGGTCTCTTTAGAGATACCAATTTATATAAATGTTTCTTTAAGCAACATCTGCAAGGTAGCCGTGGCAGTGCATGCCAATAGTATAGCTTATTATCTGAGAAAATTGTTTCTGTGACATTGGCATTTGCCCTGCTACACCATATATTGGACCTGTAGCCTATTGCCATGACAATCTATTGTTGGCTGCCGAGCAACAGTCCATGGAATGATATTGGGGAAGTTAAAGTTACCAGGCAAAATGTCAGTGGTAAAGGTGACACAGGCCTTTCAGCTCTGACAGAAACCTCAGAAATACTGTAAGACACCCGGTGACAAGGCCTGCCATTCTCGGACAATAATAAATTAATTATGATTTATTTTGATTTTTCGCCGTTGCCACAAAAATTGCAGGTAACACTGCGTTATTGACAGCTGCACCAATCAATACTCCCACTAAGCAGACAACTTGGCAGTAAAGACAGAGATCATTTTAGGCGTTGCGTGTTTGTTTACTTCTTTAATTTCCCAAATTGATAAAAACTTACTTTTAAACTTAAGGGTGTTGGTTGTTTATACATATTGATCCAGGGCGGGCGTGGGAGGTACCGCCGCAAGCACCGGTAAAAGGCAACACCCTGTCTGAGGGGGCAGAGGCACCGGTGTGAGGCTAGGGAAAACAAACAAAAAAAGAAAAAACAAAAGGAAAAAGAAGAATGTGCCGCTTTGCACAACAGTGTCCAGGTTGGGCTATCCCCATTTAATGGGGTACAACCTGGGAAAACAAAAAACGCTTGGCACAGCAGCGTCAAGGGTGGACCTACCCTGTCTAACGGGGTCCAGCCTGGAACAAAAAAGGGAGGGCAAGGCCAAAACAAAAAGAGAACTCCACCTCTCCCGGTGGAAAATTCACGGTGGTACAGCGAAGGAAAGGTTTAGCCTGCCCCAGTGCGAGATACATGGCGGGACAGGCTAAAAGAAAAAGAAGAAAAACGACGGCCTTTACACCCTCGTCACAATCCCCTGCTCGTCCCTCCGGGGAGGTGTTCAGTGTGTTTCTAAAGAGCCTTCACAGCTGTGGCTTGTTCTTAATCAGCCAGAGTAGCCTTGGTTGCTGAGGCAACGTGTTGCCCTTTATCCAGGCCTCCAAACTGAACACGGCCCTGTGTAATGCCACAACATATTTAGGTGGGGTTACCTCATCTGACTATAATTCCATTATGTTATTGCCACAGAATATGCTCTAAATGAATAATTAACTGTCTGGGTCAGTCAAGTTTATAGACACCTAAGGTGAAATAATGTAGGAAACATTCATGCTCACTATCAATTCATTTATTTCAAATATCACAACATGTTTTTGGTCAGTGTAAGCACATTACTAAAGTGTAAATTAATGTTAAAGACTCCAAACCGTCTCAGTCTACACTAGTGTAGACTGTCACTCCCAGCACCTGTATTTAACTCACTCCCCTCCACTGTACAATCTTTGAGATGTTGTAGCTACATAAGGACCAGTCCCCAAAAACATACATTCTATATTGTCAATACAAAAAGTGGGAATATTGTGGGGAAAAGAAATACCAGTTCTTTCTCTTGTCATGTATAGCAAAGTTTAAAGCTTATACATGATTTTTTAAAGTTTTTCTGATGAAATGTTAAACATTTACCAACTTGTTTTTATAATGAGCTGTAGAGCCCAGTACCGCTCAAGGCAGATTCTTCTTGAATTCAATTCTGAGGTCCTGATCCTTCTGAAGAAATCATTAAATACATTTATATCAATAACAGGAACATCTGCACAACACCTACACATCAGATCACTATTTAGATCAGTACATACTGTATTTTAAAGCAAAAATCTGGTTATACGGACACAAAGAGATAATTTCTCTGTGCAAAAAGAGAATTTTGCCAACAAAAAAGTAATAAATACATTTTCGGATTTCTGCACAAAAAGGGACATGATCCCATTGTCAGGATACTGAAAGTTTTTATTTCAATAAAAAACTTTATTATTTATTACAGTTATATAATAGGACCATCCATCCATCATTTTCTAACGGCTTAATCCAATACAGGGTTGCGTAAACTGGCAAGCAATGGGCACAAGGCAGAGTACACCCTGGATGGGACACTAGTCCATCAATAAATGTGCTTCAATTTTAATTTAGTAATAAAAAATGTCTGTTTTATGGTTCAGTTTGTTCAAATTCTGATGATGATGAAATGGACCAACACAAGTAAAGAGTGTGCTAAACATTCAACACTGGTCCATCCCCTCTCACTTATGAGACATGAACTAGTGGGAGAATAGTGCAATGAAGTGGAGGGAGTGGTGCTAGAAAAAAGATCATGCAGCGCCATCTGTAGTCAGAGAGGTTAAATTTAACCTCATCCCCTCCACAGTAACACTCGAAATGCTCCATGGTGCATCTTAACATAGGAGTTTTAACAGGTTGGTCAGGTTAAAACAACCATAAAACTAGCTGTGAGATACAAACCATGTGCAGTTTTATTTACAGTGCTAGAAGCAAAACCAAACATCAAAACAACACCTAACTCTTTTTCAAGCTCCTGACTGACTTCTTTAGTCAGCTAAGCTGCTTACCACTTTTCCACAGCAAAATCACAACACTCTTTCAAAATCTCACAAGTCACTGCTTAAATTTCATTCACTCACACAGTCTGTGATGTCCATTCCTCACCTCCTCTGGTGCATCTTGAATATCATGGAATCTGCCCTCTGTCCTCAGATGGCAGATAACTGATCCAGAAAGCCTCAGCTTCCTGCTATTTAAGTTGACACCTGATCAATTGTCTTGAACCAAATAATCAGGTGACTGGGGGCAGCTTCTGATTACTCACAGCATTCTGAGGAATGTGGACCAGACAAGAATTTCCATCTTGTCTGGAGTCACTGCCCTCTTGTTCCAATTATGTTCCCATCAGAGCTTCCCAGTCCCTGCAGATGAAAAGCAAAACCATAATGCAATGGTGCCAGCATTATTCTTGAGAGTAGGTATAGTGTTGACTGAGTGATGCACTATGCTGGGTTCACATCAGATCTTACACTTTGTGTTTGGGCTAAAAAATGTTCAATTTCTGACCATAAAATCTTCTGCCACATGTTTCAAGTATCACATAAGGACATTGTTGACACATGGGCATTTTCTTGTATTTAAGTGAGCTCTGTAATTCTTTCACATTTGCTGTTTTCCTTACGGTGGCTTTGATAACCAGTTTTGTCTTTGCACAGCCGCTCAGTTTGGAGACCTTTCTGATCTAGGTCATGCACTTCTTAATGATTGACTTCACCAGTTTCAAAGAGATAAAAAGGGTCTTTGAAATGTATTAACCCCCTTTTCCTGATCTGTGTCTTTATGTAACTTAATCCCCGATTTGTTTTGAAAGTTCCTTACAGAGGAGTATTTATTCGGAAATTATGTGAAGCACAGAAATATTGTACAGAGAAAAAAGCCACTCAACTAATTGGCGTGGTTCAGTAAGATAATTGTGTGGACCTACAGTACATTAATTTAGGTTGATGACAGTAAAGGGTTTGAATGCTTATGCAATCATGGCCTTTTCCATTTTCCTTTTCCTTTTATCTATTTCTTTCTTTAGTTTTGTATTTTCTTTGAATTTGAGGCACAAGTCATGTATATATAAATATTAATAGCTACTTAAAGTGCAAAGATCTGATTATTTTTACAAGCACTGTGTCAATCTCTCCACTTAGATCAGAGATCATTTAACATCAGTCACTGTTCACCAAACCTTTATATTAATTCTGCAGTCTACTGCATTGCCTATAAAAATGCAATTTCATACAGAGGAGTAACTAAAAGATGGTTAGCCAACTACTTCTGGAGTGTATATAAATCCATGGCTTAATAACACAGCATTTTCAGTTCCCTGACACAACTGTATAACATTGTTGACAAAATCAGCATCTTTTCAAAGCATTGGTGTTATAGACCAAATGCATAAAGGTTTTGAATAACAATACCTATACTACACTGTGGTTACATTTGCTTCTAAACTGCTGAAGAAGGACTTATGTCTGAAATGTCTTCAAACAAATGATTTTTGTTTTGTTGTAAGCTATTACATATCTGTAATATCTGTATCTGAGTTATTTAAACCCAGTTTTTATTTTATATGTCCCAGTTTTTATTTTTCCTACTGACAGAAATTAACTTAAAGTTCAAGACTATCAGGAATAAAATAAAATAGGTAAACTACATCCTACAATATATCTTTATGTCTCTGTGTCGCTGAGTGGAAAAATATTTTCTCATAATATATTACCTGCTACAGCTGTGAATTGTCAGCATTTTTCTTCTCTGCTCCAGTACAGAAACCCCAGAAAATAAATTGAATAAATTCAACTAAATCAAATGACACCCTGACTCTGAAATGAGATTTAAGACCTGTCTAAAGGACAACTTCCGAGAGAGGTTCAAAATGAAAGAATACATCTGCAGGCATAGAAATAATTACCAGATTGATAGTTTCAAGACTGCTGTTTTAAATGTGTGTTGTTATTATTATTGGAGATCATAAGATCGTATTTTCTTCACATTTGTGAAGAAAGTAGTTTCTTCACATTTGTGCCTTCTCCTTATGTTTTATAAGAACTTTCTAAAGGTCTGTTTACAATTTTTTTTTTCAGTAGAGCCAAAGCTAGTGTAAAACCAAAGTAAACATGTGTCAAACTCAATACCTACACTCTGATTGTCATCTGGTCTGCCACTGTTTCAGTACAGTTGACACTGTTCCAGGTCAACAGCTAGATATCACTCAGTTCTTCATTCATTCATTCATTCATTTCAAGTCTGCCAATCTGGTGATGGTTGTGGTGGTACCACACCAGACATTTTTGCAATTATTCTATTTTGCAATAGATTCCATCTTCTGCAGGAGGATTCAAAAAAGTTCCCCAGACAGCCGAGAGATACAGTCCCTCCAGCATGTTCTGGTTTGGCCATGACATCTCCATATGGTGGGATGTTCTCCAACTGAAGCCTCTAGGGTACATCCATAACAGGTGCCACAGCCACATCACCTAACTCCTCTTAATCTGTAGGATCTAATTTATGAATTCTGAATTTCTGAAATCAACTTTCTCATCTTTTGAGTCACTAACCAGGGTTCATTCCCTGGTTAAAATTGGGACGTAAATGGATTGGTAAACGAGAGTTTCATCCAACAGTGCAGCTCCCACTACACCACCATGGACCTATACAGTACCACAACACTGTCAATGCAGCCAACCTCCCACTAAGGACATCTCTTTTGTGAACATGACTTCCTCCTCACCTATACAAATTAGTCCAACTTCTTCTCACAGAAAACAGTGACCTAAGGAAGAGCTGATTTTTACTCAATTACTTCACATTCATCTGCAAAACCTAAACTTCATTGTGTAGGCAACATCATCCATCCACAGTGATTGCGTTAGAATTACATTTTTACTCTACACTGCAAAGACATACTGTACACACAGATGTAGAATTATCAGATTTTAAATGGAATCTCTTTGTGTGTTTGTTGATTGTTTTGAAGTTAAGGAAAGTTAACCAGCTTTCGACACAGATAAGACAATATTTTCTTTACAGTAGATTACTACAACATTGATACTGGGTATGCCAAAAATGAGGTTTGAACATGTTTTATAAATTTTTCTTTTACATTTTGTTTCTGCTGGCATTTAAAACATATATAATTTCTGGTATCTGACAATAAAATGTCTAAGTGATGAAGTGTTCATCATCTCAAAGTATTTTATATTTGGCTTTGATAAGGGTTCAGGAATGAAATACAGTATATTGTAGCTGTGTGAGTGAGTGATACAATATGGGTCTTACAGAATAAAATATACTATAGACCGTTTTCCACCCATATTACTAATAACAGGGTGATGATATATTTAATCACTTTGCTTCACTGTTTTATATTTTTTGCTTTTCATACTGTGTGTATTGTTTTGCCATTGTTTGCCAGCTAAAGCCTGCCTGTTTTGGTAAGTGATGTGATTATGATCTCAATCATCCTACCTGAGAAATTCAAATCCATATTTAAACACTCCATGGGATTCCACTGATTTGCAATGGGTAACAGAATGGTTATTCCCAATATTTCCAGAAGTCAAAACACTGTCAAAGCCATTCTGTTGATCTAAGGGGATACTCTGGAAATTTGATTTTAACAATTTGATCTCCACTTCTCTTACTTTACCCTATTCTTTTTTTAATTAAAAACCATTTATAGAAGTAGTTATCCTGTTTAGGAGCCCCACTTGGACACTATCTCTCATAGCATGTCTTTGGAATTATGGTGAATAAAAAGCATATTGTAGTTTTCAGCCTCACCAGCAGGACCACTGCAATGTCAGGGAATGCTGTGGACAGCAGTCTGGGACAGCTGTTGACAGACAGATCATATGTATAGAAGGAAATGCATTTGTTGTGTTTTTAATCCATAATAAATCTGAGAAACAGCACAGATAGGCTTCTATTTCTGATACTCTCAAGGGACAACAATATAAAACACACACTGAGAACTCTTTATCTTTCAACGGAAAGGTTATAGCAAAATTAACATAAGCATCTTCCCAATAACAGTCATGCCCAATTATTAAAAATGTTGAGCTCATTTATCATAACAGGTTTACTGACAGTGTACTGAAGAAATCCCAAAGGGGCATTCTATATAGGACACTTGAAGGACAGTATTTACTTTAATCATTGTAATTGTACATACTGATTCCCACAAATGTTATTATTCTTTCAGAGTAAGAATCAGATATTACAGAAAAGAAACATGATTGACAGATAAGAATGTATTTCAACATCATTTTATTTCATACGATATTAAAAAAAATAAAGTACTGTAGTCATTTGAAATTAAGACAGACTTTTATCGCAATTGAAATTTGTAGAATAAAGGGTTGTAATTCTTTTAAAAGTGGCACATTGATTGTTTACAGTTGATGAAGCGGGAACAAAAGCAGTTTATCTATCACCAATAGTTCACATATTTTCTATCATTTAAAATCACATATCATACATATTCAGAAATAGAGGTTCACACAGATCCAGACAATCAATCCGTCAACCTATGTTTCCCTATTTGAAGTCCTATTCGCAGTGTGAAAAAATAAACTGAGTAGTGTGTCTTTTTACTCAGTAAGTGATGCTCTTGCAAATTTGGAATATGAATATGGTAGATGGATATAAGAATCAATATTCACTTAAGGCCCTGCTTACAAAATGTTGACTCTTTCTTGAACCCTTTTTAAATTTGAACTTCATTTGGAATCAAAGGAAAAATGGTGCATGACTTTTCAAAAGTACAATAGTTTGTTGTATTATTCTATTGTGGTTAGTAATGGACCAAAAAAGTGAAATATCAGTATTGAAGGGGACAAGCACGTAACGTGTTATATCTAAAGTGTCTTTTTTTAAAAAAAAAAACAAGTTTAGGGCTGCCATAAAAGCTATTTGGGGTGCTTAAAAAAGGTTTCTTAAAAAACGTCTATAAAAAAATTATACCTGTAGAACACCTGTCAAGTAAATATGTTTAAATCTTTATTGAATAACATCTAGCAAACATAATTATAAGATAATCAGACATTTATTTAGCTGATGTTGACATTGTAATGGCAAAATAAAAAAAATAAAAAGGTAAAGAATTTACTGTGTAGTTGTCTGCTTTGTATAAAATAGAGTGATTACTGAGATCACTCTTTCGTTATGGGTATTTTATGAATGCGGTGATTGTTCAATATAATCAGTGGGAATAGTTGAAATTCTAAATTAAGAAGAAATAAGTGTAATCTATATTCTTAATTTAGAAGTGTCTTTGATGTTTTAGATTGATAGTGCATTTGTACTTTCTTTAACAAAAATTACCCCTCTTTGATTTTTGGAAAAGATAGTTTTGTAATAGTTGGTACTAAAGCTAATGTTTAATGGATCATGCTTCATAGCATTTTAGCTGATACTACAGTTGACTTGTGGTTCACTACTGTCATGACTGAAGCCGTGTTTGTCATCTTAGCCAGTGTTTGGCACAACAGCTGATGCAACAATTTTGATCCCAAGGTTACTGAAGTTTAATCAATGTATTCATTCATGCTGGCCAATACATACAGTGCTTTGTAAAGTATTCTCTGCCTCCCAGTGATGTTCCATTTTGTTAAATTACAAATGATATATATATATATTTTCTAATATGTACCGTAAATTTTTAAAGAAAACATGAAAAGTTAAACTCAACACTTTCACTTGGGTGAAAGGATTTTAAATGTACCTGTATATCTTTTAAAGAAAACATGAAAGCTTAAACTCAACACCTTCACTTGGGTGAAAGGATTTTAAATATTAGCAAAAACTGTTATACCAAACAATTACTTAATAAGTAGTCATCATTTCTCCAACCAAGCATTTGCCAGGGAGACATCCTGGGTCTCAAGTTAACTGCAGCTGACTACCAAACTGGAAGTTGCTGTCTGTTCCAGAGGGGATATGAGGGGAAGTGGTACCAGAATTATATGTTTTTCATGTAGCCCTAGGGCCCTACCTTTGGAGCTTTGTGTAACATGTGGAGGAACATTTGCATGGGAAACTCTTGAGGATATGAAAAAGTGCAGGCCTGATATTAAGTTCTCTAGATTTTTTGGACTTGGCCTCCAAATATTCATTAAGATACAAATAAGGAATTAAAGGTTGATTCTCTGGACCCCCGTAAATAACGTCACACTACAATCTTTTGATTGCTTACGTATTTGCCCACTTTTGTGAATAATTACAGCTTAGTAGATAAGCCTCTACTAACTTTTCTCATTTTCACTCATTCACCTTTGCCAACTTGCTGTGGGTTTTTCCATGTTTGGGATCATTGATGGACAGCAATTTTCAAGACTTACCACAGATTGTTTCTCAGATAGTTTCTCAGTTAGCACTTTGATTGGTCCACTCAGTCATTCACTTTCTTCTTGTTATGCCACTTCAGTGTAGCAGTGAACTCCCGTTTTGAGTCATTTTCTGTGGAAAGGGGAATATTTGTCAGTTTTATGTCTTTAGCAGACTGAAACAGAAGCTTCTTTAAGAATTGCCTGAATTGTGCTCCATCCATTTTTCTGACCTATAAAATTTTCCACGCTTGTGAAATGTGTGTTGTTAATAATCATCTAAAAAATTGTATATCATATATTATGTGTAATTCAAAAGAATGGGGCATTATTGGAAGGGAGTGAATACTTTTCAAATCACTATATATATATAGTATTTATAAATTAAGAGACAGCTCTTGAAGGTCCTCAAATGACAAGTGACATCATTTTTATAAGACAAAGCCTGCAACACTTTATATAATTCAAATAATATTCATATAATTTATTAATTAGATTCATATACTATAATTCAACCCCTACGGTGTTTTGAGTGATCAAGTTATCTGAGTAATACACTACTGGCAGGTAATCCCTTAACATTAATGTTAGATACCATTATATACCATTATGATTCACACCACAAGTACATGTCCATGCATTTTTTTAGCTGTCATAAAATATCAGATTTGCAGAAATCAGACACACCTGCAACATTTGAAATCAAGGGAAGTACATTACCATATTTTGACAGTAGCAATCCATGGGAATCAAGAAAGGCTGGGTAAACTTTACCTTCAAGAATTATAAAAAAAAAACTGTTGAAGATGGGAAAGTTATAAGACTTAAGGGATGAATATGAAAGCTGACATTGTTCCTGTGCCTAGCCTCAGGGGTGTGAAGGCTTTTCACTGAGCTGTTCTTGAACTTCATTGAGCTATACTAATATACAGTGTCCTACACTGCACTACACACATACTGCTGAGAGGAAATGGAGTCAAATAGTCCCGAGCACTATGGTGGGGATATCTGTGATATTCGGGATTTGATGCATAATTGATCCAATGATCTATTTCAGCCATTTACTGAATTTAAGTCTTGTTCCTTACTCCCATAATCCTTTGTGTAAAGAAGTGCGTCCTGTTCTTGGTTTTAAATGCACTTCTCTATAACTTTCATTTGTGACCCCTGGTTCATGACTCACCATTTATTCTGAAGACGTTCTCTGGGGTAAATTCATGATTGAAGGATTTTGAAGACTTGGATCAGATCCCTCTTTTCAAGATGAAAAAGGTGCATTTATTTTTTAGCCTGTCAATGTCCCAAAATAGTGTCGATAAATTAGTAAACATTTCTTCTCAAGGAACAATTGCAGTCACTTGAGTTTTCTTTTTATTACTTATTATATAAGTTCTCTCTATCTTTTTCTTAAGCGGTTTCTTATCTTGCTTATGAAGTGCTTCACAAATAAATAGTAAGCACACCTGCAATTTGTTGCATTATGGTGCTACAATGACATATGTAGCTGCTTGGTAAGCATTTAAAAATCTTTTTAAAACATGGTGTACTGTAGGTTTTTAGCATCACAAACAGTACACTAAACATATCTACTGAGAATCCCACAAAATAGTATGCACAAATTAGGGAAAGTACAATCTTCCATTTTTCATCTTCAGTCATTTTTACTGCCAATAAGGCACTCATATGCTGGGCTTTGGTCTATTGCAGGCATCTTATCATTCGATACAACTTAATTTCACGTGCAAAAGTGATATACAGTGTATATATATAATCAAAGTAATATACAAATAACAATAGTTCATATTATATTTCAAAGCAAAATAAAAAAATGGAGTAGCTGGCATGTTGGTTGTTAAACAGGAGCTATAGAGCCTCAATCCTGACTATTTACCTTTAGCATGATCAATAATTGTCTAGGCATCATATGGAAACTTTTACTCTCCATTGTATGAATTTGGGTCATCTGTGCAGGAAAGCAATTTTCAGATATTTGAAAAATTGTTTATTTAAAATGAATTTACATTACATACAGTTACATCATGGGAGTCAGCTAACCCTATCATTGTAGCATCCATAGACTTTTTGTTTGATTAGGTATTTTTTCCTGTTTTTCTGGTTGGGGATTTAAGGGAAGGAGTCGGGGGCTGGGAGGGCTTGTTTTGTTTTAGTTTTTGAATAGTTTTAAAAAAATGTCTAAAAAATAATTAGTAAAATAATTAATTAGTAAATTAGTCATTATTCCTTATGGCTGGCATGGTACCACAGTGGTTAGTATTGCAACCTTATAACACCAGGACCCTGGATTTAATTCCTGTGGTGCTATCTGCATGGAGTTTGCATCTTCAACTGTTTGTGTGTTTTTTTCCACAGTCCAAATACATATTGGAAGGTTAATTGGCTTCTGGGAGAACTGGCCATGGTGTTAATTTTATTGCAGGTTTGTGATTGTGTGTGTCCTGCGATAGATTGGCATCCTGTCCAGGTATACACTGACTTGTACCCATTGCTTGCTGGGATAAGCTCCTTATTGGATAAAGTAATTAGACAATGGACAGATACACCATGACAAATCTTTTTTTTTAAGAATCACTAAATAGTTCAAGAGGTACACAGAAGAATTGCTCCCAAAGAATTGATAGAGTCCCCGTATCAAATGAAATGTATTCAAATCTCACATTTCATTTTTTACCATAGAAATTAGTTTTCTAAATACCGAGGGAAGGCAAAGAGCATGATTTGGAGTTTATAATGCAAGTGGGGAAGAGGAACATCCTCTAAAACCATAATTAACACTTGTACAGGAAGCTGTTTAGAGGTTGTGTTGTGTTACTATTGTGTAGCTCTGTATTTTATTCCTTGAATGCTTGGGTAATTCAGATGCAACCTGCAGTTGTGCTTCGACTTTCACACTGCTTGAAGCCATGATTGCAGCACAGATCAGTCAAAGTACTGCAGTAATGTGTTTGAATTGAAATTGTGTTTATAGATGGAGCTTTTCTTAAGTCCATGTGTAAAGCCTCTTTGTTTCCATCTATGATTTATTAATTCATGCTTGAGAAGAGATTCGGAAGATTACTGATGTGAGAAATAGCACATCCCTGCCTAGCCTTTGAAAACAATCAGTGAGAAACAGATCAGGATACAATGTAGAAATATAGTCAACAGGACAGAAGCAGAATCCTGATCATATCATGAATGCATCATGCAGAATTAACTTGAGTATTTTTATATTCAAAGAACTGGATGTTTACATTACAATATTAAACCTACTTGGTCTCATTTTTGTTTCCTCTTGGTTTATTTTCATAAATTGTGTTTCACACATGAGTGGAATTTAAATTGTTTTAATAATGTCTAACTTCCACTTGGAAATATAAAGTAACTTACTAGACTGTTACTGAAACCCCTGAAAAATGCTTATGAATGTGTAAAAAGCATTTGTATTTTCATGCATTTAGTAGTAATATCAACTTCTTAAGTTCTTAGTGTAAACACAAATGCACTAATTTAAAGCTGCTTCTATTCACCCTGCAACTCACAACTGGCAACCCACTGAAGCTAAGCAGGTGTGAGCCTGGTCAGTACCTGGATGGGAGACCTCCTGGGAAAAACTAAGGTTGCTGCTGGAAGAGGCGTTAGTGGGGCCAGCAGGGGGCGCTCACCCTATGGCTCATGTGGGTCCTAATGCCCCAGTGTAGTGACGGGGACACTATACTGTAAACAGGCGCCGTCCTTCGGATGAGACGTAAAACCGAGGTCCTGACTCTCTGTGGTCATTAAAAATCCCAGGGTGTTTCTCGAAAAGAGTAGGGGTGTAACCCCGGCATCCTGGCCAAATTTCCCCATCGGCTGTTATCAATCATGGCCTCCTAACAATCCCCCTCTGTGAATTGGCTTCATTACTCTGCTCTCCTCCCCACTGATAGCTGATGTGTGGTGAGCGTTCTGGCGCACTATGGCTGCCGTCGCATCATCCAGGTGGATGCTGCACATTGGTGGTGGTGGAGGGGAGTCCCCATTACCTGTAAAGCGCTTTGAGTGGAGTGTCCAGAAAAAAGCGCTATATAAGTGTAAGCAATTATTATTATTAATTATTAACATTAAAACAAAAATTCTAACTAATGTTCTAATGCAGGGGTCAGCAAACTATGGCCCATGGGCCAAATACGGCCCGCTGAACTTTTCTGAATGGCACGTAGCTCACTACTGCTTGAATCTCAGGGTTACTTTTTGCATCAGATATTGAAAATCTTCCGCCAGTGGCCTCTACTTGTTAGCTCTGCTGTTCATTCTCAGCATTAATGGTCAACTGCAGAACATCACCTATTGCTCGATTGCATTTTCCTTTTAGCCTATCAGATGTTAGTCTAGGTTACGTATGCCTGTGCTACAACTGATTCTTATCGTAAATACATTAGGATTTTTGTTGCCTACTGTGATTGGCTCAGTCACACAAATGACGTCTAGTGTATGCTATCTTGTTTGAAAGCAGGTAATGATTCTCTGACAAGAGGCTAACTGTATGTTATTCCTGCCATGTTGTAAAAAAGAAAAATAGATGCAGAGGGTTGAAAATTCAATGATAAATGGTCAGAAGAATACTGTTGTGTCCCTTGGAAAAAAAAGGTAATATGTCTTATCTGTCAGGAAACAATCGCCGTGATTAAAGAATACAACATAAAAAGGCATTACGAGACAAAACATCAGGCTAAGTTTTCAGAACACACAGGCGATGGACGGAGAGAAAAATTCAAACAGTCGAAAAAGTCACTTCAGGGGTAGCAAAAACAAGAGAAAATTCTAAGAAAATGTTGCGGCTACCCCAGCTAGTTATCGAGTATAACTCTAGCAGCAACTGGCAAACCATTCATGGACTGTGAGTTTATTAAGCAGTGCATGCAAGAGGTCATGGAGAAGATGTGCCCAGAAAAACGTGACCTTTTCCAGTCAGAGAGTTTATTGGCTAGATAGAGGATTTCACTTGGATTGCCCAGCAAGGTACACAAAATGATATGGGGGACAATTGCTGTGAAATTAGCGATAGATTAATCATTTAAAATAATTAAATAAAATTAAATTTTCCCACAGCTAATCTAATTCAATGTTCAGGTACAAAAATATTAAAAATATATTATGGTTCTACAGAGAATATTTTTCAACATCATGTTACTTTGTCTTAACTGGGCCAGATGAGAAAAAAGGAATTCTGTGAGAGATGGACTCCTCAGTGATCCCGAGGGAGTGTAACCACAGTTTTGTCTTTAAGCTGCTTAAAGCAGTCAACAGCTGGAGCTCTGAAAAACACAGGTTACCATTTAAAGCGGGATATTAATATTTGATATTTCAAAGCATTTGTAAGTAATATTAATTACACTGATTTGCAATATCCATCACAGTTATACCTTGTAGTAAAAATGAGCACCAAAGATTATTCTACTGTAGCACAGTACTACTGTACTTTTTTTCAGAGAGACAGTATTACAACTATAATGGCTTAACCCTTCAGTAGGGTAAGGGTAAGATTTTGTCTTTTTGGCTATACTACTGTGGAATCATTTTCTGGACATTTACAAATGACTTTACAATTTTCAATAGCATCATTATTAATAACGGGCCCTATATTCCAAACATTATGGGAATCAAATCCTTGTAGGTACTGTAGCAATTCAGATTTAAGGTTGCTTGAAAAAAGCACATTAATTTAGGGCTTACAAATTACACTATGAATTAATGAACTTGAACTTCGTAAAAGGCATACACACTACATTAAATTAGAAGCAATTTAGCTAGGTCTGCTGAAGAATTACAGTATTTGTCAAAAGTAGATTGTTGTTCATATATTAACACTTTGCAAGTTATGTGTAATTTATTTATGCATATGTTTATTGTGTTTTTGTATATTATAATTTATAAAAAATGTAAAATTTCATATTGTTATATCAATCTCTTGTGTGCCATTTGCTCCTTTTGTGAGGTAAAATTGTTTAGCCTGTGTTGGATGCATGACAGGCTGTGAGGTGAGAGGAGAATCTTTTTAATACAGCTGTAGTACTTTATGAATATGAAAAACAGAAAAAAATAAAATGTTAGCGCCTTACAGAGGTTTAATCTCATTTGTTTTTGATGAAAAGGAACATGCAATTCACACAACCTAAATTATGTATGCTAATCGCAATGGGGAAAACACGATTTCAGCGACGTGAACAAAAATCATATGGCTTAAGTGGATCTCAATTCTTATTGGTTAAGTCACATGAATAGGTTTAAAGGACTGATTTAATGCCTTGATACTAACGTTCTTTTCCCAAGGTCTAGTTTCAAAATATGAATATGAGATTGCAGCTACAGTATACCTTGCAACAAAATCCCTTGCATAAATTATACCTGAAACAGAAAATATCTACTGCTTTTGAAACTAAAAGGGATAAGAACAGAATGGGGATAAAAATTAAACGATGAAGCTTGCAGTTTTTGGAGTACCTAAAGAACCAAGTCCTTGCAGGCACCATCATTCATGACCCTATATTGACTCCTGATGTCACCATTTTTTTGCACTCATAATGTATAATGTGTTACCAATTTCAAATATTTAAGGCAAGAATCATGTACACTTTCATGTGTGGTATTTTCTCAATTTTCTTAAACCATTTTATCAGTCATTTACTTTATTTCACCATTGTTTCCAAAACTGTCTATGCTTTGCCATGCTTTTGATATGTTTTTTTTTTTCAAATGAGAAGAGAAAGCAGTATAGAAATGCATAGATTATGTCAAAGTGTTGCTTTTTTAGTTTCATATGGAGAAAAGAGGTACATTTTTAGTGAAGGTCCAAAACTGTACACAGGATTGGGAGAACCCTTAGTGAGATATATCATTTTGGACTGAAGACAAATGCAATAATTAATAGGTACAATTTGTGATGACAGATATTATTGCCTTGTTTTTATATTGATTATGGCATATTATGTTATATTGATATTATTGCCTTATGTTATGGTTCTATTTCTTCAATAAAAATAGAAATTCAACAGCAATTATGTGATATTCAGACTAATAACCATCTCTTTTAAACAACTGAAATATTATAATTTATTGTTGTTAATGTCTTTTTTCTGCCCTTGTGTCTGAAATTATAATCAAGTGTAAAATCTGCTATTAAGATTCCAAAATTCATAACTCTTCACTCTTGTATCATATATACATATATCATATATCATAATAAAACATATGTCACAAAGCATTTTTTTGTTTTGATTTATACTTTTATTTCCAATGTGTCTTGCTTCACAAGAATTTTGGTGAAAGAAGTGCCCAGCATTTTAGGTGCTGGTAAAAACTGCCTTGGCAGTAGGTGTATTCAATCTAAATGAAATACCTCAGAGATTTAAATGACAAGACAAAAATGTCTTATAGCTAATTAAAAGATAAAAAGCTTGCACTGTTCTGAACCCCAAGCAACTAAACGTTTTCCAAAATAACTTCAGACAAAATGAAAACAAGCTCCATAATCAGCTATAAAAAGAATACAGTACCCAAACACAACTTTGAGTTTGTGCCAGGCTGCAAGGGGGGTGACATATACCCAACAGCAGCTGTACAGCCTTATGTCTCCTGAGGGCTATGTCAGATAGTAGAAATAAGTATCGGTGCTCTGCTTTAGAAGGGTAGCTATACTGTAATACAGTATGACACATCCTACTCATGACATGTGGATTCCGAATATATTGTACTTAAGCAAGAAAGGCAACACAAAATGTAGTGTGGGGAAAAAAATCAGTATGCAATGAAGTTAAATGCTCCTGATACGCCTTTCTAGAAATGTGGAATTATTTTATTAATCTTGGGATATCAACCTTTGTTGCATGTTTAATTTTTCTAAATATCTTCTTGTGATCTTGTTGCCAAATCTAAAGCAGAGATTAATTTTGGGTATGTTTTATTTTTAACTTCCCTTAGATACAGAATTTTCTAAAGTAAATAAAAAAAACAACTTTTGTTGTATTTGAAACATCTTTTGAACATTGCATTAGTTTTAGTGCAGTGAATGGAGCTACAGTATGTGTCAAACCGAAACCCTAAGCTGGTAGCCACACTGTTGTGTGGCTCTAAAAGTGGCTTTGCTTGAAGGATGCCAGGGATTTGTTTATTATGCTTAAGCTGCTGCAGGTGTACTGTATGTGGATTAAATGTGAGTTATCAAAGAACACTTCTTTATCAGGATAAACAAAAAGTGACCAAGGCAAATGGTCAGTTAGACACCAAATATGTGGGAGGGTAGATTAAACTTGCTAGCAGGCTCTCTAAGATTAATAAAGAGATCATTCTTGACATTCTGCAACGAAATAGCTAATAGAGATGAATACATACAGACTTGCCTACAGACGTCCTTCAATTGTAAAGTTCACATAAAATACAAAACTTTGTTCTTGTTGCTGTTACAGTATATTTTTTATTATCCTTATAAATATAGGAAAAAAACAATAGCTTTGGTTACTGTGCCATGTTTTTAAGGTTTTACATTATGCTTGACAGCACATCTCTGTGCTTTGCTATATATTTATCATAGTTTTATTGCAATTTACTGTTTTTATCATACATACATAATAATGAAGCCTTATAAGAGAGTAAGTTGGAAGGTCAAAAAATTCATGAAACAATCTCCAAAATATTAGACCGTGATTAATTTTTCTTGGAATGACCAATGACCATAACAAAATTACAATTGAGAAACAAAAAGGGGCACATTTCTCATAAAAGGAAAATCCTACTTACCATGTCAGTACTGTTTATTTGGTAATGCATGGTTAGTTCCAACAGATTCTAATTAGACATTCATCTGAAAGAACTGAAGTCTTGATATTCAATGGTAAACATCACAATAACAGTCTCCTGAGATATTAACAATCAACTGCTCTGAGAATGGCACTATTAGGATATATTATGCTAGATGCACAGTTTGCTTGAGGGTATTTATAAATTATTTATCTTACCCACAACTAATTTAAGAGTTTATAAACAGACACAATTGTGAAAAAAATGGGTTTATTTTTTGAAATGTCAGCTTTTCACTCTTAGTGCTTCAGGCTATATATTTTCCAGAGAGCATAAAATAATGCCTCATACTAACATATGCATGTATATATGCATGTTTTCCATCTTCCCCTAAGTTAGTGACTGTGCTCAATATTTGTTGATGTTTAACAGAGAACAAAGTAATGAGTCAAAGCGAGAATGTTTGACATTAATTAGTTTTCTTCTTTGTTCCCTTTGAAATTTTAACATCTCCAAGGATTTATTTCTCTCTGTTTTTTCTTTCATACAGTTAATATGCAATCTCTCTGTACAGGTTTCCAAAAAATCTAAAGAAATAATAGATTTGGTATGCATGCCTAGTATAACTAATGTTATAATATGCTCTTCGCGTAACAAAATCTGAGAGTTACAGTATGCATTCATAATATGAAATCTGTTTATTCCTGGTAAGAATCACTGGAGTCTATACCTTAAAGATACAACTTAAGGCTACACTTTGGATTGGTCATAGTCCATTGCAGGGCAACACACAGATAATGTAGAGAGAATTGTAACCACTACTGTAACCAAAACTATATATCTTTGAGAGGTGACATGTTACTAGAGAACCTTGCACAAGCTAATGTCAACACAGACAGAACATGCAGACTCCACCTATTAATATTATTACTGGTAGTAGTATTAGGCACTCTTTTATGACAATCAGCAAGTGAAGCAAAAACTGGAAAAGAAGAAGGTTAAATATAACCATGCTTCTAAAAAACTTGCTTCAAACTCCTTCAATCACCTGTTTTATCTGAAACACTACACCCATGTCATCAAATCCGAAATGGACTGTCCTGCACAATGAGACAGAGAACAGAAGGAAAACTAGAGATGTATCTGAAAATAGTATGGTTTGCCTAGAACCTATTCTCCTGTATGTGCCATCATGAGCATGACAGGAATAGGTTATTGTTCACGAGGAAATAAGTAATAAGGTTATCCCTGAATTTTGAAGCCAACAGAAAGGAGTTTTCATAACACCTCTGGAATGGTGCACAAGTCCTGATTGTGCACAGCAGTGAGGAATACATGTTGTGTGTGTTGGGGGGCAGGGGGGTGAAAGTTTGAAAATAACTGGCATCTTGCTGGCATGTACAAACAGAATTAATTCTTAAAAAATATGTAGAATCAATCAGGACTGGGGAACAAAATATTTTCAGCAGTGAAAAGAATAGTCAATAGAATGGATTGAATTTTCAAGAACTGTTAGGAAATGGAATAAATTGAAAGCAAAAAAAAGTTAGTTTTCCATTACAAAGTTGAAGTTCTACAGCTAGTTATCATTATGCTATCATAAAAGGAAGTATTATTAATATCAGCTGGATATTTTTACTGTGATGGCAATCATGGCAATTGTGGTATAGTAATGGAATGATGTACCCAGCAGATCAGATGCATGGTAAAAGCGTAAAAAAATCAAGGGTAGACAGCAAAAATGGACATAATTATTTCCCAAAGGTAAACTATCAGCAGGATAGCAGTGTTACTGAAAGGTCCTTTTTTTAGGCTGTGGTTTCGTTTGTTTCACCTTATTATCAGCAGACATATCAGTCCTAGCTGAGCAGTCCAGCCCTGAGTGATTGACAATGTGTGGAGTCATGCTGACAGCCCAGGCCCCCAGCCTGACATCTGAAACCCTCCAGGCAACCGATTTACACCAGTAATCAAACGCAGGAGGTGAGACTGAGATTACTTTCATTGGAAGTTTAGGATGGAGCCTGTGAGTTACTCACTTACATTTGTCTCATTAGCATTAAAGAGCTACAAACCAATTATTAACCAATAGCATACATATAAACCAATAGCATTAAAGACCTGTGCACTGTCAATACTTCTAATATCATAGTTGTTATGGATTTTGACAGCTTTCTGATTCCAGGATCATGAAGACATGGTATTTTAAGTTTGTCCTTTCATTTTCTTAAACAGTAAAAGTTCTTCGAATTTCGTAAAGAAGAATTCCTACATGTGTATAAACCACTATTTCTTCACTAATGAAAGTACACATTACAGTATCACTGAGATTGGTTACAGTATACAGTAAATCATTCTGATAATAAAAAGACTTTTGAGCTAATAAACTGACAAACAAGGCTTAAGACAACCACCCCACATCTAAAAGGAAGATAAATTTACATAATATACTGTAAGGAGCACTTTGCAGAATACAGAGCAAGAATGAAATAATCTTTAACATTAACACAGTAACCAAGGTTACCCCAGTAAAGCCCAAACCTGCCAACAAAGGGATGTGTTCCTCTCAGTCTCCCAATGCTACTCAGTCAAACTTCATTAAAATAGCTGGTCTTGGGAAATGTCTTCATCTCATTTGTGCATAGGCTGTACGTGGGAATCTCTTCTCCCCTGTCTAAAAGTCTTCTTGCTGCCTTAACATAATCAGCGATGGGGACAGCAGTCTTCATGGATTGAATAACACTGTGTGCCTTGTTTACAGTCGGGGGTGACGTGTTAGGTGTGTAGAGGGGTTATGGCAGATGGAGATCTGATCTGGAACCAAGGGACAGGAAGAAAACAAATGAGAAAGGAAATACAGTCTGCCAGAATGCTTTGCAATTTACATACAGCCTGAATCATGCTAATGCAATTGTAATCTCCATACAGCCATAATACTGTGCTTATTTGTTAGTTTAGTTTCAAGAAGTAGGAGAGAAGAAAGCAAGGTGACACGTTCAGCTTTATAAATATCCAGATCAACTTGACTTGTGGCTTGGCCCATAAAACGTGTTTTTCAGAATAACTTATTTTTTCCCAGTTTATTACAGATTTGCTCATATATTCAGAAATGAATTATGCATAATCAAAAAACACTAATTTTTGTCAAATGCTAGATCTTACATATGCGTTTTATCTTATATATGGTTTTATATATTTTTTATTTATTTTTTATATTTGCATTTTCAGTGTGGTTTTAGCCCTTGCTTTTTGGGGGTTTCTGATTCAGAAAAATAAAGCAGGCTGTGCTTGTCCCTCATGGCTCTTCATACCTTACTGGCAATCACCATGGAATGCTGAACAGAACAGATTCAAAAGTTTGACAGTGCTAAATCACCTGAGAACCTGTGTCTCTAAGTCAAGTATACCTACACTGCCAGACAGAACTTAAAAAAATAGATAAACTGGTAGTGATGGGAATTAGGCTAAATAAATGGTTAAATAATGTATAACTTCATAATAATAAATTATTTCCTTAAAAAAGCATGGACAGTAAGCATGAGATATTACTCAGTTTTCTAACCCATGCTGCATTGTTTTTCTAATCATAGGGCGTCACTCAGACCCAATGATTACTGATGTGTTTTCTCTATCTTCCTCTGTCATCTTGCACAGAAATGACAGGAGTAAACAAGAGCTGATGAATTGTGATCCCACATCATCTGTGACTTTACAGCAACACTCAGTCAGTGCAGAAGGTCTAGTCCAAGATATCCGCTGACCTCAGTATGTTCTCCTGTCAGTTAAATTACAGGCAAGTGGAACATCCCCCCACAGCCAGTAAGAGCTCCATCAGAGCATTGGAGATTTCCTGGCTCATTTTCTCAAACAAGTGATTGTCATAGATGAATGTTTTGGTTCTTGTATTGATAGGCATGACGTGAAATTGCACCTCATGCCTATCAATTTTTGGCTCCAGTGGACCTTTTCATCTGTGCTGTATATGTGTTGTGTATGTGGACATACTGTAATCATAAGCAGTGTACATTGAAGGAATATTGATATGCACATTCTCCTCATCATAAAAACAAGGAACAAGTTTATTCAAGTTTAATCAAGATTATTCATATTGGGACTAAATATCAAATAGAAGCAATTTGTTTATTATTAGACGAGAACCCAGCTATTTAACAGTTTCCACGGAACTCTTGTGGGGAACTATAATTATATCATTCTAATTATGGTTTTTGAAATATTTTCATAGGTATTTGTTTTCCTAAAGATGCATTTAAAATGTTGCTGTTTTTGGTATTTAAATATCGAATTGTGCCATCCATTTTGTGTTCATATTTGTGTTCACTAAAGCTATTTTCATGCAGTGTAAGGTACAAACCGAGGTTTTGCCAGACAACAATGTGGCTGAAAGTCAGTAGACAATTGTTTACCCAAAAGAGTGTTATCATTCTGTAAGTGAGTGGTTTCACAATAAAAATAAAAACCAGAGCTAAGGTTAAAATATACAGTAAGTGACTTCTATTACAAATCATTCTGCTGGGAATTTGCCATTCTTGCAAAAGAAACCCAGCATAATTATTCTTCCAAGCCCAATGATTTCAATAGAAATAAACTGTTTTCCAAAGGTTAGAATCATAATCATAACAGATCATAACCCCGAGCCAAACACTGTATGAACATAAGAACAACCTAAAGTGCTGTACTAGTGAGTACAGAAAAGAGAAATCAAAGCTTTTGTGTATGACCAAATATTTTGCAGTGCATTTCAATGTCTGTTTGAAAACAGAAGTCATCTAGCCTCTCTTGAACAGATGGCTTTTAAAATAAGCAGCATGCGACCCGGTAATCATATATGAAGTAAATGGTGCTGGTTAGGTTCCTGTGGATATGCTGCAGATGGCTTACAGATGTTGCTACCTCAGAGCCCAAAAAGCATCCTTGTCAAATTTTTGGTATAATACCTAGGGGGCAATTCTGCCTAAGCTACTGCCAAGCCATTATTCAAATCAAACAGAATTCAAATTTTATGAAACTAAAAGGCTGCAAGGGCATAATTCAGCTTTTTACAAGGGCATGTGGTCTTTGATCTTGCAAAAATGGATTTAGAATCCTGGACTACAGGGGGATTTCTCAGTGAGAAGGTTAGTTTAGGTTGTAGCTGCTGACCGCAGGGCAGAGTATCTTGGATGGCCAGTACTTCAATGAATTTTGCTGAAGCTGGCGAATCTGATGTAAGTATCAGATATGTTGTTAATTACTGTTCACCCCCAGGTTTACAGTTGTTAAGTAGTGGGATTAAAGGATGGCCTCTCGTCTTGCTCTAGGCTTAGCATTAGTTCAATCTCCATGCGTTTATTTATTTTTAATTATCTGAGAGAATAGCCAAGGAAATTTCAACGATTCTTTTGGCATTAAACACCAAATACTTGCTGTTCCACTCTGTCCATTCAAATCCGCAATTGCTCATTTAGCTAACATCTATTTAACAATTTTTGGTGTTAAAAAAAGTCCACATTAAGTCAATGACGTACAGACCACACCTTGAAAATTTTTAAATCAGAAACATGCCCCCTTATAAATATGTCAATGGTATACCAAAGTGTGTGAAAGACAACAGTAAGTTTATAATACAATCATGTTGAAACAGAGGTAACATGAAGCATATTAACAAGACCTACAGTATGAAATCATGGTAAGAAAAATCTAGTGCATGACTTTAGGTTTTCAATACAAGAGGAACAGTTTACTGCACAGATGTACAGCCAGAATACAATTTATTTGGAAAAAGCATGTTTCATGTTTTAAATATTGTGCTAGAACTGCTGAATAGAGAGACACATCATTCTCTGAATTGAACTCCACCTTGACAGTAGACTGAACTGCTGCTGTAGAAGGACCAGACATGAGAAAATGTGGGTGTAGCACTCAGCAATTGTGCATCCTTGTATGCATGTTTTATTCATTACGTTTTATGATTTAGTTGAGCAGTCTTTGGGATCATTAGTTGGATTTATTTACTTTTGGTACTGTCACACTGTAGACTGGAAAATTAGAGAATAAGAAGATTAATTAATACCGACATGTTGGAAATACAATATTTGTAATTCAAGGTTTAAATTCATCATAATGAGTTGAATGTCCTTCCTTTAGTTTATACAGCTTCAGAACAGAAAAGAGCAACCTGTAGCTTTGAAAGAATGATTATGTGCTGTTTATTAACTTAATTTAGCTATTTCAAGTTTCCATTGATATGATATAGCTCACATATTTTGTAAGTAATTTGACTATCATCATTCTATTAACTGCTTCATCCAAATCAGGGTCACAGGAGAACTGGGGCCTTTTTTGCTAAACATTAAAAAGGCAGAACAGAATGATAATAGATTTCAAAACTATTTCCAAAAGATGTGGACAATAAATTAATTCTTTAGGTACGTAAAAGCTAACTCTACAAAAAGACAATTTAATTTTTTTGTAAATCATGACAGTTTTACAGTTTCATTTCAGGGACCTCTATGCATGGCTGTCTTTGCAAAGTGGAAGACATCCTAGACACATTGTATGTTTAATTACTTTTTTTATGTTGTCTCTGTTATTTTGTATTTCTTGGAAGGGACAGCTCGTTATAGTTCTCGGGCACATGATAGAGTACGACTGACTTGGTGTCAGCCTCATACTGGCCATCCTAAACATCCTGCATGATTAATCTTTTCAGACATGATTAAATATTTTTTTTTCTCATTTACATTTATACAAAATATTTTTCTTCCCTGTATAAAGGTAGCCCATGTTCTGGCTACAAGTGAATACTACTCATGTATTTATTCAAAGTTTCACAAGTTTAAAACAGAATGTTTTATATACTGTATATGTTTGAATACCTGTATTCCTATTGTATATACAGTAGTTTTAATGAGTTTATTTAGTTTGAATTCTAATGCTGTATTTAATTAAAGGGGAACTGTAATCCTTTTTTTGGATTCCAGGGTTAGAAAGAATTAGCGTTGATGAGTACATTTTCAAACCACATTAAAAGTAAAATGTACACAGTAACCTGTAAAACCTCCAATTTACATCACAAAATAGACAAAACTTTCAGGTATGCGTTGCGACTCAGAACGAGGCAACAAAACGTCTGGTTATGTGAAGTTGCCCTATTATACTGTCAAGAAGCAGGCTCTTTTATCCCAGCAGAAATATTGCTCTCACCTTCAAGATGGTTTTCCCTATAAATGGAACTTACTTGTTAACTCTGCAAGTAAGTGTCAATTTATAGCACTTTCAAAAAAAGGTCACAACATTTTTTTTGCTTAATTCAAAATTTGTTGTTTCTATACCGTCAATGAATTTATTTTGCTGCCGAGATTTAATAACCGGTCTGCAAAATTAAGACTGCAGTTCCCCTTTAACCTAAAAGCTGTGACAAGCTGGTAAAAATTAGAAAGAGCAATTGAATCATGCAAATGTGAGGCAGTGCCCTTTATTGTTTCCAATGCAAAAAAAACGGACAAGCTACCTTCAGCTCCCTTAAGTGCTTATGTCGCAGTGTCTTTGTGGCTTATTGTATCCAAACCACTTTCTATATTTACCAGCAGCCATATCACCCTGCAACTCACAACTGGCAACCCACTGAAGCTAAGCAGTTGTGAGCCTGGTCAGTACCTGGATGGGAGACCTCCTGGGAAGAACTAAGGTTGCTGCTGGAAGAGGTGTTAGTGGGGCCAGCGGGGGGCGCTCACCCTGCAGTCCATGTGGGTCCTAATGCCCCAGTATAGTGACGGGGACACTATACTGTAAACAGGCGCCGTCCTTCGGATGAGACGTAAAACCGAGGTCCTGACTCTCTGTGGTCATTAAAAATCCCAGGGTGCTTCTCGAAAAGAGTAGGGGTGTAACCCCGGTGTCCTGGCCAAATTTCCAATTGGCCCTTACTAATCATGGCCTCCTAATAATCCCCCTCTATGAATTGGCTACATTACTCTGCTCTCCTCCCCACTGATAGCTGATGTGTGGTGAGCGTTCTGGCGCACTATGGCTGCCGTCGCATCATCCAGGTGGATGCTACACATTGGTGGTGGTGGAGGGGAGTCCCCATTACCTGTAAAGCGCTTTGAGTGGAGTGTCCAGAAAAGCGCTATATAAGTGTAAGCAATTATTATTATTATTATTATTATTATATCTTTCTCCATCTTTCGGATTGTGGGGATTTTCCCGCAGAGCCCTGGTGCATAGTGTCTCACACCATTTTTCCAGCTACCTCACACCACTGTGAAGACGGGACAGATGTTTAAATAGAGAGGAGTGCAGCTGTCAGGTATCAGGATTGTAAGGACCAACAGCTGCCTCCTCTCAGATGGTGATTAAGCTAACTGCTTGTCACAGAAGGCTTCCAGTTAAGGTTAAAAATTATCATCTATACATGTTTCACTCAGGAAACATGTATAGATAATAATTATTGGATGGCACAGTTGAATTGTAGTGTACTTCATTAACGTACGTAAAGCAATTGTGTTATAAACTTCAATTTTACGAAAGTGACCGTGGTATGCATTAATGTTTATTATGTATTTTTCTGATTGTACCAAATTTTCAACTCCAAAGTCAAGCTAAATTGTCTGGTTTTCTCACTGGCCCAGAATAAGTTCATGGCTGTTATGGATCTTCTTAGCCTCATCACTGAAATCCCATGTTAATATTTGGTAATGGCTGCCTGTGGTTAATTTCAGGTATGAATCAAAGGACAGAAGCATTGTGATACAGAAAAGATACATAAAAACAAGGATACTATGGTTAGTATACCATTAGTTACACTAAATTTCTAATCAGTCTTATGAAAATAATCAATATTCAGGCACTCTTAACTAACTGCAGCCACTTAAATGAATTAAATTGATACTAACATGCATTCATATAACAGATGTATTCTCGAGAGGGTGAAAATTGAATTAATCTCATCCACAACCCTGGATTAGTAACTTCCACGCAGAAGGATGGGGAACAGGGGTGGTGATGGCTCACTCTGGTAAATCATACAAAAGGTGGAGAAACTCAGTAACTTCTGGCTCAATAGCTACGTCTGAATAATGATATTTTCTGGTGTGTTGCCTAAATTTACAACAGTATTGCTCTGGTGATCAAGCAGGTACACGGAGGTATTTAGCAGGGTCCTGTTGCAGACTAGACCTTGGGCAGAATTCTGTCTTTACTTACAGGCTCACCCTGTAACTCAACACTTCGGGAAAAAGTCTCAGTGTTCAGACAATAAGTGTGGCAAGCATGTGGTTCTGTAGTCAGTCAGCCAAGTTGGTTTAGCGGAGAGAGGAGGGCAGCTTTTTAACTAGGGATAATATGGTTTGTGATTGGTCAAGAAGCTATCAGGTGGAGTTTGTACCTAGACCCTGCAGATCCCTGATTGTTGTTAATTTTGTTGGCTTTTAGGATTATCTCTTTAAGGGGACATCCACCTTAAAGGAGTATTGACAATGAATTTCTACTGTCCTGAAAAAGATCCTTATCCAAAAGATAAGCTCATTTCCCTCACTTGATCACACATAAAAACCACTAGGACATCCTGTGGCTCAGACCACAGAGAGGGGCTTCTTTCACTACATAGCTGTGACAGACAACAGTCTGTTTGTCCCAGGCACACAAAGATTGTTAGAAATACTTAATATCATTTATAAAGTGATATAATAGGCCTTGTCCCTACATGCATTAAAAAATCTAGTGAACAGAGACTGTCAGTGTTTAAGGTTTTTTGTTTTTCTAAATGCAGGTTTGTGGTGAGAGCTGTTGAATAGAAAGATATAAGGCTCTTTTATAAAAAAGGAGAAAATGAAGAGAGCTAGTGAAAAAAGTATACTGTACAGACTACAAAAATGTTTCCATCTACAGGAAGACGGTTTTGATTTTCACAAACAAGTTTAGATTGTGGGGGGACAGGGTAGCATTTCTCATCTCAAAATGTATTTTTTGAGAGATGCTGTAAGGGCTTTACATTTTGTTGTAGAGATAATGTAGGAATGGTTTACTTTTTTTGAAGTGGTTCTGAGTGGGAAGGTAGTTTATTGAAGGTCGCCTTGGCTCTCTGGATTTTACCCTGGAAGAGTGTTCGTGAGTCTTGAAGGATTTTTACAGTAATCTCTTTGGATTTTGGAAATTGGAGGAAATGCAGTTGACAAGGTCTGATAAAAGATGTTGTTTTAGAAGATTCTGAGTGTGCCATAAGGACAATTAGTAGAGGAAAGTGCCTGGGGGTACCACAGGAGTTTTATTTAATGTCTTGTGAGCTGTTGGAAGAGTTTGAATAAAAGCTTCCAGATATTTTTATGTTTGTAATAAATGAATAAATGTGTTTGCATTTTTGTGTGTGGGAGTTGAGTGTTTCTTTTTATTTTCAGGGGCTTATGCACATTTATTGAAAGAGTTTTATGTTGCCCTGTCTGTATCACTTGCTTATTGCATACATTTTCAGTCTAATATGATTAAGTTATTCCTGAAAAAGAATAATTTAGAAGAATGTTGTGCTGTGTATTTCATTGAGTACAGGAACCTCTCATCCCACACAATTTTAAAGCATAAACAAATATTTTCTGTGTTTTTACATCAGTTTACTACAGATAACTACAGATATGGGTGAATTCAGTTCTCAGGACATGTGGCCCTTCTGGTTTTCATTCTGTCTCTGACATTATTGGATGTAATTATTTGGATAACAACCCAAACCACTTGTTATTTTTAAATTTTGAAACATATCTGTTAAGCATTTAGAAAGTCATGCTCCGTCCTTCTCTGATCTACTGTATCTTTCAGTGCAGAGCATGAGTTGGCTTTCATTGCTCCTCTTATGCTGAAAATATTCTGACATTTTATCCTTTTATGTTTGGACCACTTATTGCTTAGTGCTTTGATTTTTTTAGTTTCCACTTTTTTGGAAAATTTATATTTTAAATCTCTTAGTTTAATTTTCTAATTCTTACAATGTTGCACATTAGTTTTTTTAATTTTTTTACTTTTGCATGTGAGCTTTGACTTGCCAATGGTTTTGGAGTAGGAACAATTGTTGTAACCTGTGAACAGTTAGACTAATTAAGTTAGGTAATGGGAGTTCATTAGAAGGAACACAGAATGCACCTGTGATAAGGCATAAACAGAAAGGTATTGCGGAACATTGAAGATGTTCCAGTCACTTTGCAGGTGGAAATGAAGAGGGTAGAATAGACTTCATTAGGGAATGTTAAGAATGTTTTCAGTAATAGAGTGTTGACTTTTTTCCTGGATAGATTAGAGAGCAGCTGTAATGAACAGGGCAAAAACTCTGTTAGATACCTTTTACCCTTTTTCTTTGAATTTAGTTTGTATCGTACTGGTTTTATCCCCTTAAAATCCCTTCTAAATTTGTTCTCATTTGGATGATCTTTTTTAAATTGTCCTGTTTTGTTTCACAATGGTTTTGTTGCTGAGGTAACACAATTAAAGGGTAAATCCTTTCCAGGAGAACATTAACTTTGACTTCCATTTTGGGGGCAGGGGTGGATTTAAACTAAGTGATTTGGTATGTTTCACTACAACTAATAATAACTATAGCCACCTGTTAGGATCCTCAAATTATTTAATGTAATAATAGCTCATAAGCTTTATTTATCATATCTTGATGAGACCGAACTGCAACATAGAAAGTGACCTGTAAAATTATATTGGTTGTTACTGTATTAACATGAAGACAGTATAGTAGATTTTCTGTGAAGGTGTTTTTTTTTTATTTCTTAATAGTTACTGGGGTTTAATTCACCACACCACAAGTTCAAGAAGCACATAGCCACCAGGTGGAGTAGTAGAGATAAATATCCGAGACAACACATTAATTGAGTGCTCTGACTTCTAATGAGATGTTCTCTTCCCACTGATATCCTAGATAGAGAAGCCAAATTCCTGTCTTGGGGGCTACAAAGCATTCAGCTTTTCATTTTGTTTTCAGCACAGAGTTACAGTTCTTAATCCTTCAGACTACTCCTTTACAAATCAACATTTAACCAAAGTTTACTGATACTCATTGAAATTATGCATTTGATTTGAGGCACATTACCTACAAATTCCCAGGCTCAAGGAGAGGTGTAAAATATGCCCAGTTAATATTGCAGCATGCATATTTTTTAATTATCCTCAAAAATCATTTTAGGTGAACCTAACATTTTGTGCTTGACAAAAGTCTTAATGTCCTTTCAAAGATGTCAAGTCTTGATCACATAAAATAAAGGCATCGTTACTTTCACAAGACACTGTACGTCTGATATACAGTACATTGTGCTGATTATTTAATTTTGGAATATGAGTTATTAATATATATCTCAACAAAAAGAGTTATTTGTTACATTCATCTATCCAATTTCTTCCAATTTCATCCAATTCAAAGTTACAGGAGAGTCAAAGCCTATGTCAGTAAGCAACTGGGAAACGGGCACAAGTGTACAGCCAGGATGGGCCAAGAGTCCAACATATGGCACACACAGACACACCAGGGCCACTTTTTCCATAAACTTGGGGTGAACATACAAATCCCATGCAGATAGAACCCCAGATCCAGAACTGAACCCAGGCTCCAGTGTTGTGAGGCAGCAATGCTAAGCACTGCACCACTGTGCTGCACATATTCATTACTTTTTGGAGGAAATAGAAACATCCTAGATTACTTCAAAGCATTTGTTTTTGGTGATTCCATTGTTTTTAAAGAATTTGTCATGTGATTATTTATGTATAATGTGAATACATGTATAAGTGTATATTTACTGTGTGCATTTGTTTGCATTGTATGCCTTAGTAAGCAAAACCTTTACATAATTTGTTAATATTTGTACATATTTTACTGTATCATGGTATAAAGGAAATGCTATACATGTGAAAAACAGAGTTGAGGCTGAAAAGAATGTCTGGCCATAAAACAGTCTCAAGAAATTCATTGCCATAGCAGCTGACAGGACAGGTACTGTACCTGTACATTCATCCAAGCTTTTGAGTAAGAAGCTGTTAAAAAAAGACAGGAAAGCTTTTTTTAACAAAACATTTTAAAATGTCTTGCTGCTGTTTTTCTTCAGTCATTACAATGATGAATTTAATTTGTATATGTTACTTTTAAATTATCCTTATGTTCATCTATCAGCAATTCAGCTTGTCCAGTCACTCATAGGTTTGGAATACTTTCCTAATAACATTTAATCATAATACCTGTACTGTATATGCATGAATTTGTTCAATGTAATGAGTAACATGCAAAGAAGTCATAAAATGATATATGGAGTATGACAAATAAATGTTCCTATGTAGCTAAAAATACCAAACCCTTAATAACAGGCAATGAATGAAATCTATTATGATTCATGGACATTAATAATTATTCTTTCTCTTTCTTCTTCTTTCATAACTTTTATAACAGAAAGAGGTTGTGGTAGCATCGTGACTAAATATTATGAAGTGTAACTCACATGCTGTCATTTTGAAATGCTGCATTTACTTTCTACATGTATTTCTAATAAGCAGAATATATTCCCTGGCAAAGCTACTGTATGACAATGTGTCATCTCTTTGTTCACCTTTTGTGACATCTCACCACTTAAATGTCAAACAAATGACATATTTTATCTGGAGTTTCATTTTACATTTTCATTTCTGTCCCATTTGGGACATGGGATTTGTGTTCAGTAATTCATTCCCTTATTTTTAGAGTATTTAAAGCTGTTCTTCCATTTTAGTTCAAATTCCTTTATGTGCATATTAATGTAAACAATAAAACCTTTGACATGTGAAGGGAACAAGTTGAAATACAAAACTGACAGGAAGATTTCCAATCCTTTTTGCTACAGGCAAAATTTATTTTCTTCACTCCTGGAATAAAATAATGCTCTGAACCTAAAATTATATCTGAGTTTCTATTGTAGGTGATTACTGCTGAACCAATTGCTTTGAACCAGAGCTGTCCATAAGAGCATTTGAAATGATTTATGCTTAAAACATGCTTTACTGAGCACTGAAACTCAATCCTTTAATTATACCTTGCCAAAACACTCAGCATGTATGTCATTCGATTTTATTTTGTACAAATAATGTTTTATAATTATTCTAATAATAAAACTTATTAGAGCTGTACTCTGCTACACTCTGAAGGGATTGCCATTGTATTTGTGACTTATATACGGTATATACAGTATCTTCAACAGTAGCCAAAAGAGTCAGTGAAAATTCTGTCAAAACATTTCAGAACATGTAATGAGTTAATTAAATTCCTTGTTTGTGCAATGGCTAATAAAGTGCCTGTGTCTGTATACTTTTGCAGGCCAATGATTTTTGCAATAAAAATAATGGGAAAAATACAAAGTGATTCAGCTCAGTAAGTGGCAAAATCTTATCTAATTGGCCAGACAGCTGTGTTACGATGTTCTAGACTAGGAAATTAGCCAAGCAAAGAACACATTGTTAATATCCTGTTAAAATAAAGCTGTTAGAAACTATGTGTCCACAGTAGTAATATCACCTTTTAAAATCAGTTTTATTAAACCAGTCATTGATTAAGGACAAAATCACATAGCTAATCACTGTAATATGTAATAATATGTAATATGTAATTACCTGTAATATGGATAAAGAACAGAAATGTAAGCCCCTAGATTAATTGACTAGACACATTGGTTAATTGGTCATATTCATTACTCTGCTCTCCTCCCCACTGATATCTGATGTGTGGTGAGCGTTCTGGCGCACTATGGCTGCCGTCGCATCATCCAGGTGGATGCTGCACATTGGTGGTGGTGGAGGGGAGTCCCCATTACCTGTAAAGCGCTTTGAGTGGAGTGTCCAGAAAAAGCGCTATATAAGTGTAAGCAATTATTATTATTATTATTATTATTATTATTATATGTTATTTATAATATATCAAATGGATATTACTTTAGACTACTTGAGGCCTTTGATAGCACCCGCTGCTGTGAAATCCATTTACAGATTAAAGATAAAAGTTTATCTTTTACAAAAGTGTAATTTACAAGTCTCATCTTTTTCAACAAAGTACACAGTTGTCTGTAGGAGTATCTCAAATACTATAAAACTGATCTCTGCCGAGTTAATGTAATAAGTGTTTATTTTATTTCTGTTACATTACAAAAGCAAGAAATTGCAGTACAATACAGTACAATATACAGTACAAGCTCCATTCAGATTCTGAAATGTACTAGTAAAATCTCACTTAAACTATTTTTGTCACCATACTGTACTAAGTTCACCAAAAAGATATTTCTGTGAAAGACAAAAATGCTGACACCTTCTGTTTTTTGTTTTACTCAGCAGCTCTGTAAATGAGATATCTAAATGACCAGGCTTAAAATATGCTTCCAGTAAAATTCTTAGAAGATAATTGTGCTGAATATTGTGAATGTAAGAGTGTATTTTTATTTGTTTTGCACAAATAAGAGACTAACAAAAGCAAGAAAGAGAGAGACAGCATGAGGAATAGGATAGCCAGTAAGGCAACACAAGGTTAAACAAGAAGCATGAAAAGAAGTATTATATAAAAAGCTTTTATGAAACTATATGCAAAGGTGTGAACCTATATTTTGACACCTAAAAAATAGAACCTGGTTCTATTTATTCTGTTTGTGTACAGTATATGTACAGTAATAGCCTTGCTTATACAATATTTTCCCTGCAAAGTTCAACAAGGTGCCAAGATTGTGAGCATATCTGTTAATTTTACAGTTTTCTTGCATTTCCTGTTATTGTTGTAGAATCATTATTTAAAATGTAAATATATATTGAATCAATAGCAGACAAATCACAATGTCACTGTTGAATGGATGCCCAATGACTAAAAATGGAGGCCAGACAATAAGGTTATTGTGGGAAAAGTAGACAGCATTTAGCAGACAAAATTAATATAATCAGGACCTAAAACTCCTGATCTTCTCTCGTTTTCAGTATAGCATCTTGCAATGCTGTCCTGCCAAACAAGGACTTTTTATTGTCTCAATGTTAAGTGACCTAAAGTTCTGTCATATAAAATTGAAACAAAATGTTCTATGTACCAATATGACATAAAAACAAAATCACTCGAAAGAAATGCTATTATTTTTTGTATTAAGCACAAACCTAGTACTAAGCACTTGAGAGCAAAAGCACTTATAAATCCACTTACATATTCACTGTTTTTGTACCTAAAATAGATGTTCTGCTTTCAGTGATTTTATAGAATATATAATATATGGAGTTCTTATCAACTGTCAGTTTATTTATCTAAAAAACACATTCTAAATTAATGTTTTTTTTGCTTTTCTAACAATATTAAATTTGGTCATTTTAGCTTCATTATTTGTGCCATTTTGGTCTAGAATGTAAATAAGGTGCCCTGCATTTTAATTTACCCTTGATAAAAATATTTACAAAAAGCATCATCATAGTGGATAATGTCTTGCATACACAAATCTAAATGATATTATACTGTAAACTCAATAGCTTTGCACAGAGAAAAAAAAGGCCTCGGGCTATTAGGCTGCACATCAACTTTAACATGTTTCAGTCAGATATTTTCATCTTAGATTCCCACATTTTGGATTCATAAGATACTTTTGAGTACCATCCTGGATATGAATTGAATGAAATACATTCATCAGTCCTAATGCTAGTCATTCCCAGGTACAGTATATACAGTAGGAATGTCTTGCACCCATAGGAAGAAAAAGCTGAATCCTTTACATTTATAACAGAGTAGACTATTAGCGGACCTGTTCAGTGTATTTATAGCCCACTCAGCAGACCAATGAAACAGAAACCAGGGGTCACAAGTTTAAACAACAAGGAAGTGACATTGAAAATGACAACAGGATACACGTCTTTGCAGCAGGTGGTGTCAAAGCATGGAACAAGTTAAAGTGATCTTGTTGAAGTTGATACACATGGTTCTTTCAGGAAACAACTTTAGATCTTTGTACTGGGACTATCCTATGGTGGAATACTTAAGGGTGTACATGACTGGAGTTCTCTTAAATGTTACTACATATATACAGTAGCTAAGCTTCACTGTGTTAAAGCATAAACTCTATCAGTTTGGATAGATGCATTGCTACAGCAGTGGAGTCAGTGAGATGAGAAACCACAAGACACCAGATTTTAAATAGGCTTGCTGTTTATATCGCTTAGTCTGCTGCAAATAGCGGGAAAAGGAATAAAATGCCAGCATGAATTCAGCATCAAATTGGATAAAATTTCCAAAACATTAATGATTAATTTCAAAAGATACTCTCCCTTTTAAGCCCAGACATGTTAAATGCCTGGAAACGTGGACAGACAAAACAACCACATTCTTCTCATATTACCTAGCAGCAGTGGAAGGTTTAAAAGTCTAATTGCATTTTCTTGTGAAAGTCTCACAACTGTGAACACTCATAGATTACTGGTAAATCTCTGTCAGCCTCCTGAGGATGAATAATGATTAGAAGGTATTCTGTGCTGCTAGCTGCAGGTACAAGCATTGTGTCAAATTACACACAGTGAAAATGTCGGTATGAATGCAAGCAATGGTGGAGGAGTCATTTACTATCTCATCTGCATTTCCTGGATTTTTTTTTTACTTATTTACATTTCTTAATGTTTTGTGTGCCATTCGGTTTTCAGCTTTCTCCTCAAGTGTGCTTTCTGTGCTTTGGAAAATTATATCCATCAAAAGAGCTTCCAACAGCAATCTTTACTGTAATCGAACTCTTCTAAATGTGAAGTAATTTCATGTTGCACCTCCCATTGTATAGTCTACATAATTATGCTGACTAAGTGAAGTCCAAGTAAATGCTGACTGGAATCAATTTTACAGCTACTCCACGTGTTTGTTTCCACCTCCCATTGCAATCAATAGAAAACATGCTGTATCCTTATTACCAGCGCTGTTACTTCAGTATTGTGAAAGCAACTAAAATGGAGATAAAATAGCAGAATGGTTAACAAACAAGAGGCCATTCATCCCATCGAACTCTTATAATAGTCGGTAACTAATTAATTTGAGGATTTGTTGTTGCCATTTCTCTTAAAAGAAAATATATCAGCCACTGTACAACACTAAGGCTGCGTAGCTTGTTTCATATTCCCACAACCCTCTGGATAAAGGGTACCTCCTGTTTCTGAATTTAATTACTGTTCCAAGTAGTTTCCATTTGATCCATCAAATTCAAGTTACACTGTTTGTTTTGAAGAAATCTGCATATTGATTATGTCAACACTATCATGCTCATTGTCAAGGAAGATAATTTAAACAGTAGCTGGACACCTGTCATTCAGTGCTGGTTGCCATGGTAATTAATTTGACATAAGCCTTGTACCACCTGGAGGTAATTATCCACGAAGCCCACCTTGGGAACTCTGTCAAAGACTTTGGTGTGTCTCAAGCGTCACCCTGAGTTCTCAAGTTCTCTTTGTTTTTGCTTCCTGAATTCTGGAGTCTCCTTCACCCTTACTTCACTCTCTGGTGCTTTCTACTGTGTCTCTTGGTTATGAACTTTGCTTGTCCATGGTTACAGCTGGACTGTATCTGCTGCTTCCCACAAACAGCATGCTGTATGCTCACAAGGCTTTCGCCTACTTCCCTTTAGTGTTTAACTGTCTGCTCTTGGGTTTGAATTACGAAAACATGTTACTGCTTGTAACATGTTGTAACTTTGTCCTTCCACTGCCTCAAGTTGATGACTTCTTCCTGAGTATAATACTCATTTAGTGCATCAGCCATTTCCCTCTCATGTTCTACAATTTTCTTATTGTTGTTTCAGATATGCTGTACCCCAATTTGTTATGGTTCTTTTGCTGCTGTAACACTGAAGGGTAGGTTAGGATACAGAAGGAGAAGAAGAGAAAAGGAGGAGAGGAGGAGAGCCACATACATTATTATTAATGTTCATGTGGGGACATCCCAATTGGTTCCACTGGTAAAAGTGTTTGGCTAGGCACAGGTTGAGCTCTATGCTTATGGGATCAAACATGGGTCATGTCACTAGATGACAGCGACTGTGGTAGTGTGCAAAATACTGAGTGCCTCTGAGGGCAGGGTGGGTTTAGTCAGACAGCACTGTCTGAGCTATCAATCATACAGCAACCTCTGTGGCCTTCTTGGCACTTGCATGCATGTGATGCTGTCTGTGAAGGACACACGTTTCCTCCAATGGACCAGGGTATCTTGTATGTCACATGCATGTGACATGTTAGATGATGAGAGGTTGATAGTGGGCGGTTCAACAGAATCTGCTTCTTCATTCTTCCCTGAATGCAGTTAATGGGGTTTGTAATGGTGACCCAAGATGTGAAAAAGAAAACATTTGCCGATACCAAATCGGGTTGGTATAGAACATAGTCAATAGGTGAATCCAAATTTCTCAACAAATTTGTTTACAATTTACACTAACTTCTACAAGTCTTGAGTTCTTAAAAATGAAATAGTTTGATCATAATAAGGCTGTTAATGGGTAAGCTGTTCATCCTTTATTGTTTTTCTGTTTGTATCCAGAGGAGCAAATCGTGTCACATTGATGGAGTATGAGTCATACAAAATGCCACAAATTATTTTACTTTCCACACACTAAGCTCTCTCAATGTTCTCCTTAGATCATTGGCAATGACCCACCTACTCCTTATACCAACAATCAGAAAACCTGCTTCAAGTGCTGAGAGTTTCATGGCTTCCAAACAGTATAACAGAGTCCAGAACTTACTTCTGGAATAAGTTTTGACATTTTGTGAAGGGATAAATCAATTGCAAAAGGCCATGATGTCAAGAAATCAAGTTACAGTTCCTATTTTCAACTTTTGTACTTTAAATTTAATTACTTTGGCTTTGAACTGAATGTTTTTTGCTTCTCTATAATGTGGTTAATTTTGAACATTTTGAAAGATCAGGTAAGACAAAACTAAAGGAATATACTGTATAGTAGCACTTTTATAAAGACAGAAATGTAATTTTTTATTTACTTTTTTTTAATTGCACTTTGGTAAAGAAGTGAAACAATGTATGTAACACTGCTATATTAATATATCATATGCTTCCCACTAATCGTAAGAGATGTAAGAGTTTCAGACTCAAAAAAAAATGCTCTCTGATTCTAGTAATGTGTAACATGATATTCTGTATTACTTTAGTCTTTATAGAAACCTGCAGAATGGTGATTCAAGTTCTGATCTTTATTAATTCTAAAGAAAAAGAAGATATATTTTCATACACTGCAATAGGCTGATTTTTATATTTGGCATTACAAGGAAAACATAAAATGATCATGTTTCCAAGGCAAATAGATTCCCTAAGATAACAAAAGAAAGTGCATTTTTCTTTTTTTGTAGAAAACGTCAACCTTGTTTATAGAAAAATAATGTAACCTGAAATCCAGTCTGCATTTCTTGTTGTGAGGGTTGCTTAATATATCTTGCCCTTTGAAGGTCTTAGAAATGTGCTCAATAGACCCAATAATCTACAATATGCAGTTCCATCCTCATTCTGAAACCAATAAATCACCCAGGTGTTGTTTTCCATAGAGGAATATTAGTGGCCAGGCTTAAATCAGCTTAAAGTCTTATGAATAATATAGAGTTTCTAGCTGCTGGCATACATATCATTAGAAATATGAAGACTTCTGGCTCCTAAAGTTAACTAGTCTTGGAAAGACTACATTGGAAACCATGTCATCATTATTACTAGAAAGGGGAAGAGACTGTCTTGAAGGTTCCCTTTTGAAAGATGGAATATTTATCTTATTTCAGATGAAACATGTCATGGAAAGTAGTCAAAGCCCCAAACTGAAGGATACTATTTGGATATCTTATGCATCACATGTGACCATGTGGTAATCCCTGATATATAAAAATTAGGACTTCTACAGTATGGTACTAATACTATACTATGTTTATTTATCCCATTGATTGTTTCTGTTCTAGTACACTCAACAGGACAATAGGATTGAAAATGGATTTTACATTATAAACATGAAATATCTAATTGTTTATTTGAGTAAACATTTTTTCTTTAAACTATCAATATGAAAACTGCAACATGAAAGTGACTGCAATCTATTTTTTTCTTTCAGATAATTGAAAATATTTCTGTAAATCTATTTTGACATTTCCATTTTGATTCTTTTATTTGCCTTATCTTGGTCTTCCATAGGCTGACCAAGAGGCTGTTTCATGTTTTCTGAAGAATTGCCAGACATCAATGAAGAGATCAGGGCCAGCATGACCTCTCAGGACAGAGATTAAATCTGTTCTGAAAGAGGTCTATCCACCTCTGACATCACAGAGTCTGACTGTCATTTCAAATCAAATTGTAAAGCCCCCAAACATTCTTTTTAAATTATTTATTTTGCCTTGATGAAAGAAAATAAAGACTTCCATGCATCAATTGAAACTAGAAATGATTTGCTTTTAAAGGGGGGGGGGCATTAGTGTGAAGTACAATACCACAGCAAGCACTGTTAAAAGCATTGTGTGTGTACACAGATGGCAAAGATGAAATAAAAAAATATACATAAGAGAAATGGAAATAGCCTGCAAGTGAAAGTTTTAGTGAGGTTATTATTCAGTAGCACTTTGCAAAGAACAAAGATAATAATGATAAGACCTATGTTCATATATTATGAATTATAAAAATGCATAATCTGGCTTGCTTTTAGAAAACTAAAATTATAAGGATTTTCATCCCACTTTTGAAACTGCTTACTGTATGTTAAAATACGTGGAAACTTTGAATAGTCATACTAGACAGTCATACTGTACATTCATGACAAAAATTGGAATCTTGCCTCAACGAAGATAGGAGATTGACTCGCATAATTAAAATCTTTTTTGAGAAATCTTCCTATGAAACTAATAGGAAGTGATGATTTAAAGGCATACAATATTTATTAATCCAATAATAAAACGTGCAAAATAAACCAATACAACACTGTCTATATAAATTATGAAATTCCGTCAGCTATGATGCATTCAGATAGCTGATCAATCATTCAGGAAATGCAAGAGATAATATCAACAAATTAAGCCATACTGTGCATTGAATGTAATTTAGTGGTAAAGGTTGTAATCTCATATAACACATCAGCATTGAAGCATGACAGACAGGTAACTGCCAAAATAAAGAAACCATCAAAATAAAGTGTCTTAAAGGCATTGGGACACCACGAGCTGACAGCTTCTTGTTATAGATTCCAAGTGTTTAGAAACTGCATTGGAGTGATGAGACAGCATTCTTCAATGTGAAATTCCATCATTTGATGTTTTTTCAATGATGGTGAACAACATTTTCTCAGGATCGGCCAGAACCCTTCGCTGCAGGAAACAAGCACTAGAGCCTGTAGGCTTCTTTTGGCATGAGCCACACTTGTACTTGTCCATTTGTTGAGAATGAAAGTGAAAGATAACTTATCTGACCACGTGACTTCATAGTATCCCACTCTGTGAAGTTTTTGATGGACTGTGCTACTCACGCCTTAGATTGGCATTTGCAGAAAAATATCAAGGTTTTGCACAAAGATTCAGAGCTGTTTTGCCTTGCATCTCAAACCAATGTATGGACATCATGGTCAAGGGGTATGCGCTTTCATCCACAGTTGCCACTAGCTGACGATGTCTTTCCTTGAGACTTCCAAGCCAGCATGACATTGGCCACTGTTCCTCATGAAACATGAGGTTGAGGAGTCTTCATCACTGACACTCCTGCCAATTGGGTCCCAAAAATCACCCCTTTCTCAAAGTCACTGAGATCTTCTCTTCAAGCAATAGTAGCCAAAATAACGTCAACTGGACCTGCCATTTTTATACATGACCCTAAGCACAAAAGGATACTAATTTCTTAATTAACTCAGGAACTAAACCTGCTTTCAATTTACTTTGTAACCCTCATTTACACAAGTATTACTTAAATTTATCTGTTACCTGTACATTCGTACACTTAAAAGACAAGTAAATAATTACTGTCATCAATTCACCTTTATTAATCACATGTGTTACAATGTGAGCTTGAATGTATACTCATCTAAATAAAACACTGGTCAGGTGCTTGTTCTGATGAGATTCAAGCCCCGAGGATGAGGTGAAGGCAAGGATGTCCTGTGTTGTATACTATACTTCAGTCAGCTTTCCTGGAACATGCAAAATATTTCAAACCTGTCAGCATCTAAAGACTTACATTACATTGTTACATTGGTTCAGTCACAGGTCAAACAGACAGTATTGGTCACAGTCACTTGTCAACTTGCCAGAGGCTTAGAAAGTAAGAGAGGAATTCCTGATTTCTGTAAGGTTTTTTTAAGTCATGTCATCATGAGTGGTGATTGGCTGTGGCATCATCAGGTATAGTTTTCTTCCCTGTCTAGAGGGTTCCTTGTTTGTGCATTATCCTAGCTGTCAGTACATTATTATCAGATGATCTTCAGCAGGTATTCTGAGTCCAGATGCCTCTCTATTGGAACTGTAGACAAAGAGACAGTAATATGGACAGTTCATAGAAAGGGAGGGTCAAAACTGACCCAATTTAAAATGTCAGTTTGTGTTAGAATCCCAATCTGCTCATTTAACTAGCATTCCTGGAAAAAAGACTCGTAGGAACTAAGTTGCACCAGATCATATTCCATTATTCCAACAAAAAGATTGTTGTACTCTTTCATAGCACTTTAATTCTACCTTATAAAGGCCCTTCTGCTACAACAACTTGAATTGAGGCTTGGCAGATTTCCTCAACAACCAAAACCTTGTGATTTGTTTTTTACTTAAAAATGTTATGTTAATATTAGAGTACAAAGTAATTATAAACCATTTTAACAAAATGCAGGTATCATGCAATCTTGCTCCTACTAAAAAAACTATTTGGTCAAGTAGCTTCAAAATGAACATTTTAAATTATTGTACCAATGGTATAAATGTACTGTATATACTTTGCTGAGAAAAAACGTTTGTAAGCCTTAAAAGATAAATACGTACATTTAATATTTTAACTATGATAGCCTTCTCAGATCATACCCAGTCTTTATGTAAATATCCTATAGTGTAGTGTATATAGTAGTAACCTATTCCATGTCTCATGAAACAAAATGATGTATGAATTAAACAATGTGTAATTAAGATACAGGGGATGTGAAAAAGTAAACAAACCCCTAGTTTCTTAGCTCAATTAAAAAGTGTTTAAAGAATTAGGTAATAGTTTGGAGCTGTTTAGAACCCACATGGGTGTGTGGAAACAAGTCATGAAACGAACCTCTGAAAAACAATTATTGATGGTCATCATTCCTGAAAGTGTTACAAAACCATTTCTAAGAATGTGGGTCTCCACCAATCGACTGTCAGACAGAGAGTCAACAAATGGAGAAAGTTCAAGACCACAGTCACTCTACCCCGGATTGGTTGTCCTTCCAAACAATTCCAAAACTTAACTGGAAATTCATCAAGGAACTTACAAAGAACACCCAGAGTGTCATCCAAGGAACTGGAGGACATTCTTGCACTGTATAACTTGACTGTCCATGATTGTTAAGAAAATGACTGAACAAGAATGGTGTTCATGGAAGGATAGCAAGGAGAAAACCACTGCTCTAAAAAGTAGGTTGCTACCCATCTGAATTTCGCCAAAGAGCAAATAATAGTGATCTTTAAGGCTTCTGGAACAATATCCTCTGGACAGATTAGTCAAAGATAGAAATCTTTGGATCAAATGAGAAACATTATGTTTTGTGAAAACCACACAGTGTTTTCCAACAGAAGACCCACATCCCAACCATCAAGCATGGTGATGGGAGTGTGATAGGTTGGGGCTGCTTTGTTGCTTCAGCACCTGGTTGGGTTGCCATAATTGATACAGCCATGAGTTCTACATTATATTAGCAGAAGGGTCTAGTAGAGAATGTCAGGCCATTCATCCTATACCCGGAAGTGGATCTTGCAACAATAAACTTATCCTAAACATACAATTAGATCTACAAAAGTATGTTAAATTGGTCATACTACTACTACTACTACTACTACTACTACTACTACTACTACTACTACTACTACTAATAATAATAATAATAATAATAATTACTTAAACGTATATAGTGCTTTTCTGGACACTCCACTCAAAGAGCTTTACAGGTAATGCAGACTCTCCTCCACCACCACCAATGTGCGGAATCCACCTGGATGATGCTGGTAGTAGGCACATGGATAATCTGCATTTATAGCTGATATATAACTCTGAGTGCTGTCCTACTGTATATATTTCTATTATTTTCAGAATTAAATTAATCGTCACTCCACATTGTATATGTTTTAAATCTAACTGAATAGCCGTAAACATCAGTGCTGAGAAACCCTGGTAGTCACCCTGAAACTAACGTTTGCTGACAGTGTGACTAGTGTCACTCTCTCATACACCAAGATTGCCACATGATCTCACAAATCAAACTGCTCCTGTCATAGGAACTGCTGGAACTTTCACATATCATTGAAATTTTCATCAACATTTTATCAAGAAAAGTTGATTCTGACTGACACTTCATGAGCTACTGCAATATCTTTTTTGCTCACACTGCGTCATCAACTGCTTGGCAACATGCAGCCCCTTAGGCAAACTGTTTGCATTCAAGCCAAGTCCAAACTCGGCAGGTATCTTCCTAGCAATCCAGATTGCTGCCATTTCTTTCTCTTGTCCTGTCAGTAAGATGCTCCTGAGCAAAACCGGTTTGGCCAATTAATTCAAAATGTCATAGGTTTTATTTTACTGAAAATATAACTAACATATGTAAACACAGGGTTCCTACTTAAAACAAAGACTGTCCACCATTTGTGGTGTATAATGCTTGTTGTATTTTACCAAAATGAGAATTTTGAAACTCTTTAATTTACATTCATTTAAATGCAGGGAATAGTTATTTATTGTTATCTGTATTGCTTATCCCTACTAATGAGTGAATTGTTCTTGTTTAGTCTATGACAGACACTGTATTACTATTGTACAGTTTCAAATGGACTGGTTGGCACCTTATGGCACCTTCTGGAATAATTGACTGCTTTCCAGCATTGGGCTGTTAACAGTAGCCTGAGAAGAGTTATAAATGATAGTTATATAATTTATAGCTCTTAATATGTACATATTCCTAATAAAATTTCTGTACTTCTATTTATATCTAAACAGCTTTTACTGTTCAGTTTAAACCTGGTGACACTGAAGGTGTACGTCCAGTGATTAATTCTTAATTGCCTTTTAAGGTCCTTTATTTCCACAGGTTTCCGTTTATCTCAACGATTCACTCTACTTTGACAACATCTACTGGACAAGCTGTTAAATTGTGTACAATTATATATCAAGATTCAGTGATATATAATTTTACATAATTTAAAATTTATGTACAACACAGCACTCTGCAATAGTAAGATTGAAGTATAATCTGTTACATTCCAGGCCATGCTGTGTAGCACACTGCTTGTTTATTGGACCATTTTGGGACATTTGCTATCCAATTAATTACACATAAATTGTAATTATTCAATAAATGATTGCACCAAAACCTTTGTAATTGACCTTATCATGGCAATCAGACAAATAAGCAAACGTGTGGAAGTGTCTTGTAACATCTTAAGCAAAAATTGATGTGGCTGGTTAGGTTCAAGAGAAAGATAATCAAGGAAACATTTTGGAAATTCCACATATATTTTTATTTTTTCGGTCAGCTGAAAGACATGAACTACATTTTTCAATGTGATTAAACAAGAATACAATTTAAAAAGCACATTCCTTTTAAGTAAGAAGGTGTTGTATAGACATTGTGTTGCCCTTCTTTCCTTTTATCAGCCAAAAGCATAGCTATAAAATGTGATCTACATTTTTATAGTTGTCTCACTGTTTCCTCATGATTAAATTAAGCATTTACTTTGCTGTGCTATGATCTTCTTTTTGTATCATACTTTATTAAATTTGAGTAAGCTTCAGTATCAATTTTCTTTGATTTGATTGTGCTTTACTGTACTTTGGTCCATCATTACTGCTGCAAGACACAAGTAAATTTTCATAAGGTACTGTACGTAACACATCGAAAAATCTTTCCCTTTAACTGTGTAAACTGTGTAAAAATACTGAACCATGCAGCTTTTTTTTACTTCAAAGAGAATAAGCCATGTGGATATACAAAAAGAAGAATCAGTAAATATTAACTTTTTGTAATAGAGTTCTCAGTTAGTACTTGGCCTCAGTGTAAAATGCTGGTGTCAGTGTATTTTGCTTACTGACCTGGAGTAGAAGATTAATATATACTGTATACAATGTTAAATTAATTTGAGGCCCCTTTTTTAAAGGATAGATTTTTTTTTCTAATTAACATTTTCATAAATAATAATTTTACTATAATACTTACTACATCATTAATTGGATGTGTATTGAGTTCATTTTGAAAACAAATCTGACACTTTTAAAATCTTCTCACATTTCACAATTTACAAATGTAAAATTAGACATTTTGAAACATTAATACAAAGCAGTTTTCCGAGTGATGAACTTTGAGAATTTTCAGATTTCAAACATACTGCTTAAGTTGATGATCTAGCTGTGCTTGGTATTTGTTCATTATTTTCACTAAATATTGTAAGAAAGATTACAAATTTAAGGAGGCTATTATTATTATTTTAAATAAAAACCTTTATCTACACATTTTATACTGTTAGTAGAATGTCTAACGATTTGGTGTAAAGATTTACTTTAATGTGTTAAGTAAAAGTCCATAGACAAGAACTTTTGGAATAAGAAATATTGGATAAGTTTTGCTTTTTATAACAGATTCGGTGAATATGCATGCTTGTCTTAGTAGTGGGTTGTCTGTGCTTTAACCACTGTTTCACACCTCTTTAAATTGAATGAGTAATGTATATCTTTATAATGAAACATAAGATTTCTAGAGACTGATACCTAAGACTGTGAAGGATTTAAAGCTCCCAGAAGCCAGAAGCTCTTGCAGGAAGCCAGAAACATAAGAACATAAAGTTTACAAACAAACGGAGACCAATTGGCCCATCAGGCACTTTCAGTTCTGAGTAAATAATTGATCCCAGGATCTCATCTAGCTGTTTCTTGAAAGAAGCCAGCGTTTCAGGTTCAACATGGCTGGGTAACGTGCCCTAGACTCTTACCCTGACCTTGTCAATGCCCTTGAGGGTTTTGAGCAATTGAATCCAGTACACGTATAGCTCAAGAATGTATCTGGTGGGTCTTCTGATTACAGAGCAATTACAGGCTAAAATGGTACACAATATTCCAAACAAATATTACTAGTGCACATGCAATTTTAACACAGAATACCTCAATCAATTTAAAGTCTAATGAAAACAATGTGTCAACATACGGATCGAAGTATTTTTCATAGTTTCTTAAATATCTCTGTTTCCCGTCTCATCTATAGTTTATGTAATTGCTACCTGCAAGTTAAGTATCTGTTCCTTAAATGTAATTGGTTCATGCTCCATTCAAGATTCAAACCCACAGCAGTCCAGCTATAATTCTTGACCCTATCAACAAAGCAGGGTTTAAATCTACAACCTTTTTTAGTTAAAAGTCTTAACCACAACAGTGAAAGCATTGGTTGTAAAGCTGCTGATTAAGAAGGAAAAGAACAATTTTTTTTTTCATTTTTCAATTATAAAGATTTGCTTGCCTTTCAATTTTTATGAGTTTGTCAAAAATCAGCCTAACAAACAGTTTTATTTTGATTTTCTACAATGATCTGTTGTATTCAATTAGCTCTACATTCGTGTTCAGGATTTTTTTTTAAATGTGATTTCAGTTAAAAAAGATTTTTTAATGGGGGCTGCCCCATTTTAGGTAGAGTATAATCCTTCATTGTGCTGTGACAGGAATGGACTTTTCATTTCAGCCATTATTGCTGAAAGAAAAAGAAAGAGTCATGGGAGCCGTCTCAGAGCTTTCTAGTCCACTTAATGTTTCAGCAAAAACCACCTTTTCCTGAATAATGTATGAAAAAAATATAATAATTTTATTTATACATTAAGCTTTTAGCCTGCATGTTTGTTGCATGTGGGACTCCTATGTCTTACAAATGCCAAAACGAGCTCATATAAACACATTCCCTGGAAAGGTTGTCAAAGTAATTTCAAAATGTATTTCATGTTTCAAAGCCTGATGTTTAAAATGACATTTTCTGTTCAGCAATGCCTTCACTTGTCCCCCATATGGGAAAGCTCTAATATGTAAATCACTACATCTGCCATAAACGGTTTGACAGCCTGTAACCAATGTTTCGGCTTTCCATGAGGTTCTATAAAATAACATTATATGCTGTAAATGTTAAATGTGGTTTTATTATGAGATTTATTATTTCAAAGCACTGTTGATGTTTCAAAGCCCAGTCTTAAGTAGAAACCAAAATAGGATTTATATAAGTCAGAGGAACAGGTCTCTGATAAACATGACAGGTAGACAAAGCTAACATTCTCAGCAGAACACAGCTAGAAGGCTACACAAAGATTAATGAAGACTCTGCCTTCCTCCTGGACATCATGGTATTATTGAATTTAATATTTTACTACCTCCACCACATTTGTGGCATGCTATAAAGTTCAGAATAACATTAAGATCCATTTTCAGTTGCTTTAGCATGTGAGCAAAGGGAGTATGAGATATCTCAATATGTTTTAAACAAAGTTTGACTGATGTTTGGGTGAACAGACAGCTACTGTTCTTTCCATTCAGAGCTTTCTTCCCTAGTACAAATTTCCACTTTTGCCCTCACAGCCCTTGAGTCTAGTCTCTGGTTCACTTTACTGGATGTAAAAAACGAAAACTCTATATCTTCTCTTCTCTTCATGGCCGGCTTGTATGAGCCAAAATAATGTCTGTAAGCAGCAAAGGTTGCATTAAATTCTGAGGGCCTGCCAGGTTGTAATCTGCAAATACAATTTTCCTCACAATCTTTTTTTTTTATTTTTCATTCATTCATATTGGAGAGCCGCAAAACACAAATTATTTGATTTTGCTTTCATTGTTCACATAACGGCTCACAGTGTGGCTTGTGCTCACCTCAGCAGTGGAAACACACATGAGCTGAGTCTTTTGTTCTCTGTTCCTACATTTACAGTACATGTACACGTCAAGGTGGATGACCCCTGCAGCTCAGTGACCACCATTTAGTCTTCCACAACAATGTATCACTTTCTCACACACTGTCACACACTCTTCCCTAGGTATGGCGAGAAAGGAGAGAAACCCTGCTCCAATCTGAAAGCTCTTTTACCTCCTACTTGCTTCCTTTTATTGTACCAGCTGTGACATTTCCATGAGAGGCAGTTTTAAATTATAAATACCCATTTTCTGGATAAAGCCAGTAAAAGGTCGGGGAAGGAAGTTTGGATTCTGAAGATTCCAAACAATTGAACCAGAGAATACAGCTGGAAAACATGTGGAAGTGAGAAAATGTGAACAGGAATCACGTCTTTACCTAAATGGTTGAGAGAAGAAAGAACATGTCATGTTTTTAAAGCCGGTGCCCTGGCTTGTTTAAAGAAATGGCTGGATTAGATCCTTGGATCTCTTAGCTACTATCAAATTGGCTAGATGGGCCAACTGACCTTCTCTTGTTTGTAACCTTTCTAATGGCCTTATATTCCAATAAATCTAATTATTAAAGCACTTTTCTTTCTCCACTCAGCATATATTGGTAAAAAGACAAACACATTCAGCAGGTCATTAAATTTACAGCTAGAAAATCCTTGCTAGCAGTTTTTCTCTAGTGTTGAATCTTATTTTTTCATAGATAAACCCTGACTTAAGTTTTGTATACAAATTAAAATGCTGTAAAAGCAGGTCACAATCTCTTTTTATTACAAGTCACACTGAACTTCAAAAGCCCTTATATGCCTTGCCCTCAGAGCTCTGCTCCATGTTGACAAGTTTCAATATTGCTGGTGGTTGCCATGGTAACCCATGAAACAACTCTTTAAGAGTGAATTGACCAATGGTAGGATCTGCTTCTGTGCTGTGAGAGTCTGGTACCATTGTGAAGTCTAGAGATTAATTAAATAAAAATACAAGCAAATGTTCCACATTTGGGACAGCCAGCTGCAGAATATTGTTGGGATCAAAAACTTAGGTTCTAAAGACAGACAGCATTCTTTCCTGTCAGTCTACTAACAAAGATCATTTCTCAATGAAGACATCAGTCTTTTTGCGTGACACTGAGTGTTAGTTAAGACCTATTCAGTTGGATGTTTGTTGAAAGATTTAACATTCAGTAAAAAGCATGCCTCACCTGAATAATTATTATTAGATCTCTACATGTCTTAGGGTTTATTTGTAAGGGACATGTCTTAGTTTTGTTATATGTTCACTGGGTGAGATCATTTCAGGCATGTCTCTACATTATCTTTTCATGCACAGTTTATTTTCATACACTCAAAGTCTTGATTTCTTCACTCTTGCATATCTCACACAAACAACTGCTAACAGTCTGGCATGTACTCATCCCTGTCAGGGGTCTGTTCTGTTCCTGTTGTGTGGGCACGTCAGACATCACTCATTACCAGAGAGGCAGGATTTGGACAGGCCACCTTCATGACAACAGAGCCGGAGTCCTTCCAACTGCTTTCCCTGCTTTCTGGCCCACCAGCTACACAAGCAACCCACTGTTTACCGGCAAAGCCAAGAGCATACTAGTCTTTCAAAACCCGGAGCTGAGGGACTCCAGCTGAGTCTCTTGCTCTCCAGTCTCATAGCTCTAGGTTTACTAACCTCCCTGTGAGTGACCCTTCCAGCTCAGCAAACAGCTTTCAATCATTTACAACAAGTCACTTTTGATTTATCCTATCCTAGCTCTGACTCAAACTTTTGAATCATGTGGACATAAGACAGGAGAGAAGCCCTTTGTCTGTCAGAATATATTGCTGGGCTGTCATAATGCCTCTAGTGTCATATGTTGTTAACTTCTAGGGAAGACTGAGTGTCTTCTTCACCTGCCATCTTCCTGCATATGGTTCACTCTCAAAAACTTGCTGGCAACACCTCTCAAGCATGTGTGATCAACAGCCCTTGGCCATCTAGGTCATGACTATTCCTGGGCATTTTCCCAGCGCACATACAATATACAGTAATCACCACAGGTTTCTGCAGCTCACAGCCAGTCCACTGTCTACCCCTGCCACATTGCAAATGACTATAGCTAGTATCCTCTGCTGCTTAAGTTTGTTTTGACTGGAGCCCTGGCAGAATACACAGACATCATTCCAACTGCATTTCTTTGGTCTCCATGGTACTCACAGGCTACACAACATCACTAGTGCTAGACCTGCACATAAACAAACTCTCTTCTAGTGATCTAAATCACATCATACTCACATTGCAGACACCCCAGAAGCCCTGTAGCTGTCAGTCTTTGGCCAACTGGCCAATCTGAGTCTCCGCCATCCACACCCACACAAAAAAACTATCACCCATCTGTCACGATTGTAGTCCCTCCTCCTTAAGGGCGCTCCGGCTCTTTCACTTCAGAACTGATTTTGTGCACCTGCCCCTTGTTCTAGCCTCCTTCCAGCCCCCCTTAAAAGCCAGACGCCCACTCAGTTTGGGGCTCTGCATTGATTCCCGTATTGTGCGGGCCCGAGACCTGGAATCGCCTGGCTCCGTTATGGTTTTAAGTTTCTGTTCCTGTTCCCATTCCCCCTGCTGGTTCCGACCCTGTTCCCGTTTTTAACCGTCAGTCTTGGATGAACGGCCCAGACCTTTTGCTTTCGTCCTGGATTTCGTATTGGACTCTGTTTTGGATTGTTTACCTCGGCCACACCTCCCCCGACCACCAGAACTTCATGGAGATGCCCCCCTGTTTTCATCCCTGCTTTTCCCTCGTGTATTCTCACTCAACCCCGGATTGTGTCGTCCACATAGGGTCCGTAAAGAATGCTTTTGTTACACCATCTTTGCTTTCTTTGATGTGTGACTGGACTATATACATAATTCCTGCAGCTACCAGTGTCTCCCTCGCATTTGGCCAAGCCTGTATCAGCAACATTCATGGTGGGTCTGGGAGGCTTCTCACCCAGCATTAATTACTACTTTAAGAGAAGTGGTTTTCTGTTTGTCTCGTAGTTCTTCTAGTCTCAAGAGAGCTCAGTAGTTTCCTCCCAAGAAGTCAAACAGGCCGTTTGTGATCTCCCACAATTGTACAGTAGCTCATCAAAACATTAATTCCTTACAGCTGTAGCTTCCTAAATGGATAGTGGCTGTTATTATTATTTAGTAGTTAAGCATTAACGTTCACTACCTAACAGATATCATTTTGGTATTTTGATATCATTTTAAGGGTAAAAGGGCCCAATGCTGGTGGTTGGTTTACATTTGATGTATTTGAACAACAAAACATGTAGTAAAGACCCATAGCTATTATATAATTGCAAGTTGGATTCAGTACCTTCAGAAGTTTTATTCTAAAATCTTTAAACAATTATAGGGCAATGTATTTTTATAGATATTGTACAGTTTATAATATATTTTATGTTATATATATAGTATTTTTATATTTATATAGTCCTAATATCTTTTCTGATGTGAGAAGGTTTCATTTTAATTTTAATGCAAGCACTTGGGAAAGTGACAATTTTGCATTCTCTTTTTATAAGCCTTTAAACTATTCTCACTCTGTTCTGTGATTATTGTATAAAGTGCACAACAGGAAATCATGGGGTATTGCACTTTTGGGTACCAGTTTTGCACCATTTGCAAATGTTTTCATGTTTAACTATCAAGCTGGAAATGTATTCACACGTAATTCCTATGATTTATTTTCTACCTTTGTATATAATGTGATGTCAAGGACGACATTTTCTGTGTTGCTCCTGAATATATTTTACAAAAAGTTTTTGAGCAAGATATATATTTTTTTTCTTTTGAAGTGCTAAATGCAGGCTTTTGAAGTATCTGCCAGTCAGACAGGTTAATCTTCTTACTATTGAAGTCAATAGAAGCTTATTGGGAGGTGGGGGGTTTTAATCTTCTTCCTCTGAAAACAAGGAACAAAAATAGGTGATTTTCAAAGAGTCAATGAATACATAAACTTTACTATAAATAATGTGTTATTTACTTTACAAATGTTGAATGGAAATGTGCAGAAATCAGAGCACATGATAAAACAGCATGCCCTGAGGTTGCCATTTTGTCCTTTCGTAATGAAAACAGATATACAGTGCCTTGCAAAAGTATTTACCCTCCTTGGACTTTTTCGCATTTTATTGTGTCACAGCGCGGAACCATGATGTATTTAGCTGAAAATACTTGGTAGGACCACCTTTAGCAGCAATTACAACTGTGAGTCTTTTTGGGTAAATCTTTATCAGTGTTGCACATCTTGATACCCATTCTTAGCAAATTTGCTCAAGCTCCATCAGGTTGGATGGGGACCATTTGTGAGCAGCAATTTTTAAGTCATTCCAAAGATGCTCAATTGGATTGAGGTCTGGGGTTTGACTGGGCCACTCCAGGTCATTAACATTTTTGGTTTTAAGCCACTCCCGTGTGGCTTTTGCTGTATGTTTCGGGTCATTGTCCTGTTGGAGCCCAAGTCCCAGCGCTCTTGAGGATTGCAGCATGTTTTCCTCCAGGATTTTTCTGTACTGAGCTCCATCTATTTTTCCTTTGATCTTTATGATTTTTCCAGTTCCTGCTGCAGAGAAGCATCCCCAAACCATGATGCTCCCACCACCATGCTTCACTGTAGGGATGATGTTCTCAGAGTGATGTGTTGTTATATGTTTGCGCCAAACAAAGTTCAATATTGGTCTCATCAGACCATAGAATATTCCTTCAAATTGTTGAGTCTCTCACATGCCTTTGGGCAAACTCCAGCCGAGATGTGATATGAGTTTTTTTCAACAAAGGCTTTCTTCTTGCCACCCTTCTGTACAAGCCAGATTTATGAAGTGTGCGTGCTATTGTTGTCTCATGCACAGTTTCTCCCATGTCTGTCATGGAGGACTGTAACTCCTTCAGAGTTTCCGGAGGACTCTTGGTGGCCTCCCTTTCTATGGCTCTTCTTGTCCGGACACCTCAGTTCTGGAGGATGGCCAGTTCTGGGCAGATTCACAGTTGTTCCATATTTTCTCACCTTTTTAATGGTGGACTTCAATGTGATTTGAGGTATATTCAACGCCTTGGAAATTTTGGTAAAATTGGGAAGTTCCCAGACACAGGTGTTTTTATTCTGAAATCATGTGCAACACCTCAAATGCACACAGGTGGACTCCAGTCAAGTAATTATGTGACTTGGAGAAGAGAGTTGGTTACTTCAATAATTTAGGTAATTGGGTAATTGAGGTAATTTAGGTGTTTCAAAGTAAGGGGCTGTATGTATTCAATTATTTTCTGTTTTTTTTAAATAATAATTTAGTAAAATGTCTGGATTTGTTCTTCACTTTGATATTATAGAGTAGTTTGGGTTGATGAGTGGCAAAAATTCCCAGTTAAATACATCATGGTTCCATGCTGTAACACATGAATACTTTTGTTAGGCACTGTATACTGAATTTTATTGCTGATGGCACATAATGGGCTTGAAACAAAATTGTTAACCAGAAAATGTTTAGAGTCATACTTAAACCCAGACTAAGCAAAAACTTTAACCCACATTTTTACCCAAAAGTACAAACCCAGTGTTTGATAGTAGAATGGTCTTCTGACTGACTAGAAATCTGCGATCAAGGTTCATGGCTTTTAAATCTTTTAAGAGCTCCTTTTCTGGATAATTGGTCTTTCATTTCCTTCTTCCCGATTCTATAACATTTGCAATTTGTCTTCACTTTAAAAATGCTGAATCACCCTATTTAGCACTCTAAAAGAAAATCCAGTCCAAATAATTACATGATTTTCTGTAGTTCAGCTCTTCTGCACTGCGGTGGATATATATTACATATATTATACTATACATATGTACTACAGATATACTGCATTATACAACAGAAACTCAAAATGTATGCAAATAATATAGACATTTTCATGAACTTGTAACCATATCTATGTGTCTTTAGATAGTGTTTTGATAGTGAAGGTTTTTTATCTTGCAGTTTATATGCTAAACATCTTTTGTGTATGCTTTTCTGATTAACACAGTAGATCAATACAAGGTTCAAGGGATGACACAAATTTATTTTAATTCCAATTTAGATCTCCAAGTTGTTTTTTAAATCCCATTCAAAGACAAATAATCAGTGTCTCCTATTCAAAGTGCTTTAAATAAACAGAAGACTTCTAATCTCTTATCTAAGTGTTTATCAGAGGAAACTATGACTCTTGCAAGTGTGGTGTGGACTAGGAAGACAGCCACTTGACTTTTTAAATTATTTATATATTTGTGTTTGTTCAGCAAACCTGTCAGAAGAACTCAACACTTCATTTCACAGCTCAGTCCATACTGCACGCACACAGCATGTAATCAGTTGCCATAGTGACAACGTATGAAAGAGGAAAGTCCTTTGAGAATGACAGGTACCATCTACTCCATTTGGTGCAAAGGAATATTTTATTTCCTGCCCCAATGTAATTTTGCTGTTTTGTAGAGGAATAAAAGTTGCGACAAACATGGTATAACACCCAGAAATTAACACATTCTTCCTAATTAAAAGGTGAAAGGTGGTAGCAATACAGATTTCTTATTTTTTTATCAAAAGCATTTGCTTAATGTCTTCTTCACAGTTATACATGTTATATTTTGTAACTGATTACAGGTATATCTGTATTTTTCTTTGTCTTTTTAAAACGATTATGTGACACAATGGTGTCACTTTTTTATAGGGTTACATTGGATCCTACATAATGCAGATGCAATGAATGAATTAAAACATTTTTTTTTCTACAAATTAAACAGGAAGTTAAAAAGAAAGTTATTTAAGTAATGAAAAAATCTGATCCATGGCAAACGTGTGTTTCCTAATTTGTATTTGTGGTTTATAGTTTTGCTACCTGCAGGTACTATTCTGCTGTTGCTTACATTTATAATAATTTGCCTAGTGTTTGCTCAGTCTTTAATTTTATCTGTGTATCTCTTTGCTAACCCCCATAATCTTTATAATTTGAATAATAATAACAATGTGACTATTTTACAAACTGTGCCATAATCTTGATCACTGATATAAATTAGAAAGAATGGTGGTTCTAACACAGAGTCCTGTAGTACTTTACTAATTATATAACTCCAGTTTGAGCATTCTCCCATTAATTTTACTTTCTGTTTTCTGTTCAGCAATTTTCAATCCAAAAACATGTATTTCTTCGAATGTCCACCACATGTGATTGGAATTTAAGTATTTTATGAGGAACATCATTAAATGCCATTTGAGTCAAAATACGTCAGTCATTCTTTGTGTGTGTTTGCAGTTGTAACTATGGTTGTTGCTTGTTGAAAGAACTCTAGCAGAGTTAGTGGCCTTAAGAGGGGCCTTAAGAGGGGACTGCTGGTGAAAAGACACTCCCCTTCCGGGGGTGGCCCTGCTCGTCCCTTTGCGGAGTGCACAGTGTGCCTTTATAGAACCTGCACAGCTGTGGCTTATCCTCTGGTAGCCAGAACTGCTGTGACTACAAAGCTGAGGCATCGCCCTTTGTCCAGGGCTCCACCTCCACACTGGGCATGCCCCCGCATAATGCCACACACTTTATAAGCAACTCTTCTATATGCATGTTGCCAGTACCGTAGTATCATCTTTCATCCATTTATATTCTAACTGCGTCACCCAATTCAGGTTTGCAGGGGAGCTGGAGCCTATCCCGGCAAGACATGGTACAATCTGGATGGGATGCCAGTCAATCACAGGGCAGACGGACACAAACATAGATGCACACACTCACACCAGGGCTAATTTTCCCAGAAGTCAATTAAGACACAGGTATGTCTTTGGATGGTGGGAGGAAACCAGAGCACCTGGAGCACTCCACAGACAGCACTCCAGTCCTGAAATTGAATCCCAGAACCCCAGCATTGCAAGGCACCAATGGATGCACCATTGTGCCACCCTGTCTCATCTTTTTCCTTTAATTTAGTTCTAATTATTGTTTCCATAACTTTACAGAGGTCAGATTAACTAGTCTACAATTAGTTCAAGTAGGTTGCAAAGGAACAAGTAAGGGTTTATTCAATGCTGAAAAGAGAAGAAAAGAAACAAAGTTTCAGCTGTAGAGCCTTCTTTGGAAGCCTCTTTAGCCTACTTCTTCTGCGACCCACTATGGCTTCCACTAAATCTTTTTCTAGATCTATTCATCATTCCTTCTTCTCCTACACTCACCAAACCAAGCATTCCATCTCTTCACAGCGATCTGTTCCAAGTCCAGGCTTTCTAACCACTTCCTATTCCTATACAGATGTCGTTGTTATAATATAAAATATATCATATCAAAGGTGTCTAAAATTAAACACCTTTTCTTTGACTCTGACACCACCCAGAGTATCTCTCAGAGACTTCTTATATTTCTAACATATTTTTGAGGAAACTAGTGCTTTTTACCATTTTCTCTCGAACAATAGATTACTCTTTCTGACAAAAAAACACACCCGAAGAATGCTCCACAGCCAAAACATGGTGTTTCTTTTCTTATTTTTTTCAGCATGGAATAAAACTTTACATACATGTCATCAAAGTCATACAAGATGTCATCAAAGTCCTTGATTATTTGTAAATAGACACGGCAGGTGTTTAGAAGTCAAATTTTCACAAATCTATAATTAGTGGAATGTTTGGTATATAAAGGGCCTTGTGATTTAACCTGGTTGCCGAGTTTTAGAGAAGCAGACTGAGTGTATACCTGCTGAGAGGCACTGCAATAAAAACCTCACTGTACTTCTTAAGTTCTTGTGAGTTTTTAATGTGCTTAGACTCCTTATTCCAATTAACTTAGGTGGGATGGCTGCCATACTATTAAATACAGAACATTTTCCTGCTTTCTGAAGCACACTGTTTACTATTTCCTTAGTGAACACCTGAGTGATGTACTCATTTAGTACATCAGCCATTTCCCTTTCATTATCTAGATGTTGCCCTTTATTGTTCCAGATATATTTAACTTCACGCTTAATGGTTCATTTGCTTTTGTAGTACTGCAAGGACTATTTTAGCCTCCACTGCAACATTCCTTTCCATCTCCCTCTTGGCCTTTTTAGTTTCTTTTTTTATTTTAACTTGCAAGTTGTTGTATTGCTTTTCTTTAAGTGGGCCCTGTTGTTTTGAAAAAAGTTTATATTTTTTTGTCCTTATTTTTTCAGTTTTGTTTAATTTGGCCATTAGGGATATTGATTTGTATATTATGATTTTACTCCCACTTTGGAGTAAAATATGTGTAATCATAACTTATGATTACAGTTTCCCAGGGGTTCTCTCAATTCTTCTATCTTTTTGCCGCACTCGGTTTTGATTGAAAATATAAGATCTATATAAACATTTTATCTTGTTGGTGTTCTAATCAAACTGGATAAGAAAACAGTAACTAACCACGTGTACCATTTTTGTTTCTGCTGCTGACTATACTACAGTATTTGTTTTTCTCATTCTATGTGGTAAATGTTGATGTCTCCCATAAAGAACAGTTCTCGTATTGCACTTAAATTCTGAATTTTATTATACAGTGTTGAAATAAAATTAATGTCCACAATTTGAGGTCTATAAATCTCTTAACACTATATATTTTAGAATGTTTTTTAGAAGTCTGGCCCATATAGAATTTGATATGCCTGATTCCTTGGCTAATTTCCTAAATCTGAATACACTTTTTCATTATTGTGCTGCACATCCCCCTCTTTTATCTTTCCTCTCTTGAAACAGTGTCTATCCACTAATATAACATCCTCTTAAATTGTTTGTATTTACAGGTAGCTATGTTTCTTTGTATCTTTCCATCCATCCATTTTCTAAGCACTTCTTTCAATACAGGATAGCTGGAGTCTATCCTGGCCAAAACAAAAAAGCGCAAAACAGGGTACACCCTGGACAGGACACAAATATAGACACTCACACTAGGGCCAATTAATCTATCAATATGTTTTTGGACTGTGGGGGGTAACTGGAGAACCTGGAGAAAACCTATGTGCTAAATACCTCCTATCCTTGTGGTACGTTCGCACAATCTGTAATTGTATTGTAAATAGCAATTGTATAATTTATTGTATCGTAATCTTAACCTAATTCCTATATACTTCTGTCCTTCTACTCTTCTATCCCTCTTAACCAGCTTGCGGATAAAGCATTTCATTGCCGATAACACTGCTGTATGCTGTTCTGTTCGTGCATTGATAAATTAACCTTGATTGATTGATATGAGAACACAGGTGGAACTGAAAAACTCCACACAGATGTGCCCAGATCTGGAATTGAGCCCAGAGCCCCAGAGCTGCAAGCCAGCAGTGCTAACCATTGCACCATCTATAGTATTTATCAATAATATAACAATTATATAATTATAATTATAATATATCACCCTGTAATAGGGTAACTTCAAACTCATTACAAACAACAATTAGATTTTTTTTTCTAATATGTCTAACAATTAGACATAACATTGAATTACCATGTACAGTGTCTTCCCTTAGGATTTTCTTGGTTTATCCCCCATTCATCCTACTTTAAATCCCTCTGGATATTTCTGTGGATACTGTACATGTGCCCATTTTATTTATATCTGTATAGATGACTTTTTTCATGGAAAGGTTTCCAGTGGCCAAGAAAGCTCAAGCCTTCTTTTGTATATATTATGTGATGAATTAAAATTTTAAGTTTTTCTCCTTTCTCTGGTGCTGGTTGGATTCCTAAGAAGATCACCAATGTGACCCATTTCTTGTTTTATACCAATGTTGCTTGTGCCTAAATGACCAACCAGCTCAAGGTGCTAGCTAGGCTTTATTACAGCCTCAATTCCAAGTAGATATAATCCTTTTATCATATCACAGTCTGAGATATCGCATATCTCTGTTGGTGGTGTTCTGGAAGAAAGAGTCTCCAATAACCATCAATTCTTTTTTTTAATTAACCTGCTGTCAATAATTGCAGGATCAGTGATGGTGGTGTCCGGGGAGTTGTTGTCTTGAGTTTCTAGTCAGGAAAGTCAGAAGTCTCCTATTAATGGAAGATAATTATGAGGATTTGAGAGCTTCTCTTCCGTTCATTGTAAACTTCATTTATTTGGAGTTCACTTTAATTAGACCACTGATTACAGTGTTTCTTAATTGTCCAATGGTAAGCAATAGGGTTGAGTTGCTGAGGGGCACTATTTAGTGGTGTTCTCCCCACAATAAATATCTAAAGAGTTACAGCTCATTCAGCGTCTCATTCAGCTAATTTTGGCATTCCAAAAGCTATGACAGCTTGGCCTGATGTAATCTTTTTTTCATTTTTTCTTAGTTTTCTAAAATGGGAGTTTGATAGCTACTGTACCATTTTATGTTTGCAGTTTAATTTGTATCCCTTGATTTTCTTTTGTTGTTCTTTAATAAAAATAAATCATAAAATAAAAAATAGTGCTGCAGCTGGAATGTGTATCCTTTCTCCCAACCTTCCCTTCTGCTCACATCTTTAGGCGGGCTCCCTATAGAGTACAGAATTGAATTCTAAAAATCCTCTTGCTGCCTACAGGGCACTACATCAGTCTATGAAGTGTTTCTGACCAGATTTTAAAATCATGACGTTCATCACAGCGCATCATTTAGGTTTAACATCCAAAAATATATGTTTAAATGTAGATACAGCAGGGGAATATTATAGGAAAACAAAGTTTTTTTGGGCAATTGTATTTGGTGCAAGCTTCTTAAAGCTACCTGGCTGACCTAGTGCAGTAGAAGTAAAGGACTGTAGGTGCTTCTTAGAAACTAATCAGCTTGCAAGTGCATGTTCATTTGTACATACAGTACACATACTCCTAACAACATGCTAGCAACAACAGCATTCCTAACAACAACATTTAAGTAAGGGTTACTATTGAAAACATCATGGAAAAGAATCATCTTGGAAGCATGTATAAAGAAAAAATATATATATAATGTAGTTCAGGTGGGCAGCTGCATCAGCATGCGTAGGCTGCACAGGATCAAGTAATAGGTTTATTACATGCTGAAAATAGAAGAAAGAAAACACAACGTTTCAGCTGTTGAGGTAATATAGCGGGAGAACAAAAGCTGGGAGAGAGGAGGAGCAGGAGGCGGGAGCAGACAGAGTGGCCAATCAGGTAGAGTGAAGTCAAGATAGGTGAAGAGTGGTGTGAAATGAAACCTACAATGAATAGAGAGAATTTAGAAGAAAATAAGTCTGTCATTGAGGGAAGGGGAAAGGTGTGATTCCAGATGCAGGATAATTTCAGTTTCTGTAGTCTTTCTGATGTAATGTAGGAGTTAAGAAAATCATCTTTGAAAACACAGATGGAGAGATTTGTGTGACCATGGCCGTCTGAGGTGAAATGAGAAACAATAGGCTTGGAGAAATCTTTAATCTTCACAGCCCTAACTTGTGCTCTGAAGCGGTCTCCGAGTCTCCTTCTGGTTTCCCCAATGTAGATGGCTGGGCATTTACTGCAAGAGATGAAGTAAATAAGGTTGCTGGAGTTACAAGATGTCATCTGAGTGATCCAGAATTATCCTGGGGGGCCTTGAATGAGTGTGGTGTTAGATATGTACTTCCAGGTGATACAGCTAGCTCTGTTGCAAGAGAAAGTGCCTGGTGTGGATTGGTTGCTGAGGGCAGTCAAGGTATATATAATATGGTTTGTGTGTGACTCAAAGCTCCTAGGAAGTCTCAAGAGCAAGAATGTTTACACATGAGAGAAAGCCCATCAAGCTTGTTTGATTATTAGTTTGTTTTCAAGCTCTCATAATGCTTTATGTAAAGAAGTGCTTCCTATTCCTAGTTTTTTAAATATACTGTACTTCACAACAGTCACTGGGGTCATAGTTCACTGTTGATTCCATTGGGTTGACTTTGTCCATGCCTTTCAGGGGGGTTGAATGATGTCTCTACACAGTCTTCTGTGTTCTTATTAGACAGAGAAATATTTAGAGAAAATTACATCTATACAAATTATTTTATTACTATTATTATTTATCGTATTTTAACTCACATATTATGTATCCAAAGAGAAAGATAGCTGATCCCTTAGGCTTTCTGACTGCAGGAAAACTTTACTGTTTTGAGTGTTTACTTATATTTCAAGCCTGCATGTAGTATTGCCATTGATGTTGCTACAAAACCCTAATTAAATCTGAAGAGAGAAAACTTGCTTTGCAACAAATCTTAATCTGAATAATTTTCAACCCAAACCACCATATATACTGTACATATTAAATATTCGGAGGCTTTTTTAACTTAAGGAAGGAAAGAAATATTCCAGGAATGAAACCCAAAATTATTTAAATTAAACATTAAACACACGTATCAGTGCTAAAACCTGCAGTGCTTAGAACATATTGGAAGACATATTATCATAAGTTTACATTCAACACTGAATCAATTTTCTTTCTATACAGGGAGAGCATATCTGTTGTTTCCTGCTCATAGCATTGTTTTTTTTTTATTTTATCTAGGACAAATTTTGAGTGGAGCCACTGCTAATCGTTTGACCTTTAGAAAACACACCACCTTAACATTTAGAAGGAGTTTATCTCAAACCAGTTGGCGAAGGAACAGACACCTGACGTCTACGAAGTCCAATATAAAACCTCACAGTGAGAGTGCTGACAGACATCAGAGAGAGAGGATCGGTCTGAGAGTGAAGTCAGTGACACCTGCTAACAGTTTTTTTTCACACAGGTTCATTTCCTCTCTTCTCTGTTTGCTTCATTTTATTGATTCTGCCCAATCTACTAGAAAAGGCTACTTTAGAATGAATTTCAACCACATTTTTTACATGTAAGACATGTTTTTGAACGGTATTCAGAATCAAACATTTAGTGGCAGTTTGAAAGCTGCTATTTAGGAAGAAGAGATAATGGTACAGAAAGGTGAAAAATCCAAATATCCAGCTTTCTGCTGGCCTTCCTATTACATGGCATCTCCTGACACACAGTCGTGTACTTTTAATAGGTGTGTCTAAATCCCCTAAAGCAGACCATAATGGCTACAGCAAAGCAATACATCTAGCATCTGAATTGAATCTTTTGATAAGTGTAGACTGTGATTTTACAAATGGAATACCTGTTCTCTGGTATTGCACTCTGGCTGGTCTCCAAACTGGTTACAACAAGAGTCCTTGGTATTTCTGTGCCAATATATATTCTTGAATTGTATAGTCTGTCAATGGGTCTTGTTTGTTTTAGTTTTGGATGATTTCATATTAAAACTATAATCACTTGTTGGTGAACCAGGGCCACTTAACTTGATTCAGTTATGTCATCTAGATGGATCAAATAAAGAGAATAAAGTGCTTTGTTTAATACTTTGCTTACAAATCTACACGTAAACAGAGAAAGACATTTCTTTTGGGGACTAGCCTGATTTCAGATGGAAAATCTTCCATCAAATCTAATGGATATGATGAACAAACATATTTTTGATTACCTTGGAACAAAACTAATACATTCAATAGAGACTAGAAATATGAAAAACACCTGTTGTTTTTTTTTTCCTGGATCCAAACAGCACTGGTAAATCGCCAGTGATTGGTCTCCTATGGTGCTGATATCTGCCACATGTAAGACTAAAACCTTTCTTCCCCTTCATATGAATGAGCAGCAGTCTTGGTCTGTGGCACGCAAGCTCATATTTGGCCCATGATTTGTATTAAGGAATTATGGGAAATTAGTTCTACTTGTATGAGGTTTCACAGACAGCTATAGAATAACCCACCCCTGCAAAAGAAGTAACCAAATGAGCCTGACAGAAAAGACTCCTCTCATCTATAAACCTTCTTATGTTCTTAAAGTAGGATCGTACACAGTGATTGGCCATTTCACAGTAGAAATGTGATGCCCTGTTACTTGCTTTTTTAATGGAGTTAACTTGGTGAGCAATACAAAGCTTTACTTGTCAGTTAACTGCAACCGACTTTATATCATTCATCATCTTTACGGATAAATATTCTGCTGGCAACTTCTATAATAATTAATGAAAGGCTTTTAATTGAAATTGCTGATGTGAAGAATTCTCCTATGGGGCCTAATGACCTGCAAATGCTTGCCATCCTCTGAAATTGAGAATAACATTTGTAACACTGTGATGCAGTGCTGCCCTGGACTAATTAGAGTTTACGGGACTGCACCTGTTGTGTGACGGAGGTCAATGCAATTCCTTGTTCCACTAAAGATTCTGCTTCTTCTGATTGTTTTATTCATTAGCAGGTGTACCACATCCTCGATAATAAAACCCTTGCTGTATTTATGTTCCCAAGCAAAATAATTACAAATGAATTTTAAAAAGGGTAAGCATTCATTTTAAAAATTACAGTTTGGTTTAGTATTACATCTTAACAGAAAGGACACTTATCAAAGGCAGACATAAATTATCTCATTTTATATTTACATAAAAATTGTGTTTGTGTTCCCTGTCATCAATATGTAGCTGCTGAGTTTTTGAAGGATTGTTTTATGCATTACTTTTCCTAAATTTGAATAAGCAGGGTTAATGTTTTAGTTGTGTAATTGTGTATTTTAGTAAAAAATAGCATGTCTTTAGATATTCTTATACTAATTGTTATGTTATTGTAGCTAACTTGAAAGCCTTAAAATACATTATTACAAATATTGATATCACTCATGAGGTAATGAATAATGTGATACTAATGGAATACACTTTGTTTTAATGGACTTAAATATATAATTATGGACAAACGTAACTATATTTTTATTTTTTCCTCTTCCATTTTACTAATATTTAGAAGGTGCTGATTGCAGATATATTAAAGTTCAATCTGTTTCTAGAGCAAAGAGTTTAAGATTACTACAATTTGCACTGCTGGTAAACCTGTGTCTGCATTTGGGAAAAGCCTCACAGCGCTGTTCAAACAGTTTCTCTTTTGGGGATGTTTCCTAATTCTGTAATAAATCTTGAATCCAAGAGTTTTTGTAACTCTTACTGGATTAATTTCACACTTAATTGCTGTTTTGGATGTCACTTCAGCGTTACTAAACTACGTTTATTGAAAACCCGCATCAGAAAGGGAGAGCTCACATCAGCAACCTCACCTTCCCTTCTTGATTTTATGTGATCATTTTATGTGGCCTGTTGCCAAAAAGTAGATCAGAAACTATCCAGTGCTGCTGATTTCAGGATTAATTTTCACCAAAGTTTCTGCACAACTGGACATCTGGGCAGAAAGACTCATTTCCAGTATGTAGTGCGTTAAAACCAGTGTAATAAAGTGTATTCTAATTAAAATGAATAATGTTATACCCAGGGCTGTCTCAAAGAGGAGGCGAAGGGGGATCCACCCAGGTCCCCGTACTCTGACGGGCCCCGTGCTGGCCAGCCCATACCCCCCTTCCCCACAATCCTCAATTCCACTTCACATACATATAAAAATATAAATACATACGATGACAAGGATGCTAGCAATGAGACATCTGAAGGTACCGATAGCATAAGCACCAATGACGATTAGTAGTTCTGTTTGGTTCTGTATGTCTGTTTGAGCAGGCCAGTCAGGTAGCTACAGTATTTCATCACCTCAACACTGCTCCCTGCTGCCAGCACTACACACAAGAACCGGCCCCAGCCCACTCCTTGTGATGGCCCTGGTTATACCACTGTATTTTGAAGAAAAGAGTTGCAGCTAATCCAACACTTTTGTATTGGCAAGGCATTTTTAATCATTAATTAAGGGCAAGGTATGTGAGTAGATATTTTTGGATAAATAAAGACTATTTTTTTGTATTCAGAATATTTAAATATAATTTTTTTTCCAGTGCTGCTATCACACTGTTCTTGGGTCCCGACTTTTGGCCTGAGGTGTCTTCTATTTGCAGGTTGTTTGTTATTCCAGTGTACACATGGATGTTTTCCTGGTGCTCTGATTTCTGATTTCCTCCTGCATTTCAAAGATATGCCATGTAATTTAATAAATGTCTCTAAATTCTCCTTGGATGTAACTAAATGTAACTAAAATTTAAGATGTACTGTAGTCCCAGAAGTGATGAATTTGTTTCATAGTGAGGAGAGATTGAGCACCATCATCCTGAAGGAAGGACAGTTCTCTGACAAAGCTAATTAAGCACATGTTGCACTCACTGGAGCTGAATAAACAAATACAAATGCAATTATTCACTGACATTTTCTTTTCAGAATCGACTCAGTTCACACAGCCTAATTGCTCCTGGGTTTTCCAATATCATTTGTGCTATCATTGGTTGTGTGCTTGGGAGAAGAAAAAGTTATCTATTAATCAAATAAGGTTAGGGCTCCTTACATGTTTCTAAACCACTACCCAGGTTTTGAATCCTGCTATCCAGACCTATGTAGAGAAAATGCTATATTTTTAAAGAAAGCAAAACTTAAACTCTCCTAGTCTGTGTCAAACACTTCAAAATGCTTGAAAGATGTGACATGGAAAACAGTATTCTAAATCTTGATTGACATCAAACTTTCACTTGATTTTCAGAATAAATTGAAACAGGAATAACTTTTACCTTAACAAGTGAAGCCTTGTCAATCTTAATCTGCCTGCTCTGCTTAAAAAAGTATACAGTATGTCACACACATTAAAATTAAATAATTTTAAATCAGTTTATGTTATGCAAATGGAAATGTACTTCTTTCAGGTTTCTTATACTGTATATTCTGGTATGAAATCCCTGAATGAAATTGATTTAAAGAAATCAGACAAATTTAATACAAGTATAAATGAGCAATGCATGAGTAACTTTAAGTTGAAGGAAGAAGAGATTTAATTTAAAAAATGAATGACTTTTACATGATTCTATTGTACCTTGAAATATTCTTAGTATTCCTTTGGAGGCTATATTTTTTAGGTTTAAATCTTAGCTCTGAAAATGTGGATTCATAACAAAAATAAAGAACATTTAAAATCAATACAAATGTGATTTATAAGTTTCATGATGACGTAGGGACAGCACATATGAGCAGTGGTTAACATTGCAGCCTTGCACTGCTGGGACCCTGGTCCAATTTCAGACCTGGGGTGCTATCTGTATAGACTTTGTATGTTCCCTCTGTGTTTGCATGGGTTTCCTCTCAAAGTCCAAAGACATCCAGGTAGGTTAGTTGGCTTCTGGGAAAATTGCCCCATGATGTGAACGCGCCCTGCACTGGACTGGCATACTGTCCAGTACATATCTGCTTTGCACCTGTGGCTTCCTCAGATTGACTCTAGCTCTAGTGTGGTGGTTAGCACTTGCTTCACAACCCCAATGTCATGGGTTTCATTCATCCCCCAGGTGTGTGTTTGGAGTTTGTATGTTCTCCTAGTGTTAGCATGGATTATCTCTGGGTCCTCCAGTATTCTCCAATTTCTTGGAGAATTTCTCCAAGGTCTTGCAGGTTTGATTGAATTGTGTCTTTCTCATTGGTCTTTTGAAAGACCAGCACCAATGGGGCACTGTCACGTGCTTTCAGTCCTTTATTACAACCTGTTCTTTGGTATAGAGTCTGGCTTGCTGAGACAGGGCTGGGCTGAGACAGGGCTGGATTGACCCTTACGAGGAGAAGCAGCATTCTTATAAAGGATGAATATATTAATGTGATAATCAAACTAGCACAGGCCCTTTAAATAACACAACAGGTTAAATTCAATATGCAGAGCAATATGTGACATCTTTCATTGCTGATGGTAGCTGAGAGCACATTCTAATTCTAGCTGACAGCCTGCGGAACTGCCTTTCTGTTTTCGTCTGTGAGTTTTTTTTTCTTGGTCTTCTCCCATATTTACAAAAAATAAAAACCATATAATTCATACATACATCATATTAAAAGTCTTTTTATTAAATTAACCATTATAATTAGCCAGGCATGTATTTTGTTTGTTTATGAGGGGTTTGTTTATTGCCTTGGGGAGGGGCAGATTATTTTTTATCCCCTGGGTAAGTGAATCCCCTGGGTTAGTTCATCCCCAGTGCTTGATGGGTGACATACTGTAGAACATCTGGTTTTATGCATCTGAAATATTACTTCTATAAAATTCCTTGGCAAAATGATCTGCATTTCTGAGGAAGACTCACTGAAATAAAAAAATAACTTGCAAGCATCGATTGCCTTAATCCAGAATGACCCTGCTACACCTAAGGGACAGTTTTCTCAGTTTATGTGTGTTTATTTTTTATGCATTTCTGTGTCTATTGTTATATACTTCAATTACCCCAGTGGGAAGGTACAGAGCTGAGAAGCAGTGTCTTTAAGTACTGTTTGAACAATATAAGCACGAAAGGATTTCTGACACTTTGTCCATGTTGTTCTTGTATTCAGAAGGTGAATTCTGGTATAATGTTGGTTTCCAGAGTGCATTCTCATAAATTCCCTTCAGATTAGTTTTACTTTAGATCTTTTTTTTTTCTAAAGCAAACAACAAAGCAAAAGATTAAGTGCAAAGCTCTATCGGAGATAACATCTCAGCAGGTGAGATTCTGCACTAATATTGGCTTTAAACATAGATTATACTTAACCATTGAGCTAATGTTGAAAAAGAGGTTTTGTTTCCAACAGAAAAAAACAAGATTTGATGGCTTAAATGTCAAAATCATTACAGCCCATGACGAAAACTAGTCAAATTATAATAAATACATTAAACAATAATAAACTTTGATTTGTTTAACATACTGTATCATTTTTCATGCCTCTTAAAGCAGTGTTAATGAGACACCTCTCAGAAAAGTGGAAACACTCACTTCTGCTGACCCCGATTGCTTTAGTCTGAAATTGAATGTCAAAAATAAAGAATTCTTTCTCTGTGCTGATGCTAAATCCTTATTTTCCTATTACGGTGAAATTTGGGTGATGTTTGAGGTTCCGCACATTTGTTTATTGCAACAAAAAGTGTAATTAATTTCCAATCTGCTAAGATTTGTGTCCTCTTGAACTCCTGTACCTTAAAACAAATACTGTAAGTTCATTTCACTTACATGAACACAATTCTTAGAATCTGAGGATTTCTATAATCCGTGTGTAAGTAATTGTTGACAACATACTGTACCACGGCTATTATTTGTATCAACCATCCATGTGTAACTGTCTTAAATAGATCAGTAATATTTATGCTATCATGTCATAATTGAACATATGTTGAAATTACGAAACCTGAGGTGCAGTTCATTGATTTGAAGCATACATATTGGCAATTACTTTGGAAGTATCATAAATATTGTAAAGGAACAAGTAATACAATTGGTTTATTCCATGCTGAAAAGAGAAGAGAGAAAACACAATGTTTTGGCTGTGAAGCCTTCTTCAGGTGTGAGCCTGTAAATATTGTAATATCAGTTATTTTAATTCTTGTAGGTTTATTAATGTGTTTGCTCAGAGCATTTTATAGGTAAGGGTTCTTAAGATTTGTTTAAGACACAGCATTCCAATAGTTATACTGTATTTGTATTTCTCAAAATGCCCACAGAATTGCAGGAATAAGAAACTCCAATCTGTTAAATAATTTTGGCTTTTATGTGTCAGTATAGAGCATTTTAAAGATTTTTGTATTTTAATTTTCAGATATGAAAAGTAAGAACAATGAACAAAAAAAAAACAATTTAAATTTTACTGAAATGCTTTTGATAATTTTTATTAAATAGATAAATAGTGGTCAAAACAGTGAGAGAGGAATCGCATTAGAAAAACACCCAATTAGGTATTTTCTCTGAATTCTTCTGCCCAGTGTCTTGGCTGAAGGCTAGCTGTATATGAATAACTTTCACAAGTTTCTGCAGCATTCCTTTTTCAAGAAAAATGGGTTTATGACTGTATTATTCATTACAAAAAAGAAATGTCAGTGTAATATATTATACCTCTGGGGTTGTGTCATTTTCACAGAAATGGCAGAGCTGTCAGCAGTTTGAAAAGGGCCTCAGACAGGATTCCTGCTAAAATTAGTTACACGTTTAAGAAAACGGGAGGTTTTATGTACAGTAGTTCAAAGGCAATGAGTGAAATTAGATTGCCATTTTTCCAAAAAATGTATACCAATTATTGAAAAATTCAAACAACCACCCTCTTATTGCCTCATGAAAGTCAAAATAGATTTTGTGGATCTGTTTTCAAAGCAGCCTATTCCAGAAGTTTTCTTCTTTGCCTTTTTCATATGTGAAATTTAAAAATATCAACGATAAACAAAGTAAATTACTTAGTCTAAATTGACAGAATTGAAATTGAAAATGGCTCTTAACTGCAATTTAACTAGAATAATGAGTCAATATTTTTCCCATATTTAAAGCCACTGAGTTGTTAACGCACATTTTGTGAATAATATGTACAAATACATGTGTGACTGAAGTATGTTGAGAAGTGCTGGAAAAGAGCAACTATGTCTAATGAAAATATTAACATTATTAGGTTCTACTTGTGTTTTATGTGGAATAGATACAGTATAACCATCTTTCTTTTATATTTTGGAAATTTCATTCTTTTGTTTCAGTAACTCGTGTAGCTATAGTTCTTATTTTTTCACAATAATATACTGTCTAACTACTATGATGGTAATTACAGTATATTTCAAAGCACAGAGGAAGAAAAAATATTATATAGGTTATTCCAAACAGAACAAAACCAAACAGCCTAGGACTGTATACAGTAGCAATGTTAAGTGCTAAATACCTACTGTATATGAGTATAATTAAAGTACAGATCTGAAGGGTTTAGTCCAATATGGATCAATATGTGATCAATGCCCCCCTTTCAAGACTTTTCTTAAAGATTTACCATATGAAATATACTATTATATTTCCAATTGAGTACATTCCAAAGATATTTGAACATATTTCGGAAAATGAAAGACCAAAGAAATGAGAAATGAGACTGAGAAGGAAAGAAAAGTAACACAAAGAAAGCTATAAATAATTCACACGGCAACAGTGAGGGCAAGGTTGCTTTGGTTTTTAATTCTTCAAATATACCTGCAAGCAAGCACAGATTGAATCTGGGCTCATTCTTTTTTCTTCTGGTAAATGGTTCACTTCATTTTTCATATGTCATTTTCTGTCTTTTTTGTGCCTAGGAACAGTCTAAATAATACTCATAGCCCAAAGTAATATTGTTCACTAAAAAAATTCTCAGCAGCCTAAACCTGTAAGCTGTTATTTAGCATTCTTCTGCTGTTGTTTTCGGATCCATTCTACATCTATTTTTGCTGTAAGTTAGGAGACCTAGGTTTTCAATATATGGGCTAATAAATGTACACGTTCAACATTATTTAACCATGTTAGTCTTTTATACCAGTAGTAGTGTCTGTTATTAATGATGTTTTATTTTTACTATGTGAAAGTAAATATATTTTACTTTTTACTAGGTAGGTCTTAAAAAACATCTATGTTCTAAATAAAATACAAGAAATTAACACATCACAAAACAGGAAATGTATTTGTGTATATTTGTCAGTGCTTAATTTATCAGTGCTTTTTATGAGTAGCATGTATGGAAATTGTTATTATTGTCACCTACAGATACAAGACACATATAAGACACAAATTATCTATACTGCATTTATGTTTTAGTAAGAACAATGTAAGCATGATATTATAATGTTACCAAATACACCTGAAGCCGTTGCATTATTTCAAACAAATCCTTGTTTGTGCTTTGCATCTAAGGATATTCTGCCTTATACAGTACATCTGTAATGAGAGCAACAATCATAAAATTCACATGTATTTCTGCTCCCTTCTTAAGGTCTCTACACCTAATTAAAATTCATTTTGTAAAAATGTTATTCTACCTTGCAATGTGGGCCCCAGTATGTGGGATTTTTTTCAATACATACTGTGTATGTAATTTATTGATCTGGGTATGATATGAATAGTAAGAGAGCACAGCATACATAAAAAAAATAAAATGAAAGGATTTGTTGGTCTTTTATCAAGAGTTTCAGGAAGTTCTCTGAAAACCAATCTAAAAATATTCAAAATTAAAATCTTATGATAGAATCAAATCAGATTGATAGACATTTAAAGAGAACCTGATCTAGTGTTAAGCCCCAGACACCACTCAGAGAAAGTTGAATTTGGCTAGTATGACAGATGGGAAAAAATACAAAATATATCCACTTTCGCAGCTTTGATTTTGTTAAAGTTCCAAGAGACTGATTACTTCTCAAGAGATTCCCTTTGCATTAATCTACTTTGCCGTGACTGTGTGTATTTGTTTGAATGATTCTGAATGAAGATATTTTGTATATGTGATATCAAGAATCATGCAGAGCTTGATAATGGCACAATCAAGAAAATGTGGCAGTAATGCAATGCACTATGAGAGAATGTCATAGGTATGAAGAAAGAGTTACAAAATTAAGAAACACAAAAACAGGTGGTGCTCTGTAGTAGAGATTTGTATTGTTTTTTTTTAATCCTGGAACAACATAATATATTAGGGTCTTTCTTCAGCTCAGGAAATGTTAGTTCATTTTTTGGTTATTTCTGTGTCTAAATTTATTATACTTAATGTATTGCTTCATATAACTGTGCAACTTGTGCATAATAAGACACACACACAGCCACAGTCTTGAACTCAAAGCTGAGACTCCAGGGCCAAAAGGCAATGACCAATGTCCTCAAGCCTAAACTGTAGCTCTCTGAACAGGAGGTATGGAGAGCTTTCTGAAAGGTGAAGCCACGCAAGGCTGCCAGCCCTGATAGCATCCCCTCCTGTGTTTTAAAGGAATGCAGAGCACAGCTGGCCTCTGTCACTATCCCCTTTCTACTGTCCCACTGTGTTTCTAAGGTGTCATGTCAGAATAACTACCGCCTCAGTTGTCATGAAGTGCTTGGAGAAACTGGTGATGGGACACATCAACTGTACTGTCCCAGACTCCCTGGGGCCCCTGCAGTTTGCTAATAGGAATAATAGGTCAGTGGACAATGCTGTCTCACTGGCCCTTCACACCACTCTTGACACCTGGACAAGAGGAACACCTATGCCAGGATGTTATTTATTGACTTCAGCTCAGCCTTCAACACAATTGTGCCAGGGAGGCTGGTGGTCAAACTCAGGGCCTCAGCAACTCTTTCTGCAACTTGGTCCTGGACTTCCTGACAGGCAGACCCCAAGTGGTGAGGATTGGAAACAAAACCTCATCCCCTCTGATCCTCAACACAGGGGCCCCCCAGGGCTGCTGCCTGAGCCCACAGCTGTAACGAACAGTTCTTTCCGGAACCTATGCGGACGACACAATCCGAAGAAGTGAGGAAACACTGGGGAAAAAGTCATGCAGGAATACTGGGATGAAAACAGGGGGGCGTGTCCATGCAGTGCTGGTGATCCGGGGAGGTGTGGCCTAGGCAAACAATCCTAGAAAAAGTCCAAAGAAGAATCCAAACGAAAGCAAAAGTCCATGGCCAGGTGATCCATCCAAAACAAGAGATTAAAAACAGGTGCCGGGTCAGAACCGGCGGGGGGAACAGGAACAGGAGGAGAGAGTTAAAAGCATAACAGAGACAGACAAATCCAAGTCCCAGGCTCGCATGATGCGGAAATCAGCCTTGATTGGCGACTGCGTCTGGCTTTTAAAGGGGGACAGGAAGGAGGCTGGACCAAGGGACAGGTGCGGGGAATAAGGCAAACGAGGAAGAGCTGGAGTGCCCTTAAGAGGAGGAGTAACGATCATGACAACGGCTGAATTCTCTATGGTTGTGTGGCTAGATTTTACAGGAACCGCATCATCAAGTTTGCTGATAACAGCACAGTAATCAGTCTTATCAGCAACAATGATGAAACCACCTACAGTAGCAGAGCTGGTGGAATGGTGCCACAACAACAACGTAACATCGGCAAATGAAAAGAGATTATTGTGGACTGAAGGAGGTACAGAGGACATCACACACCAATCAACATTCATGGGGTTCCAGTCGAAACTGCCAGCACCTTCAAATTCCTCGGCCTCCAGATCACTGAGGGGCTGAGCTGATTAGAGAACATTGCTGCCATCCTCACTAAAGCCCACCAGTGCCTTCACTTCCTGAGACAATTAAGGAAGTGGGGGATGAGTAAGACAACACTCACCAATTTTTACCGTAATACCATTGAGAGTGTCCTGACAGGTGGTATTATGGTGTGGTATGGTGGAGCCATAGTACAAGACAGAAAAGCCATACAGAGTGTTGTGAGGTCCACGCAGAAAATCATAGGGACCGAGCCACCATTCATTGACCGGATATATCTCGACAGCTGCCACAACCGGAATCAAGCTATACTTCGGGATCCAATTCACCCTGGCCACAATCTGTTTTCACCTCTGGGTTCTGGTAGGAGGTATCGCAGTATCAGAACACTGACAAATAGAGTCCGCATCATAAACAGCACAAATTAGCACCTGCACTTTAAGGTACTGCACTGTTTACACTATGTCCTGTCTTAGCTGTATTTAAATGTCTATTGTCTAAATTTATTGTCCATGTTTGTCTGTCATTTGCCTTTTTTTCAACTGTCACTGGGTACAGTTGAATGAGTAAATGAGTAATCTTGAATTTTGAATCTAGCTTCAGAACATTGATGATTTCTTTGCTAATAATATAAGAATACCATCCTGCTTGATGAAACTTTAGTAACCTGCTTCAGCTAGATACATAAGAATAAAAGAGATGAGCAGAGGCAGTTTTACCCATTTCACATGGGTGTATATAAGTATCTGTAACAGAGTCCTTTGTCATCACCAGTGTAAGAGCCATGACAAACTTCTCTGAATAAACCCCTCTGGGATTATTTCCTCTCCCAAGGAAATCTTTCAACAACCATACTGAAATTCATTTGCAGGGATTGTTTTCCTGAGGCTCCACTTCAAATAATTGGACTACTATTTCTCTTATCTACGAAAGACTTAATGTACTTCAGGATTCCTAAGCAACCGAAACAAGCAGACTTGCACTCAAAGCATCCCTTGCATAAGCCTCTATTACAATAAGAGGGTTAATGCCACTGTAACTGGGAAGGCAGGGTGGAACTTTAGGAACAGGGTTGAACCACACACAGGTGAACACAGGTGCAGCTTCCCCTCCATGGTCAGCCACAGATTCTATAAGCACAGAAACCCAAAATTTTGGCTTTGTAAATGTAACCAACCCTCTTTCTCCTCTTTCTCATTCTTAATAAACACAAAACCTACATGTTAAGTCATTGTTTAGCCTTATAACCAAACAGGCAGATCTCGTTCGATCAGGGATGCTTCTCAATTACCAACCTTGGAGCCTGTGATACAACAGCAGTTGAGTATATGATTACATTCCCAGTCTACACAATATGTGATGGGATTCCTTTTGCCCAAACTAGTGGCTGTGGAAATAACTCCCATGTACGTGCTCCACCTAATTCCTGCTAGGGCAAGACTGTACCTCTTAACATGTGGAGTAATTCTTGGAGAAAGCTAAGGATAATGTTCACTTCTGAGCATACCTGCTCCTGGGAAAGTGCTCTCCAGATGGTAGTTAGACATACAGTAACTACCTTTTAATTTGGTGGACCAACAGCTCCCTGATTTAACCATTCTTGTCTAAAATAACTGAGATGCTGATTAACATTAACCATAAACTGCAACTCCTGGCTGGGACCTGTAATAAAGAAACAGTTCTTTAACTGACCACTATAACCAGGAGCCTCCTTCAGCCTATCAAACTTCTGTTTTGCACTCACATGCGTGCACAAATAACTTTCCAGAGTGTATGTATGTATGATAAAAGGGCATCAACACAAAAATTATCTAAAGAATATTTTAGTTTTTCATTCTAAACAAATATCAGGATATTTTTCCTAAATTTCAGAAACTATTACAGTGACATGCTAATCATCCTTTCAATCATGCTGCAAGACCCCCCCTCTAGGTATGGGCCCCTGAAATTAACCCAAGGTTCATTTGCAGCTGAATAAACACCATTAATGTTTATTGTGCTTGTGATATCGCATTTATGGTGTTAGTGCATAACCCACGTTTTCTGCTTTTGTAAAATAAACTGTTAAAATTAGAGGTTCTGTGCACTACATATCTCTTTGTTGATGCTCCTGTGGTTTTGTTGTCTTTCAAACCAACAATGTTTAAAAACAGCTATTCATGATTTTTTTCCCTGAATTTAATTTAGATATGGTAATATTTATCACCTAATTGCATTTTTAGAAATTCAGCTTTTGTTCTTTTTTACAATCATCAGCTCATATTGTGACATTTACTGTTCAGCAGTTACTTACAGTATGTGAAATAATTGCATATAACCATATAAAGCAGAATACCAGAATCTCAAAATAGGTTATAATGAATGTAGACGTTGTGTATGAGTATTAGATTCAACCTTTCATTTGATTAAAGAAAAACACTAAGGAAACACTTTGTATACTATATATAATTTTAAATAATCCTGTTAATGCTCCTTTGTAAGGCTAAAACATGAGCTCTTGTGGTTACATTAAAATATTGCAGACATTACTATTGACACAAATGCACAGTAATACTGGTATTCCTATGCAAAATATCCACTCACTCAATATCCAATATCCACCCACCCCAGTAATTTATTTTTTAACACACTGTGATATATAAAATGTCCAAAAAAATAAGCGAATTAATTTTTGAAGTATTCACTGCAACATTAAAGAAAATATTATTCTCATATCACTTTTTTATAAACCCATGCAACCATATATATATTCAATTGAAAACCCTGTATATTCAAAGAGCTGTGTAAAAACTATAATATAACATTCATTATATTATGACATACTGTAGCAATGTCACAGTGTGATGTCACACCTCGAAAAAGACAACATTGAATCTCGGGAATGCAACCAAGTGGGTTTCATTGTTTGTTTACAAATAACCCTCCCCATGCACTTATCCAACAGGGTGGTTATTGCCACCAGTCAAAAGTCACTTAATAAGTCACTTAAAACTCAAAATAGATTTATTACATTACCATTATTAAATACAATAACAGGGCGGAGCGGTGGCTCTGTGGCTAAGGATCTGCGCCTGTGACTGGAAGGTTGCTGGTTCAAATCCCGCGGCCGGCAGAGGAATCCTACTCCGTTGGGCCCCTGAGCAAGGCCCTTAACCCTAACTGCTCCAGGGGCGCCGTACAATGGCAGACCCTGCGCTCTGACCCCAAGCTTCTCTCCCTGTCTCTGTCTCTGTGTCTGTGTCTCCATGGAGAAAAGCTGGGGTATGCGAAAAGACGCATTCCTAATGCAAGAAATTGTATAGGGCTAATAAAGAAATATTATTACAAAAGGTGCTTTGACCTTAGGTACAATTACAGTACAATAGTTGAATCTTTCCACATATGTGGTACAGTACAATACAAGAATCAAGTAGTGCCTAAAATAACTGATTGTTGATTAGCACACACCTTTAAACCATCTTGACCAGGTTCCTTGTGTGGCTTAATCTGGGAGAGACACATATACCTGCAAAGGAAAAGCAAACAGCACAATTCCCATTTTGTGTTTTCCCACCTCCACCCATCATTACTTTAAGCCCTTGCATGCTTGCTTAGGATTGCTGACACAGAACCTATTCTCAACTCTGTGTTTAAAATCCTTTTCAGTCTTCCTCATTTTGACTTAAACTTGTCTTTCTCCATAACAACAGCAGTTTCCAGCTTTAAAAATGGACTTTTCACTCATTCAAACACATTTTAAAGCCTTAGACACCCAAGGTTTGTTATTGGCAAATATTTTGACAGTTGTAGAAGTAGAAGCTTTCACAGAACTGGATGTATGCTGTTATACAGTCTGTCAACTTATGCAGATTTCTGTCAAAATCACCTGCCAGAAGTGTTATCAAAACAGTCCATAAGATCCTACTAACTCTTCTCTGTTCATATCTGCACAGTAAAGTACAGGCTTCTCTCATTTTATGCACTGCCTGGATTTAGGGAGTAGATGAACGACATTATGGTCTGATTTCTCAATCAATGATCTGCACGCTGCCTTGTATGAGTCTTCAATATTTCCATAACACTGATATAACATACACATCATACGAATAGGGCAGGTCACATATTGCTGCTGGATAGAATGATACACCAAACAAGAAAGAGTATTAAAATCCCCATGGACAAAACCATTGTCAGCTGATCATGAAAGGGCATCATTTAAGATGGTGGTAGGGGCTCCAGCTCCCCCATGACCCTTTACTGGATAAAAATGGTTAAACTACGAATGGATTGGCAGATGTATAATTGTAAAAAATTCCAATTCAAAAACAAAACAAAAACTTATATTCTATTCAACGTAGTCTAGTTTAGTTAACAAATAAAAATATTTTAAAATATCACTGAAGTATGTAAATGTGTTACAGTAGCATTTTGAATGTAGTTTTACAGATTTATTATTAACTATTAACAGTTGATCAACTTAGTTTCTGGTGCCTGCAACAAAACATATAATCCTGGTAACTTTCCATGTTAATATATTTGCTTTTCATAAAATAAATACTACAACAATGGTGTTTTAATGCAGGACGTTGCTCACTCTAAATATGTATCTCTAAAGACAGGTTAAGACTTTAAATGTTCTTTAAATTGCCTATCAAAAAAGGATATACAGTAGTGAGAAACTGATTACTTCTTTAGTTTGAAAAAATATTGGCACAACTTCAAAGTATTATCACAAGCCAGTTAAAGCCTTTTTTTAACAAAATGCATTTTTTTTAATGTCAAATGGCTAAAATGGCAACTTTTGTGGTTATAGTATGATATTGGAGACAAATTTAAATTTACTGCTTACAAAAACAGTGTAATCAAATGCAAAATCTTAAAGACAGAGAAAGAAAATTGCAAACATCATTATCCTGTCATGTAGTAATTCAGTGCTTTAACTGTCCAGACATTAGAGAGACTTAATTTTACTCTTCACACAAAAACAAGCTTTTTTTCATTTCTCACTCTGCAGGAGGTTCCATGTTCTCAAAAGAGGGGAGGAGACGATTCATAGGATTTGCAATCATATTTTAGGTTTGGTTTCATAACATCACTAATCTTAAATGTTGTTTTTTATTGTATTTTTAATGCCACTTCACTATTTTAAATAATTATTACTTCATGGTAATATAATTACTATTTAGTCAAGTGACATTGATTAATCTTTAAATTCCCTTACTCTGAACATTCTGGATTACTCTCCCCATTAACAGTATTCATATTTGCCAAACCTCCACTACTGAGGTTTCTTCATGTTATATATTGTTAATATTATTTTAATATTTAACTTACTAAAATATATAAAAATAATCAGTGTCAATATAGTATACATACGTATTATTTATTATATTTTATATATTTTATTAATAGAAAAGGAGTCTTGATTTTGTTACATATTCAACTTGTGCATTGTCCGAAATCGAATTCAGACCTTCCAAATGGAAAGTGAGAATTCTACCACTGAACCAAACTATCCCTCTGCTTGGGCAAACTTAGTTGTAGTTTACAAACTACAAGTGTTTTTTTTTTTCATTTTCTATAAGTTTCAATTAAGCTACAAGTGTTCCATAATCCATTATAACAATAACAACAGCAATTATTCACGGAAATTAATGTTCTATTTTTATACAGTATATGAACTTTATATAGTAAAAATGATGTATCAGTACTTTTCTAAAATAACCACAGTAAGTGACTGAGTTAAAGGCTTTGACACAGAAAATGTTTATGAAGAAGGTGCAATACTGTTGTGTACATTATTGTTTTATTTTATCCACCTATAGTATACTGTAAATGTATACTGTATTATATTTATATTAATAATTTTATCTTATTAATAACTTTCAGAGACATTATTATACTTTGGTTATTTTTTATTTTCAGCTACCAAAATTTGCTTTTAGTGACATGATTCTATGTTATTATTCAATTTTTGGTATATTTAAAAAATCACAGTAGAAAAAGAAGCAATCAATTCACAGACATTTTAGGCACCACAAGTGCCACCTTTTGATCTTATTTGGCCAGTGAAAAACTAAGCTTGGTGTGCCGAATGATATTGAGGAGGGGTGTGGTGAGCTTGCTGCAGGAAAGTCTTTAACCATGCATTCTCAGTAGGTGCATCAGTTCAAGTTCAGACACTCAAGCCTACATCATATGTGCTTTTTCATTCTTTACACACACATTCTGCTCAGTTTTGGAAAAATGTGTAGCTGAACCGACATGCTCTAAGCTCAAACTTCGAAATCTGTGTCTGTGTTTTGGGATTCTATGGGGGGGATGTGACACTGCTGTTCTCCGACCAGGTGAGATAAAGTACTAGGCACGCTATCTCTTTATGTTTGTCGGCTTGCTTCATCACATTTCCCTCCACCCCAACATACCTAGTTCCAGCAATTCTCCCTGGTTCATACTTCATAGTTATGTCGGGATGCTGATCTCCGACCAATTCTGTAATTTTCTCCGTCAGGCAAGTCAAGTACTAAATATGCTACTGTATTTCTTTATATTTGCTGCTCGTTGCTTTATTATTATAATTTGACAGAACTACTGAAGAACGATTTACTGTAGACCATGGCATTATGCAAATAAAGAGTATACAAATGGCAAAAAATAGTCATGTTAGCCGACCCTGTAAAAACTGCAAAGTTCTTCAAAAGTATTTTGATAAAATATCAAAAGACTGGATATATATATAAATATATAAATATAGATAGGAAAATCAAAGCTAGTAGAAACAACGTATGAAAAGTATTTACATTTACATGTTCTTTCTGTCCTCTAGACAATGATGAGAGGCAATAAAAAATGCAAATAGAATGTTTGGATTAGTAAAAAGCACAGAACTTAAATTAGGAATTACTATATTAAAATTGTATGAAGCTCTATTTAAAGCAATGTTTACACTTTTGCTCACCACAGTATAAAATATATATTGCTGCTCTGGAATCAGTCCAAAGAAGAGCAACTAAAACATTCTTGAGCTCAAAGGAATGTCCTACTCTGACAGGCTAAAAGTACTAAATCTTTTTAACCTTGAACAGAACAGACTGCAAGGGAACCTTATTCAAATATTCAAATTCCTCGAAGGCATTGACAAATTTAACTCATTGAAGTTCTTCAGAATCAACAACAAATCCAAAGGACACATAAATAAAATTCAAAGTGCTTTCAAACCTGTGTATGTGAAAATATTTATTTACAAAAAAAGGTTGTGGCAGTCTGGAACAAGCTACATGGTTATGTTGTTGAAGACAATACTCTGGAGTTTTTTCAAGAAATGGCAAGAACTGAGCCATAGACTAATACTAGCAGCCAAACAAACCAAGTGGCTTCCTGTAATTTACCAACTCTTTAACATTCTTATGTAGTTCCTCCAGAATATCTAAAAAAAAGTGATCACTATATAGGTCATCTATTGGAAGACCAGAAATTATTATCACTATTTTAAATCTCTTCCAGAACAGCAGATAAAGGTAGTTAGAATTTATAGGAAGTAAACAACAGCACACCTCAGATTTGGAATTGTACAATTGTACATAATGACCTTCTCATATTTATACAGCTAACAACATCATTTGCATGTACAAAACAGGTGCAGAAATAATACGCTGTTAAAGTACACCTAATACTACAACAAAATTCAATTCTGTTTACATTAGCAGTAAAAAAAAACAATACAACATTTTTGTAATCTGGAAAGGAATTTGGGCTGACTGCTTTGGATGACTGCCATTTGTGAATCTGGTACCTTTCCCAGACCAATGACTGCTTTTGTATTTCAGTTAGAACAACAACATGCATTCCTTTGAAAATATAAGTTTTTAATCCGCTCCCCTTAGAAACAATAATAGTAAATTAGTTTATGCTTAATGAATGTGATTATAGATGAATTAGATTCTAACGTTCATTGAACTTAATCCAAAAAAGAAATAAAATTACATTGAAACACATTTTGCCTAATGAAATCAAAACTAGATAAACATTATTTACTGCAGGAAGATAAGCATGTGGCAGAAATCGAACACATTCATAAGAGAAGTGAAAGAATCATACAACAAGCTAAAGGTGACAAAAAATGATAGCCTACAAATCTTCTGTGCAGTGTCCCTCAAGTAAAGCTGTGGTCTTTGCACATTAAGAGCCATTAGGCTAATTATCAAGGGTAAGCAACTCCAAATATAAACAGCAAAGGAAAAAAAAATCCACCTGAGGACAGCAGTTCGGCCTGCTTTGGGTTTTGTTTAATTACTGGTTTGTAATATTTAAGGTGGAAGCCGAGAACACATACAGAAGTATTTATTCCCAAGACCAAGCAATCAAGTGGCATTGATTTTCTTCTGGGGACAGATTTGACTCCAGGGCAAATTGAAAGAAAAGCTATATCTGTTTGTCAAGCTATCAGGCAACACACCAACTGGCCACCAGTATTGATTTTCATTACTCTTGTCATTAAACTTTTAAATAATGCCACCAAGCTGTTTCCCAAGGACTTTGCAAGCCGTAAAATTCAATAGATTTTTAAAAATGAAAACACAAATGACAGCTATTCCTTTATTGGGAGCCCATTTTTTTTATTAATTTAACATTTTCAGGAAACAGAAAAAAAAACAAAAAAACATTGCCTTTGCACCATGGAATGTCTAGCAGTCATTGTCCCATTTACCATGAAGTAGTAAAGACCTCCATATCAGAACAGGACAGGATCAGGCCAGTAGAGGGAACATGGAGGCTTCTCAAAGCTCATGAGAAGTCCTGTTGTCTTTAGAGACACAGATAAAGGTTATTGTTGTAAATCGTAAATTTTAAAACTTTATAACGAAAGCTCAGGAGGGATGGGAACAACCATGCTCAATCGTACTCAGATGTCAGTAATTAACAATCGCTCCTGTCATCCTTCCTCCACCAAACGTTACAAATACCAACGTGATTTCCTACTCTCCCTCGCGTACGACTTTTGCATCCCAGCTCCACCCCAACTCCACCTCTGCAGCTTCCCCTTGGTTACCTTGCGGGGGGGTCCTGGCCTCCTCGTCCTATGGCCAGGGGGTCGGCCCTCAGCCAAGCGGGTTAAGCCAATATCTACTAAATAACAGTTCACCATGCTTTGAACTTGGGTGTTGTCATTCCTAGTGAAATTAAATGTGGATAACAAACAATCAGACAAGTACAAATTCAAAATTCAGTTTACATTTATAAAGCTGAAGGTGATTTGAAATCTCGAATTTGATTCAAATTAAATAGGATTTTAAAAAAAAGTTTACAATGTGAAAGAAGGGCTAGGTATGTTTCTATAATTATTTAAATTTTCTTTAAAGTTATTCAATAATTTAATGTTTTAAAACAAGAAAGGCTATTAATGTTTTTTGGAAAATGTTTTACCTACTCCCATTATATAGACTGTATAGATCTATATTTATACGTTTTTAAATTATAGTACTTCTACAATTAAGAATATTATATCCAGAATTGCACATCTTGTTTAGAAATACATTTAAAGGTTTTTCTTAGTTTGAAAATCCTGACCTTCTACTAAAGAGAGGCAAAACAAAAGCAGCCAATTTATACACAGGGGATCCAATTTCTTGAAATTGTATTTTAAAAAAATATGGACTGTATTCATGCATAAAACGGTAATTAGTGAATATAATTTAAAAAGTTCAATTTAAATACATAAGAAAAGTTAGAGATCATTTTCTCTAGTTTTCATTTTCAGTCCATGGTGTCTGAACACTAGATTTCATCCAGCAAGGTATTCTGTTCATTGTAAGGTAATTTGCTTCAACAAACAAAGCCAGGTCGCTTGTTGCTTAATCTTCAACCCTTTAAATGTGAAGATATATGACTCCTCTTTTCAATTCTAAATTAATGTTGTCTTGATGTCCTCTGGATTCACTGTCCCAGTGCATTTGGACACAATGCAACATAGTACCCGCAATACATACTAATCAAAGTTGATGGTTAAGCGAATGTTGTTAAAATGCTGAGAAAATTTGTTCTAAAGAGTAATTAATTTTCAAACATTTTCATATAAATAATTATTTTTTTCCAATTTCAAACAGAGGCAAAAAATAGATAAAACCTGAGGCTGACATGCTGAATAAATTAAATTGTACACTTTTAGCTAAAGCAGAGTGACATAGTGGGACAGGGGTTAGCATTCCTGGAGTTCTGTCTGTGTGTAGTTATTTCTCCCTGTGCTCGTGTGGGTTTCCTCTGTGTGTTCAGCTTTCCTCCCACAGTGCAACGATATACTGGTAGGTTAATTGGCTTCTGAGAAAACTGGCCTGGTGGGAGTGTTTGTGAGTTTGTGTCTGTGTGTGCCCTGCGATGGACTGGCATCCTGTCTTGTGTGTTTCCTGCTTTTGTGCTCGTTGCTTGCTGGGCTAGATTCTGGCTCCTCTGTGACACAGTATTGGATAAAGCAGTTCGAACATGGATGGATAGATTTTCAGCTTAAACAACAAAAATAGAACAAGCTATCAGTAACTTTTTCTTTTTAGTATGATGATGCTTTTTTTTTTCTAAGACCTTTCAGTCATTTACTTAATGTGGATGGAAAGTTTAAAAAAAATATAAAAATAATTTTACTTTACGTTATCTGCAAATAGCCTCACTATAGAATAGAACAAGTAGAAAAGCAAAAAATTGCTTCAAAAACTGAATTAAAGTAGATATTTAGGTAGGCCAGCTTGGTCAAGTCCGAAGAATCTGACTCTCTCTTGATCAGTAGGATCTTTAGTGACCAAGTACCTGTAGTCGCTCTGGGCACTATACTGGAGTGTGGAAGTTCTGTACAGAGGCTAAACCAGCACCACTACAGTAGGTCCATCGATACCACTTATAGCAGCATCCTTGTTTTCCTTAGAGGTCTCCCATCCAAGAACTGACCAGGCTCAGCCTATTTCATTTTTGCCCTTAAAAATATATTTTTTATGCTTATTATTTAAGAGTTTAAAAAATGAAAGTCAAAATGTCAAAACTGAACAATATACCTTTGGTGGAAGTGACATGCCTTTCAGTGAAGAATGGAGCATTGTCTATGACTATGACCTCTTGTCCACACATGCTGTGATTTTTCTGAAGCAGTTCTAGCTGATACTTGAATCAAGACTGTGAACAGATCGTAAGAAAGATTAGTGGCCATTGTATATCAAGAATTAAAAATCATTTGCCAGAGGCCTTGATGTTTGTCCTCTTAATGGTAGTGTTAGACAACATCAAGGCAAACCTAAAAGAATATTGTCTCTGACTACAGATGCACCATTTCAGACCTTGGCAAGGAGTTTTGCTCCTTGAATTAATTACAAACCCCTTTCATTACTGTAGTTCTTCTATTTCAATAACAAAGATCAACATATTTTTGCAAGGTATGCTTACCACAAACAAGGCTGTGATTTTAAAAAAATCAATAAGGCTTCAGTAGGTCATGATTTTATTATTATATGTACTGTATGCCTACTAATCCCCTTTTATGGCACAAAGTAGTGAGATTCTACTTCATCTATTAAGGAATAACAATTAATATTGTTTAATATTGTTGTCCAAGAGATGAAAGAACTCTGATTTAATTTAAAAAAAAAGCTTTTAATAGCTGGTCTGGCAAATAGAAGGAAACTTAGTTTGATGAATTCTTGTAATTTGTTCATGTAATTTACATGAAATATACAGTACATGTAAAACACAACCCATAGCATGTAAGTAGTAGAGGGCTGGTAGGTTAATGCCCTGTAGTTCATGAAAATTGAGAAATTTCTAGACAAACAGTGCCTGATTAAATTCTGTAGCACAAATATTGGACCCAAAACCTATTGCATATAGCTTGCATGAGTCTTTCGTTTATTAACTTGGTATATGGTGACAACAGGCGATTCAAAGGAAAAAAACAGGATTTTGAATTGAATTTTTAAAAATGTGTCATTAAAATTCCCTTTAAAAGTGCTAACAAAGCAAAAATGCAAGGGAATTTATAACACCAAGTTCTGCCCCCTCTTTAAAAACACATTCTCTCAGGTAATTAGTATGACTAAATAGATATTCACTGTCAATAACTCTTCCAGTGCTTAGCAATCTTTTCTCTGCATTGGATTTGAGAAAGTTTTTTTCCTGTGAAATGAGATTGTAATGGTTGAAAAGTAGTAAGCCTGTGTTCATAACTCTTTTTATAATGAAAAATTCCTCCTAAATACCGGTCTTATCTGTATTGCGGTAAATCTTCAGAATTCAGTAAAGCATGTAAAATCAGTTTACTAGGATTTTTTTCACATCACTGAAAACATCCATATAGATAAGTATTTTTCATGTCTTGCTTTTAAAATACTTTAGGTGCTACAAAAATGTAAAACAACACTTATGTTCCTTTTGGAATTGTTTTTGTTCAGAAAATGATAATCCCCATTACATAAAGCAAACATGGGCAAGCTGTCAGGAAAAAGGGCATCTGTAAATCTCACCAAGACAATCTGATTCACATTATGCCTATTAAAGTGCAATGGAGTGAGACTTTGAATGAAATAAGCCATTCTAACCAGAGCTACAAAGCAAATTGTGAGCGGAGTACTGAGAGATTCCAGAAACTTCTATGAGACCCATAAAGGCAGGAGATGTTTGTAAATCCTTGCATAAAAATATGTGTGGATATGCACAAACCATTGCAGTTATTGCTACCTTTTGATCTCTTTCTAAACTACATGACAGGACAGTTCATTTGTGCTACACCACCACCGTTGGAAAAGGCCTGATGTTCTTTGTACAACATCTGTGAAAGTCATCTAAAACGTGACGCAAGATAACCTGCCCCCAAACCAAAAATGTTTAATCCTGAAAACTGTCTGCCTACTTGTTTTAACATCATAAGAGCTCTTAAATCTGTGATTTTTATGAAATAAAGGAAATCCTTTACCCCACATGCCAAACGCTTTTACTATGCTCTTCACAAGCACTCAAAAATGTTGCAAATTTAGAAGGAATAACAAATGTCCCTGGTTACAGGATGCAGTCTCTGAGGAAATATGCGAAGCATCTCTGCTCCCCTTGGCATTCCTGTAAAACTCATTTGTAGCTGTTTTCCACTGGAGGTTACTGGAGCGTCCTTTTTTGTTGTGTCTCTGCATTTTTTTACTTTGAACAAGCCCATAAAGAAAAAGAAAAGACACTGGGAAGTATATGACATGCCAAAACTTTCTCCTTGAAACAGATAATAATTGGGGGAGTTTCTTTAAATGTTTTCAGTAGGAAAATATTTCTGGCCTCATATTCTGTTTTAAAATGTGTTTTTAAAACCGAAGGTCATTCACAAAAGTTATTTCTAGCCCACAGGTGAATGACACTGTATTTGTTTTTCCTTCACTGCTGATTTTAATTGCTTTTGCAAACAATTGTCCACTGTCTTGTAAAACAATAATTTGGAGGTCCTTTGTTAGATCACTGGATACCACCTTTACTCTCGTCTTTATTTTGATAAATTAATTTTTTGATGTATTCCATTTCTCTGCATTAGATCTAGGTAGATTCATTGAGCATGAGAACAATGTATGAAAGGCCAAAAACAAAAGGATCCCACTTGCCCCATCTATCTCATTTGACTGCTAGCAGCTAATTGATCAATTTTTCTCATATGGCCATTTTTGAAAGAAGCCAGGGTGTCTGCCTCAACAACAATGCTGGGTAACTTGGTCTGCATTCCCATTGGCAGATATATAAGCAGGCTGCAGTGCAACAGCTAAGTATTAATTTTTAGACATAGAATGTCCCTGTAATTACGGAGCTGTGAGAGTTGTGTCTGCATTCTCTGTCTTAAGACGAGCCTCTTTAAGGAGAGTGTGGATTCCGCCAAAGGTGCTGTCTGTGATCTTCATGGACAGGATATCGAGACAGAGCTGAGGTTTGGCGTGTATCCAGTTTGGAACCTGTGGGTCGCATCATTGCTGTTTGCGGGTTATAGTTATGTTGTTCTCCTTGCCTCATCATACTGTAATTTCTGATATGCAGTGGAGAGGTGTACAGCTGAGTGCAATGTGGTTGGGATTAGGAACAGCACCTCCAAACCTCAGGTCTCTCCCAGCAAAGAGTGGATTGCTTTCTTCAGGTGAGGTGGGAACAAGTGTCCAAGGCAGAGGAGTTTGAGTACCACGGGTAAGTGTTCACATGTGAGGGTAGAGAGGATCGTGAGTTTAACCAGCAGGTTGGTGCAATGGGAGCTCAGTCTTCAGATGAAAATCTGATAGATCTGGTTGATCTATGTCCCTATTCTCACTTATGGTCACAAGCTTTAGTTAGTTACTGAAAGAATGAACGCGTAGGTACACAAGACAGAAATTAGGTTTCTCCATAGGATTGCTGGACTTACTGTCTGTGACAGAGTAATGAGCTAGGTGGTAAGGAAGGACCTTGAAGCAGAGTCATTGCCCCTCTGGATCATGAGGAGCCAGTTGAGGTTGCTCAGGCATCTGATGAGGATGTCCCCAAGGTGCATCCTGCTGGAGTTGTATTGGGCACAGCCTACTAAGAAGAGACCCTGGGGCAGACCCAGGACACGCTGGAGGGATTATATATCTCGGCTGGCCTGTGTGCACTTAGGTCCAGGGAGGAGCTGGAGACTGTTGATGGGGAAAGGGAAGTCTGGTCTATTATACTCAGCCTGTTACCACCTCGACCTTCACCAGCCGTATGCAGTTAGAAAATGATGATTGTGATGAGTGCAGTTCATAGTGAGTTTCATACTGTAGGTTTTATAAAGATATAATTAATATACTAACATACTTATTGTGATATATTTGTATTATACCACTAATATTGTCTGTCTCATGAGACCTAAATAGTATCTTGTCAGTTGCTTGATGATGAAGTTTTTCTTTAATTAGAAAGTTTTTTTTTCTATTATAATAATAATAATAGCTGGGGTTGAGTTGGTGAATATAAATGTTAATTAAAACATTTAACTTACAGTATTTAATTAATGAGGCGTACATGATCATGCAACAGTTTGCAAGAAACATATTAATATATTTAATTAGCATTTAAATAAGCTAATTACAAAATAAAGTTTTAAGGTGTAAAATATAATACGAACAAAAGTAGAAGTCAGTGACAATGTTTAAAATTAGCTTTGGGTCATCCCCAAAATAGCTAAAGTCAAATTATATTACCTATACTAAAAAAGGACAAAAGCGCTGCCTCAAAAGATAAATTAAAAGAGAAAAGTTTGAGGCAGAAGCCGAACTGACAAAAACAAAGATGCTTCTCCAGGTGACAACCAATAAAGAGGTTGTTGTTGGTGTGTTGCTTGGTAAACACATGGGGAAAATATTCACTAATAAGATTCCAGTTTCTCATCATCTTTGACATGCTTTACTTTTCATCCTTGGGTGTATATTTGGAGCTATAATACTGAAAGAAGAATGTTTTAATTATTTAGTACCTATTGTAATATTCATGGGCAGCATGGAGGTGTTCTGGACCTGGGGTGCAATCTGCTTGGAGTTTGGATGTTTGGCCCGTGTTCACATGCTCTGGTTTTCTCTCACAGTCCAAAACATACTGGAAGTAATAAGTGTCTGACCCTGATGGGAGTGTGTGTATGTTTTTTGTTTGTGTCTACCCTGTGTTGAAGTGGCCTCCCATTCAGGGTGTACCCTTTCTTGAGCCTGTTGCTGGCTCCCCTGCAACCCTTAATTGCTAGAAGTAGTATGGATGCAGTGTTTATTCCTATCTCACTTTTGGCCTTTCTCTTTTTTTTTTGCCTGTGCTTTGCTTGCAATTAATTATTTTACTTTTCTTTAACTGGATCATTCTTTTCAAGTCTTTTTATAGCATACTTTATTTCTATTTATATGCTTCTTAATTGATTTTTCTTACCCTGTTGATTCTGTTTTACTCATAGGATAGTACAGTTCCGTACTTCATTCAGAAAGTCTTTGATCCATTCTCTGTTAATTCCATACTGTAACAATGTGGGAGTGGGAGGAGTGGCGGCGAGCACCAGTAAAAATTGCCATCCCGTCTGAGGGGGCAGAGGAAATTAAAAACCACAAAAAGGGGGAAAAACAAAAAAACGAAAAAGAAAATTGCCCCCCTGTTCATCGTGGTGTCTAGGCTGGACTTACCTTATCTAACCGGGTCCATTGGGAGAGCAGGGAGAGTAAGGCCAAAACAAAACAGAACACCACTTGCCCCAGTGGAGATACATGGCGAGACAGGCGAAAAATAAAAGAAAATGAAACAAAGGAAAAACGACGGCCTCACACTTGGTCACAGTCTGGGACTGTTGGTGAAAGGTCCTCCCCTTGGCTGGTCTGCTCGTCCCTCTGGGAGATGTTCAGTGCTTCCTTAAAGAGCTGCGGCTTGTTGTTAATTAACCAGAACAGCTGTGGTTGCGAGGGCAACGCATCGCCCTTAATCCAGGGCTCAGCCTCAACACTAAACACGCAGCGGCGTAATGCCACAATACCTATGCTTCTGGTAAACTTTCTTCTGTTCTTAAACATTGTCTTGTTCATTCATAGTTGGTTTTAAGCCAAAGTATAAATGTTGTTTAAGAGTCCACCTGTACACAGTACACAATATTAAGGTCACAGCTCTCTAATGGAACTTGCTTCCATGTTGTCATTACTATATCGAGATTGTTTGAAAAGACTAGATCGCTACAGGCATTACCCTGATATACAAAATAGCAATAATCAGCCATGTCTACAATTTTAGTTTCAGCTCAAAGTATAAAAGCAAAAACAAAATCTCCCATGATGATTCTTTCTTTATACACAAGTCCCTGATTGAAACATAGAAATAGAAATATTTAATATGTTTAATGTAGTGCTCTGCAGTACACTCATAACCTATACTTGAACCATATTGTTACTGGTTACCCTTAATGTATCTATAGCACTATATTTCCACCTCCTCCATCTTCCAGAATGCTTTACTGTATATCCACTGATGGTGTATACTTCACCATTACTTTATCAACCATATTATATCCATTGACATCACAGCATGTTCGTCAAATGCTTCAAGTGCTTTCTCTCGCTGTTTATTAATTGTAAACGCTCCTCATTTAGCTTGAGGTGGAAGGATGAGGGTGTGTGGGCTGAGATCAAATTAAATAAGTCACAGTCTCTGATTGTCTGTTTTTGTGACATTTTCTATAGGTCTTCAGCAGAAAGTAGTAATAAACTTAACCAACAGTATTCCACACACATGACTCACCTAGCATATCAGGCAATGTAACCTTTCAATGAAATGAGCCAGTGGGGACTGGAAGACATTTTATACATATAATATGTTATTGGGCTGGGAAGCGCGTTAATGATGTAGAAATCTTTGTGTGAGCAATTGGTATTTTAAGAAGACACTAGATGGCAGCTTTTTGGTATGATAATGAATTTAAAGCTATGGTAGACATTTGCTGCTTAGTTTTATCTGTGGGGCGATATTAGTGCATGACTAATTTTGTAAATGAATAAGCTCTCAGAAGCCCTGCCTCCTATGAATTCCGCTTATTGTACCAGAGTGATGGTGTAATATTGTTCTGCAGTGAGGTCTGAAAAGCAAAAAAGAAAGCCATTTTGGAAGCCCCTCCCTTTTTAAAGCTTTTGTCTTCAAAAGGTAAGCAGTGACATAGTGGAGATAATTCTTTCCTTCCGTTTTTTTTCTTTCCTTGTTAACATCTTAGTTAGGTTCCTTGTTAAAGGAGATTCTGTACCAGTTACATTAAGTATATGTTTATATACTTCCTTGCTTCACCTACCCACAAATAGCCAATGTGATGCTTTTTTCCCAAGATGTAAAATATTAAAACTAAAATTAGGCCCCCTTTAATCCAAATTTGAGGGTTTCATGTCATAATTATAAACAAAAAAGAATAATTTCTTGAAGACATGAAAGAATGAGGATCTAATGTATATTCCTCAAAACATAATGTTATTATTCTGTTTGCTGTCACCTATATATATTTTGTCCCTGTTTGCAATAAAAAGAACAAATTACACATCATGAGGTTTCATTTGAGTGCACAAGTGCACAAGATGATGTAATGGAACCAAGCAGGTGCTTTTAACCACAGAAACCAAAATAAGTCAAAATTGTTTTATACAATTGCGCCAATATAATTCTTCATTGAATTTAAATGCAATAAAGAATATATGACAAATTTCAATCCTTCTGATTACTCAAATTCAACTGATGAATAAGCAGTCTTTTAAAACCAACTCTGAAACAAATAGATCAGGTTTCTACTACCTAGTAAACGATAATTAAAAAATTAGTTGTAGTTTAAGTCTTTTTATAGCAAGCTATAAAATCTCATTAAAATAAAGATGATTGAAACTGTTCACTAAACGCCCACCACTGCCGTTTTATAACTCTACCTTTTAAGATACACAGGAGGACTGTGTCTTGCTTGTTAAACATGGAAAAAGATAATATTTCTGTCATTTAGAATAATTTAGTTTTGCTTTCAATCCATACAGCTTCATCCTCTTCCATGTCTGCCTGTTGGTGTAACATTTTGGAAATGAACCCCAGACTCGTATGTTAAACCAGACAGTACTGATTATAACAGATCTTCAGATTTTACACTCTCTTCCCAGAAGACTTGAATCGCATAAAAATAAACATGCAGAAGGAAAATGTTTACTGCTGCAAGAGACAGCAATTGACTGCATAAACCTTATTATGAATTATGAGGAAACAGGTTGTAGAACTTTACTTCCCCGATTTCATCATTCAATGCTTTTTGGAACTACTTCAGTTCCAAAATGTAAAAATATGTTTATGACAATCTTGTTCTTATCAGAATTCTGTGGAATCAGCCATCTTTCCGCAGTCTTTTTCTCTGAAGATTTGCTTCACTGTCTACTGTATATCCACAATTCATTCTAACCACTAACTACATGCAAGTGCATGGGAATACAATAGAGAGACACATAAAACAAGCTTTTCATTTAAAACCCTTTTACAAAGACTAAAAAGGAATAGCAAAAAACAAAGAATTCACTTTATGTGATAATCTATCACTTTTGGTTTTTAAAAATTAGAGGAATGTACTACATACTATAGTATAGTGTTCCTCGCTATTTTTACCAAGGGAGCCGCACTGGTGGGACACCATCAAGAGGAGATCCTTCTACCAAACACAACTAACATTCAGCATATCTGTCTAAACTATCTATAAATTTCTTTCCATGCAACTCAGTGTTTGACCAATATAGGTCTATTACAGTGCAGTACATCAAGGATATGAAGCAGTCAAACTAATAGATAGATAGATAATACTTTATTAATCCCGTAGGGAAATTGATGAAATACAGCAGTACAAATAAAAACAAGCCTACCTTAATGGTGAGATGAGTGGAAATGTGTAAGCATCTGTTTGACAGTCTTAATGTTGTATTTGTAGCTTGTTGTGGCAATCCTTGTAAGTCCAGGTGCTCATTGGTCAGTCTGTTTCTGTGTCCTTTTCACCATATTTAGTGTGGAAAATGTGGATTCACATGTACAGTAAATGTGCTGATGAAAAAGGACATTACCTTTTGCACATACTGTTTCACAGGAGGATAGTCTACCTCAGAGACCATGCTCCAGAAGTGGTCAACACCTGTTCTGAGCTCAGCTTTCAGGGCATCATTCATCTGTACCTCCACTACTTCACTTTGAAATGCAGCACAGTCAGCAGGGCAGAGCTGTGTAATGACTGGGATCAGAGAGGTAACAGCCACATTGAAGGGGTTATCAATGAAATTGAAAAATTCCTTGTACTCTTTTACATACTGGAATAAGGATTCAAACTCTTCCCCCAGTTCTTCCAACAATCCACTGTGTTTGAAGTACTGCAGCAGTTCAGGGATTGGTAGTCTTTGATCTCAGTTTTGGAAAGTGAATGAGTTCTTTGTCAAGTGTGTACCATTTTGTGATTTTGTTCTGGAATGCTTCTACCACAAGCAGCATGTTATCTGGGTGTTTCTCCCTTCCTTGGAGACAGAGATTCAGAGCGTTCAGGTGTATTGTAATGTCAGTCTAAAAGTGCCAGTTTGAGAATCCATTCTGGGTTTTTCAGCTCTGGCTTGCTTTTACCTTTGCTGGCAAGAAAGTTTCGTATTTCTGGAAGGAAGCTCAGAAAGCGTTCGAGTACTCTGCCGGGAGCAAACCATCTCACTTCGTTGTGCGTCACCAAATCGCTGTACTCTGTCTCATATTCCTCTAACAGCTGGCGGAATTGTCGGTGATTCAGTGATCTTGAAACAATGGAGTTGACCACGCAGACAACCAACTGCATCACATTTTGCAACTATTTTTTTCTGAGTTTTGCTACAAGAGCCTCTAGGTGAATGATGCAGTGAAAGTCTGGAATTTCTTCTCCTTTCCTCATCAGTCCATTAAGTCCCCTCTCTTTCCTTCGCATATTGGGAGCACCGTCCGTGAACACTGATACAAGACCTGACCAGTTAAGTTTGTTCTCATTAAAAAACTTCAAAAGTGCACACGAGATGTTCTCACCTTTACTTTGGCTAAGTAGTGGTAATAAGCATAACATTTCTTCCCTAAATGAATCACCCTTTGGGAACCTGACCCACACACAGAGCTGGTCAACGTTGCACACGTCTGTGTTTTCATCCAATACGATACTAAAGTACGAAGTAGTGGACAGATCTGCTTTAACTGGTTGCTAATGTCTTTACTGATGTCTTCGACCCGCCTCATTATGGTCGAATTGGATAACTGGAGTCCTTTGAGTTGATTTATAATCGCATCTTTGTTGCTGAAATCAGCATACAGTCATTCTGCTAAAGCCAAAAAACACTCTTTTACTATTTCTGCATCAGAACATTTTTTTTTTACTCTTGCTAAGATCCACGTAATCTCAAACGTTGCCTCTGTCAAACGCTCAGACATTGCTTTTGTTCTATTCATGAGTTTTTTTGTTCACTCAGCGAAGCGGTAAGCTGCTCAATTTTATTTTTCCTAATGTTACTCGCAGGTGGGAACATGTCATTAAATTTCGTGTGCATGGTTTGGAAATGGCATTCTGAATTACAACGTTTGAAACCAGAGCACGTTTTGTGGCAGATTAAACATAGAGGATTGGCTCCATGAAATACAAATAAAAATTCATCTGTCCACTTGTCTTGGAACATTCTGTGTTCATCATTTATGGATCGTACCTTTCTCTTTGTGCTAACAGTAAGCTCATTTTGGTCAGACTGTAGCGCACCCTCCTGTTTCCCCCTTTCTTCCTCATGATTTTCATTAGCATGTTGATTCAATGGTTGTGCAGTACGTTTGGACGCATTTTCACTGGTGTGCTCATTTCTGTTGTTTTTGTTTTGTCCCAATTTGATCCATGGTTTTCCTTGGTAGAGCACACTGTTAACCATGAAACTCCGCCAAGCAAAGAGAAGCAGTATTTGCTCAACACCCTAAGATGATAGGAAATTCATAATCTAATTGTTTTTTCGCAAACTGCACTGTGTTTGATGCAATATTTGATTATAGCCTATTGATGGACAGGAGCAGCCAATTAAAGCTACGTAATTAGTATGTGCACAATGGCTAATTCAATACAAACACATGAAAAGCTAACAGATATAATGAAAAAAAATGTTTAATACCTCTAAAAAAGAAAGCTAAATACTTTGCATTTATTTTTATAGTAAATTCTGTTTTAAAGTGTTTGTTTCTTTGCATGTGGTGGAACATCATTATCATTGTTAGGAGGTTTTGGGGATGTCAAAAAGAATTACTGTATTTCTAACATCAAACCAAAGTGAAAGAACTGGATCTTTGCTTCTCATGCTGTGGGTTAATAACAGCAGCGCCCTGCTGTGTGATATCTCAGAGCCTTAAAACCCTGATTTACACTGCATGGTTAATAGACAATCTATCTCTTGCTACTGCATACTCTAAATATAGAACTTGATGCAACATATTTTTGTTCCTCATTAGATAGTTTTTATTAAAAGACCCGTGCCTACTTGTATTGTGACATATATCCTTAAAGATCTAATTTTAACAATAGTGGGAGACAAATGGAAAGACATGCTGCACTTTATACTGAGAAAAATACCTTTACTATTGAGTGCAAATCCTAAAAAAAAGCAAGCAAGTGAAACAAAGTAACTCACAGCAGGTAAAACAGACATGTTACTCTATACTTTTCAAACATTTACATTGAATTTACCTATTAATGAATTTTCACAGCAGCGATTTTTGTTATTGTGTTAAGGTACTTAATGAAAGTTTGATCTTCATGTTATAAATATATACATTCCTATTTTTTGCATATTTTGTTTAACCCAGTGAGATACTTCAATAAACTTTTTGAGCATGGTTTTTCGCTAGCAGCCATATCACCCTGCAACTCACAACTAGCAACTCACTGAAGCTAAGGGGGTGTAAGCCTGGTCAGTGCCAGGATGGGAGACCTCCTGGGAAAAACTAAGGTTGCTGTTGGACGTGGTGTTAGTGGGGCCAGTAGTAGCACTCACCCTGTAGTCTCTGAGGGTCCTTAATGCCCCAGTATAGTGTCAGGGACACTAAACTGTAAAAAGGTGCCATCCTTTGGATTACATGTAAAACTGAGGTCCTGACTCTCTGTAGCCATTAAAAAGCACTTTGAATGAGATGTCCAAAAAAGCATGATATAAGCGTAAAGAATTATTATTAATATGAATCCGGCCTTACAAAGTGTATTTATCAAAGAAGAGTTTAAAGCAGTAGTTTTTTAGAAAGATATTATCAGTGATATTTTTTTGCACTTGTGTAGCCTTTTTGCCATTTTTCAAAGAGTGAGTCTTCATTGGAGGAGTTCTGTGTTGTCTCATAGACACTGCTGGTGTCCAGGAAGTCTCAAGGGTTTTCTTTTATAATTAGCCAACAATTTCCCATTCATCTTAAGAACATTCATCCCATCTGTTTGGTCAGTTGTGTGTTAAAACATGGAAAAAAACTGTAAAAACAACTAGAAAACTGAAATTGGTGAGAAGAGCGGTAGTCAATGCACCAGCATTCCCTTACATCCGGAACTGAAAGTGACCAGTCCATTTGAGGTTAAAGAGCAGACATTTGGAGTAGTTAAAGCAATTTTAAATTTAATTTGGAGGTGGAAAAATAAAAAGGAAATTTTACCAAGCAAATATTTTTTTATATTAAAAAACAAGACAAATAAGATACTCAACATAGAAATTATGATTGGGGGAGGGGGGGGGATACAACTATGTGGACTCGTAGAGTACAGTACAGTTGTACAGTACAATGTCCTGCAGTAGATGCCTAATATTGTTCACCCCAATGCACTCATTGGTAGAAATACATTTTCATAAACCAAACAATTCTCCACAATTAAGCCTGCTCTCTAAACTTATGTTAAAATGATTTCTAATAAAATACACAAAAGCAACAGACTTTGACTGGATTTATAACGATAACATAAATAGTATTAGAATATGAAAATCCAACTCCTATCCCAAACATTTAAGTACCAGGTATGTTTTTGTTTGTCAAGATGGAATCAAATGCTGAAGTATGGATCTCACCCTCTATGGATCTTTGCCTTGTGACCTTGTACTCTCTTGCTGTACTCCACTCTTTCTTTGCTGTTATTTCTGTCTGTAAGAAATGGTCACAAGAGCTACTGGTCATCTGTAAATTTCCAGCTTGGTAAGTGTTCTAGCCATTGAAATGACTCTAGACTATCAATTCAAATTGAATTGTTGCTCATCTAGATACCACTGCAGCTGTGCAAATATCCCAATATCCCCTTTATTTACAAATTATAGCAATACTGCTTCCTGGGTGAGGAGCTCTCTATCTAAGATAATCAAAAAAATATCTGAAATAATCTTAAATAATGATTATAGGCATGCAACAATGTTCCACACATCATTTTCACGTGTTAACTTTATATTGTACTCTCTTATCCCATCAATTTGTGGCATATAAAACATTGATATATTTTTTTTGTGATGTTGTCAATCAGCTGTCAGGATGTATAGAAGAAAAAGAAACATTACCAATTCGTACAAAGAAAGCAAGTAACAGTACATAAAAAAGGTTGACATGAATTTTACATAGAATGGGACTGCAAGTTCTAAGGGTTTTTCAACAAGGAAGACAGGGATATGAAATATGACAAACATAACTGAGTTAACTCTAGTACTACATCACAAACCTTTCATCTTTGGAAAAAAAACTAAAGGTATGCTGTCCATCTCTCAGAGGGAGTTGTGTGAGGCCGTGTTCAACAGGCCTCAGTGTCTGACTGGATTTGTGATAGGTACTGCTACACTGCTCAGATCATAGTACCGTACCCAGAAGGAAAATGAATGAAGCTGAAGCCTTCAGAAAAAAAAAGCAATTTGGAAAATGAACTCCAAAAAGAATGTCCCAATGGTTCAGAGATGAAAGCAATTTAATTTATGGGCTTTGTCTAATTGTTGTACAGTTATATAACCTTTACATAGTTTAAAATGAAAGATAGAAACTCCACATGAATGGCTTTTGGAAGGTTAGTACTTGATGTTCAGTGGGGGATTTCATGGTATTGAATACCTAGTGTATACAGTAAATCTCACGTAATGAAAACACTATTACTGTACAATAGAAAACTTGCAGTTCTCCTCTGATAACCTTTAGTGTTTTATTAGACCTGCGTTGCTCCAGACCCAGAAAATCTCTGTTTCAAGACCATGGAGACCAAGTGACATTTTGCAACATACTGTATAACAAAACAACCATTCTTAAGGAGTTTAAATATTATGTTATTGTGGATGCCTATTAAGGGTAGCAAAACTTATTTAACTGGACATCAAGATTGCTCAAAAGATAACTCAGTAAGATAGCCATTTCACCCTGCAATTCACAATTGGCAACCCACTAAAGCTAAGCAGGTGTAAGCCTGGTCAGTGCCAGGATTGGAGACCTCCTGGGAAAAACTAAGGTTGCTGCTGGAAGAGGTGTTAGTGGGGCCAGCAGGGGCCACTTACCCTGCAGTCTGTGTGGGTCCTAATGCCCCAGTATAATGACAGGGACATTAGCCTGTAAAAAAAAGGTGCCATTCGGATGAGACATAAAACTGAGGTCCCGACTCTCTGTGGTTATTAAAAATCCCAGGGTGTTTCTTGAAAAGAATTTGGCATCCTGGCCAAATTTCCCATTGGCCCTTACTAATCATGGCTTCCTAACAAGCTCCCTCTATGAATTGGCTTCATTCTTCTGTTCTCCTCCCCACTAACAGTTGATGTGTGGTTAGGGTTCTGGCGCACTGTGGCTGCCGTCACATCGTCCAGGTGGGTGCTGCACATTGGTGGTGGTGGAGGGGAGTCCCCATGTAAAGCACTTTGAGTGGAGTGTCCAGAAAGTGCTATATAAGTGTAAGCAATTATTATTATTATAACTTAGATCTTACATCCTCGCTCAAGTGAGTTCATATCTATTATATTATGGGAAATCTTATTTTAGACACATGCCCCAGTGGTGGCCAGCAAAAAGAAAGAAGAACAGCTTTCATTCAATTTGGTGTCAAATATGCTCCTTAAAGACCACAGTCCTACATTATTTTTCAATAGAAGTAAATTCTTGCTCTGACCCATTCATTTAAATATTTCCTAGATTTTCATGGTGATGTTATATTATTACCCTATGAGGGTAATGTAAAAATGAACAGTAATGTATTTTATATATGTGTGTAAAGTATTTTCTACAAGCTAGAATGAAGTAAGCAAAAGTAACTAATCATTAACTCACTCCATTCTTTTTTTTTCCTATGCTGACAATATTATATCTTTATTATATCTAGACTAGACTATTATAGTGCATAATTTTGCTTTGTTATAGATTTTAAATCTGTTCATATGAATGGTCAATGAATACTCTGGTACCTGATACTTTAACTGCAAAGCTTACTTTTTTATTAATCAGAATGTTCATTAAAATTTAATCATCATTTATAGAGCAAGCTGGCTTGATTTGAATGGCAATTTTGAATCCTAAAATGGATGGTTACAATAAAGAGGTGCATACTGTAGCTCTTAGATTATAAAACTTCACTCCTTTTTCATAGGATAATTGCTCTCAATTAGGCTTTTTCAATCTTGTCTGAATTCATGTAATGTACAGAAGGAGCCATTTAAAATGTGCGAGGTGCCATGCTGCATACATCATCAGGTGCCACGGTTTGGTGAACACCACTATTTAATGCCTTTTTTTACTTTTTAAAATAATCAGATGAAGGACTGCACTACTCTGTAAAACTGCAGTTGGTATAGTGAAACCTTAATATACTGCAGCTGCATACATCTCATTTTAATTAATATTAAATTCATGTGAACCCATTAGTTTTTTCCTGTGCTAATCATACAGTACTGTACTATAACACTAACAGATTTTTTAAAATTAAATACAGTATACAGAATTATTAGGAAATGTGTATAAATAGTAATGTTATTTTTGGATTTTGAAAAACATATTATACATAGTGACTCTAAAAACACATCATATTTAAAAGCAAAGAAATACATAAAACACAAAAAGGAGGCTAGTAGAGACGTGAATGACTGCACTTTATAAAAAGGTTTTTCTTTGAATTGAATTTGTCTTTAGTCATTCTAAAATTATTTGCTTTTTATTGTTTTCAATATTAATAAATGATTAATTAATACTATTTATGACATTTAGAAATGAAATTCTAATATTATTAGAATTTGGTCAATTTTATTTTCAACTACCACAATTTCCCTTTATTAACCTGATTCCATATTAATTTTCTATATTAAGTGGATTTAAAGAAGTGGTAAAATCAGATAAAATGAAGAAATGAAGCTATTGTTTCACAAACATCTAATACACAAGTGCCACCTATCGATCTTCCTTGGCCGGTGGAAATCTAAACTTGGCATGCTGAATAATACCACAGTACGGCACAGCTAGCCTGCCACAGACAAGAGTTTTGATGTTCATTCTGAATGGCTGCTTCTGTACGATCAAGCCTTTTCTTTTAATTGTATTCAGCTTTAATCATTCTAAAGTTATTTGAATTTTATTGTTTTCTGTTTTATCATGGTAATTTGTAAAACAATTTTTCTGTTGTAATTTTAATCTTGAGTAAAGCTATTTGAAAAAGTACTACATAAGATATACACATATTACTGTTATTATTACTAATATTTGTTTTATTATTTCTATTACTATAACTACCTTCTGAAAGATTTAACTGTTGCAAAAGCTCTTTTTTCAAAATGATAAAAATGAATATTTTTCAACTTTTTGTGGGCACTTTCTTTTCTTCATAAAGAATTTACTAAGTGGCTTAGAGAATCATAGTTTTTGTACAATTAATTATGAGTAGACCAAGACTATTGTTAGAATACTTTAACCTTTAAGTAACTCATGAGTTGTCACATTTTGGCAAGCTTCTCCATTAATTTAATTTGCAGCCCCATAACCACACACTTTAAATCCCTTTACAGTCAATCAAAATATCCCCATGGTGCTGCAGCTACCTTCATCTCTGAGTCTTGTGCCAAAGGCTGAAGTTCAGTTTGGCAATTTACCATTTAGATGGTGTTCTTACAGGTCATATAACAATAATATCTTTACTATGTTTAAATCAGCTTTTCATCCTGCTAAGTTCTAAGGCTTTATATTTGTATATGCATAAGTTTACTTCAGGCGTAATATAGATATTATTTCATTCCTGCATTAATGTCCACTTGCAGTTTATTTCCAGTGATTAATTGTATCCTCTTAATTACTTCTGTTTTGTCTCTGCTGGAAATCTACACAGTGTCCGGAGATTGTTTAGAAAAGTTAAATTATATGCTATATAAGTAGGAGTACATTCTTCTCCCAAATACTAGGCAATATTTAACATGCACATCCACGAACAATCCACGTATATATATATGCAGGACTGAGATGACACCAAAATATTTGTTTTTCCTTCAGAAAACAAGGATTACATAAACATAAGCATCTCTATAATATTCAGTTTAGTTATTATTAACATTTAAAATGCACTAATATTAAAACAGCAATGGTGTCTGGTGTTTTCTCCCTTCTCCTTAGACAGCAGGATTACAGGAGAATATGCACAACTGGAAATGCAGATCTTCTGTATATGTCTTTGGATGGCCAGAATCAATTCCAACTGTGAAAATCTATAATATTCCAATTCTTTGAATAACAAAGCTGGCCATATTGCTACTACTGTTTTGTGCAAATATCTGAAAATACTGTTGCGTAAAACAAAATATAGCCTTTTACCAATACAATTATTTGCAGAATTTACACGGTATTATGTGAGTTTCAGACAGAATTGTTATAGACAACAACTGAGCCACCAATGCTTACTGCTTACTGGCCAATCTGGTCATAAAGTGAAATTATTAACCTCAGATAACCAGCACCCTGAAAAGTAATTGTCAATGAATACTCATTAGAAAACATTTAATTTTGTTTTAGGTTTTGATTTTAAAATGTATTGCACATAGTGATTTTAAAAACATGTAAAACTGTATTTGATTTTTTAAAAATTATTATCAAATATTGTAACCTCGTCAGTGCCTGCCATGCTAAACACCTGAGTTCGATTCCAGTCAATGCTCATCCCTGTGAGGATAAAATTAATATAATTTAGTGCCTATGTAAACCTGAAAAAAGACATTGCATTCACAACAGGCTATTTTTTATAAATTCATCTGAGTAATCTTGTTTTCTGAAATATCCCTTCTTTTATTTTTAATATTAATTTAATATTTAACATACTGTGATACATATAAAATTAATAAAAATATCAATACAAGTGTTTCATTATCATTTACAATAAAAAGGACAGCTAGCATTTATTGAAAAAGTTAAAACATTATAGCGTTTTATAAAATATTGTTAGAAATGGGGGTTTACAAAACTGGTGAAAATCAGGATTTGACTGAGCGGTTTAGTCAATAATTTATAACCCCTAACTTGTAAGTGATTTCTAGCAGTATACCGAAGCATCTGGTAGAATGAGAGGCACATGAATTGTTTATTGCCTGGCACAGTTTTGTTGAGAGGACTAATAATCCACGCACACTTGGTTGAACAAATATTTATTACAGTGACAGAACACAAACGACTGTATACTACACACAATATACAACACACAAGTTATTCTATGTACAGTATTTACAAACAAGGCATTTCAGAGGCCTAACATTCTGGTCATCCAGAAAACACTGGACTGCTACTAAGCGTTAAACTCTTAATGCCTACAGAGGCCACATAAGAGATTAGCTGCCTTCTAATGAAACATAAAGCAACCTGCAGTCAAATCTCTCCCTGTGCCCCGGATGCCACAAAATAAATGGGAGCCTATATCCCTATCCATAAAAATGCGCCCTAAGCAGGAAAGATGTTTCCAACTGAGGTATCTTTTACCAAGGAAACCTAAGTTCCCTAAAAACACAGAATGACATGCTCTCTCTAACAATGTTCAAATACTTAGCTCCAGTCCAGTTTGATTTGAATGATCATGAAGTACTGTACTGTACTCCTGCCACAAGCTGAAGTTCCAACTCCTCCTTACTCTTCTCTTGTAGTCTAACCTTCTTTCTTTCCACTCTCCTCATGTTCTTCTCCTTTCTTTCTCTTTTTCTGTCCCTCCTTCTGTTGTCTAAATGTGATCTTATATGGTGTGTTTCTGGACTGCTCATTGGTAATCATTAACTCACAACATAATTAACTAGATACACCAAGATAAACTTTGCAATTGTTTTTGATCAGGGGCATCACAACAAAAATTCCCTCTGCTTTGAAACTGAAAGTGTTTACTCTGCTAGGTGTTACACACTTTATTTAAATGCTTAGAGACACTTCTTAGTCACCTATAGCTGTAACAATACTATCCTATTATTTATGACTGAACAGACAAGCAAATTAGTAGGTAAAAATGCATTATAAATTAAAAAAACACTGATTTTTAAAATGTGATGATTTGTTTAATGCTAGTCAGTTGGAAAATGAACAGTCTTGTATTTATATCCTACTACCTCTGTCATACTGCTGCTAAATTACTGTATGTAAAACAATGCAGTGACTCTTTAGGAATACTAATATTTTGTTCATAATAGGATACAGTGTAGATGCAACTATCATTGTTCCCGCCATAACATTTTCAATAATGTCAGAATTCTAGGGACTCGTAAATGGATTTGAGCTTTGAATGTACCAGATGACAACAATTTCTATCCGGTGACTGTGCTAAAAAATTAAAAACGTAATATAGGTTATTGTCAAGATATATCATACAATAATTGTATGTCCACACCTCTTAAAGAAGTAAAGCTGTATCCCCGCCTCCTATTTTTAAATGAACTGAATTCCAACAGAGCATGACACTTAATGGATGTGAAGGAATTAAATTGTAATATACAGTGTGCAAGACCCATTTTTTACCTGTTTCTGAGGTAGGACATGTACAGTAGTTCACCACACACATTATTTCAGCTTTGATAATACATTGTAATGTAAAGTTCAGTGTAAAATGAAAAATGTGATCAAAGTCTCTTGCGCATGTGCTGCTCATCATTCAATTTCATGCTCAGGCTTGTTCATGTCACTCGATTTCCCTATCTCATAAAGATCACTAGGCATTACATGCCCAGTGTAGTATTGGTTCCATAAAACAATTTGGTTTTCAACATGCTTTATAGCAGGGGTGCCCTTGGTCTGTGAGGACTTTAAACCAGTATGTATTATAATCTCCCTTAATGTATAATTTATAAAGACTTTTAACAGATACATTTCTGGTCTATTTATCAAATCCATATATCCAATTCCTGAACACAGGGGAGCCAGAGCCCATCCCAGCAAGACACAGATGCAAGGCAGGACACACAGTGGATGGAACGGAAGTCCAATGCAGGGCACACACAGGGCACATGCACACACTCACATCAGGGCCAGTTTTCCCAAAAGCCAATTAACCTACGAGTATGTCTTTGGACTTTTGGAAGAAACCAGAGCACCCAGAGGAACCCCACATGAACACAGGGAACATACAAACTCCATACAGGAATTGAACTCAAAACCCCTGCACTGCTGCGCAACATTGCTAATCATTGCACCATTTAACAATTTCTCTTTCAATAAAAGAGAAGTCAGAAATACACAGGTAGGCTTTTCACATTTCCTTCTAAAAACTTTCCAAATGTAATAAGAAACATACTGTGATACTTGTGGAAACTCTGGCTCTTCCCAAATCTCCATGGCAACAGGCCACATTTCCACTTGTTCTAGTAATTCATCAAGTCCTGTGATGGATATTTATCAATAGTAGGTACACGCAGCTAAGCTGGCACTTACCTGTTTTTCATATAGGTATTTAAGCCCTGCTTTGACAATGCTCTTAATTTAGTTATTGGGTTTTACTCTTAAGACACAGTGTCCTTTTGTGCTTCCCAAGAATATCCTGTTTTTATTGCATTTTATTTTTAATAACATTCAAATTTCCCCACTATATGTCCTCGCTCAATTTGTGTTTTGACCCTGTGTACTAAAAACCTGTCTATTCTACAACTTCTTTACATTCTCTCCCTGGTGTTTGCTTGGCTCTTCTCAGCTCAACCTCTGCCTTTCTGACCTCAACTGCAAATTGTGCTACAAACACTCTAAGTTTCACTTTTGCCTGCCAACTTGCAAGATCCTGCTAAGTCTGCGGTTGGATTTATTCTCAAGTCTCCTGTCCACTGCAGCCTCCAGGTCAGTGCTGCAGATTTCAAACTTACTGTTTAAGAGATACATTGTTCTTGTTCTTCAGAGATGGGTGCCATTAAAACCACTGAGAATGATATCAAGACCAATACTGACATTTCTGATTATGTAAGATCACTTTACTGGCCGTATACTGTACAATTTCTTGTATGAGGAATTTTTCTTTACGCATACCCCAACTTGCTCTCCATGAGACACACAGACAGGGAGAGAAGCCTGGGGTTTAGAGCGCAGGGTCAGCCATTTATATGGCTCCCCTGGAGCAGTTGAGGTTAAGGGCCTTGCTCAGGGGCCCAACGGAGTAGGATTCTTCTGCCAGCTGCGGGATACAAACTGAACCTTCCAGCCACAGGCATAGATCCTTAGCTACAGAGCCACACACTGTCCATGTAAATGTTCCTGATTCTGTTAGGAATCTTGCAATATAAGGCTTAAATCTCCATCCTTAAAAGTAGGAAACTCTATGACTTCCTGTACCTGCCTCCAGTCTTCCACAAGCACCAGTGTTAACCACTTCCCTGCTGGAAATTAAGAAAAAATTGTGAAGTTTGTATTCTTGTACAGTGTACACTGTATTAAACCTTAAACAATATTTTCAAGGAAGACTTAATAAAGTATTGTGAATACATAAAATATATGTATTTCACAACTGAAGGAGGTGAAACCTTTTGTTTCTACTTTCTAATTTTCATTGTGGAATTTACTGGCTCTTTTTCAGCCAGCACACACTGACAAAGCTCTGCACTCTAACCAAAATATATTCTGATTTTTTTAAATTATTTTATTATCAAAGAGATCCAATAGTAGATATTCTCATGTAAATAAATCTGTAAGTCAGTAACTGGTAACACTTCATTGAGCATCAATGTCTTAAACTAGACTTTCTGTGTAACTTTTTTATCAGTTTAATTTTATCCCATCATCTTTTAAATACTGCTTCAAGTTAGTGACACTTCAGGGTCTCTGTATGAATAGGTCACTTCAGGTCCTGCCATAATATTTTAAAGCAATTTAGGTTTAAAAAGATGGTAAATCCAAATTGTTGAAAGTTCTATTTTCAGCCATTGTATTGTAACCCTAAACCATTATACTCTTACCACCATGCTTGATGCTTGAAAGGAGGTTCTTCTATTGGAAGGCATTACTTAGTTTTCACCACATACAATCTACAAGTTTTGACTTGGTCCAAAAGCATTCTGTTAGTCATGTAGGCTATCCAGGCACACCTTGGCAAACTTGACACAGAAGGTATTGATCTTTTTAGAGAACAATGGATTATTTCTGGCTATCCTCCCCTGACAACCATTTCTGTTCAGTCTTTTACTGATGATTAAGGCACAAACATTGGCATTCACTGCAACAAGACAGGCTTTGAGTGGAATCTCCAGAAAAGTGCTATATAAATGTAAGGAATTATTATTATTATTATTATTATTATTATTATTATTATTATTATTATTATTATTATTATTATTAACAAGAGAGGTTTGTTGGCAGGTTTTTTATGATACATAAAACCAAGGTCCTCACTCTCCATAGTTATTAAAAATCCAAGGGGTGTTACCCTGATGTCCTGGCCAAATTTCCCCCTAGCCTTTATCAGTCATGGCCTCCTAGTAATCCCTCTTATTTTTAGATGTTACTCAATGTTAAATCCATAGATGTTACTCTAAGACTCTTTTTGATTTCGTAGGTGGTTTTCAGGTACCTGTTGGCAGGACATCTGTGTCTGGGTAGAGTCACTGTTCCAAACTGTGTGACAAAGGATGGATGGAGCCTCAAATATATAGAAATGGCTTTATGACACTCTCTTAACTCTGATCAGCATCAAATTAGCATTTTCTCAGGTTTTCTGAAATGATTAATGAACTGGTAAATATATATGGTAAATATAATATAAGAAAAGACCTATTTCAATTTATCACGGACCTCATGGTAAGATATTGTAATTCTCTGCATTGTATGACTACAAAATCTAAAGTAAAAATATGACTGCACTGTTTGAATTTAACACAGAGTTCAAGAAGCCACAATTACAATTGTGTTCTTTTACAGTATATCAAAACATCTTAAACCACACTCACCCTAAACACCTTTCAGTTAGTTACATTACAAGGAATGTTGCAGTTGTACTTTTATTGTATATTTACAATATATTTATACAGTATGTACTGTAGAATTTTTAATTATGTTAAAACTTTCCAAGAGTTTTTAACCAAATGTAGACTGAAGTAGCAATCATCAGAGAGCAGAACAATGAAGAAATCACATGGTATTGCATGAGTTTCATATGCTGTATACTGATCATCACAACGGATGTTCTTTGCTTTAGAGTAGGATTTAAAGTAATACAAATTCTTGCTGTATTTACATGAACACAAATTGAACTTAAATTATGTTTATGTAATGCCCTTTAAAATACATTCATCAGTACAAATCAGTCCTAATAAATCCATTGGAATCCATTACCCATCTTCCATCATTAAGCTTAAGCTCTTCTTAATCAATAAAACTCTACAGTGTAGTGGACTTTTTTTACTGCAAATTCATCTGCAACTGTTGATAAGGTTTTTTTTTGGTGGACAGTTCTGTACCATTTGTTTTAACCTACTGTTTACATAGTGCTTAATTTGGAGGTATCTGTAGAAGTCTCTTTTTCTTGGTTAACTAAAACACCCTCTTCCTTGGTTAATTGCAGTGTTTTAAATTTAACCCTTGGCTTTTTTCCATTACAAATAAATCTTTATCCCATTCATTAAATTGTTCTGTAGAGATCTCTACTGGAAGGGATTGAAAAAGGTATACTACTTTTTGGTAGAACAGTGAGTTAAGTAAACTCCAGCCAGATAGGTCCTCTTTAATTTTATGGGTTGAAGGGTTAAAATTTGAATTAAACAATTTCAACAAATCTTGTTTAATGTATTCCCAAATAAACAACAGATGTTGATAGCAAATTTAACTTAAAATTTTATTTTAATAGATCTGTTGATTTATTATTATTACACAAAATCTCAGTTTTTTCTATCTTTAGTTTGTACCCTGACATCTGACCAGATTTCTCCAATAGATCCATAACCCCAACAAATGATTAATTAGGATCATCCAAATACAAAATAACATCATCTGTATACAATGCTATCTTGTGTGCTTGTCTTTTGAATTTTATCTCCTTAATTTTGGGTCTTGTCTAACCCGGGGGTTCTATGTATAAAGAGAACAGGAGAGGTGACAGGGGACATCCCTGTTTTGTACTTCTTTTTAAGGTGAATCTGTCAGAAAGATTTCCATTGATCTTGATTTGTGCTGCTGATTTGAAAACATTATTTTTATAAATTTATCAGAAAATCCAAATCTCTCTAGTGTCTGGTATAAAAAATCCCAATTGCCCTTTTCTGAATCCAGACTAACCATATTGCCCCTATGTATTGACCAACAATATGTCTCATAAATGTGCATTTGTGGAATGTGCATTTGATATTATCCTGTGTTTGTCTGTTCTGAATAAATCCAGTTTGATCTAAATGTTTTAGTTGAGGTAGAATCTTTTGGTCATAAGTGAAGCATAGATTTTGTAATCTACGTTAAGAAGAGAAATTGGGGGAATTGGAAATTCCCTCTTTTAGAATAACACAAATAATAGCTTAATTCCCAGAAGGTGGAAGATCTCCTCCTTCCCTTATTTAATTACAGGTTAACCTTATAAATTAAATTGGAAAGCCATGTGTCCTTGGTGATTTATTGGCCTTAAGATCTGAAATAATATAATATATTTCATCTTTGCTTATTACACTGGTTAGCATATTATTTTGTTCCTCATTTAAAATCAGGTAACTTAAATAACTCTGATAAAAATAATATGTCCTGTTTATTTTGGGTTTCAGATTTTGTGTACAATTGTTTTGTAATATTCATTAAAATTAGTCTATTTTTTTTAATTGGGAGTGCATTTGGCTAGTTACTGGGTTAAATATGTTAGGAATTATAAATTTAGCCAGTTGCATGTACAATCTTCTTGAAAGTATTTTAATTGATTTAGCTTCTGATTCATAATTACTTAGTTTTAAAACCTTTAGTTTTGTTTATAATTCCACAAATTTGCAATTTATTTATTCCCCAATTTTCAGTAAATGTTTAGACAGTATATTACATGAACAGATGATTTTTTTGTGTTTTTGCTCCATAAGTTTTATTTCAGATTGTAATTCACTTCCTTTCTATGTGAGCAAATAGAGATAAGTTTCCCTCCAAGCACTGCACTGTATCCCATAGTATTTCTGGAGACATTGACATTATTTGATAGAAATTCAATCTCTTGTTTAATTTGATCTTTAACACCATTATCATTCAAAATATTACAGTTCATCTTCCATGAAGTATTATTTTTTCCCACATTTAGGTCTAATGCCAGATACACTCGGGCATGGTCAGATAAATCTGAAGTTCCAATTACACACTTTTTTAATCTAATTTTGTCTAGTTTATGCATAAGGAAATAATCTATTCTGCCATATGAGTTACATGATGCTGAAATATGTGTATAATCCCTTCCTGTAGGATATAGATACCTCAATAGATCGAATAGTCTTCAATAGATCTCTTTACATATTTCTCCAATGGTTTAAGTTTCCTTTTGCTATTCTTAGAGGTGTCCAAATCTTTATTAAGATAAATGTTACAATCTCCTCCGAATATCAGTACACCCACTTAAAAAAAAACTTGTCTCTGCCTAGTGGTGCTTAGATATTAAGCAACTAAAGACTCTATTTTGCCTTTAACAGTGATGTACAGTATCTTCCTTCTTTGGCTTTAATCTCGGACATGTACTCAAAGTTAACAGTTATCGGTATGATTATGACAACACCCCTGTTTTATGTGAAGAACAGTACACTTTATCAAAACCATTCAGTTTCATTTTAACATCATTTTATCAATATTCTGCTATTTTTTTAATCAGGTTGTATAAACCATTAACATCAAAAGAGATTACTTAATATCCTGTGATGACATTGGTTGTCTATGATTATTTTTGCTTCTGTTGGTATTTAACTCCCAGTCTCTCAAAACAAAACAATGCTGACATTTTGAACAATACAACAACAACAAAATAAAAGAATAAAAATGTTTTTTTTAATCTTATGGGGTTCATATGGGGGGGTCCAAGGTATAACCCCACTTATTGTGCCTGAATAGAATAGAATAGGCTGTAAGCAGTCTTCTTTTATAACAAAGAGTTATAAACTGGCTATATGGCAGTTCCCTACGTGTCCTATTTATTACTTTGTTCTTGAAGCTATTCTGCCCTATTTAACGAGGCTTTTTATACTGTAACTAGTTTTATATTAAATATTTACTGAATCGAGTAATTTATCTAAATTAAATAAAAATGGTTTATAAAACACGAACAATGCTATAGAACTATTACATTTACAGTCTAAAAGAAACTATCGTTTTTTGAAAAGGGTAAGAGGAGTAGTACCTTACGATATCCCATGACTTCTCTCAATACCTAAACAGTCACATTAGTTCTGAGTCATGAATGAAGTCCTAGTCCTCTGGGGAAGGATGCCGGCGGAAACTCTGGTACTGTTCCTTTCGTCTCCTGCTGTGGTTGTCCGCTTTCTGCCATGATTCCTGTATGATCCACTCCTCTGCAGACTGCCCTCCGGTCCCACCTGCAAGCAGACCTCTGCAGGCTAAGTCCCTGGTGGCATCCGCAGCTGAAGAGTTTGTCTGTGCACCCATGTCAAAAAACAGCGATAATTTAGCAGGGAAAGGAGTTTTACATTTTATGTAATTTTCCTTCAGGACTTTATTTCTTGGTTTTCAATCGTTTCTGAAGGACATTGGCTGCGTAATCGTAATCAAAGTAAATATTTGTTTTCATATAACACCTCCTTCTTCCCCCATGCTTTGATCAAAATTTCCTCTTTAGATTTTAGTTGAATCTCAAAAACCTGATGATAATAGATCTTGGTCTGGCTGGCAGGTCTGAGGGTTTAGGGCCCAGGGCTCTGTGAGCCCTTTCAATCTCAAATTCATAGTCGGGTGGGAATTCTAGCTGCTCCCTTATGAGTTTCTCATCAACCACACCTCACCCTCCTCCAGGACCCTAAGGATGTAAGGGAATGACAGCATTAGAGGAATGTATAGTGACTAATGTTTCTTTGAAGTGGGGTTTGTTCTCCAAACTTTGGTTTCCACCCTTCTATGTTTCTTATAGTCCTATGTTGAACACTTAATTTGGTAACATGCAAAGGGGATAATAATGTTATTAATAATTCTGAATTTACATGGAAGTATATATCAGTTAATAAGTGACAAGCATGTGTATTAAGAGGTCAGAATTACACATACAGTCTGATAATGAATTCACACCGAGCCCATTTTATATGTAAATACAATTTACTGCCTGACATCCAGATATTAATTGGTCAATGACTTTAAAATTGCATATCAATGAAGAATTTTTATTACTGATATTTACTACAGCTAGAGAGATTAAAAACTTACTTTCAGCCCAAATTCTCTGAAGAGTTCCTTAATTTTTGTTCTTGTTTCTTTTAGAAGGCCTGTAGTTCACTCAATTGCATGAGCATTTTTATTTTTCTGCACATAGTTTCTTGGGAAAATGTCCATACAAAAATTAATAATTGCAGCTGTTTACTTTTTTTCTAAAAAAAGAAGTTAGGAATCTATGCACGTAGCCTTTGAAGAAGCTAAATTTAGGCGTGAAATTTTTAATAGTTTCTGACAACAGGAAACTGTCCTTCATTGTCCTGTAGTCTCTGGGGACAAGTTACATCATTAATATGCTTGACCTGTTGCCATTTTGTTGGAAACATCTGCAGAATTTCTGTACATATTACAATTATCCAAAACTCGTGTGTACTGCTGAGTGTTTTTTTTTGCTTTGCTGTGTCAGAGACGCAACATATTAAAATTCTTATACAGTACTTGTTTTGTTTTGATTGCTCTGGAATGAGGCAAACAGAATACATCAGTTAATCTGATTTAAAATCAAGTTGAACAATTGAAAAGAAAATGAAAAGTAAAGTTTGCAAAAGAGTCTAAGTTTATTTGGTTGCTAGCAACTAAGATGTACAAGGGACACTTTAGAAATGTCTTGAAAGAAGCCAGGGTATCAGCTAAGGAAAAATAGATATTAAAACTAAGCTGTGAAGTAGGAAAGATATTGTGAGCTTTTTAATGTGCATAAAAAAACATAAACACTTATAAAGTCAGACTTGGGTAATAAATATTAAATTGTGTTTTTGTTTGCTTGAACTGCCTCACCAGCTCCGTTGGAGTATAAAATATATTTTTTTTCTCTTTCAAGAGGACTGTGTGTATAAATAAAATTGGACGTAGGCCAAATCTATTTCTTTTCTTTTTTGCTTTGTGCTGCACTCTCTTGTGATTGATGCATGGGGTTATAAGCACCACATTTCTGTGTTCAAGCAGTTATTGGGAACTGGAATCTTATTGACTTCAGCTTTTTTTCCATATCTTTTTTTTTACTCAGAGTGCCAGCTCACCACTTTAATTTCTTTTGTTGCTGTTTAGATGTGTTTTGTTCTTCTTTCAAGAGTGTGCATATGGTATAGATTTTAGTTGTTTGCATATACAGTATGTGTAATTTCATTTTTTCTTGTTTTTTTGCATTGGGGGAGGGACAATATTTCTAGTTGTTACATGGAATTAAGATGGTGGTTTGTTGTACTCTTTTGAAGAGCTGAGGATTTCATCGTTACTTTATTTTGCTTATGCCATTAGAGGAGAAATACAAATATTGCTATATCAGAGAAGTATTTTTAGAAACAACATGTTTTTCAACTGCAAAGAAGAAAAAAAATGGTCTTTAAATGTACTACAAAGTAATGTTTGAATTAATGCTTGAGGAACTATGGAGATTGATATATTACAAAGGAATACTATTTTTTTTAACCTCCTGAGAAGATTCCCGTTGGAACTTTAATTTTTTTTGGTGTAAATACAAATGCTAAAATCAAACTGCAAGTTAGAGACACTACTAATTTTCTAACTGCATTAGAGAGGCTGTTAAAATCTTTATTGAACATAATTCTATTACATTTGTTTCACATTTGCATAAATTCCATTCATTCATTTTCTAACCGCTTCATCCAATTCAGGGTCGCAGGGGAGCCAGAGTCTATAATGGCAAGCAATGGCAAGCATTGCAGGGTACACACACAAACACAGATGTGATGAATGCCAACTCCTGAGCCACAAACTGCAGCCCTGAGCCAGTCATCCATTCATCCACTTTAGGAGTAGATCTGTCACTGTTGGCTTGAGGAACCCTCAAGGAGAAGCCTGCTCAGTCCAAAAAACTACTCCTTCACAGAGATATTAGTCCCCCAAAGTTCTTCAGCTCCTCTTCTCACATGGAAGCATACACACAGAAGAAAAATACTTTTTTTTCTGGCATAAAAAGTGTTTTTTAACTGTTCAATTCAATTCAGTTTATTTTTATTTGGCACCTTTCACAACAAGCTTGCCCCAAGGTGCTTACCTATCTAAAACAGTTTTCAATATCTTGTTCTTGTGGTCTTTCACATGTTACTCCTTTCAGTGCCTGAGTCCACCAGTACTCCCCTCTGCAAGAAGACAATGCAACCATTATGACAATGACTTTGCCATGTTACATCAGGAACCTTACACTTGAAAGATTATTATATAAATTACAAGACCAACAACCTCCAGGAAGCCTTGAGAGAGGAAGGAAATTTAAAGATGCCCTTAAACAGAAACCAATTAAGATGCAAATAAAAAAAAATAGTTAAGCACACCTTTGCTAAGATTAGTGTTGCTTCACAAGTTCCACACAACAAGCAACACTAGCATCTTTTCACTGCTCTTTCAAAATCAAAGATAAGTAATAATGATCAATGACTTGTCCCTGCCTATCTTAAACATTACATGACTAAAACGATATACTGTAGAAAACAGTTTTAGATATTTAAAACATTTTATGCGTGAAAAAAACAGAATCTATGTGTACCACTAGGACACACAAGAGTTTTCTAGCACTGATTTATTTTTTTTTCTTTCTTGCTGTAGCAACATGGTAACAATATCCTGTCTGAGCAAAATAATCATTGTATTTAATGAAATGATTTGTTGCTAGTATGCACACAGCATGATTGGCGTAGCACAGAGAAGACTAATGGGTTAATAAACATTTAATACTGTACAGATTGTGATTGCCTAGGCAACGGCAGTTGAGCAGAGTTTGAGAGTTAGAATCAGCTGTGGGGGCACATTAAGAACAAAGCTACTAATTCCCTCTGGCGAGATCAAGCATCATCTCAGTCCTGAGTTAGTTGCAGGAGAGAGTGGACATAGGAGATGAGGTCTCCTGTATGCGCAAGTCTGGCAGTGAGAGAGCCTGGCCGAAGCAACACAGCAGCAGGTTTAAGGTGGTGCTGGTGCGGGCACTGTTAACGAGTGTGTCTGATTGCAAGAGAGTGGGCAGACTGATGGTTACAGTTAAATCCCAACAAGGGGAGAGTAATGAGAGTGACAGTTCCGGAGGGAGCTGGGTACAACTGTGGAACCTGGAAGGGACTGGGAAGAGCATCAGTCTTGGAGGAGTGGGAGGAGAGTAATGGAGCCCTAAAAGATAGTGAAGTTTTAGAATATATGGAGGGACAGCAGCCTGTTGTGATGCAAAGAGCAGACGGTCTACGATTCTGCCAATTGTGAGAGATTTATTGCGAGAATTGTGAGGTGAGGTAGAGTGATACTATGTGATCAGAGTGTAGAAGACAGTAGAGGGACCCTCCCCCAGGTGATAGGAGGTATCATGGGAGTGAATGGGGTCCATCTGATTGCAGACCTCTGGTGGTGAGCATACGGTGTCTGGGCAAAGGTGTAAGGTGCACCAACAGCTGTGTGAGTGAGAAGATACGTGAGAGTGAGCCACCGGAGAGGTTGTGTAGAAACATGGGTTAACAATGTAGAAGATCTCAGTGCCAGAGTGAGGTTCTGGAGACTGAGCACATGTTTCTACTTTGTTCAAAGCTTCAGAAATGTCTTTAATTCCTTATAATTATACATCACATCCAACAGGAATTATTCTGGCTATGTTTCTTGAATTTTCTAACAGAAATGCCTTTTAGGTTACATGGAGACCTAAATTGTGCTCAGCATTTTAATTATGTTCTCATTAGCTTATATTAGTGAAATAACATTTATTCTTAATGAAAACAGAGCAGACATTTTCAATATATTTTCATTTTTGTTCTGCTAGTTCCAGGACAAGAACTATTGTTTTCAGAAAAAATTTGTCATAATAAAATACTTAGATGTCATGAAACAGGTGTCATAGTAAACTAGTTGTCAGGTTTATTCAGTTCAATTTCATTGGTGTAGTAAATGTGAGGAGCAGTCTAGTGTTCAAGTTTAGAAATTGTTTTTCAGGCTTGGTCTGCCTGCCTCACTAAATCTTGGGGGATAATGGGAAATTCAGAATATCCCTTATTCCCCTCATTATAAAAGATAAAATCTAAATACGAGGCATAGTGAAGAGTACCATCCCTGATCAGTGCCACTCAGAGAATATTAACTGGAAAATTCATTTCTGTGAAATAAATGTTCTAAAAGCAGATCACTAAGTCTTTTCATTTTTTCTTCCCCTTTATAAATATGGAAAACTAGATTGTTTCCAGTTATTGACAAAATGAGCCACTGGTATACAAACACAACTACACATTATATATTGCATTTTTATATACTGTACTGTATACTTTAAACAGTTTATTACATTATCTATTGCTTTCAGCTTCTCTGCTTAGAAAATCAGAAATATCACTTTTTGATAAAGTGTCACTTTATATTATAATTAAAAGAAAGATTTTTTCAAGTTTTGTCTTTAGGCAATACTAAAAGTGTTTTTTTAACAAATGTTTAGTGTAGTTGCATCTCTCCCCTCAACTGTGATTTTGCCTTGAAGTACCTTGCATAACAATTTGTTTACAATCTTATTTTTAGGTTGTGCCCAGATTTCACCTCTGTTTTTTTTTTCTATAGAGGGTCCCAGGACCCCAAAGTTCAGACACAGAAGAGATTCAGACTGGGTAAAGTCAGCACTGATTGGTTTTGTTTCAATAATGGATGGACATTGAAAAAGCTTGTTAAGTATCTGTTGGCCCGAAGCTCTGCATAACATTTCCAGTAACATTTTTATGGGTTGCTTTTATGTTTAAATTCAGGGGTCCTTGTTGGTAATGACTGGTTAAACATAGGTTCCACAGAGCAATGAAAACGAGAATTCCCATGTTAGGCCATAAATCTGGGGACAGTTGCAGCAGCCATTTGCTCCCAGGACTGATATGGAGGAGACAGTCAGTTTATTACAGGGCTAGCTGAGCTAGCATCTTTTCATTGAAGATGAATGTCATTTTCTCATAGTGAATTACATTATACATGCCTCACTACTCAACCATGCAGACTTACAAGACAACGAGTGTGAGTTTAATAAAGTGCTTTTAATATGCATTGACATCAATTTCATGTTCAATTAAAAAAATGCTATATAAACTGAGAGATGTAGATGCTGTGGCCTCAACAACTGGATTGCAATGTCATAACAAAGCTAACCTCTGCTGAGAGTACAGGCTAAGATTCATTGTTTTTTTATTGCAGTAGCTACAACAGTGTATAGTGCTTTCCTGGGCAAATTTAGTGCATAAAAGTAGGCACTTTTACAGTTAAGGTTATGAAAATGGCCCTTTGGAAGGACTCATTTTCAGGCTGAGTACTGTAGAAATATTTATAGCCATACTGTATATCCAAATTACTCACATTGTACATATGTTTCTAGGAGTGTAATGCTCATTAATGTGTAATGACACCATAGTATGACAGGATGTACTTTTAGAGCCATTAGCCTGCTCCAGGCTCTGCATGCTACTGGAGTACAATTAGTACTGTTTACAGGAGGTATTGTGATTAACTTTGTCTAACCCAAAAACAGATTTTCTCACACCATGTACCACATGCTGTGAGAACAAGAGTTATACTGTAGGATATTAGTTGCAGTTTGGACAAACTCAATTATCTGGCAGAATAATGTAATGTAATCTTGTTAGATGTTTAATTATCAAGTTGATTAACCCAGCTGTGTCAACTATATAATGAAGTGGCAGCCAATCAGTTGGAAATGTGGGGTTGGATAAGGAGGATGTTAGGGAAGAAATTGAAGAAATGCCTTTATTACTGTATATATTGCTATTGATTAAAAAAATAAAAACGGCCTGTTTTTGTTCCATACTTTTATTATGGACAGTAGATATGGAATTAAATGATTGTGAAATTGTTTGTTTACTACGAATAATAATTATCAGAGCTGGATTGAATCCACTACCAAAATTAAATGTATAAATGATTAAGGGTGCTATGGGGATGCATTGGTTAGTATTGCTGCCTCGCAGCACTGTGGGTCTGTTTTCAATTTCTGTGTGTGCCCTGCGAAGGACTGGCATTTCGTCCAGGATATATTTTCCTTGTGCCTGTTATTGGTGGGATAGTTTTCGGCTCCCCTAAGACCCTGTATTGGATAATTAGCTATTCATTTTAAAAAAATATTTAAAATTGAAATTATAAATGTCCTTTGAATTACTTTTTCAGTATCACAATATCACAAATATGAGGATGTTTTATCTAAAACTGATGAATGCCTCAGATAAACTAACCTTGAACTTATTTGTAACCCATTAGTGCTTTTCTTCCCGAATCATACTGTACAGGAACACTAACTGATTTTCTTTTCATTAAATAGAGTACACGGGATTATTAGTAATTGTGTTTAAATTGTAATTAGAACACATTATTTTATTTTAGGTTTTGATTGTGGAATATATTGTACATAGTGGCTTTAAAAACATATTGGATTTAAAAGTAAATAAACCTTAAAACAATTAAAAATAGGTCAGTAGTTTTGAATGTCTTAAAAAAGTAACTTATGCTCATCAGTGTAAGAAGCTCTTGTGGTTTAATGGAAGAATTTTTGCCACGTGAAACACCTAGGGTTGATTCTCTGCCAATACCCAGCCCCTTGGGAATAACCTTTCTCCAATAATAAAATTAATTTTATATAGTACATTGACATTTGTATTAATTTTATATATCACAGTATGATAAATATTAAATCAATATTAAAAATGAAAGTAGGGCTATTTCACAAAGCAAGATTACTTATCTAAATGTATATAAAAGATAGTATATTGTTATAATCTGTTGTGGACACAATGTGTTTTTTTTTCATGTTCACATATGCATTAAAATAATCTATTCTTTGTCTTAATGCTAATTTAAGCAACAAGTAATTAGAAGACAGCTAATTTTATTTTAGATTTTGATTATAAGAACATATGACACACATACTGTAGTGGCTTTAAAACTATACAGTATCATACTGTATATAAAAACAAATAAACAGTAAAAAGCAAAACAAAGCAGATTTCAGTTCTCACCTGCTGAATGAGGTTATTACCCCCCCCCCCCCCAAAAAAAAAAGTCACTATATTACAAACACTACTTTCTAAAGCACAGAACATATTGTAAATACTAAGTAAATTAAATTACTAAAAATTGCCAATAGTTTATCATTTCCTACGATTTGAATTAAGGACTGTGAATTATGGTCTGTGTGGTTCCATTGAATGCCGGTGGCCTCATCTCTGATAAATTAATTATTTTAAGAATATGCAACTTTCAGCATGATAAATTTAATAAGAACAATCTATGCATAAATTTGGGAAATTAACGATGAGTCTATAATGACTAATCTAATCTAGTTGTGAATATATTTATGATTTATTATAGAAAATAGTTGAGATTAATGCTTCCTTCAGTTTTTCATTGGGACCATAGGTAGGTCCATAGCAGTTTTATTTACTTTTGCGCTTTATTTTGCTTTTTTAGACAGAGGGTTAAATCTTTCAGGTTCAATTTCTTGTATGAATTACAAGGGACTAGTTATACTAGTTATAAAACTAGTTATACCAGTCATTTGACCACCAGAGAATAAGGGAATTTAAAGATGCCCTTAAACAGAAATCAGAATAAAGGTTTTTACGTGTGTATTTGCTTTTACATGCTAAATTGTTAAAGCCACTATGTATTATATATATATACTGCACATTTTGTTTTCCTTTACTGCCCTTTGTTCTGTACCTTTAGTAACATGTGCTGTAAAAACCAGGCCTTATTAAAAAAACTGAGTAGTGACTTAAATGAATTTGTTGTGTACTGAAAGGTACATTACTTCTGTAATGCTGGGGCCTGGGGTAGCCAAAGTTTTGGTTGTGAAGAATGGTGCTCACTGCCAGCCTAAGAGACTGTGGTGAGGGGTCTATCTTGCTCATTTGGTTGCTAATGAGTAGCAACTCATGAAAAGCATCTTCCACATTCTGAGCAATCCGCTCAATACTTGTTGATTTTGAGAATGAAAATCTTTTTTCTGCTCCTTGACTTCTGCTCCTTTCTGCTCAAAGAAAATGAAAACCTACAACAGTGGAGGGGTGAGCTGCCTCCATATTAATTCACAGTTAGGTACATTAAAACATCATTGGTACTTAGCCTCCTTTTGTGCAACAATTTGCTAAAGCAGCTTCAAAACAGGCAATGAAGAAATTAAATTCTAAAAAGCCATCACAAATATGAAAGAGATAACGTTTGTGCATTTATTGTTTTCTTATTTATTTTCCCCAAACTATCCAATATGAGGTTTTGATGTGTTTATTAAAGCTTTCAGCTGGAAGCCATTCGCAGTCCTGTGTGATTAGTGATGGACAAGCAAATGCACCTGACAAAAAACAAGCTCTGAACACAGAAGGAAAGTGGCTAATCTTTTGCTTGGCAAAAAGCACTTACTGCCCTGCAGAATTTGTCTGTGTAAATCATCACCAGATTAAAACCCAGAAATAGTGCTTGACCTGCTCGGTTTGACAAATATTTGTCTCAATTAGATACAGTAACTGAGAGTTCAGGTACCTAGAAATTTCTAATTGCCCTAGTTTTAGAGACAGTTTTCTTTGGGTATTTATGAGTGCAAAATAACTACAAAATTAAACAGTGCTCTCACAAAATAAAAAAGCTGTTACTTAATAATGTGTTTCATGCTCTGTGCTCACAAATACAATAGCATTTTTACAAATCATATTAAGGATTTAAAAGACTGAGGATTTTTCTGTTTGCAGAATTGAGTAATGTATAGAGATATTGTTTTAGAACATGCAATTATGACTGCAAAGGGGATGTAAAATTAGTTCCATGGATCATCAGGCTTTCTGCTATAAATGGGCTTTTTGCAGTTGGTAAAGTATGTTTCTGATGTTTTTTTGGGTTTTGTTGTGCAATATCCTGCTTTTATTATGCATTACATTGTTTGATTTGTTTTTGTATGTTATGACCATAGAATCTTAGTTTGCCTTATTTTTCTACCATTTAAACCCTACCATCTCCCTTAAAATAAAAATAATATATTTGGCTAAGTGCATCGTGATGTAACCCAAAGTTTTATGATCAGATAAACAGAAAACATTACATAATAGAAAGATTTAAAGAAAATATAAAATATAATGAAATATTAAAAATTGCATAACTTTTGTAACATTCTCCATTATATGGTGTTTTTCTGTTCCTTTTTCATCTGGATTATGAATATGGGCACTATAGGGATCTCATCTCATCTCATTTGCTAACTGGTGAGGGTTCCAGTTGTAACCACCTCAGTAGGGCAGACCAGACTTCCCTTTCCCCACAACAGTCTCCAGCTCCTCCTGGAGGATTCCCATTCACTTCCAGGCCATCTGCCCTGGGATCTATTCCCAGTGATACACCTCCAGTGGAAGGGATCCTCACCAGACGTCCGAACCGCCTCAACTGGCTCCTCTCGATGCAGAAGAGTAGTGACTCTAATCCAATGTCCTCCTGCAAAGTATGCCTTGCAGCCCTTTGGAAAAAATACCCATAAGCTCATTCTTTTGGTCACTACCCAAAACTCATGATCATAGGTGATGTAGATTGACTGGGGAACCAAGAGCTTTATCCAAAAACTCAGCTCCTGCTTCACCATCACAGTTTAGAACTGCTTCTGCATTACTGGAACTGCTTCACCCATCCACTGGCAAAAATTGAGATCAAATATGAGTAAAATAAATGGAATGAAATTTTGATTTAAGGGAATAATTTTCTGATTTGTTCCTAAATTAATGTATAGTTTATCTTAAAATCCCCTGGAAGGCTTATGTGTGCTTTTTTTCCTTGAAAAGAAAGTGCTGAATCATAGAGCCTGGCATAATTTAATATGAATAAAAGGATTTTAACTGGATATAGCAAAGTGAATATGGTTTGTTTTTATTTAATAGCTTTGTTCAAACATTGTTTCAATTAAAAAAAATTCAGAATTAATTCTATACTTTATTTAATTAGAACTCACTAGAGACAACAACATCCAAGAATTGAATGCTATGTGAATGTTTGGAATACTTAAGCCAGCGGCACACTACATGACTTGACACGACTTCTGGTCAAAGAGCATGTCAGATTTAATGACTGCAATTACTGAATCTTGCTGCCTTTTCAGTCCTAGAGGGTGTCAAATTATACAACTAGGAATTGCAGGGGTTGACTAATTACACGATTCCCTCACGACATTTCATAATGGTTGCAAATCTCATACTGCACCACGAAAAGTACCACGAGGCCGCCTCATTTTGGAAGCCAATCAACGTGGAACACACCGGAATAAGAAGAGGAGCATTGCACCAAAGTAAACAAACAACACGGAGAACAAAATGTAACACGGGCATTGTTTTCCACAAATAAACATCTTCAAAAATATCATTATTCTTTATAAATATAGAACATTTTTACAAAAATAAAACACAGTTAAAAATTTAAAACACCTTTAAAACAAATATTGTAAACAAATTAGTATTGCGCTATAATGTGTAATATAATGGGCACATTATCTCACAAGTACACATCTGGCTCACTGCCCATCCCTACGACGTGCAACTCTCTGCGAGAAAATCAAACCAGTAGGGGCTGTTAAGAGTGCTAAAACTGAGTCGCTGGGGGTGTCACACTACACAACTGACGGTAACGGGCACGCGCTGCGAGTCTCTACAACTCACTGTGATTTTCTTATGATTCTGTAAATGAAGGCTACGACTGAAAATCCTTGGAAAGTTGTATAGTGTGACGTCGGCATTAGTAGGATACGTTTGGACTAAACCAAGACGTACTGTGGCTCCAAGGTGGAGATAGGGAGGAGGAAGGCTTAAGTCAAATGCAAAGGGAGGAGTTTGAGTTAGGTATACTGTATATACTGTAGCTCATTTTGGAATGATGGTGATTAGGTACAGCTTTGTGAATTTGACCTGTCATTGTTTCCCTCCCAAACTTCAATTAATAACTTTCATTTATTTTTTTCTATTCTATTTTTTGTTAAATAATAGAATTAACTTAAATTCTAGTACTTGTTTTAAGTATTAAATATTAAAACATACAAAAACCTTGTTATTACTATTTCAGTCTTCCTACTGCATGTACTGATGAAACATACACTACACATAAAATTAGATATCTCAGGTTTGGTATGAAACTTTTGCAAAAAAAGACATCACAATCACAAATGGCCTAGTTACCTACTGTGACATCCCTTTGTGCACTTCCCTATGGCTAGGAGAGAGACCGTATGGCATGGGCTTGAAATGCTTCATGATTACACTTTACAGATGTAAAACACAATCTGTTTTTTTCCCAAACTGGCAACAGGAAGGCAACAGACTTTACTTTCTAATAAACTTCACATTGTAAGGAGCATTACAGGCATACTCTTCTGAAGCATTCAAAACACTAGAAATCTGCTATTGAGTGCCTAGTGTGTACCTCTAAAATGCAAAACCCATGACAATGTCTACTACTTGACTCAACTCCAGTTACATAGCTAATGCAAGCTGCACAAACACAGGTTATGAGCTAGGTGATATGCAAAACCTGAACTCCACTTGCTAAAAAGCTGTGGGAAATGACTTGCCACCCTCACTTACCTGACAGGGTTCCTGACCAGGAACCATCAGCCTTCAGGGAAAAAGACAAGATAAAAAAGGAAGAACATCAAGAGAAAGAATCCTATGCGGGATGCTAGATGTTTCCTGAGTAGAAATGGGTGTCTCCGTAAAGCTGGGTTCATTTTGGAAGTTTGTTTCCAAAATGTAAGCCGCTTAGCTGTCGGACAGTATTGATAAAGAGACCTGATGAAGTGAATCAGTTAAAGGCTCAAAGAAGAGCAAAGGTTTTGTTTCATTTTATGATGTTGTGGGGAATTAGTTCTCAATTTTCCTGACCTAAACATAGAGCACTTGTTTGGTACCTTACAGCAGCATTCTCAGCCTTTTCTCTGGGACCTGCCTATAAAAAGTTTGATTGCTACCCCAACTCCCAGGATTTTCATGAAGGGGGACACTTTCTCTGTGGGAGTGTATCCTCATGAGATAGACAAAAAAACAATATTCTACATACTGGTGTAATCGGTATTTATCGATTACAATTTGCTCACCTTGCACCAAAATTATGGCTGCCAGCATTGTTGGAGATGCTTTGGTGACCATTTCTCAATGCTTCTGTGGAAAATTGAATTGGCAAGGGACATGTCAGACCTTCACATTCTTTGTTCCCCTTTGAGGATGCAAGCACTGTGGTAACAAGCTTAATGTGATTAAGAAGCAAGGATTCCATATACTGTGAGGTGTCCTAAAGAAGAAAAATGTCACATTTAAAAACAAAAGCATTAAAACATTTCAATAAAAAGAATATTTGCTTTTATCTAAAATGTTAATAGTGACTAATCGCTGTCTGAGGGGAGGCAGCTGTCGGTCCTAATGATTTTGAAACCTGACAGCTGTGCTCCTCTCTATTTAAATGTGTGCTCCTTCTTAGCAGGTGTGTAAAGTATCCGGGGGAGGAAAGGCAAGAGAACTCCAGTACTCTGTGGAAGAGCCCAGAGAATGACTGAAAAAGGGAAAGGGAAAGAGAAATTCTGGACAATGAGCCATAGAAAGCCTCTGACTGACAGAGAAAGACAAATAAAGCCAAATAAATTTTCTTTTTCTAGTTGAATAGAAATATTTCCTGTTGCACTGCCCTACTAAGTATTTATTTTCCTCAGTCATGTGCTGGAGTTTTTAACCTACCTGTTACAGCCATTTTCAAATTTGAAAACTCTATTACAGTACATACTGTACAGATGCAGCCATTCAAAGTGCGCGGTAAAGACACCGCAGTACAGATACCGCAGGTAAGATGACACGCGATACCGCGGTGCGTGATTGGTTGACCGACAGGGGCACTCGTGGTCCGTTGGTCTGTCGTAGAAAGACTTACTGTACTGTAAACGTCTTTACTGTGCCCGTTGTAGATATTGAATTTTACCACTGAAGGGAAATCTTAGTAGCTGAGCATAAAAAGAATAGGAGCATACTGTAACGCGTGTGAAGGCCATAAACGATATTAATTTTGGAACGTAAACATACAGTATATGGCTGGTCTTGGTACTTTAAAGAAAAAAATACGCACCAGTATTCCATTTCTCCCTAAACATTGTAAGCTTCGAAGTCTTTAACTAACGTGATACCGGAGTCAACAAGCATACTTTTAGAATTTGATTAAAAGGGAATATAATATGGAATCGCGTATCTCAATAATTTAATAACGGTATGATTATATCCGTGTACTGCGGCAGAGCTATGTAGGGCTGTTTCGCCTGCCTGATCATGTGAGCTCTCTTGTAGCCTACTGGTCTAGGTGCGTGACCACCAGCTGGTAGGTTGGGTGTTCGAATCCAGCTGGTACTGGACTTTTCATTTTTATTTATTTATTTTTTAATCGCGTAACATAAACATATTACCGTATGCAAACTGTACTGTATACAGTATGTATATGTATATTTAATGTCTTAACTGTGCCCGTTTAATTGAATTTAAAAAACATATTTAACACGAACATTAAGCTGCTTACATCTTCCGCCTGAGAACAGTCACCCGTTGCTACCCAACGCAGAATGGTGATTGGCTGACACCATCTGACACCCCTCTGATTGGAGAAAAAAGACGTGCTGGTGTGCTATACCAGGAAGAGGATTCTTTCCATTCAAAACGTGTATTTTAAAAGTTTAAGAAGTAAAAACCTTACAGCGTACACAGATTTCTAAACTGATCAGGATCGTTATCTTTGTCTCATGCATAATAATGTTCACCGCTCTGTCCAGCAAATTAATAATGAACTTTATTTTATATAGCTTTTTAAACGAATAAGTAATTAGATTGCTCATAAACCTAATCACTTGCTTTTTCTTTTTATTTAGGCTCAGATTTCAACTATAGATCGTATTATTAATAACCATAATAACAACCAACCAACAAAAACAACCATATAAACATAATACCAACCAAAAACATAGATAACAACCACAATACAAAATCAAATAATCAAACCATTTTACACTCGCAAAGTCATCCAATTATCATAATCCCGCCCCTTATGCAAAACCAAACCTTCCTCCCATCCCAGTTTATCCTGTTTATCATAAACAAAATCCACCTCAATTTTCAACATAAAGCATTACACAAAATCAATACCTCAACACTCCATACTCAACAACGATAATTCACAAACAGCCAGAACATGTAACTACACATTCCCAAACAGACCTACTTTCCATAGCCCCGCCCCTTATGCAAAACCAACATCCCTCCCCTGTTCTCTCTCTCCCCTGGCGGTTGTAATTGTTTTTATTTTCAAATAAATTTTAGCAAAGTCATGTATTTTAAAAATCTTAAGATTTTTCTATTTATGTCTTTATTTAGTGGTTTCATTAGTGACAAAGGCTAAACTTTCTTGGAAAAATGTCTTTTATGTAAACCATGTTTGCTATTAATTCATTCAGGGCTAAAATATGTTCATTGTCTTCTAATGAAAGAAGGGTTCCTTTTGCCGTAGTCGAGAGCCTAGCCTTTAACTAGTAAGTACTGTATTTACTGGGTTTTTGAGGGGGGGGGGGGGGTGTCTTTCGCTGGAAATCTCGCCTCCTACTTTGAAAATACCCGTGAAACCGGTTCAATTCGTCACAGCCAGCACTCCTGCAGAGAGTTGGGTTGTACTTGCAGTGTATACAGTACACGCGTTATGCTCTTCGTTAATGTCTGTGAAGTTTTATTTAATCTCTGAGCCATACTGATTCTTCTGGAAGCACACCAGTATTCCACTTTCTCCCTAAACATTTTTAGGATCAGAGTCTTACATGTGGTTATTTCGAAAACGTTTGTACGTGCTCCTTCTTACCATGTTACTGTTTACCGTTACTGACCATATTAAGTTTAAGTGCCTGTGGGCACTTTTCCTGTCCGTGGGGGGTGGACCGTCTTTCATTAGAAGGTTAGTCTGTTCTACTCTGAGAATGTAGGGGGGGGGGTGGGAAGTGCCCGCGGTCATTTAATTAGTATTAAAATCTTAGTTATCTTTCTAGTTCACAGGTTTGCATGCATAATTTAATTTTGAAAGCCACTGAGACATCAGGTACTACTGTTGTATTTATGAAAAAGAAACAAAACAAAAAACATACTAACAACTGTGCCATCCTACTCCTTAGTTAATACATTTTATTATTCATAAACAGTTAACATTGTTAGCAAAATATTTTGAATTATATTTAACCCTATTTTTTCTTTAGTTTTGTATTTAACTTATTATATGATAGTCAGACTTAATGTATATTAATGTATATTTGAACAATGAAAATATATTTTTACAAGATTTTACATTAAGCACTTAAAATTAATATGGTTAATAATAGTAAACTGTAACATGCTGTAACAAGATCGGTTAAACTTCGAAGAAAATCCTTTCAGAGAAAATGTTTCAGGTGTGAAGAACAAACCTGTTCCCACACACCCTGCCCCCACTACCATTAGAATATACACAAACATTTTAGCGTTTCATTCTGAGCAGAAGACCCTCACACCTGAAGAGTGCTGGCTGTGACGAATTAAACCGGTTTTACAGGTTTCAATCACAGATTGGGACTCAGTAAAGTAACACACAGCGCCAGTGGATTTGATAATACTGTACCTAACCAAAATCCGCAATATGGAAACAGAACCTGTGTAATTGTTGATAGATGATGTACTCGTAACATTTTTTCAAGACGAACTACAACATTTAAAAAATGACTTGTATGTACTTGATATCTCTAATCAATCCACGGGTCCCAGCACAAAACGAAAGTAAAACGCATACCGTTTCGCGCTTCTTATTAGTTGCTCAAAAGTAATTTGACCGTATGAAATGCATAATATAAACCTAGAAACATATACGTGAGCAGTACTTAAGCACTGTAGTATCGGTGTTAAGACATACCTCTCAAATACTGTAAATCAAGTTAAAAATATCTCAAGAACGATTCTGGTCGTAATGAAACCATGTTTCGTGTATGTTTTCTTTTTCATCTTGAAATAACTCATTTCTAAATACCTTTTTCACTGTTAACATCTTGTAGCAACTTTGCGACAAAATATACACTCTGACAGTTCATCCTGCTACCAACATTAAATAAAACAAATCTTAAGATTTCTATATTTATGTCTTTATTTAGTGGTTTCATTCGAAGCTTACAATGTTTAGGGAGAAATGGAATACTGGTGCGTATTTTTTTCTTTAAAGTACCGAGACCAGCCATATACTGTATGTTTATGTTAAGATTTCCCTTCAGTGGTAAAATTAGATATGAATATTCAATACTTAAACGGGCACAGTTAAGACATTAAATATACATATACATATTGTATACAGTACAGTTTGCATACGGTAATATGTTTATGTTACGCGATTAAAAAATAAATAAATAAAACTGGAAGGTCCAGCACCACCATTATGTTTATATGGTTGTTTTTGTTGGTTGGTTGTTATTATGGTTATTAATAATACGATCTATAGTTGAAATCTGAGCCTAAATAAAAAGAAAAAGCAAGTGATTAGGTTTATGAGCAATCTAATTTCTTATTCGTTTAAAACGCTATATAAAATAAAGTTTATTATTAATTTGCTGGACAGAGCGGTGAACATTATTATGCATAAGACAAAGATAACGATCCTGATCAGTTTAGAAATCTGTGTACGCTGTAAGGTTTTTACTTCTTAAACTTTTAAAATACACGTTTTGAATGGAAAGAAATCCTCTTCCTGGTATAGCACACCAGCACGTCTTTTTTCTCCAATCAGAGGGGTGTCAGATGGTGTCAGCCAATCACCATTCTGCGTTGGGTAGCAACGGGTGACTGTTCTCAGGCGGAAGATGTAAGCAGCTTAATGTTCGTGTTAAATATTTTTTTTAAATTCAATTAAACGGGCACAGTTAAGACATTAAATATACATATACATACTGTATACAGTACAGTTTGCATACGGTAATATGTTTATGTTACGCGATTAAAAAATAAATAAATAAAAATGAAAAGTCCAGTACCAGCTGGATTCGAACACCCAACCTACCAGCTGGTGGTCACGCACCTAGACCAGTAGGCTACAAGAGAGCTCACATGATCAGGCAGGCGAAACAGCCCTACATAGCTCTGCCGCAGTACACGGATATAATCATACCGTTATTAAATTATTGAGATATGCGATTCCATATTATATTCCCTTTTAATCAAATTCTAAAAGTATGCTTGTTGACTCCGGTTTCACGTTAGTTAAAGACTTCGAAGCTTACAATGTTTAGGGAGAAATGGAATACCGGTGTGTATTTTTCCTTGTGATATTTTAAGCTCTAGTTGAATGATAGGTGTCGCATTTTAAATCATTTTCGTAGCTAGAAATTATGAAACGCCCTGTTAAAAGCAAGGAAGTTTTTATGCCCCGTTGAAGTAAAACAAAATGCCTGACAAAGTATGGCTTGGACAGATTCCAAGTGCTTGTACAAATGTGCTAAAGAAATTATACTTTGAGTATACAGCTTGTCCAAAGTCATCCATTATTAATACTATTAGTAATATCTTCAGTAAAGGCTTTGATGCATAAATATTTCTGATAAAGGTAGGTTGTGTACTTCTGTCCAACTGAGCAATCTTGCTTTCATAATATATACCAACATTTTAATGACTGATGATTAACATGCTGTAATACACAGTTCCAAATTAAAGGCTCAAATGCTGTACATGAGAGGTTAAGCTCCCCCTGGCGGTTTTACAAGGCGACGCCGGATAGTTAGTCACGTGACACACGTGACACACGTGATACCGCGTGATACTGCGTGATACTGTGACACGCCCACCGGGGTATGCCGCGAAATACCTCACCCATTTTGAATGGCTGCATCTGTATGTTCTTACCTGTAGGTCAAATGGTTATTTTATGCCAGTTTTATTCAATTGGCTCAGTATCTATAGTGACATCTGCTTATTCTACTGTATCAATACATGAACAGGTGCAATGTCCTGATTCACATACAGTGTAATGATATGCCTGACAATATAAAAAATAGACGCTTTTTCATAAAAAAGCCTGAGTGGATTCAACTTAGTTAATATTTAAATTGATCAGAATAACTTGAGTATCCCTAAACATTATATATACAAAGATATTACAGGTTATATCCTGTTTTCTGTGGTATACACTATAAAGCTTAATATTGTATGATACTGTAGATACAGTGTTTTTAGAATATATATTTGTGTTATTAGTATGATCCCATAATCCAGGACTGTGATAAATTGTTCAGGTTTCTTAAAGAAAAATAAATGGAAAATTATTCATACACTATAATAAATGTTTTGATATAAATACAACTTGTAATATTTATTTTCTAATTTGATCTGATTAAATATTTCAATGGAAAAAACACAGATGGAAAATTAGTTTTAAAGTTCCATTATAATGTTGCTCTTTTGACTCCTTTAATAGAAATGCTTCAACAGAACACACTGGTGGAGGTAAAAGAATCACTTTCAGTGAATAACGAGGCATGATAAATTATGGCACACAGTATTAACTAATGACTTAAATCGGATTTGCTTTAAGTCAAAAGATAGATTTAATGACCAAAAGAAAAAGAATCATAGAATGAGATGTTAATTTCTCATACTGTAAGATGGTTGACTAAAAAAAGGCAAAAAGCAGTGGTTGGCTTGACGTGATTTCTAAATTAGCTTTGCATTACAATTTCATGCCATTTTATATACATACAGGTTTTAATATGGTGGCACTCGTATGGCTTTATTTACCCATTTAGTTTCCAATTTCCTTTACATAATTTATTACTTTTTTAATTATTGCTGTGGACCTGTCAGTACATTCAGGAATGTCTCACATTTAACCATATTGTTGCTTGGGCTGCTTGGTGCTGCAGTGATTAGTATTGCAGCCTTGTACTGTAGCTCTGTGTCCCTGGGTTTCTGGGGTGAGTTTGAGAGTTTGTAAGTTCTCTCCATGTTCATGTAGGTTTTCACCAGGTGCATCAGTTCCTCTCATAGTCCTAATAATACTGGTAGGTTAATTGACTTCTGGGAAAATTGGCCCTGTTGTGAGTGTCTGTCTGTGTGTGCCTGGTGTTGGACTGGTGTCCCATCCAAGTTGTATCCTGCCTAAGGCTGCTTGTAGGGATAGGCTGTCTCCCTCTCAATACAACCTTGTATTAGATAAAGAAGTTTAATAAATGCATGTACATTCTCAAAGACAAATACATAGTTTCACCCATCCCTTGGGTTAGAGAAAGGTTTAGTTCTGCAAGGCCATATACAGTATAACCTTCTCTTACAAAACTCAGAAGTTCAAAAGTCATGATATTGTAGAGATCCTCTCTTATGCTCACTAGCTGTGTCTGCGAGTGAGGAATGAGGGATAGAAGAATTGCAGGGCCTGTTACCCTTTAATGGTTAACAAGTTTGTCAGTTAAGGGGGTAGAGAACAAAGGAGAGAATATAATAGCTGTTAGCAGTCCATGAGGTAGAGGAAAAAAGATAATTTCTCCAATTACTGTATATAGGGGCAGAGAAACAATGAGAATATGTAGCGGAGCTAGTTCAGACAGAGTGACGTCATCGCACTCCCTGCGCGTAGCAGGGACCTCAGCTGTCTCCTTTAGCTCATTCGGCAGAGGCACGAGCCTGCGGGGAACCGTGACGATCACAAATAGTTAAAGACTAAAGACAAATATAAACTTAAAGATATGCAGTACAGTAAATACATACTGTTTTAAAAAAATTGCAAATGCTGTACATTCCATTTCTCTACACTGTACATTCAGTAATTCAACTAAAAATAAAGCACAAAGTAAAGAAAAATCACTTTGCCTGCTTTCCTGACATGATTCCAATATAGAATTGGAAAAAGTACAAGACAATATTTTAAATAAAAAGCATATGCAGAGGTTATGCTACGTGCATGAAAGCATAGAAAGACAAATGTAAAACATCCCTGGTGGAGATTGCATTACATTGCATTTTTTTTTTATAGATTAGGAAAATGAATGGAGGATGTACTTTTGGCAACAAAACTTTATAAACATGTTTTGAATAATAGTTTAATTCTTGAGATTTTTAAATGCAAATGTTGAACCTCTGCTCATCTAAAGCGCATTGCTGGCCACACCATTCTATGGAGAGTATAAAAGGCCTATGGACAACCAGAGCCCCCCAACCTTTTTCCACTGGCTTGGCACTAATGGTAGTTCTCTCAGTTCTGGTAGATAGTTTCACATAGCCTAGTGCTGGAAATGGCCTCTCTTCAAGGAAACGAAGAAGGTTGCAAGGTGGGGAATAGGGCAATAATAGTTCAGACACGTACTGAGGTGCCAAGTCATGCAGAGCCTTATAGGTGGGAATGAGGATTTCAAAGTCCACAAGGAATTTGACAGGAAGCCAATGTAAGGACACCAGGATAGGAGTAATGTGATCACTTGCACTAGACCTTGTCAGGATTCTGGCTGCTGAATTTTAGACATACTGCAGTTTGTTAAAAGTAGATTTAGGATAATGGTCTACATAGACAGTAAAAAAAAAACAACCAAGAAGCTAGATTGGAAGGAGACAACCCAGATAATATCTGCAACCAACATACAGGGAGAAGAGCCATAATGAGAACCACATGAAGAAACTAAATGTTTAATATTCAGGTAATTAAATGCTTACACCTAAATGCCAGAAGTATTAAGAATAAAATAAGAAAAGAAGCTATTTCATTAGCAACCAATTGTGATTTGACTATGTTATAGAAACATGGCTAACAATGAGTAATGTCGAAGAATACAACATTTGCTTTTATATCATCCCAAAGAGACAGGATGAAAGAGGTGGAAGTGTAGCATGATTTAATGAAAAAGAGCATTTGAGACATCTTTGGCCTTTGAGGGAAATGCCATGAAATATGTGTGTTAAGTTAGAGGGTGATTTTCAAATGTTATGTTAAAGTTAAGAAATGTTTAATTTTTCATCTGCACAGAAATGGAAGAAAAGGAAATTGTCTAAACTAATTTGAGCACTGCATATTTTAGCAAATCAATATTTTGATAGAAAGCAGGGAAGCATATAAGCAAATCAACCATAAAAAATAAAGGACTTCTGAGAAATCTTAGAAATCTGCTCAAAAAGTATTTAGTGCATTTCACATTTGCTGCTAGATTGAATTTGAGATAAAGACACTAATTTGTTTTACTGCACACTGTGAGTAAAGTTTTCATATAAAGTTGAATATGTAAGTTCCAATCTTACAATTTCATATAAATGAAATGCATTTAACTCTTCTGAATTCAATATTCTGTATCTGATGAATACCAAAATAATTTTCAAGTAATTAGGTGTTTAGGAAATGTCTGCATAACATCTGTTTTATTATGAAGCTTGGTTATATATCTAATTCTTCCAATGTCTCATTTGTTTTCCGATTGAGCAGTACAATTATTTTCTGGATTGTAATTTGTATATTTGATATTAGGTTTTCGGTCAAACTTCGGTATATTTATGGCATCAGTGCATTACAAACATAGCTTTGAAATCTGCTTTCAAACAACTTTCGAAATGGATATATTAAAGTTATGGATATATTAAAGTGAGAAGAGTGTTCCTTAAACTGAATGGCATCAGATTACTGATAAAAAGCCATGTAATACTCAAAACATTAGCATAAAAGGTGCTAATCAATAATAAATTCACCTCTGCTAGTAAATTAACCGTTTACAGATTCTTGGTTAATGTGTTTTTAAAAAAACATTTTGATGAGATTTCTAAATAATTTTATATTATGAAACGTGGTTATTAATATGATGAATTTGCTTTTCCATATTTTATTTAGATTAAAATATAAATATGTGTTCAATAAGTGTTACTGTATGTTTATTTATTCAATGCTTATTAAGCACTGAAGATCCTACATTCTATCCCTATGAAAAAAAAATGTCTAAATTGGTTTTCTGATCAAGGTTTTAGGAAAAATATTTTTTTCGACTCATTTTTACTGAGCCATTAAGAATGAATTAATAAAGAATTAACCCCCCAAAAATGGAGTTGGGTTTTTAGCAATAAAAAGGATGAATCTAACTCCAGATAAGCAGTTCTGTGCAAGAAGACTGAACTGTTGAATACAGTTGAATACTGGTTATATTATTAATTTAGGCTTTGTTGGCTCAGTAATCGTTTTTGTGTTGGATCTCAATATTCATGGTCTTTCCTTTTGGACTTTTGGACTTTTGGACAACAGAGAATTCATTGTTGTAGAATGAAGACATTTTTCAAATGGTGGACTCAGGTTTATTACTGATGTGGCTTCCTTACTTCTGAGCTACCATAAAAGAGGTTGCCTAAGAAGGCCTATGACATTAATATGATTAATTAAATCTGTAATTATTGATGATATAATCAATAATACCATTATAGCATGCTATATTAACATTAATTACTGTATTATTAAAAATGTATTCATCATTTAATTATCCATATATGGTTATGAAAATGCATTAAACTTTCAAGCGCAGACAGCCAGGCTACAGATTGCTCTTAAAATAAAAATCAGGACTTGCGGAATACTCTAGAAAGCAACAAACTACTGGATTTGAGATATACCTGACTTTAAAACCGCTGAACATAAATTAAACTGAAATTCTATAAAAATGTAAACTGAAAGAAAATAGGTAAATAAAGCAACCAGTCTATAATAAGAAAAGCAGTGAATGCAATAATGGATTCATCTGTGGTTTGTTGTTGTAATTGTTCAAAGATAATTATATTTTTATAGATTCCACTTCACTAAATTCTAATAAAACACATTATTCTTCAAGGTCTGTGAGATGAAGTACAAATCCATTAACTGTACAGTTGAGTTTAATATTTAAATAAATATGAAATGATGTAAAACATTGCTAAAAGAATATACTTAATTCGTCCGTGACCTCATTCTTCTTACATTTGAACTTTATGTACTAAAGGTTATAGAGTCTAATGTGAATGTGTTATTGTCCTAAAAATTCAAGTACAATAATAGAGTTTATCCCTGTGAAAATTCAATAAGGAAGTCACATTAATCCATCCGATCAATCTGATCTAGTTTCTGAAACCAACTTCCCTAGCATATACCTTTAGATGTGGTTAAAACTTTCCATCAGTCCTCCAGTCTTGGAAATGATAAGGGTTGGTGTTCACAGTCATGAACCCCAACAGCTTAGAGACGTAGGCAGCAAATTTATTGGTGTGTATCTCTTTGTGGATTTCTATATATTAGAAAAACTGTATAAATGCTGCTGCAACATGACTGGCTTTTGCATTTCTGAGTGGGAATAGTATACTACGATACAATAAGGATATATGTCTTACCAATTGATTTTTGTTTAATGAGACAACCGTGGCCTTGGTGATGCATTCAAGGTCAAGATTTTGAGTAGTGGGTATATGAGCTTTCCCATCTGAGCACACTAGTTGAAGCACCACATGAATTTATATAGTGACTGACTTCACTATAAAGTTGTGGCCCATGGAACTGTTTATACTGCTTGTAAAATGAGACTTCAGATTCATAATACTCTTCTGATTTACAGACTTCTGCTTTACCATCTCTTCCTTGTCAAATGTAAGGCCCTATTCCACCACTGTAATATGACCACATAAGTTTGAAGTGATTAGATTAATTTAACTTTGCTTTTCTTTCCACCATGGCTTTTAGAATGTATCTGAGTTACCTAGCTCTGCTCTTCTTAACCATGCCCCCTCAAGTTCCTCACCATAAAAAGACTCTATTGCACTTTGCAATACATTTTTCCTGGTGTGACTTTCTTGGGTATAACAATGAAATGATTTTGCTATCCATACTATTGTTAGCCAATTGTTGCAATCCTGCTCTTCATCTTCTTGATTATCTACATCTGATAATATCACTAAGGCTAGATATCTTAGATTCAGTAGTTTGTATCTTTTGAATACAAACTGGATTAACAGGGCCTGTTTTACCTGTACCAACACTTTCATAAAGTACATATTGTACACGGACTCAAAATTATCCAAAGAAAACTAAAGAAAAGAAATAGACAGATGATTGATATTCAGCACAATTGCTCATTGTTAAGAAAGTATTAATAAGCTACATTTAGTACAATATAAATTAAGAAAAAAAGTGAAGTTTTTTAGCATAAATGGTGTGACTGTTTAATCAATTAATCACTGTGATTTGCTTCTATTATTCAATTTGTCAATTGAAACTCTAAAACAACAAATACAGTAATATAACACTTCATAAAATATAAAAACATTAAAGGTGTTGTTTTGGTAATTTAAAGGAAATATAAGGTATTTTTAATACCTTTCTGAGGATAGAATTACCCCCCAAATGGGCAAAGGTAATTTATAAGTGACACTCAGCCAAAATAAAGGTCAAAGGTCAAAGCTGAAATACAAAAACTGGTAATTGTTTTAGGCACTAATATAACTAAATACCATGTCATTCCTTTTCTAAAAGTGCTCTTTATTAATTACTCCTACAGAGGGTTAAGGCACTACTCCATACTTATCCAGTTTCATCCACTTATTTATACGGGTGGGAAATTTGTGATGAACAATACCTTGCTACTCAATTTTAATGTGAACTGTTTCATTGCAAGTAGGTTGTTAAAACAACTGTTCTGTTTAGCACAGTTGAAAAAATCTATAACTTTTCTTTTACTTATGAACTGAAGAAATAAAATCAGAGTTTTGTAAACAGAAAAGAAGTAGATTGGATAATATAACTGGGAGTAATTTAATGGTTGCCCCTGTAGATCATGTTTATGGATAGTTCAGTGCTGGAAATTCACATTGAATGGAATTATAGAGCTGTAGCATAAATGTGAGATCATTAACGTTTAAATTACAGAAAAAAAACATATCTCCTGACCTTTCCAGATTGCTTCCTTACACATGAAGGCTTTAGAATTGGTAGCCAATGTACTATTTACATTAGCATTGCAGCTACCAGTAATTACAGTATGTATTTATCACACTTATCATGTTTAATGTAAGGTGTGACCAGCCTACATTCATTTCAAGAGTGTGAGCATAAAGCTGCAATGTTTACACTGGTGCCTTCAAATAAGCAAAGTGAGAAACCATAAAAAATCATCATTACAGACCAGCATTAAAACATTAAATATTAGCAAATGAAATTGTAATAAGATCCTAAAATATGTATTGTTATTTTTTTCTTACTTTATATTTAAGAATATTAAGAATAGCCTACTTCCATTAAGCTGTTCTAAGAAGTTTTCAAAGAAAGCAAGGTGAAAAAGTTTGATTAAATTGCACTTCTGTTATTGCTCATGAACATGAGTTTTGAACAGATATTCTTTAAATAGCTCACTTATTGAATGACTCACTGATACATTTAATGAACAGGATCCTGTTTCTGAGGGAGGCACAAGCCCACTACCTCCCATGTTCTAATATATATTCTTGAAGCCTTACATTTCACACTCAGTCTGCTGCTCTTGGCTGTCTGAATTCCTGTATTTCTTTTTTTCATTCCCTATACTGCTTGCAATTTCTGCCTGCTCTTTCATCAGTCTTAAGAGGCTGACCCTTCCTTGACTTCACTCATACTGCTGCAGCATCTTCATATCACCAACCTAATAACCAGCACATTCACAAGGGCCCTGTGCTTCTCTAAGATTCTCAACATGCACAGCTGGGAGGTGGGGGGATTTCACAGCTAACTCATAAATTATTCTCAGTGCAGACGTTTGCAAGTTTGATTTTTGACAGCAAAATTCCCCAACATGCTAGCTCACCTCTTGCTTTCTTGAGTGAATTACGGTTAAAATAAACATAGTACAATAATTTTTTTCCTCTCCTCTTGTTGTATGAAATCCTGGGAACATTTATACAGTATGTCATGTTATTTGCTATTTTTCTTGTGTCTCTTCAGCAATAAGCTGGATCGTGCTACAGAAAAAAAATGTTGAAACTGATTTTAAAATCTGTAAATGAGCCAAATCAGTTTGTTCTTGCTGCATTTGCACATGTAGTGTATCCCATTGCTGGTGCTCTTAAAGATTTTGGGCTTCATGTTATGATGTTAAACAACATAACATGGATATATCCCAACACAATTTTGTGGTTGTGTCTTTTAAAACTACTCTTTTGTGGCTTGTTCGGTGAGGATATTTGACACTGCAACAGATTATTCCAGTACAAAATACAAAACATCAGACAGGGCTTCTCCAAGCCAAGGGCTTCTTGCATTCAAAAGAATTTATGTCTGAAATTGTTTCACAGTCTGTTGACTTGTATTACATTGGAAAGCCTGTACAACACTGATACAAGATACAATACCTGACTTCTTCTCATGATTACCCTTGCAGTACCTATAAAAGTAACATTTTGGTGATGTGGTTGATAAATAAAAGCTAAAGAGGATAAGAAGAAGAATTTATTTTATATAGTGCCTTTAAATGTAGTGTCTCAAAGTGCTTTACAGTGTCACAAAAATGATAGGAGATAAAAGAGAACAGTTACAAAAGGGTTTAGAATGCAGCAGATGGTGAAAAAGGTCCTACACAGACAACAATTAAGTAAAAGCCTTTTTGAAGAAGAAGGTTTAAAGTCTGGATTTGAAAGGGAAGGTAACTCTCTGTTATACTTAGAGATTGAATTCCAGAGCTTTGGGGTATGGCAAGAGAAGGCCCTATCACCCATAGAGCTTGGGGACAACGAACGAAGGTTGTGAAGTAGAGAGTAGGAAGATAATAAATCAGACAGCTACTGAGGTGCATAAGGATTTTGTAGATGGCACAAAACTTGATAGGAAGCCAGTGCAAGGACTCCAGGACAGGACTAATTTGATCACTTTCATGCAACCTGTTTAAATAAAGAAAATTTTGGGTCATCCAGGTTTTTATGTCATAAGTATGCAATTAAAATAATGCAATTAGAGAGATCCACTTCAGTTCAGGTTTAGTATAGAATGTAGATTTGAGTATCATCAGTACAGAAATTACTGATGATGCCCTGCAGAACACCAGACCTACAAGTCACAAGTTCAACAAAGTGTCAGTGATCAGTAAGGTTAGATATCAACCATTTAAAACAATGTCAGAAACTCCAAACAGTCTTGAGATGAAAAAAAAGTAAGGTGTCATGGTTAAAAGTATCAGAAGCAGCAACAGGGTTTTGGAGAAGAAGGATAGATGGAGAACTGCAATCAGAGGCCATAAGAAGATTGTAAGGGACTTTAACCATGGTAGTTTCTGTACTGTGTGATTGTCTGGAACTACCCTGTAATTTAATGGAATTGCAACAGCACATTCTAAAATATTTGCAAGAAAGGGTAGGATAGATAAAGGGTGAAAATGATTTAGGTTGTCCAGAGCCGTTTTTGTTTGTTTGTTTGTTTGTTTGTTTGTTTGTTTGTTTGTTTGTTTGTTTGTTTGTTTTGCTTTGGGGAACTGTAAAATAAACAAACTCTAATTCCTAAAGAAAACTGTCAATCCATGTCAATCTAGACATTTAAAAAATGTTGCAGAAAGTAAATCTTTTCACTTTAAACTTAAGTGTTTTCAAGGGAACCTTGTGTTTTGTCATCTCATCTGTATTTTATTTTAAAGTTACAAACTTACGAGAACAAAATCAGACTGGCCGCATTAAGATCCACATTAATATCTGCAGAAAATAACAGCAGGCAAAAGCAAGCATCTCAGAAATATGTTTCCATGGCATCTGATAGTGCTGTTAGCACTAAAGAGGAAATTAAAATCAGATATCTTGGGAACATGAATCTCCTCAATGACCAACTTGTTAGTAACTCAGTAATCTTCATGTACTTTACAGCTCGGTGTATAAAACAGTTGTTATTCTGTACTGAGGCAATGAATAATAAAGCTGTTGTATTGGTCCTCCATTAAGGAATGGCAGTATAATTTATTGCTTTTCACAGGTGGCAGCATTTGCAATAATACTTCTAAAGCAACTTTCTGAACAGTTCAAAATTGTTTAGTCTTTTTCCACTAGAATGATAAATGGTTTATTAGTGATCATATGATTTGGCAATTGTTGTATATTTTACTGCAAAGATACATATTATTGCACTGCCATACAATAATATGTCTCTTTGCATAAATTTAATGTAATGAAAAAAAAGCATTACACTTGGGTAATTAACAGTAGTTATGATGGGTAATCCACTAATGTTTCAGAATGCAATGTTTTTTGGTGTCCTCCTGTATCAATGTCAGTGTGAATCCTTGCTTTTCAAATTAATCTAATCTAATCAGCATGTATGTGTCCTTTATATTGGTAACTGCATTTTAGATAATAATATGCAGTCATTAGAAAATGATTCTTTTTGTAGTGAAGATTCACAAGTTAAATCTATTTCTCAATTAATATTACAATTAATATTAAACTACCATTACACCAGTAAAGCACCAATATGGATATGAATTTAATTTCAAACTTTCATTTTACTGAAATCGTTTCTGTGATGGCAAGACAAAACAGCCAAATAAATACATGAAAATAACCAATGAAACCAGGTCAGCCGGAATTCATGACCCAGGATTTTATCTAGAAGTTTAAAGTTCATATGAGAATGATTGGGTTTATGAAATGTTACAGCTTCGGCCATATGCCAATGGGTATGAGAGCACATCAGTGAAACCATCACTTAAATTGTCACTAATACATTCTCGTATCAGCCATCTGTCAGAAGGAATAATTCTCAGTTGGACATGAACAAAGGAACTGTGCTTAATGCACTGCATGTGGTTCCCACAATGGCAAAAAGGATGTACACTCCAAGGGCAATGAAGTAAACTCACACTGCAGCTGCTTGTTCTGACAGTGCCCCATGGCTTCCTCCATTTAGGCTTAAAGGTTTTTAAAAAAGAATACACTAATTTCAACTCGTTTTCTATAAAATAGAGGTCAGCGCTCAACATCCAAACTAACTTCTGGACAAGTGAAAGTGTGTGGTATCTCATAGTGCTGGTAACATTACCATACTGTTTACCATGCACCCTAGATGTTCTGTATAATTGAAATGCACGTACTGTACAGTATATACACACTTTTACCAGAATTCTAATTGGTTATCGTTAATACCCATACCGTATTCTTTGCTACATGTCCTCATCAAATATTACTAGATTTAAATTAGTAAATTTGTACAAAGTTATAGATTTTCTAAGAGATTACAGTCTTTCTACTTAATATACTGTATTTATTTTACAGTTATATGCATATATACCAATTAAACTTATTAAATATAATAAATATAATTATTTGAGGCTCTTTTCTATACTTTGTATTATGCTTTTGTATTGCACCTCCCCTGGTATACAGGATGGTAAGTGAATAAACCACACACAAAAGACACAAAGATAAGAACATTTCAATGTTTTTTTTTTCCATCCGTCCATGCATTCATTTTCTCACCTCTTTATCCAGTACGTGTTTAAAGCGGCGCCAATGCCTATCCCGGCAAGCAACAGGATCCATCGCAGAGCACACACAGACACAGACACAGACACACTCACACCAGGGCCATTTTTCCCAGAAACCAGTTAACCTACCAGTATGTCTTTGGACTGTGGGAGGAAACTGAAGCACCTGGAAGAAACCCACATGAACACGGGGAGAGCATACAAACCCCATGCAGATAGCACCCCAGGTTCAGAATTGAACCCAGGGCCCCAGTGCTCACTGAGGCAGCAATGCTAAACACTGCGCCACCGTGCCACCCTCAATGGGTTCATTACTGCCAATGTTATTCTATAAAGTTGTATTCCACCTACTAAAAATCAATGAGGACAAATATTGCATCAAAAAAGTCAGTTGTGTCAAAAGTGAAAAGCGTATTGTGATGGCATCAAAACCAATATTTCAATAAAAGGGATAAATTAAATTACACCCTGCCTGTTTAAGAAGAATCAATGTAGGCTATGACTTTGGATCCTGCTAATGTTACATTATAAACTTGCGTAACCAATTTGCAACTCTTTACCATGGAACAGACCTTAAAATTGATTCCAGTTAACAGTCAAGCATTAGTAAATTCATATAATTTGTTCAGGACTCCACAATACTAAATGAGACACATAAATGAACAGTCTCACAAAAGTGTCTAATATTTAGGGTAAGATTAAGTAAAGAAGTAGAATGGGTGAAAAGCAGACCCATGCTGGACTTTGGTATTTGAGAACAGCTGTTTAACTTGCATATTTATGATATATGGGGATACTGCTGCTGTAAAAGAAAGGTTAGTATTAGCCTTAGTAGGTTAGTAGGATTGATACTGATAGAACATCTATACTAACTATTCAAACAATTTCTCCAAAAAAGGGAAAACAATAGCAACAACACAGTAGTTAAACCAGAATGGAAAACACAGATCTTTTCTTCTGAAGGACTTATTAATCAATTTAGCTTTGTATGAAAATGGAAAATGTTTTTTTTTTACAGCTGAAAGAAATGCATTGAGCAACCTTTATATGTATACATTAATCCTCAGCTCTGGTCAGCTTTTATAATTATTTATCTCTCCTTTGAGCAGAAAACAAATTGATTTTAATCAACACAGTAATGGTCGATTGCAAAAGCTACCTCTCCAAGGGGATTTGGTCATTTAATTTCAGGAAACTACTTCCTCCCTTTCCTGTGAAGCAAATGAATGGATTTAGCTGCTAATGCCAGAAAATGATATAATTTCCTACTTTCACCTACACTTTCATTTTCTTAAATTTCTTTGCCTAATGTTTTACTCTGTGTAATGTAATGTTTACATACATAGACACATTACATATGTTGTCCAGCACAATAAACCAATAAAGACAAAAGAAGATATAGTCTTGGCTCTGTGCATTTTTCAGCAACATCCAGACACTTGAAGAAGGCTCCACAGCCTAAACTTTGTGTTTCTTTTCTTCTCTTTTTAGTAAGGAATAAACCTTTACTTGTTCTTTAACATCCAGAAATGCGTATCTACGTCACAATGTAAGATTGATTAAATAAAGATAGTCCTCACCACAATCTGTCAGCATTGATCAAAATAGTTTCAATTTCTTTTCTATTTAAATTTCTCATGTGCTTCTCAGACAAAGAGCTGACTCGAAGAACCCATCATTCAATGCTCATTTGAGTGCCTTAAGAGCATTTAGTGAAGGGGGTTAAACATTTACACATAGTGCTGTTAACAGAATTAAGTTTTTTTTTAAATTTAAAAATCCTGCTCATTTAGATGAGGCAAGAGGCCTGTGTCCTCTATATATGGAGGAATGCAAATTCCCAGATGTGTGATGCTGGTGCTAATTAGTGGATTAATGGACAGATTGTTAAGCATTTAGAATCATGTAGTTTCTGAGATCTTAAACTGTGAACTCAGGCTTTTAAAAGGGTCGAAGATAAACACAGAAGTAAAATTGTAGTCTCTGAAGACAAGGGCAATTGAAGAGTAAGAGGTCATGTTTATTCAAGAGTTTTCTGGTAGAGAGAAAGGCAGCAGAGATTATACACCCACTCCTTGGGTTACATAAGATTTCCATTCTGTACATTTTTACATAACCAGACTTGAGTAAATTTGGAAGAAACCCTTTCTTAACATGTACCATACATTGCCATTCATGCATGTTGCAGTGATCCTCCCATTATTTTCCATAGCTGTGTTCACAAATGCTGAAGAGGTAGAGCAGAGCAAAACAGCAGGCCCACCTAAGTTAATTGTTCTTTAAGGGTTTATACAGTAAGTGTGTGCTAATCACAGAGAGGGGTAGTGAGGAAAAGAGAGAATAAAGCAGCAGCTACTGTAGCAGTCCATGAGGTAGGAAGAACACTTCTCCCATAAATAAACACAAGGGGAAAGAAATTAAATAACAATGAAAGATAAATAATTAAAACCCTATGATATTATAAAACCCTATGATAAACCCTCTGACTAATGTGTTTCCAGTAATTCAGTGTCTATATTAACAACAAAATGTAAACTTTTGCAGTGGAGTTATGTATTTTTCACTCTATTAAATGGCAATGTACACCAAAATCATCTACTCCACATAGGACATCCATGTTCTGCATTTTCTGTGAATGTCATTTCTCATGTGCCAGTTTTTTCTTTGTGCACCTGCCATTTTATTGGCAATACTTCTGCCAGTGGAATACTGTTATAGCCAGTGGCAATATTCCTCATTACCAATTCACATATCCTACTAAAATCAGACTGATTCTCTCATGCTGTTAAAATCAACAGCCAACAGGAGTTTGCTTTGATTCAGATGGGCAGCTCCTACTTTTTTCGTTCAAGGAATATGTCATATTTTAAGTACGGTAACTTCTTCCACCCTCACAGTGTCCATGATTTCAAATCATATTTAAAAGCTTTGGGCAAGAAGTGTTTTTTTTTACTAAAGTAAAATTAATTCTAATCATTTTTAGACAATGTTGTACTGTACCAATCTTGCCTAATATTAATCTGGATTCTTGTATTTTAATTTTAGTTGCAGTATAGATTAATTACATAGTTCAAATTCCACTGCCTCCCACTTACAGTATATACAGTATAAGGAAAAAAGAAGACATTTTTCTAAGTATATTCTTTCTCTGCTAGCCAGCAATCAATCAATATTTTTAAACTTGTATGTTTTCCAATATTTTAACTGTTGATCATTACAAGAAATTATATAATATCTGCTTCATTATCACCAACATAATTACTTCTTATTTTTATCCATGATTTGGCATACTACCAGCTTGTTCTTTGCATTTTCGTTTTGATGGGACTTCCACTTCTGTATTTAATTAATTTTGGCTCACATAACAGTCGGCTATGTATTTTGTCAATCCTCTCTCAAAGGTGGTATTTTTGAAAATTAAATGTACTATAAACTTTTCCCTCTATTTCTATGTATGTACAGTCTCCACAATCAATATTAATCATATGAACTATACTTTTTTTACAAATATTGTTCGCATTATTTTAATGTACTAATTATATTTTTCCTAACATCATTTTATCTTAGTGTAAAAATATCATTGCAGATACGAGAAGCGTGAAAAAAGAAAAACACATCCTTACTGTAAAGAAAAATGTTTGACTTTGTATGCAGTAGATGTAAAAAAAAGTTTTGGAAGCTGTTTTTATGCTCATTAAATAAAGGAATAAAGGGATTACGGGTGCTGCAGAATTGAATAAAGAATAAAATTAAGTAGGAAAAGTTTGAAGAGTTTGAAAAATAGACTTCTGTAAAAATCCCAGGGGTTTTGAAGGCTGGGTGTAAGTATTGTTTATTAAGGGTAAGATTGTATTTAAAGCTTATAAAGAAAGTGCAAATCATTTGGGAACAAAAGAATAGTTTACACAAAATAGGAAGGAAAGGAATGTTACTGATCAGGACTGATAAGCAAAACTTTCCTGTGAATCTGAATTAGCCATGCAAGGCATGGATTAAACCAACCTCTATCACTGCTTATCTGTGATAAAAGTTTCAGGATGTTTTGTTGTTATTTAAACAACAATGTACATGCTTGTAAAGCTTAAACACTTTTCCAGTGATGTGCAAGTTTGAACTTAGTTAATAGTCAACATTTGTGAAGTTTGTTTTTGGACCCCAGGTACAGTATTATTACAAAATTGAACTACAATTAGTCCAATAAACTATATTTAGTCCAATTAATAGAACTACCAGAATATTTTTAATGTTTAACCTGGGTGTTCATAAATTATTACTATAATTCTATATCTTAAAAAAAGAAACATTGCTATTCCCAACCATGTTTTGGGGAGAGGGTTGCCTGTGGTATGGGATTGCCTATTTGTGTGCCCTATAGGCAAAGCCTTTTTCCTCTCTAGGTCTTTGCAATTTGTGTTCGGTATTGATGTGAAGTCATTTAATTACTGATGGCTGATGGAACTCGAATGGAAAGATATTGTTTCATTGCTCTTCTGGTGTGCAGAGCTTACATTCAAAAAGAATAAAAAAAACAAACATTACAGCTTCTGTGTTTGGGGAATTCTTTCATAAGTTGTAAAAAGGGTTTTAAAAGACTGAAGAAGAAGTATATTTTTTAACTTTGAGGGCATTCATTTTCTCTTTGTCTTTCTAAACTGCTACTTTGATCTGGACAGGCAGATTAAACAATTACTGCATTTGTATTATAAATTCTTTCATAGTAAAACTTCACTACATTTTTATTATTTGGAGTTGGTAACATATTTCTAGTTGTTGTTACTGTCCTGGAAATTGACTTCCACATGATCCCCTTTATCCTTATATCATTTCATATCATGTAGGCCTCTGTTATACTACATGGAAGAAATTTGATACAGTCTGTGACCTTTCATTTTTTTTGTATTGCATTAAAACTCCAAGTGCTGGTTTTCTCTTTCTTGACTTAGGGCAGTATTGCTAGTTTTTTTGGTACAAATCTAATACAAAAACAACGTAAGGCCCTATCCTATTAAAAGTACAAGATAAAAATAAAGGGTTGAAATGGAGTATGGGATGTTATTTCGATCAAATAAGTATTTTAATAACATATTTTCCATTCTTTTCAATTGCTATACTGTTAGCACTGCAAATATGCCATGGATGGGATACAGTGTTACTGTTAACAGAACTTGAATTTGCTGGCAGGTATACTTTTAGTTGGGTATAATAAATAAACCACAGGTCAGGCTAAACTGTGTTACATGATTGCATCTGACATAGGCTGCTAAATACTTGGTTTCAGAAACAAGAACTCTCAAATACTTTCTGCAAATTATAAACCAAGCCCATGCTACAGAGCAGGATAATGAATAACTAAAACTTTAAAAAATCCTAAATTGTAAAAGTTATGCCAATAATATAATGTACCTGAATGGCATATGAAATGTTTTGTCTTATTTGTTGTATAATTCTGAAATTTTGATGTCCTCGAAATGCTAATAAATTTCTAAGGGCAGTTGCCTTAAAAACTTAAGAACACCTGCAAAACCAAGACATTTTGAGAATTTGAGTCTGCTTTGAGAACCACAGCAGTTCCAAGCAGGTTTCAGGTGTAATTATTTTGCCTGTGAGTTAAAATCTGTTGAGCTCCCAGGATGATGTCAACAAAATATAACATTTTTACAAGTTATGCATACATGATCATTTTAGATTTTGTGTCTTCAAAAAGTTTTTTAATTGATTTGCTTGTTTGCTTTTAACAGTCAAAATGTTCCTGTTTTACAATTTGTCCTTGGTATTTCACTGAAATAACACTTGAAAGGAGGCATCTAGAAATATTTTGTAATCTGTTTTCACTGTTTTCTTTTGTTTTGCCATTCATTGAATTAAAAATGATACTTGACAAGCCAACACCCAGTGTTTGAGAACCTTAAGAATAGTATTTCATATAAAAATAATTAGAAGTTGAAACTGACCAAGAAAAGGAGCAGAAGAGAGGGGGAGGCGCATGAATCAGAAAATAGGCCAGCACAAAAGGGAGATATCTTACATAAAATAATGTAGTGCAGACCTAATGATATAATTAAATATATTAAATATATGTAAAATACTCTTAAGACACTGATAAAATTCAGCATGTTTAAATATAGCCTCTTTTTTTTCTCTGATATCATCTTCATATCAGACATGCTCTGCAACCTTTCTAAAATTTCTCCCATCAAACCAATTTTCAATGCAAAAATAATGTAAATGTTCAAAGTGAACAGAAATTGGAGCTACATTGAGCTGACTGTGTTTTTTTTTAACCTACCTCCACCGCCCCAACTTTGGTGGACTTCTTTATTTTATTTATTTTTTCTACTCTCTCGTTTTTGTTCTTATTAGACAATAACAGAAGGGCATTCACAAACAAATTAATTCAACAACTTCCTACTAATATTCTTAACATTCTTATTATTTAACCGACTGTAGTTGGTCCCGTTCTCTTTTTTTCTTCCTTTTAATGGTATTGTATAACAGAAGCTCGAGGGGAGGTGAAATTCCAATGTCGTACTTCCACTTTTATATATATATATAAATACACCATGGCTGTTTTATTGTCTTTTTCCTTCCTCCTCTCTCTTCTCCTAATTCTGCTTGCTCTGCTGTCCCCCATCCCCATTTCTCTCCATTTTGGTCCAAGAGTCCAACCTTCTGTGTGACAGCCTGTGTCCATTTTTGCCTCTCCCTTTTCCCCAAGCATGTGGCACTCACTGCTCCTTCTTACTGTCCCCATTAGAGACCCCCATTTACTGAAATTCACTCCACTCCATACACACAAGTGCACAGCAACATTCTCCACTGGATCTGGGCCTACAGTGTCGGGACTATAAGATATTTTTTATCCTTTTCCTGATTTTTCAAATACTTTATCCCCGACTTGCTTTAAAAGCTTCTTAGTTTTAGGCTCAGTCTTTGATTGAAATTAACTACCTAACCACAGCATCTCACAGAGTCTGATGTTTTTATTCTGAAATCATAGTTTGTCTTGTAATGGTAATGGTGTGCACCTATATTCATTCAGTTGGATCGATGAATTACAGTTTTATCAAACATTCACTCAATTGAATTAATACATTAGTTCTTGAGTGTTAAATACATACAGTACAGTTTAGTGTATTTTCTCATTTACCTAATTGGAATTACTGCATTTGACCAGGGTTGTTTGTTGGTGAGTATTGAAAGTCCAGTGGATATGCATGGATATTCAGTTATGTCAACACATGTAATATTTTAGTGCACAAATTTTGATCCACTATTTTTGTCAGGTGAAACTGCAGTTGCATATCACAAAATTGCATGAGCTGCTCGGGGTGTTTTGGCACAATTCTATTTTACATACAGTATTTTTCTGACTCTGGTGGTTGCAGTGACATGATTAGGTCATGTCAAGTTGTCAGGACCTCAGAGAACAAGTGCATGATGTGGTGCAACAACTTTGAAGTCACATTGTCATGGATGATGATTGGCTGTGACATCATCAGGAGCACTGGGAAACTCACATGGCATGTTAGTCATTGGTGGGTCATTCAGGACCTGTCAGTTCATGATAGGAGATGTCCAGTCTAAACATCAAGTCATGTATTCTTAAGGCATGAATTAGGGATATCATTGGTGATGTTGGGCTGCCAGGACATTTCTTAATCTTCATACCTGACCCCGCCTCAGAAACATTCCTAAGACGCTACTGTAACTGAGAGGAGTTTACAAGTCACGGGATTTCTCTGGGCAAAGCAAGAGCAAGGTTATACTATTATTTTTTTTAACAATTTGTTGTAAACCTTCTCAAAATTCAAATGGACATATTTTTTTTCAGTTTTCTAGAATATAACTGATTATTTGCATAATCTTTCTTCTGGATCATTCCAGCATTTAAGTATAATCACACCTGTTGTTTGGAATATGAACCTGTGTCCTTCTTTTCCATTTCATTTAATTTTGATGCCATTGTGAGGCTTTTCTCCAGTCTGCTCCAGTCCAGATATTTAAATTATCAGTGTTTATTAAAAATTAAAGACAATAAGATACATGCTACAGTATAACTTGTTTTTTTTTATTTTAATAAGCATAAAACATAGTAAATATAATTAGAAGAGCCAAACAATATATGTCTGATTCTCGAGTTTGCAGTAAAGACCCAATATAAACGACATCAAACAGCAAGTTTAAAACTTATTTGATGAAAAAAACTAGTTAACAGAAAACAGACAGTACATATATGGGCTGAATATTTAAACTGGGGTTATATAATTAGCAGAGGACCACAGATATTTGTATTGGAACCACTATACGTCCTAATTTATGTCAATTTATATTATGGTATGGTAAGGAAACTCAATCAACTCAATCAATCAAACAGCTGCTGCCAAAACAGACTTACCACTGTAGAAATAGCAAAAGAAAAAGCTGGCTGGAAAATACAACCTTGAAAAAACTGACTGAGTTATTTTATGTGGACTTTCCTGGAGATTACATGGTAAAACAATAAAAAGATAATAACATTTCATAATCATTGAACTTGCAATAAATCTAATGTTTACAATGCACAATCCAAAGATGGAAAATAAGTAATTTGGAATATAATTTAAAGTGCTGGTTACTCCATTACAAAAAATACATTATCAACAGAAGAAATAAAAACAAGACAGGCACTTCTTTCCACAAAAGGATATGATAGTATAGACCAAGCTACCCAGCAATGTTGTTAAAGCTGGTACTCAGACTTCTATCGAGATTATCTAGAAATCAAGGGGGCTGAATGGCATCCTGACATTTGTAAACCTTTCTTATGTTTTATTTTATAAAATCCTAAGCATGATACTTTTCTATTAGTAGTAGAGGCAGTATTAAGTGAAATGTCATTAGATGTCATTATCTTTAAAACCTAAAAAGGAAATCCAGAAGCTGAAGAATAAGCCCTTCATTGATTTGCCTTTTTGCTGTCTCTGCTCTAGCAACGAGCTTTTTCCTGTAGTCTTGAAATAATTTATCTCATACTCCAAAAGGATAACTCCAGGGAAATCATTTGATCTGCGACAGTTCCATCATGTTCATATTTACCCTGCATTCCTTTTTGTTGCCCAGCTGATGCAAGTTTAAAGCTTACAGTCTCTACCATTTTTTGATCTGTTGAAAACTAGCCTCCATCTGATCTTGTTAATCTGGCCTCCTCTGCCAGCTACAGCTCCTTGGAGGACTCGCCACCTGTTTAGCAAATCCTCCAAGGGCAGCTACAGTAGCTGTTTCATCCTGCTCTTCAGGCCAACCAACATTTCTTTGGAATTTATACTTCCTTTAAATTCATTCCAGAGTTTTCCCTTTGTGTCCGTATTACTATCTGGTTTTGACCATTTCACAACACTGATGCATTGAAGAAAACATTGGATGAAATCCTTGAATCAATTAGCTACTATCAATCCAAAGAGCTAGATGGTCTAAGTGGCCTCTTCTTGTCTGTAGTTGTCCCATTATTAGTGTTACCGCAACCAAATAAAAAGAAAGTATTTCCAGTGCTTTTGGAAACTATGATTATCAGCATTTCTTAGAGAAAATTCATTTCTGAACATTTTTTTTATTCTGTTGTCATATAAAAATGCAGCTCTACAACATTATTTATTTTTTAATACTAGTTTAATATATTTTTATATACATACCTTTTACAATCTGAAATTACTAGTTTTTTTATCAAATCATTTCACCCATACAACCCCTAAAGATGAATGAAAGGCCTGGAATGTACAGTACCTTGAATTGAATGCCTTTTAGAATTGTACACCACTCCACAGGTATTACAAAAGCCAAGGACTCCCTAGCTGACTAATGACCACTCAACCTCAGTGGCATCAGATCAGTGATCTGATGCATTTAGGGGTACAATGTTAAAATAGACGCTTAACCCAGTGATTTCTGGGTTTTAGAACTTCCAAATGAGGGCATGGCTCAGGATCCCAGATGGCAACAGAAGTACATGGTTTTAATACACATTTTTATTAAACCAATTCATGCATCTTTACTGGATAAGGCCAGACATCCAAGTAGAAACCATGATGAGCACTACTTCTGTCTTTTCTTCAAAATGTAGCAATGCTTATTAATCGTTATACAATGGAAAATCCACCCCCAGATCAACAACTCATTTACATAACTGGCAGCTACCAAATACAGTATAAATGTTAAAGTTTCAAAAGAGGGCTCTGGTTATGTGCTGTGTTCATAAAGATTAAGAAAATTATAATAAGATTTTATTTTTATGTCATTAAGAGAATATTTTGGATGCTAACAGTTATTAGTAGCTAAATTATTGAAGGAGCTCATCCAATATACAGTACATCTTAAAAGAAGGGTATTGACATCAACAGCATGGCTTGGTACAGTATTGTCTTCCAAAAGCCCACGCCTCTTTGTGCTTCAACTTAGTTGAACTGTTTGATTACTCACTTTTAAGTTCCTCATTCAGTGTAAAAAAAGTGTAGTCCAAGAAGGAGATGATTTCTATAATCTTAAAATCGCACTTTAAAACCAATTCATGATTCTTTACTGATTGGGGCCAGACATCACAAGTGGAAACTTCTCTGAGTAATGATGAGATCATCTGCATTAGATTTAGTTTCTTCCTTCAGAGTTGGTTAGTATGAACAGTGTCTGTCTTCCAATAATCTAATGCATATATATTGTGCAGTCATGATATAAATTAAACAAAGGCTCCTCTAACACATTTTGGACGTTACTGGTACAATACTACAAAACGTTATCCTGTTCACCATGTTGGAGTTTTGCTTCAATGCCAAGTAATGTTTAGAAATATGGTGAATTCTTAATTTAGTCACCTATTCTAAATATCAAAAAAAGATCATGTGTACTTTGGATTTGATGCATGAATTATTTTGATCTGTAACATTATTTAGCAGGACTGCATATTAGGACTAGTTAGAAAAAAACACTTACAGTAAATTAAGTAAAAAAGAAAACTGCCTTTTCCATGATCAACACTACAGTCTTTTTTTTAAGTAACACTAGTTAATGTGAGATGCCACCTGACTTTAAAAAAACAAGAACATTTCTTCTGAGTGTAATCTTAGATGAGTTTGGCAAAGAGATTTTGTTGAATTACTTTAGAATACATTTTCATTATAAAGGCCATCAACAAAAATGTGCTGCAAATGAATTGATAAAGAAAAAATCATAATTGCCAGGACCATAATTATAACTGGATGTTAAATTTCTATTGCTCAATAATGATAGGCTATTCAATTTCAAGGCTTGGATTATTTTATACCCTTGAACTCTGTGGCAACAGATGAGTACCACTAATGTCATTAAGCAGCACTATTGCATAAAATAACTATAGTCAGAAAATTATTCAGTATAATTTAAGATGATTCTTTTATTGTTAATATTACTATACCTATGAACAAGGAGATACTTCAGTTTAATCCATTGCTAAAGGGTGTTTTGAATTCTTGGTTTCAAAATGTGCTCAAATTCAAGGAACCTTTTGCCAAAGGATTCTATAGTGACAGGCTTTGAACAAGCAAGTGGAATTGCTTTTTCATGATAATCTCTCATCTCTTTACTGAAAACTAAGAATGCAGGTAATACTTATAGTAATCAGAAGACATCATTTAGTTAGAACCCAGAATTTTACTAGTTGAAAGAATAAGGTGAGGCCAGTATCACTAAAACATTTAATCTCATGGTTAAAATACAAAGAAGTAAGGTCTCTCATGTGTTTAAAGAACTGCAGATACTAGTTCAAAGTACAGCTTGAGCCTTGCATTCTAGACATCTCTAGTCCATGTCTGTGCTATAGTATGCCAATATACTGTATCAGGAGTTCCCAAACTGTAGACAGATGTATCCGAACCTTTACTACTGTCAGTAAAGTTCATGATAGCTGTATCATGGTCATTGCATGTCTTGCAGTATGAGTAAAAACAAATCTCTGTTAGTGAACTTTCTGGTAAAACATCAGCATCTCCTCTTTTGCTCTTAAGAAAGCTGTAATGTTGAATTGATTAACAATTTGCTATTTCAAGCTGAGGGGTATATACAAAAAAACTGGTATTTACATATTTTAGTAAACAAATAATCCTTTTCTGTTTTAATTGACTTTATATGGTGGTTTCAAGCATTTGCCTTACCAGGGCCCCTAACTTCTGAGCATTCATATCTCAGATTAAATACTCATTTGAATACCCCCTGCTATTGAGCCTTGGGGCTGTTGTCAAGGGCAATGTTTTTTTTCCTAAATTTTGTTGATTTGTGAAGGTAATTAGTTCCATGGACTATTGCCTACTGAGAATGAAGCCTGTATATTTGCAGTTGGTTATAATTGATGGCCATTAAAATTAAATAGTTCTTTTTACCCATTGACTGAAATAGATCCTTTAATCTTTCTGACCATTAACTCAAATTTCCTGTTGCCATGGGGAATCGCATTCTGTTTCTGTGTGTTTCTAAATGTAAAACTATTGTACTGAACAGGAACAAACAGCAGATTGTTCTGTAACACTGTCTCTTTGCAAACAAAATATTTTAAACTTTGCAAAAAACAAGGAGTTAGGTGTACCGCATTTGCTGATTTGCTATGTTTCCAAAGAGATTTCCAGACATTCGGGAATTCCATCCAGAAATGGGTTAATAAAATTACCATCTCTGGAATTTGTAGCACTGTGAAATTCAGTATCTAACCTGGAGGTGGAAATATACAGTATGGCATGTGTAAAATCCCAGAAGCCAATAAATTGTTATTTTTTGAGGAGTCAGATCATATTCCAGAATTAAATATATTTTGTTTAACAAGCTTTTTCTTTCTATAGATCTGTAGTAACTACTAAATCCTCACGTTTACCCACAGCCATTTTAATATCACAGTATTATAAAATGCATCAGATGCAGGTTTGAGGCTCATTGTCAGCCTTGGCTTGGTTTACAAGCCCAGCTTTCAATGGGACACATTAGGAGGCTTCATTAAAGCCTGTGTTTGCCGCATAATTTCATCTTTGTAAAATTACCAAATGTATGTCTTTTCTAGTACAGTATATTTCCTGAACAACATACTTTTTTCTGAGCCCACTGCTTTGATATGCAGCTTTTTTAGAAAATAACAATTTGCAGTTGGAACATTTCTAATCTCTAGATCTAGGCAGAATTATTGCTTTAATGTCAGGCAAATCAGCCATTTACCAGGTTTCATCCTTGACAGAAATGAATGTTTTGCAGATATTCCTGTCATTAAATAATTCCAGGGGTTATTCCTGTCACATCCGAAGCAGATAAACTCCAAACTTCTCCATGTATATTCTAAATTATACACCTTGGATATCAGATATCATTAGAAAAATTACATGTGTTTCTCCAGCCTTTTTATTTTCCTTGAACAGAGAAGCTGCAGTACTTACTGTACATGTAGTAAGAGAGGTATTGCAAAAGATTTCAATTTTGTCATATCCTGATGATTATTATCTGACGCTTTGGCAAGCATTCTTGTTTCTATTTGAATTGATACATACTGCAATTAAGAACAATTCCTTTCAGAGGAATGTTAATATATCACTATTTCTGTAAAACAAATGGTTATATCGTACACCAAAATGTGTCATTAGGCTTGGAAGACACCTTTATGACTAAACACACCACCACATCAGACAGGCTTCATCAAAGGGTGTCTTTTTGTATTACAACATTCATACATGTGTCTATGGCCATTGCTTTCCCTGGTCATTGTCATTGTTTCATTGAATATAAAACAGGCTTTTGATTTCCTGTAGTGGGATTGATTATGGTCATATTAGGATAATATGAGTTTGGGTCAAGTTTCAAAGTTCAAAATAATATGTGCCAACTCTTCAATAATCATATTTATAAACAGAAAGTGTTATTCCCAGGTTTCTGGATTTATGGGGACTTTATGAGTGATGTCTACTTTCACTTATTCATTTTGTCTTCTCTTTCATACCACTAGCTCAAAGCTGTTTCTCAGTGCTCATGATATATTTAATATGTGCACAAGGTCTTCCATTCCCTGATAACTAGTTCTGATTATGTCAATGAGCACATAAAAAGTAATTAGTCCATGTGCATTACTGCCAACATTAAATTTTGTAACTGAGAAATGTGGCCAATCTCTTGTCACTGGTCAAAAACTTTAGTAATTTGGTATTGAGATTTAGTTTAATTCATATGACGTCACAGCAAACAACTTTAATGTTATCTTTACTAATCTTTACACAAGTAGGAAAGGAAAGCTATGTACTGTACATTCAGAAAGTCTAAACTTTACATCGTCGTGAAACAGAATATAAGTGCATTGGGTACATAAACTGATAGCGCTCATTATTTTAACACTGATAAGAGTTATTTTCAATTGAGAGAAACAACTTTCAGTATTATTGCTAAAACCATGGACAGGAAAATGTATCTTCCCCATCACAAAGTACACTTATTATGCACAAATGAGCTACTACATACTGTATCTTTTTTATCTGTCTGTAACATTTATTTTGTAAGCTATAAACAATGTGGATGGATCTCCTAAAGTAAAGTGATTTGAAATATGGTCAGATGGAATAAGAAAGAAGTAAAATCTTTATAGAACTCCCAAATACTTAAACATTACGTACAAAAAAAAATTACAGAAGTATTGTAACTACAGTACATAATAGAAATAGCAGACTACTCTATGCATCTGCAAGCTTTAGTGGTCATGAGAGGTATAAAACACACAAACAAAAATAATGCACTTCAACCAAGAAGGCATCAATTAGACTTTTATGATGTATGGTATAAAATGGTACCCTAATAATGACATTAAATAGAAAATAATAGCACTCTCCTTCTAATGTAAACTAATTATATTTGAGGTGTCATTGAATTACATCTGCTTTGCAGATCCAACCACATGCTGTAACAACATAATTATTCACAATAGAAGGAATGGCTAGAGATACAAAATCCAACTCAGGTGTTCAGCACTAAAGCAATATTCCATTTGAAAGCTCATCAATAGATGTTTTATGCAGACACAGTCTTCCTTGATAGGAGAAGGTCTGCTTATATTACAAGGGTTTTTCACAGGGGCTGCTACCTGAGTCAGAACCCTTAGTGTTGAAGCTGCAGGTTAAAGCAACCATTACACAAGCCAGCGGCACTCAGAGGAAACCCTTGCGATTTGGACCCAGATATTCTCTGTGGTTTAGTAGCAGAGGGAAAACAGGTCTCTGTAGGCTTTGTATAAAGATTAAATATTTAAATCTTAAATAAAGTCTTCAGGATTTGCCTGACACATTGCCAGGAGCATCTGGGTGCTGATTATTTCTGTAACTCCAGACTGGAGTAATGTCTAGAGGCCACTGCTGTAAGACAGAGTGGATGATTTTCAGTGGAGAGTGCTGCATAGTATTCTGGAAACAATACATTTAGCAAGGATTGAAAGATCTGTCAGAGCAAAGAAACCGTTCATCACTGTTTATTGAATTGTTCAAGACTGCAGTCTCTTCTTTGTTTTGAATGTGACTCTTTTTCTGGGTAAGTTTTGTAAAAATTATATATATATATGCATTAAAAAAATTATAATTTTTTACCTGATTGTGTAATGTAATGCTTTTACTAATAGCATGTTCTTCAAACACAAAGGATTTCTGCACTGAGTCAAAACATTTACAGTGTCATACCATGCGAGTGAAATAATCCAGGCAAGGGGACCAGGAAAGTTCCATCATGCCAGAGTTGCAGGAGAGTTGCAGAGTTGCTCTAATCCTTAGGCAACCTGAAGGATAAACAGTCGGTCATTATAGCAGAGGGGTTTAAAGATGTCTTTTACTCTGTGCGCTGGAACTGGCATAAACCTTATGTACCCCATTGACTTTAGAGGGCTGGCTTGTGGCCATCAAGGGAGCGGCTTTGTTACTAAAAGTTGTTAGCAGTGATTCCCTTAATTCCCTTAACTGAAATATTACTTACTTTAAAAAAAAATAAACAGTGAGTTTGGAGTCTCATATGAAGCTTGGCAGGAAGCCATATGAAGACCTGTTTCTGCACAAATCTTAAACACCTGAAAGTGCACAAGCCTGATAAAGCTGATAAAGGCGTCATGCATGTTTCATAAACACTGACCAAAGAAAGCTAAGAGATGGCTTTGTCCCCAGAGGAACATTTTTAGTTTCCTCAGCTGATTGATAGAACCACAGTTCCACCCACATGTGGTACTAAATAAAGTACGAAAATCATGTCCTATTACCGAAATGAAACAAAAATAATTTGATTTTACTGCAGAAGTACTGTGCAAGGTATGTATTATCATTATTTTACATAACAAGCAGATCTCTGCACAGCAAATCAATACTAAGAGGCCTCCTTCACAATCAATTCAACTACATCAAGGTCTGTTTGTTAGGATGCAGAATGACTTTAGTGACATAGCCATGACATTATTTATTCTTTAGTGTGGAACCGTGCCATAATTATTGTGACAAAATGGCAAGGCTGTCACTCATTTGCCAGAATTATGCTAGTGATTGTTCTCCTTAACATGGTGACAGCACTATTGCAGGGGTAACACAAAGCTGTCTGAACTAAAATCACTGTCATTGTGGCTTATGTACAGAATGCAGACAAATGGCTGAATTCCAGGACTGGCTTATGACAGGGTATGGAGGGTGCATTTATTCATGTAGGCCTTCCCCTTGAGGTTCCAGAAGTTCAGTTAAGGCTCTATCCATACAAAAAAAAATATGGTGATTTTATCTATTGAATCTTAAGAGGAACTGAACTATATGACCCTGTTCACCATTCAATCAATTCTACCATTTATTCACAGCATTCCACCAAGAAAACACCCACTGAATTGCTTTGAATATTTAGTATGCCATCAGTGTATCTTCTACTGTACAGTATATGGTCTAGTCCTTTGCAAGTTTCTAACTCATGAGCATTAAGAATTGTTGTAGAAACAATGCAGTATATTTGACTTGTTTAGGTTAATTAACACTTCCAAAGCAGTCTTTATTTTCAGCCTCATTCCCCGTTGAGACTCAATCTTAAATCATTCAGAAGGACACTTGTGGATTTGAGCTCAGCCAAATGGTTTAGATTCTAGATATCTTTTTTTTTCATAATAATAATTAGGGCACAAGCAGATTTAACACAGTTGCATTTTTTTACTAGTTTCTTGTTTTACTTGTACTTTTTACTAGCCACAAGGTACTTATTAAGGCTCAATTGTAACAAGTTTTTTATTTTTTATTTTAATCAATCATACAATTACCATATTTTCAGAAGTTTATCAATCAATTTCATTCTCCAAACTACACATTTGTAGATAAATACGAGTAATGTAGATGCTTATGCTATTTATTAAACCCTTACATTTCAGGCAATTAAACAAATAATGTAATTTCATTTTCATTTGTTTAGTAAATCCTTTGTTTCAAGAAGTTAATCCAATTTGCCAATAAAAGAAAGCATATGTAGTATTTATATAATATACCTTATGTGGTCTACACTTATCCAATGCATTCTAAGTTTGGAAAATTGACATCTGTAACACGTTTTTTTTAAACAAATATTTCTGTTCTTTAAAAAAAAACATTCTTTTATAGAAAAATGTTCTTTTATACAGAGCAATGGTGGCATTGTCCACAGTTGATCTGAGAAACATAATGAATAGTCAGTAGTAGATTCATGAAATAATAAAGTATTTTTAAAATTTAATTCGGTATAGTATTTGAATACTATAATAACATAATTGCTGAGTAGCAATTATCTGGCCATTATATTTTACTCATGAATCAAGGATCTTGATTACAGGATAGACAAAAATTCTAGAGATATAATTGCAGAGCTTCATAGTTCCTACATACTGTATAGTTCTTACAAGTGAATTTTACAATCACCTGTAGTCTTTAGTTCTTCAGACGTTTTGCATTGTACTACAAAAGTGATTAGATATAAGGCTTTGTACTTTGATTAGACAAGGACATAAAAATTACACACAGAATTGTGTGCAAACGGTGTTTGAAGTTAGTGCACACCTTTACATTACATTGGATGTGAAAGCAAGAGAAAAAAAGATCAGATACAAAAAAGGTGAAACATTTAAAATAAAACCTTAGCATAAATGATCCTGCACTCTAAGGTAAATCAAGAGGATTTTTGCAGAATTATACATTGATTTTGTAATGTTATTACTAATGTAGTATTCCTGGCAGAAATTAATATTTATTTTTAAAGTGTAGAATTATTTATACTTTGAAAGAACAATGCTTAAAAAATTGTTTACCTGCATGGAAAAGGAAAACTGCAATAATTAATGTAAAATATCTGAGGCTTAATGCAACTACACAGAACTGGACTGACTAGTATTAGATTTAGATCAGTTTTGTGCTCCCCATCAAGTTAAGATATAAAAAAATGTGAAAAATCAGTTTTGACAATGACATTTTTCATTTTGGATTTAAATTCCATTAGGATGTCAGGACTAACCGAAAACTATAAATACATCAAATAACCTGTCCAAAACTGTGAATGTCATGTTTGTCGCAGAATGCATGAAGATATCAAGAGATTTTTTGCAAGCACAGATTTAAGATTTTGATCAGACTTTTGAAATATTTACCAGGGTGCCTCAATTGTATGTTAAGAGATCAATAAAATTAAGAGACCACACAAAATTCTAAAATGCTTTACAATGTGTCACGGTCATCATCCCTCCTCTACAGGAGGCTCCTACCTTTTTGTATTATGTTTAGTTTAAGTACCTTCACCTGTGTCCCGGTATTTCTGCAGTTCCGGGATCAGCTTTGGAAGATGGACGTCTGAAGGCCCACCTACCACCGGGGTCAGGAGTAGCTCGAGGGCATAGGCCTTTTCCCCAGATGTCCTGACCTCTGAGTCCGGGGCTCAGAGCACCTTGTCCCGTTATGTTTTTAATCTTCCGTGTTCCTGGTTCCATTTCACCGTTCCCTGCTTTTAACTGTCTCCGTCATAACTTTTTGGATTTTGGACTGCGCTCTGATTACCCATACTGGACTTCCTTGGACTTGTTTGCCTATGCCATGCCCCCCGAGCACCAGATTACTGCAGTCATCACCCCCTGTCTGTCTACCTGACCTGGTTGTCCTGCTGTGTCTTCCCTGATGTCCTTCTCCAAGCACTACCGTATTATACCGTCACGCATAGGGTCTTTCATAACGCATTTCAACACATATGCTACTTCTTATTTTAAGAGTCATATTGTTGCAGAACTTCTCCTAATCATCAAGGAAAAATGTAAAGGAGGATGAATCATCTTCTTGTGTAAAAATATTGATCGGTTTCTATAAAATACAACTTTAATAAGTAATAAAATGTAATATTAATAGTAGTATTTAACAAGAAGGTGTAACCACAAGACAGTTCCTAAGATTTAACTAGATTTAATAAAGATTTAAATCTCTAAGAAGGATATGTTCTTGCCCAATTCTGAAATACTCTAAATCTTTCTGGAAATTTAAATTAAAATTCTAATTTTTCTGCACTATAATATATTTGTGAAATTCAAATATAAAAAGATAATTGAAATCACCAATTATTTTTGATACACCCACTCAATTTGAAGGAGACAGTTGTATACAGTTATAACCTTGCAATCTAACACAGGGTAGAATGAAGAAGAGAATGAAGATGTCCTCTGACTTACTCTCCTTTCAGGCACTCTTGTTTTAACATGTCAGAGGCACCACATATTCCAAACTGAAGTTTCATCGTTAATAAGAAGCTCATCCCTCACTGACAGCAGGACATGCTGCTTTCATGCCTGACTGTTGGCCAAACAACCAAACCCTCCTTGGCAGCACTCTTTTAATTATTGAGGGTGGAGCGGTGGCTCTGTGGCTAAGGATCTGTGCCTGTGGCTGCAAGGTTGCCGGTTCAAATCCCACAGCTGGCAGAGGAATCCTACTCTGTTGGGTCCCTGAGCAAGCCCCTTAACCCCAACTACTCCAGGGATGCCATATAAACGGTTGACCCTGCGCTCTGACCTCAAGCTTCCCTCTCCCTGCCCGTGTGTCTCATGGAGAGCAAGCTGGGGTATGCAAAAGAAGACAAGTTCCTAATGCAAGAAATTGTAGATGGCTAATGAAGTTATCTTATGCTCCACTATCTGAGGAATCATCACAGTTAGCTAGTTACAGTACATGACTTAGGCTCAGACCCATAATCAAACAGTTTAACCTGCACTCACAAGGACACTTTTACTGATTAAAACAATGGTGAATTTTTAATTTGAGCTGGAGAGAGGGGCTGTTATACCTGTGGTCCACCCATGAGAGATGGTCAAATTATTTATTGTGAATAATTATTTATATAACAAGGATTGTATAGAAGATGGGGGTTTTGAACATAGACTTTGATAAAAATTGACATGTGGTAATAATACCAAAGAGCTCCATCCCTTGATATCCTTGTAATGTGTCCATGTGTGAAAAGTCTTTATAGGCATACGATTACCCATAAAATATTTTCACCTAGAAACCAAAGATTAATTTGATGAGCCCAAACATTCTCCTACTTTTAGATTTCAGACACAATCCTTCTGTAGTCTTTAATACTTATGTACTTTTTACTTTCTTCACTATTCCTTATTTTCACCGCAGTAATAGATTTTTAAACTCCTGTTAATTCATTTGCTGTTTTTCCACCTGTGACCAAACCCCCATTTAAAAGGTAGAACATTTCCCATAGCAAATTATAAAAGCCTAATTGTGACAGACTGATCCATTAACTGCTGTTAGCTTAATTTTAAGTGCAAGTGTTCCTCAGAAAGAAATATTTGAAACAGCTTATGCAAAGCATAAAAATAGAATCAATAGAAAACAAGTGACAGCAAAATGCCTAGAAAACACCATTAAGAACTCCTTAAAGATGTATTTAGCAATATAGAATTATGTAGTGAATAATACACAACATAAGGAATCCGTGTTTTTACCAGTTCAGCAAAACATGGATCTAGTTTTTTATTCAGAGAAAATTAGATTGAATAAGGATGGCTACTTAATAATGTAGTCACTGCCAGAAGGAATAAATAGATAATCCTTCTTCAGATACTTTGTCTTAGTTATGATTCTAACATATTGTAATGTTACACATCAGGGATTAGGGTGCTCTAACTACCAATCTTTTACATGGACAAGAATCAGATAAAACAGACACAAATGTAGCCAAAAGGTATAAACTAGTGCATGTTATTTATAGTTTTAAAATAAGACAACATAATTGCAACCAAAACAAAGTCTACTAAATCTTCTGTGAGGTATTTACTGTATATTTTCAGTCCCTCACTGAAGCTTTGCTACATACAGTAGGATCTTGTCTCTGTCCCGAAGTGGCAGATAAAATGCCACAGAAAGACTCTTCTCCCTGATTTGTAAACTATCACCTGACCAATCATCTTCTCAGAAGTGGTCAGGTGATCAAGGGGTGGAGCTTATTCCCCACACCATCATAGTGAGTGTGGTTGAAATATGGGTCTCTATCTTATCTGAATTTTCTACTCTCTTACAATATTCATTAAAGAAAATGCACTTACAGTGCTCAGTTCAGTGTGTGGTAAGAGTATACAGTCAGACTGAGTTATTGTTAAGCCCTCATCAAAAAACTTGCTTATTTATAATCTGAAATGAAAAGCTTCAATTGATGTAAAAAGACACAGCTTCTGCTCTTTAAACTTCTGTGCACATACACACAAAAGTAAATATGTAAAACATCATCACATTTTTTGTGCAGTTAAAAAGTGAAACCATTGTGTAAACTCCCTTAAAGTACTCTTTAATCCACATGAAAATCAATCTGCTGCAAATACATTATTAATAGGAAGAAGCTCCTGTTCCTTTCCTCACATACTTTAATTGTTTAATTCACTGCCCCAGTAAATAAAAAAATCAATTTATAAGAACTGAATGTGGACCCATTCACTCTTAATCTCAGTAATTCAGCCTGCATGGTACAGGCTTCAGTTTGACTTGTTGGACACAATGTTCTGTTTGTTTTCTTCTTCACGTTCAGCTATTGCTTTTAAATATTTATTTTTTTAATAAACATTTTCTTTATTGTTAAGATGAGTCTTCTAGTAAAAGGAGCTCTGGCCAGGCCATTTAGTCCAGAGATCCCCAGTTTAAATGCAGTACCAAGACTATCTGTAACAATTCTAATCCCTCTCCCTTAAGTGCGCTCCGGCTCTTTCGCATTTTACCTGATCTCCTGCACCTGCTTCCTGTTCCAGTCTCCCCTTTAAAAGCCTGATGCTCCCACTGTTCCAGGCTCAGTAATGGAAGATGGACGCCACAAGGCTTGCCTATTTTCCGGGTTGTCTGAAGGCAAGCCTTTTCCCTGTCGTCCTTACCATCTGTGTGCGGGGCTTGGAGCGACTGGCCCCATTACCCTTTTTTATTCCCCCAACCCTTCGCTGGATCCTATTCTGGCTTTTAACCTCGTTTGTCTTTGTCTTGGATTGATCACCCGGCTTTGGACATTTGCCTCCCCGCGGATTTCCCTACAAATACCCTTTGGACTTGTTTGTCTGGGCAATGCCCCCCGAGCACCTTCGTCACGCCCCCCTGTTCGTCTACCAGCCCAGTTCCTCTTCAACTCCCCGTATCTGTTCACTCTCTTCCGGATTGTGCTTTCCGCATAGGGTCCTGAAAGACGCTATGTGACATAATCTAAGCAGCAAGGCACCAGTAGATGTATACCACCTATGTTTTGGTTGTTACAGATTGGTCACAATTTACTAGACCTGCAGCACAACATCTACTATTGAATGTCCTCAAGAGATTGCATTCCCCTTAGTGACCCCTTCAATTCTCCAACAATTATTAGATTAGTTTTGTTATTTGAGCTGTATGATCACACTCAAAAATGAAGTGGATGGTCTGGTAACAAAGATCTTCGGTATTGCTTTGTATATCCAAAATACTTTCCTTTGGTGTAGCAGCCGAGAAAATATATAATGGTTATTTCCATCCATGTATTTTCTAACCACTTTATCCAGTACAGGGGATGGGATCCCAGTCTATCACAGGGCTAACAGGAACAAACAGACACATGCATTCTCACCGGGGCCCATTTTGCCAGAAGGCACTTAACCTATCTGTACTGTATGTCTTTGAACTGTGGGAGGAAACCAGAGCAACCAGTGGAAGCACATGTAAACATAAGAGCAACATATAAACTTCTTTCCTCAGGTATGTGAAAGAAACAGAGTCATAGAGAAGTACCGCATTTCATCTTAATTGTTTTTTTTACTGAAAACCTGTGTTATTTGTACTTTACACTTTGTCAGTGAAAGAATTCTTGTACCAGTGATCCTCCCTAAAATGACTGAGCCACAGGATTTAAAGGGAACTCAAACACCTCAATAAATAAAAATATAACAGTAGTTTCTGGGTTATTGAGGTATTATTTAGTTAGTAACTTGACTGATTAATTGATTCAATTAAGCCGTTTAGAACTCTGGCTTCCCAAGAACAGGAGTGGGGAGCCCTGCTGTTTCCTGCCCTGCTTTTTCCACCTGTAGTTCATGGTTTTGAATATTAAGCTTGATTTATAGATTGGATCTGATGAAATTAACAAACTTAAAAATAAAGTTTTCTGTATTACACATCATTATGAGTTTCACCATTTCCATTGACTAGGAGATGCTTGCTGAAACTTCATATTGCAAAAATGGCTTTATACTGTATTTGACTATTGTCTTTATGTAACTTTATTCCCATGTTATTCAGACTATTGCTTTTTATCACTTTGTATCCAAAGAGCCTACCTCGTTTTCTTCAGAGGTTTCATCAGATGTGCTAACGTATGTTTTATAAATGATTTTTTATTGAAAGATTTGTGTTCAGTTATATAGTGCTTGCTTTAATGAGTACCTCCTTAAAAACAACACTGTGTATCCTTAAGAGCTATTCTGTTTAAATGATTTTAAAATCAAAGTAATAATGCAAATGGACATAGCCCCATTAAAGCTAGTGGGAAATGTCAAGAAGAGGTGACATTTGTGTTCATGTAGCAACATCATGTAAACAGTTCTGGGCCATTATAATATTCCTTTCAGGAAGATGGGATGGTACAACTGCAGATATTCCCAAAAGACTGTATCCAAGCTGTATTTAAATGTCAATTTAATTACACAGTAACAGATTATAAGCATTCATTTCTTGCAGCTATTGTATTTTGTGCACATAATATTATGCTTTGAAGGATAAATTATTAACTCTAATTTGTCTTCGTTTTAACTGAAATGTCACCTGGGCGTTGGATTGCCAACGTTTTGTGTTTTGCTTATGAAGAAAATCTGAATGCAGTGTATTCTACATGTATAAACATAGTACAGTAAACCCTTGATTTAACAGACTTTGCTTTAGCACCAATTGCAACAAATTCTGTATTTTGGTAAATCAGAAATACCAGACTTTCCCTGGATTAACAGCGAAATGCTCTAATAATTCAACAAGGTCAAATAAATACTGCGTACCATAGGTTTAAACTTACAAAAAATTAAATTAAATTCAATTCAATAGGGTCCAATAGGGGTTACAATGGGTTTTGTGTTTCATATGCTTTAGCAAATTTTATATAGTATATTTACGACACATTAAATAAAGAGCTTATGCTAAAAAGCCACAGGAACAATTTTCATTGACTGTGTTGATTGTTTTTGTTATACAGTAACTCAAAATTACTCAAATTACAAAAAAAAACCAATAAAAACAGGGGGATCTGGTATTACTGTATAATGAATGATCACTCTTGGTTTGTGCTTCTTCATGCATCAAAGATAATAAACATGGGTGAGGTGTTTTCTTTTGTGCGTATACAGTACATTTAAACTATGGATGTTCATCCTTGCAAAAATGTTTGAGCCTTCCTTTTCACTGTAACAACATAAACATGCTTTAACTTAAACAACCTTTAACCACCTCTGTGCTTGGTACTTCTTGCCCATGCTCAAGATCCAAGATCCATGTTTCTGCTCAGGTCTGTAGCGCTAAAGGACTTTGGATGACCATGTTCCCCTCAGGAGAGTAGCCACATCACAGGCATGGGGTTGCAAATTCCACTGCTAAACATCTTTTTGCCACCCTAGTTACCACCTCATTTTAAGCCTCACCTAAAATCACAATGGTCTTAAATTTACCAACAAAAGAAACAACCATGACGTTTTAAATATTTTCATATATCCACTCCAGAGCTAGTACTGTGTCTCTTATGTTTTAGCTTTTAAAAAAAATCTGAGATAAGATCAGAGATAACAAAACAATAATAATAATTCCTTACACTTACAGTATATACCGCTATTCTGGACACACCACTCAAAGCGCTTTACATGTAATGGGGATCCCCTCCACCACCACTAATGATGTGTCAGTGCCTCTTGAATGTTGCAAGATTTATAAAGCTTAAAAAACAGTTTCAGATAGTTAAAAACACTTTTAACGCACAAAACAATGTTTCTTTTATAAAAACTGAAAAACCATTACATAAAAGAAAACTAAGGGATTCAATTTTCCTAATGTTCTAATTTGGTGACACAAGTGCAGGTGCAACAGTCTGTAGCAGGGAGTTAACTCACAGTATGTTACAAATTAGCAAATGTCTAAAAGCGTATGTGCTGAGTTTGGCTCATAAACCTGTTTAAAGCAGAAGGGAATATCAAAGTACACTAATAGCATAGCTTAGGTGAAGCTTTATGGTTATGTATACATTATTTAATGAAATAATATATATATATTATATAAATATCAAGTAATAAAATTACTGCATAAGAATTATATTTGGAGATAACTGAAACCAAATGAACCAGAATTGTTTTTAACTAAAACTATATAAATAAAAAACAATGAATGTAAACTTGCACGGAGAAACACACTAAACAGCATATTATAATTGAAAAACATTTTCTAAGTGTATACGTTCTTAATTTTATTCATGTACATGTTGTTAATTGATATTAATTTGAACCTTGCAAGTGTTCATGGGAAATGAAGTTGAAAAAAAGCACATGAAATCTTTCCAACAATAACAACAGCAAGTGTTAATGGGAAATGCGCGTCAAAACTTTTCCAAATCAACTACTGTATTGACTGAGGTAAAGAATTCGATGCAGAAAATGTTCATGAAAAAGGTGGAATAGTGTTGTGTACATTCTTTTTTAATTTTTAGCTACCACTACCAGCTATATAAACATATTTATATTCACAAATAAATCATTTATGACTTTCCTTAACTTAATATTATTTTCAGCTACCAAAATTTCTCTTTAATTACGTGATTCCATATTAAGTGGATTTAAAGAAGTATGACAACAGATTAAAATAAGTTAGTTTTCACTAACATCTAATGCACCTATCGATCTTTATGTGATCTATCGAGTCTTTGGGCAGTGTAACGAATTACACCACTGCACACCACAGGCAATTTACTGTGGCAATGAGTTCTGATGGGGAATCTGAGTGGCCACATTAGTACATCTTCCTTCTTCTTACTCTCATAAATCGTAATAAAACTCTTGCTTCTGAGTGAAGCATACCTGATGACATGAAGATAACATCAGTCAAAACATAACATTTATTTCATGATTGAAAGCAGTTTCGATGTCCTTCTTTATATAAAGTCAGGACAGCAATGTGGAGTAATAGTTAGGGCTCTGGACTCTAGATAAGAGAGTGGTACAGTAAGTTTAATTTCTGGGTGGGATGCAGCTATTGTGTCCCTGACCAGGGTACAATACTCATAACTGCTACCATAAAGATACTATATATGGGCTTCAAGGATATCATAGAAAATGAGAATTTGTTGTTAATTTACTTGTAAAGTTCAATTTGATCAAATCACTAAAAGTACTTAATTTGTGTGGAATCAGAAAGCATTTGTGATATTACTGTTCACCTGATGTATGCAACATGGCTGTGTGTGTGTATGTAGTTCATGACTTTCCACATTTTAGTGTGCTATTTATGAAATTAAATCAGGTGATTTGTACAAATCTTGAAGTGCAGCCAACTGCAGGGAACTGTGTGCCTTGGGTTTTGATATATCCATTAATTCTAATTCTACAAAACGCACTTGAAATTTGACAAGTTATCTTGCACAGTGTGATTCCAATATAACTTTTTTTCTTCTGAATTCAAGGTCCAAGAGTTGAAAGCACAGGAATTGATTATGCTCTAAATGCCAAGTAATCCTCAAATGATTGAGAAACCACAGTGCTTTATTTTCCATTATGGCTTTTAATGCGCTGCTAGGGTCACATATTGTGTGCTCCTGTCATTTCACTCAGAATTGTTTTTTTTTTCTCTTTAATTTTCTGTGGCTGTTTCAACATTCTGTTTTTTGCACCATAAATCCTCACATGGCACTCTGTCACAGAGCAAACTCATCAGTAATTACATTCATATCCAATTAACTGCTTTTACAAGGGAGCTACAGACATTCTCAATTCTGTGTATTACCCTATCACTTCTAGAAATTTCAATGCTCTGGAAGATGTTTAGGACTTCTACAGTTTCTAACAAAAATACTCCCAATACCTGTCTTCTAAACCTAAATCTCAACTTATTATTTTCAGTAATTTAACTCCATAACTAAAAATTGCAGCAAAAGACAATAAATATTAAGGGATCATGGAATTAGGTGATTACGGTTAAGGATTATTGGCCTGTGAACTCTGTAGATTTGTTGTGTTCCCATTAACATAAAAAAGACCAAAATTAAAATATTATAGGACACATAACATATAAAAACTTATAAAAGGGAGACTCTTATTAAATTTAAACTCTTATTAAAAGGTGTTTTGTGCAAGCAAAATAATAGATATATGTATGATAACACGTCCTGGGATATGTTATCGTCCTCAGTTTTCCAGGTTACAACTGGTTGAATGGCCGAAGTTTTGACTTGCTATGAAATAGCGACAACTTCAATGCTGGACATCTGTGATGCAAGATGTTTTACTTCTCTGTGTGATGCCAACTTCTCTTTGAAGCACTGATGAGGATCAAATGGTAAATGGCTCTGGTAGGTGGGCAATGCTCACTCTATCAATGCAGTAAGTACCATGATTCTTGGTCCTATTCCAAATTGGGAAGGTATGACATAGAAAATCATTGGAGATTGAAAGTTAACTATAATCCCCCCCCCCCAAAAAAAAACTATTTCATCCATATGTTTGAAATGTTTTTTTTTATAGGACTGAAATACATTTTTATAATTGTAAATAGTTAAACAACAGCTTTCCATTCAATTACAATATCCTCCTTGTGTCACTTACTGTGTAATTCTGTGACCAAGCAGTGTTTTAATTTTGAAAATCATATACTGTAAATGGTTATCCTTAACCTGATTAACTTGACCTTGAAATTATAATATACTGTAAAGTAATGATATACAATACCAAATTCATCCTAATATGTTAATTATTCTTTTCTTTGCACTCCCAGTAAGATTTAAACCAATATAACTGTTACAAACGAATTTTGGGAGGTTTTCAGTGAAGTAACACAACGAAACATGCATATTTAAAAATTGAAGGCATTAATTATTTGCTTGGTAAGACGTAGTCTTTATTCTCTGCCTCTTTAAATATTAATTCATTGCCTTATGCTAATTCAGCTTTAAATATTAATTAAAAGTGAAAAATACATTTTTGTAAAATGCACTTCTCTGCATTCTAATAATGATAAAGGCAAATATTCTTTGATAGTTAATTGCAGAAATGCCAATAATTAGCTCATTATTTTTTCCTATAACTAATTTTGTGTTTTCACCTTAATTATTGTAGTTCATAGATATTGTTAATCTTGTTTATTTATTTGCAGGAATTCTAATTTTAATTAAGAAAAGAACTGTAATAAATTAAATGAAGAAAGTAATTTCCAAGTTTTAATGAAATGTATGAGAAATATTTTAGAAATGGAACAGTACAAAAACAAAATTAAAAAATGGGAGAAAATGCAGATATCAGCAAATGTTGATTAGAAAGCTCCATTAAACGATCACAAAGTTAATTGAAAAGGCACAACTCTGGTCCTCTTCATTGCTATGTCCATGTGGAACTTCTGCCAACAGTCAGAGATTATATTGATTGACACAGTTCTATGAATTGAGGCCTTGTACCTTTTGATTCTGTAAAGCAGACATTTAATTGATCCCGCCCTTCCTCTACATTGTCTGCAATTATAAATAACATTCGGTTTTACAATTTGAAACTTTCTTCAGACAGAAAACAGAATTTGACTTTTTTTTTTTACTTTTCTTGCTTCTCATCTTGTGTGTTTTTCATTCTGTTCTATCTTACATTACCGAGTACATCTTTAGGCTTATGCTAAATTAAAAAAAGGATAATATATAAGGGTGACATGGTGCAGTTGTTAGCATTGCTGCCTCACAGTGCTGGGGCCCTGGGATTAATTCAAGTCCTGGGGTGCTATCTTCTTGGAGTTTGTACAGTATTCAGTTCCTCCCACAGTCCAGAACATACTGGCAGGTTAATTGGATTCTGGGAAAATTGGTCCTAGGCGTGACTGTGTCTGCCCTGTGATGGACTGGCATCCCATCCAGGATGTACCCTGCCTTGTGCCTGATGCAAGGATAGGATCTGATTTTCCTGTGACCCTGAATTGGAAGAAGCAATTAGAAAATGGATGGATTAATACATACTGTAAGAGTGGCATGGTGGTGCAGTGGTCACCATTGCTGTTTCTCAACACTGGTGCCCTGTGCCCAATTCCTGGGGTGCTATCTGTGTTGACTTTGTACCGTATATTCTTTCATATTTTTCCTCTAGGTGCTCTGGTTTCCTCCCACAGTCTAAAGACAACTGGTAGGTTAATTAGTTTTTGGGAAAAGTGGCCGAGGCATGATTGTGTGCATCTTTGATTCTGTGTGTGTCCTTCCTTGTGCCTTTTGCTTGTTGGCCTACTGAATAAAGCAGTTAGAAAATGGATAAAAATGAAAGAGGAAAACATGCCTTCAGTTTTATTATTTTCTATTTATTTTGTTGTCAAATAAAATATTTAGAGCGTAAAATAATAGTTTTTGTTACTATTAACATTAGTTTTGAAATCAGATTATACCTTTTTGTAAATGTTGATTCACCTTAGTTTTTGTAGTAGTATTAAAAATACAGTAGATCTGCCTGAGGTTGGACTCATATTATCCCAGCAACCCTGAAATATTGGATCTTTGCTATGAATATTGGTTGACAGGATATTCTTCAACAATACCAAAATATTTATTATGCCAAGGTCCCTAAGTATGAATTATGAACAATACAGCCTAGACCATAAGCTTTCTACTATTTTTTATCCAGATAATTCTAAAATGGAAATAGTTAATGACCTCAATGTGCTGCAATGACAGGGAGTCTGACTGATAAGACAAAAGAAGGATATAGTTATGTCCTGCCAATATCTACTGTATGTCTTACTTTCCTATTCATAAAGGAAGAAAACATGCTAGCATATTTTGAAGGATGGGCTGTAGTTGTTTAGAGCCAACTCACATAAATTACAGTACATCTTTTTTTTAGATTGTGCATATATTAATTTAACCTTGCACTGTATTTATGAGCAAATGAGTAGATATACTTGTAAATGGTTTGGCCAGATTTTTATGTATTGCTACTGAACAAGGCTTTGTTTTTTTCCAGAAAATAAATGAATGGCAAAAAGTCAGACAAAAACTTTTGCACAATCTGTTGGCAAAGCAAAGGCAAACAATCATATTATAATTACATGGTTAACACAGAAGGGAAATGAGATTCTCCATTATGAGCACTTCATTGCCAGCACCATACAGTGTTAAGTCAACATGTTGTATCCCTGCTTCAATAGCGTAGCGTAAACATTTCTGATTAAGGGAACAGAGCATCACAAACTTTCAGACCCCATTTACTAAGGGGCATAAATTCAGACATTGAACCAGAGCCCTGGATGTGTGTTGCATTGATTGCAATTTTTCTGTTCATCCTGTTGTTTCCTGAATGTGCTTCTACTGACAGACAAGGGCAAGCCCCTTCAGCCTGTTTCTCAGATCACATGACCTCATGTGCTGACCTTTTATATGAGATGGTCATAGTACTAAATGCAGCCTGTAATGCTCAGACAATGAGATTTAAACTTTTCATTATGGACTGTAAGATTAGAATTTCTTATGAAAAAAAACATGACTGGTAAGTACAAAATCTACAGTATGTATTTTATTTTTTAAGAAACTAATTAGCTTCTACCTTTTTGAGTTAAAACAAATTGATAGTGTTTATACTGAATGATCAGAAGTATCAGGACAGTTCCCTTATCTTTAAGCAGAGCGGGCTATTGTAAAGTTGAAAGAAAAGCAAAACTAAATAAAAATTACAAAATAACAACACATTTTAAAATAATAAAATAAAAGAAAAATGCGCTATCATTTCCAAACAGCCAAAACTGGGTTAGCCAAGAAAAAAAAACACTGTCAGCTGATAAGAAAAAGATTCAGAGCTCTGAAGTAAAACCTTGTTTTTATTAACTATCAGCAATATTAAACTATCTTCAGAGTGCAGAGGTGAACATATCAAAATCCAGTTCACAGAAGAATTACATGTCTTGAATTGTAATTGTAATACAGTAGAAATAAAAGGGATTTAAATTTATTAGAAAAGAATCCAGATTAGAATTTGCTGGGAGGTGCAAAGTACAAATATGAGAGGTGAAACAATGTTTTATGGACAGATGAGACCACAACAACCATTTCTAAGTTACAAGTGTGGAAAAGGAGACTGCAAATGCTGTTTCATTTTTGTTTTAGCACATTGAAGTAATCTGATAACGAGGGTAAGCATGGTCATCCCTGGAGTTCTCACTTTATTTCTGACATTAGTAGTGATGGTAACAGCAGATGTAATTCTGAGGTTTACAGAAATGTTTTGTCTGTTTATGCAGAAGAAAATGATTCTAAATGTATTGGATAGCACTTCATCATGCAGTATGATAATGACTCAAAACATGTGGCCAATACACTGAACACCCCAAGAATAGACACAGGCTAATAGCACTGGACCTACATCAAAGGCTTTGCAAAACGTGAAATGATGACAAGAAGAGTTTGTGGATCTCAACGGGTCACATAAGTCATGCATTTATTTCCTCAAAAGGAAATTGGATGGAACCAGCCTCTGACTAGACTCTTACGTTGAAGTCAATGTGACCCAATAATTGTGATGACTTGAAGTTATACTGTAGGTGGAACACAGAATATGTTCTTTTGCTTCAATATGATTAAATGTATGCATGTATTTACCTAAAAATCAAAAGGTGTTGTATTGTAATTATCACTTTAAGTAACCTCATGATTACAAACACAAATTAGTTGACTGTAAAACAAAAATGATGAGTTCACTTTCTGGCCCCAATTCTTTTGGAAGTCACCGTAATCTCCTTTAAACCTGGATAGTGCTAACATCTCAAATGACAGAGTACCTATTGTTTTGATGTAATGGAATTGCCAGTGTGGTAGTAGTGTTGTGTGGCTGTGAAATTACAGTACCTTGAAGCATCTGTGATGAAATCCTGGCAGTGTTTTACCCATCCATCCATTTTCTAACCACTTTATCCAATATCCAAGGTGCTGGAGCTGATTCTGGCAAGCAACAAGCACAAGGTTGGGAACACCATCAGGGCACACAACACACCAGCGCCAATTTTCACAGAAGCCAATTCACCTACCAGTTTGATCGTGTCATCTTGCCATGGCAATGAGTCTTGCCACGCAACAAGCACAAGGTGGGGAACACCATCAGGGCACATGACACACCAGAGCCAATTTTCCCAGAAGCCAGTTCACCTACCAGTTTGATCGTGTCATCTTACCATGGCAATGAGTTTTGACACACAATCCGAGAGGTTTATCAGTTACAATGAGCAACTTACCAAATTAAAAGACTATTGTTGTACTATCTATTCACACAAAGAAAATATATAAAACATGGACCTGGAAATTGGATAATATGATATGTTACAATCACTATGTATTAAGTTGACCTGCTGTAAGTAGTTAATAACAAATCTTCAAAACAGCACTGGAAACTCTACCATATCACACATACAAACTTCAGTACCATTTGAACAACCAATGCCTCACACTGATGCGTTTACAGTAAATGACTGTAAGTCGTTCCTTGATTCATTCAAAACTACTGACCTCTGTTTCCGTACAGTATGACTATCTCAGGAAAGCACTAATGGGTTAATACTTTACTGTACAGTTTGTTAAACACACACCATGTTAAGCATTCACTCCGTCACCTGGCAGCTTAAGAAAGTAGTGTAGTTCTGCATCGATTATTGAAAAAATAAAAAGGTTTTGGGCATTTTCTTGCAGTGTAAAGCGGCATGTTCTTTGTGGTATGGAGCATTACACCTTGAGCATTATGTATGGCTGCATCTATAACCCTGTCATGATGTAGTAAAAAGTAAAAGACTACTCACCAGACCAGATTACTTTATTCCACTGCTCAAAAGTCCAGGACTTGTGCTCATTAAACCAAGTTACAGGTATGTGTTGTTGCACAATGGCCTTGGTTACAAGTGGTTTCCAAATGTCAGCCCTACCGTAAATATGAGCTTTGTGAGTTTCATGACATACAGTACTGTACAGGTGTTGTTGAGACTGGGTCACAGAGTTGTAAATTCAGTTCTGTGGTAATTGTTGGGGTCATTGGTTTGGGGATTTTAGCAACTACAGGTACAGATATGTGTTATGACTGGGTGAGCCAGAACTCACAGCTCCCCAGGGTCTCTGCAGCAACCAGACACTTTCAGTAGAGTAAAGTCAAACATCTCCCGATGCCATGAGAATGCAATCAAGGTGGTATCTGTGCCCTCTGCCCCCACCTAATTGGTTGTCAGCTCCAGGATATTTGAGCCCTCCCCTGCCCACAGTCAGATGCTCTGCCATTGAGCTTTATACTCACATATGGAAGTGCTCGGCTCTGGAAACAGCATGCCAGTAAAATTTTCAGTACTCAGCCTGAGTCAGTCTAACTCCTTGATCCAGATCCTTCGCTACCAACCAGACTTGCTGGGCTGTGCAGCTTCCCTTTTCTTCAGACCTGCTTGGCTGTGATGCACAACTTTCCTGTTCTGCTGTGCCAATATGTGCTGTGGAGTGCATTCTCTGTTCTGCCCAGATGCACTGTGCAGCTTCCCTGTGCTGCGGCATGTATTCCTTGTCTGTTATGTCCAGCTGCAATGCCAATTTTTTGTTCGATTTATTAAATCGATGTAAAGCAAAATCCCCAAATGAAAAAAAATGTGATTGAGAAACTGAACTGAACAAAAAAATGAAATGTTATAATGTGATATCATGTCCTATAAAATCATTTTGGGTTTTGGGTATTAATCAACCTACTGTATATGACATTGAAAAGTGTAAAAAAAGCGGATAAATCATCAAAATAGGAGAAGTATTTTTTTACTACCGTCCTTGACTGGTCTTACATATTCAGGGGGCATAACTTCTCCAAGCATTGAACATGTACACCCGGCATCAATCAGTTAGAATATCCTGAAAATAATTGAAAAACCTCAATTTAGTTTCTTCTGAAATATAGTAGGTCAGGGATTTTTTTTCTGGTAGTTCAGAATAATGAGCCTGGACCTGTTTTAAAAACATGAAGGATCTGACATCTTTAAATTCAACATTCATAAATGAAATAAAAATGTCAACCTTAACCTTTTCATGAGGAGCAGACACAGGCATCCTGCTGAAAATGACCAGAATTTGTCAAATGTGTGACTGGGATAAAATGGTGAAATTATACACAAAACCTGGGGACTGTGGATGTTCTTATTGAGAAAAAGAAAGATTAGTAATTAAGGACAATTTTAAAAATAAAGCAAAGTTTGACACAGTTGTTACTCACAACATATTTGGGCTATACAAATAGGCTCTGACTCCTCTGCAATCCTGTAGTGGATGCAGTGATTAGAAAATGTGAGGATGGATATCACAATATTCACCATGCTTTTACCAAGAAAATAAGGAAATTAATTTCTAGCAGGTTCACTGAAATTTAGTTGAACATACTTTAGCAAATTATATATGCTTAACATTTGTCATCATTAGGGTTGATCAGCAGGGGTCAATGTTGAAAGTCACATTTTGTGTTCAGCTCTCAAAACAAACAACACATCTGTGATGTATGCATTGTAGGATTCTATCCTGTGACTTTTGTCAAGCCTGGAGAAGGATGGTCATTGGTCTCTGAGCTCTAGTTGCCATATGCAGATGCAGCCATTCAAAATGCATGGTACAGCCCCATACTGCGCGAAATTATCTACAGTTCACCGCGTTGTACCGCAGTACGTGATTAGCTGGCCAAAATGACTGACAGGGGCACTCCTGGTGCATTGGTTGTTAGTGAAATGATTTAATCATTTAATCTCTTTATTGTGCATGTTTTAATCCACTTAACATTGAATATTAATATGGAATTTTACAACTAAAGGGAAATTTTAGTAGCTGAGCATAAAAAGAAGAGGAGCATAATGCATCTGAAGGTTATAAACGATATTAATTTAGGAACATAAACATATTATGTAAACTATATATGGCTGGTATTGGTAGTTTAAATAAAAAATACACACCAGTATTCCACTTTCTTCCTAAACATTTTAAGCATCAAAGTCTTTTATTCGGTTACATACTGTGGTTATTTTGGAAAAATATTTACGTGCCCCTTCTGACTATATTAAGTTTTCATACAGTACTTCATAAAAAGTTATAATGTTTTAACCTTTTCTATGAATATTTGCACTCGTTATAGCAGTAAAAAATGCATACTTTTTAGAATTTGATAAATAGGGAACATAATGTAGAATTGCGTATCTAAAGAAATTAAATACCGATATAATTATATTCATATAGCTCAAATTATCACAGTAATACACTGCATATTAAATCAGTACAACTTTTATTTTTTTACTGTAACAACAAGTGGTGTTTTTACTATAGTACGTATTCGTAGAAAAGGATAAAACGTTATAGCTTTTTATGACGTACACAACACAAGCTTAATAGTGTTAGAACAAGCACATTAAAACCAGAACCCATGTTAGTTACCAAGTTAAAGACTTTGATGCATAAATTATTTATGCATAATTAAAATATTTATGATGAAGGTGGAAGGTTGTGTACTTTTATCCAACTAAGCAATCTTGCTTTCATAAAATATACCAACTTTTAATGTTTAATGATTAACATGCTGTAATACACAGTTTAAAATTATGAAAAGTCTGAAGAGTATACAAAAAGATTGTCTCTCAGCAGTGACCGGGATTCTAAGCCGGACTTTTTCTGGCAACAGTTCAAATGCTGTACGTGGGACGTTAAGCTTTATTATCTCCACCTGGCGGTTTTATAAGGTGCTTCCGGATACTATTACCATATTTCAATTTGCATGCGATATAATGCAGTATGATGTGCCACGCCCACTGTGTTTTGACGCATTTTGAATGGCCGGATCCCAGTTAATCCTATCATATAAGTTCTACAGAAGGATCTACAGAATAATGGTAGTATTCTCATCACAAGAAGACCATTACTACACAAGAAGCTGAGGATGAAACTGCAGGGAAGCCAACAGCAATGTCTCAGGACTTAATCAATGCAGCTTTTTCAAGCTATCTGTAGTGACTATACTCTCCTACCAATGACACTTGTACCTCCCAGTCATTTGGTCTCTTGTACACAACAATAAGCATATCAACCTAAATCTCTGCATCACAGATGCTAATGTCCATCATGGTGTTCTACAGAAAACCTTGATTTATAACTAAAAAGGAATTGTCTCTGCTGCTGGCTAGTCCACCTTGACATAGTGGAAACTCCAACATACTGAAGTGTAAAAGTGTTGTTCTCTGGAAATGTAGAGAATATTAGTTCCTCTCTATACAGCATATTTATTTCTTGATTCTCACAAGGCTTGACATTCAACAAGTTAGTCATCATCTCATCTTTTATTGGATCCCCAATCTGCTTACTCATTATTGAGTGATTCATTGAAAAGTTAGTTACTCGAGTGTACAATGTTCTATCAAAAATGATACATAAACCCAAATGAAGCCAAGATGCAATCAATTAAGAAAATGTATACTTTTTTTCTAAATAGAGATGCATACATGAACAGAGAAATAATTTTCTTTCGTGGATGAGTAAATTTATTATATACTCTCTGTCTGATCAGTAAGTACACTGCATAGCATATGTACATATAACAAATTACGCTCACTAAACCTAATCAAATAATAATAATACATTTCTGAAAAGAAGGAGTTACTGATTAGAACCAACCCTCTGTAGTGGCAAGGCATATTATCACACTAAGAATTAAGTGGTGTGAAAAAATTCTAATAATCTTTCTGTTGCCTTTACCAGACAATATAAGCCTATAAGCTTAGGCCACTATGGAAAAGATTACAAATGCAGCTGAAAGGGGGTTAAATTGAGTCTGTTTTGGAATTTCCCTTGAATTATCACAAAACACAGCTCCTCTAAGTTTGGGATACACCAGGATTTACCATTTGGACTGACGCCCTGGAACAAAGTCAATTATCCAAGTGATGACCAATCAATGAGGAACCTGCTGGATAGGAATACTATAAAGGTGCCCATGGAGCAAGCTGAAGCTGTGTTGAAACCTCTTCCTTCTCTATAGCAAATTGGACACACCTGTCTTTATTGACTCCTCTAGAATGGAATTCCAAAGCAGGAAAGGTATCATCTGATGTGCCCTGTGCTTAATTGGGACATTCCTCAAGCATAGCAGGTAGAAAGGGCAGGGAGCTGCATTTAAGCTCTTGCAGGGAGGGAGTGTGTTGGTGGATTTCTGAATAGAGTTTAGATAGTACAGGAGTGTTTAACTTCTCTACTTTACCAACGGCAAACCTATGTCTTGTTCATATTTGAGAAATCAGCAAGAGACAATGAAGACTTGCAAGGATTTTGCTAGGCATAGGATTTAGTAAAGATGGATCCAGAGAGAATTTATGTTTTTCTATTGTGTATTGTATTCCTGGATTAGCTTGAATTCTCTGTAGTCTTTATAGCCTAAAACATTTTTTGCAACATAAGAATTCACGTGACTCACAAACCAATTGTAAATTCCACTTGATTAGTGGAGTTATAGATGGACCTATCTACTGACAGCTTGAATATCAAGAGTGTGTTCGATAGAATCACTATACTCTGAGGCCTTACCACGATCTCCACAGTTCTCATCCGTCCAAATCTGACACCCAAATGTCATTGTTGGCATTATAACTTCGAAAACTAATGTACTGTTCTAAATTCATTTATGATCAAATTTAGTTCAGAACAGTGAATCAATGTTTACTTGTCTTTGAGTTGTTTGCCAGGGCAGACCCTGCCCAGGAAGAGGGAGGGGCAGCTGAACCAGGACTGATAGGCATTAGAGCTGGAGGAGTTGGTATTCTCTTGGCAATCTAGTGGTGTATTTTCTTCCCCATTGTCAAAAGAGAGAGTCCTTGTGCCTTAACATAAAGAGAAAGATGGGCAATCTCAGAGTACAAGTATACAGTATTGTTCTTATGCAATATTTAATCATATTAAACATTTTAAGTGCAAAGTTATCCATCTATGATGATACAACAAGAGATCACTGCAATTCAACAAAGAAAAATATGTAACATAATACTGCTTTGTTAATTTTGTACATTTAATTTTACTTTTGCATTTGGATAATTTTAGTAGAGGAACAAAATAGGTATTCTGTTGTTTCAATGGGAGACTTGGTACAGTATATCTCTTAGAGAAAACAGACCAGCACCTGTGACTGTGCATGAAACCTTAAAGAGAGTTTGACCATAAAGAAAAATGACCTATTCTTCTATCTATGATACAGAAATAGATTTTACAGCATGGTTCAATAATAACAGCTTTTGTCAGCATTAACCTCTTAGTTCAGATTGTTTGTACACTTGGCCTATAATTTAATCATTTAACCTTTTCTTCCACACTTGATAACATACTTAAGACTTTGCCTATAGGGTTAAGCCACATCAGAATTTATATAACTTTTCCAACCCTTTGGAAGCAGAAAAAAACACTTTTGTTTAAATTGTTGTAATTTATTTCATAAGTAGGCATAATTAAATATTAATTTCTACCTCCCCTCCCACCCTCTTGTTCCAAGTCTAACAAAATGAAATGAATCCTTGATCTAATTGGTACAGCTGTGGATTTTCACCTTTGGGTCAAGAGCTAAAAATTCTCTTGTGTCCCCTGGGAGTTTTAGCTAGACTGAAATAGGAGCAATTTTATTACCCATTAATGAGCAGGGCAATTAAAGGAGTGCTGTAACACAAAAAATCTGATGACTATAATTATGACTGTATAATCTTATTTGCAGCAGAAATTACCCTTTAGCGTCAATACACCAGGATGATATTTTGTCATGCAACAGTTATGAAAGTGTGGGTGTTTGTCTCGAGCATATTTAGCATGATTTGACCACAATGAAGATACTGTAGATACATATTGTAGCACAGTGAGACTAGAATGGATTCAGAAGCAGTGACTTTGACTACTGGAGGAAATAAGGAATACAATGATCTCAGCTGACAATTTCAGTTGTTTATATATAGTATTTGCCCTTTCAGTCATTCCCTGTCTTTCTGTTCTAGCCTTTGTGGAAAGTATAGTGTACTTCAGGTGGTATCATGTTTTCTGTCCTGTTTTTGTGACTGACCTCTTAATGCTGTGCATGTGTTTTTTTGCTTTGTCTCTTGGCAGTATCAACTCAACAAATGAAGGACTGTAAAGTTTGCTACACAGCTGTTCCTAAACAAACGGCTTCTAAATCCAACCCTGCCCAGAACTTGCAATTAAAAAAGTATAATGATTGTTTATCTGTAGCATGTTTTTGAAGAGCTCACAAAATGGACTAATTTAGAATTCTGTAATACTTTTTTTCTCACAATACAGTGTTGTTATTAATAACAGCAAGGTCTCTTGTGTCAGATTTGTGTAATGAAATATGAGAACTATAGCCATTTTGATGTGGTGGTTGCATAATTGACCGAAATCCCACAGTATGATTCATTCTTCTTTTTCTGAATTTAATTTCATCCTTTCACCCACACATTTTCACATTTTTAATCAATAGTGTACATCAGCAGTCTTGCTGGTGATCCACAAAGAGAAGAAGAGACATAGATATGTAAAACTACATGAGCACACTTTTAAATCTTTTTTTTAAAACCTACTGGTGTATATAATTAACTCTAGAAAAAAAGTGTGGTCCAAACAAGACCAGGCTTATGCTTCTAAATGCAGACCATTTAAACATTTTTATTTTATGCTGGATTAGGTACAAGGAACAGGAGGAATTACTGAAATGAACATGGACTACAGTTCTGTTTTGTTTTTTGTTTTTTTGTAATAACAGTATGAACTTGTATCAAAATTGCATACAGTCACCCATGGCAGCATTTAGAGGAATAGAATGAGACATTGTGATTGGATTACAAATTCAAATTCACTGAGTTGCACATTTCATGATAATATGATATCATGCTATTGCTTGTATGTACTGGAATTCTGTTGCAATTTGGCTCATGGTATTATACTCAAAATACCAGCTCAGGTTAAAGTACCTGGTTCTGAGTATCAGTATAAAAATGTATATTTGATCTATAATGTGTACATTCTTTGCCAGTTCTTAGGTTTTTCAGGTTTTAAGAAGATGTTGAAAAAAACACAAGATTAATCACCATCTCTACAATGCTGGTTAGGTTTCCTAAATGCACACTGTATTTTCATTTGAGTTTATTTAAGACTGTCTGTTGCCATTGTAGATGGTTGGAATCTAAACATTTGTTGACTTAATGCCACTTTTTATCATGAGGATTGTAATTTTGGAATTTCATATATCAAGGTAACATCCTCCATTCCCAAGAACAGGAGGACCCTTTGGAAGACCTGTTGGCAAAATCCAAGAATCTCCAGTAAGTTGTAAGCAGTTGAGTCAATAAATGTTGATGGTTCCACTCCACCGACTCAACCCCGCTTTAGACAGTCCCTTCTCTGATCCCACGGAACCTATCAATGGAGAGCTGCACAAGTATGAAGCTGAAACATTTGAGGCCTCATTGATTTCCACAAGCAACAATTTTCTTAGCAGAAGTAATGCCAGCCTTTGAAATCTGTGATGAGAGAAGAGATCAAACTGCAATTTATATTGTTAGAAAGGAAAAGAAAAAGTAATTATGCCTTTGAAATCTAAAAGGAAGGGATGCATGTTCTACTTCTTGTTTCCATGAAACAGGAACATCAACTTCATATCAAACCGTGAACTTGGTCATGAATGACCAAAACCAGAATTAAAGGTTAGGTAATGTTAATCACAGTGTAATAGATTGTGGAATAGATATCTGCTTCTTCTTCATTTTTCTGTATTGGACTAAATTATTACAAAATTACACTGAAAGTGTAATTTAACCCAATACAGAGAAATAGAAAAAAAAAGAATTAAACTGAAAATTGGATGTGGCAAGATTTGTACATTTGTATTATAAAATTGGAAGCCTGAAGTCAATTCTCTTATTACAAACTTAACCAGAGGTTAAGTTTAAAACTTTCAATGATTAGAATAATGCATTTTGCCTTCTTCTCGAGCTGCTTATGTTGCTTATGCTGCTTACAGAGGCCTACCACATTATTCAGTGGGGTTCTTCATATTTTGTTCAGTAAGTATACCTCCCCATGCAATTTGTTAGGAACATACAGTAAATGAGTCATAATGTAGCTGAAAATGTCTGAAGCAAGATTTTATTCAACCTTGGGTAACATAATATGTCTGTGTTATTACTTAACTACAGTAGCTCATAACTGTTGTTCTAGAATCCTGAATAAGACACCAGAGTCAGTATGGTTTTGAAACTGAGCAAACACTAAGCTACTGTACAGTATGTTCATTTAATAGAAGAAAAACCTCTTGAGAGTAAAAACATACTCTATAAACACAGAAAGTACAGCAGGCCGTAAATGCAATTAAACAGTGATTTACATTTAAAGTTTTAAATAACATCTAGGGTTTTTGAGTCTATTTTTTAAAATTACATCGTGACAGCATAAAATATTGTTTTGCATTTCCATTTTGGAGAGTCCTTCAGTCAAAAAACTAGTGGCCTTATACTTTAGTTGACCTTTGTTTTTTGTTTATCTACCACCTATTTTTTCAGCACATTCATTTTTTTATTGAGTCCATCTTTCTTTAATGTGCATAATGTGATGTATAAAAGCTCTGACACATATTACTGTCAATATTAACATGCTCTCGGCAAACTGAACTCAGAAATGAAAACTGATTCCAGACACACACCCATAATAGCAATTGATTTAGTCTTAATAGACAAGGCTGAACAACTGATATACACTGCACCAAGCATGTCTGATATAACTAGGTTCTAATTACTGTGCACTTGCAAGGTAAACAGGCAAATGTTGAATAAAGCACATATAATGGAAACACCTTTTAGGCTATTGACGCACAATACATTTGCTTGAATAAAAAGGTAGCATTTTGTTACTGTAGTTTGCTTTTAGCTTTGCAGTAGACATCAATGTTTACAGATGGAGCTATCTAGAACATGCAAGGTGTCGGGTGGTTTATTGCTTTAGGCACCACGATATCATGGACAGCACCATGTCATAGCATTTTTATTATTTTTAATACAGGACTACAGTACTTATTTCATTAAATACAACGATTACGTTGTTGAGACAGGATGTTGTTACCACATTGCTTTGACCACTTCAGATGAGATACAATATGGTATAACACTAATATTGTCACACTCCCCCATTTAATAGAATTACTGTTTTTTATTACATTTCACGAGGAATGACAACGCCCCAAAATCAAAGCTTGGCAAACTATTGGAGTGAATATTTGGCTTAACCCGCTTGGCTGAGGGCCGACCTCCTGGCCATAGGACGAGGAGGCCAGGACCCCCCCGCAAGGTAACCAAGGGGAAGCTGCAGAGGTGGAGTTGGGGTGGAGGTGGGATGCAAAAGTTGCACGCGAGGGAGAGGGAGATATCGCATTTGGTATTTATAGCATTCGATGTAGGAAGGACAAAGGGACTGATTGCTAATTGCTGACAGCTGGGGATGATTGAGCGTGGTTCAATTACTGAAACCATAGTTTAAGTGAGGCTTTTCTCACTGAAACTATGTCATCCCTCCCGAACTTTAGTTAAATAAACTCCATATAGTATACAGCATTATTAGTAATTGTATAAATGGAATTAGAAAACAATATTTTATTTTAGATTATTATTATTAAATATATATTATACATAGTGGCTTTAAAAAGATATTGTATTTAAAAGCAAATAAGCACAAAAAAACAAAAGAGAGGCTAGATTAAAATATGCTTTAAGTAGTGATTTTAATTACTTTGTTGGTTGTGTACAGTAAGTTGCATTTATACAAGGACATAAATAAAACATTTACAATAATTTTGGAATTTTAGAGTGGCTTTTATTTTATATTTCTAAGATAATTTTGGGAACTTTTTTATTTTTAAATGGACTATTTAAAATGGAACAGCATGTGTTTTTAAACACAGCATGTGTTTCCTTTACTGCATGTAGGTTTCAGGTTTTTAAGTCTTTAAGTCTTATAAGTGTCCAAGGCATTTTCCCTTTGCAGAAAATGTCTTACTCCATGAACCACCAATGCATCAGTCTGATTGGACAACTGAATGTGCAAGACAATGGAACACTGACCTGTTGTCCATTGACAGGTCGATTTACACGATAAAGACACATCTCACGTACTGTAACTTTATGACTTTTTGCCAACAGGTGGCAAAGTTTTGGAGCATGGGAGGGAAAATTAATACCAATGCTCTCTCCTCAAATTCCATTTACTTGACATGATATTCCCTAGACCCATTTTTATTTTAAGTTTTTTTTTTAGTCAAAGAGAAACTTCATATGCACATATATTAAATATGAACCCATAAAAAAACATTGTGGTTCTAGCATTTCCTCAGAAAAGTCACATTTAAAATAAAAATTTTAATAAATTTGAACAAATTAGAAAATCTTTATTTTTTCTGTATTACAAATCAAATAAAATAGATGAAATTAAAATATGCAAAGAACAAATAAAGGTTTATTCCATACTTAAAAGAGAAGAAAAGAAACAAAACCTTTCGGCTGTGGAGGCTTCTTTGGGCCTGAACACTTCGAGGTGTCCACGAAGTGGTGTCAGTTAGTTACCGCTAACGTGGGTTTTTAAGAGCATTCTAGATGGCTGCACCTGTATCTGCCTGTTTTACAATTTTTGATTTTTTCTATTTCTTTTTTTTAAATGAAAGCTTTTATTCAAACTGGAATGACCTGTTTTCTACATTACAATATAAAACTTGTAAATAAGAAGTTATAATTAATATTATCTTACAGTACATTATAGCTAACGCTGTGATGAACCGAGGACATTTTTATTTATTTTTTTCTCATGCCCAGGGGAAAATACATTAGGTTAGTTGCAAATTAAATATGTCGGAATCAGAATATGCTATTGTCTAAAAGCTGATAATGTTATAACCCCGTGTGAAGCCACATGGGTGGCTATCACTTAAGGACATGATACTGTATACTGTAGAGGGCACACAATGACTGACATGCCTATCACAGCCTGTTTTCTCCCTGCTACACATACTCTCCTCTGAAATTAGTGTTCTCATACGTCCCCTCACCAAGGTGTCCTAGGACACAAGGAGTCTAATATAATTTCCTTCACTCACTCCATCTGAGCCAGTTCACGCACTGAACACCACTTAGTAATAATGGCTACACCTGTTACTCATTCAGACAATAAGTCCTTCCAGCTGTAGTGTTTCTCATGGAGAAACCTCAGGCAGCATTACACCAGGTAACAACTAAACTCTCCTAATGATAAACTGTGTTTAATAAACTAAATATTCTTAAATATAAATATTATGTAAATAGGTCAGTTTTATTCACTTAATTTGTATGCATTAACCATGCCATTTAATTTGCTTGTATTTAATTAAAGTGCAAACTCAGTAATCCCTGTTAGGGGAATCAGCAACTGTTATTACTGTAGGTCATTTTGTATCTTTTCCTAGTCTTGACCCAGGATATATTCCCAGAGGGCTAACAAATTCTTTCTGCGTCTACGCTCAAATGCACCAACTTCTTTGGACACGGTCAAAAGACCTAAAATATTCCTTCTTTTTCCATTTAGCCATTTTCTATGTAAAAAAAGGCTTGAGTTGGATCATGTACTGTATGTGGCTTCTCTATCTAAGACATTATCAAAAGTATAAACTTTTCTAGGTGATACATGTAGATTCTGGCATTTATGTTGCTCTTTTCAGAACAGAATGGACACCGTCAATCATATTTGATTAACTTACATATCCATAATTCAGTTGCATTTAGGTCACACTTTATTTCACAAAACATAATATTTAATGTTTTTACTCGAGATAGGAAATGCATTACCATAGTTTCAGTGAGGCTTTTCTCAAGGTGGAACAAGCAAACTGGCATAAGATGCCACATGCTACTACTGTACAGTACATGTACTACCTACATATGCTACTATATGCTACTATGTATGCTATATACAGTATATATGCTATATATTCTACATATATATATGCTAGTATATGCATTACCCTGATGGTGACAAAAAGGGTTTTCAATAGCATCCTTGGGTGCCTCAGTGCATGGAAAGCAATACCCTGGAAGACAGATTACATCACACTCATGGAAAACCACAATTAACAAGGTCATGTCACAGTAATCTGACAATCCTAGGCAAAAAAAAACTTCTGATTCACATATTCCTGATTCTAGATCTAATATAGAAAATTCTCTATAATCATCTTATTCAGGAATTACCAAAACCACTGGCTACAGGTTAAAATGTAATTATTCTTTGCCTAGTTTTCAACTTTCTTTGGGAGGACATTGTAGATTATTCTAAAGGAAAATATAATATTCAGCCTTTTATTTCCACAAAACATTCACAAAGACAGTTACCAGCAGTGTAATGAGTCTGGATATCGTTTTCAGGACATGTCATGGTACTTAAAGCTAAATGATAATTTAATTTGTAGTTTAATTTGTAATCTATTCAAATTTCATGTCTGCATTTTAGTTCATAAGTCATTCAATAAACATACATGTTCATTTTGATTAAATTTCATTGCAATGTGTCTGAAATCCTTTAAGCACAAGAGTAAGAAACACTTGTCATTTCACAGGAGGAAAGCTTGTTTTACCTTTCAGTAGAATGTCAGAGATCAAAGCAATATAGAATCTATGAAAAAAAAAGCATTCCATCTATCTGATGAAACTTCGTTTATATTTTAGCCCCCTTGATAACCTACTAATTAATGGAAAGGGCATTATAAAAACCTACGAACCTATGATATAGTTAATAATTAAACCATGTCATTAAAGTTATTTTACAATCACTGTGAACGTTTTTTTCATGAGAGAGAGACAAGGTAAAAAAATGCATTAACAGCCATGATGTGCTAAATATAATGTTATTAAATTATACTGGTTACAAAGAAACTAGGTAGCCCTTAGGTTTTGTGCATAGAGCTGATACAGCCAGGGTCTGTTATTGGATGTTAACTGTTTGATCATAATGATGAAGGTAACTGTCTCATTGTTCATCTGCCTGTGAACAGAGTAGCTTTAACCCATTGACCAGTGGATGGGCTATGTCACTACACAATATGCTGTATGAAGCTTAAGTTTTGCATGTACCTTTATCTAAAATACTTCTGCAAGATGACAGACTTTACATGATCAATGTTTCAATGTAAACATATTTATTTTATTTTTTAGGTAATGAGTTTATAGCTAAGTATAGTTTTTGTTAACTTGATCCTACGCAAGTATCGATAAGACTGAAGAGATGTGACTCCACACTGTTTAATTGAATTTCTGTGCTTCAGGATACATGACTTTCCTAAGTGTTCCTGTTGTTGTTAAGCTATTCCATTCCAAGCTAAAATAGCCCTGTTCAGATTCCAGGCTGCACTTCCGGAACACCAGGTCAGATATTTCATTACTAGTGGTTCAGGAGTTGAAATTTTACCAGGAGCAGTAGAAAACAGAAAATTATTTGTGGTGTGACTGTGAGAAAATTACCTTTCACAGCAACAGATATTAGACCACAGAAAGAAGGCTGAAAACATATTAGCTGCAATGTTTTACTTCAAGGCTGTGTGTCATACGGAGCTCTACGTTTTCCTCCTGGTCTTTCCATGTACCACTAGTGGACGTCTTGTAACCAGATGGTTTTATGAATCCATCAGCGAAACAAAGATCAGCTCCAAGACTGCAAAAACACAACACTTCTTTTATTGGTGCTGCAGTGATTTTCATAACAGTTATAAAATCTATAAGTAAATTAAATGTGGCTATGAGATTTATATTTTTTAATTTCATTCAGGTTTTTTTTCAGAGTTTTCCATTCATGTAATTTTATTTCTAAACATATCTGGCTTGTTTGGTTATAACATCAGTAATTGTAATTGTTTTAATATTTATATATTGTATATAATGCTTCATATATATATTTTAAATTTAACATGTCTAAGCAGAGTGATGCATTGACAGATCAGTGGTAGAATTCTTTCCTGCCATGTGGGTGGACTGGGTTTCTCTCCGCTTAATTGAACAAATTGCCCCTTGGACATAATAAAGGCTAATTCTCTTAATATAAAATATAATAAATAATATGTATATTATATTGGTATTTGTATTAATTGTAGATAGCATAGTATGTTAAATATTAAAATAATATTCATAATAAATAACAATAACATGAATGAACCTGCATGGTGCAGAGCTACTGTAGCAAACATGATACCCTGGGGATTTTCACAAAGAAAGATTATTCAGTTAGCTGGGTATATATAAAAATAGTTTATTTTATAGTCTGTAAATTTGTTTTTTTTCCAAATTTACATATGCATTAAAATAATTTATATTTTGTCTTAAAGCTAATTAGACAATCAAAATTATAGAACTAAACTAAAATAAATATGAAAAGATAGTTTGTTCTTTATTTTCATGAAATATAAATACATATTTTTTTTAATAAATAATATTTATAAATAATGGGATTTTTTATACATAATTTATACATAAAAGGAAGCTATCTTGGCCTTGTTGGGCTTAAATGCAAAACTTCTTTAATACTGTTAAAGTTCTCTCTCTCTCACCCACTGTCTCTGTCATTTGTCTTGCCCTCTCTCTGGCTCTCGTTCCTCTGTCACGGATACCTCTAATTAAGCATAGTGTGAGATGTAAAAAAGTTATAACATGGAATGCTGCAGGTGTGATTTGAATTTCTGCTCCTGGAAAAATGAATACATGTATACCCCACTATTTTTTTTTATTTTAAAGGAATAAGTAAACACCACAAGAACCATATTTAGTCTTGAGCTGTGTATTAAAAAATGTGTGTTGGAAATGCTGTAGGCCTCATTATAGGCCTGCAATGTAAGAGAAGATTAGCAATAAGCATTTTTTTGGGGGGGGGGGTACAGTAACTAGAAAGTATTTAAATTTGTCATAGTCAAAGGGATATTCAATTGTCAATGTTAATTGTAAGGAAATGGTAATTGCTTTGGAATCATATAATTCACTAAAGAAAAATATACTAAAAAGTCATCTTACTTATCTGATACTGAAGCTGTGTTTGCTTTCATCTATTTTTATATAAACTCAAATACTGATATAGCTTGGAATCTTCAAAGCTGTTTGTAATAGATACTATATGAGAAATAATTGTACAGCATTACACAGCCTTGAAATACTACAGGGTATTATTGGGTATTAGAGAGAAGCATAACATTTCTGATGAGCAGGTGTAAGGTTAGACCTGAATAATCAGTATGTTCCAAACACTGCATTAATTAGATTCCAATAAAGACAGTCAATTAAATATATAAATAATGCATGTCTACATCACATACAACAACTGTTTCTTTTTATTCTGTATGAGAAAATGAAGGATCTATGCAGCAGCACACCTAATTTAAAATTAATAATGTATCAGAATTACCTTGAGAAATTATTGTTGAACAATTGCACACAATCAAGAATGTCTTGTGCGTCCTCTCAGCTATACTACAGTACACACCCTTATGTCTTTCACCGTATGGAGTCTTTGAAGTGTACGCTTTTAATTTTAATAATTTTTTGATCAGCAGATCTATTATATACATGTACTGGAACTATCTTCATATTTTTAATTATGCACTACAGTGATGTTTAATAAGGCTTTTACATGACCCCACTCCCATCAGTTACAGCTGAGTTTAATGTGAACAGAGGACTTGAAAAAAAGTCAATATCAATGTTCTGAGCATCATTATTGTTTTGATTCAAAATTAGGGAGCTGTATATGCTTTGCTTATAGTACACCTTAATCTTCATGTTACTAACAAACTGGTCTTTGGTTAATCTGCATACCAGTTCAAATCTTCCAATTAAAATAATTTTAACTGGGGAGAAAATAAAACAAATGAGAAGCAAAATTATAGATGGTCCTGAAAACTTGGTCGTTGTTTTTTCTTCAAGTTCAATGGCTATTATGTTTCTCTGATTCACTGAAATGATTAAAACATAACGTGTGTGCAACTTTTGTATGTTTCCTGCAAAATAGATTAATAGTAATGTGACCACATTGCATTTAACAAATTAAAGCATTTTGTGAAAAATTGATAAATTCTCTACAAACCCTAACAGAGCTAATCATTTTACAGTCGAGATCTCATTATAGGAAAGTGAAACAATTAACTTCAAAAAGTGGAAGCACAGTGGTAATACACTAGTATTGCATGCTAATTGTAAGAGCAGTATTCAGAATGCATTCAAGTGCACTCTTTCATAGATGAGTTCTCTTTTTTTTTCTTTTAAGCTGTAATGCAAATCTATTGGTTCACGTGCAATGAAAGCATAGTTTTGTCAGAAATACAGAATTGCTACTCTAAAATGAGGACGCCACAAGAATTCTAAACTATCCACCACTGTAACAGAGTATAAGTGAATAGGCCTTGTTCCAAATTGATTAGCTGTACCAGATTCTCATTATTGTTTAGTATAGTTTGGTGCTATAGCAAGGTCACACTGTGTGTAAGCCTGTGCATGAATTGCCAGCTCCTGAAGGAGTTCTTTCTTTTGCTTTTACAAACACTCTTCAATTCTGCTGCACAAAATGAAAACAGACTATGAATTTTGCATGAGGCCCTCTAATAGGCATTGCTATAGATACAGAAAGATCGCTTTAGTAAAAATCTATTTGTATGTACTGTACGCTTATTCTTTCTCTTCGATTATTTGTTCATGTAATGTCCACAACAAAAGAAAAAAACAATCTTTTCAAAAACATATGCATTGCTATACAAGCATCATGAGGTATCTTAGATACAATCAGGAGTTACAAGCTAAGCATATTATGAGCATAAGTAATTTACTCAAAGCTTCCACTAGACATTTCCATTATTAAAATAACACTGATTGATATTAATACAGCTCAGTTTGAGTGAGAAAAAACCAAGCTTGTGTTCTAGGGATCTATAATTCACAACATGATCAGAATCTTTAAAAACGTGATCACAGCGCAAGGGAAAGCATACAGGAACAGTGTCACGAGAGCTGAGACAATCTCCCGTGGAGTGTGCAGTAAAGACCCTATGTGTGACGGTTTAATCTGGAAGAGGCAGGAGACCGACTTTAGGGAAAGACAGACCAGGGTTTATTCAGTGATGACAGACAGTGAGCAGTGACAGTAGTGATCCGGTGCATGGGGAAAAGCAAAGGCAACTAAGTCCAGGCAGGTCCAGAAGGGGTAGCCAGGGCACAGTCCGCATTCCAAGAGCCAGTGGGGATCCATCCGAGACAACGATGATTGAAATCCCCGGGAAGGGGAGCCAAGACCAGGAGCACAGAAAGATTAAAGCTCTGAGGTCAGGACATCTGGGATGAAGGTCTATGCCCTCAGGCTTCCCCTGAAGCCTGGTAGTAGGTAGGCCTTTAGACGTCCGTCTTTCAAAGCTGTGCCTATAAAATATGTTATGAATATGTTATAAAGCCAGAACATAAACAAGGCACACCAGGAAATAATTGAACTAAAATCAATAACAGAAAGGGGTAGGAGTACCCTCTAGAGGAGGGATGTCAACTGTGATAGCCAATAGGTAACACACAGAATAAATTCAATAGCTGTATGTATCATCATGGTTAATGTCAGAGAGCTTTTGAAAAACTCCAAAAAACGTTCTGAAAAACTTGAAAAATACTCCTTGATTTCCTTGTTGAAAATGGCTGTCAAAGAATACACAAAACCAGATCTACCAATCTCCATTATTACAAAATTTAAGGCAACAGGAGTAGTGATAACCCTGCCAGGAAGAGCACACAAGTGTCAACAATATCTTGTCAACAACTGTCTGTCAGCCACAGTCAAACGCAGCTCAGGAGACAATCCTAAATTCAATGGCAATACTTGGAGATGTCCAAAATAAGCAGGTGTAGTGGCAATGCCTTTTAACAAACCATATAATTAAGTATTGCCGTTGATTTTCAGGGAGACTGAGTGCTCAAATAAAAGGAAGATGAGCTTATTTGATAAGAAACATCTCTCAGGAGAGTGACACAACCCAGGACAACGCTTCCCATAATGGATGCCCATTCCTAGCACCTGGATGTCAAGCAGAGAGTCTTAAAGTCACAGTTCATGGTAAATCATCTAGAAGATGACCAACCAATGAGTGACCTGTGTGAAGACTCACTCCCTCTGGTGACCTCTTGGCCAATCAACAATCATATTTTCTTCAGTTAAAAGCATTGGATGTCTCATAAAACTTGTTCCTATCTGCTGAACCATCTTGGTCAACAACACCAGATCACTGCCACTACTGTTGCCTAAAGCCGTGGGATTTTGACTTTTGCCCAAAGTGTCAAATTAGGATAGAAATCTTTTGTGTATCAGAATAATCTAATAGGCTAAGAATAATAGAAATAGGATGAATTTGCCTCTCAACACCTTGCAAACAGGCAGCTACCACCATTTGTCCATTTGATCCCTGCAGCAATACGGTTAGACTATCAACAACACCCAAATTTTTCAATTTTCAGAAGTAGCAGCTATACCAGGAGCAAACTGAGTTTCTCCACCATTAGTGACTCACCCTGGCCAAGCAGTCACCCTTGTGCATAAACTTTCTCTTTGTTCAGCTCAATACTAACCATGAGGTCTTATTGAAGAAAACTAACAGAAAAATGCTACAGCAGAACTCTGTCCGCTCTGTTGACTTGAACCAGCAGTGCAAGGAGTGGAAACCACTTTGAAGGACTCAGGTGGACAATTGTGGAAGAGTATAATTCAGTTATCAACTGAAGAATTCAATTACTATCCTTACACGTTTGATATCAACTTATTTATAGATAAAAAGTACTGGACAGTTGCGAAATATTAAACTACAGTAGAAAGTTTTATATATACATTAAATATTTACATTTTATATATATATACATTTTGATCAAAATATACATTGAAATCAGGCAAGTGTTGAGATTAAAAACATTATTTCACTGAGCACAGAATGAAAGAAATATATACTGTACTACAAATATTAATATTGTACACTTTGTAGATATTAGCGTATTGCATGCACATTACAATTCCTTTTCTTTAGACTTGGTTTGTGTTTGTTCTGTTACAGTGGTGCTTCTTATACATTCCCCATGCAGCCATGTATGTCACTGCATGTGTGTGTTAATGTACCTCCTGGAGTGATGCCCTGCATGACTGTGGAAATGAACAACCTGACCTTGCTACCTATCATTGTTGTCAGGCCCATTGAGTCTATGGCCTACTTACTCACTCTAATGGCAGAAAATAAACCCCGTAGCAATTAATCACCTTCCTCAGCCCCCACTATGCAGAGGTTCTCCTGGTGTATCCACTGATCTTCTTGTGAATGTACTTGTCAAAGTCCACTTCTAATTAGCATCAAGCTGAGTGGCTCAATATGAAGGATCAGCAATAATGTATTGTTGTTGTTTCTTTGGCCTCCAGGTAGTAACAAGCTCATCAGAAATGTCTCTTCCACTTTGCCTTCCGCTGCGGGAGAATTGGGAAAAGAGACAGCATCCCCACTTAGGAAGCAGTTTGATTGCAAGCTTCAGAGAAGCTGAAACTCAACTCCATTCATTTTAGGCTAGATTAAATTATACATACATCTTGTGTCAGCGCATTCTGTAATTTTGTCCCTTACTTTGATACAAATAACTATCTTGGGCTGATAATGACAGTTCTTTAAGGTGACTCATATTAAATGCAACTGTAGCAGATTGCATCCACCTTCAGCAAAGTAGCTAAGTAGAGATTGCTTGCACATGCAAAAAAAGAGATAGTATCTAAGAGGTTTTACAGAAAATGAAAAGCTGTGAGTGCACTGTGTGGAACAAACCACTAGGACAGGTTATGAAAAACTTGAAATGATTAGATGAATAAGTTATGGCAACAGAGTGAGTCAGATAAGATGAATGTCCTTGATTTGTATATATATTTTTTTCAGTTCTTACTGTACTGTAAGTCCTTAAATGTTACTTTAACTCCAATCTTTGAATGCCACAATCCTTTCTTTCTAAATCTTTTTTTATGAGCAACAACATAAGACTTGAGAAACAAAGTAACATTTGAAACAATTAAGAATGATACATTTAATATGTGTTCAGTTACACCACTGAGAGTGTATAATGGAACAAATACCTCCTGCAAACAGAATTGATCATTAAATTGGAAACTTTGGAACCTATTGGAATAAGTATTCTATACTGACACTACAATGGCATTATACACAAAAGTTTTGAACAAGTTTACTGTACTGAGGTAATATTTCTGTCTAAAGAGATGAAGCTTTTGTCAAAATGTTGTGAAACAAATTATTTTTTAAATTGTTTTACCTTGTATACAAGATAAACACTTCACTTTCTTCTTTTCCTCCCTGACTATTTTTACTGAGAGATAAATGTTCCCTTATATGTTATGAAATTATTCTCCAGTTGACTTATGGAACTGGTAGAACTAAATGATGTTCCAAAAACCACCAGAGGGCAATAGGCTGATGGAGATTTCTTAGTTCATTACAACTGATGACACTCTGCATTATACTAGTGATTTACTATAAGCCTTCATTTTAACTGCCAGATCATATGCTATTGCAAGTTCATTCCAATTAACCTCATGAGTTTTATATCTTTCCCTTTGGCCATTCTTAATTATCTCCTATTCACTAAGCACAAATGAATCCTCTCTATTTAAAAATAAATATATATATATACAATTGTATTCCACTATGTTCAACTAATATAAATGTAATTATCATTACTGTTGTACAATTGCATTGTTATGACTACCACAACAGTACCTTATTTCTGACTCAATAGAAAATGATAATGTATCTGGCAGTAGACACCACATAGTGGTGGTTTCAATTTGCACTTGATGGGTAGTACTCATATTTTATTGTCAGAACAAATCGCTCATGCTACTTACTGCTCTACAGCTACATCACAAGGTGGTTAGATCACTAGGACATGATGGAAGTACAGAAAGAAAAAAGAGAAAGTCGTGATATTCTAGAAAAAAACAGTATTAACGTATTGTCACAGTATTACAAGAGACAGTGTTAAAATGATTATCACTATCTATTTTTGCTGAGATGTATAGCTGTTTTTTTTAGTGATTTCACAGTACCTAGTTTAAAGTAAGGACTAAATGCAAATAGCAAAAACATAAACTCTAAATATAAAATAGGAAAGAGGAAATAGTAAATGCTGCACTAGAACAAACTATTCATGAAAATAATTGAGTGTTTATGTTGACCCAAAATTTACAGCATCTAGACAATATGGGGAAGCAATTAAAAAAGTAAGCAAAATGTTTATAGTTAAAAGTGTTGAATTTAAATAAAGGGATATTGTGCTCAATCTGTACACTAGTTGGGCCTCATTTAAAATATCATGCACAAATGTAGGTATTGTGAAAGATATTGGTGCTCTGGAATAATTCCAGAGAAGATAAACCAGATGCATTATAGAGCTTAAGAGAATGTTCTACACTGACAGACTGCAAGAGCTAGATCTTTTTAGTTTTTAACAAAGAATACCAGTATTCAAAATCCTCAAACCTGCAAGGTGCAAGTGCAAACCAAGAACAGAAGGTGCTTCTTTACCCAAAGAGTTGTGGGAGTATACAAAAGGATACATAACCATGTTGTTTAAGCCAATACCCTGGAGTCTTTCTAGAAATGGCTAGGGGAGTGTGACTAACTACCTAGCATGAGCAGTCAGCCATGTAAAGAAAACTGTGCCATCAGAAAAGCAACAAAATAATGCAGGTTTAATAAGGCCCACCAAACCAAAAATGCAAATAGAAAACCAGCAGAACAAAACTCAACCAACAACTATGACACCATCTAGGCCAGATTATATAATATAAGCCCCACACCTGGTGTTCTTGATGGGTAGTTGAACCTCCATTTAAGGGGTGTGTTAAGAAGCTCTGTAATCTGACACAACGTGACAGAACAGACACAATACAACATTGTGGATACACAACAGGTAAAACACAACAAAATACTACAATAGATATAATACAAAAATAACATAGCAATAGATACTGCAAAACGATCTATATAAAAGTGTCCTATGGCAGGCCTAGCACAGCCTTTTGTTACAGGGAGCTTTGAATCAATTAACTAATACTAAATGGGATAAATATGCTGCATAGCTTCCTCTCAGTTAAGACCTTACTTTTCTATTCTATTTCTATTCATTTTCTTTTGATTTGCATATTTAATATCCTTCTGTGGGATAAGAACCTTTTTGCTACATCTGTCTACTGCAGGGCAACCTGGTGTGATCATGTATTTAACTTGATATTTTTGTATTTTTCATTGTCACCTTAATTTTCTTACTTGTCAATATTTTGTTTTAACTGTTGCATCAAGTATACTTAGGCTTAGTGCTGTTTGTGCCCTATTATACATATTACAGAATCTGACATCACTCCTGTGGAACCTGGATAGAATTAAATGCTCCTGTAGTGGGAGGTTCAGACATGTTATGGTAGAATTTCCTGCAGTTACCATTGAATGGCCATAATTGAATATTGGTGAGGACACATACTGTAGGCAAATGTATATATTTGCTGGATTAAAGAGCATGAAGGCTTTTCTTTTAATCCAAAAGGAACTGTTCATTATGGTTGTGTTCTACTGATTGCGTGTACTTTGAATGGCAAAACGTTAAGCCACAGGGAACTACAGAATTATTTCATATTAGTAAGAAGAATGGAAGTAACATAGCAGGTGTGTGGTATCACCTGATGCAGATGCTTATTGCCAGAGGATTTCATTCAAGACCTCTATCAGCCTACTCTTAATTAACCCTTTGTTCATCTCAATATCTTCCTTCCCATCTTCTTCATTTTGAAATATAAATATAAGGTCATTCAATTACATTAAATATGAATAGGTCCATTGTGTTCCATATCAGGCTCAGCACAACCCATATTTTTTCACTGTATGAATCACAGTGGTAACACTATCAGACTGAATTTGTAATTCATATTATACAAAGTTAAAACAGCAGGGTTGTAAATTATATCCTCGTGGTTTCCATGATCTGATTTCTGGAAATCTGTCTGAATTAAAAAAAACAACAAATGACACAAGACATAAAATAAATTGTATGTTTGTCACTGTTTTTTAATCACTATGCTAGTGATTGCTTGTACAAAGTACACTTTAATGGTTTTGTATTAACATTCAGCAATCATGGGTGTCATTATCTGCTCAATGCCTGTGATGTGGCTAAATTTATTTCATGCATGGGGATATTCCCTTGACTTGGTCTTTAACTCAGTCTTTAAATGTGCTTTTTACAAATTGAAATTAACTCACTGAAATATATTATTCTACTTTCAATGAGAACCAAGTTGCATCTACTGTGTCATGGGATGATAAACAGCAAACTTTAGTTACCTGAAACAAACAGTACAATCAATAATGCAATCCAATGAGGATCACAAAAAAAAAGGAAGATGGACACACTCAAAAGATAACCCTAGGCTCAGTTGTATCAAAACTGATGTAAACACAGTAATGGGTCTGGGATAGTCCACAACTAAAACACTTTATTTATTGTTTGTTTGCAGGGAATGTGATGTATGTGATCTGTAAAAAAAATACAACTTCTGTTGCTGGTAAATTGAGGAGAACTTTAAACAATGTTTTGCCATTTATGAAAAGAATGTATTGACTGGCCCAGTGGATGATTCATGCCCTACACAGGTAGTTTTACAAAAAAAAAAAAGAGTGTGAAACCAACCATCTTGCAAGTAAGTCAGAAATGGACACAGAATCATAGAAAAATACTAACCAGTAATGACAAAAAAGTTTTTAACAAAAAATAGAGCACAATAAAACAAATCCCACAGAGACCAAATGTCTTCTTCCCCTACCAGTGCTAGGTTTAAATACCCTAGGCTCCACCTCCAGCTCCCTTTGATTGACAAGCAACCTCCATTTAAGCCAAAGGAGGGCCCAGCTCTGTAATATGAAACAAAATGGAGGCACAACAAACAAGGACAGACTGTTGATTTACATCGGTAAGACAAAAGAGGAACATTGAATAACAATGTGCCTTTGTCACAATGAGTTCATATATAAAGATGTTTACTGGGTGTTTTATTATTGAACCTCTTCATTTAGAGGGAGAAAAAGTGTTTGGTTAATTGAGTGACAGCTGTTTCTTTTTGGTCAGGTGTTTGTTATTACTGTAGGTATGGGGTACTTTTAAAGAGCTGTGAACATCTGATCAACTCGTCTTGCTTTTGCTTTTGTATTTGGAGTCTGGATGATGGTTAAAGTAAAACATGATGTTCAGTACAGAAACCCTGGTGGGGCCAGTTGGATGAAGATGGGATTTGGACTGTTTCTTGGAGGGTGGTGCTTTGTGGTTAAGGCAAAGTGAATTACATGGTAGTAATTTTGATTAAAAGTGTTTTTTTTATCACAGTTATCATAAACTGTGTAGGAAATGTGGAGGCTTGGTAGAATGGTAGTTTTGTAGAATGCAAGACGATGGGTGGTAGGATGTGTTCAGAAGTCTGCTCGGAAAATTGAAGAATGCAAGAATTGGTGGGTTGTAAACTGTAAGTGACAGATTCACATTTGTTAAGATAATTTACAAATCAGGTTAAGCAGAGTGAACTGTAGGAGGAAATTGCTGCTTTGATCAAAAATAAAAATGTTGTGGTGAAGGGTAGTCATTTTATTTGAAGCAAAAGGATATCCAAGCTGGATATTTCTGTCATTGAAAATGAAATATAATTATTGAATATTTACAACCTTATTAAAGTAGATGGGAATTTGAAGATTTGAAATGCTATTTAGCAGGAATACTTTGGGTGAAGATGTATTGTTGTATTTATACACAGGAGAAGGTCATAGTTGGAGGGGGTAGTGGGGGATTTATTCTTTATTGGGAGACTGCCCAAAGTCATTGGTGATTTGGGAAATTAGGGATTTAATGCACAAAGAATACAGAATGCACAAAGGTGGCTTGTAGAAAGTGCATGGAAATTCAGCACAGGTTAGATATTTTTCCTAACTGAAAGATCATAGGGCAGTATGGTGGCGGTTTGCACTGCTGCTTTACACAATGGGGCCCTAGGTTTATTTCCAGACCTGGGGTGCTGTCTGCTTGGAGTCTGTATGTTTTTCCCATGTTTGTTTGGGTTTTCTCCGGGTGCTCCAGTTTCCTCCCACACTCCAAAAACATTCTGGTAAGTTAATTGGCTTCTGAGAAAATTAGTGCGTGCCTGCGTGCCTGCGTGCCTGCGTGCCTGCGTGCCTGCCCTGCAATGGACTGGTGTGCTTTCCTAGGTGTACCGTAATTTGTGCCCATTGTGGCTTCCCTGCAACCTTCATGTCGAAGGAAGGGTCATATAAAATATTAACTTTGTGGGGAAGATAAACATTTATGTAGGAACTGCTCCCAATCTTTTGCCAACCAAGTTAAAGTGAAAAGAAATGAGAGTAGGAATCCAAAGTAGAAATGGTGAAAGAAAAGGTTGCAAGAACTGGCGATGATTGAGACTTAGAAAACAGCTGTACTTTCCCCTAAACAGGTGGTAGGATTGCAGGAGGGGAAAAAAAAGTCCTGAAGTAGATTTAGATCCTGCAGTGGGATAGAAGATTAGGCAACAGGAATTCAGGAAGTTAGAAGAGGATAACTTGTCTGAAGCTGAGATGTAGTTTGGTAGAAGGGTTTGTGCTTTTTAAAATATTTTTTTGCTCAATTAAAATCGTGTGCCAACTCTATTTTGTTATTTTTAGTGGCTATATCAGTTTTCACTGTGAAAGTCTGAGGAGTATGGACAATAAGACGGACAATAAGACGATAATAGGATAACTGCAAATTTGAATGCAGTTAGACTGTTTCTTCATGACTGTGGTTTACCTTTCAGAAGTTCATATGCATAGTGGAAACAGTTATAGCCAGAGTGAGCCTCCTTGTGGAGTGTTTCTAGTGTAAATAAAGCCAATTTGTTCACCTTGCTGATAGAGAAAACAGTAGTCATGTACAAGAGATTTTTGAGGCTAGATATCTCTTTTATAGAAAGACATACAGGTACAGTAACATTGTTAAATGTTTAAATGCACTTAAGATAGTGGGCTTTCCAAGAAAAATGTCAATGCCACTTAGGTTATAAGTATTTCAAGCTGCTATTAGAGAACACTCAAGATATTGAACATGTTCATTGAGAAATAATCTCTTTGGTATTTGATCAGTTCTGATTTGATATTGAAACACAAGTGTTCCAGCATTATTTGGCATTAGGCAGAAAACATTAATTCAGTAGTTTGGTCAAATCATAATTAATGCAGCTCAGAGGTGGAATGTTTGGAAGTTGATTTGGTGCAGCATGCCTGTCTGAGAGAACAGCATCCTTACAGATCCATTTGCCCTAACATCCATGAGGAATGAGTCGGAGAACTGCTATGAGGCTGAAAATGGGATGGAGTTAAGCATGTGAGAAAGCTGTGCAGAGAGGTGCTCAGAAGGCAAGATAATTATATGTAGAACTGCTGAAGTGAGAGAGATTAGAATTTAGATAGAAATGACTTTCTCACAGCTTTTATCTTGAAGAAAAAAACTCCAGACATAACTCAGTCTTTATTTTGCTCTTGTTTAGTAAAATCTTAATGCTAAATTAATTTATTGCATATTGCAAGTCCCTCAGTATATTGCCAGTTTCTTTAAAAAGTAATGTAAAAGTGGTTTAACAGATTTTATCTTAGCCAAGTTAACATAAAGCACAAATGAAATCAATACTGTTTTGGTAATTGGTAATAGGATCACTCAAGTATTTTCAGACTGATGGACAAATCATTTTTTTTTTTTGCTTTGTGAGATACATTTCACCTACTGTAGTGTTTTATGGGGAGACAATTTGTCTTCTCCACTGTACAACTCTTGGGTACAGTTGAGACAAGACAATATCTGAATTTATGTACTGTATCACTGGAGTGTATTACAAAATTGAAAAATTGTGCTATAGGTCAGTTCTAATTTGAAACTAAATGCATCAAAATTACTTTTGCTCATCAAGCCCTATTTTTGGGTTTCTTGGGAAGTGAAGAAGTGACATTTTTCCACATTCCAAATTATACAAAAGGGAGAAAATAGAAGGTGAGATAGAGACTTCCAAATCCTGTCCTATCTTTAGGTTTTTGTTGCAGTTGAGGTTTAAATTAATTGTACAAGTTGTGCTAAGAATGTTCCTAATTAGATGTTCTCAATTGTTTTCAGTTCCAAATAAATTGTAAATGTATTCACAATACTTTATTGAAATCTCCAACTGTTTTTTGACACAAAAACAAATAATAAGGTCTAATTATGCAAATGATCAATTCAATAAAGGTTTCAGTTATGTACCTGAGAGCTCTGTTGACACTAAACCAAAAATACCCTGGGATCTCAAGACGAGAAGCACTAGTATAAAACTATAGATCTGTGCTCTACTTTTAAACATTTTAAACTTTAAGACAGCAAACGTAATGATTTTTTTCTCATTTTTGTTTCTTGGTATATGCCTTTTTTGGCTGCATTTGGGGTTTGATTTAAGTCTGTTAATTAAAATGACCAGAACCTGCATGCTCTCAGGATTTGCTACCTTTTATCTGAATTTGATTTGCACCAGTAGTATTCATTACTGTCTCTGTGTGGTGTCTGGGGCTTATATAATTTTTCCTCTAATTACCAATGATAATGTAGCCTATACGATATTCTTAGCTCTCAATGCTCTACTTACCTATCACAAAACAGATGCTCACATTTAAATTATTTCCTCTTTATCCCCCTAGAGCATTATTCAATATTTTCCAATCCATATCAGCTTTTAACTAATCATTTTTGTGTTGGGATTCTTAAATCAATGTTTTTAATTAAACGTACCACACTGCCCATCAAACAGCACGACAGGTCTCTTTTAAAGTGAATCAAGATCTAAATTCAAAATTATTTTCTGGCTTATGCTATTATTACATTTTTTGCCAATCACAATGTTAATCATGAGTAATTTCCATTTCACAGTATTTAGCCTTATTGAGCCAACTTGGTGATAGCCATTTACGTCATTGTTAAGCACAGTCTAATAGGTTTTTATCTTTTAAAAGACGAAGGCAAACGGAGGCAAAGCAGTCTATGAGTCAAATTCTTACTTTAATCGAGAAACTGAGAGCTTTCATAAGAGAACTAGAAGTGTATTTCAGTGTTTTTTGAGAATTTGAAAAGATAGACAATTAATAAACTTTCAGGGCTTGGGAACTAAGGAGCTGGGCCCTCTACATGTTTACAAAATGGCTACATTTAAACTGCACAGAAGACAGAAAACTAAGTCAAAGCGGTTCATGTCAGTTTCCAGCCCTACATTTTTTTAACGAATATGTTCTAAATGACACTCCAAATAAGTACAGCAGGGATGGAAAACTCCAGTCCTCAAGGGCTTTTTAAAGGTAATTTTTTAATTAGCAACTGGATAGAACCTAAGGACTCAGGTGATTTGTACTCTTATCAAAACAATTAATTCAATTAATTAATTAGGATTAGAAGAAAAATGAGTACCAGAGGATGGTGTAGGCCTCAAGGACTGGACTTTTCCAAACCTGGTACTGTATATAGAATTATATATGCAGACATTGTAATGTCTGGTCCTGAATTCACATGAAGATGGTGGCAAATTGTTATGTGATAAATGTATAGTACATTTGTGTCCCACTCTCCAAAAATTAAGCTCCTCAATGGTAATTCTCATTGTGAAGCTTGTCATCTGACAAGCAACACTTTATAACCATAGCTTCCATTTTTTGGATACTACATTTATATGGTGCCTTGTGCAAATTGTATTTGCATGTATAATTGCATGAAAAATCGAACATTTAAGCTTAGCACAGCAGTTTAAAATATAAAGGCTTTCTGGCAGTTGTACTCTTCAAGTGCTATTTATTAGTGATTTGAAAGAGCTGTCTAATAAAACTCCAATTGTAGCTGTATAACTCTGTGTACAAACTGAACTGTTTAACCCACAGAATTCTTCAAGGGCAAAGCCTTTTTATTAGTGATATTAGTGCATTTTATTCCATGATTAATAGTTGATACATGCATTATTGCAGCTCTCTGCCCATCTCCTGTAAACAGAGTAGCATGTGAATTTAGTATGCTTGTGTGTCTTACTCTGCTACACTGCCCTTGCAGAACAAAATGGAAAATAATGAAACTGCTCATTACAAATACTACCGTGTGTGTAAAGAATGCAAATTAAGATCGAGTACTGCAGAAACATCAGACCTACAATTGGAATGCCACTCACAATCGATACCTTTTATATTAGCGATTTACCAGAAGTCATGTAGAAGGTCTCTTTGAATATAAAAGAGAACCATTACAAAAGTCCTTAATTTGTCAAATGGATGTGCGCATAACACCATCTGCAAAAAAATGACTTTGCAGCAGCTAAGCTTTGCTCCAGATGCCAGTACTAAGCGTCAAAAAGGCACTGAAAGGCATAGTCACAAACATGCAATCAAAGCCCATCAGGTGTAGCAGAAACAGTTGGTAGATCCTACATAAACTTACAAAATAAAGATGTACTGTTAGGAGAAAGCCTTTTTTTGATTATAGGCAGCAATTTTACAGGAATTCAACTCAAACAGACATGACCTGATGTGAAGAAATACAGGTAACAAATCCTGTCTGGGGAGAGGAGTAAAACATGGTGGTATCAGTGTCATGGTATAACCACCATTTATTATGGTGGGATCCGTGTTTTTTTCATTTAAATGCTGGCTGTCTCCACTATTCTACTGATTCACCTCCTGTCACTCCTCCCTAAAATTGTTTTACAGGAAAGTCTCACACCCAGTGCTACATGCTACACAGCAAAAATTCCACCATGTAGAGGTGGAAAAAGCATTAACCTTTTCCTATGTGTTCCACAAAGCACTGTTTTGAGCCTCAAAGAGCGCACATTTGATGGGCAGCTAAGAATTTGCTTTCAGTGAAATTAAAACTCTTTTAAAAGTGCTCATTATATTGTGATAGGGCAATGTACTACACAATTGGTCTTCTAAAGGGTTTTTGCTGGTGAAAGATCATCACTAGGCACAGACGCCAATGATATCCAGTGAATTAATATGAATTACAGCAGTACTATTCAGCAATGAAGCAGAAGTCCCCAGATTTGGATTTAGGTGTGGAAAAGGTTGTGATTTTTTATATTTTATGTTTGCTCCAGGAATAGAATTGAGGAATAAAGACTTCATTATATCCTTGCTACTTGTTGTAATTTTTCTTTTTTCTCTTTTCTGTAATTTTTTATTTTTAAAAAAACAATGAGCCATTTAACAGCAGTAATGTCGTAAGAAAGAATTTGGGAGAAGGTTCACTTTCACAAACAAAAACAAATGACTCCAGGGATTTCTGCACATGCAAAAGCACAAGGGAGAAAGATAAACATTTGGTGTTTAAGAGATGGAGCAGTTATTGAGTTCTCCTGAGCACAACAGAAAAGCAGTCTTCTTTAATGCAAGTTGATATTTTTTTAAAAATATATATGGTATGATAAAATATATAGTAGGTCAAGAATCTACAAAATCGATCAGAACTCAAGGCAAATTCACTCCAGTCCCACATAAATATCTATACAGTATATATTTGTGTAATTGTGTAAAGTTCTGTCTATATAGTACGTTCTATATTTATAATCACTTGTACTCTTTCTGTTTTGCAGGTACAGACTAAGAAAAACAACAGTGTATTTTCCTCTACACTCTAAACTCACTACTGAATTCAAACTGTAAACATTTGCTTCCAAATATTTCATCCAGCCTTTTCTTGAAAGAAGTGGGGGTGCTAGTTTCAACAACAGGGCTGAGTATCTTGTTCCAGAATTCCAGAATCCCTTATGGAAAGTAGTGTCTGATGTTTTCAATGTTCAAAGTTCCAGTCCCCCTCTTCATTTACAATTCCTCTTTTTTGTGTTTCACTGCTGCTTCTGAAGAAGTTCATTGGGTTGATTTTGTTAGACATGAATCAAGTTCATTCTCAGTCCTCTCTGTTCAAGATTAAACAGATTTATTTTAGTCAGTCAAAGAATGACATGCCTATAAGGTCAGGTCTAGACACTCTACGTAGATCTAGAACAGTACTACCATTCTTATAACAATACAAAATTGTGCTGAGGCATCACTGGTGCATTGTACAAGGTGTAATTGTCTAAAAAAGGAAAGTAGTGTCAGTATAAACAACTGTTTCATGGAAAAGGTCTTCAAGATCAGCGTTACCTATTTTGTATTGTGATGCCATGGGGCTAGTGGCTGCCATCGTCCAATGCTCAGGTTACAGCCAACTTACTTGCTGGGGAACTTTTTTGCATTACTTCTCTCGTTGCTCACACTCTCCTCCAACAGTGATGTTGACCATGGCCCTCTTGTTGAGGCTACCAGGAAATGTGGCGCAATTAATCAGAGACCATTGGGCCCCTCGTCTTACAGGATTTCACAGTCTACCAAGACTCCAACTCTCCAACTTGCCCCCACAACTGTTCTCTAGGGGTCCCTCGCCTCACTGAGCCCTTTGCTCATGGTTAGCTGGGCTCAAGGACCTTCATCCAGTAAGCTCTTTTCCTAGGAGCCACCAGCATATAACCTCCTGCTCTCACACTCATCTCGGAGCCTACTTCTCCCCAATGACACACAACTACAAGGGCTATGGTGTCTTACTCTCAGGTCGCTCTAAGACTTCCAAGGTCTGCTTCCCGCTGCTGACATTCTCCTTCTGAAGTCCCCTGGCTGGGCCTCACACATAGTCAATCTTGCATATGGGAGGCCTTATCTCCCATCCTCTCTCGTTTGCTTCTGGTCTGAGGTCTTGGCTTGATCTCTACTTAAGGAAGTATTCTACATGCTCTCACATGTACAGTAGTCCTCCCACAACTGAGACTAATTAGAGACTCCTCTCAGCTGTGGTTGCCGAGGCAACACATCGCTCTCTATCGTGTGATACCACAGTATTCATAGTTTATATATTCATACTACCTCCATGTAACGCTTGGCTCCTGTTTCGGCTTACTAACGTAATTTTCTGGTCTTGTATACATTAAATTTCCACTGGCAGGTGTTTGCACAGCATTAAGTTATTTTTTTAATTCAATTTGGCACCTCTGCAGTGTTTACTAATCCTCCTATTTGGGAAGTTGTGAGTTTGACTAGTTTACTGACTATACCACGATTTCTAAAAGAACTTGAGAAAAGCAGTGGTCCTACAGCAATATGGATTCCTATGGTAAACTGCTTATTGTATCACTCACTTGTTGCATTCATCCTGAATTCTCTATTTTCTATCCGTTACCTAATTTCAATCTAAATACATTAATTACCTAGAATGCTTAATTCTATCTGTAATTACATTTCAAAATTAATCAATTTTATGAGGAACATTCATAAAGGGCTTCTGAAAATCGAAATACATTATGTCATAGCCTGTATGATGTTTGCATCCATTACTGTTGTGTGCTCAAACAGCTCTAACAAGTAAACTAAGACAGAATCCTAACTCATAATAAAAAATTCTAAATTCCCCTTGTCTATCCCTTAGAATTGAATTGCCATACATGGAATAGCTTGTAACAGAAGTAATTTTACAGACATTTTTGTATGTAATTACATGGTTTCATTTTGACACCATTTCAATAGAAAGGCAATTCAATATTCAATTTAATTTGCATTACTGCAGTTGTGAATGTTGGAATAATTGTCTTAACGATCAAAAAATAAGATATCTTGGTTTGTTAAGTACAATTGTTAAAATAGCATTAGGCCCTGGAGATAATGTTGGTCTTAACTCTGAAATACATGTACTTTTCTTTTGATATTATGTATGTAATATAAGTAAAATACATACTTTATAAATGAAATGTAAAAAGTAACATAAATATGAATTCTTTATTTTAGCATCCACAATAATATTCTTTTCTATTTTTCTCTTTATGTATCCTGTAATATCCTTTAACATTACAGAAACTGACAAGGTTGCATGCCAAGTATGATTGCAAAAGTGGATATTTCTGGAAAATAATCTTACATATTACAGTCATATTATATATTGAATAAGTGACCTTTCTTTTTCATATATAAATTAAAACTTTGATCAGGGAGTACGTTTAAAAATACAGAATACATATTTCTGTATCACCACATTTTCCTTTTTGGTGGATGTAATATATTTGGAGTAAGTGGAAACATTAAAAACATCCCTATTATTTTTAACAGTCAATATCAATGCAATACACTGCAGTCAAAAATGCTTCTTTTGCAGAGTTTTTCATAGCTTCATAAAACCTTGGAAATGCAAGTGAGTGAATTAAACTCCAAGGAGTAATAATTCAATTTTTTTCTCCAGTTATTTCCTTTCAGATCCATTGAGTGACCTTTCTGTTGTGAGAGTGTGGAGAGATTACTTGGCAAAGCCTAAATGAATCAGCAGCAATAGTGAATGTAAGAGACACCTGGGAGACAGAAATAAACACAAATGGGGACACAGAAAGATTTGTACTGACAAACAGTAAGAGGATAGGAGGCCATTTTAAAAGCTACAAAACCAGACAAGTGAAGCATAGAGGAAGAGAAAAAACTAAAGATTCCAGGTTTATTAAGGCTTACCGAGCAAGAGAGATGAAAAATTTTCTAATTTATTAACTGATCACTGTTTGCTTGTTAAATTTGCTTCCCTTTTGTCCTATTACTGTATATGCTGTGTGTATAATACTTTTCTAATATTTTGTAAACATTAATAAATACATAAATTACATTCAACACAACATATTTATAATCACAGTAAATTTATATAAAATGCAGTTTTGTTAGTGAAGTGTTCTATAACATGATTTAAAGAATACACTTGCTATTAAAATATTTAAATATTTTTCAGAGTTAACCATTTGTAAACTTTGTATATTGTATCTTGTTATATTTCACTGACTCATCTGCAACAGATTTATTAAGTTATTATTATCCTATATTTATCAGATTGAACTCTTAGCATATCTTGCTAACACTTTTTTTGTGTTACTGCTGTAACTACCTCAAAACAACCTTTGTGCTAATTGTGTTGAATGTCATAGCTGAAACACCGTCAAATTATCTGTTGAGATAATTGTAATTATTTAATTTGATACAATTGGCTTTTATATGTTTGTATTTCATGCAGGAGATTTTGACTGCCTCTGCACAATATTCATAATGCTTTGCCTATCAATCCTGCATAATTTCAAATTATATCCCATTTCTTCTTTGGCAGACCAGACCATAAACAAGATTATGGCTTTTCTTTCAAATGATTTTACCTGATTATGCTTTGGCTCAACAGTGGCACAAACACTGTCTCAGTAATGAATGCTTTCAAGCTGTCTTAAAATGTGTTTCGCAAACACATTTTAAACACCCTAATTTTATGAAACCATGAAATACTAAACATTCAAATAAGGGAAAATATAACAAATCTGTGCAAGAGTTTTCAACACATATTTGTGTTGTTTGTCTGCCTGACATGGTTCAATAAAGGAATTGCCAGTGTGTGCTGGCTGCAAAGGAATAAGTTAAGTCCATGCTGGAAAAAGAAGAAACTGAATATTTCTGCTGTCCGATTCTTCTTCGGGTGTGAAGGAGAGAGTATTTTGGCAGGAATAAAAAACACAGGTCAACAAAGGATAGAGTAAGTGAGAGAGGGCCCAAATGAAGGGAAATTAAATCTGGAACAGAGTTATGAAAGTCTGAAATCTGTAAATGAATGGAGACGGTTTCAAATGAATTAGTCTGTCATTAAGAGAAGGGGGAATGTGTCATCCCTATTAAATGACTGATTCTGATGTTTCAGTGGAGCAGGAATTATGAAATCCCTGTAAAATGACACAGACAGAAAGGTCAGTGGATTCATGGTTGGGGGAGGCAAAATGGGGAACTTCATACGTGCCCTGCAAGAGTCAGTTAGTTTCCTTTCTGTTTCATAAATGTAAATAATGGGATATTTTATGCAAAATATATTGAGTCTAAAAGAAATCTGCCTGGCATACCCACCATGTAATTTAAGCAGTTTGACTATACAGTAGTATCAAATTATGTTAATAATGCTACAGCCAACTATCCATCTATATACTTGCAGCTAAGCAAGGCTGGGCTTGGTCACTACTGGGATAAGTGAACTACTAGGAAAACCACATTGCTGCTGTAAATTATGCTGGAGGACTACAGGTAGTTCTAGTTTATGTTCCTTCTAAACCTGTTTCTAAAATAATCCATTTACAGTATGGTGACTAGGAACTCAACTGTAGGAGGTACTACCCATTTGTTCCCTTCTAAATGTAAAGTGCTTTGAGATCTTTTTAGGATGAAAAAAATCATTTAAATTAAATTAAGACCATAGATTACTACAGGATAATCTTTATTGTATATGGGAAATTATAACTTTCAAACCTTGCTTTACATTTGATGCTGACATTGGAATTCTGCAATTTTGCTGTCTCCTGTGGTGTGTTATCCATTTCAAACAAGCAAAATGAAGAGAGTGAAAGAAAAAAAGCCATCTTTAATTTGAAACCAAAAACAGATAAAAAGGAGTGCAAAATGCCTGCCCCACTTTTCTTATGTTTGACAAAGATAGCAAATTACATTTCCAGTTGTCCTTTGAAGGTTTACTTTGAAGATATAGAGATTTTGAGACATCCCGATGAAGGGAAATATGTTTTAAAGTGCATTTTCTGCTTTAAAAAATAAAATCACATATACACGCAAACTGGGATTCTTATTGTCTTTTATGTCCTAACCAATATTTTTTCAGTCTTTTTAATCTTGTAGAGTAAATTAAAATATGAAATCCCTGGCTTTCTAAATCTTTAGATATGCAATATGTTGTCAAATTAACTCAACTTATCACCCTTTGCTGATAAGCATTTCTTTTTGAAACACTGTCTATTTGAAATTGTTTGGCTGCAGTTAGAAGTTTCTAACCTTGAAAAACCTTTCTTATTGTGCAGAGCGTTTAAGATTTAATGCTTCAGGAGTTCTGGCAAATATAGTTGTTTTGAATGTAATTTTGAGCTTTTGTTTTCAACAGCAGATTTAGCAATTGTACAGTAGATACTTGAAGCACAGTAAATAAACCTGCAAAGTATTTGAGCCAAACTTGGTCTTTGTAAACCAGCTTTATGCCCATATACTCATTCTCGCCTACTTTATGCCATTTTATTTTTGGAAAAGAGTCAAATGAGCTGTGATATATTGACCACAAAAAGAAGAGAAAATAAATAATATTTTTTTCTTAAGAAAATATGAAAGGACAATTCAATTCAAATCAAAGTTTACTTATCAAATGCACAACAATACAGCATGCAGCAGTAGTTGCTGACAATGAAATGCCTTTTCTACGAGCTCACCGGGGGGGTAAAAATAAAAAAAAATTAAAGTTACAAAAGAAGGTTCCATAATAATACATAATAGTACAATAGAAATTGAATAAAATAAACTCAGACAATACTCAATATGATTAGAGCTTCTACTGTATGTGTCCATGGTGTATGCAATATATTATGTCCAAGTAGTGTAGTATGAAAGTATCCAATGAAAACTGTATGTCCACATAGCCATTATGGGTGATTTGCTGAAGGAGCTGCAGGTTGGCTATTTAGCAGTCTTATTGCCTGGAGGTAGAAGCTGTTCCGTAATCTGTTGGACTTTGACTGAATGCTTTGGTACCGTTTACCAGACAGTAGGAGGGAAAACAGTTTGTGACTGGGATGACTGGGGTCCTTGAGAATGGACCCTGGACTTCTTCAGACATCTAGTTGAGTAGATATCCTGTATGTTTGGTAGCTCACAGCCGATAATGAGCTGCACTGTCTTCACAACCCTCTGCACTACTTCGTGATCCCGGGCGGAGCAGTTCCCATACCAGGCAGTAATGCAACCAGTCAGGATGCTCTCAATAGTGGACCAGTAGAAGTTGGCCTGGATATGTGATGGCATGCCAAATGTCTTTAACCTGCAGAGAAAGAATAGGCGCTGCCATGCTGTTTTGACCACGTTGTTGGTGTGCTGGGTCCAGGTGAAGTCCTCCATGATGTTAACTCCCAGGAACTTAAAACTGCTGACCCTTTCCACTGCAGTCCCATTGATATAGATAGGTGTGTGATCTCCTCCCTGGTGTTTCTTTTAGTCCACAATCATCTCCTTAGTCTTACTGATGATCAGAGAGAGGTTTTTTTCCTGGCACCATGCTGCCAGGCTTTCAACCTCCTCCCTGTACGCAGACTCTTCACCATCTGTGATCAGGCTGATGACTGTTGTATTGTCCGCAAACTTAACGATGGAGTTTGAGTTATGCCTGAAGACACAATCATGGGTAAATAAAGAGTAGAGACAGGGCTAAGCACACAGCCTTGGGGGGCTCCAGTGTTTAGAGTCAGGGTATAGGATATGTTGGTGTCCACCCTCACCACCTGCATACGTTCCGTCAAGAAGTCCAGGATCCAATTACTAAGGAAAGTGTTCAGTCTCAGGTCCTGGAGCTTGATGATAAGCTTTGAGGGCACTATGGTATTGAATGCTGAGCTGTAATCAACAAACAGCATTCTCGCATATGTTCCTTTCTTATCCGGGTGTGAGAGGGCAGTATGGAGGGCAGAAGCAATAGCATCTTCTGTTGACCTGTTCTGGCGATACGCAAATTGCAGTGGGTCTAGGGTGTCAGGCAGTGAGGAGGGGATATACAGTATGCTTTGAACAACCTCTCGAAGCACTTCATGATAAAAGATCGTCTTTCTGGTATCTTTACTGAAATTTACTGAAATTCACCCCCTGCAATTACAACTAATTTCCTAGCAATGCTGTTGGAGCTAGTTTCTTTATATATTCCTTCAAAAATTGACTATATGGCATTCTGGGATCAGCTGCTAGGATCCAAAAATGCTTGATAGTCCGAATGCCCGACTCTTGATTTGAACTTTTCTTCTGTCATTTTCTTTCTCTAGCATTACTGCACAGGCTCACTTGAAAAGGAATGTGAGTGTACTTGTAGGTAATACTGTAAATGAGGAAGCTGAACCTGAAACATTCTTGAACAGAAAAAAGTGCTTTATTTTCTAAACTGATGGCAAACTGAAACACATGAATGAAAAAAGGTTCCTGTGGTGGACAGTTTGCAGCAGTCTTTTGGCAACGGTGTGTGGTAATAATTTCATAGGAAGGCTAGAGATATTAAATATGTTTTCAACTTTTCTGTTCAGAAAAATAGGCTTCCTCAGCTAAATGGAGTTTTAAGGGTCACTAACATCTCTGCTATCTAGCTTCCCAACCTAAATAGGGTATCACTTTCCTGCTTTCAAGTAAGGTACTCATTCCCTATGTAGATTACATCCAAATAACCTTCTCACAACAAACTATAGATTGTACTGTATACCTGACCATACCTGAGCCCTCATTCTATAGAATATTTATAGTTCAAATAAAACACTTTGCATACTGTACATAGACTGTTCTTGTTTTATTAACATTTAAAATTGGACTAAATTTATCTTTCCAGTATTCCACAGGTTAATACTGAACATGGTCTTTACAAAGTTACAAAAAACAAATGTTGTTTGCTATTTGATATGTTTGCTCACCATTATATATTTAAGGGAAAAGAAAAAGACTTTCTTAAAAGTACTTAATCAATTACTTATTTTAAAATCAGGAATTATGCTAAACTTCACTTACCTAAACAGTGTAGTTGCTGACACATAATGTCTGCCTATTTATTAAATGTTTTTGCATTTAATTCTTTAATTCTTGTTCTCCAAATATCAACTCCCCAACCACAGGATCCAAGCCTCTGCACTTGTACGTACTGTATATTTCCATCACAAGATTAACTTATTTTCCTCATTTCTTTTAGCAAAGCATTGAAGTCCTCGTAAAACAAGCACAGAAAGACACTGAAACATAGTTCATTAGAAAAGAACATTAAGAACAGGGAAATTTATAGTCAATAAATTAAGTCAATGGGAATCTTGGCAAACAAGGAAATTTTATATATTTACCAGACTTCCATTTAAAATGTTAATATTCACTTTTGATTAAAAGGCTTAAAAGGAAAATTTCCAGCTTCAGAATACTCTTAATCATTATTTTTTTCATAACAAATCTCCTGGATGCACAGTTAGAAGATTACAATAGCAACATTTTTGGTACATATGTTGTATCCTTGTGTGGTCTTAATGATATTCTGTCTTTTATCTGTTTGTTTTTTTTACATTTGATTTTATTTTTTATTTTTTAATTTAATGTTATGATTCCCTAAGCTTGGATGTGTAAATTCTTGACAGATACCGCACCTCTGTGTTACAGGGCTTCTGTACACATGCTGCTTCAATGGGCATCTGATCTTATTTCCTTACCTCACACATGCTAACATACAATATAGCTTCCAGAAATCATTCCAAACCAGATAGTAAGGAAGGAATTGAACACTCACAATAGCACAACATAAAACATATTTTAAGAATTTTACACTGCTTCTTTTGAATCCTTCAGAAATTTCACAATATGCTCTCATAGGGAGGATATTCTTAGTCAAAGGATATATCTTTCCAAGTTATCATTCCCCTATGATTTGTTGTTAACACTATTAAATGTCACCATGCTTTATCTGAACAGCTAACCCCAAATCAGCAGTAAGATTTCAAAATTAACAGAGATGCTGTCTTACTTAGTACTAGTTGTGGTGCGGTGTGGTGGCCCTGTGGCTAAGGCTCTGCGCCTGTGGCTGGAAAGTTGCCGGTTCATATCCCATGGTTGGCAGAGGAATCCTACTTGGTTGGGCCCCTGAGCAAGGCCCTTAACCCCAACTGCTCCAGGGGTGCTGTATAAATGGCTGATTCTATGCTCTGACCCCAAGCTTCTCTCCCTTTCTGTTTGTCTCATGAAGAGCAAGTTGGGGTATTCAAAAAAGACAAATTCCTAATGCAAGACATTGTATATGGACAATAAAGTGATCTAATCTTAGACCATACGATTGAATACATCAGATAAGTTCCTTTGAATAATGATTGGAAAAAGTCCTCACATCTTGGGATAAATCAGAATATTGGTATGTTTTCAGTTGTAGCGTGATCTATCGTCCATATGTGGGTTTCACTCAGCTGAGGAAAATCACAGATAATCCAATTATCCTCAATTCAGTTGAAGCTTGGAAAGCAGTTCATGGGGCTCAATATTTAAAAGGAAATATTACATTTCCTCATTTGAAATTGCTATGCCTCAGCGTGGAACACATTTTCATGTAAACAGTTTAAATTGTAAGCCATCCTTTGACTTAAGGCATTTTACTGTCTCATACTATATAAGTTTTACTTGACTTCCCAAGTCCCACGAAGAATTTTGTATTACTGCAACATCTGTTTTAAGCACTCAATTCCCCGCTTGTTGGCTTGTTGCTGAAGCCCTTCCAGGAATAGCAAGGCATTGTGGAAGAAAGAAAATGATCTTATAAATCTAAGAATTTCCCCTAATATAAGATGCAACATCTTGTTTAAATTTGTACACAGGGGTATGGATTTACGCTGCTTTTAACTCTTTCACTTGAGAGTAAGAGGGAAGTGTCTTATTCCTGTTTGAGGAACCATAGGGGATGCTCTCCTGTCTTGAACCTTCACAGTACTTTTAATATAATCAAGGTGATTTGTGACTTAAAAATTGGACAGGAGATTAGGAGATGATTTTGGAAGACATTTGCCATTCAAAATGTGGGGATGATCAAAGCCAATACAATACCATGCTGTATGAGATCAGCTAGTTCTACAAATCATGTCACTCTGTAGAATTAACAACCAAAATAATGCCATACTCTTTGCAGACATTCTGAATAGCATATTTTCTTCATTTGTGGGCTGTAATTGAACAATTACTGTCTTGCAATTTTGACCTCAAAAGTGCAATATAGACTCTAGAAAGCACAAAATCATAACCCCACAAAAGAGTATTATCAAATATTTTACATACAGTAGCAATATAAGATTAGATGCATGTATATTTCCAGTTTGAATATATGTCTCCAGTTGTCTCTCTGTTCCCCTGACCTTTTAACAACAAAATAGTTGTGAGTCTGTCTCCCCTTAAAGCTCTCTCCAGCAGGTTGAATTTAAGCATCAAACACATAAAAGTCATAATATTCCCTGGCTAGTTTGACCTTGCATTTGGGGACAGGCCAATACAGGGAAAACTGTATTAGGTTTCACAAAATCACAAGTAAGGATGTGCTCTTGGGAGAGAATAGAGTGCCATTAATCATCAGAAGATCTGTACTTGTATCCCTTTCCCTTAGAGTTTTCTTTTTAGCTGTAGAAGGACAGATCAGGGATATAACATTATTGTATCATTGCCCCTACAACTGGGAGAACTCTGTGATGTCATTTCAAAGAGGGATTAGAGATTCTAGAAGGGATACTGTGTCCACTTTTCATGCAACAAGACCCCTGCATTTGATGGCTATAATGTGAAAAAAGTTTGTTTTGAATATGTAAGATATTAAATCTTCCTATAAAACGTTGTATCATTTGATTACTTTAAAGGACAATTGACCTGAGATGATACTATACCAAAAGATTAAAGAAAATCTTCTAGTCTTCTAGAAAATCTTCTGAATTTTCAAGTCAGATTATGTGGTGCAGGACAGGATGGAATAAAGGAACATAAAGATATTTCCCAGTCATAAAAAAATGAGATGATGCTGCTGGTAATATATATACTAAATGCATCATATGATAACACAGCATGTGTGGCAGCATGTTTTCTTCATAATCCTTTTCTTTCTTGTTCTGAAGGAATATGTAAAGAAACATGAAATGAATGCTAATATGTTTCTAAGTTTTTGTATTTAATTCTTTAATTCTTGTTTTCCAATTATATCAACTCCCTGCCCAGAGAATCCAAGCCTCTGTACTTGTACATACTGTAGATTCACCTCTTTTCTAATTTCTTTAAGCAATGCATTGAAGGTCTTGAAAAACATCAGCATGGAAAGACACTGAAACTTGCTCCATTATAAAAGAACATTAAGAACAGGGGAATTCACGGTCAATAAATAAAGTCCATGGAAATCTTGGCAAACAAGGATTGCTTTAATTTTTTTTAATTGAAATAATAGTTTTAAGCAATGGAATTGATTGCACAGTACATTTTCCTATTTAAGGATAAGTGTGTGTATCCACATGAATATAATGATAATGTTCACATTAGGTACAAACTGTTACATCAAAATGATGTAGTAGAAAATATTTCATTATGAATAAACCCTAATTGAAAGTAAGTCTGTGTACATTCTGTGGACATTGTCATGAAAACTAAACCCTAAACTGAGCTATCAATAGCTTCTACAGTAGATGCTATCATTGCACAATGTAACAGGTTATTCATACACACAAATGATCATTGCTATCTCATAATTATGAAATAATCTACTATCTCATAATAACAAGAACATTTACCATCTCATCATTACGAGATAATGTACTATCTGGTCATTACGAGGTAATTTTCCTGTAATTATACAAGATATTATATATTAAAGATACCACATGACATATTTTTGTCCTTCCTATTTTTTCTGTACAAAAACAACCAGGCCTACACATTGTATCTTCAGTATTTATTTCCACAGAGATTTATCTGGACTACTCCTTGTGGTCAGGATTGTACCACTACAATGAGAATAGATGTATATCTGAGGCTAAGAGAGCTAAACCAAAGCTCTTTTTATTTTCCTCTGCTCTGGCCAGGAAATCTGTGCATTGGGCATGTTGCCTGAACATTTGTTGTGAAGCTTTAGGCAGACCATATGATCAACTAGCAAATGTTCTACCTTTCAGAACTGTGCTGTTTTTAGCATCTGGGTCACTCTTTTTCTGCAGTAGTTAGCAGACAAATGATTGTTTAAAAAAATATTCATAGTCATGACATTGCATTTACACACACAAATGATCAAACAAAGGTGGGTTCATTGAGAAAACTGTCTCATTTCTTGGTTGTGAATGCATACCAGGTCTAGCATCTAAGCGATAACTGTTTAATCTTAAATTCTGGCAAGAACATTGAATGAAATATATTCTTGAACTTGAAAATGAATTGGTTCTACTTGTCTATCAGACAATGTTTAACCAAATATGAATTTTGCTTTATCCTTTACAATTCTTAATTTTTCTGAATAGCCTGTTTGTGTATTTTTAACCGTGTCTGAAAAATGTAACCAATTAATTTTTAGGGATGATATCTGCTTCCAGAAGACATGTAATCTCTAAGAAGATATTTTGAAAGACAAAGAACTATTCTGACATCATGACTAAAATATGCACTTTTTTTTAAAGGAAGTGCCCATATTTTTTCTCTGATATTTTACATTTGAAATAATTAATAATTTATCACTTCAGTCTTTGCAGTAACACTTTAGTACCAGCACTAATAGAATACACTGGAGAGGTCATACCTACTGTAACCTAGGAAATGCTGCCTAGAATTGAACTGAAAATGGGCAATCACAGGGCTTGATTAATAATCCAAACAAGCATTATTAAAGATTGAGCCTCATTGGAGTATTTTCATGTTTCTGCAGCAATATCTTATCATACATTATATAAAATTGTCCTTGGTGCAGGAATCAAAAGGATGAAGTGTTGTACTGTATGTAGTGGCTTAGTAGACAGACCAATTACCACTAGTTTCCCTTACTATTCAAATCCCTGTAGCTGAAGTGAAGGACCAGTTGATAATATAATGGGCCTAGTAAAAAATAGTGTGTCAGATCTAGTTTGGCTGATGTGAAAATTTAATTTAAAAACATATATATATGAGAGAACCTAAACAGGCAGACACATTTAATCTGAAGGCAAGTTAAACCACTGATTACAAAGAGACAGAGACATTATTTTGTGACCTTTCAGAGTATTCTTTTTCCCCTGAACAGATTTATTGTTTCCATAGAAAGGGAGTTAAGTTAATTTATTTACATGGTTAGTTTTTGTTTTATCAGAATAGAAAGTTCTGATGGAAGGTATCAATATTGTAAACTGAGACGGTAACAAAAAGTGGGAAAATGAGACAGGATCATTTTCCAAGGCACTAATTTTACATAATTCATATCTAATATAATATATTAAATCTTTATGTGGAACTGTGCTCATTGTTAGATGTATCATATGTGGAAAAAATAACCTCATACCTTTAATTTACTTGACATTCTAGATTTGCCTCATAGCTGCCAAAAGTGTTCATTAAAAAAGTTATTAATTTAGATCATTCTAAATAGATTTCTTGTAGGATAATGTACTTTGTATAAAAAAATTAATGTAGAGCATTTGTATGGGTATCTGTACAATAGATTGCAGGTAGCTAAGAATCTTTTACATTTCGCATTACTTAACCAACCTTAGTCAGCAATGGGCCCATGATCTGATAGTATACTGCAGGTTTTGCAGTGATTATATCATATATTCTTTTAGACGTGTGACAGAGGTAACTTGAATTTTACCTAGCAATAATACTGAAAGAATAGGATCCCACTTTTAAGTCTTAGACATGCAAAATGTTTCCTATGAGTAATTATAAAAATCAAAAGTTTAATTGCAGCACTTAGTGCAGGTGACAATCTAGACATACTGTGAATGCTGCATGGGGTGGGTAATATTAGGGTGTACAAAATCCACGTCACACATATGCCTATACTTCCATAGCTCTGATCGGGCTAATCCCGCTGCATGTGGGCAAACACATCGACACATGGTGGCACCTCAAGAGCTCAGAGACAGCCAGATCTACTGCTGTACCCTTTGCATGTGCTCGGCAAAGACACTAGCAACATGGCCTCACAGCACACCACTAAAGAGAAGTAACCTTTTTTTATTCTCCATCTTGCACCGGAGGCAGATTGCAATCCCTGTTCCCAGATAAACAGGAAACAAGCAGACCATATAAATAATGCTGCCCACAGCTCTAGCTCATCAAATTACTAATTCCCTTAAGCTGTGGTCTCTTAAAGGCACACGCCACCCATCACAGATCCTCAAGTGGCATTATTAAGATAAACATTGTTTTTTCTTGGAACAAGTAATAGGTTTATTCCATGCTGAAAAGAGAAGAAAGAAAACACAACATTTTGGCCATGGAGCCTTCTCCGGGTGTGAGATAGACAGGGCAGTAAGCAAAGGTAATGTAGCGGGAGAACAAAAGCTGGGAGAGAGGAGGAGCAAGGGACGGGAGCAGGGGACAGAAAGGGAGGCCAATCAGGAGGTGTGAAGTCAGGATAGGTGAAGAGAGGTGTGAAATGAAGCCTACAATGAATAGAGAGAATTTAGAAGAAAAGTAGTCTGTCTTTAGGAGAAGGGGGAAGGTGTGATCCTAGCTGCAGGATACTTTTGGTTTCTGTAGTCTTTCTGATGTATGAGTTCGGAAAAACGTCTTTGAGAACACAGACAGAGAGATTAGTGTGATCATGGCCGTCAGAAGTGAAATGAGAAACAATGGAAACAACAAAAAACTGTTTTTTCTTTGTTTGAATATAAATGTGAGTTACTGTAAAACATGCGTTCAGTCACAGGATGGATTTCCTGATGCACTCATTTTAATAATGGGGCCATTCCACCACCAGGGTGTTTAGGTATTGTTCTGGCAGAACCCTTTGCTGTGGACCACCCAGATAGTGTTTTGTCCTCCATCCCAAATCGTGTGGAGGTCATTGACCATTTGTCTGTAGTTTTTGGAGAGCCCTCTATCCTTAACCACGTCCTATACTTGCTGCTACTGAATGTCTTCCATGAATTACCTCCTTTGATATTCCATTGAAACAGGAAATCAGATGTCTTTTTACGTATATCAGTACAGTACCATTACACAAAACAACACATTTCGGCTGCGGAGCCTTCTTCAGGTGTCTGAAGATGGCTCCACGGACAAAACGTTTTGTTTTCTTTCTTCTCTTTTCTGCATGGAATTGTAACAGTAAATCACAAAATGATTCTTTTGATGGCTTTAGAATCCAACCATGCGATATAACTCAAACAACGCACACACACAGGTACTAATACACGAGGATACATTTATTAATACAAAGAATATGCATATAAACCTAACAGATCTTATCGAGAGGGTTATCAGAATACAAAAGGTATATATTCAGTCAGTTACAAAGTGTTACACATATCAAGAGGACATACGTTCAGTACAGTATATCATTCATTTAGACCGTTTCGTAATTGAACTTGGTTACAACTTCTACATTAGATACTCAAAACAAGTACATAACTCTTAGGAATTAAATTGACATCAACTGGTTGGGATAACAATTGAATTCTCGAGCAGTAATGCAGTGAAGTTGAATACTCATCCAATCTCTGGGGATTCAGATCTCCTGCGAGCACAAAGAAACAGTTGCAGGCTGTTGCTGTCCAATCCGCGCTCTCTGACTCCGTGCCAGGCTGTGCTGTGCGGCTTGCGACAGTGCACTGCTGATGCTCACTGACCGGCTAGTTAGTGTTGGCTTTAACTAGCAAAGTTTATGCACAGGAGAAAAGATGACTGTGGGTCCCAGCAAGTCAGGAAGAGGACCGGTTCGTTCCTGATGAAGAGCTAGTTCTGAATAGTGATTCAGCTGTCCACAGTTCTGACCTGTTCACGAGGCCTGCTGCTGGTGCTAACCTCGGGTGGATCCTCTGGTTACTCTCTGGCAACCTCCGCTCTAGACTCTTAGAACAAAGGAAAGTTCTGGCACTCGGACACACTGGCCGTTCCGTGGTTGTCCGGGCTGAGTCCTCAGGATGGTCAGGAGGCGCGCTGCGAGAATGTCCTGCCCTTGAGAGCCTTCTGCTCCTGGGCCATCCTGCCCTGGAATTCTCCTTTGAATTCCCTTTAGAAAAGTCTCAGAATTCTCCTACAGGCTCTCTGTGTTGCCTGTTTTTACCTGGAGGAACTTCAGCTTGTTCATTGGCTGAAAGTTCCATGGGCATCAGAGTCCCACGTGGGTTACTCGGCCCTACCAGTCCCTGATTGGTTGATCAAGGTGAGATATGAGTCACTTATTCCTGACGCTTAGGAATGCAGTCCAGATGTCCATCTGGCACTCCCTAGACAGATAGGCGCCAATGGATGACCATTGATCATGATAGCCAGGCTTAGCTAAGTGCATCCCCCTTTGGGAGCTGTCCCTTATCAAAGGAAACCTTAAATCAGCCTGCATGAATAGTTTCTCTGTGGCTGCACCACAGAGATGAACAGAGATGGTGCCTCATTTGGGAAAGCTCAGGACACTTATTTCTTTCTTATTAATAAGCCTCGCCGCCACAGAATAAACCTATTACTTGTTCCTTTGCAGCCTACGCATGCTGACGCAGCTACCCACCTGAACTAAATAACATTTAGTTTGTAAAGAGTTCCATTGTTCAGCAATTGAATGCTTTTAGATGTAAAGGAAGCAAATGCTCTCTTAGACTTTATAAATGGAATCTGAAAGCTCCTTCTTGAGGATAGGAGAGTTTATTTTAAAATGTAGATGGAAGGAGTAACCTAAGCTTTTGTGTGCCAAATTAATTATACAGTATGTCTAACGGATTTTGTTCTGCAAGGACGAGACACCTCCCCAGCTTTGAATACAAAAGGTTAGAATGCTCTGAATAAATCCCCTATAAAAACTTTTTGCATTAAAACTCCTTAACTTCCTTAAAAACCTAACCTTTGTGGCACCTCCAAATACCATACCTTCACAGTTGTCATAGTGGCTTGCACAATCATTAACAACCAGCTTTGGGGTATCCCCGTGCTGGTGCCAATGGTGAGAGAAATGGACAGAAATATTTTAATTCAACAGGTTTTGGTCATTTTAGGTATAGTTTTAATTGTGGATGTTTTCCACAAACTCAGAACTGTAATTGTGTCCAGTGACTTCTGAAAAAGTTTACAAAATAAAGGACTGCATTGTTCATAACATTTCTGCAAAATATTACCTTTAAGTTTGTCAGGGCCCATTGATTTTCAAGTATTTACAAAAACACATGCCCCACTTCTTCAGATGTTACTGTAAAGGGAGATACGCCAGTGGACCCAATAATATTATTAAAATGGGTTTTGCTGGTTTGCTACTCTCAAACCAAGCAAAATAAATAGTGGAGTGGACTTTGCAGAATTTGCCTGGGTTTCCTCAGAGGTAGGTTAACTGGATTCTGTAAAAAATGGTCCTGTGTGCATGTTTGTGTCTGTGTGTGCACTGTGATGGACTGGTGTCTCATCTCACCTGTTGCTTGCCAGTTAGGTTCCAGCTCCCCCTGTTATCCTGTACTGGATAAACGGGTTAAAAATGGATGAATAGATTAAGAAAAACACATTTTTTTCCTTTTTCTTCAGGGTTGTGAATACATCTGGAGGGCACAGTAGGTGAGCAGATGGATATTAGGAACTTTGCGAACTACTGTATGCTACAGATATTAAGAAAAGCCTCTATGATTGTTTTAGAAACTGTATATATGATGTGATGATGTGTGATTTATACTGATATGATTTGACAATGTATTTAGAATATAATCTTATGCACTTGAAATTGTTGCACTGTGTATACTGTATGTGAGGTTACATTTTCTTTGTCCTACCTAAAGAGTCTATATTTAGCTTAAGGAGCTTAATTGATTGCTTTCACTGTCTACAGTTAAAGAAGGGGAACACAGGGTGATTTTGTTGCTAGTTGTTATCTTTGACACTATACAAGAACATAACAAAGGTACAAACAAGAGAAGGTCAGTTGGCATATCTAGCACATTTGGTTGCTAGTAGTTAATTGATCCAAGGATGTCATCCAGCTTTTTCTTGAAAGAAGGCAAAGTATGTGCTCCAACAACATAGCTGAGTAGCTAGACTCCAACTAATTATTTCAAGTAGGTAGCTGCATCAGCATGTAAAGACTCCAAAGGAACATGTAGAGATTTATTCCATGATGAAAAGAGAAGAAAAGAAACACAACATTTCTGCTGTGAGGCCTTCTTCAGATGTATGCAAATGAAGATGGCTACAGCTAACAGATCCACATCATCTTCCTTTTAAAACTAATGTTCAAGGGGGTGACATTACTTTTTGCAACAGGCAAACTGAGCATTAAAGCATCTGCATCCATTTTTTTTATATGTGGTTGATCAGGTGTTGGGCACCAATTTAAGAGGATACTGAACTTCAGTTGCATGGAAATCTTTCCTTATTTTGTATTGTTTCAAAATTTCTTCTGGTTGTAAAGCACTATTCACATTTAAAGATTTGTTGAAAATAAGTAGAATAGGGAAGGAAAATTGCCCGGGATTTATGAATGTATGTTTGGGAGAAAAATTGATTTATTCTTTATCCAAACACTTACTGAGACTCTCATTCACAGTTGTGAACTAAAGAATTATAAGATGGAATTGGAAAATTGATTTTGTCCTTTTTTTGACAAGACAGAGGAACTTTAGCTCTTCCCATTTAATTAATGTGTATCGGGATTTAGCTTGTCAAGAAAGCATCTTGAGGCAACTAATGGAAATCCATATCCAAATTCTGAAATAAATTACCAATTTGAAACAAGAGCCCTATGCTAGCAAAGACATGAGGAGCCATGTGCAGTGAGATACTGAAGGGCAAACAAAGGCAACTCATTAAAATAGACTACAAAAAATGCAGTAACACAAACACCAGTTAATTCTGGTTTATATTTTCTATATGTTAACTGATTTATTTTAAGGATAAATCTGTGGACAGTTTAATAAATTTGAGTGTGGCCCACTCAATGGTGGCATAGTGGCGCAGTGATTAGCATTGCTTCATCACAGTGCTGGTTTGAATGATGGTACAGATGCAGCCATCCAGAATATGTGAGGTGTCGGGTGAAATAATGCAACAAATGCTGCAGTGTAACATATACTGTACCAATGTGTCTTGGAGCTATTATGTTTTCAAATAATTTCCATTACAATTCAAAGTGGCATCATAAAGAAAATAAACATGTCTGCAAACTCCTCCAAACATAAAGAGCTTTTGGTCTGCATGTATCAAGGATTATAAAACCCACCCCCAGTTCCCCTCAGTGCATGGAAACAGTGCAGCTACCAAAGCACAAGACTCTCCCTCCAGTGTTACATCAGAAAAGTTAAGGTGAAATAACAAATTTGATGAAGTCAAACGATTATAAAAATTCAACTACTAAGAAGAAGAAAGGGCATCAAAAACATATATACAATAATAATAAATATATACATATTGGCTCTAAAATTTAGTATTTAAAAGCAAATGTATACATTAAAATCAAAGTTTTAATTTCTGTTTAAGGGCATCTTTAAATTCCCTTACTTTCTCTGAACATCCTGGACACTGTTGGTCAAAAGGATCATTTATGTTATTAGTTCATTAACTATTAATATTATTTTATTATTAAATTAATAAAAATGTCAGTATTGTATAAATATTATTTAACTTGGCTGTGAATTGAACCCAGACCTCCTGTGTGGCAAGCAAAATTTCTAACACTGAATAGCCAATGTGTCACTCTGATTTGTTTCATTTTCAATTACTTCTATAATGACAGCAAGTTTTTATAGGAAATATAGTTAAAAAGAGCATGTCAAAACTTTGATGCAGAAATTATTATAAAGATATATTCAAATTCAGAATATAAAATTGGTAATGACCTTCAGCGATGTTATTATGCTTTGGTTATTTTTATTTTCAGCTACCAGAGTTTCTCTTTAGTTAAATGATTCCACATTAATATTCCATATTTAGTGGATTTAAAGAAGAAGTACATCAGATTAAATGAAACTACAGTTTTACTAACAAGTACACTAACACATCACAAGTGCCACTGATTGTCTTTGGCCACTGAAAAGCTAAGTTCAGCAACCCAGCTCGTACTGTGGTATGGGTTTCCGAGCTCACCTTGGATAAGATCTTTAAAGTGCATTCTGAATGGCTGCATATGTAGGTTAATTGGCTCCTAGGAAAATTGGCTCTAGTGTGGTGTGTGTTTGTGTCTGTGTGTGCCCTGTGAAGAACTGGCATTTTGTCCAGGGTGTATCCCTGTGCCTGTTGCTTGCTGGGATAGGCTCTGGACCCCCTGAGATCCTGTATTGGATCAAGCGGTTAGAAAATGAATGGATGGATGGATTTTATGCCTATTAATTCAGAAGACAAAAGCCTTTAAGCTGTATCAAAATAAACCCCTTAGAAATTTTTCTTTTTGGTTTTGTTTAATACTGTTTAGCCTAATTGGTATATTATACTTAAAAAAGAGAATTTAAATAAGCAGAAGGGAATTCTTCATGAGTTCATATTAATATTTCAAATATTGGCTTAAAATAATTTATTGTGTGGTACATATTGTACAAATTTGATTTTCAGTTACAAAGAAAAGCGTTACTACTTTTAATACGTGTTTTTATCTAGAGTATTTTATACCTTGAGTACAGCTAAGAAGCAACAAGAGAAGCCTTAGTAATGGTGTCACTTAGCTTTGACTCTCAGTGTATAAGGTAAAAAAAGGTTTCTGAGGGTTGCTGCTAGCATTAAGTGAATCTCAGGGTTCAGCAACCTGTCAGTACACAGACATGCTTGTGTGTGGTAGGATTTCAGTGATAGAGTGCCAGTAGTAGGGCCTGCATTCTGAAATTATTTCATAAAATTATTTTTTCATTAATCTGTGGTTACATTGAAATGTTTTTCCTTTTTATTTTTGTTTTTCCTGGGGATGGGCAGGAAACGAAGGTACCATTTGTTGTAAATATGTCCACCATTGCTGGGAATGTTGCAGACTGCTGGTGAGCGTGTTAATGCATGCCTCTCGTAACTACTGTATGAAACTGAGTTAGTAATGAGAGTAACACCTATCCTTGTCAAATTATGGACTTTGTGCTCCACAAACCTTATTTTCTTGCAGACAGGAAAGATATATTGAAAATAGGTGTTGCTCTTTTCAATTAATAGCACAGAGCAAAGAAAAATGAAAAAAATCTTTGTTGCTTCTTTGTGATTGCTACACAGTATGCTGCTTAAAGAAATAACACAAAATTAGGAAAGGTGAGTGGGAAATAATCCTTATCATTCCCTGTCCCTGTATTCAGAATTTTGATGTTATTACTCTTTTGGCTGAATAGTGTTCAGTTAGCTCAGGAGTTCAAATGCATAACATGTACAGCTTTCTCTGCTGTCAGAGTGTCCTGTTTGTATTCTTTAATTACATTTTATTCTTAATCATTCTCAAAACAATTGTAAATACTAAACAGTAGTATTTCTACTATAAATTGACATCATTCTTTAACAGTTCATGACCTCATACAGCAATATTGTATTACAGGCAAATAATGCATTGCCTTTGCAACTTATTTAAAATTTCAATTATACTCCAACTTCTGAGAGACTCCTATTTTAAAGCCAGCTATAAAATAATGTATTTCTTGCTAAGTTGAGACTTGAGAAATACTTTTCAGTAATAGCATACAGAGGCTGAGTTAGGTGATTGATGTTTTAGAAGGTCAGCTTCAAAGAGTTTATCAATACCCCCCTCATGTAAATATACATGCTAATGCAGTTTTTCTTTGGAGAAAAGGATAAATGAAAACTGACAGGAAAGAATGAGGTGGGTCTTATTGATTGTTGCCTCTTCACTCAATATTGGGAGTTCATTATTTATTTATATGTTTGGAATTATATGTTTAATAGAAGTGCCTTTTAAAAAGTATTATTTTAGTTGGGTTGTATTAAAATGTGCCACGAAGTTTTCACATTTTTACCTCAGTATACAATTACTATAGAAATAAATTAATTCACCTACTAACCCTTCCAATGACACTCAAGAATCAGAGTAACTCTTTCTCCATTGAAAATTATCTAACATATTTAAAAACCAATATGCTACACATGGTAGACTGAAGAAAAATGTATCAGGGCATCACTTGAAACAGTCACATTTTTCACTTTCCAATGTATAGTGAAGATAATGTTTACATCTTTTTTTTTAAATTAACTCATCTTTACTGAGTAGAGGCTACGTCAGAAACTATAAACTTATTTAACGCAGGATGTCTTCAGGATGTTTATGAATCCTGAAGCAAAGCCAGAACCTAATCCCCAATGACCACAGGGAAGTCAGCTGAAAATATGGTAAAAACAAGGATGGAGGAAAGAAAGGTGCTACTCCGAGACAAGCAAGACTGGTGTCAGACCTTTGGTTAACATAATTTGTATGATATGAAGTTAAAGCATAGCACTCTGTTTTCTGTTTGGTGTGATTCACGATGGAGAGTGTTACAGTCTCATTCTTTGATTGTTTAGAAGAGCCGATGGAATGGAGCAATACAGATGGCACAGCCACAATCGAATAGGAGTGCAAACGTGTTCATCGTGAGGAGCTGTGTCCCCAATGTCCACACACACAAAAAAAAAACATAGTTAAAAATATCAATTAACCACAGGGAAAAAATAAAAAACTAGAGTAACAAGAATATGTACATCGATTACTTTCAAACAATAAAATGCTCTTACTCAGATTTTTCCCGTCTTGTTTTTCTTTTTTTCTCCCCTTTTTTCTGGAGGAGCTCCTTTTCTAGCTAAAACTCATCCTCCTAGAAAGTTCCACTAATAAAGCAAAAATAAATTATACAAAACAATGATCAGAATTCTGACATAACCCTTTCCCCAATAATTAACAATTAACTATTGACAAAAATAGAATACCATTAATCCTTTTAACTACACAGTTGTTTTTATGAAAATACTACTTCCACATGATAGTATCTTCTCACATACAGTAGTAAACCACGCATCCACAGCCCTGGGACAGACATACTAAGCCAGCCCCTGTTGCTTAACAATAATTAATCACAATGCCTTAGGATAATAATAGTTGTCACTTGCATTTAAGTACTATCACTGACATGAGAGCACTGTGTTTTACAATACTCTATATGCCAAAACTAACACCCAGACAGGACAAAGACACACATATTGTTAATGTTTCGATCTGACTCATTCACCATTCAAGCCCTAACCCTCTCAATAATGGAGCAATCTATAGGCACCCATTTTGTTTACTAACGATATAATTTCCATATAAACAACAAATTTTGTTGAAATTCTCAGTGTCAGGCAGTTTGTTTGGTTGAATGAGCCATTTGCATTTAACTTAAATGTATCCTTGCAAAGCTGTTATTTGTACCAATGTCAGCAGATGAGTTAGTGACAGGAACCCATTATATCTGATGGGGTATTTAATTATATTTCTTCTGTTCAAATAGTTGGGATTGTGTCAGCAGGGAATTCGGATCATATATATATTTACTTTCTATTTATTTTGTAAATAATAAAATATTGGTTACCCTGAACTTGGAGATGTGAGAAATTTTAGTATTAGTATAAGAGAATACATCTTGTGAAATTTGTTTACACAGGTAAATGACATGTTTCTGCTTTATACTGTTGTCTCTCTGTGAGAGACACAGAAATGATTGGCTTTGAGGAAGTGGAACAGCTTTTATCACCACATTTACATTATTTTAGGATTCAGAGATTGAAACCCTCAAGTTAATTATAGGGAGCTTGCTTTGGAGGAAGTAAATGAAAGCAAAGTTTGTCTTTGCTACTAAAATAAGTGGCAGCTGCTAAGCAGTGCCTTCTGTGCTACATCTTACTTGTCTTCTGTGGTGTAATTTTGATACAGCCTTTAATAACCATAAAAACATTTGTGGTTTATATAGTAACCATAGTAACTTACACTTCATTTGCATGCACCTTTTATGAACTATAAAGCTCTTCAGACACAGGTATTAATTGTTTAGAAGTAAAGTTTTTTTATTGTACTGAAAAAAATACCAATCCACAACTAAAAAAAACTAAAACTAGGGCATCCCAGTGGCACCAACAGTATGATCTGGATGAGAAAGAGTGAATAATGATTCAAAATTTAAGTTCTTCACATTCAGATTCAGTTTTTTAATTTTTTTTTTTTTACCAGACCTCAGTAAAGTTGTGTGAGAGCTGGCTGGGGGATTTTGACATTAGAGGTGATTAGTCCTTGAGGTTTTACAAGTGAGAACTGGTCTCTGTTAATAGTGGCTGTCCACTATAGTTTACTGTATATGAATATATGTGCAACCATGGCTGGAAATAGCTGCTTAATATGTCAATGACCTACTGGCCTTTCTGTTTCCTCTGTTGACCAGAATCTAAGTTAGCCAGCTGATCTAGTTTGGCCAGAGATGCTTCTCACAAAAGTATTTCTCATGCCTCTGACACAGCAGCAGCCAGTCTGAAGAATTTCAGTCTCTGAAATGTCCCTGCAATGGTTTTTGTCTTTTGGTTAAGGATAGTCCAGATCCAGTTGTCAGTACACCTTAAGTTGGATATCCAGCAAAGAGCCATAGACATCTGGACATAATCCTAAAGACAGAAGGTCAATCATCCATCAAGATGACCAACCAATGAGGGAACTGCAGGGTGTAGGAACCCACTTCACCTGGTGACTGCTTGACCAATCACCAACTGTATTTTCCCTCGTTAAAATGTGGTCCATCTCACTTCTAATTCTGCCTCTCTCTGCCAAACTGACTTGCCTGTCCCTATTAAGTCACTAATAGGGGAGAGACATGGCTTGCTCCCAGTGTAGCTGGACTTCTGAAAACTAAAAAAGTCAGGTGTGTTGCTGAAAGTCCAATCATATTGTTCCAGTGATCGAGCAGACCAATGTTATTAGTTCGTTGGTTCAAGATTTTGGTGTAGCCTCAATATTGGACAGAAATCTGGACATGGGGCTTTCTACTTAGTCACACCTTCAAACTTTAAACTTTAGGAAGAAAGTTAGGAGAGAGATGCAAAGCTTTTTGACAGAGGAGAATGTGGTTGGTGAATGACCAAGAGGTCAACAGTTGGAGTTGGTCTCCACATCTTATAGGTTATTGTTTGGTCAACTTTTGGATGATTGACCACAACCTGTGACTTTAAGACCATCATCTAGAAATGCCTATGGCTCTCTCATAAACCTCTAGGTGCCAGGAATGGGCATCCATCATGGGAAACACTGTCTTGGGTTGTCACTGTCATTTGTGCATGCAAAGACCAATAGGCTACTCTGTAGCTCAGACCACAGAGAGGGGTCTCACTGAAAATTCACAGCAACACTTTGTTCTGTGGTTTATTAATAGGTGTTGCAGCTATATTAGAAAAATATTTTGAAAATGTTTTCAGTATATGTAAATAGTTTTCTGGACATTACTCTGAAATTGCAGGTGATTTGTTTTAATGTATGGCATCTTTTCATAAATACTTTCTTAGTGACAGTCAATCCGTGAATAATGTGGGAAAAAATAAAGCAGACTTACATAAATTTAACTGGCTAATGATGATTCCCAGATCTAAGATTTATTAAAACTGCTGAAACTAGTGGAATATGCAGATCCAATGAATTCCACAATCCCAAGTACCATTACCCTCATCACAACCTCACACGTATCTTGTGAAATATATACTGTATCTTTTTTAAGGTGTTCTTGTTTCTTGCAGAAGTCTGTTGCTTGTAGAGGTTTCTAATATTTTGTTCAGTGAGTTAATCCATTATATATTTTAGCTCAAGAAACACTTCTGCAGTGAAATTAAGAACACACATCTGGGAAACTATCCAAGAGAAAACAACATGTGCAGGCTTTTCAAACAAATAATAAATCATTACTATTATCCTTGACCATCGTGTGCTTTTCTACAGGAAGTGCTATTTTCTCATCAAATTTTAAAAGCCGCTCGAAAAGATTGGCATAATTTGTTGCAATAAAATGGTTGAGGCAATTTACAGCATGGAAGAGATATCAAAAGATGGTAATTACAAAATCAAATTAAGAAAGAAGTGTGCTGTATATTTATTTAATTCATTTTTGAACACTGACAAACAATGCAGATATCTTTAAATCGCTTCCAGCCATTCAGTGAATTCAGGCAGATTGTTGACGCAGCATGCTAATTGCTTTGGCTGTTAGAGCCAGACACCTGCTGTTTTAAACAGATCTTTAGCTGCAGCAGGCCCAGAAATGTGTCTAGATGATCATTATTATTTTTCATTTTATCATGAGGAAGTCATCGCTTTCTGTTTGAGGAACAATTTCTTTTCACTCTTTATTGCCATCACTTGCCTTTGGCTGGAGACCGCTTTGTGACAGTGAACCTCCAATTAACTTGCAGCCAGTTCTGTGTATCAGGCTTCTAGTTCACATTTTTTGTGTGCACCAAACTTTCTGCAGAGTTAATCCATCTTTTTGAAATTGAAGCTAAACCATCTATCTTTCAGGATTTTTCTAATTTCTTTAGTAGGATATTTAGATAAGTAAATAATTTTTATTTCTCATTTGATTGATTTCTTAGTAGGTATCTTTGCAACACTTTGTGTTTTTTTTGCCTTAAAGAATATAAAAAGAAGCAATAGGAATGGGCTTTTAACCTTGAGGAGAGGAGTTGACTATGCTGAAACAAAATCATGTATTCTGCTTTACCAAAGGACTTCTTGGAATTACTTGGAACTAAACTACTTTTATTATTTTTGCACAGATCTTCTGGGCCTCAATGAGGTATCTTCAGAGGCTTGGTGGAAATTTTTTACTACTCGGAATGCTTTTGTGAGACAAAATATAAAAGTGATCATCTTCATTTTAATGTTTAAAGAATTAGAAGTGGCACATCAAAATATTATCTGACTTATTTAGTAGTATATAGTATAAGCATGAGTAAGACTGTCACGATTGTAAGCCCCTCCTCTTAAGGACACTCCAGCCCTTTCTTGTTTATCTTTGATTTTCTGCACCTGTCTCCAGTTCCAGCCCCCTTTCTACAAAAGCCAGACACTTCTTCCAATCTGGGCTCAGCTTTGGAAGATGGATGCCCGGAAGCCCGCCTAGTACCGAGTTCAGGAGTGACTCGACGGCGTAGGCTTCATAACGGCGTCCTGACCATCTGGGTCCGGGGCTGGGAGCGCCTGGCTCCGTTACCCCTTTTTATTCCCCTGACCCTTCACTGGATCCTGCTCAGGCTTTTAACTTTGTCTTGTTTCCATCATGGATGGATTACCCGGCTTTGGACATTTGCATTCCCTTGGATATTCTTACGGACTCCCTTCGGACTTGCTTGCCTTGGCCACACCCCGATCCCCCCCCCGAGCACCCGTGCACTTTGAACACGCCCCCCTGTTCTTCTTCCAGACCCGATCCTAGTCTTTTTCCCCATGTTTGTCTCACTCCCCTCTGGATTCTGCCGTCTGCATAGGGTCCTGAGAAACGATTCAAGACAAAGACAGTAGAAACACCAAAAGAATGTTGATAAAGAATGGGTTCTTTAAATCTTATATTAAAAGCTATCATTCTATTAATTTAAATTATAACATAAAACAATTAGTTACTTACAGTACATACTAGGAATGAGATATTTTAAGATGGTTCTAGCAGGGCCATTAAGCATCCAAGGAAGGGTAAAATTCTCCCTCATTAAACAGAAGCTGTTTTCATTTATTTTGTGGATGGTTTTCATTTTCCCTTTAGACAGATGTAAGAACTACTCACACAGAGTGTTTCCGAAACCTGCGGGTTCCCAGTGTTAGGTTAGAAAGGTTGACAGATTGTGAGAATGGAGATGTCCAAAAGGTAATAAGTAATGAGCTCAGTCTCTACAATAATTTCCATTCTTAATACATTATTTACTCTACATTAGCATTTACATTATTTTTTCTTTGTGCAAACTAAAAATAACAATATACGTGTTTTTAATATTCCTTTAGTTCTATCATTTAGTTTTTCACACAGAATATTATTATTTATTTATTAAGAGGATGTACTGTAAATCAATGTTTTGCTTTTTATACAAGTTGCTCTTCCATAAAGGAGAAGATGTCAGTTTCTCTAAAGCAAAGACGGGATAAAAATGTGTCGGTACTGGAGCAATTAAATCATTTGTTAAACATGCAAATATAAGTTTAAACATCTGCTTAAAAAACAAAATGAATAGCTTGAAATCATTAGGAGCACTCAACTGATGTGCACTCACAATTATCTGGAACACATTACCTGAAAAGCCTGTCTATAAATCATAAAAGATATAATGTGAGAGATGACATCAAATGAAATTCAGTCAAAACTGAATCATTTATGTCCCTTTCCTTACGCTCCCAGATAATGAAGAGAGCACTTAAAAACCTGGTTAAACATTTAACATTTTTCAAAAGCTAGAAATGAAGTTGGCGAAGAAGATCTTGTCAATGTATCACAAGTACAGCGTGTAAAAGTTTACTTTAGTATCTTAATGAGTATATTAACATCCTTATTAAATAACACCCGATTTGTATTTGTGACCAAATGATTTCATATTCTACTTCATTTAACTCTGAAGTGCAGTATCCTTTAGGCTGACAAACAACAGTCATTTTGTCATTCTGGACCAGCAGACCCACTTTGGGATCCTTTTTTTTACACCGCATAGCCTGATTTCATCAGACCTCTGAAGATAAGCAAGCCTGAACCTATTCAGTACTGTCTTAGGACACAAAAGAAATAGAGTGGGAGAAGCCAGGGGTAGTAGAGCATAGGAAAGGGGCTCCCAGAATGCCCTAGGAACCCACAATCATGATCCTTGTGGGTTGGCTGGCTCAGCAGCCTGAAAACATAAATACCCCCGATGTGCTAAGAGTGACTTTGAGAAGTGCTGCCTCATGACTGGGAGCTAATCCTAATCCCTCAGGAGTAAAGAAAGAAGAAAGTTGTGCGATGATCAATTGATGATCAATTTCAGAGTAGCTGGAGGATTCCTACAAAAACCGGATGCAGCACTGAGCTGAAGCAGGACATTAGGAATTAGTGAGAGTTTGACACAGCTGGAAGGCACAGAAGCTGCTAAGGATAGTATGGTCAGGGGTCCCCTCTGGCACAAGCAATGAGAACCTCCCAGTTAATGTGTCTAGGTGGAATTGCCAACCTGAGGTCAAGGAAGTGAGCTCAGGATGGACTCCCAGCTTAATTCAATTGGTAAAATATTAAGTATAAAAATTGTGATTCTAACACCAAGTAGAAAAACACATTAGATTAATAAACACGTTTTCATCTACCTTGTCTAACAGTCTGCTGTTAAACTGTCTTCAAACGTCCAATCTGGTTTTTGCTAGTTTCACGGTTCTGCTGCTGTTAATAAAACGTTTCACTGTCATCTGATATGTCAGAAATTTAGAAACGTAGTGATCTTTTTTAGGAAAGGAGACCTACGTTGCCCGCAGAATGGCAGAGGGAAAAAAAACAATTCTAAGAAAAAGATAAGGAACAGGAGGAGAATAAACCAGTGAGTTAAATTCGCAATGTGGGGATGCATTTAAGTGAGGTTTCAAATGAGGCCTTTTAACCCAAGCAGCTTTCTTGATTACGTATGTTCTCCACACACTACCAATCCAAAGATGTGTGCATGTGTTTTGCTTTTCACAGGTAGTATTTTAATTTATTATTTTTAGTGACAGATGTAATGAAGCTAAAAAGTTCCCCAGTAAAATGCCATAGAAAAAGAGTTCTGCACTTTTGTTTAAATCACATGCCAAAAACATTGTTTTTTGTATGATTTGTGTGAAATGAGATGTTAATGTGACTTATTTATATGTTCTCAGCTAAATATCTAGTTCTATGTAATAATGTCACTAGAAATAGATTACAAGCAGGCTTCATAAAGACAGTAATTTCGTTTTTGTGATAAAGTGTGATATTGAAATAAAATGGCTGTTGGTTAGACTGCTTTGTGCAGGAATGATCTGCTCTGAACTTTGGCTGTCAATTTATTCATTGCTTTGTGAATATTGAAATTGCAGCATTTAATTGCTAACCAAAGAGGAATATACTAATTATTGTGTAAAAGGGTTAAATTAAAAGAAAATAAAAGGATGTTTGATGGCTTCGATATATTGGAGCAAGTGCCGGAAAAATTGGGACTTCAGTCCTTTACTCTGAGCTGAACAGGCAATTATGTGCATTGAAAAAAGACAGACACTCAAATTCACACATAAAATACTGTATTCTTTTTATCACGGTGAAAGTTTCAAATAGAATAAGTTAAAATAATTACAATAATTTTGCTTTTAATATTATCTTTTACAGTATGTCAAGCCATCATAAAAATGACCTGGGGCTAGAGGTGGAGGTAATACCAAAGCAGAAGAATATATTAAACTACTTTTGGTTTTAGGGTGGCATGGTGGCTCAGTTGTTAATATGGCTGTCTTGGAGCACTGGGAACCTGGGTTACATTTCTTGTGTGCCATCTGTGTGAAGTTTCTGTGTTCTCTCCATGATCATGTGGGTTTCCTCTGGGTGCTCAGGTTTACTCTCAAAGTCTCAAAGACATTTTGGTAAGTTACAATAATTGACTTCTGGAAAACTGGCCTTGGAGTGAATGTACTTTATGTCTGTGTCTGTGTGTGCCCTGTGATGGATTGTCGTCTCATCCACAGTATATCCTGCTTTGTGTCCATTGCTTGCCACAATACAATCTGGTTCCCCTGTGACCCTGCACTGGATAAAACATTTATAAAATGGATTCATGAAAGTCCAGCCCCAGGTAGCCAGATGTGGACTGATGGGCCTTCTGAGCAATGTGTGAAAGCCTGAAGGATTTATGACTCTTTCCCTTCAAATATGAAGATATGTATTCCCAAAATGTGATTTGGTTTCTGCAAAATGAACTTCCTAAAAAATACTTTCTAAAATCATCGTATAAAAAAACAAATGCTCCTTTTGTCATTCAGTCCATTGGCTCTATATCCACAAGTTCATTGATCCACTATCAAAAGGATGTTGTATTTTAATAAAATATAAAAATAGGTTTTCAATGCAGCACAATAAACTTTTTTTTTCGCTGGGGTATCTAAATCTACTTTGAACAAACTGCAGTATGTCCAAAATTCAGCATCCAGGATCCTGACCAGGTCTATTGCAATTGATCACATTACTCCTATCCTGGAGTCCTTGCACTGGTTTCCTGTCAAATTCTGTGTGGACTTTAAAATCCTCATGCTAACCTATAAGGCTATGCATGGCTTGGCACCTCAGTACCTGTCTGAACTATTATCACCCTACTCCCCACCGTGCAACCTTTGCTCTTCTAATTCTGGTCTCCTAACTGTCCCCCAAGCCCATCTACATTATATGGGTGACAGGGCCTTCTCCTGTTATGCCCCCAAGCTCTGGAACTCTCTGCCCAAGGATATCAGAGAGTCACCTTCTCTAAACTCCTTCCAATCAAAACTCAAAACCTTCTTCTTTAGAAGAGCCTTTACTTAACTGGTTCCATTCTTCACCCCTCTGCTTTTCCTAGTACCACCACCCACAGTCTCCTTTGTATATTGTAATTGTGTTTTATCTTGTATATTCTTTTTATTTATTGTTGTTCTCATTCTGTAAAGCGCTTTGAGAAGCCACCTTTAAAGGTGCTATATAAAATAAAGTTTTGGTATTAACTTTTAATAGGAAATATCCTCATATAGAAATAAAATGTTTAGAGCACTGTTTCTCAAACTTTATCCCATTAATTTAGTTTTTGTAGCACACTGTCCCCCTTTCCAACACACATACACATCAATGGCAAAGCACATTATTAATATTATAAACACCGATTATTTCCATGTTTAATATGATCAGTTTTAGTTTTCCTCAAATTGTACAGTATAGTCACCTTATCCTGTTAAGAACTAATTACAATGAAACAAGGAGCTGTTGTTCAGTCATTACCCGTATGTTCTCTGTTTCTTCTTTTTATCATTTGTCAAACTTGAAAAACATAACTAGCACCACAAGCAAAAAACACTGGTTCAGACTGTTTCCATAATTTAACATGTGGACTCTCCATACACATTGAGAAAGTGCCCATAGTGTGCAGAAACAATTGTACTGTTAGAAATGATCACATTTGTGACATTTAACTCCCTGATTCAGGTAGCGGGTGCTCTTATATAAAATATTTATTTCTGCAGAGTCTGAAATCTAGTAAGTGCCTATGCCAAACGCCATTAAAATAGGAGTTTTGTTTAAATCAACTGAAGCGGCCACTTAGGTGGACAAGATGACTTTGTTGGCACTTGTGGTATGTTAGATGTTAGTGAAAACATAAGCTCTATTTAATATGTTGTCCTACTTCTTTAAATCCACTTAATATGAAATATTAATATCATGTAACTAAAGGAAAATTTTGGAAGCTGAAAGTTTATGTATTGGTATGTATGTCCCTGCTCCCTGCTATAACTATTCTGAAAAGCATTTTGAAATTAATCAATAGTTGCCAAATGGTAACTTGAGAATAGAGCTAGGGTTAGGATGCACCTTAAGAGCAGACTTCTATTAATATAACTCCTGTGTTTGTAATAGGATTAAAAATGTAGGATGAGTGTAGTTTCGGATTTGGCTACAAATATATTTGCAGCCTTTCATTGGCTTTAGAGCTAACATTAGGAATAAACATTTGACTTAGATAATGTAGTGCTTACACAAATCTTTCATGCTAGTCTTACAATTCATATCACATACTCTTAATTTAGATGTGAGAAGTATTATATACAAGATTTCTGCAACCCTAACCGAATAGTCCTCTGCCTTGACTTTAAACGTCTCATCTTTACAGCATGTCACAAACCTGAAAATGGACGGGTGTGAGACATATAATGTGTGCTTAACTGCAGAGAGAAATGGGAAACCATGTGGAAGTCTATTTAAAATTGAATACAGATGCACAATTTTAACCAAAGAGTTGATGGAGTACGGAACAAGATTCTTTGCCATCTAGCCCAGTACCCAGGTTTCTTGCAAGAAATGGCTGGAAGTGATCCTTGGATTAACTACTTAAAAGGCTACATAGGCCTATTTATTGTTTGGAACAATGAATATTGAATAGTAGTGAAACACAGTTAAGTGGCAAGAAATAAGATCTTCACCCATGCTATTCCATCACCTCTTTTTCACTTTACAGGTGATATTTATACTTGTATTAAAGACATCAATTACTTGCTGACATTTTATATGCATGACTAATGTTTTTATTTAGTCTTGGAACATTTGCAATCTATATACTCCTAACAAATGTGTTAGCTATTTAAAAATGCCACGAAGGCGAACTATAGCTATTACCATGATAAAGGAATCTCATTTGAGGATTTTATAATAAGCAATGCCACTGTACAGTTTCTGTCTACATCTTCTGAAAAGAACAAAACAAAGTGAGCTTTAACTGCATTTCCAGGGACTTTTCAAAGATCTATGTGGGGTTTAGGGTGTGATAAATAGATAAATGGATATATTATTAAATTACATTATCAGTAAAACAAATTGTCCTAGAGGAACTACATATACCATTACAGAAGCTAATGTGTGAAGTTATAATATCAGCCAGCTTGTCTAGATTACAGCAAGAGTCTTTCTAGACAATCCAGTCTGTGATGTGAAAAATGTCTCCTAGCAGGTTCTCTTATTGAGGTGACCATGACAGCACCTTTTTGATGCTGGGTTTGACTGTTTTCAAACTCTGCATCTGGTGACAAGGAGGATAAAATGGTGGTTTGAGTATCCGAGGAGCACAAGTGTGATGACGTGGTAGGCATCTGGGATGGTACTTTATCACTGATCTAAAGCTCCCCCCCAGTAGCAATTATAATTTGTTGTTTATATCCAAGAAAATCTCTCCAAAGATTCACATGATTAAAATTGTCCAAAATGAGAATTGTCAAGCATGGTACTGTATGTATTTTTCATCTCTGGTTTCACAACCTGATTGGTAAAATGGTTAGCAGCTGCTCTAGGGAATGTACATGTCCACCAAGATAACAGAAGCAAACTCTCTGGATAGGTAGAATGGTCTATAATTATTACTTAAAGTTTTAAGTTCAGAGAGCAGTATTAAGATATCTGTTTAATGTCCATACACTACTGATTATAAAGAATGCATTGATTTACAGATCTCAAGATGAAAATTCTCTGGATACACACGGGTTAGCAAACAGCATAATCCTCAAAATATGTAAATTATGTTTAACAATATTGCTGTTTATCTTTCCCTTCCTATGTCCAAGCACTCTTTGGCAGACACATTGGCTTTATAATTCTATTCTGAATTACACCAAGCATTATTAACGGACATTGAAGACAGGAAAGCAATAATTTATGAACTAGGATTAAAATGTGAAGTAAACAGAAAGGCAATTTACAGATTAAATTGAATGCAAGACTAAAATCCAATTAGAATTATTTCTTTATCAAGGGAATTTTGTTTATTGAATTTAGCTCTGAATCTCATTTTCTTTAAAACTCTATTTTCCTTCATTGCTTTGCAATAACTCAACACATATACTGAGCATAAAAAAGCCTTATAACTCTATGCTTATTATTAATAAAATAAAGCATATGGATGCTGGATATTAATTGTTTCTGGAGTCATTTTGATAATTGAACTGTCACTTCATGTGACTTTGTTGTTTAAGCAGGAAGTTACCTCATTAATAATATTGTTGATAGGTTATATGGGAATACGATGAGGAGATTTAACCTTTTCAATGCCAAGCCTGGTGAAAATCAAGAAATAAAAGTATACAAAGGAACTGACATGTCACAACATTGATACAGTATGTTGGAGCCTGAACCATAGTCTGTGCTCTGTTGTTTGCCATCTTGGGTATTCACAACCATTAATTTCAAACCTGCCAAGACTTTACAGCTAAATACATTTAATCAATCATAGGCCACATTCTGGGAGATCAGGAATCCTGACATCATTTACCAAAGCATGAATGTCACCTAACAACAGAATTGCACATGTACTGTAGTGATTAATGGCAATCTGACTAGATAGAACTACATTGATCCTGGGTCCCAAACCTCATGTCATGCCATTCTTGGGCAGGGTCATCCTGATGTAACTACATTACAGCAGCAATTTTTTCTCATGCGTTTTATAAGATGACAATATAAGCAAGGTCCCAGACAAGAGGAGGACATCTGGCCCATCTAGCCTGTTTGATAGTAGTTAATTAATCCAAGTATCCCATACAGCAGGTTCTTGAAAGAAGGCAGGGTATCAACTTCAAAAACATGGATATGTAGCTCGTTCCACATTCAACCAAACTCTTTGTGTAAAGATGTGCCCCTTGATCTTGGTTTCTACTTGATTATTGTGTTATCGATTTCATTTTCCATTCTGAAGAAATCTGTTGGATTAGCTTCATTAATGCATTTGAGGATTTTTCAGAGCTAAAAAGGTTCAGTTCCATTGGCTTGTCAGTGTAGGACATGTCCATCAGAATTTGAGCAGAATGATACATTATTAGTTCTTACTTGTGAATGATTTTCGAGACATTTGTTTTGTTTCTGCTGTTTGTGTGTATTTAAAAAATGAACGAGCACAGATATTGTGTGCATTAGAAATAAATTGAAACAGATGGGAAATTCTAAAAAAAAGGAATGCACACTACAAAAAGCATGTGCATTGACCAAAACACTGCTACTGCTAGATTCTTCATTTGACTTGTGTTCTTTTTAACTGTTCACTTTTAGAGTAAAACACAGCTCCAAATACCATCAAGACATTTAACTTCACAGCACTTAAGGGAAATTGGTGACTGTGGCTTCTGCATTAACTCATGCCAGAAAGTGGATTAATGACTCTGTGGCTCAGGGTGTTCCATTGTATTTCCACAGCTCTATACAGGAAAAATCCTATTTAACATTATAACTGGTAATAAATCAAATGTGCTTATGTAATGGAAGGGGCCTGGACTTGTGACAATGTCAAACTCAGGAGAGGTCAGTTTCAGAAGCATATGATAATTCCTCTTTATGCCAGAGTTGTACACAGGAGGATTATAAACAATTATTATTTTTTTTACTATTTTTGGTCCCTTTCATACTATACCTACTACTTTCCTTACTGTTCCATATATTTCATGGTTCAGGTAATGGAAACCCTTTTATATTCTAAACAACCTAAAGTAAATAATAGGAATAACAATGATAATAAAAAAATAAAATAATATTCTGCATATAAAAAATAACAAAACCTATGTTTTTTGTATTTTATTTTTCCACAGGCCTGTAAAAAATATCTTGGTGAAATAATAATACATGGAGCTTTACATTTGAATTGATCTTCATATTCTTTGAAGCTTATTGAAATGTGACACGTAATAATAATAATAATAATAATAATAATAATAATAATAATAATAATAATAAACTTTATTTTATATAGTGCCTTTAAAGGTGGCTTCTCAAAGCGTAGAAAGCAACTTTTTCTATGTGTCCAATAGAAATAAGATTTACAAGAGATTTGTAACCACTAAGAATTTGTCAATAATGATAACTTATCACCATCATTTTCTTGATTCATTTCCAGCCAAGCTTATTCCCTATTTTATTATTCCAAGGGTATGAGAGACTAATTTTTCAAAGGTACTTGAAATGTCGTGGTACTTTACACCTATACAACTATACACCTCAGATATCAGATGTGTTAAGTGTTTAATTTTTAACAAAGGTTTAAGAACCTTTGAGGTTCTAATGAGGGTTCTGTACTGTTGTGGTTATCATTTTCTCCTTATACAGTACATGAACGATCCTTGAATCAAATCAGCAAGGGACATCTTTCTTTCTGAACACAAATGAGACACCGTTTTGGGTTGTGGGAGTATGGCACAAACTACCCAACCAGGATGCTGAAGCTGGGTTACTTCCAGGACCAGTTAGATTAGATTCTAAGATCAATTTGCTACTAACTACTCAGCAGTTTAGATGAACAGAATGGCCTTCTTTTTGTTGAAACTATTCAACCGAAAAAAAAAATTCTACTAGTACCAGTACTAGTCTGTACATTTACTAAATTTAATATTAATGGGTCAACGTGAACCTACAAAAAGACAGCTCAGGTGGAGTATAATCTAAGAAGGAAGATAGCATCTTCTGCTGTAGCCTTTAACATCTGCAGAATTTAGGAGCATCTTTTCAGGAGTTAATTGAGACAATATTAATAAATCTTGGTCAAGTCTGTATCACCTTTATAAGAATGGAGATATAAAAAGACATCTTGGAAAGCTTTATTAATCTTCTTGGGGCAAGAGAGTACATCATTATTGCCTTGTACAACTCAATAGAAGCTACACCCTATTGTTTTAGTCTTAGTGCATAAACTGTAACCTACTAATGTGTCTAGTATGTTCCTAGTTAATTTTTCAGAGTGGCTACATATATTTATCCTAGAAATTACATTTTTGTTCTTTTTCCCACATAGCATTGTAGTTTCCAACCGGGAAATTAGCCCATTGCCGGTTTATGTTCAAGGACAAAGTGTACAAGAGCCCCTTAGAAATATAATTAATAATTAGTACCCCTTTGCATTTTTATAACTCTTTTCATCTCAAAGGATCTCAGAGTGTTTTACATACATAGGGGGGATTCTCTTCATCCAGCTCGGAATCGCAGCACCACTTTGCACAGCTGGTGGTAACTCTACAACCACTTTTAATAATCATCCCTTAAAAAATTAAATTTGATTTGAAGAGTATTGTTAATCTCTAAATAACTTTCATACTTTAGAGAATAGTTTTAATCAGACTGTACAATCAGATATACATATAGAATGCTACCTAGAATATAAGAGACAGAAATATACCTGTAGTTGAAATGAATTTCAACAAAGATGGAGACAAAAATCTAATTTCATATAAGAGTATTTGATTAAATAATAAATGTCAAATCTTTTATGTGTCTTTCATGGGTTCAAACTAAAATGTAAGGCACATACCCACAGTCTCACATCACTGCACTACCAGTGGGGATTTCCACAGATAGGTGTTGTATCGACACAATAAATAAAATTGAGCCATTCACCCACCAGACTATCAAAACAATTTGTTTTTAGTTGTTGCGGTAAGAGTTTCTGTAATGCAAAGAAATTCAACAACGCACTTAAGACTTTTCCTCAAGAAAAAACAAAAAGAGAAAAGCCATAAAATACAGTACAAGAACTACAGTAAAACAATGAGTTTTTAATCTCTCGGATTAATCTTTAATTTAATGTACTGTGTCAAAGACAATGGATTAAGAGCCATATAAGACTTTTAGCTTTGTCATATAAAGCAGGAAACTCTGCTCTATTTCATCCTTTAACCTGTATTCCTCCTAGTGGAGGAATTTAAAGATGAAGACATGTGTGCACCAGATCCATCATAATCCTATGTTCCCTCATAACTTCGCTGTTGCTTGTCTATATTCATTGAGGGTAACATTTTGGTAGAGTTTGGTTAAAAAAAAGCGTTAATAGGGTCCCCATCAGCACACTCCAGCAGGACAATAATACATAGGTTGGATCAAAGACATCTATCCTCTGGTGTAGCTGAGCAGGATTTAAGCGTTCTCTCCTTCTCTAACTCTGATATGATATTTGATATTTCAGTTCTGCCTGTAGCCAGCCTGGAGGTTGTCTATCCATTTACACTCGTTGTTGGCTGAAACAGCAGACATGGAATTGGCTGCTTTCTTAATCAGTCGGTCCGAGTATTTAAAGGGGAAATTAATCTTTCTGAGGGTTCACCATGGGTTCACTTTTTTCTCTGCTCCCTTCTCTAGTGCAGGGCGTAACAAAGGTTCTGCTGATAATAAAGGCTGACAGGCTTCCGGAAGCTTCAGCTTTTTGGTTTTAAATGTGATCTACCCAATCGTCTTCCATCAATTAGGTCAGGTGACTGAGAACTGCAGGTCATTTAATATTTTTTTCTGAAGAATGTGGTTTCAGACAAGAACTGCCATCTTGTCTGAACATACAACTCGTTTACAGAAGCAACATGAAAGAGAATCCACTTAAAGAAAAAGAATAGAATGAATTACAAGTAAAAAGAAGTATTATAAAGGTCAGGCGAGATATGGAAAGGAATGTTACAATAAGAAGGGATCAGCAAATAATGAAGGTGTCTCAGATATGAAAATGGGAAGATTTCAGATACAGAAAAGAAAATGTCCCTTAATATATTAAATATTTTACGTGGGCTTCTACCTATGAAAAAATAGACTATATGCCTAGGCTTAAGAAAACACAAATCCGTATTAAATCATATTACCAAAGAAGAAAAGAGTTGCAGATATTAAGCACTGAAGGAGTAACTCTCCAGGGCCCACTAATACCCTAACAGTTGCATTTAATGAAACAGGAATTATTCAGAAATCATGAATAGAACTCTTCCAATGGTCACTTGGGACACCATTTTAACACACATTGGAAAATGGCTCATACTATATACAACTCATTTATAAAAAGGGGGAAAATCAAAGCAACTTAAAGACCAATAAGCTACACATCTGTTGCAGGAATTGGCCATTTCTGGTTTGGGGTAACAGTCCAGAGTTCTTCATCAAAATGGATCATCAATTTCTGAATATGTGGGACCACTTTGTTTCAAACTGCCAAAGTAGAATATTCCTTCATTCAGGTAGTTTAGAGATGAGTGAAAATGGAAATGTGTACATCCTATAGTTCTCACCAAAGTTGACTATCCCCAACTTATCTGAACCAATTAATGAACTGAAGTGATCAAACTTTACATCATTACTTTAATCTTTGCTAATTGATAATTAAAGGGTGACATCTAGGCTCTGCTGGACTGAAGCTACTGTACTGTATCCAGGACGATCAAGCGTATTTATTGTTGACTGCCCTTGCTCTTTTATATATACTGTAACTAGAGGACCATTTGTACTGGAATAGGGTTCTGACAGTACATTGACAAGGTACTGTAAAATAACTAAACCTTTTAATTTGTAGGATATAAGAATGCAAGTGAATCTAAAAGAGAATCAAGTATTAAAATTCCTCAAAGGCACTTACAAAATCAACCCAATGGAGTCTCAGATCAATTAGCCCATAGCGACCAAACAAATTACAGTAAATGGGCAGAATCACATCCCGTACCTCCATAGCTATCTCTGTAATGATACATTGTAAAGGGCACCTGCAAACTTCTCCTCTGACTGGTGAAGGTGAGGCTGGATGGTCTCTAGAATGGTACAGACAGATTATATCAGCAAAGAGCTCATTTTTCAAAGAGCCGGTGAGGCAACCCACAATAAAATCACTCAGCAAGCAAAATGGCATGTCGGAGAGCTCTGCTTACTGCTCGTCTCCTGTTCATATATCAGCAGATAAGCTGCAGTCTCAAACTGTGGCCTCAGCCTTTTCATAGGCAGCTGCTTCCTTCCTGTCTTTCCCTTAGTTTTGGGCAAGGTGTGTGTAAATCCATGGGTAATGAGTCATACTCTTTAGCTTTTTGCAAAATGGCGGGGGCACGAAGACTATCCTAAAATGGATATTATTCTGAATTTAACATAGAAACAGACTTTCCAAGTGAACATTTTTAAACTATATCACCATTTTGGTCAAAAGCCCATAACAGTTAATTCCAGAACTCCAGTATCTGCTTTACAATTTACTAATACAATAGTCAAGAAACCAAACAATCTGAACATGTTGAGGAAATACTGTATTTGTCAGATATGATGGACAGTTTAACAGTTTAGCTGTCTACCATTATTACTATCTTTTGTTCATTATTTGAATGCTTGTTGGATAGAGATCATCTTCTTGGTCATTTTTGACAATGACTTCTTGGATATTTCAGGAAATCCAGCCATTGGTTCTTGGTCCAAAAGCAATTATTTTTCCAAAATTTTTAGCCCATTGTGGTTTAATTTGTATTTTCTCAATAACATACTCTTTTATTTTTGTGGTAATTCAAACTACTATTCTTGGTTTACAAGAATACCTAATTTGGTATTGTGTTTGAATTCCCAAAAAGCAATCTGAATTATGTTGACTCTATTCTTTATTTTCCACATGTTCTAGTTGATATTAATGGATATAAGCTCATGCTATTGTTGGCTTCTAAAGTTGTGTCATTTATTTCAGATAAATGTATTTAAGTTACAGGTATTAATGTGCATTATTATTGGATAAAAATGTATACCATTTTTTTTTCAAATAAAAAAGTCATATTCCATGCAAACCAATCATCTGGTATAACTACATTTTATTTCATTTCATGCTTGACATATCAGTAATCATAGAACATGCATTGAGAATTGTTTCAGTGTAAAGTTAAATTAGAATTACAAAATGTCTAACATAACTGTTTAAACACTTAATCTCAAGGCTGTGGTTTAAAAAAATATACAGATGCTTAAAAATAAAAAAAGCAGTTAGATGAAAAGGAGTCCATCAAGGAGGCTGTAGCAGCTAAGAATTTCCAGAAGGAGTGTTGCAAAATCTTTGTTTGTTTAGACCACTAAACCATGTTAAACTTTAAATTCAAAGGTCTTCATCCATTTAGAGATTATTTTAACACATTTTTGACCATTTTCTTAAAAAACAGAATGTCATAAAGTGTAATGTTTATACACAATATTTTCAAACTCCATTAGGGTAGAACAATGTTTTGGCTGCTAGTTTTAAAAACAACCATAGGTTGTTTGTTAACAACCAAGGTTTTATGTTAACAACCTCCATAGTCACATTACAGCTACAACACCTTGCAAAAGAATTCAGACACTTCCTATAGGGTCCCATTATGTGAAACTACAAAATGATCCATACAGATTTTCAATTTTAATATTTTATTCACAACCTGAATGTTCAATCTGAAGACTTCCAAGCATAAAGTCAGTTTCATTATAACTAAAGAAAATGAAATATATAGATTCCATAAATAGTCAGTCATGTGAACTCAATATTTGGTAGAAGCACCTTTGGCAGTAATTACAGCACAAGTCTTTTAATAATAATAATTAATAATAATAATTGCTTACACTTATATAGCGCTTTTCTGGACACTCCACTAAAAGTGGTTTACAGGTAATGGGGACTCCCCTCCACCGCCACCAATGTGCAGCCCCACCTGGATGATGCGAAGGCAGCCATAGTGCGCCAGAACGCTCACCACACATCAACTATTAGTGGGGAGGAGAGCAGAGTAATGAAGCCAATTCATAGATTTTGAGTACAAAGCCCACTCCTGTTTTTAACTCTTTTCACAGATTCTCAGTAGGATTTAAATCAAAGGTCTGACTGGACCACTTAAGGGTATTCACATTTCTATTAAGACATTTTCTATTAGTTTCTACTAAACCACTCCAGTGTAGCTGTGACTTTGTGATTTGAATCATTGGATCAAGTAGCATGTTTTAGCAATAATTTTTAAGTCTTTAGCAGTCTGAAACAGGTTTTCCACTAGGATTGACTTGTCCTATGCTTTATCCATTTTTCCTTCAATCTTAACAGTCATTCCAGTACCTGCTGAGGAGAAGCATGATTCTCCCACCACCAAGCTTAACAAGAATATTTGTGTCTAAGGCAAGCATAACACTTGTATTTAGACCAATAATTCCAATTTGGCCTTGTCTAAACAAAATAATGTTGGCAACATTTCTGCTTGATCACTCAGATGCTTTGTTGCAAACTCAAGGCAGGATATGAGATGGGTTTTTCACTCTGACATACAGGGGACCTTTTTGTAGTTACTAGTATATTGTTGACTAATGCCTTATTTAGGCTTTCCACAACTTGGATACTTATACAATCATGATTGTTACATTTTTTTTATTTTCTAAAATATTTAGATATTTTCTCTATATAATTCTTTCTTTTTATTTATTTTTTGCTTTGAATGTGTGGAGTAGGTTGTGCATATAACGTCAATTGCTTCTTTGAGTATCATGACTGCAATTTGCAATCTTTAAAGCAACGGTTTGAAAATTATGCAAGGGTCTGAACACTTTTGAAAGGCACTGAAGGCTTCATTTTTTAAGGTTTACTATTTTAACAACCAGGAAATTGCTACACATTGAAATGTTAAGGGCCAGTGCAGTATTGACTCATTATACTTATATACTTTATGTATGTGACAGATTTATACTGTGTATATTCAGTGCCAGCTGATGCAAAATTAAATACTAATAAATATGGAAAAGTTGTCAAGTTTTTAAATTCTGTTTTCTGAAAGCAAACAAGGAAATATTTAAATCAATGAAGTAGTTACATTAAAGATGTTATAAACACAACTGATCTGACTTATTACCCATTTAATTGGGTCCAATAGTCATTACAGAAATGAAAATAAAAAAGGAATGTGATACTCAAAAACCAGGATTGCTCATCTCTGCTCTAGGGGGTGAAGAACCCTAAAGTTATATACCTGGAAAACAATGATCAAACTGCTATGAACTGTGTTAAAGAATTGATGTATTCATCATATGTTTTCATTTGTAATATTCTCTTGCAATGAGAAACATAGCATTGTAACTGCTTCCTGAATAAATAATGGGTTCCTTTATCATTTTAAACAGATCTTATACATTGCAATATATAGATCTCATTGGAAATAATTACTACAATGATTTATTGTCACATTAAATTTAGTAGTGTATTTTTCTATCAAACGTTTGGAAAGAGATCACTTCTAGCTATCTACTGTATGTGTAAATATCACAATTCTTGCCTCCTTGATTGTATGTTTCATTTTTGTTTTACTCTATCTGTACCGTTGCAGCAGTTACCTGGTTCATCCAATTAAATTACAATTGTGTTTGGGGCTTGTAACAGCCCTATCCTTACATACAAGTTGACTTGCCACTGAGTCGAGGTGAGTTACCCTGATAAAGCTCACAATTAGAATTATGCCTATTCTCTGCCTTAATTAGGATTTCATTGAACTACCAGAGTACTAAAATTGCATAATACATTAATACAATATTCATAAACATCACCTTAAATAGCGTTTTGCCTCATTTCAACTACTGTGAAAACAAATATTATAAATGTGATTTTTAAGTTCAGAGTTCCAAGACTCACAAAAATGTATGATTGTCCTGTTGTACAAAAAAATAAAGGAAGAACTATAACAATAGCTAAAAATAATGTATTCTGTACAGTGTATATCTTCACTAAAAATAATTCATTCTAAGGGCATTGTAACTTGAAGTGTATCCACTATTATTAGCCATATATCCACTGCGATATTATAGAATATTGATATACCTTCACCATCGAGCTTTCTTTTCTTTCATGAGAGATGAAGACAGAGGGAAATTGGGCATAAAAGACTTGTTGCCAGCCCACTTACCTCATCATCAGATCCTCTTTTAACCTGGCTAAATGACTGTGCAGACATTGCTCAGCTCTCCAGCATTTGAAGACTAAACTCAATTTAAATAAACTCCTACACCATCTGCTGCTTGTTTACAAGGAGCTGGTGTAGGCTGAAGAGCCAAATCAATTACACATTTGTTTCTTTTCAACCTTTTGTAAGGCCTATGTTGTGTCAGTCTTCCTAAGATTCTTGAGATCAGATGGTTAATTTCATACAGTAGTATCTCACATTCATAGGCATAATGATTACAGGCTGCTGTTCTTCAGCACTGTATGTAAGAGAAGTTATATTTTTGGGAGCTGGAATAAAAATCCATCAATCCAAGTAAAATAACCTGCGATATATCAAATTTACTTTATTTAAATAAATAACAAGTAAAGGTTTATTCCGTGCTGAAAAGAGAAGAAAAGAAACAACGTTTTAGCTGTGGAGCCTTCTTCTGTGACGCCCTATGTTGTGTCTTTTCAGCATGAAATAAACCTTTGCTTGTTCCTTTGCAGCCTATGCATGCTGATGCAGCTACCTGCTTGAACTACTTAGGTGGAGCGGTGGCTCTGTGGCTCAGGATCTGCACCTGTGACTGGAAGGTTGCTGGTTCAAATCCTGCAGCTGGCGGAGGAATCCTACTCTGTTGGGCCCCTGAGCAAGGCCCTCAACCCCAACTGCTCCAGGGCCACTGTACAATGGCTGACCCTGCGCTCTGATCCCAAGCTTCTCTCCCTGTGTGTGTCTCCTTGGAGAAAAGATGGGGTATGTGAAAAGATGAATTCCTAATGCAAGAAATTGTATAGGGCTAATAAAGAAACATTATTATCATAAATTTCCCTATGGGATTAATAAAGTATTATATATCTATCTACTATATTTAAGTAAATAACCAATTTTAAGAATAATATTTGAAAAATTATTAAGCAGATTGGACTAATTTTGTGTACTTCATAGGAGCCATGAGGGCTATCAAGCAAGAGACAAGAATTTAAGTTAATTCAAGTTATTTGAAGGATCTTTGTTTCCAAATGCTACAGAAACACGTAGAGAGCAATTAATTTATCTTCAGTTTGTTGTAAACAAATTAGTTTGCAAAACCCCTACCTTTGGGCAATAGGCGACCTTCATCTCAGGCTAACTCAAAGTATAGCAGATAAATACAAATCTACAGCAAACATTCATCTGGATTATATCATCATTACTATAATACTGCTGTTGTTTCATGTTTCACTGATACTGTACCTAGAGAAACAGAAATGTTTATCTTATATATTATATTATTATACAGTATATGATGATATAAGAGATCTAACTTACTCTGTCCAGTACAGTAGTTACACAGTGCAGTGCAGTAATTTAAACAATGTTACCGGACTGACAGCAATATTGTTTGCTAAGGATAAGCAGTAGTTAAACAATAAGGTAATAGCGTACACAATGAAGTGAAACAATCACAAAGTAAAGTATTTGTCATAGCAAAGTACAGCAATATACAGTATAGTACAGTGCAGGGATTTACACAATAATGCTAGGAACTTTACGAAATGCAATGCTGTATATTTCAGTGGATTAAAATATGGAATACTTCAATTAAGGTAACATCGGCATAGACAAGAAACCAAAGGAAAGCTCTTCAGTCAGCACTATGAATAATTACATTGCTTTGTTGAGAGACACTGACAAATTAATATTAATTTGTGTCTCAACTTTATGCAAGATGATTTACATATGTATAGCGGAGAGATGACATGATATACACCGGAACATATTTCACTTTTGTTTAACCAGGAAAGCACTTTTGCATGATTTGATTGGAAAAGATAGGCTAGCCTTTATTAAATGTCTGCTTAGATACCATTATACTGACAGTTATCACTTTATAAAGCTGCTGAACGGTTTTCCCTAAGAAAATAAACTGTCACAAAAAATAAAATACCCAAAATGTTTTAAAGTATTACTGAAACTACCGAGAGGAAATACAGTAGTATGCATCTTTCTCAAAATCAACAAATGCATACTGTACATAGTAGCTACAGTCTGAACCCCAATAACTTTTCAAGTATTCATTTTTTTTTATTTTATCCAAGAACCACCCTTTTCTCATTTTCCTCCATGAAATTAGAACATCCTTCTACATAAAACCTGCAATAGATTGAGGGAAACTGGAGACTAATATTGTTCTGACACTAAAATGATTCCCAATAGGATTCTGTGGCACTGGTTTGAAAATGATGGTTCTGAGGGAAGAGTGCTGTTTGTTGTTCCATGAACACCACAAGGCAGTAAGACTACAGACTTTACAGCTACAGCACCTTGCACAAATAGTCTGTGATGACCCTTCCTATGATGTCATATTTTGAGAAATCACAAAAGTAATTACAGATGTATATTCATATTTATTCATTTAATATTTTATTCCAAACCTGCTAGTTGAAACAGGGCAAAATGCAATTTAATTGACTTCAAAGGGTAAAATATGTAACAGTAAATGTCAGCATAAACTGAAGATAAAAAAATATTAAATAAGTATCCAGACCACTATCTAAATATTTGTTCAAATCCCTCTGGAAACAATTACAGTTTGTTTCACTGTTTTTTTTTTTTCAGTTTTACACACCAGCTTGAAATTTCTTCCCATTCTTCTTGGCAGATTTGCTCAAACTCTCTCAGATTGTTTGGTGAGTTCCTATAAACAGCAGTGTTCAAGTCATTTCAGATTCCCAATAGGATTAAAATAAGGATTTTGACTGGAACAGGCGAGGACATTCACTTTCGTATTCTTAAACCACTTCAGTGAACATTTGCCCTCGGGCTCTGGGTCATTGTCCTGCTGAAAGGTGACCTTTTGTTCAAATTTTGGGTCTTAAGCAGGTTTCACTGTAAGATTTTCCAGTTCCAGTTCTATGCCCCCATCAATCTTGATATGTGTGACATGTTCTCATCATTTTTGACATAATGGATAGTGTTGATTGAGTGATGTTATTTTGGATTTGCATCTGATGTACTGTAATGTTTTGCATTTTGACACAATTGTCACATTTCTTTTCTTGTCTGACCATAAAACCCATTGCTACTTGTGTTCTTTGTTGCAAACCCTGTGCATGATTTGGAATAACTTGTTTTTCCAGTTCAATACAAATTGCATACTGCAACTTTGTTTGTGGAGTAAGGTGATTAAGGGTCTTTGATATATTTTTAATCCCTTCTACAAAGTTATGCCTTTACACAGCTTTATCCCCAGGTAGTTCTGAAGGCTTTGTGGTCGTCACAAATTTGCTACCTACTGTAGTAGAGAGACCTTACAAAACGAAAAGTTTTTTTTTTCTGAAATCAGTGGATCACTATTATTGGACATAGATAGAAACCATTCAATCGATTGCATGGTTCATTAAAGTAATTTACTGTATGTTTGTCACAGCAAAGGGTTTGAATATTTCTGCAATCTTGCTTTTTGGATTTTTCTGTATTATTTATTTTGGTTTTGCTTATGTGGACTAGGTTGCGTATTTAATTTCAGTTGCTATGTTAAAGGGTCATATATGAAATGTGACATCTGTGAATACTTTTGTAAAGCTCTGTAAAATTATACAGGCAAACTCAACATAGTAAACCAACATTTTCACTTTCTAATCAGGTAACCTACACTAAATCTACCTCTGAGTATACTGGCCTTATACTCACTGTGGCTTTCCTCACCTCAGGGGAAAAGATCTTCAAACCACACCACCCACAGCAGATGCTCCAGTTAAAAAGGCTGACTTTCAAAATATCAATAAAGGCAAGAATATCAATAAAAACACATAGAGTGAGAAATGTTTCTGTATTCACTACTGATTTGGGAGCAATAAAATTCAAAAGGCAACGTGCTTTTGTTTGGATACAAGCCCAGAATGAACCATCATATTATTCAGAATAGAATACTTTATGGATTGTGTTTCCTTTTCCTTTACTCTGTTTTAATTGAGTGCTTTTGAAAGCTTGTAAAACGCATGAAAAATAATGGTCTCTGAAAACATGCTCCATAGTTGCTTACAAATGCCTATCAGTTTATGCACAGCTCAGTGCTGATTGAGATGTCCCTGTCTTTAAATTTAAGGATTCCCACAAGTGTTGCTGTCAAAATGACAGAAACCCTGCCAAACCATATGAGGATAGGATGTGACTAATGTCCATTTGGAGCTGAGCTTATACCTCCATGCTCATTTCTCTTGTGACCTTGAAAACATTTGAAACCACACTGTGAGAGGTGAACAGATCTAATAGCTTTGTCTGTTAACCTTACTGCCATCTACACTCCAAATATTTTTAAATTCGCTTTGGGCTTTAATATGCCCATAACTCAAATATTGTAAGAAATAAGAAAGGCTGAATGAGCAGAAGCAGCCTTCTGACAGCTTGAACGGTACCTGAAAGAGCTGCACGGTTCATTACAAGAGACCAGCCAGGGATTTTTTGACACACTTTTAGCTCTTTACCTTGTAAGACTGGGCACATGGTCTGAGGATGATGTGATCACTTAAGACATTTTTAGGTTGCTTTCAAAAGGCCCTGGTCAAATGTGCCCTGTTTTGAAGAAAACCAAGGAATAATCGATTGTTTTCAGGCTACACCCTCCATCCCTGCACCATTATTCAAGTCACAACAGTTTGCCGTATAAACCTGTGTCAGATACAACTGCTGTAAATCCCAGAATAACAGTGTTCCCCAGGGTATCAATACAAGTACTACAGCACATTAAAAATCAAAGGTTGATGAAAAGCTGTCAAGGCTTTGCTGCAATATATTTGATCAACAGAACCCTGCAGTCTTATTTTTAAATGACTCCCCCTTACCCTTTCTAACATGGTGCAATGGTGTGCTTGTCCCACAGCACTATAAATCTAAATCTACTGTATGAACATTATACAGTGCACTGCATGGCACACAAGACTGCATGGCTCCCACACATGCCCGTGTTTGTTAATAGTCTGTTTTGTGTCTCATAATGGATTAAAGCTGCTGCTGATAATAATAATAATAATAATAATAATAATAATAATAATAATAATAATAATAAAATAATAATAATATAATTCCTTACACTTAGATAGCACTTTTCTGGACACTCCACTCAAATCACTTTACAGGTAATGGGAACTACCCTCCAACACCAGGGTCGGCACCCCCTTTTGGCCCAATAACACCACTTAGAGCACTACCCTTTTTCCTCCGGAGGTCTCCCATCCAGGTACTGGCCAGGCTCACACCTGCTAAACTCTAGCAGGTTGCCAGTTGTGAATTGCAGGGTTACATATAATATGTTAGGGCCCCATTTTATACAAATGTTAAAGTTACTGTTGCCAGTCAAATCAAATAAAAAAGAACTGTACATGACAATAATTGGACTTGTTGCATCGTTGCTTTCATGTAAATTAACTATGTATGCACTGAAAGGTTGCTTAAGATCAACACCAAAATATAGTCTGTGCCAAGTGTGACATTTCTCAATACCTTCAAGGTCAATAAGCTTTTATTTCGATATGCTCTGCATACAATAGGATAATTGGATTTCAAATTGTCTCCAATAACAGCTTATCAGGAGTACCCAAGCTATATAAACTCATGTGAATGAGCAGGATAACAACTCTTTTCCTAGTCTAAATTATTGACACTCTCTAGCCCTAGCCACTTGTTATCAGTCACTTGTTAACCACCACAAACAACTTTCTCTCTTCGAGCCTTTTTGTTTACAAATGTACAATCTGGGGAAAAAAAATGTTGCCAGAAATTAATTTCTGTGGCTGTTTTGGTTGACTAAAAATGAGAATCTGAAGATTTTTTTTTATTGTACTTGTTTCTTCCTCTCATAAATAATATACATTTCAAGGTATACAAATATGTTCTTGTTGTAATAATGGCCTTCTCTTGTTTGTATGTAAAGTGAACTTGTATAAATTGTTAATACATAAAAGTGTCAATTCAAAATCAACCCTGACAGGACAGTACAGGTAACATTAATATTACCATCACCAAGTCATAATTGGATATCTAAAATTATCTCCTCCTTAGCTCCAAGCAGTCTGTTAATTCCTGCAAAACCTGTACAATACAGAGAGAAAAGAAACATACTGTATATAGTTATATAATTACAACATTAAAATTACACAGGTACTTGATAACAAACTGAATCATAAATGTATTGATATTAAAATCCTCATTAGACCTCTGAGTGCTAATATTTGTAAATAATAATGCATAAGATTTTTACTCTGAGTAACATAAAATCAATACCCCCTTTCCTTGTCTTAGAAATCTGTGTACTCAACAACACATAAATATTTCAGGGAAGCAATATTATATTTAGCTTTTAAGAAAAAAGCAGGCAGCAGACATGTGATCATCTGTTCAGCTTTCACTATCATGTTTGTTAATAGTAGTCTTCGAACATCTCAATGTTTTTTCAACATTGTTAATTTGCCAGGACATTTAATGACATAAATAACAATTTGTTAAATGCAAGCAACAATCTACATTTTTACTGGTCACAACATGATAAATTATATATCTGTATAAAAAAAATTACTGTGCACCATGTACACATTTATAATTACCACCAGAATTAAGAAAAGCATTAATACATTTTTTTGGAAGTTCTAAATCAATAGAGCCCTGATCTTCTTAAGAAAAAAAACAAGATAGTTCCTTTAAAAGCCAATGATGTGATGTGATCCCAACTGAAAATGTTTCTCTATTTTTTCATATTATTAAAATGATAAGCTAGTGTGGAATACTAAGTAAAAAACATTCTATTAAAAATGTTGCAATCTTTATATTTCCAATTGTGAAGGAGAGTACAGTTATCATCACTGACAAATTCACTCCTCAGGGTAACCTATGTAAAAAGATTGTGATGTTATAACTTACAAGGGATGGTGATATTTTTCACCAGAACTAAACATTCTGTAATCATTAAATTTGTTGAAGTCAATAATATTTTACTTTATTGCTTTTAGGACAATTAAGACACTACATAACTAATCCAGTAATGTAGTAGTACTACTGTAGATACCTTGCTTGTGTCTTAAGTCTCTTTTATTACTCTGTGGTATGGGGTTTTATGAAACTGTCCATTGAATAAAGAATACTGGATTATTAATTTTCCAGCATTTAATTTAAACATATTCATGAATAATTTTGAACTTTGTGGCAGTAATTGCTTTTTGAATATGCTATTGATATACTGTAGATATATTCAGTACTCCCTTTCATACATCTTGTGTACATCTGCATTTTCTTTGCTAAATAACATTTTATGAACTCTTAATCAAACACTTTAATACATTTGGCAGTAGCTGTATGTTTCAGGAAAATCATAACATCTGTGATGATATCTATTAATTAAAAAAAAATCCAAAGTCCTTCATAAAATAAATATAGAATGTTGTTTTCTATATTTTGCTCTTTTCTAGAATTTCCTCTTGAATTCAGTTCAGTTCATTTGAAACAATAATCTCAATAAAACATGGATGCTGCTGCTGTTTAAATTAGCACATAAAAAAGGTATACAGATTTGGTTTATAATTATAAGGTAGGATTTATATTTTCGTCTTTCTTTAATCCAGAAAGACATTTTTTAAACTCACTTTTTAAGCAGATAGTGTGATGGCCTTTAGGGTTAATGCACAACTCACAAACAAGTACCATCGTGGGATAAACTAATTACAAAGTTGAGCCTCCTGAGCATACTGTGGTTTTAATTTCTCATAGGTCAATGTGATCTGCTGAGCTGTGCTTGCTTTGCAACTTTCCTGAAGTAAGAAGTCTTTGATTCCCCCTTTTTTTTCTTTTCTCTAAACATAAGAAGAATAGATGCAATCCAGTTCAATTTAGCTAATGCATCAGTTGCTATTTGTCTTCTACTTTATGCTTCTTACCTCAGGGATTGGAGATTGCATTAAAACAGACTCTGTATTGGAGAGAACAGGTAGTGCTTAAGTGTTCAATTGTTACAAAACAATGGCACAAAGAGAAAAGTGAAAAAGGAAACCATTATTAAAGATCAGATTTTGATGATTTCAGAACAAAAACACACATGTCTCTGTAAGGACTATCAGTCCTTTAGTGGCCCTATCAAGGTCCTAACCTGAAACTTTTGCAAAATCTTTAAAAATTTAAAGCTTTTCAAAAGCACTTTTAATGTGCTGTCCATGTGTGGACCCAAGAAACTGAATGAATCTGTGAAGAGCACTGGACAAGCATATGATGCGAACCCAACATACAGTAGCACGCAAGGACTGGGTAGGTAGCCAAGACTGACAAAATCATAGATCGTGAAGAGTACTGGCAAACCTTACCACTCTACAGATCTTAGACTGGCAAAGCTTTGGACTTAAACTGCAACAGAAATTCACCTTCCAGTTGAATAATGACAGCACAAGCTGCTGGACTTGTTTAAGAATAAGAAAGTGAATGTTCTTGAGTGGGCTACACAAAGTCTTTCTGTGGAAACTGCTGTCCCTAAGTGATCCCGAAACAACTTGACACACAGTACTTTGAGCATATTGAGCATACAGTATGTACAGGTACCAAGAAGAATGGACAAACGGTAACCCAGGAAGACTTGGGGCTATAACTGCTGTCAACAGTGTTTTAACCACATATTGAGTTTACAAGTTTGAATTCCTATGCAATCAAACTATTTTTTTTTCACTATCGTGTTTGCTGATATTGTCTGTAACTTATGGTTGGAAGTGTTTCATTTGACTGTTCAAGTTTTCATTTTGTAAATTCCCAAAATGGGACATCATAGGAAGGGTCTGATTTTTTTAAAGTAGGTATTGAATCCAAAAAAACAGACAAAATGTGTAGTGTTTATTAGGAATGACATGCCTAGATAAGGGAGTGTCAGCCTAGCCATGAGTATAATGTTACCTAACGCCCCTTCCCTAGCTGAGGAGTGAGCTAGGGAGTTACTCCAAGGCTGAAGGGGTGGCTGGAAGAATGAGAGAATGATACACAAAGGAAAGTCCTGGGTGTGAGACTTACATAGATACTGTAGGTGTGCAGAAGTGTGTTAGGATTTAACCTTTTGTCCGAACTTCTGTTATCAACTCTGTTAAGTACTGTAGGTGGGAATTGTAGGTAAAGGTTCTCTCAGCTTTGGCAAAATTCTGTAAAAAAATACAGAATTGACTAATTCAATTGATGTAATAATGTTTTTTTAAATTAAAGATACTGTAAGTCTCATATAGTGAAGAACAGCTTTTAAATTCTAAGCAAGTTACTATAAACATCAAGCCATGACTGATGTGTGATTTATTTATTGTTGCAGTAATTCGTTTTTGAATGGAATTACAGATTCATCATTATGGTAGATGACCTTTGAATGTGTTTTTTCTTGTTTGCATAGCTGTAATTCTGTTCTATTAATTGTGATATCTGGTTTTGATATTGTGTGGTGCAGTTAGCAGGTGGGTAGCAATGCTTCTGCCCACCTCCTGGGTCTTAGGTTTGACTCCAAACTGGCACACAGACATTTACAATTTCTGACTGTTCGCATTGGTTTAAACCTAGTGATCTAGTTTCCTCCCACTTTTGAAAGACATGTTTGCAATGATGATTGGTGTTTTCAGTTTGTACCTGTGTACTTATCTCTACGTCTGTATTTGTATGTGTACTCTAATAAAGAAGTTGCACCTTGCACCTGTGCTTCCAGTAAGAGCCTGCAGAATGGTAAACATAACATGAGTAAGCAGTTTTCTGATAATGGATGAATGTCATGCTAATAATAATAAATCACATACTGTATATAAAGTTTTACCACTAAATATATCATTTTAATGTTACTAATTATAAATATTCAAACACTAAAATGTTAGCAGTAAAAAACACTATAAAATGATTGTATTCCATTAACTTTGACGTATAGCAGTAGCCTGGAAAGACAAAGTGTTAAAATGCTCTCCAGTTTCTGATAATGTTTTGAATACTAATCATCAAAGACAGGTCTTTTATTTTACCATCTTTCATTTTTTAGCTTTAATGCAGGCCAACTATCCTTGGCAGACATAGTTTAGCAGTGGATCTCAGGTGGAACAAAAATAGGCAATCCCTGCAGCAAGAGGCATTTCTAAATATTTTCGTGTACTGTCTGTGTCGAGTACTTTACCTCCTCTGTGCATTATCCACCTTCTCATGCAAATGACAGCAGACACTGTTCAGGCTTTGAATCCATGGTTTATTTGGTTTATTTTAGAGCAGTTAGTATTAATCGAGCAGGGCATTATTTGTTTTATTTCTTCAGTGACTGTAAAAAAAAATCGGAAACCATATTAGCCACTACCTTTAAAATATAAAACAATCATTTATTAGCATTTCAATGCTAAAATAAATTGAAATTGTCAGCTGATTTGACTTACAGGGTCAAAGTTCTAAGCACAGTCATTAGTAAAGAGGTACAGTAAATGTAGCAACAAAAATGAGGGGCAAATTTTCACATAAATATTTGTGGTTGTCTGGAGTAATTTTTTATTACTCTGGTTTGGGACTGAAGTCAGCTCTCGAGCAATGGTCTGATGATAAGTGAATGTCTATAACCTTATGTTTTTTATATAAAGTGTTGCTGCAAATAATATCTGTTGTGTTTTTAGTTCAGTTTATTTTAAAAAGAGAGAGTAATTTATCTTTGATGCATTTATACAATTTTTATGACCTGGATTGGTTAATGTATGATGTAGGTAATCACTAATATAAAAAAAGTATCTCATCATGAGGGAAGATTTCTATCTATTAGACACAGCATTTGGAAAATACAGCTAAATTGTATTTGTGTCATTAAAAAAAATATTGAATGTAGATGAATTCATAACATAAATCGTTTAATTGTTCAGTCCAGTTCCAGTTTTAGTCAATAACGCGTAGACCCAGAACTATTTTTTCTTGTCCATTTAATCAGACTGAAAATAATAGCTCTGTGTATGTTGTAGCTTCCTTTGCATGTAAACAAGACAAGAAGGATCAGAGATTTTGATTTATTCCTTCCCTCCGTGAGATTGTACTAAATGTTGCCATCTCGATCAATTTGTAACTGGTCCATTTTTCTCCCAGGAGATAGCTGGAGACAGCACATTAGATTGGTAATGTGAATACCTTTCTGTTACATACTGTACTCATGCAACAGCAAACAAAAAAAGAGAATATTTAATAAAGGGAAATTACTTTACATGTTGAAATTAAAAAGCCGTTTTATTAAAACTAAGATAATTTAATAAATGTGTTTACTTATGATTTTTAATTCTTTTGTGTTTTTGTCACATTATCACTTGCATACCCATACCAATTATCTTTCCTTTAACTGATGGATACTTTCAATGAAGCGGCTCAGTTCTTGGAGCTCAGGAACACTTTAGAGGCCTGATCTTAGAAGTTGTTTCAAAAGGCCACAATTTAAAAGGTGGTTCCAGAGCATCTCACTGGGAGACTATACAAGAACAATATCAAATCTAAGCACATTACTCTAGTGCATAGAAGCCAACTTCAACAACCTTTTCCCAAGTCAGAGACCTGAGAATTTTAGGATGTGAATAGAACTTGAATCCCAGGATCCCCAGACCCTGATATAGCTGTCACAGGTGCTCCTGTACAAAGAAAAACAACCACCACCCCCAAAAAAATAATATTACTCCAAATCATCAAATAACTCTGTTCCATGATCAGCCTGACACATGGATTAGGTAAAGCTTTGACCTACCAGCTGTAAATGTGTCTTTCCAGTTGTTAATAACTTTCCATTTTCAATGCTTTCTAAATTCTACCCAGTGACATCCTGTTATTAAGTGTCAGCCTTGTGATTTAATCTAGATCTTTGACTTCAGTGGGGGAACTACTTCACATTCCATTGCTCAAACAATCTCTTACATATCTTTGAATCGTACTTTTAAAATTGGTTTTTATAACATTTATTGCCCAACATAAAAATGCGTATTGTGAAAACCATACATCATGGAGAAATGAAATTTGCCGTGCATGCAGAGTCACATATAATGTAACATGTTCCCATGGACAGTAACAGTACACACTGGAGAGCAATACATTGGCAGCTGTGCTAGTAATTTCCTTCTGCATGAATGCACTTCAGGGCTACTGAAGTATATCAGTAATATTACTGCCTTCTGGTGTATATGGTTGTCCATGCTCCCCCTGGATCTTTTGTGTTAGTATATTATAGCAGGAAGGCTTGCTATTATGCTTAGAATTAAGTGTTAAGAAAGATTTATTTATTTAATACTCTTATTATTGCCTTGACCGGACAATAACCTATGGTACATTTTAGTTCCTCAGGCCTCTCTAGGACATTAGAAATTGGGTCCATGCTAACATTTCTAGTGATGAGATGTCCAACACTCAGTGTCTTTTTGTATACAACCTCAAGGTGGAGGAGACATCTGGAATGGGACCCTACCACCAAGTTGAGATTTTTGGTCTTAAAAAATATTATGTCCCAGACTATTCTGAATTCTGCCCCAGACTTTCTGTGAAATTAGTTTGACCAAGCGCTCCTACAATTGTAAGTTTTTCTGATCAACACAATTAGTGCAGTTAGACTTTTGTTGATGCTTGAATATCAACATATATTTAGTGTAGCAGTTACAACCTAACCAAGTGAACTGTTGAGTTTCTCTCCCATTACAGCTCACTTACAGAAGAACTTGCATCAGACTTTGTGCACAAATTGTTGGAAAGCAGCTGAAAGCAAAATCTAGACATTAATTCCTTGCATTGTTGAGGAGCTGTCTTCAGTGCAAGGTTAGGCAGACTTTCTGTCTCTTCCAGCACTGACAAGGCAATCTTTGGCACTGAGCCAATAGAAGGAGATGATTTGGATGAGTATGGTTTCAGTATTGATATTATAAATACTTAAACTATTATTCTAAACACACGTTTAATAAAGTTTAGCTTGAGACAGTAACTATTTACTTGTATTTGAATGTATGAATATTGAAGATGTTACATAAGAAATACTCTTTAAAATATAAATTACTCTTGAAATCTGTTTTAACTGCATTTCTCTAATTTCTTATTGTTCCACTATATTCAAGTCATCACTCCACTACAATATAATGCCAGTTTTATGTAATATGCCTACTAACTATATAATTACCCATACATTTAAAGAAAACAGCACTTGAAATCACACAGTAAGCAACATGTTTATATAGTTCATATGACATTGGCCTCCCTGAATACAGATTAACACAATGTACTGTACTTCCCTCAGTTTAATGTCTGTTTGGACCATCATCAATTAGATAAAGACTTTGGCCTGATATTAATGTGAACAGAGGTAATGATTCTTAAATACGCAAGCAAAACATGACTGGCTTCAACTTTCTTACCTATACATTGAAGGCAGAGAAAATACAATTTCTAACCTGATTGCATTTTCAGCACTCAATGATAATTCACAATTCTCATTTTTCTGAGCTCCTATTAAGCTTATGTTGCCTGGCAACATCAGTGTGCTTTTTAATGTAGATGTTAGTCTGACAAAAGCCTGACCAAGAGCGACCATAATCAACCTGCCATCCTTGCAGACAGGTTCAGTGAGTGGGTGGGAGATGCTTAGCTATAAGAAAGAAGGTAAGCAAAGTCTTTTCAGCTGAGTGGTGCCTTGCACTACTGCATCCACAACTTCTGAAAATACTGGTATTATACATTTTATACATTGCTGTGTATGCTTCACTACATAGAGTGAAACAATACTGAATCAAAAATGTGCTCGAAAAGCAAAAGCATGGCTCACTTTTAAAGTTGTCAGCTGACATTCTTTGTGAGGTGATATAAAGAGTATTTTTTTTCAAGCACATATACAGTGCTGTACCTTACTGTACCTTAAATATCAAATGCGTAGCATTAGGGTAACACATCTGTGCAGCTTTTAAAATATGTTGTTATCCCCCCCCTCCCCCAATCTCTTTTAAAGCTTGCATGGCAAGCTTGGAGCTATGGACAAGAAAACCACACAAGTCACTCAGTGCTCCCTAAAGGAGGAGGCCAAGAGGAGTACAACATGCATAATAATATTTGTCTATCTCTAGACTTTCAACACTTTAATGCTGCTTCCACATTCAGGGCTGTCTTAACATACATGTCAATGTGTTTGACATGTATGTTAAGGCATATTAAATTCTATTCTATTATTAAATTATTTTTTTGTTGTCAAAGCTACAGTAGTTGTATTTTTTTTCCTTTTTCATTGCAATGCTTCAGTCTGCTATTGTAATAAAATAGGTAGAAATAATGAAATTAGAATGTAATGGAACTGCAATAAATGATGTCAATGAGGCAAATACTGTCCCATTGCTCATTCGAAATTCATTACCTGAAGATGATGTCTGTGAACTCAGCACTGAATCTATGCGGCAGTTGTTGAAAAATTTGTGGACTTACAGGAAGCACAAGGATCTATTTTGTCTCCTAATAAGAAACACTGTAGGACTGCAAATGGCAAAACACTTATTGAACTAGAATATCTGCAGAAATCCCAGCATACAGATTTTCAATATTTCCGTATGTACAGTATTGCTGTTTCTGATTTTTTCTGTCACTTTTCATTTCCAGTCTTTAGATCCTTGAAAACGTTTGTGCCCAAAAGCAAAGGTTATAGCGTGATTTTTAATAACCCTAATATGCTTGGCAAGTATGGAGAATATCCATGTTCAATGACCTATATTTTAATCACAAATATTATTTTGAAATGCTGCTTTAGCAATGTGTAAATGTTTTAACTATCTTTTGGTCTGACCAACCCACAAGAACGTGTAAATGTGAAAAAAAAGTTAATTATTTCCTAACTGATCTATGACGTGAAAAATATTTAGTATTGATTGCGTTTGAACAATGTGCATAATGCCCAATTTAAAAACAAATTGTTTGGGGTGGGGAGGTAACCATGTAACTATGTTCTTTGATCTATAACATAAGATCACTTTATTGGCCATATACAATTTCTTGTTTCAGGAATTTGTCTTTTCATATACCCCAGCTTGCTCTCCATGAGAAACACAGACAGAGAGAGAAGCTTGGAGTCAGAGCACAGAGTCAGTCATTTAAACGGCATCCCTGAAGCAGTTGGGGTTAAGGGCCTTGCTCAGGGGCCCAACAGAGTATTGTTAGATTCCTCTGCCGGCCGCAGGATACAAACCAGTAACCTTCCAGTCACAGGCGCAGAGCCTTAGCCACAGAGCCACTGCACCACCCTATCTACAGTATCTATCCCTGGGCTAACCAGGAGAAACAAAACATCTCTAATGTAATTCAAATCATCACTTCACTACAATATACTGTCAGTTTTCACAGTATAGTGTTAAAAGAAAATACACAATGGATCTAATTTTATATTAACTTTGAGTGAAGGAAAAGGTATCACTTTTCATTTATACTACATGTGGATGCCTCAACCCATGTGCTTGGTGCTATGCTGTATCAGTGTGGTCAGTTGAGAGTCATATGGGTCAAGATCCCTTACTCCAGCTGAAAAAAAACTTCCACTTGCACTCTGGGAAGATAGAATTTTTATCACTGAAGTAGGCAATCACTGACAAGTTTAAGCACTATCTGTACCAAGCAGTGTCATTTACAGTGTATAGCTACACTAACCAATTAACTTACAGTATGTTATGTCATCTTCCCAATTAAATGCCACTGGACATCACTGGGTTGCTGAGCTTGCAATTTCACCATCAAATACCGCATCAGGAGACAACACCAATGCTAATTAATTATCCAAATGTTGTGGGATATAGAGAGTTTCATGACAGATTGTAGGGAAGAGACTTCTACAGATGTCATAGCAGCTGTCATACAGTCCACAGATCTGCAGAATCCAAGCCAATCTGCATGGATTGTCTCCATTACTTCCAATATTTTAGCCCTTCCCCATGTTCCTTATGATATTTCTACCATAGAGCCCCACAGCTCTGAAGGACAGCTTGGGAGAAGGTCTAGACATCAGCATAGTTCAAAACTTGGTTGCAGACCAAATGGGAAAGAACAAAAATGGAGATTTTTAAGAAAAAAATAATAGCTCTTCTGAAAGATTGCAATAAGCTTCAGCTAGGTAGGAATGGGAACTTAATGTAAAAAAAACTAACAAGAAACCAAAAATACTATTGAGGGAATTATTCTTAATTCAGGTTTAAGTCTTTTATATTTTAAACACTTGTATCTTGTAACATTCCACTCAAATGGTTGTGAAAGTATGTAGTTCTGCTTTTGTCTATATATGCTGAATTGTCAATGTATGTTATGTTGCAAGGTATAACTGTGATATGTTCCTAGCAGAGTAACAAAAGCAATGAGAAACTTACTTGACTGATTCTTCACGTGCACAGCCAATGGCAAATCCCTGAATGAAAAGTTTTACAGACCTTACTGTACAAAAAGACCATTCTTTGTAATACTTCTTTGAGTCTGGCCTGCAAGAGCTAGGCTCTCATATGCATATGTAATAAAGAAGACTTCTTCTACAGGGACACCTGAATTGCTGTCATTTGTTTGACGCAACACTACAAACCAAATACAAACAGAAAGTATAGCAAGAGGAAATGGAACACCTTAGAGCAGAGAGAGTTGTTCAGCCTGCTCGAGAACAGTTTTTTCGGCCATTTTTTTAAAGCAAAGTGATGTTGATCACTATATTAGTAGAGTATGTAGGTGTGTCAAAAAAAAAGAATGAAACTCTCCAACATATTTTGGTATTTGTAGATCACTGTATTAGGTTTGCTAAAGCTTATCCAGCAACCATATAATCTGTAAGGACAGCTACAGATGAAATCTTCATGAATTTGTCTTGATATTTGGATTCTCAAAGCAACTTTTTCAAACACAGGAAGGTGGGTTTGAAAGTCGGCTCATTCACGGATTGCTGCAATGCAGCAATATAGTGAGATCCAGAACAACTCTCAAAGCAATGGTCAATTTGAGCGCATGAACCATAATTTGTTAGGAAAGTTAATAAATTTTCCTGAAGTCCAAATTTTCATTTAAAGTAATGTACTCATACATTTGCACCTGTTATAAATCAACATAATTGTCTTCATTCAAGTTATTGTTTGAGAAATCTCCATGTTTTCCTATTATTTTTTTTTCAGAATGGACAATGGACCCACTGCTTAAAACATGGACTACACAGATTATCTGCATGGGTGGAACTGACCGATGAAAGAAGTCCATGATCTTGCTATGGAAGTTATAAAGAAGTCATCTTATTACAGTAAGACTTGCTTTGATTTAAAAGTGAAAAGTACTATTCTTACTACACATAATGACTGTATTGGTAAAGAATGTTGCAGAACGTGGGGGGCTTGGGATACTGAGATCCTACTGGAAAGATAAGATTTAGATTGTGGTCAAAAGATAAAGTGAGAGTTTAGTACAGTATATAAGCTCAAGCCATAGAATGCAAAACACAATTTCAAAGTAAAGCACAGAACTCTGCTTTTATGTGACCGCTTGCTCTTGATAGCTATAGTGTAGAGATTAAAGAAAATACATTAAAAATGTCTAACAGCAGACCACAAATTGAAAACAGTGAAGATGAATGCTACACGGTATTTCTTCGCTATTTCACTCACTATACCGTGAACAAGTTTGCAACAGCCAAGATGAATGAATGTTATGAGCTAAATCCAGAAACTGGTCCTTTTTATACACGTTAAATGCTAGGTAATTGATCCAGCTCAAGGCAGAAATGTGAATGACCAAGTTCTAACAACATCCCTAGCTGTCCTCATAACCCAGGACCAGGAAAATGTATATCACAGTGCAGAAGACATTTGGACAGAATGCCTAAATCATAGCTTACTGTAGATGTTAACACCGTGCTGTTAACAAACCCTGTGCAGGTCTTGAGATGCGGTCCGAAAACTAAGGTATCTAAGACGGTAAGTGAAGAGTGGTTGGTAATACTAAGCAAGGTCAAATCCAGGTAGTCAGAACGAAGTCAGGCAAACAAATCCGAGAGAGGGCAACACAAGAGGGAGGTAGAGAGAAGTCCAAAGCCAAAGAGTCATAGGTGAGGGGATCCAGAAGAAGTAGAGAGGGTTTCAGGAAAGGAGGGCAAGGCGAGCGCAGGAGGTGGATGAAATCCTTATACCGAGCACCGGTAGCAGTGAGTTGAGGGTTTAAATACAGTAGTTGCGGGGAAAAGGTGTGGAATGAAGATTGAATCATTTGGAGTTCATTGGTGCTGGCTGTGCTTGTAACACTAGATGTCATTCAACCTGAAATTAAGGTACTCGGGGGAAGCAAAATTAGAATCTGTACAAATGAACCAAGGTCTTACCTACAACTCACACCTGGCAGCCCACTAAAGCTAAGCAGGTGTGAGCCTGGTCAGTACCTGGATGTGAGACCTCTGTGGTCATTAAAAATCCCAGGCTGTTTCTCGAAAAGAGTAGGGGTGTAAACCCAGTGTCCTGACCAAATTTCCCATTGGCCCTTACCAACCATGGCCTCCTTATAATCCCCATCTATATATTGGCTTCCTCACTCTGTTCTCCTCCCCACTATTAGCTGATAAGTGTTGAGAGTTCTGGTGCACTGCGGATGCCATCACATCATCCAGGTGGTGCTGCACATTGGTGGTGGTGAAGGGGAGTCCCCATTACCTGTAAAGTGCTTTGAGTGGAGTGTCCAGAAAAGCACTATATAAGTGTAAGCAATTCTTATTATTTCAATTCAACTTTATTGTCATTAAACTTACACAGGTGCATAGTATAATGAAAAGTGTTTCTCATTAGTCACTCAGGTGCAGTATATAAATAGGACAGAAGATAAGACAATAGACAGTTACACAATAGCAATAACAGTAACATGTAATAACATAACATAAATAACATGTAATCAAGTAATCAAAACTGTGCAAAATTCCTCAAACAGAGAAAATATAACAGGACAAAAACAGCGCAAGGTAATTCTTGGAATAGTGCAAAAAATAGTATGGTTAAAAGTAGTATGGTTAATTAATAAATATTAAATATTATTATGCCTGTTATAGTTTTACTGGGCTATCGAGGGGACAGTACAATTTTGGCTTACATGTGTGTGTGGTGGTGTAGGAGTACAGTCGTTGTGGGTACAGGAGGACGTTAGGAGAGATCATTATAAGGTGGAAGGGAGTGGGGGCGTCACCAACTTGACAGCTCTGGGGAAGAAGCTATTTTGGTGTCTAGTTGTGTGTGACTGGAGTGACCGGAACCTTCTGCCAGATGGTAGGGGAATAAACAAGTTATGACTGGGGTGAGTGGGGTCAGACATAATTTTGGTGGCTTTTTTCAGACTCCTGGTGTTGTATATTTCCTGGATGGATGGTAAGGCACTGCCGATGATGTGTTGGGCAGTTTTGACCACCCGCTGTAGTGCCTTATGGTCAGATGCGGTGCAGTTGCCGTGCCAGACTGTGATGCAGGTGGTCAGTATGCTCTCCACCGTACATCTGTAGAAGTTGGTGAGGATCAGTGGATGTAGGTGTATTTTCTTCAGCCTTCTCACGAAGTACAGCCGCTGTTGTGCCTTCTTGATGAGACTGGAGGTGTTCAGTGTCCATGTAAGGTCCTTAGAGATGTGAACGCCTAGGAATTTGAAGTTATTCACCATCTCCACCACAGACCCATCTATGTAGATGGGGGAGTGAACTTTTCCTTGTCTTCTGAAGTCAACAATCAGCTCTTTGGTTTTGCTGATGCTGAGACATAGGTTGTTGGTTCGGCACCAGTCTGCGAGTTGTTTTATCTCCTCCCTGTAGGCAGTCTCATCATTGTCAGTGATCAGGCCCACGACTGTGGTATCGTCAGCATACTTGATAATGGTGTTTGTGCTGAACTTAGCAGTACAGTCGTGGGTGAACAGGGAGTAAAGCAGTGGGCTGAGCACACAGCCTTGAGGGGCACCGGTGTTAAGGGTGAGTATGTTGGAGGTGAGGTTGCCAATCCTGACAGTCTGGGGTCTGCTGGTGAGGAAGTCTAGCATCCAGCTGCAGAGGGTTGTATCTAAACCAAGAGCCCTGAGTTTGGTAGAAAGTTTTATGGGTACGATGGTGTTAAATGCTGAGCTAAAGTCAATGAACAGCATTCTTGTATAGGTGTTCCTTTTATCCAGGTGGGTTAGTGTGGTGTGTAAAGCTATAGAGATTGCATCCTCTGTGGAGCGGTTTGTGCGATAGGCAAACTGGAGAGGATCCAGTGTTTTTGGAATGCTGGCTTTAATGTGCGGAATAAGTAGTTTTTCAAAGCACTTCATTATGATGGGGGTGAGTGCAATAGGGCGGTAGTCGCATGTGGGGGCTGATTTTTTCGGTACTGGCACAATGGTGGTCGTCTTGAAGCAGCTAGGTACAGTGGCCTGGGCCAAGGACATGTTGAAGATGTCGGTACAGACATCAGCTATCTGCCAGGCACATGTTCTGAGTACCAGGCCAGGGATACCATCAGGTCCAGCAGCTTTATGTGTGTTAACTCTACTTAGTGATTTCCACACATCTAGCTTCGATAGTTTGGGGGGTGGGGTGGTAGGGGAGTCAGTGGTCCAGGTGGTTGGTTCAGGGTTTTGAGCTTCGAAGCGTGCATAGAAGGTGTTAAGCTTGTTTGGAAGAGAGGGGTCAGTAGCGCTTACAGGGCTTGTTTTGCTCTTGTAGCTTGTGATTGTATTTATGTCTTGCCACATGCGTCATGGGTTAGTGTTGGTGTTGTAGTGGTGTTCTATCTGGGATTTGTACCGTTTCTTGGCAGATTTTATGCCAGCTCTTAATTCTTTCCTAGCCCCTCTCAGTTCTTCCTCATTACCAGATTTGAAGGCTGCATCACGGGCTTTGAGCAGGGAGCGGATCTCAGTGTTCATCCAAGGTTTTTGATTCGGGAGTTTGCGTATCTTTTTAACGCTCACCACATCATCAGCACATTTGCTGATGTAGCTAGTGACTGCTGATGCATACATCTCAATACCAGTGTGGGATCCATGGGAGGCTGCATCTTTGAACACACTCCAGTCTGTGCACTCAAAACAGTCCTGAAGCATTGATTCTGCCTCTTTGGTCCATGTTTTTACAGTTATAACTGGAGCCTTGGTGCGTTTGAGAAGTCGTCTGTAGGCTGGGTGTAGGAACAGAAAGATGTGGTCAGATTGTCCAAGAGGGGGGTGAGGTACTGCTTTGTAAGCACCGGGTACATTAGTATAAACAAGGTCTAGTGTGTTGTTTCCTCTGGTGGGGCAGTCTAGGTGTTGGTTGTAGCTAGGCAGGACTGATTTCAGATTTCCCTGGTTAAAATCACCTGCAATAATAAAAACACCGTCAGGGTGTGCTGATTCTTGTTTACGAATAGCTTTGGACAGCGTTTTGACTGCTTCCTTAGCATTAGCGTTAGGAGGTATGTATACAGCAGTAATAATGACTGACGTGAATTCCCTAGGTAGGTAGAAGGGGCGGCATTTTACCATTAAATATTCTAAGTCGGGTGAGCAGTGGATAGCGATTTCTGTAGTATCTCTGCACCATGCTTGGTTGACATAAATACACAGACCTCCTCCTTTATTTTTACCAGAGGCGGCTGTTCTGTCCGATCGGAGAGTTAAAAAATCATCCAGCTGAATGGCGGAGTCCGGTATGTTGTTGTGAAGCCACGTTTCCGTAAACACAAGAGTGCAGCAGTGTTTTATTTCCTGGCGAGTAGTGAGCCTGAGTTTTATTTCGTCCAGTTTGTTGTCTAGGGACTGTACGTTAGCGAGGAACAGGCTGGGTATAGGTGGTCTGTTCCGCTGTTCTTTTAGTCTTATTTGCAGCCCGGCTCTCTTACCGCGTTTCTGTTTGCGCTCGCACCGCTTGCGCCGTCTCCTCTCCCGGCGGTCATGGTCAGGTGGCTCCGCGGCTTCCGGGTCTGCGGTGTAGAGGATGGACGAGCTGATGTAATCCAGGTCGAGCGAACTAAAGGAGAAATCCCTGCAGTTGTTTCTGATGTCCAGTAATGTTTTCCGGTCGTAGGAGAAGTAAGCTTCAGTGTTTTGAGTAAATAACGTGACAAAAAACTTAAGAATAACGAACAAAAAGCACCATTGTTTGAGAGCTGATGAAGCCGCTGCGTCCATGCGCGCCGCCATCATTCTTTCCTCTAGAGAGAGGAGAGCACCACAGTTCCTCACCTATGATCAATGAGATGCCCAAGTTACAGATGTTGGAGGCCAGCTGTCCATGCTTAGGAGGCAACCTAAGGACTCATAACCATTGTACCTTCTACGGTTACTGTATATATTTTTAAAGAAATATATAGATTCTAGATTCTATATTGGAGATTGCTACTAGATTAATTAATGCAGTACAATTTTTCATCATTTGAAGTGCATTGTGACCTGATCTGATGTCACTTGTAAGAATTTAGCTAACGAATTGGAAACAGTAGTTGGTCTCATTTTTTACGTTGAGACTATTATAGTGATGCCACTCAACAGGGTGAGTGGCATCACTTGAATCTTTCTAGCTCTCTACAGTCCAGGGCCTGCTTATTGTATAGACAGCAAATTCCAGGTCACGGTGCACTTTGTCGTGCTCTAGTAAGAAGAAAAACCCAGTTTTGTTTTCAAAAGATAGCAAAACAACAGCTTAAAAAAAGAATGCCATCATTTGAAGTGTCACCACTTCAAATGGCTCAGCTGTTAATGCTGAGAGCTTCAGTCTTCAGTCACTGAAACAAGACGATAAATGAGTATGTGCTATCTGTCAGTCTTTGAGTCACCAATCAACTTTGCTTTTCTCTTTCTTTATTGTTTTTTAAAGCTTTGGAAAAGCAAATGCAAAAGTGATGCAACTGTAAGCTACTGTATGTGTATGAATTGTATTGAAAAAGTCATATGCTCATTTCTAATAATATCCTTACAGCAATTGCAGTCATATTTTTAATTAAAAGTGACAGGGAAAAAATCCTTTCCTGTTTTTGAAGATTAACTGGAACACACTACTGAGAGTGATTAAAGAATTGGCTAATTTTAATGCATTCAGTTAAAACTGTTCAATTTGCATGATTGCCTTGTTTGTGATCTGCATACTGATAGTATCTCTTATTGTCTACTGGATTTATAAGAAATTCGGTGTTACGCTGGCTCCTGCCATAAGACAACTCTATAACTCTGACCCTGGAAATTTGGTTAATGTTGATTGTGTATCATCTATTAACCTTGCATGAATCATTGCTCCAGGCATTTGTTTTTTAATTAAAATTGGTATTTTCAGTGTATGACAAACCTGTTATTACAGCATTAGCATCCAAAATTGAGAAATGAATAGTTGATAACCTATAATCTGCATTTGTTTGCTCTTTTGTTACACATTGGGAAACATACTGGAGAAAGCACAATAAGTAGAGATATTAAGTTATTTAGATGTTTTTATGGCTATATGTCAATAAAGTACCTTTGCTATAAATGTGTTAACATGGTTTCCTATGGTTTGTAGTATAATGTTTGAATATGTTAGCATTTTCATACTATAGAGATAAGACAGACTCAGGAACTGTACTGAAACACTGCAATAACTGTAAAGAATATACAGTAACATTAATATAAAAAGATTTCTTATTGTATTCAGAAAAGGAACTGAAGGGTACCACGGTATCCAAATACTGTATTTACACTCCAAATTGTGCTTCAACACACTTAAACCATGACAAATTCCAGAAAAAAATTAAATTAAACACCCACTGTCTAGAAACAGCCCTGTTACAAAGCTGCAAAATGGCCTTCACTGTGGCATAATATGGTAAAAGCAAAGTTTTGTAAAAATTGGAGACACTTCCGTATTTAGCCATTTGCTTGTCTCTAAATCCTTTAACTTAACAATATTTTGAAAATAAATGTTAACATTATGAATTTACTTTAACTTTTTTTTACCAGATAGATATTTGGGTATATTATATTTTGAACAGTGGCAGATGTGCTGTCACTACAACTAACTGTGAGAGGAACAAATAATGAAGATTTTGTTTATCGTTTATTTATTTCATGCAGTGCTGTTTTCCAGAAGGTAGACTATCATTTTGCAGATTCTGGTGTAATGATGTTATTTTCATGGCTACTACTGAATTTTTCCCTACACTAAGAATCACTTTCTTTTTAAATGTGAGCTCTCATCAAAATGACTCTCTTCTCTCATTACAGGGCTTTGCTATTGGGGGTAGTGTTTGCAGAGTGGCAAGATTAAAATAGCACAGGACATGCTAATAGCAAGTGCCAGCTTACTGATCAAGAGCCACTTGGCAGCAGTCAGGTGCAATATGTTGCTTTTCATGAGAAGAACGACCCTCCTGCTGTGCATTGTGGGAGACTCTCAAGGATGAATTTGGATTACAGCTTGAAAGGCTGAGCAGCAGTTTGATTTCCTTGGTCTTGTCTTCAAGGGTCACTTTTGAAATGCAAGCCCTTGCTTGGAGCCATATCCTCCATGTCAGTAAATAAATGATGACTTTGGCCATTCATGTGACCTATTTCCTATCACAACTTCTTCTTCTTAATTCAGAAACCTTGCTAAAACATTTCTGTTTAATTTAGAGAAAATGCCTTTCCAGAGCACAGGGATATACTGTAGCACCTGTGAAATCCAAGCAGAAAAAGGAAGATTTCTTCACTGACTAAGGGAATTTGAATACAGCATTTTTTGTGTACGGATGTTCCATACTGAATACTGAACAGTTCCCAGAAGGATGCGGTGATTGATGTGTGAGGAAAGTTACTGAGTTTTAAACCACTGCTTCACAGAGTAACAGGACAATCGCATAGCATTCATTTCTGAGAGGTGTGTAGTAGAGGTGTGTAGTTTTAAACCGAAGGATTTAAAGCAGTAGATCAAAATCAGAAGTTACAGGGATTCCACTGAAATAAAACAAAATACATCCTAAACCAAATGATTTTCCTTTGAATCCTTACATACTGTATGCTTTTACAGTTTAATGGGAGAGAGAAGTCGTGCCATTTTGATGGAAATGACTATCAGCTCTATGACGTAAAGTATGTAGGCCCAATGGAGAAATATATCTCATTTAAAGAAGTGTCTTAAGTTGCATGTAATTAAGTATCTAATACAGTTATTTCTAACAATGGTAGCACAGTCGCATGAGTGCTCTGCACCTCAGAGCTCTTGAATCCTGGGTTTAATATTCTGCCTGTGGCCATGTGGGTTTTCTCCACCTCCACATTCTTCATACAGTCCAGAGGTTTACTGTCAAAGTTAATTGGCTTCTCTAAATTATCTCCTTTATGCGTCTGCTCTGTGATGGACTGGTGTTCTGTTCAGGGTGTTTTGTGTCTTTTGTCCATTCTCTGCTGATTGAGGCCCTAGTTTACCACAACTCTGCATTGGATTAAGCAGTTATTAAAGATGGATTTCTATTCTTTTTTTATTCTGCAATGTTTGTAAATCTAGCTGATATATGATCATGTCTGGTATAGTTATAATAGTTTTAACAATTAGAATTGCTGGTAGTTAGGAAGGCATCAATGGTAATATCAGTGACTGTTACTGTATAATATTTTATTTATGCTTCTCACTATTCCATCTCTGTCTGACTGAAGAAGCATCAATACACATACAGCATACTAACACTGCCTTACTGATACCTGATGCTTGGATAAAATAAGTATTAGTCATTAGTGTCCTTAAATGTCATTTGAACTTTATGAATGGCAGACTTGGTCTTATGGCAGCATTAAATGTTTCTTGCCTTCATACATAAAGGATAACACAAAATAATCCAATAGCAGCCTAGACACAGCCTTTAGTTCTTGTCCTCCTTTCTTCTAATATACACCAAATTGTTAGTCCACGAGAGTGGCCAATTACCCACAGAACCAATTTTATATGATCCTTTCCACTTGTGGGATTTCATTCACAGTGAAATCGATTAATTAAGCCAGGTGTGTTTAAATGAAGACCCCACTTTCATCATCACAGCTCGGTAATATAAACTGATCAAAAACAGATGCAACAATATTTCTAATTTTCGCATGCACATAAGGTAAGATAAAAAGGTGTTTTTTTTTTTTATAAACCAGAGCCAAATAGTTCTTGAGTTAAAAATCAGTAATCAATTCTGTTCCATTTGCAGTTGGTGCTCTTTTTTGGTTGGTTGGCAGTTGGTGTATGTTTGCCCTTACATTTAGTTAATATAACTCTCAGCACTTGGAAGCATGTTATTGATATCTGATTGCAAAGACTCATGTTAAACAGGGATTTTCATTGTTTATTAAAAAAGTGTGAGGATAATACATAAACATTTCATGACATTCACTAGTATTAAATGTAAAATCTCAGAATAAAGCTGCTGCTCTGTAACCTGAACAATTGCACGAAGAGAGAAGAAAGAGAGAGAGAGCCGCTCATCTACTTTAGTTAGAGACCTTAAGAGAAAGTATAGATATAAACTCAAAGAAAAGATCAGGCTTTTATTTGGAATCTAGTTGTGATGTTTTAAGATTTTTCCCTGCGGTGTACAAAGATACAGATGTTTCGAATCTTACAGCTATGCATTTTATTTGTCTGTTGGCCTGGACCAAGATACCATTATTACACAAACCCTATCTTCTAGGGTTAATCATGGTTACTACATTTTAGATAAGATCACTTTATTGGCCATATACAATTTCTTGTATTAGGAATTTGTCTTTTTTCGCATACCCCAACTTGCTCTCCATGAGACACACAGACAGGGAGAGAAGCTTTGGGGTCAGAGCGCAGGGTCAGCCATTGTATAGCACCCCTGGAGCAGCTGGGGTTAAAGGCCTTGCTCATGGGCCCAACAGAGTAGGATTCCTCTGCCGACCACGGGATACAAACTGGTAACCTTCCAGCCACAGGCACAGATCCTTAGCCACTGCACCAGTAGTATGGTAATACAGTTATTCAAAAATGTAACATTTCCCTCAAATGTTGTGTAATTCAGATTATTAAAGGAATGCCATCAGATTATTTCATAATGAAAATATTTACTAACCAAAAATGTAAAACAATATATCTGAAAATGATGAAGGTGAATGTAACATTAGTGGACAGATGATGTCTCAGACAGACAGGAGAGAGAAAGAAGAGTTAAGTCTTAGAAAACAGTATTCAATCTCAGGAACTAAAGCTAGAGAATGTCAATGTCTTGTATATAGCTAAAACTATTTCAAAGTTATATTGTTAGGTGTATTCTATAAACTACCAAATGCAGATGTGGATAATTTCATACTTTACAATGATATTTAAAAAAAATGATGTGCAAAAGAAGAAACGATTTTTTAAGACTTCAGATTTCTCCACATAAACTGAGAAGAGCCTCCAGGAATGTCAGCATCAGAAAGTGGATCATAGACATGGTTCTGTACATGGCTGTTTTACAAGTGGAAAAAAATGTATAGTATGATATGGTGTGTGTTTAAGTATGTTTTGAAACTGTACAAGTTGAGTGCAAATCAGAAGGTAACAATTTCCGAAAAATAGCCTTGGAAAGAATGAGACAGTGTTTAAGGCAAGAAAAAACAGTTAAAATAGATATGGGTGGCAAAAGTTAAAATAGGTTATGCACAAAACATGAAAACAAATATTAAAACTTAGCACTAAAAAACTGAAATACTAAAAATGTGTATCCCAAGTTGTTGAATAAATCAATTTGGAAAAATAAGTGGTAAGCAAAACAAATAGCAGTACAATAAACTGCAAGCATGAATGGGGAAAAAGATATTTGAAAGCCCAAGAGAGAAAAAGAAACAAATATTCCAATGAAGGCTATGAATAATAAACTTTTCTTTCTGTACAACAGCATCAAAAGAACTGCTGTGGATGAAGTAAAATATGTGCATTAATAACATTTCTGATTTTCATTTTTGGAGTGACAAAAATTCTGGATACATTCTAGTCAATGAAAGGGAAATGCCTATTGTACAAAATGAATATTTCATTCAGATATTCACTGAGGAAGTAGACAACAACATGCCTCAGTAGCAGACAGACAAAGCTCCATATTAAATATTATTGAAGTGTTTCTGAACTTCAAAAACATTCCCGGGGCCTTATGGTATCTTACCAACTGTACTTGGGCAAACAAGATAGTATAAGTAAGCCACTGACTTAACTCTTCGAACAGCTGCTCAAGACATGGATAATACCAGGAAAATTATAAATGGTGTACATATCCATTAGAAAAGGGTGACAAAACTGAATCAATTAATTACACACTATTAAATTGGACTTCCATTACTGTACATGTAATGTTATATTAAACAATTATTAGGACTAGAGGATCACCTACAGTTTGTGGTGTAGGAATAATTATCAAGGTAATATTCAACCTTTTAATAAAGGTAGGCCTTGCACAAAAAACTTAAAATTATTTGAACAGCAAGAACAATAACTGATACACAGAACATATTATATGGTTTATTTAGATGCCGAGAACGTTAGATTCTGAAAACAGTGAATACAGATAAGGACTGTACATAAACCGGATGATACTATATTAGGAGGATTGACAAACACCATAGAAGCACCAAATGCAATTCAAAAAGATTTAGATAAAATTAAAGACTGTGCAAACACCTGCCAAATGACAATTAATGTAGACAAAAGCTGAATTCTGTATGCAGGTACTGTAGGAAAAACATACATTCTAAATACAAAATTTGAAAAACTGATATAGAAGAGGTTACATATGACAAACACTTAGATGGTTGTTGAAATAAAATTGGCATCTTCGAGAGAATGTGGGTAAGCTATAAAAATAGCACACAAATGTTAGGATATAAAGTTTAAAGTGTAGAATTTAAATCACAAGATGTTATATGGAAATTGTATAATGCATGAGTAAGGTGTTACATAGAATATTATATATAATATATAAAGTATATATATAGTCACTAAATTAGAAGAAAAGATGTTGTTGCAAGGGAATTCCTGTGCTTAAGAGAATGTCCTATAGTGACAGGTTGAATGATCTGAACTATGCTGTCTTGAACAAAGAAAATTGAGTTGACCTGGACTTTCCAACATCCCCAAAGGCATTGTCAACCCAGCATATTCAAAGTATACAGCAAAATATGAGCCATAGGATACAGGTGGAAACTATGTGGAAGTGCATTTAAAACTCATAACAGAGAAACTTCTTCACCCTAAAGGTTCTGAAAGTATGTTGAAGACGATCCCCTTTTTTTGCAAGAAACCGCTGAATGAGAGCTACTAACTTCCAAATAGGCTAGATGGGGCAAACAGCCTCCTCTTTTTTGTTTCTAGTCTTTCATTAGGGGAAATATTTATTAGTAGTTAATGAAACTGAACTTAATACAGGGCAAGTTCCATTAATGGGGAAACCATGAACTAATGAATTGTGTTGACTGGAATTAAGTCACAATCACATTATTGAAAACATATTGCCGTAATGAAGCTCTCTCTATCTTCCTTTTCAATTCTCTGAAAAAATAATGGATGTGTGTTCCCTTCTATGACAATGGAGAGTACATGACGGCTTGTTATTCCATCATTTCCTCAGGACCAGTCATAGCAACTGAAGTTTACTAAAATGATTGGAACTGACACAGAGAAGGGAGTTTTGAAGAATTTAACTTAAAGTTCATTGTACCTATTGACTGTCTTTATGTAATTTGTAGCTGAGAGAAAAACTACGCATTTTGGAATTGGAAGAGCACATAATCTACTTGGAAACAAAAAGAGACTGAAAATAATAGTTAGGCATATAATGTTTGCACCAGTTCCTGTAAACTTCCTCCTAGGAGACAAAATGTCAGACATTAGGTTTGAGTTAAGTTAGATACATTGTCATGCAAGAAAGGTTTGACTCGGAACAGATTGTGGCACTAACGATATAAAATTAAGATGTTTAGAAATGTTAAAGGGAATCTTTATCAAAGGGAGTGAATCTTTTAGTAGGCTAACCTCTGTGAACATCTGATTGACAAACTATTGTGCATCTGATTTTTTCTTTTAAATTTTGGACTGTTTCTGTGAAAGGCCTGCTTTTACAGGGGCAACACATTGCAACATAACTGGAAGGGTGCTTTAACATTTCTACTTTATCAAGAATATATTCTTGGCTGTCTGAACACCTTGATAGTCAGAGCACTGCATTGGCCACAATCTTAGTCTTACACTCGGTCTCCCATATTTTTGCACCATGACCCTAAATTATTCCTTGTCTTCATGTGACAAAATCATAGAAACCATATCAAATCTTAGCTGTTACACTAGGAACCCTCATACCAGCAATTTAATCAAAGTCTAGCTATGAAAACAGATGGATCACAGCCATCTCAGGCTGTGCCATCTGTCATTAAGCTTAATATTCACTTTTAATATATGACCTCATAATTGACAACAATAAAGATATCCCTGTGTTAATCGAAATCTGGCTGATGATTTTATAGTAGCACTCAATACCAGTTCTAAGGGATTGCTGTGTCATCTGATTTTTGCTGTTTTTAATCACAGTCTAATTGATTTCAGTTTTTGATTATATTTGTGTTTTTAAAATATTCATTCAGGTCTTTAAAAAGTTGAATGAGATTTCTAATTAGAGTGGTCTCTTGCTAATTAGTGAGTTTCATAACTGCCTTCATTCAGGTTTGCAATGTTTAGTCCAAAGTATGGCAGCAAATTGTTAATTAGCAAACTGAGCAAGAGATTGCATAAAGTTCTGTGTGCTGAAGTTGTTGGAAATTGGAAATGAGAGCAGAAGAAAATAAAATAAGCAAGCTGATCAATTACATGCATCAATTAGCACCAACGATAAAGGGCCCAGCTGAAATGAAAACCAGCAGACATAACAGTCCCTTATGACTGGAATTAAGAACCGCTGTTCTATACCACTATTTTAGGCCACTTTAAATGATTTTCATACCTTCTCAAGTCCCTGTCATTCTATAATCCTATGTCTTGTTGCCACAACCTTTTGTAGTAAGTCTTTGTCATGCGTGGTGCTATTGCTGTACCACACAGTGATACCATTAGTGAGGACACATTCTGTGGTACTGCAATAAACATTCAGGAGTAGCTGCTTCCCCAAACTGCATTTATTTTAGCACCACAGAAAGTGCAGGCTCTGTTGTGCCTCTTTCAGAATGGCTACAGTGTTGTGAGACCAAGCTAAGTCGGTGAAGATCTGCAGACCGAGGAGCCGGAACCAGCTGACAATTTCCACTGCTGTGCCATTGATGTTGATTGGGGCATAACTCCCTCTGGGTCTCCGGAAGTCCACAATGAGTTATTTTGTCTTGTTGATATTCAGGGCCAGATTGTTATCAAGGCGCCATCTTGCCCATCTTGCTCCATCTCATTCCTGTATGTGGGATTGTTGTTGCTGATCAGCCCAATAATATAGGTGTCATCTGCAAACTGTGGTTGCTACTGTAAGTGGCTGTACAGTTGTAGGTGAACAAGGAGTACAGCCCTAGGACTGAGACAGCAGCCTTGGGGAGCTCCAGTGTTTAGAATCAGTGTAAAGGAGATATTGTTACCAGTTTTCACCACTTGGGGTCTGCACGTCAGGAAATCCAGTATCCAGTTGCAGGTAGAGTTGCATAAGCCCACATTTCTGAGTTCTGGGACCAGCTTGGAGGGAACAATTGCATTGAAGGCTAATCATCTAGATCTACAGTACATCTAGCTATCACTCTCAATGAGGAACATTTATTGGCGCCTTGATAACAATCTGGCCCTGAATATCAACAAGACAAAATAACTCATTGTGGACTTCCGGAGACCCAGAGGGAGTTATGCCCCAATCAGCAGAGGTGTTAGTGGGGCCAGCGGGGGGTGCTCACCCTGCGGTCCATGTGGGTCCTAATGCCCCAGTATAGTGACGGGGACACTATACTGTAAACAGGCGCCGTCCTTCGGATGAGACGTAAAACCGAGGTCCTGACTCTCTGTGGTCATTAAAAATCCCAGGGCGCTTCTCGAAAAGAGTAGGGGTGTAACCCCGGTGTCCTGGCCAAATTTCCAATTGGCCCTTACTAATCATGGCCTCCTAATAATCCCCCTCTATGAATTGGCTACATTACTCTGCTCTCCTCCCCACTGATAGCTGATGTGTGGTGAGTGTTCTGGCGCACTATGGCTGCCGTCGCATCATCCAGGTGGATGCTGCACATTGGTGGTGGTGGAGGGGAGTCCCCATTACCTGTAAAGCGCTTTGAGTGGAGTGTCCAGAAAAGCGCTATATAAGTGTAAGCAATTATTATTATAATAATTATTATTTTTTTTAATCACATTCACTTCAGCATAGATGGTTACTTTCACTTCAATTCACAGATGTCACTGTGATTACTTATTCAACCTTTACTGTGGAATTTAGTGAATTCCTATTTAATTTAGTAATTAGGTATGGTAATATTGTTATACTGAGTGCTTTTAACATATACAGTATGTTAATGTAAAAAAAACCTTGATAAGATTGTCTGTCCTAGGCTCTACTTAGTCTGGCTGATCTACTTAGTCTTAGATTGATCATACTCTCAACCCATTTATTACATGTGACATTGTTCAACTGTTTTTCATCATAGCCCAATTACATTAAACCATTATTTTATTTGCTTCGTATTTTAAGGATACTGTACTAATATACACTAGTACAAGTCATCTTAATTGTGATTTTATCTCGACGTTTTATCACATACTTCCCATCTTTGACTTTACCAGCTCGGGTTTTCCAGATCAGATCCTAGATACATACAGTACAATGCAAAGCTGCGCAACATTCAGTAGCATTCTTAAAAACAAGAACAGTTACATTAAAAAACTTCTCCATAGTTTACTGACAAGGCACTCACATTTGAACATAAATGGAGAATAACCAATTTAGAAGCTTTTAAAATTGCTTGGAGTAACAGAATCATAAAGAAGAAACAGGATTTATTTTTAGCTAACTCTGCCTACTACTCAAACATTAAACATAATAACTGGTACATGCATTTGTTACAGCTAGACTTGACTATTGTAATGAGCTAAAGTGTGTTACACTCACCTAGACTTCTGCTCGATCACAATGCTGTTATTTTGGGTTTTTCGAAGATGAGCACAAGTCAAAGAATCATGATGTCCAGAGCAAAACACCTCACCTTGGACACTGAGAAGCTTAGCACATTAACAATAACGAGATTCTAATAATAAGAAACCTCGAATTTTAGCATTTGTACATTGGTTTGCTGTGTGATGATGGACTTTAAAGTACTTCTACTGACTAAGAAAGAACTAAAAGAACTAGCTCCCCCATATTTACATGCTGACAACCTAGATACCAAACAGAGTGCTCTGGTCCAAGGACATTGAACACCCAAGAGTTCTAAAACTTTCCAAAATAATTTGTGGCAGGGACATTAGCTACAGCCCTCCCAAAACCTGTCAGAGATACACATAGAGACACAATCTTTAAATCAAGTCCTATCTTTTAGTCTCTATTTTTCTTAGCATATAATCTAATAGGGCTCCCAATGTTCAGAAATTTATTTACCCTCAAAGAAAGTTAATGTACTGTAAATTATTGCCTGATGGCAATCATCAGGCCTGGGACTCTTAGAGGTTTATTTCCTCCTGGGAGGTTTTTTTTTTCCTCTCCTCCTGGCTCACATGGTTCACTGTTACTGTACAATATTTTCAGCTGCTTTGTAATTCTGGAAACTAAAGAAAAAATAATAGCTTGATTTATTGATTGAGCACACATTGTCACTTTACAAAATCTTGACAACCCAATTACAGTATATTCAATATATATTTAGAAATGCACTATTTACTCAGCAATCCATTATGCATCATCCCAACTCAACCCTAAAAGAATTGTTAAACAATCTCAGCAACAAAGTTCTCTGTGAGCACACTTCCATTCTTCTCCCCAGCACCATATTCCAAAAATACAAGGTCCAAAGGCAAAGACAAACAATTTAAAAAAAATAAAACACTCTTTTAATGACTGAATTTGAACTTTTTCTTTGCAGATGAAAACAGCACACTCTTCCATTAGGCTTGTACTGTATAATGTCAAGAGCAAATTAATACTTATACCTATAATTCATAGTGACTGTATGTTCTTAATACATATCATAAACTTGAAGGTTTCCTTGTAGTACACATGTCTATCATCTTTGAAAGGATTTAGTTGAATAAATAGGGCATTCAGTAATGTTGTGGATAATCTTTAGTTCTCAAAGCCAGCAACTGGAAGATTTATTTCTGGTTTCCATCCTATTCCAGAACCACAAACTACTATAACTATTTTTAAGCATACAGGAATACATCATCTACACCTGAATGAAGATGACTATGACTTTTGACCCTGAAATGTAATAGTTTTGAAAACAAAGGTTATCTTAATAAATATTTCAAATGTCTTACATGCTTGTGTATTATTCTTTGGACCCTTGAAACCCGCTGAATGCAATTCATTTTCAGTGAGTCTGCAATAATGTTTCTCAGATGTATTCAATAAAAAAAAACAGCAAACAAAGCAGCAAACATAAACAAAACAACATCCTTGAAACTCCCCGGGTATAGTGCTTTTATTTGAAAACCATTAAAAAACAGCTTGAGTTTACTCATTGATTTTGAACCTTAGACGTCTCGTAATCTATTCATTGAAATGTTGCCTTATGTTTAATCAGCATTGATTCTCTGCAACGTTATTGCTTTAGCCATGTAGTTACTCTAAAAAAAATCATATGGCACAGGGTAAGTGACTTTTAATTTAAAAAGCTGGCATGGCTTTTGAAAGTCCACACAACATTATGATCCCCATTTTATCTGCTTCTAATAAGTATTGAGTAATCATTATTTAGCTAAGTTATGGTCATTAAGCTGTTAGCTGTTATTTTTTATAAGCATTACAGCAGAAATTAATTATAATTGATTTTCCCTTTGTGTATACTACTATTCAATTTTACAATATATCAGTCATTAGCATAGATCTAAATACACTATGTACTCATAAACTGTATATGCATTCAATTTAAAAGGACACTAATATAGCTAAATCTGGGTAGAAATGTTGGTAGAAATCATTTCCTAAAGAACATCATGTTCTATCAAGTAGTTAATATTCTCCCAAGAAGTATATAGTTCCCAAGCTTTATAATAGAACTATAATAACAATTATAAAGTTTTACAATATAGACTACAGTAGTTGCAAGATAGAATATAATAGTAATTGTTGACATTACTATGCCATTCCTGCCCCCTTTTGTTTTCCTAAAACTCATCCACCAAATATCAGGTCCCAAATCTCTGGTGTCTTATCATGCCTTAAATCAATGCCCTTTCTTCCCATGATGTTTCTTGGCTCTGGGCCTGTCTGACATTTCTTTGCTCAGCCAGCAGGCATCCTATTAGTCTTCCTCTATTCTCTACCACCTGACATCCAACATGACTCAGTGACCACTTTCAATTATCCCCCTCATCTGAAAATTTCATTATCAGCCCAAAATCATTCAGACCTGCCAAAACTCCAACCACCTGAGCTTCAGTGCTACGATAGTTTAAACTGACTAAAACCACTAGAAATTGGAACAGTAAATTGTTAGAGCATTGTTATGTTTAAGACAAAATAAAAAAAGCCATATTTTTACACAGATTAAAAATATAGATTATACAATTTATTCAGGTGGGTAGCTGCGTCAGCATGCGTAGGCTGCAAAGGAACAGGTAATAGGTTTATTCCATGCTGATAAGAGAAGAAAGAAAGAAAACACAACGTTTCAGCCATAGAGCCTTCTTCAGGTGTGCATACAATGGTACACCTTTGCATACAATTTATTAATACAACAAGGTCAATAATATACATGAATCAATGAGCCTTCATACAAGGGGCTGATCAAGGATTAACTGTGTATTATTGATCTTTTTGGATGTGTAAAGAATAGTTTGCCTGAACCTCCAGTCAATCATATACTGTATGTATTCTAGAAGAACAGCACTTTTGAAAACAAGACCTATTTCATGTGTCCTCTTTACAGATGTTAAACCAGTTGAGAGACCAAAGCATTGGTTGGAATAGGTCTTGTGATCTAGTGACAACTACCACACTAACCTTTGATGGAGTATGTCAGGTTATATGATCATTAACACAATTTTTAACAACCTAAATTGAAGATAGCAGTAAGGGTGATCTGCATGAAAGGGGCCTTATTTGTATTTTGTTTTAATTAAAATAGATACATTAATTGTGTAGAAAAAATACTAAGAAAAGACAGTTTGAGAAAATTGTTAACAAGAAAAAGTAGACTATAAAAGTGAGAGCTACAAAATGAAATGAGGTACAGTATAACTTTAGAAGGAGAGTATTTCTGTACTAAGTTATAATGTATAACACATATTAGATTACAGTATGTAAGTATTAAACTCATATTATATATAAATGTAGTAATAACTAAATTATAAATAAATGAAATCACCTTATTAATCAAAATTGTAGTCATTTTTTAAAAATAATTGAATACAATATACCAGAATTTAATTTATTATTATTATCATTATTATTTTCATGTTTCTTCTTGTTGGTAATTTGATAACTAGAAAATATTTTTTATGTTGTAATAAATGCAACATATTTTCATTGTTTCACTTGTATTTGGTAGAATTTATACAAACATAACTCAAATTTCAAGATTTCTCAGTTGGTACAAGGTATGGAAACATTTGTGTGTAATAATAAACACAAACTGCCAGATACGTTAACAATCCACTCATAGCCACTATCTAGCATTTATCTGCAAGAGAGTTTATTCAAACAGTAGCCAGTGTAAAGATCACTTGGAATGAATTATAAAATGAGAACAGTAGGTATTGCCTAATAGATCTGAGTTCTTATCAGTGATTTAGTGGGCGGGTGTTGAAATGGTGATGTGCTTAATGGGAGATTTATTTAAAAACACAAAAATGAGCAACAAACACAACACAAAATAAAAGCCTAGCTCCTGGATGGAGATTCTACCTCACTTGTCCTTCTAACTAAATATCAGCGATATCTACTTTGTCCCTAATATGAAAAAGAAACTCTCCGTATTGTTTTGAAAATAGAAAAAAATATATATATTCGTCTTAAACTGACTTGGCATTTAGTTTTGGGTTTCTCTTATTTCTCAGTGTCCATCTTCTATTTGTGTCTCCCCATGTTCTTTTCTGTCTCTCTCTTTCTCTTTCGTTCCACGGTCTTCTTGTGCTCTTGTTCCATTTTATTCTCCCACTTGTCCTTTTAAGGTAGTGCTCAGTTTGTTTTTGTTTTGTTTTGCAAGTTCTTCTCTCCCTTAAGTCACACAGCCTCCAAACAGCAGGTAAGCAGCTGGTATATATCCTCTTTATATTACAATTGGCTCTGCTCACCACCTCTTCTAATACAAAAACAGCCAGTGATATTGTTTTACTCACAAATTGGCATAGCATTGGTTTAATCTTCAACTGGGGGCATTTGCTCCTGTTTATTTGTTCTACTGTGGATTTATATGTATAGTCTGGAACAAGACCAACACTGATTAGTTTCAGATATTATGTCATGCCACCATTTTGCAGTACAGCTTGGTTTCTGTCCATGGCCATCTTCAGTGTAGTCAAAAGCATAAAAAACAATAACCTGCCTGGAAAATAGTGTCCTTCCACTATTACTCTCCTAGCGGCATCACACTAGCATGTGAGGCTTTATTCCAAGGTTTCTTTTGCTTCAGGTTCTCATTTTTTCCAGATTTAGATCTAAGAAATATTCCAGTACCAAAGTATCAAGACATACATTTTTGCAGATCATCTGGTTCCATGGATTAAGCATAATTTGCATTTCCTTTTTCCCCTACGGACTTGAGGCTAGAAATGAAAATGTTCTTACAAGAAATCTCAAAGCTGTTGAGTGAAAGTACATTGGCAGATGCCGGTAGGTTGTACTGCTATTGCTAATATGCCTGCTTTCTTTTGTCTCTCTAAGACTTTGGCCTTCCAAATAAATGTCCTGACATCATTATTTTAAAAAAAATACAAACGTTCTAGTACAATCAGAAAACACACAGATTTATAAATAAAATAAACATAAATAAAATCACTGGTTTATAACATGAAAATGCAATTTCAAATTACCCTTTTGAATATGTCACAGACTCTTTCATGTTTATCTATTAATGGCCTTGGTTCATTTCTGTATCTACATGTTTCCCTTTTAGGTTCTGTCTTGGGGAATGTATCGATGCTTGATGAGGTATAATATCCTTTATTAGCAGGAAATTTAGTTTTGCATAACTGTCACTGAGCTCCAACAGCGAAGAAGAGAAAAAACTTACAAGCTGTGATTAATTGAGTTTCTATGTAGTGGCCAGTGATTGTATTAGTACCTATGTGTTTGTTCCGTTTTGTTTCCTTCCCATAATCAAAGTACTCAAACGCAGACAGTGGGGCAGGAGGCAGCTAAGAAGGAAGGAGGAGCACAGTGTTTACTCAATTTCTCACTACATAACGTGGGAGTATCTGGTGGTGCCGAACCATCTTGTTTACAATTTTATTTTTTCCCTTAAGCCCAGATGCCCATTTTGGCATTTCTATGTGCTCTGGAACATTTCCTTAACAGCCTTGCGAAAACATCAGTACTGCCTTCATTAGTTAGATGAACCATCTTGTCTTACTGTTGTTTTCCCAATTTAGAATACTCTTTTATCACAAAGGCTAACAAACGTGAAACTCAGTAACTCTTCCTCACATGATTTCTTTCTTTAAATTAAAAAATAGAGCGTTTTAATATAATATGTAATATAACTCCATGAAGCTTAAAACATTGTCCTAATTCAATATTTAATTATAAATCCACTACAGCTATATTATCTTATGAGGATGACTTAGTCTCCCATTTTATTTCCTTGTTTGCGAACAGTTAATGTCTTTGGAGGCCTTTCAGTCAACAAGCCACTTTGTCTTTTAGTATCAAATACTGACCGTCAATAACTTTTGGGGGGTATCATAACTCATTATCAAAGATTCAGGGCTCCCCTGTGTTTGCTGTTAATGTTTTGACTAAATTGTCCAATTAAACAGCTTGGATTTACAACTAAAATTGACATCTGGGTGACAAAATTGACAGAGAAGCAAACACGAATCTATATCAACGATGGTTGGTTTAATCTCCGACTTCTCAGCAGATTTGTCAAGTTGTCTTACAATGTTGTGTGTTATTACTGTAGCTTGTCAACATTTGGAGACAGTTGGCATTCTCCAGAAAGTCGTTGTTACTGCGTCTGGTGAATGTGATAATAATTGAGCATGTCCCTTGGAACCTGGCTGATTATGCACTTTTCTCTGTATGCAAATTATACTCTAAGAGCAAATATGTAATAAAATATTATTTCAGTGCTTATTGGTAAGAGAAAAAACAATTACCATTTTTGTATGCTTTACGCTAAACACTTTATATTGTGACAATATAGCAGTGCACACCATGATGTAAAACCAAAGCAGGCCACTGAGACACGGTAACTATTTTTTAATTTGAAGTGGAAGACAACCTTTAAAGCACACTTCAAACCAGAGCTGAGATTCTTTAACTGTAATTCTTACAAGATGTGGGATGCTTATCATGAGACTCAGAACGGGGCTATTCAGGTTTAAGTTTAACTTCTGGAAAAGGAAAATGTTAAATAATAAACTCCACACATTTCCATCTGCTTTGGTGAGATTAGACTTTCCCAGAAATGAGTGAAGTAGCACATTAAGCATGAAGAAAAGCAATCTTTGCCAATCCAACCCAGCTCCACCCGCACAGAGATTAATGGCCTCTTGATGACAACAGCTCATTCTTTACAGTTGTGATGACACAGTTTTAAATACATCATCTTCTCTTTTTTAAAATATTTGACATATGTTACCGGCTCAGGGAAATAAGAAATGAAATAGTCAGTTACTTTGTATCAGCCTGATGCAATAACATGATTCTGGTTTTGCAATATAGGCCTAGGTTCAGTCATACATGCTAGCTCTAGCCAGGTTGCATGTCTCAAGGTCACCCTGCAGCCTCCTTCCACTCACTCAATTGTCACATATATCACATGTGATGAACTCTAAATGAACACGATGGAGATCCAGGATCTTGCCTTTGTAATCTTGGGTTTATGATACCCACTGGACTCTCTTCTCAAAATTCATGATAAGGACATGCAGTATGATGATGTGTCAGGGCAATGTGACTTTCAAAAACACAGGAGGACCTTGTGGGTAATACTGAAAGACATCATATTATTTGTTACATGTTGTGCATTTAATGCGCTCCTTTCAAAACACCAGTCACCATATAAGCTTTTTACAGAAAGTTATCTTTAGACCTGTCTCTGCAATACTGATTAACTTAGTTTAATTAGGTTGTGGCAGATATCTTTTTTTCTTTAAGTCTCTGCTGAGGTTTGTTTCAAATTACACTCTGAAACCAGACTTAAACCGAAACAAGTGTCATTGCTTATATAGGTGGGTTAAAGCTTTAAACCTGTTTTTGAAATCGTTATGTGCAATTTAGTTAAAGGTGCTTGCTCTCTTTTGATCAGCACATCCATTCATACACTGTGTATGTTTTAACAACTCTTCCACAGTGTAAATATACATAAAAAATACTTTGAAGCAGAGAACTTGTAAAAAAGAGTTCAAAATTCATCTGTCCAGATCTTAAGGTCTCTAGTTTGTATTTGTTGATTGATTGTTTTCCTAAGCATTAATGGTAATTCAAACCTTCAGTGCTATGAGAATCATTTTATAAAATTCATTAGAGATTTAGAAATAACAGACAGCATGGTAAATTTTGCCATTATTCTATTAAGTGTTAAAATGTTTAGGAACAAAATTACTCTACATTTATACTATCACATTTAGTGCAAAAACAATTTTGTCTCAAATTTAGAAGAAGAGATACTAGTATCTTGTGTCATTTGTGTCTCATCATTTCTGTGAGTGGTACTGTAATCATGTGCTTTCTCCTTGTCTGCAATTCAGGGCACTTTAACGTCACTTTGGGGCTGAAGGACTTGAACTGGAGCTATATCAAACAGCCTTGACTTAGTGTCGATAGCAGATGTGGCAAAAAATCCGTCTTAATAACCTGACAGCTGGCTTTGGCTTGTAAATAACAAGTGAAAACGTGACATTATGTACTTCATTTTTGGGAACATGTCTTTTTATCTCATTAAAAAATAATTAGTGCTTTTATATTACTGACAATGAAACTGAATTTAAAATCTTGCTCTTTAAACAGGATCCCTTTTTGCTTTGGACAGATTGCTATATTTATTGTGAGACATGTAACTCAATAAATGTGTCAAAGCACATTGCACTCCCCAAGGACTAATGATTTAGCAATATTCACTATTGCCAATAGAGTTTGTCTTTAACCTTTGCTCAAGCCATATGTTTAAATCATGGATGCTCGCCTGCTTCCTTCTTGTTAATTTAGAATGTACTTCTTCATGTTAGGTGGTGTTGTTGTTTTTGCTAAATGTGTCTATGTCATGATGAGCTATCTGAAACAGCTTGAAAGGAGAAATATATTATATACAGCTCAGATTCTGTTTTTTTCATGAAAGATATCAGCATAGGACTTATTTTCTCACTGCAACTATAGTACTGTAGGTGCAAATGTTTCAGTACACTCCATTTTGTGTCCACGTAAATACTCTTAATTTCAACAGTGCAAGGCCCTATACTTACTTATTATCTTTTTCTTTTATTTTTTTTTCTTTTACATCACATCTTGCTATATGCCTTTGATTGGATACATGTAATATTTCATGACAAAGTCATGTCATGACTGCAGTGTCCTTGAGTGAAAACCTAACCAATCGTACCAACTGAAAAGCACTCAATTGAATGCTCGGAAAACTGCTTGAATGACAAGCTGCACTCAGTGAGTGACACAGTATAAGGGAATCTTCTTATATTTCTCAGAACTGAATAAGCAAGAGAGGCAAAAATGCAGCCACTTATCACAAAGGAACAGTGAAATAAATTTAAAATGGAAAGGGAAGTCTGCATACAAATTATATTTACTTGCCAGGAAATCTAGAGTGAAGCATCAAATCAGGAAAACACATGCAAAAATTAAATTAAGTAAAATATGCAAAATGAAAACAATCCAAGCAACACAAAGACATGTGAGTGAAATTAATGTACAAGGTATCTCATGCATAAAAATTCAAAACCACCATGAACAGGAATATCATAGAATTTAAAACCTATGTTGTGTAAAAAACCTGTTTTCTGAGAAGTAAAACCAGAGAATGAAACTGGAAGATACCAAATACTCTTTTTTCTTCTTTAAATGTCAACTGTGAATGCTTTAAACCCAAGCCTTCTCTGTTTCCCTCAGAAAGTGAAAAATGCCCGTGCATAAATGTGAATGAATATTTCATATTTCTATTCATGTCATGGGCTGTGTACATCTGTGCTCCTACTTGTATGTGGAGATGTAAAAGACTTTCACTCTCAGATGCCTTCTCCACTCTTAAAGTTTTTAACATTTCCCAAAAGAAAATATTGTTGTTGAAGCATATATCCAAGAGTAAGACAATAAAAAGATATAAAATGTTAACAACAGGATTTCAGTAGTTTGGTTAGATCCTTAACAACTCTGGTAAAGCATTCAGCTGCCTCATCTATGGCTCTAGCCCATCATTGTTTTCTTCTTTTCCCTTCTCTAGTCCTTGTTTTTGCTATCTCTTTGGGAGATCCTGTGGTCACTGATACTCACTCTGCCTCTCAGGTGCACATGCACAATGTCAGTGTCACCAGGCCTCCTTGTTCATAATCCTCACCATAGCCTGGTGCCTGGTGCTCATGGCCCTGCTACAACAACTGGTTTTCTTTCACCCCTTTACCCCCTCCCTCAGTTGGTGTCCATCTGGTGCCATGTTAGCCCTCAACGTGCCCCGCACCCACTAAACTTCCCCATAAATATAATAAATATTCCCAATGTATATTTCAAACTACAATTTTGTATTTGTCCCATTGTAGATTTCAAACTTTGTGTCCTATTTTTCCTTTAGTCATTTGTCTTTGTGCTCTCCTCTGTCTGTTTTCTGAGACTTGACAATCCCCCATCCCCCCACCCTCTCTTTCACTGCCTGCAACAACCTCCAGTCAACATTATCCTATCCTATTGCTATGGTCTCTTTAACTCAAAGAAGTTCTGATTTCTTTCCACTCTATGCAGCCATTGATCATGCTATCCTTTTGACCAAAACAATGCTAGAAACATTATACACCAAGTTGGGTGCTGTAGAAGCCAAGAATTTCTCTTGTGCTGTAATAATGATTATCTAGTTTTAAGTCATTACTCACCACTGGTTTGGTTTTTACATCACCTCTGCAGGATGCAAGCCAAAGCTGGCTTAAGCAATGTTCATATGTCTGGCTGCTTTTTCAGAATCTATGGAGCATCTTTCACAGCTCATCACAAAATACCACTCTCATCTATCAGCACTCTAAACCGATCTGAAGATCCAATCTTCCAAAAGCATATTGCATGTATATTCAAACAGTTTCGTCCAGCATGAAGCTCATACATAATAAATAATAATTAAACTTCATGTTTTTGGCTTTTGGACCCAAACTTTTAAATTCAGATGCACAACAATGTCTCATCAATTGCTTTCTACTGTGCAAATAGCAGTCCTGTAGCTCTTATCCCCCTTATAAAAGTTTATTATGTTTAATCACAGTGACGAATAATAATGCATAGTAAATCCAAACATAGTGAAGCACTGAGAAGTATACTAAAGCAAGAAACAAAGACTTTAATTTAATTTAATTATCCATGCTTTGATACAAGATGACAGAAACATGAGAATACTGCAAAAACCCATCCATCCATTCATTTTCTAACCATTTTATCCAATATACAGTAGTGTCTTAAGGAAGCAGGCGTGTATCCCGGCAAGCAATGGGAGCAAGACAGGATATACCTGTATGTTTTCACCTGTATACACCTTCTGTAAATGGGATGTCAGTCCATCGCAGGGCAGACACACAGAGGCAAACACTCACACTAAGGATAATTTCTCCAGAAATCTACTTACCTACTAGCATGTCTTTGGACTGTAGGAAGAAACTGGAGCACCCAAAGGAAACCAATGCAAATGAGAAGAACATACAAACTTGATGCAGATAGCACCCAGGCATTGAACCCAGGGCCCCAGTGTTGTGAGGCAATAATGCTAACCACTGCACCACCATGCCGTCTACTGCAAAAATATTATAACAAAATTAAGTGGAACCTTTGAAAGACTGCACAATAGCCAAAAACAGAAGCTGTGGTAGAGGAGGTGTATTAGGGTAGTCAGGAGGAATATATTGTTTTCACCATTGTATGTGTTTACTTCTTGATTATCACAAAGGTATTTCTTGTTCTCTAATTAAATGGATATACTGTAGGTCTGCATGTATTAAAAAATAGAAACTACAGTAATTTGTTAAAGTGAGATACCGAGGTCTTTTTCTCAGCCACTGCTTCACTTAATTTCTTTTTTGTATAAATGAAGCAAATATTATTCTAGAAGACAATGGTTTCAATAGTGTGTCATGAAGCGGAAAAAACTGGTTTAGCCAAGAGGATAATGAGAAAAGCTCAAGCTTAACATTTTTATCAAGTGCATGACTTGATGAGACAGCATTGTGAAGCTATGGTGAGGGCTCTAGATTCCTGAACTGAGGGGCATGGCTTCATATTCTGGACTGGACATGGTTGCACCTTTGAGCAAGGTATCAAGATGGTTCCAAGTAATTGCCCTGCTATATTAATGGTACTCCTATGGTTGGCATGCATGAGAATTTGTTCTCAATTAACTTATTTGGTTAAGTAAAATATTAAACAGATGGCAGCTCAGAACTAGCAAATATGCACTGCAGTATCTGAAGTGATAACATTTGTTTATAAGGGATGTCTGTAGAGTATGTTATTCAACCCTTCTACAAACATAACTGCTTTAATCTTCCTGATTTTCAGCTGTGTCATTCCCATTCAGTTCAATATTACATTTGCTTTACTTGACAAAAATTTGATCACTTTGATACCGCAGAGCTTTCAGGATACAAATGACATTACTGATGCACACCTCCTATATAGGAAAGGAAGGGGGATTTAGATGAGAATTACGTCCTTCCTATTATATTGCTGGCTATCAATATTAGGAAGCTAATTAGGATATGTGCCCTTGGACGTGACCCTGCTTCAGTTGTAAAATCCTGAGCATACTAAAAATGAGATTCTAATTCTTTGCTTGAATGAGAGGGATCATTAGAATTCATTAACTACGCCACCGAGTTCACTTCTTTAGTTTTTGAAATATGGGTAGCTTGTTAACTATAGAGATAATCATGCAATACATTAGACTCTCCCCCTCAGATTTAATTGAGTGTTAAACTAGTTTGACCTACCTTTTTTTCATTTCTTCATCTTCTTCTCTAGTGCATTTGAAGTGGTGTGAATGAAACACAAGCTTGTTTGACTGAGCATAAGAGCACGAGTCAATTTAAATTTCTTTTTCTCTTTAAAATCACATTTGGTCAAACCATAATCTAATTTAGCCCTACAGTATAACTGTCCTCAGACGATCACAATTCCAGGAGCATACATCCAAAAAATGGAAATATGTTCCACCTATTGATAAACATTATCTATTGTGAAATGTTAATATTAGAAAAAAACAACATATACTGTAATAACATTTTGTTATAAACAAATATAATCAACTTTGCTATACCCTTCACAATGTTGCTTGTGAAAAAGGACTAATAATAATCTTACACCTAGACCAAAAATACAATAAAAGGTAGGAGATTAATTGAGCCAAAACATGCAAAAATGCATACTACAATCACAGAAGTAAAACATTAAAAGGAAATTTGACTTAGAACAGACTTATCCATAGAATCCATAGAATTAGTGCGTCTTTACTCTAAGATCACCAGAACCAGAAGAATACTCAAGATTTAAAGAGGATGCAGGATTTGCTTCATGCTTCATGCCAACCAAGGTAAGACAATTTACACTACAGTACATGTACAACATAAACCACTCTGTAACATCTGAGATGGAGAATGTGTATCAAATATTAACATTCTGAAGCTTCATAGTTTACATAGGTTTATACACATTTTATACACACGTGTATAGGTTTATACACATCGCCTCTCATCTGCTAAATGGGACTGTTATTATAGTAGGCAGCGGAGCATTTTTAGTTACAGTCTGCTCCAGCTACGGTGTTCAAGGGAACATTTCCTGGCAGCTGTCAGGGTGTATAGCACTGCCCTAGGCTAGGACTGTTTGCTCTTCATCTGCTCATCTATGGACAGCATGTTGCACTATTGTACTTTTTGGACACTGCATTAATATAGTATTTATACTGTGGTACTTTCAATCTGCATATACCTATGTGCATAATGCACCTATTTGATTGTTTTACAGTGACTACGAACATTATGCACCTAACTCTATATATTTTAGTTTGTATTGCTGTACTTATTTTATTTTAACTTTTAGTCTATTCTTATGTCTGTTTTTGCTTGTCTTGGGCTGGGCTGCTGTAACACCTCAATTTCTCTTCGGGATCAATAAAGTCTTATCTATCTTTTAAATTTTAGTCTTTAGCTATTATTGCTTCGGTTTTCATCTGTCAAGCTGTTAGTTGTAGAATCCTTGATTGGGCAATTTTTTTTTGTGATATACAGTAGGAGTATGCATATTTTTAAAGTGTATAAATGGGTTTTGAATATAAAGCTCAGCAAAGGCTGAATGTATTTGGTTTGCCTCCTAATCTTTGTGGTGGGTCAGACTCATCATATGCATATGCAAAAATAGTTGTATACCCCACACAGTGACATGTTGTATAACAGTAAGCAGTATAACCAGCTTGAACAAAGAATGCCATTCAATCTAGCCATCCGAATTGTAAGGTGGGGAATGGTATAAGGAATTTAACCACATTTTTGTTAACTGATTCGTATGACTTCTTTATCCAAAGCCATATTTCATATGGATGGACATTTTACTCATGCAATGTGAGTTTGGTACTTTGGCCAGGGATGGAAAAGACTTGGATGGGACTCAAACACACAACCTTGTAGTGTGAGGTCCAGAATCCTGATTGTTACTTCATAATCCTGTATGTGCTATGGATGCCACTAGCTTTTAGTAGGATCCGACCCTGGATTCTGGCCAGAGAAGGTAACGGAATGCTGTATCCTGCTTCTGAAGCCAGCCGTGCATTGTCTGCCACCTCCACGTTTGATAAAAGTTTCTAATATTATGGCTGAGTTGTCCATAATACCATCAAACTTTTATTAATGAGAACACTATTAAAAGTAGACTCAGCAGTAAAAATGTAACAGAATGAGTAGGGCCTATTTTGTTCATCAGCAAGGTAATATAGATGGGATTTCTCACAGCAATGTGGGCGCAGATCAGCTTGACGGCCAATGTAAAATTATGTCCTCAGGACTTTCAATCTTTGCTATAAGTTTTAAAACTTCAGTTTTCTCACTAAGTACCCCAGGAGACCTAGCTAAATCAGGCAGGCACTGCATGTACTGTTGGCATTGCATTCATGAAGGATTATTATTTATTTTTTAGCACAGCTTTCTTGAAATGAGGGATACAAAGTTGTTTTGCTAAAGGTGACAATTTAGTTGTTTAGGGCACAAAATCACCATGACAACGGTTTAAAGAAGTTTGTAAATTTAATCTGGAGCACTTTATTGTGTACTTGATAATTCCCAGAGTTTACGAATATTGGATTAATGGTAATTGTAATAATTGTATTAAGTACAGACTGATTTGCAATTTGCTTGCACTGAAGTAAACAGGATTCCCTTCACATGTAATGAACTGTTTTATTTTCACTTTGTAGGACAGTTTCAGGAATAGGCTGAGTTCCAACCTCTGTAACCTTGATGACATCCTTCATTGCTTCTTATTAACTGAAAAAGTAGTAAATTCTGACATTCTGACAAAAGCGCAATGGAACAGATGGTGGGGAGGGATCTGGTAATACTCCTGTAGTTTCTGTGATCATCCACAGACAGAGAGAGTTGGACCTGAGGTTCAGCCGCCGGCTTTTCAAAGCAATTCTTTTTTCACCCGCCTCCACACTGACAGGCGCGGACCAGCACTGACCTTGCCCAGCGGGTCAGCACAGAAATTGTTTATGACACTTTAGAAGAGATTATCGGCATTTTGGCAATAAACGTACCTAATGAGCACAATGTGGGGAAAACAAAACTTGTTTCTCAAATAATTTTAAACTTAAGTGGGAGATGGAAAAAAAGACTAAGTCCTGTTTAATGGTGTAACTTTTATGACTGGATTTGTGGGTCAAAGGGGAAGTGAGAGAGTACAGTATGTACAGTATGGCAATTTAATACATTTTTATAAGTCTATATTTGACTTATAAAAATGTATTATTAATACTACTACTACAACTACTGTACCTGTATGTTTACTCACTTATCTATTTTTGATAATTGGAGTCATTTTAAAATTCCTTCCATAAGGAAGTTTTAACCTAACCTAAAAACAGCTATAGGTTATCCACCCTTGAGAAGTATTAAAGAAGACGTTCAAATTCTATCACTGGAAAAAACAGTCTGATTTTAACTTTCCTTGATAAGGACAATGCTGGATTCCAGAAGTGGGAAGCTACTGTACCTGACAGTCTCCATACTGTAGATGTGATCTATGTTTTTCTGAACAGGACAGGGTTTAATGTTTTCCTGTTTTTCTTCTACCAATGAGGTGAGCACTGTAACTTACAGTTTAAAACTACTATTAAAGGTGGATTTCATAAAGAAATATCCATTATTGTTTGTAGTATTTTTTTAAAAAATAGACATAATACAGAAACATTACATATTGTATAGGAAGGTGAAGGATATTATAGTTAATCAACCGGACCCCTTTCCCCCTTTTACTCATCACATGGCTTCAGTCCTAAGAATGTTAGAGGCTTAAATCCTAGAAAGTAATACAATATACTGTACATGTATAGCTCTAAAAGTGCAACAAAAATCATGTCATGTTTAACACTGTACCGTTCTAAAGTACCAAATACAGATATTCTCTCTAGAATCTATTTTTGTACCTGTAAAAAAACAGAAATTAATATCTTTTCCCCATTCCACTAATGTAAGCAATATTATCTATGGAATTTTAAAAGTCAACTAGGACTTTTAAATCATGTTGTTGGTATGTGAGTGAGTAAAATATTACATAAATGTATCCTAGAATTACTTTTTGTCTTTGTTAATTGGAAAATCTAAAAAAAAAAAAACACTTCTTACCATTTATTTGACCGTAATGAGACACAGAACTTTTTTTCATCCACATGTCTCAGTACAAGTTCGAAATTGTTGTTTAGATGTACTGTACAAAAAATAGTATCAATAGCTAGAAAATAATGCAGCACTGTGTTTTTGGTACAGTATATTAGATATGCTATAGTGTGTAGTTTTGGAGCACTATGAGCAAAACTAGAATCCATTATTTATTATGATTATTGCTATGCTTGGATCTAACAAACCACCCCACATAGGGATTTGCAAACCACTTATCAGCAAGCTGTTATTTTCAGATTTTTCTGATTGAAGTGATTTTCATTGCATGGATTCACTGATTATTTTTTAGTGTGTGGTGTTTAGCAGTAAGTGCAGTGAGATGCAGACTTCCTCATATACCAGTGAGAGAATCAGAGCTCAAAACGTCTCAGAGACTGGAGAATCCCCCTTGTAAAGTCCTCTAGACACAGACAATGAGAAAAATTAGTTGCAGTCATTGAACTGTTTTGTGGTAAATCTTTTCAAAGATGCAAGACTGGTGGAGTATATCTTTGGATGATGGTTTATACACACTCTCCAGGGTTATGCAAGATTCAGCTTAGCTCAATTTTTTTTTCTTTAAAATCTAAGTAGAGTGGTAAAGAGCAGGTAGTGCAGCAAGTTCCTTCTGCAGATAAACAGTGTGGAGTAAAGGTGATGAGGTCTCCTCCAGCATCCACCATGGTGAGACACTACACTATTGTCTCACAATGCCTTTGCATTGTGAGACTGCAAAACATTGCAACCACTTTGCATTGTATCTTCTGAATAACTAATTTGTTATTTAAACATCCAATTGCTATTATTTAAGCATCCAAGTGATTGTTTTATTTACAGTATATATCATTTTGTGTTGAATTACTTAGCAGTAAATTGTTAAATAAAGAAATGTCTAGTAATTTTAAATTTGTTAAAAGGTAGTTCTCTCTAATTTAATTATTGTACAAAATATTTTAAGTGTATGCAGTATTTTGTGTTAATTTATTCTAATTTTATGTTTTGAAAATATTATTTATTTCATTTGGTGTTATTGAATTCATCTTCCCGTATATATACAGTATGGGGGAATTTTAATCTCTTTCTCTCTCTACCTCATGGACTGCTAGCTGCTGCTCCATGCTGCTCTATACCACACACACCTGTTCAACATTAATTCAGATTCAAAGAGCTTTACTGGCATGACTGATGGACTACAGTGTTGCCAAAGCAGATACAATTATTTCAACAAAGGAAATTAAAGGACATTAAACACTAAAGGACAATAAGCCTTGGTTAGCCTGCAATTCTGCTCGTCTGTCCCTCTTTCCTCCCTTGCAGAAGGGAACATTTATGCAATGGGAGAATTCAAACTCCTGAATTTTCAATCAACACTTTAAGTACTTATGTATGTGTTTATTGGTGTGTTCCTTTCAAATGTCAATTCAAGAGAGTAACAAGTAGTGCATGGTGATAACATTGATGTCCTACGCTTTATGAATTTCCATTTCCACAGGTTGAAGAGACCCTTGCATGTCTCTGGAGAGTGTTTGCTTGTACACATCTCCACTCACTGGGAAGATCCCCCTTGTGAATCTTTGCACTTATTCCACTAACCTGGCAGTGTTGATTTATGGTTTTCGATGACAAATGCTTACCTGAACGTTACTCAATCCCCCCCATCTTGATTACACTTCTGGGAATTTTTTCCAACTTTTCTAGGACATGAGAGGGTACTGTTGAGGTGCAGCAGGTGTCCACAGGATCCATGAAACTTTGTCTGTCTGCAGTATCCTTGTTTAAGCTCTAAAGTAATTTTGGAAAGTCAGTTGGATTAAACCCTATCAGTCAGCAAATCCAATATATTTAAGAGAGCACCTGTTGACAATCCTCACTGGCTATCTCATACTGCAATAGTTCAAATATACTGTACGCTTTTATTCAACTTTGTAGTCCAACAAACCAGCTCTTGACACATGAGTTACATGGATAATGATATTTTAAGGCATTTTTAGCACAATGGACTTTTTCCAGTGTACTTTTATTTTGCTCAGGTTTCTAGCTTCTACTTCTTATTGTCAAACTTTGATTAAGTCTCTCAGGATATTTGTTCTTATTTATGTAAGAGCACATCTGTTTCAATTTAGATCTCCAGAGACACCTTCTTTCACTTCACACTAAACATTTTGTAGTGCACTACTGTACAACCCTGTTTAATTTTAATAGCTATGTTCCTAGTGATTCTGTAAATATGCCACTTCTGTTCTTTTTACATTAGCAAACCTATGTCGGGCAAGGGTGGCTTTCTGTAACTTGGCACCTCTTGACTTGCTTGAGTTGTTTTTGCAATAGAAATTTGAGCCAAGCAACTAATGACGTGTCAGGGTGAATGGGCCTATTATTTAGAGCCTATAATGAACATATTGTTTATAAAGTATAAAAGTTTCATGGATTTGGATATCCTTCTTCAGTTTTGTATTATTGCATTAAGATTCTTTTTTTTTTTTGCATTGCTGCTCTTTTCTGGTTAGATGCAGTTTGTTGGTGACAACAATATATTGTGAAACTGTCATTTAAGTAATTAAAATGATAATCACCACATGAACGTATTTTTAATTAAATAGATTATTTCAACATATCTCTTGCTCTAGCAGGCCGTGATTTAGACTTTCATTAATTTACTTGCTAAAACTGGAGAATTTAACAAAAATCTAGAAAAAGGCTTTAAACAAGAAACCTTTGCAAAAACCATTAGAAGTACTCACTGACAATAGCCACTCAGCCAAAGAAAGTTAAACTTTAACTGGAAACAAATAGAGAAGAAATTCCAGTGTTTTTAATAGGTTTTTGGTAATTATTTTTCAGACACTTTTACCACAAATGAACCTGATGCTTGATCATGAAGTCATGAAAATCTAGCTAAATTAAATATAATATAATCTTCTGTTTTAAATGGAATGAGATTACTTTTATGTGCACCCTCCTTGTGGATAGCACCCTCAGGATATTTTTTAAATGTTGTGTGCAGTAGTGATAGGAACAACAGCCGTAATAAACTGTAACGATGAATCATTATGATGGCACACAACAATATTTATTGTTTCATAAAATAACACTCTTGTTGATGCATGATTAATATTTAATTGTTAAGTTGAAAAAAAGAGAGCATAGTCCTATTTTTTTAGTTTTGCCCATAGCCTGCTTTAGCCCTGAGGCTGACATTGTGGCTAAATTCTCAGGACTGATTTTCTGCTCAGTTTGGTTATTTGGTGATGTAAAATCACCTATTCCTAAGAGCCCTTTCACAGTATGGATATGAAAGTGTAAAACGGTCATTGGAATGCAGTTTGATGTAACAGCATTGAAAGGAATAGAATCATATAAACAATTTTCCACTTCAATGAGTTTCAATACAAAAATTAAAATATGATTGGATGTCACATTCTTCCTCAAAACATAACTTTTTAAGTTTAAAAAGACAACTAATTATTGGGTCCTTCATTTCTTCTCTTTACAAATAATACATGTTCAAGCTGTTGTTCAAAAAAGGCCTAACTCATAACATCTAAACATCTGCTCTTGTTATGTAAAATAGATGATTTTTACAGATCACATTGCTTTTATTAAGTAGATGCTCTTTTTGAAGTTGTTACTTTAACACAAAATGTAGAGTGGGAGTGTCATTCCATATGCTAGAAACACTTTTTGTTTTTTCACTTCGTTAAGTATTAAGTTGTGAACCTGAGAACAAAACTTCCAAGAGCTTTGGAAGCATCAATATGTTACCTTTTTTTACAAACCCAGTAAATGCAGTATAAATCCTTAAATGAAATTAGATCTTATGGCGTTAGAGATTGTATAATAAAAGGAAATACAGATTTAATAAAGTGTTTATTCATAGGCTCCCTTCTAAGCGGATGAATCACTAATGGTACTCTTCAGAGTGCAAGTTCATCTCTGAAGAATAGGCAGGTCTGTGGCCCAGCCATCTCATTAGATGACTGTGACCAGGATGCTACAAGCTCCTTCAGATCCAGCTGGTTTTAAACTTGGCATGTCGTACAGCAGCTGCTTGAGATAAAGTGGGAAGAGTTTCATTAATGGCCTGTGAATCTCTTGTTTTCTTAAATACAATTGGTTAGATATCATCAGGACCTTAAGACTTGTTTATCTTAAGTGCTTCTAGTATCTGTGACAATGCCTCTTGTCTGTAAATATTATTTAATATTTAACATTGCATTTTGCCAGACTGAGTGAAATATTAATTTAATACATCAATAATGTTCCTATCATGTATACTTTCCCTCTTTTAACTCTGATGACACTTCAGATAATCCTTTGTGGGACCTTTGCTGCTTTAATACTGAACAAACTATTTTAGCGCCAGTTTCAATATTCTAATATGTAATCGATTCTAATATCCAATTTAAATTGTAGTTCCCTGTACCTGTTTTCTTTAACTGGGTCCTGTTCAATTCTAATGGTTTATGCCGAGTTATTTTCCCTATATTATTTTCTTAATTAATTTATTTTCCAGTTTGAGTTACTGTTTCCTATTTTTCACGGAGTGACTCTGCTCTGCTTCAACAGAATATCTTTGTTGTCATGCATTATCTATGCATTCAATAACTACTTCTCTTAAGCTCCACAACACTCCTTCGTAGTCTGCTTTCCTGAAGTTACACTATAAACCACTGTTTTGGACTCAACTTGCACAAATTTAAATGTATATTATGATCACAGTTCTCTAATGATTTTCTTATTCTTAAGAATAAGTTTCGTTTCGTATTCAGTCTTTGTTTGAAATGATTAAATAAATGCAACTGTTTTTCTTTATCAGATGCTCTGCAAAACTGACTAAGATAGAGGTCAAGAGGCATATCTATCGTTTCACATTTAGCTGCTGTTCAATTTCTGTGTTCATTTATTTTGTTTACCTGTTAATATAGGTTTCAGATGGATGGTGTTTACTCTGTATCTCCTCATAAACACGAAGCAGCAGATGGCTGAAGCAGTGTGGTACAGGTCTAAGTTGGGTTTGTCAACTGCGTGACCTTATGGTCTTCATTGTACAGCAGTAAATTTGGCAGCTGATTTTCAACTTATTGCTCATGTGTGTCCTGCCTGTGAACTGAATAACAGATATTTGGATTTCAACCTTAGTTAACCTCCATTCATCACCTCTGTATAAGAAGATGTTTTTTTTTTTAATAGACTGCTTCAAAACATGATAGAACTAATGGGAGAGAGTAATATAAACAAAGTAAATGCATGATATTCAAATTCTAAAAATCATAGGACAGCTGCAAAAATACCATTCACATTTACCGTTGCAAGCTTTAAGTAATTTTCAAAATCCAGACTACATTGTGAAGTACATTAGCAACAGTGTTCATCCTTAAATATTCTCTATGCTGTAAAATCTTGTGAGATTGCGTAAGGTGCTGCTCTGTCACCTGACCTATTGCAGGAAGCCAATTGCTCAGGTGACTCTTTTAAAAAGCAAGAAGAAGAAACTTCCTTTGTCAATCTGTGGGAGTGAATGCCTGCTACTTGATGGCCTGAGAATAGAGCCCCTGCATATACCACCCACCAGAGACATGACTGACCAGGGACTGAGTTTCTGAGAAAGAAACTGAGTTTTTGATTTTTTTCTAAACTTTGTGAAGAGTTTTGGAGAGAGAAACTGTGTTTAAGAATTGCTTATTTTTACAACCAGGAAACAGTTTATGTACTCAATATTGACTTCATCAAGAAGTTCAGTCAGAGGCTTGATGAAGAGCTTAGGGTTTTGTTTTGATCTGGTCGTGGTGTATTGATTTTTCCCAGCATTGTAAATAGATTGTCGTTTAATTCTTACGGTTGTGTGACAGCTCATTCACTCCCACAGGATCTTATATCACACAGAAGGCATTAATTTTGATATATAATTTATTGTTTCAGTTTTATCACTCTTTAAAGATGCGTACTACATTAATCATTGTTCATAGTACTTGGGCACTTCACATAAATTCTATGGGAAATACATGACATGCACACCAGACATTATGTATCTAATGTGTATATTAACTCTTTTCCATCCATAATTGTAATCAGTTTAAGTATAATTGTCTAACTAGTTTAAGTTTATTAATAAAGAACAGTATTTATTGCAAACTAAAATTTTATATAATAGTTTTGTGAATATCTGCAAGAGACGTTTTAAACAATTGACTTCAGTCTTCCTTAACTTCGCTGTCATTTTATTTGTGTCCTTTTTATCTCAGTTTCATTTGTTGAATATTTTCTTGAAGGCACAGAAAGTTATAGATTTGCATTTCTGGACTGCCTTTAAGATTTAAAGAATGCCTTTTATAATGCAGTATGTTGCTTGATCTATTTATTCTATGTCAAAATGATAAAACCTACTAATGATTTCTTTCAGTGGTGGATGTGCTGACTCTTAGAAACTTCAGAGAACATGAAAGTAAATCATTTTCTGAAGGATAATTTATGAAATGGTTGTATCAGTAATGGACTCATTCCTTCTTTGGATAAGTATTGCATTCTATAGACAGACAGAGGAAAGAAAGTGGAGAGCAAGCCACAAGGAATTGTAAAAACTTTTCTTTCCTTCAATGACAGAAATGGACCAAAAAAACAAACAACAGCATTGACTTGTACATTCAGATTAACAGTATATGGAAAGCATAGGACATTCCATCCTTTTTAGTTACAGTTTTACAAGGTATATTGTGACCATGTATTGAAGGGGTAGACATAAAACCCAGAGTACTGCAATCCTAAAGTGTTACAAAAGTATACCAATGATTGAGTTGCACTTATTTCTCGAGCCTGTAACCTAAATTTTTAAATAACGACCATTATCAGATTGTACTTTCAAAATGATTCTTCTACCACTCTTTTTCTATGTCCTGATATAACACAATTTGAATATCTTGAATGAAAAAAGGTTAAATGAACATTATACCTTTTGATCTGCAATTTCCAGTGACTATTTTCATTATTATGAGTAAAACAAAACATGTGACCAAACTGCAGAAATACGACAGAGGATATTAGTTATGCCAGACTATTGCCGGGCTACAGAATTTGAAAAGATCAAATCTGCTTGGAGTTTTTCTCAACAATAATGTTGGCCATTTCTTCTCTTTACATATTTAGGACATTCTAACATGACTGATAAATGTGTGAATCTATAATTGGTCACCTAGTGTTCCTAATATGCTACAAAAAGACTGCTACAGGTCTATTAAACACTTGTGTCTTGCTCCCTCGGGGCATAAGTGTTATGAATGATGCCATTATATGGTAAAGGTGTGGTGTACTGCATCTAGACAGAACAGCAAGGGTGCCTTGTTATGACAGAGATGAATGGAAGTACCTTACTAGTTTTAGTAGTAGAAGCAGTTTATAGAAGGCTGTCAAAGGGGAATTGTGAGAGAGCTGAATTACAGAAGAGAAACTGAAGCCATCAATCACCATGAGCAGTGTGTTGGATTGGCCTTTTATAGAGTAAGAAAACTCATTAGTGCACATGCAATGTTAGGTATGAATATGTAAAACTTCCACTGAACTCTTTTGATAATGGGCTCTAGTAAAGCAGGATATAAATAAGCTTTGACACAAAAGAGTGGGGGAATAGTATGTTAGGTCATTGTTTTGGAAATGTAAATACACCCTTTCTGTCTGTCAAGGCCAGCAATAAAGCAGGGCAGTTATGTCCTGGATGTAGCTATGCTTCCTGAAAACCACAGCACAAGAGTAAAATAAAAAATAAAGAACACAAAATAAGAATAGATTTATTTTTATAAGGGAGGAGTTTTATTCTAGAAATTCTGTTAAGTGTAGAATTTCATATAGTGACTTTTTTTTCTTTCTATAATGAGCTGAAATGCTAGAATTAAACTCTGCATTCCCCTTTTCAGTGATTTATAAAGGCAAACTAAAATAATACATCAAAAACGATTTTCTCATTAATTCAATTTCTTCATCAACAAATAAAACTGTCTTAGTGAAGAAAATATAAAGATAAAGTATATATCTAAAAGGTATTTTAAAAGAGAGAGTATATAAAAATAAAAGTGTACTCATCCCACATCATCCTTAACGTTGAGTCATACCTTCAGAAATTATAGAAAATAATATAATACTTAAAATAACACACAAAATATAATCAGAACATAAAATGAAAGTCGTATGTGTAGAATGGTAAGGGTATCAGTATCAGAAAACTTAAATCAATAGATCTCAGTTCCCATTGCTACAGAACTCTGAGCTGACATCACCTCACGCAGTGAGTGTGAACAGACTAAAGTCTGTTATATGGAAAGTGTCAAAAAACACAAAAAAGTACACCCTAGTCTGATATTATTCACACATACAGTTATATCAAGGAAATGCTGCAGTGGAAAGTAGTGGAATATTAATCACATGGATTAACAAGTTTATAATAATTCAGCCTGCCTCTGCAATTTTCTTGCCTCAGATAAAGAATCATCTGACCTGGGTAGTCACTGAGGTATAACCCATTCAAAACTGCAGCATAGATCCATCAGCAGATAAAATAGGGCCAGATTACCTGTATTGTCTGTCTGTATAGTGGAGAAATGTGCAATTAAGCACTCAAAGCTTGTTGCAGCCAACAGAGAAACTCCTCAGACTCTCTGTCCCCTTTCCATTTCCCAGTCCCTCTATTCCAAATCTGGAAACCACACAGGGATTATTTATCTTCCAAAAATATGGATTGCCTTATTCAATTCAATGAAAAAATAAGTCCTCCATCTTGATAGCCTTGCATTACAAACTCTTCAGTTCCACTATTTGATCATTATTACCTTTTTCTATTTCTTTTGTTCAAAATCAAGTCTATTTTCAAGACAAATGACCAAATAGCTGAAGACCTACTGTAGCTCTGTGTCCATCACAGAATTTTGTGAACTCACAACTGGATTTTCACTTTCAACGAGCTGTGTTTGCTGCACAATTGACTGCATGGATACAGCAGCCATTTTAGCTAGTTAGGGTGCAATTCCTTTAACTCCATCTTAGAACACTAAAAATGAGGGGGATAATTAACACAAAAATATATAGTAAAAGAATAGGTAAAGGTTCATTCCATGATGAAAGGTAAAGAAAAGACCTGAAGAAGACCTGTGTTTCTATTAATTACCTTTCATCATGGAATGAACCTTTATCTGATGCTTTGCAGCCTACGCATGCTGGTGCAGCTACCTAGTCAAACAGAATAGTAGGTACCTGGTGGCCTAACCATTCAAGGATCTCAGGACAACCATCATGTAGTCTGTGCCAATCAAAAGCGAAAACTCTGAGTATACAGTACAGTATGCGGTGTCACCTAAGCACAGTTTTAGAAAAGTGTACCGAGAAGTAAGAATTCTTCACAGTTCTTTATTATACAGATTTTGTATTCACCTGATCTGTAAAGATGCTACTCCCTGCAGTCATCATTGGGCAGCATTATAAAGAATGAACCCAGCCTTTGGCTACATGAAAGGTAAGTTTAAATAGTCCGTCTAAATCTGTTAAAATATTAAATACCTTTGTTTAGTCATTCCCACAAAAATAATATGGTATTATCTGTTAACTTTCTAAAGAGTTTAAAAAAAATTTAGGAAAATCTTTTTTTTTTAATTCATGAATGTAAACATCCACCAGCCATTTCAGAGTCTGTAGTCTGTTGTTTTTCCTGAAAGGCCTTTCTATAATGATATTTATTCAATACCTGTATATCCATCCAATATGAAATTCCTACTTCTGTATTTTGCTTTTGGCTCATTGTGACAATCCCTGTACTACACACAGACAATGACTATGGGCAGATAGTATCCTCTGATCCACCCACCCCTTGACACATTTTTCTTTTAACGTGCTGAAAGCTCTACAGTAATGTAGAGTAGGTAATGTGATGAATAGAGAAGAGACACATCGCTTATGAACATCACCTCAATCCTGCTGTCTGTGAAGTCACAAAGGCAAGATAATCCCATTCCTATCCCTGCCTATCCCAGTGCTAGTAATATGATCTAGGCTTGAATTTGCTGTGTCTAGATCTCAGATTTCAGTACCACCTAAGAGACTGATCTTTACCATTGGATCCATTCTGGAACCCAGTTTTCTCAACATTTCAACATTTAAAAAATGTTTAACTTATTGCAATAAAAAGTAAATATTATTGTTTGAAGCTTCCCACACTTTTATTTATTCTTTAAAAAAATCACAACAGTTATTTTATATTTTTAAACAGGATATATATTCTCTCATACAAAACATCTTTTTACCTTACAATTACAGCATCTATTCTTACAAGAGTACAGTGAGGACAATGTGCCACAGACCTATTTAATAATAATAATAATAATAATAATAATAATAATAATAATAATAATAATAAACTTTATTTTATATAGCGCCTTTAAAGGTGGCTTCTCAAAGCACTTTACAGGATGACAATAACAATGAATAAGAACACTACAACAATAAATAAGAAGATTTCACAAGATAAGACACAATTACAATTACAACAATACAACAATAACAATAGAGGAGACCGTGGAAGGTGGTACTAAGAAGAGCAGAGGGGTGAAGAATGGAACCAGTTAAGTAAAGGCTTTTCTGAAGAAGAAGGTTTTGAGTCTGGATTTGAAGGAGTTTAGAGAAGGTGACTCTCTGATATCCTTGGGCAAAGAGTTCCAGAGCTTGGGGGCATAGCAGGAGAAGGCCCTGTCGCCCATACAATGTAGACAGGCTTGGGGGACAGTAAGGAGGGCAGAATTTGAAGAGCGGAGGTTGCGAGGTGGGGAGTAGGGCGATAAAAGTTCAGACAGGTATTGAGGTGCCAAGCCATGTAAAGCCTTATAGGTGAGCATGAGGATTTTAAAGTCTACGCGGAATATGACCGGAAGCCAGTGCAAGGACTCCAGGATAGGAGTAATGTGAACACTTGCACTAGACCTGGTCAGGATTCTGGCTGCTGAATTTTGGACATACTGCAGTTTGTTCAGAGTAGATTTAGATACCCCAGCAAGTAGAGCATTGCAGTAGTCAATTCGAGAGAATACAAATATGTTGATCAGCTTTTCTGCCACAGTTAATGATAGCATAGGGCGTAGTCTTGCGATATTTCTAAGGTGAAAAAAAGATGTTTTGATAGTATGCTGTACATGTGGGTCGAATGTTAAGCCAGAATCGAATATAACCCCAAGGTTTTTCAATTTTGATTGAAGCTCAAGTACAGAGCCGTCTACAGATAGGGTTACAGGACTGGCTTTACAAAGTTGATGGGGGGTACCAATAAGCATTAGCCTATTTAAAAAATGATATGAACTTTAAATGTAGCTCAAATATAACCCCAAAGTAGCTGTGGTTTTAAAATGTCAGATATTGAATGAGATTTCCCAATAATATTTTTTCCAATAGAACACACGTGTGTAGTGCACAATAATAGCAATCATAATCTCTTAAAAAATTATGCTATGACAAATCACATCAAAATTGTATTGGGCCTAAAGTTAACATTCAAATGTAAAATTCTTTAAAGTTTTCATTACATCTTAAAGATGACATTTCCACATCATGGCCACCTAACTGTGGCATTGGTTTGGAATTTTCCAGCATTATCCATATTTTCCTTAGATGTTTCCCATTAAAGTAAAGAGTATGTTAAGCCTTAATTAAATTCCTGGGCAGCTAAAATGATAATTGTACATAGTGCATCTATTTCTGGAAGGTCAGGTTGTTGACATTCAAATATAATTGCAGCAAGACGATTTTCAGAGCTCTTAAGAAACAAAGTTAATTTTCTTTGCTGCAATTACTGTTCGTCTTTGGATAACAATAAATAAATTAATACAAACTTGTAGATATTACGTAGAGTTTTAATTTAATTTCTGTTGAATCTTGAATGATGACAGTGACATTCATTTATTAATTCATTGACATTAATATGCATTCATCATTCATTGCCAAATGTTCTGTTTTCATGTAGGAGACAGAGATATAAGACCTCTTTCCTATCTGATAACCAGAATCTGATTCTGGATAGTCAGGGACTCTTTACAATATAGTAGTAGTTGTTTTGTTCAGAAGGGGTTCAGAACATGTGTATGCATAATTTGTATTTCACAAAATGGGACACCATAGGTAGGGTCTGAATACATATGCACTCTACATATACAGGTATACTCTGTCTTTACGTACAGTAAATATAATGTACATAATCCAAAAGACTCAGGACAACTGTTTCTCAGGCCGATAAATTGTTTTATTAACTGAAAACTGGAGAAACTTTTTTACACAAAGGATTACAGTATGTGAGTCTTAAAAAAATCTTTCTAGCTGTTGATGAAGTTGATACCCTGGCATCTTTTAAGAAACAGTAGGATGCAATTCTCAGACTAGCTAGTACTGTAGCAATTAAATGAACTACTGTAGGTGGGTTGAATGGTCTTTCAATTGTAAATTTTCTGTTCCATTTTCTCTTCGCTCCAAGTCTGTGGTATGTTCTTGCCAATTTTCATAAGCACTTTTTAAATCTTATCTTAAATCTTACTTTGACATGCTATTCTTTCAGTTCTGTTTAATGCATTGTATTAAATTGTGTATTCGTGTTTCTAATATTTTTTCCTTTTATTTTAAAAGTACCATGAGGTACCATGAGTGTTGTTTGACTATTGCATTTAAATAATTACATGACAGTAAAATATGGATATAGATTAATTTATTGGTATTATCTGTTGTGTATGTTTCAAGTATGTTGTCTGGTTAGATTCACAGTGTCTGTAGTGTTGACAAAAAAGAAATGTTGAAAAGGTTGAGGAGTTTGTGTTATTGCATAATAAGCAGGCGGTTTTAAAGGGAGATTTTAAGTTTTCTTTTATATAAAATATATATATATATAATAGAAGTGTCTGGAAAATGAAATTGAAATTAAATACAGACATGATTAATACTGGCTATAGAGAATGTTTTTTTTATCGACCTAGTCTTTTCAAATAATCAAGACAGAGGAGAAAGAACAATTGACGAACTGTGATTATAATATGGTATGGTTTCAAAGTGTGCATTATATACTGTAGATGGAGTTCAAAACAAATCTTTACAATTTCAGGAAATAAGACTATGAAGGATTGAGAATAGTGAAATGGGGCAGGAAAACTGAAATTAGTAGAAAATGGAGGTCAATAATTTAAAGAAATGGTGTGTTAATCACAAAACAGATTCACCCCCATAACTATGTAAATAGTCAGGAGAGAAGTAGCTTAAAATTATAAAATCACTTAGCATGAATATAAGTAAAAAGAAACTAGTTCATAAAAAATAAAAAAGTAAAGAAAGCAGAGTAAAACAGCCATACAGCCAAAGAGATAACAGAATACTGCAATAAACCTAAAGTTTATTTTCAGATTACAACAGCAGAAGAAGCCTTATAAAATAAGTACTGTTTCTCAGCTATAAATGAGAAACTTTTAGAAGATAAAAGTGAAATGGGTGATGTATTAAATGAATATTTCTCCCAGGTATTCTATGAGGAGGAAAAAGACAACATGCCTCAGGCTGACTAAACAGAAAGTTCTAGGTTGAATAATATTAGCATAGAAGAGGCAGAAATATAAGAGGTACTAGAAGCTCTTATAATAAATCAACAGGACTTCATTGGATTATACTACAGTAATTGTACTTATGGTAACTAAAGATGTTATTCATAAGACATCAACAAACCTATTCCAGCAGTCTGTCAAGACATGGGCATTAAATATTGACTGGTAAACAGCCAATGTAGTGCTCATCCATTCTAAAGGTTGATAAAACTGAACTAAGAAGTTACAGACTAATACGTTTTACTCCTATTACAGGCAAGGTAATAAACAATTGTTTTATAACTAGTATAACATAATCTGTATGATGGTAAGATTCTAAAGGATAGTCAACAGGAATTAGAAGAGTTAGGTTTAACTAATGGATAGAAACAGAGTGTATGATATGATTGCTTAGATTTTTTCATAAAATATTATTATGGTTAATTAAATATTGATAAATGGTTAAAAGCAGGGAGTACAGTTAAGAAGTATCCAGACTGGGTCTGGAATCGTATTATAGCACTGTTCTTCCTAGTTTATATTAATGGCAACAATCTAGATTCTGGTATAGTTAATATAAAGTCACCTAGTAGTAAATTAGTAGTTCAGGTGGGTAGCTGAGTCAGCATGCGTAGGCTGCAAAGGAACAAATATAGGTTTATTCCATGCTGAAAAAAAGAAGAAAGAAAACACAACATTTTGGCCATGGAGCCTTCTTCAGGTGAGACACCAGGTAAGACACCTGAAGAAAGCTCCATGGCCGAAACGTTGTGTTTTCTTTCTTCTTTTTTTCAGCACGGAATAAACCTATTACTTGTTCTTTAGTAGTAAATTAGTATACCCACCCATTTTCTAACCTCTTTATCCAATGGTTGTGGTGGGGGTGGGGGACAGAGCTTACCCTGCCAAGCAACAGGAGCAAGGTGGGACACACCCTGGATGGGATGCCAGTCCCTCACATGGCGCACACATACACTCATACAGGGGTCAATTTTCCAGGAGCGAATTAACCTATCAGTATCTTCCGGCTGTAGGAAGAAACCGGAACAGTCGGGAGATTCCCATGCAAACATGGAAAGAATATTAAACCACAAACATAGCACCCCTGGAATTAAACCCAGGGCCCCAGTACTGCGAGGTACAGTAGCAATGCTTATCACTGTGCCACCACGCCACCTTAAACTAATACAGTACCAAATAGGAGTGATATCAAACACTAGAGAAAGTACAAAAGAAATTCAAATAGACCAAATTTAGGCGTAGGCAAACACAGTGCCCTCTAAAAGTATTGGGTCACTGAAGTCAAAATGGCTATTTTTGTGGTATACTCAAGCAATTAGGATTTGTGATGAAAAGATGAATATGGGGCAAAAGCTCAGAATGTCATCTTTTATTTCTATAGCGCTTTCTTGGGATCAGTCTTCCCCATCCCAGATAAGCATAAGTATTGGGACAAATGGCTGCTGGGTGTTTCTTATTGATCAAGTGCTTCCTGTTGTGTACCTGCCTGTTGCAAAGAGCAGGATGGTGCCTACATGGATCAAAAATTGAATACATATAGTAAAAAGGCAAACACAGAACTTGAAGAGACTGTTTTTTTGTATTATTAGATAAGCTGCTTATGTAGAAAAATGTTTAATCTTCTATACTGTGGAGCAAACAAACAAAGGACATAGGATTAAAAGCGCAGAATTAAATTAAGGGAAAATTATGTGATACAAATTTCTAAAGGAATCTTCTGTAAAAGACAATGTTTATAATATTGTTTGCATTTTTTATCACATCAAAACAATATATATATATATGTGTACTGGATTTAGTCCAAGGAGAGAAACTAGATACATTCCCAGGCACAAATGGATGTCCTAAACTGATAAGTACTTATTTAAGTATCATATATAACAGAGGGTTTATTGCCCTTTAGGTTACAGGAGTTTGCTATTCACTTGGGAGAGATAAGGAGGGAGAGAGGCCTGAACAGTTTACTTCTTTGGAATAAGCAGTGAAACATGAACCTCAAGATTCAAATGGAAACTACAAGAAATTGCTTTAAAAACTGTTAGCAGCGTGCACATTTTTTTTCCCAAGAAATTGTTTACTCAAGCTCCCCAGCTATTTCATTGAAGTAGATATCATGGTTACCAACAAGACATGGATGAAAGAGATGAGCTAGATTGGTTGAATGGCATCTTATTTGTAACAGTATGGTTAATATGTTGAAACTGAGAATGTTTTTTGCATAAACCACAATGGCTACCTAACTGCCATTTTTTTTAACTACCATTGTTACGAAATTTCTGTATGCATATTGACTCAAAATATGAGCTCACAATTGTCATCAATATTTTATACGCATAACAGATCATCACATGCTTGGCAAAATGCACCTTGCCACATTAGCTCTCCCACAAACAGTGCTTAGTCCATTAACTTTAATAGGAATCTAGAGACAATGCAATTAAAGATTACAAAGTGTGGCTCCTGCTTCAAATTAGGCGGTCACCTGACTATAGCCCTATTCTCCTGCCATTCATCTTATACAACAAACCTTTCTTGTACAAAATGTTTTTGGCTACTTAACTCCAGTTACGTATCATTGTAATAATTCATTCCATATATTTTACTTTTCTTCCCACTGATCTCAAAGCCCTTTACATATCGAAGAAAAAAATCCACTTCATCCACCATTGAAGTGCAGAATCCACTCAGACGAAACCCCAGTGCGCACAAAATTAGGTAGAGAAGTTAGAAGTTGTAAATCTGGCCTTATGCATCTCCAATGATGTTTCCTGTAGCAGACAAAAGTACACACCTGCTTCCACTTTGTTACAATTTACACATCTTTCTCCTGCCTTTCTGGCTTCTCTTCTGTCTTGTGTCAGGGTTCATGCATTCTCTGGTGCGTTCTGCTGTCCCTTTCTGATGGCCTGCTGTTCCTCTGTCATGGCATATTGAAGCCTCATTCTCATAACCCCTCCAAGGCCTGAGACTTTCTCCAGTTCCCTTTGAAGGAGGGAAGCTTTTATTCTCCCAGGTGATCTATTTGGGAGTTAGAAGAAGGTGTGGTGTGTCAGCTGTATTCTTTCCATATAGCCAGTCTCTCTGTTCCTGGGCCTCCTTTCCTCTCCTATTAGCTCCAGTGTTTGAAGGTGGTGAAGTGGGAATTGGACAGTCATCCTTCCATCAGTGCTGATTCAGGAAAAGGTCACTCCTTTTCTTTTCAATAGCACATTTACTAGTCCAGGACACTTAGTGAAATGCCACAGTGCTGCATGATATTGTTGCTCTCATGTAATCCCTACTGAAACTTCATGGAGCCTGTCTGTCACTGGAGGATATACTGCACAGTATACCCCTCAAAAATAGCAGAAAGAGGTATTGAATGTTTAATATACAGTTCTGGTTGTTAAATGTAATTTTGTTAATATATGATTAAGAATTAATGTTTCTGCACAGTAGTGGACGTGTGAATGCCTTTTTGCTTTGTTGTTCATATGTGTCCTATACTGCCAACTTCTTCTGCTCAAAACTAGTTACTTACAAATTACATTACTTTTCTATATCATGATCCTGGGATCTCCTTGGAACCCTTGCAGTTTAATCACTGTTTCAAGAATATCCAAACCTTCCTGTGATTTGAACAGTTCATGTTGTTTTCTCATGCTTCCTATGCCAAGACCTAAATCTTAAAGGATTTTTCTTAATGTTTCTTAGGCTTTTCGAATCAGAACAGCATATAAAATGCAATTAGTATTGGAAGACAAATGTGTTTAAATATATTCTTCTGGCTCCTTAACACCTTAACAGCCTTGAAAGAAATAAAATCTCAGTGTATGGAGAGCTTTTATCCACTGTCACAGACCTTATGACTTTGAAAGTGTGGTGGCATGTTGAATTGTGGGTTAGGTGAATTGACTGTTACTTGAGAAATAAAACAATTAGAGTTTAATACATTTTCTTCAGTTAAATATCACTTCAGAGGAGATATCAATCAAGGTGATTGTGTTATGTCAGCCTGAAACAACCAGGGTGGAAAGGTAATGATTACTCCTTGCTTTAACATACACTAATTCATAAGGATACTTTTACTTCTCTGTTCGGTACACAGTGTTTCCTCCCGTATGCTCAGGCTACCAATATACTGTATAGCATGCAAGTGATTGACTAGGACATTTGCATGTTAATGGCTTTTAGTTCACATGGTGCAAATAAGATTTCTTAGGTATATTGTTCTTTCATGAAATAGGTCATGGATTTGCATAAAAGCGAGCGAATGTGACATTCATCTATCTGGGATTAAGCGGCAGAGAAGTCGGTGTATTTGTATTATTTTGCAATGCAGAGGAACTGGATTCAGTCCTTGTGCATCTGATACTTCCATGTTTATTCCTTTCCTGATCAGCTTCCCAGAGTAGTCGTATAGACGAGTCTTCCACTTAAAATTCTAGAAATCTTAAACTGTGTAAAAGAAGACACTTTCTCTCCCTTTTTTAATTGCATGCTTTTCCTTGTAATTATCTCAAGTGTTGCAGTCATCGAAGGGAATAAAAAGAGGCCTTGGTAACCTTTATGCTGAACCCAGTTCAGCACATGGCTAATTAGTGCCCACATTCTTTGTCAGATGCTACTCTCTCTTGCTGTTTGTATATAAATATCTTTCAGACTTTTTGTTGAAATAAACCAGCAGCCGATGGCCCAGGCTATCAGTTTCTGAAGTGTCCCAGATTTTCACATTTCCCTGTTGTCTCTATTAGTGTTTTTACTTCTGACTGAGAGGAAATTTACACTGTCTGACAATGCAGAATATTTTATTTGATTAACCAAGACAGAAGGTGAATAAAATGTCACGTTTTCAAACAGATAATAACAATGGTTCTTAACATCCAATAAATTTAAGTTCTTATATTTAGAGAACCTAGTGTCTTAATTCCTTTTAAACTCTAAATGTGATCACATGTGATTGTGTGTATATATTTTCTCTTAAATTATTTTAACAGGAATCTACCTGCTTTTACAGGGGAGTGCAAGAATTTTACAAGAGTGCAAGAATTTTTCAATATTTCAATTCTCCCAGCTGTCTCTGCACGGCTGTATAACATGGTAATCAGGTTATTTTCAAATTTAGTGATTACATGTAAGTCTCTGATTGTAATTGGTATGTTACATCAGTCCCAACTGCAATTAAAATATTTTACTTTACCAGGTTGTTATCTTTATAAATGTTTCTACCAAGACACGTATAAAGTCAGTTTTAGTAATTACTTCAAACCCCTCCCTGAAAAAAGAGTAATCTTTTTGGAAAGAAATACAATTTTGAAAAGAATGGAACAAACACCTGAAAATATGACTTAACTCATTGTTTTGTAAAAGATATTTTTATCACAACAAATCCTAAAGAGTGAACACTTTGTTGTTGTTTTTTTGCATTTTGAAAGAGATTGGTGTTACCATTTCTAATTAAGATGGTATTATAAAGCTGTTAAAATAATGAAATAAGCCTTTCTGTCAACATGGAGAATATTTAATGTAATAACTGGTAATTTTGATTATCTAGGGCACCAAAACCAACTGCCAGTTGGATGCATGCCAGTTTCATTTACCTTCTTCCATTTGGACATGAGTCCCTTAGCAGGAGGTATATGTACAGTAACACCCTGGTGGATATGAGACAACACAGATAAGGGAATAATCTAGGGAATTTGTTTGAATCCATGGACTAGAACAAGACAACATCAATACATGAAACCTATAGTAAAACACTGAAGGAATAATAACTCAATATTAGGTCAAAAGAAATGCAGATGAATCTCATGGGAGTGTAAATGACAAAGACAAAGGAAGATGGGAATATGGCAAGAAGAAACTTGCTGTAAAGAAGTTGGAAAGGGGTAGCTGAAGATCATAATCATAAAATCATCATAATATGCATAAATCATCATAATATTCAAGAGTACAAAAACAAGTTTGTAAAGTTTTACCCTAGTTTTACTTTAACTCATTTTAAGACATTTTGCTGAAAGATCCATCAGGATGTAAATTAATTTGCAAAGCTCAGTAATGTCTAGCTGTTTTTCATTTTAAAATTGTAATACCATTGAGGCCTTATCTTTCGATTATTACGATTAAGACATTATCTATTTTCTGCCATGAACTATTCATTATTTATTCATCAAACTACATTCCTCTTTTCCACCTTATATATTTCACTTCAAAGTCATATCTGTACAGTTTGTGAGTGCATGGAAGGATGGAATATACAATGCCTCTCTGCTTCTTTGCATTAATTTTCTTTTAAAGCTGTTTTGTTTTTTAACGACCTTAATTTCCCTTGATAGAATATCCTGTGCAAAATGATTTGTGATTCACTAAGACTCATAAAGTGGTTAGATCAGTTCGTTTAAGGAGATACTTCCAATTGGAATAGTTATATAAACTGACAACAGACTTCATGAAATGCAGACCTGTCGTGGTTAACACTATTTTAATTCAGGGTAAGAAAAAAAATAAATCTCACATTGGTTCCATTCCTGTTTTTTTCGGTTTTTATCCGTTTATCCTTGCCATCACAGATTTTCCCTTGAGTCTTTGAGAAGACATTTTAAGAATTATGAAAATGTTTATCAAACAAACAAAACTGAGTGTTCCTATGTATTTGCCTTTCTAACAATATAGACCTATTTTAATTCACCATGTTTGCCCAAAGTTTGTATTGCATTTCTCAGTATTTCTCTATTTTACACATGGTCTCCATATGCTTTACCAGACTTATTGTGCTTGTACCATGGTATACCTGAATGCCTATAAAAGGTTTTTCTCACACCTTTGAAATTTCAACTGCGAAACCGGCAGCTCTGGAAGTTTTTATGCTATATAATTTCACAGCTGCAGTGTAATCCACACATTTAAGATGTTACACACACATTTGCAAAAAGTTATCTACTGGGTTTGAGGTTTTTACTTCATTAAAAATAACCTCTCTCTAAAAGCTTATGTAAATCACCAACAGCTTATCTAACTTGAAAAGAGGTTTCATTGCATGATCTTAAAAGTTTCTGCCATCCTTTATCCACAAACCTGCAAGACTTTTGTGAGTCATTAAAGGAAATTCAATACAGGAAGTGTATAATGCTTATTACCTGCTTGGTCAGGAAGTATGGATAATGGATCTGAGTTTATAATGTGTGACATTTATTAAAGTCCCAGTCAATTTTGATATCTTTATTGAAGTGTAAAACGAATGTACTTAAACGCATTTTTTTAGCTGGCCAAACAATATATATGTTAATTAGAAAAATGCAATTTTTGTATGTTTCCCAGCCACTACATTCTATGTTCTGTTATCTAAAGCAATGTCGTATCTAATTATTTCCAACTTTTCTGAAGAAAGTTGGCTGAGGTATATAAATTGCCTTCATTACGTGAACAGAATGGGAACTATCAAGCTCAGCATATGCTGGAAATATTGTGGCACTCTTTAGGATACCTGCTGAGTAGCACCTGCGAAAACACCATAAATTGCATATTGGCTTTTTCTCCTGTATTAATGAACCAAAAGAGTAAACCAGTTAGCAGTTTAAGCCTGGCTGCTGAAGTTTGCAATCCTTCATCCCAATCAGAACAAGCTCATAAAAGGAGAGAGCAGCTGGGTGACAATATATGAATAAAATTTATGAGGCAAACTCATTCATGACTATGCATCAGCTCATTAACAAAGCAGTCGTCCTGGCCCATTAATTTAAAGCTGTGCCCTACTCAGATGCAACAATATTAACACGTTTTTGCCACTTTTTTATTATGTAATTATGTTACATGGGGTGTTTTCAGCCTTTCACTATTAAAGTTAAACTTGTCATCCTCCCTGAAGAAATGAATGCTGCTGAAAACAGAAATGCTTATTATTGCTTTACTTAAAAATATCTCTCAAATTGTTAATTCAGCTCATTAATGGCAAAAATAGCATTTTTTCTCCACATAAAGAAGTGTTCAAGATGTGCATTTGAATTTTTTTGGTTAAATTACGCTTTCGCAATGACATCCAGAAAGAAACCTATTCCAGTTAGAAATGTTTTACATCACTGAACTAAACATCTTAATTGTGTAAGCTGTGAGAAGTCTGTCTAACTGGCAGTTGGAGTATGAGACCCTAATATTATTCAGTTTTTCCCTATTATTCCATTTAAATTATGGACTGTCATAACAAAGTGTTAGAGAATACACTTAATGGCAGGTAATCCACCTCCGTCAACAATAACAGCTCCAAAATGTGGCCACAACAATTACACTACATGTTCAGAGAGGTCATTGAAGATGTGAGACCACTAAGTGGACTACCCTCAATATTAGATGTCTGATGGCTTTCCTCTTGGTTCAGAACCTTCTTCTGACATAAACTGTTTCCTGTCTGTGTTTACCTGTCATTAAAGTTGTTTGCAATAGCCAGCCCAGGTCTGCTGTTGCCTTCGCTGACACATCTGAGGGTTTTGCATTAATAATGCCGATTGTAAAATAAAATTGTGGGTCCTGCGAGGACACATCTTCTCTGTTTCCTGCAGCACATCAAAAAATAACCTGATACTGCTTTACTATCTTTAAGAATCCTGATATATATATATAATGTGTTCCCAGTGGTTTACAAAGGATGCCACTCCTTATTTTGCGATTTTTGGTAGGGTGGAATAAAACAACCTTTTTTAACAGTATTTAAGATGTCTGGGGTGAAAGCATCTAAGATCTTCCCTAGACTCAAAAAACATTGCAGTACTTCATTATTACAAAAAGTCACTATAATCAGTCAGGGAAGACATGCTACCACTGCACAAATGCAAGCTGACATCCTAAAAGTCATAAGGTAACCAAACTCTAAACAATGGAATGGAGAAACAGATGTGTGTCCTGTTTATTAGTCAATCTAACTCGATTAAAAGCAGGTTCAGTGTAGTGTAGTTTGTGGAAAGAATCAAGATATTAAACAAATGCAAGCAATGTAATATACTTGGTATTGACAGAAATCTGGACACTAATGGAAAGACTAGACAAGACAAAAATATGTATCCCAAAATATGTTCTTGACTTATGTTTCATGTGGATACTGTATTTAAGAAATAGTTTAAAACATTATTTATAAAATAAATATTTTATCCTGAAGTTCTAAATTGTCTGGATGATTATTCTTTTCACAAATGCAAGGAGTCAAGCAAAATAAAGTCAAGTGTCAGACGGCCTAAGGCAGGATGCTGTGGTCTGGGCATGAGCACATCACATTAATCCCTGAACCTCTACAAGTGACTGTCTTTGTGTGATTAGTGAGACCATGCATATGCATGAAGAGCAGAGTGAGGGAGCAGCATGGGGGCACAGCAGGGCTAAGGAAAAACTGGCAGCAACATTCACAGGAAATGCACAGCATCACAAATTGGCATTGTGGGTGGTTTAGATTCCCCTGTGCTTTTTAATTGTTAACATTTAACTTAATGTACTATATATGTACATTTTAGAAAGCTAGGTCCATATTTGGATACTCTTGGCAGGCATCAATTTTGGATACAGAGAAGAGTAAAATAAATTGAAGCAAAAATATTGTGTTGTTATGTTGTATTTTACTTTGGTTGTTGGGTCTTTGGAACATTAGTTGGAACCCATTTGGTTGTGTGTGTCCAACATTAAAGTATCTTCATCAAAGTCTATTATTCAAGTTCTTATATAAATCAAATGAAGATATTGTTGTAGAAAACATATCACTCAACTGCTTTAACTTTTCAACTTGCATTTAGCACCTGGAAAATATTATAAAAAAGCTCTGTTGTCCCAAAAATTGCACTCTTCAAGGCTTGTTATTAAGATTAAGGTATTGATAGTAGAAAATGTATTCTCGGACACAGCTGTAGACATAAATCATACTTGTTTGTTTAGCTTATTCAATAACATGTTAAATACCAGTTGCTAGAAGAAATGTTTTCCTAATAAAGAAAGGATGAGAGAAAGGTATCATTCGCAAATAGGTCCCCTATCATATCTGCCCACCATCAGTGTATTTTATCAGAACTATAAGTGAATTACCAAAGTTTTATGAGAAGCCCTTGGAGGCTACTTTACCACCCTGTCCGACATATCCTACTCTCTTTTCTTCCTGTATTTCTACTTTGTGCTGGAGCCAGTATTGTCTTATATCTCATCTTCATTTGTCCTTCCTCTAATCCTGTTTTCAGCTCTTTCATGTCTCCATTGGCATTCTTGATCCCCCACCTCTGTCCTTACAATTCTTTCAATACAATCAGCTAACCTGGTTGCATTTGTTGTGCTGCTCCTTTTGCTGAGCCTTGCTATCTTTGTCTTCCATTATATTTTACTTTTGCTTATGGTGTCTTTTTCTGTCCTACTTTTGCTCTCATTGTCATTGTGCTGTGTTATGCTCTGGTTTCTACTGTCATAGAATCTCGCAGATTACATTGCTTCTGCACTGATATTGGCCCCAGTCAATCTTGGCAGTCACATCATGTCCCCGGTAGTAGGTGTTCTATCTAGTATCACCCACTACCCACTACATGTACCCACTAACACATTCCTTCCTCCTCTTTCACTAATGTGTTTCCAGATGTTCTTCTGCCCTTGTCTGAATGCTGTTTTTCGAACCTTCGAATTCTCTTGACACATTATCTTTCCTTTCAAGCAATATCTCTTCCCTAACTCTCTTTCCTACTTGTTGAGACTAGCTTCTAACTACATTTGTTGTCCCTTATAGTCATTCTTCAGACCTTTTCATATAAGTTTTCTACTTATGGCCAAAGCCTTATGGGTGTGCTGTCCGAACTAGCATCCTACTTTGTGGATGCTGCACATTGGTGGTGGTGGAGGGGAGTCCCCATTACCTGTTAAGCGCTTTAAGTGGAGTGTCCAGAAAAGCGCTATTTAAGTGTAACCAATTATTAATTATTATTATTATCTTAGCTAATATCTTGGAACAGGTTTGCCAGGTTTCCTTTAATGGCTTAATCTTTTCTTATATTCTTCCCCACTTATGTTCATTTCATTCAAAAAATTTGACCAGTGTACCTTTACCCATAAAAACATCTACAAATGAGGGAGGGAATTTAGCCCATCTGCCTCACTTGAATTTTTGTTAATAAGTGATCTAAGAAGCTCACAAAGCTGTTTCTTGAAACAAGTATTGATATTGATAACGTGTTCCTGACACCCTCAACCCTTTGCATAAAAAGTGTCAAATCTTCCTAATTAAAAAATAAATATCCTTAGTTTTTGTGGCCATCAGCTTGTATTTCATTCTTGAGTCTCCATATACTACTGAATGATATTGGGTGGCATCTTCCATGTGAGGTTTGTATGAGTGCTAGCCCTCTCAGAAAAACTGAGAAATGAGTCAGTGATAATGTCCAGCTAGCTCTTAGATATTACTAAAACTGTTTTAGATCTAGAGCAATGAGATAGCAGATTCCTCTGAGCTTCTTCAGGAGCTCTTCCACTGGGGATGGGATACCTGTCAAATCTAGAGATATCATTAAAATTCAACATTAAACAATTACAAAACCATGGACCGAGACTTACAATTAATTTCTCCCTGTTCTTCTGTTCATTCTGGTGAAACTTGTACTTAGCCAACTTAGGTGGCTAAGTACAAGTTAGCAGGGTCATGTGTTAGCAGGGTCATGTTCCTCCCACTGTTTGATACCTCTCCAAACCTTTAACAAATATATGGTTTGTAGATTTTATAGTTTATAATTAACAAGGGTTTGTTCAATCATTTCACAAAAAAACTACAACCAGACAAATTGTTTGCACAAGGGAGTTGAAATAAGTAGTATTACCCTGTATGAAACTAGAAGGTCTGAGTCTGCAAATCATACATTTCTTGTCCATTACCCATTTCTCAATCCAAGTCCAAGCCTGTAACTTTACAATAATCTTTTTATGAGAGATTTTATAAAAAGCTGATTATGCTATGTTGCATGCAAAGAATGCTAAGAATTTAGCTAAGCAAGACCTATCTTTTCTCATTCCATATGATCTCCTAGAATCATATTGCCATAAAGAAGACACTCATTCATTTCTAATTGTTCCCAAAACTTTGCATGTAATATATGTAAAAGATATTAGCCTATAAATACTGAGTTCAATTTTATTGACTGTTTTTGCTACATTTGCACATTCCATCCAATGGTTATTATCTGTCTTGAGTGACTGCTTGGAAGAGTTTAAGTGTTCTATACTATAAAGCATGTATATTTAATAACACGTCTTTGCTTTTTTAATTGGTAGGATACAATCAGACCCTGGAGATTTAGTTTCAGTGATTCTAGTAGCTATAACACTACAAACTGACTACCTACTGTATATAACACTCTTCTATGATATGGGACCTTAAGTTTTATAAAGGAAAGTAAGATGTTAAACAGTTTTTAATTGCAGCCCAAGTTTGAGGAATTACAAAGAGAAACTTCTAGTCTAGCTATTTTTATGTTGATTTTCTAATGCAATTGGGAAGGCTTTATCACAGCTGGCTGGTTTCTCACCCATAGAGGCCACTAATCGTCTAATCCCTTCTAATATTTGTAGAGTGCAAGGGCAAGATCTATACTAATTAAACTGTGTAATTAGCTACACATATTTGTTATCGTGGCTAAGGAAACAAATATAAGAGAATTCTACTGCTGTCTCCAGAAACTGTATTTTGTAGCCCTATTTTTTTCTTTCTTTTTCTTTCTAGATTGTCCTTATCACCATAGTGTGACTTCAATTGATTTCCTGTAATGGTTATTGTACAAAGAATTAGCATGTGACTTCAAAACATCAAAAGCCTTCCAGGGACTTTGTGCTGGCTTGATTGTTTACATATTAACACCACAGGCAATCTGCTAATATATTCAGAATTCATTCTCGAATGCCCACCTGTACTTTTCTTATGGAAACTGAATCAGGGAAGGATTTAGTACGTGATAAATCTACTGACTAATAAAGAAGGTTTTAAATAAGCATTGTAAGAAACATTATTTGAAAGAGCTGCTTGTGTCCTGTCTAACAGATTAATTACTATTTGATGGTATCTATAAATAAATTCCTGCTGTGTCTGTATTTTAGCTGTTGCAGATACTGAGAATTAATGTAGATGAGTGAGCAGCAAAAAAGCAAAAAAATTATAAATGACATTAAACTGTAAACATTTTCACAAGAGGTAATGCGCTGGTACTGTATCTTTGTTTCACAAGTGTCATGGGCTTTACAATGTATCACACAGTTGTGTTGGATGCCATGTAATGTATCAGAAGTTTATAGAATATATTCAATACTACCATTGTTTCCACACTCTCCAGTAGTTCAAATATCTTAATTACAACTATAAGTGTTCCATTGTCGATAACGAAATAGGAAATATTTGATTTTTAGAAATCATCATTTTAAAATAAAAGCTCAGTTACAAGTTCACTCATATTATATATTTGACTAATTTGGTAGATTCTTATAATAAATTATATCAAATTAAAAGCGTATCAGAAACTGCTCTGGTCATTGCTTCTGTAAGGTTCCATTGCTTCAATACTGGAGCAGTTGGGAGAGCGCTTTTGAAAATAAGGATGGGGTTAGCCGGCTGCGATTCTCTCTGCTTTGTAAATTGCCATCTACTGTATATTGGTGAGACAGGAAGAAGATTGGCAGACCGAGACAGAGCTGCGAAAATCAAAGACCTCTCAAAACCGATAGTTGTCCCATTTCACATCTAATAAGATAAGATCATATCACTTTATTGGCCATATACAATTTCTTGTATTAGGAATTTGTCTTTTTTCACAGACTCCAACTTGCTCTCCGTGAGACACACAGACAGGGAGAGAAGCTCGGGATCAGAGCGCAGGGTCAACAATTTATATGGTGCCCCTGGAGCAGCTAGGGTTAAGGGCCTTGCTCAGGGGCCCAACAGAGTAGGATTCCTCTGCCGGGCGCTGGATACGCACCTGCAACCTTCCAGCCACAGATCCTTAGTCACAGAGCCACCACACCACCCCTAATAGCCATTATCTTTCCAATTTCTTCAGCTGCGTCCTCATGCAGGGGTTTTGGAACTTCTATTGCAGAAAGACATCTCAAACCAAAATTATTCTTTAACCTGGATCACACCTTCTCCCCTCTCCCTTCTCTCAATGACAGACTCATCTCCTTCTAAATCATCTCTAAATCATCTGGCTTTCTGTACCACTCTTCCATTCTCACCTTGTCTGGCATTCTCCACCTGCTATATACCCATTTTCCCCCTACTCTGGAAACTTCACCTGTTCCTTTGCTGTCCCTGCACACTGACGCAGCTCACTATTTGAGCCTCTTTGTCAGAGAGATGTACCACTCTCAAATTAGAAATTACTCTTCCAAAAGGCACAGTGGAGGGTGGAGCATGGTAAAAGATAAGTGGTTTGATAAATGAGCAATTTAGTGAAACCTCTTTGCCCTTCCTCATTCTCACTGTTAATAATCTTTAAATTACCTTCGGTGAATGATCTGATCTGTTTCCCAGTTAAAATGCTCAAACCTGCTAATTACAAAGGAAGACGTGCAGTTTTTCAATGAATATTTCACCTGCTGAATATTTTATATCACAGCAAACTCTCAGACACATTTTGTAGGTGATGTTGATCGCTAATCACAAAGCCTGTTTACCTGGGGTTTCAGTCCTGTAGGTTCAAAGTTATTATATGGTTAAGCATTTACTTTCACTGTTTTAACAAGACATCCCAATAATTTATTTTCAAGAGAATGGAGATGTTTAAGATATTTGAAAAGGCTAGGGTCGATAATCCTAAAATAATGATCAGGTACTGTATGTTGTAAAATAAACACTAAAGAATTGTGATACTGAACATGATGTTGACTTGAGAAAACTGGGGTAGAGTAAACTGAGAAAAGTGCAAAAGATGGTGCAGGTGCACTGGGATAATGTTTTTGGGGACCTGGATGGTGCTGAATCCTTAGATTTGGAAGAAACTGTATAGAAAGACAATACAATATAGACACTGCATGATTATCTGTAATTGTATTCTCCATTTGCACAGAGACTTTAAATTTTAAAATGCTTCTTCTCTCAACAAAAATACAGATTCAAGAAAGAATCTGGATATGGTTTGTCTTTTTCACACACATGCAGCAGTCTGCAAGTGTAGATTTGAATACAGGTTTAAGGACTATTGTGCTAAGAAGGACTTATTTGTCCAACGACTTGCATCTTGGCTTTAGAACAATTCCTCATGTAACCCAGTTTTCATATTGTAAGAAGAGAGGAAAAAATCAAACATTCTGGAAAATGTGAAAGTACAATATGAAAAGGACTTGCAAAAGGTGAGAAAGATATCAGTAAGATAGATGTCTATCATCAATTTCCCTACGGGATTAATAAAGTATTATCTATCTATCTACATTTGACCTTGCAATTGATTTGACAATACTGCTGTAACGTTTGTTCCTGCATTCACATTCATTGCACCATTCCTGCAATGTGATCCAATGCATTCATGTTAGATCAGGCTTGGCAATCATTTTCTCAATAAGATGGGTCGAAAATACTGCTCAGTTGAGGTACATGATGTGTATGCAGTATGGTAAAGCTGTTTTGCTATAATGATGTTGTGTACAATTTGGACTAAAGCAGTGTCACTGTTAGACATTGTTATAATTACTAGTTACTTTAATATGTTACACAAAAATATATTTACACTTATAATTACATATATATCTACACCTAATCATTGTTACATTCAATTAGTATGCACCTAACTAAAACTTAATTTTAAAACAGACGTGCCTTTTTTAGTTGGAATATCTGAATTGTGATATGTGGCATTTTTTCCACTGGCAACACAACCTTAAATTCTAAATGACCCCAGAAACCTATATATAAAGCCAATGAATGTCCATTTCAAGAAACTCATCTCTCTTATAATCTGAACATATTAAACTAACAGACAAGAGTCTGGTATATTCAGCATCCTATAATTTAAAAATATCAGTATTGAACAGTATTGAATAAAAATAGATTTATTTTACCAAACCTGGTCACCACATCTCAAACTTCTAAAATTGCAGGTGAGCTAATGCTATGTATCCCAAATACCAACACACATATGCTCACACTTTAACACCTCTTTGAAAATATTTCACACTTTAGCATTTTAGTTTCACACACATTTAGTACACTCATACATTAGCCAAGATATCTCATTCCTACATAGATCGTTGTCATTTCAATTGTAGCTCCTTTTTTCTTTTTTAACATTTATTATAATTTTTTTGTTACCAACATTAGAAATATCAGTTCACACAGAAAATTATATACCACTCTAAAAATATTCCTATCCTTCCATAAATACAACCCCCCACACTATTACTAGATGTCTTCTGTTGTCTTCTGTACTGTGCATCTGCATGTGTTGTGTACCTGTATTATGCATTCAACACATAAACATATGTTTAATTCTTTTTCAGTTTCAGTGTTTTTCAGTACAGTAGTTCAGTCAGATCCTAATAAATGTGAGAGAGATGAGACTAGCAGAGTTATACCAACCAGTTGGACACCAACCATATTGGGGAGGTAACTGGCTGGGACCTATCGCTGTAGCTGCTTAAGCACGTGCAATAGGTACAGCATGGAGATGAATGAGGAAGACTAGATCCAGTGCAGACTAGGTCTAGGCGCTTGCAACCTCAGAGAGAAGTAGGAGTCACCGAATGGGGGCTCCATGAGGTGGACAGCAGAAAGAAGCAATAGGGAAAGGGGAGAGACAAAACAACATACTATATAAAAGCTTGGGATGTAGGTGCCATAGGTTGGAGTTTGGACCAGAAACAGAGTTCTGAGGGGAGGGAGGAGAATGGAATGTGAAAAAAAAACGTCCAACTGTGATGATGTGAGATGCAGAATGCTGAGGAATATGTACACCTTAAGAGAGAGATAAACTACTGGAGGTCCCAGGTGCGAGACTTACAGTGCCTTGCGAAAGTATTCGGCCCCCTTGAACTTTTCAACCACATTTCAGGCTTCAAACATAAAGATATAAATTTTTTATTTTATGTGAAGAATCACCAACAAGTGGGACACAATTGTGAAGTGGAACGAAATCTATTAGATTTTTGAAACTTTTTTAACTAATAAAAAAATGAAAAGTGGGGCGTGCAAAATTATTCGGCCCCTTTACTTTCAGTGCAGCAAACTCACTCCAGAAGTTCAGCGAGGATCTCTGAATGATCCAATGTTGTCCTAAATGACTGATGGTGATAAATAGAATCCACCTGTGTGTAATCAAGTCTCTGTATAAATGCACCTGCTCTGTGATAGTCTCAAGGTTCTGTTGAAAGCGCAGAGAGCATCATGAAGACCAAGGAACACACCAGGCAGGTCCGTAATACTGTTGTGGAGAAGTTTAAAGCCGGATTTGGATACAAAAAGATTTCCCAAGCTTCAAACATCCCAAGGAGCACTGTGCAAGCGATCATCTTGAAATGGAAGGAGTATCAGACCACTGCAAATCTACCAAGACCTGGCCGTCCCTCTAAACTTTCAGCTCAGACAAGGAGAAGACTGATCAGAGATGCAGCCAAGAGGCCCATGATCACTCTGGATGAACTGCAGAGAACTAAAGCTGAGGTGGGAGAGTCTGTCCATAGGACAACAATCAGTCTTACACTGCACAAATCTGGCCTTTATGGAAGAGTGGCAAGAAGAAAGCCATTTCTCAAAGATATCCATAAAAAGTCTCGTCTAAAGTTTGCCACAAGCCACCTGGGAGACACCCCAAACATGTGGAAGAAGGTGCTCTGGTCAGATGAAACCAAAATCGAACTTTTTGGCCACAATGCAAAACGATATGTTTGGCGTAAAAGCAACACAGCTCATCACCCTCAACACACCATCCCCACTGTCAAACATGGTGGTGGCAGCATCATGGTTTGGGCCTGCTTTTCTTCAGCAGGGACAGGGAAGATGGTTAAAATTGAGGGGAAGATGGATGCAGCCAAATACAGGACCATTCTGGATGAAAACCTGTTGGAGTCTGCAAAAGACCTGAAACTGGGACGGAGATTTATCTTCCAACAAGACAATGATCCCAAACATACAGCAAAATCTACAAAGGAATGGTTCACAAATAAACGTATCCAGGTGTTTGAATGGCCAAGTCAAAGTCCAGACCTGAATCCAATCGAGAATCTGTGGAAAGAGCTGAAAACTGCTGTTCACAAACGCTCTCCATCCAACCTCACTGAGCTCGAGCTGTTTTGCAAGGAAGAATGGGCAAGAATTTCAGTCTCTCGATGTGCAAAACTGATAGAGACATACCCCAAGCGACTTGCAGCTGTAATCGCAGCAAAAGGTGGCTCTACAAAGTATTAACGCAAGGGGGCCGAATAATTTTGCACGCCCCACTTTTCATTTTTTTATTAGTTAAAAAAGTTTCAAAAATCCAATAGATTTCGTTCCACTTCACAATTGTGTCCCACTTGTTGGTGATTCTTCACATAAAATAAAAAATTTATATCTTTATGTTTGAAGCCTGAAATGTGGCAAAAGGTTGAAAAGTTCAAGGGGGCCGAATACTTTCGCAAGGCACTGTATACACACAGACAAAGAGAAGTGTGTAAGATAAGGATCTATTATAACTTTGTTATATTTCTGTTTCCCATGGTGTTGTTAAGTTTGTATACTGCTTTAACATACCTCTTTAGGCAGTGTTTCGATGTGCTTTACAACACTTTATTATGATTGTAGGTTAGTAGGCAATAATTACATTTTATGACAGTGTATCCACCCATGTGAAATAGTAGTCTAAAGAGAAGATAAAGATTCACTTTTAGTTCATTTGGTAACTCAAGACACAAAAGAACATGCGTTAATACAACATCGCATTACCAAAGGAGATTTTAGAGCCATACATAAATGTCATGCAACTCTTTTTTTTTTTTTCCAGTCCTGTGCAGGACAGAAATGACAGCAATTACAACAAGTTTACAAAACACTTTTCCTTTATTCTACCAATTTTGTATCACTCCCACCCCCGGCTTTCTGCTGTACACTGCAAGCTGGCATTTAAATAAGTTAAGAGACTGCACAAACACCCACACAGTGATGGTAGGCTGGGAGATGAAAGTGAACCTGTCAGCTTTCCACTTGACACTGGGAATATAAAGCCCCATACAAAACAGGGTACCCCAGGGGGTCATTATACACATTTCAATTGTCTTTTCATGTGGAAAGTGACTTTTAAAGGACTGCTTAGAATGGATACTACAAAAAGCCCTCAGTCATCAAGCACTGAAACAATAAATGGCAGGTTTCAGAAAATGAACTTAATAGGTAGAAAAGGTATCATTGTGTTTTGCTTTGCTGTATTTTGGTTAAATGCTTGCATAGCCAAGAATCCATATAAATATTAAAAGGACAACACATACATTTCTTGGATGTTTGCCAGTGAATGTTTTATTTAAAATAAAACGAACAGCAAACAAAACAATAAACAAATACTAAATTATGTATTAACAGTCAAGGAAGATCTAATTCCACATTCCGAAGTGTGCAAGATTAGCATCCAGCCTTCCGCCCGAACTACTATTATAACTGTGTTATAATTTCATTTGCCATGGTGTTCTAAAGTTTCTATACTGCTTTACCAGACCTCTTTAGGCATTTTTAATGTCTTTTACAACACTTTATTATGACTGTTGGTTAGTAGACCACAATTACATTTTATAACGATGTCTTACAGCACCTCCATTCCTGTAAATGTGTGCCTGTAACATTACACAACTTTACAAGCACCTGTATCTGGTAAAACATATCTCTCCTTAACACAGAATATACTTTCATGTAAACAATATATTTTGCTTAAAGGTGTCTGTCTGTAATTTAATTTTAAACTCAGATGCTCTTACACTATACAAGATCATCACTGACCTGCTCTGTAAGATGGCTTTCAGGGTTGTGAAGTGTACCAGTGTGTCTAAAGTATTTCCAAGGAACTGGAACACCAATAATATATTTATACACCTATAATGTATTTATTTTTATTGTATTTATGTATCCTTGAAATCATATAATGTATTTAATGCTTCCAAGGAAGGAAGCTGCAACAAAATATACTTAATACCAGAATCTGCAGACAGTGGGAATGTGGTTGGACTGACCTTATTTTTAAAGTAGTAGGTTTTCAGTGGTGTATTAAAGTAGTGTTGTACATATTTTCTTTGGAATAGACAAGTTTTTTTTCTCAGTATCATTCCAACCATTTTCTCTTTACTATTTGTGGTGAAACTACTAATTGGATGAATTAAAATACATAAAATGTATAAATACATTTTAGCTTTAGAATGAAGACATACAGTAATTGCAGTTGACTTGATTCATATTCTTCAGCATACAGGTATACTACTGTATATTACAGTCTATCATTGAATGGTTTGGCCCACTCCTTGGAAAGCATATTATAAGAACACAGATTAAATTAATATTTATTATTACTATGTTTAAAATAATTATCACATATTTTGCAATTCTTTGTCATTTAACGGGTTATAATACAACATCCATGATCTCTTTTCCATTTTCTTCATGGTCTTCGTTATGCTGTAATGACATATTTTTCATAATGAAATCCATAAACCAGATTCAAAACTATTACCTTACAGTATTGCTAAGGCAGTGTGATCTTGGGCTTGCAACCATTAATGATCATTAATGATCCCTTCAGACTGCTGTATTTCCTTCATGAACAGTGCAGAAAGAAAACTATTGCATGGAATGAGATGTAGACCTTCTTTTAGCGGTGTCTTAATTCCTGATTATGCTATACATAATCACTCTAAAGTAACAAAACTAGTCCTTGTGAGCCCCAATTCAGCAGGCTTTAATAAGTATCAATTAAATCATGAATATCTAAAGAGATGAAAAAAATTAACTCAAGATTAGTTAACTTCGCACTTTATTAAATTATGTAATTTAGGAATCATTTGGAAAGAAATGCTTGAATATGCTCCTATCTTCCAAGAGATCCACTTCAATGTGTTTAAAACCATTACATTTCAAGTGAAGGCTTACAAAATTGGAGCTTACTAGAACCAGGCAGCGTAACAGGTTGTTGCACACACTAGGCATTAGAAGAAGCTGAATGAGAAAGATGGAGCTTAGACTAAGAACAAGCTTTAGAACTATACAAATCTTCAAAGTTTAAAGGGTTTTCATTTTTGAATAGCATGTCTTATGGGATCCTAATCATGTCAGTGACTGCCCAAAAAACAAGTTGTCCCTGGAAGCTCAAATGACAAGACTTTGACTTGCATATTTCAGACACATCATGCAAAGAGATGGATCACTAGAAAAAGACATCATGCTTGGCAAGGTTGAAGGTCAATGTAAAAGAGGAAGACCGACAATGTGATGGGTCAATACAATAACTACAGCTATGGACGCCGCTTTATCAATAATTAGCCATCTGACTGAAGACCGAACGCAATTTATTATTATTGTTATTATTATTTAAGAGATAGGGTCACCATGAGTCGACATCGACTTGATAACTTAACAACAACAATCATCTCATTTACCAGGGAAAAACTTTCAATACTCAAGGTTATGGGCTTTATTGTTGTTCTATTTCTGTATTTATCTGGGGCATATTGTTATAATTCCATTTAATATTGCTTTTGAAATTACAACCCTTAAGTTGTAAATATGGTTTCCTCATCAGGCAATAATTGCAGTATCACAAAAAAACCAGGAGGAGGACCCATCCCAGGACACAAAAAAAAGAAAATTATATACTGTATATTCTATACAATATTGACAAGCAAAGGGATAAACTTACAATTACTGCAAACCACTTAAAAACAAGCATATCTATTTTATTTATATATATATATTATTGTTGTTGTTGTGAAAGTGTTGTTATTGGTTTGCTATCTTGTCTCCATTGATCTAAGAAACAACACATAAAAAAGGGAACATTTTGAAACAAAAGTTCTTTTCTCAACTCCAGGAATTTCTGAAACACTGCAACCGCCTCAGTGCTCTGTGAGTGATGTTTGCTGCAATCAAATCGCCGTTCATTACAACTCTGCCTTAGGGAAGAAAAGGATCTGATCTGAGATTTTCTAAAATGAAGAAAAAAACACAAGAAAACAAAGATATTGGCTTAGAAAAAAGACACACCATGAAACCTGGGAACACTGTGTCTTGATGAATTTATTCAGTCATGAATGTGCTTCTAATCACTAGCTCCCTAATGCGTTTAGCGAATTGAGGCTTTTGGAAGGATACTAAAACTGCATCTGATCTGTTCTTCCTTGATCCCATTGCATTAGCATCAAAACTTCTTAGCTGTCTTATAGTCTTAGTTTCTTCATACCACCTTGTGCAAATGTTAAAATGTACTTTGGCGTACCTTAAATTCCCTGTGTTTTATTCTTGCAAACTTTTACTTTAACAGATATTTAGGACATCTTCTTCTTTTCAATTTTCTTAAAATTATGACAAGATATACCAAAATTTATTTCTGAATACAATTACTATAATATTATTTTTGACAATTTCTAGTCTCCCCTGAGCTGTCATGCTGTCGTGAAAACTTGTAAGTGGATTAACTGACTACTGTAATAATTCTGCAGAACCTCTACTTGTGAAAGCATTAGATTTCATTCTCTTCAGAGACAAGACCTATCCTGAATTCAGCGCAAGGATAACAGAATGCAATGGTCACAGTGGAGTAAGTCTGGTTCATAAATAAAATAAAAAGTCAAATATGCATTTATTTGTTGCGAAAAGGGACATTGAAAACATAACATTTGGCATTCATTGTTGAAATACAGAAATCAACAAGCTTTCTATTTTTCTTTTCATTTGTTTGGTCAAACCCTAATGAAAAGAGAAAAGAGACAAGATTCAAATAGTGAACTTTACTGGGGAAACTGGGGCCAAGGAGGATTCCCAATCCATAAGGCAGAAGTGTGATATTTATATTGGTAAACTGAAGTGGGTGAAATTAGGGTTTAACCTCTTACTGAGCTTCTGTCTAGAACTTCATTAGTATTTATAATTTAGGTTAGGGCTATGCAACCTGTGGCCCCTCCACACCATTTGATTACAGATTTTTATTCCAACTTCTAGCTCTTTAAGTATCAAAATAATGGTTATCAGGATCAATAGAGTAATTACAGAGCTAGTGTCTTCTGAAGTAGAGGAAATTGAAAAGGCTAAAGGTTAAATATCCCTGATCTTAGCTGGTTAATCGAAGTCCAGAGAGCACATCCCATTTTTAATGCATTTTAGTGCAATGTAACATTCAAACTAAATGCATTTCAAAATGTAAAAGGTTTGAGATAAAAACAAATCACAAAACCCTGTTAAAAGTATTACATAAATCATAACTGTCATTTCTGTCTTTAACCTGAGCATAAGAAAAATGAAAACCTAGATAAATGTGTTGGATGAGTGTTCACATCCCTTAGTAACAGCAATTATAAATTAGCTCTTACTAAGCTCTTAGTTACTGGTGTAACCAATTTCCTTCCAAATCAAACAATCTACTTAGGTTCCACTTGTGTTCAATTGTAGTAATTCTGACAATATTAGAATAAAATAAGCTGTTCCTATAGGTCTCCTCTGCTGATAAAGAGTCAACTATGGGCAAAAAGGAGCTATCAAAAGACCACTGAATAAAGTTGGGAAAAGGCACAAAGCAGAAGATTGATATAAATAAAGATTTCAAAGACCTTCAATATGCTTTAGAATGCAGCCAGGTCAATATGTTTACTCCGTTTTGGAGCAAGACCTTGCCTAGATCAAGGGAGCCCTCCAAAAAACATGTCTGAGCAAGGATGAGACTGATCAGAGAGGCCACCAGAAATTCAATGGCAACTTTAAACTTTGCCAACTTTGGCCTTTATGTCTGAGACAGTACATTTCATAACAATATCCCAAGCTCTTCACAAGTCTGTGCTGTAAAAAGCCCACAATGAGTCTTGGTTGAGGTACACAAAACAACACTGTGGTGATTCTGAAGCCATGTGGAACATTTTGTGGTCTGATGAAACCAGGATATGCTTTTTGGACTAAATGCAAAATGTCAGATAGAAACTGGATGGAGGAAAATACAGATATATTCTTGATTAAAACCCCCTGCCCTCTGCAAGGAAGCTGAAATTGGGAAGAAAGTTTACCTTTCAACATGAGTACAACCCTAAGCACACAGCCAAAGCAACAGTGGAGTTGCTGAAGAACAAAAAAGAGCACTGACCTCAATCCAATTGAAAATATGTGGAGTAACCTGACGGTTCCAGTCCATCAATGGTCCCCTCTTAATATGATGGAGTTTGAACAGTTCTGTAAGGAATAAAGGACAAATCCAAACAGAATTATGGCTGTAATTCAATGGAAAAGTGTTTCCACCAAATACTTACTCAGGGCTGTGTCCAGTTACTCAACTTGCTTTTCTAGTTTTTCATTTTTAATTTTCAGAATATTTGAGCTTTTGTTTTTCAGTTGGAGGTTGTATGTTACAAAGCCTAATTACAGATCAAATAAATTCTGATTAAAAGTGACTTGATTTAGGCCAGAAATTGTGTTACTTTGGAAAAGGTGTAAAGACTTTCTATAGGTGCTATAGAAATCAAAATTTAAAATAGGCTGTTTTCCAATTACTATTTATACATGATTACTAATAATACTAACCCCGACTTGCTCTGTTGGTAGAGCATGAGACTCATAATCTCAGGGTAGTGAGTTCATGTCCCATGTCTGGTGCCAGGTCTTCCATTTTGGAGGTTGGGCACAAGGCTAACAACCCTGTCCTGGAAAAAACTAATGTTATGGAAAAAGCAAAAGGATGTTGCTGCCCCTTCATGCCAGGACATCCACATCCACTAATAATTCTGTAAACTGTGTGTAACTAAAACAAAAAAAATATTTTACCGTACAGTATGAGTTGTGCAGAAGAGCTCTAACGAGTTAATAAACATTGAATTTTTCTAATTAAAATATGATTTATGTGACACACAGCAGTGATACATTCACTGTGTCACTCGGTAATTTTACAGAATAGCGCAGTCCTGCATCAGATTATTTGAAAAAATAAAAACGGCACTACACCGTGGTGTTTGCCATGCCATGCCACACCGTGGTGTTTGCCATTTGCACTTGTTGCGGTATACTGCCAGACAGCTCGCACATTTTAAATGGCTGTGTCTGTACTCCAACATTTGTGAACACCTAATTTACTTTACTACTGGAAGCAGGCTGTATTTAAATATTCTTTGCTTTTCAAGGCTTTTTCTTCCTTATTTCTTGGACTTAATGTACTGGAATCTGCTTGCCTCCTGAACCTTTTCCAAAAAGCAAGTCAGAACGTTTTTCGATGACAATATGACACTGCCTTCTCTATGTGTCTAATTCATACCCTCAGCTTTTCTAATCATTTTTCAGCATTCTGCCTGCTCTGAGCAGGTTGTACCTTACCTCTAACTCATCCTAGCTTTGAATTTCCTGGGCAGCAATGTTCTCAGTTTTTGTACCTCTTCTCTTGATGGTTTTCCATTCTATTCTGCTTTGTCATATTAAATTTCTGCAGGAAAGAACATTTTGTTTCAGACAGGAACACAGCACATGCAGTGAAATTGCCGAGGTCTCATGTGTAACTGCAGTACCTGAGCCCGTGTTGTCAAGCTGCAAATCATTGTATATTGGGAGTTCTAACATAGGATGTAAGCAGGGAGCTGAAGGCTGAATAGTTCTGTAGTAGTTGACAATAGTCTAATTTACAATGTATCCAGATTATTCTGTATTGATTTCTATTGTTTTTGATCATTTTATTTCTAATTTTATTCTATCTGTGGAATTTAAATGACAAAAGGTTGGATTCAAATATCAATTTTGCATTCTAACAATCATAGCAGTAAGAAATATCTTTAACTGGTTTTCCACTTTTTTCCACACTGATTATTTACAAAGAAAATGAAAGTTAAAAAGCATAACAATCAGAAAAGAAAAAAAAACATAGGCCCTTCCCAAGGGATTATCTACTCTTGTTTCCCTGTTTTTAACTGTAACTGTATTTTTTTTAAGTAATACAACAGCTGTGACTGTTTTGAAGAAACCAGTGGCAAGAGTTAATATTGTATTGTAACGCAACGGGGGCTCAGGCGGGCGCCCTTGCCGCATCTGGTCGGCCCCATCCCGACTGGAGGCTCGAACCCGGGACTTCCGCGTCTCTCTGCAGCGACCTAGCCCCGTGAGCCAAAGAGAGATCTCTCCACAGCCCAGTAGCTGTGGTCCTGCTATCACAGGGAAGGGCGGTGACGTCACCCGCTCTGGTACGCTGGCTCTTACACACACTGCTTGTCGGCCGTAAGCGTTACACTCTCCCCCGCTTAAATCGCCGTCTCCGGCGAAGGGCTATCCCGCCCCGCTTCTGACACCAATGTAACGCAACGGGGGCTCAGGCGGGCGCCCTTGCCGCATCTGGTCGGCCCCATCCCGACTGGAGGCTCGAACCCGGGACTCCCGCATCTCTCTGCAGCGACCTAGCCCCGTGAGCCAAAGAGAGATCTCTCCACAGCCCAGTAGCTGTGGTCCTGCTATCACAGGGAAGGGCGGTGACGTCACCCGCTCTGGTACGCCGGCTCTTACACACACTGCTTGTTGGCCGTAAGCGTTACAGTATATTTTTTGCTTCCTGCAAGGCATTTTCTTAATGCTTATTTGTTTTGTTTTTTTGTCTTCAGGAGATATCTTACAGCCATTCTGCTTCTGGAAAGCCACAAACAAGCATATGTAACACTTAGATCCCATTTAAAGATATGAAAAAAAATATTTTGAGTACAAGTATTTTGTTCACTTAAGGAAGTCAGAGACCCCTTTGAATGAAAACATGATCATCCTGATGATCTTAAAGGCCACAGATGGCTATTGCTGACTTACCTGAACAAATTAACTCATAATAATAATTTCATCTCATTAAAAAACAATTCCTCATTTAAAGCTGATTTATTTTAGAGCTGCTTGATGACTCTACAACAGGTCTCACAAACAGGTAGCCTATGGGTTTTCTGAAGCTCAGAAGCCATTTTACAGCAGCCCAAAGCAGTTAGTGAAATTATGTGCACATCTTGCAGAAGCTTAGTCTTTAAAAAGATCATATTTCTCCCTGGTAAAGGATAATACACTAAGGAAATTAACTGCTGCTCTGTGTTAAGTGTGTGTTTTGTTTACACATTAGGAATTATTCCAAAAACTTAAAAATGTGGTTATAGCTATTTAAGAAATTGTTATATTACTGAATGCTCAGATATGTTGCGTTTTATGGACTAGTGACAGAGTCATTAATTTACGGGAAAAAAATTACATTTTGAATGGTTGTGAGGCACTTAAGTGGTGTGTTATTTATCCATCCATTTTCCAACTGCTATATCCAATGGAGGATGATGGGGAAGTTGATGCAGGACAGCAGCTGCTATCCTGGCAAACTATGGCCAGAAGTACACCCTAGACAGGATACCAGTCCATCTCAGGGAAGATACAGTAGATACAAATGCAGATAGCCACACACGCCAGTTTACCTAGAATTTAATTAACCTACCACTGTGTCTATGGACTGTGGAAGGAAATCAGAGCCCCCAGAGGAAACCCACATGAACACAGGGAGATCATATAAACTCCATGCAGATAGCACCCCAGGGATTGAACCCAGGGCCCCAGCACTGCAAGGCAGCAGTGCTAACCACTGCCCTTTGTGTGTTATCTATGGGTTTTAATTATTGGGCTCTGTGCAATATTGTACATGAGACATAGGACATTCCAGCTAACATTTTGCCAAACAAAAGATACATATTGTGTCTTGTGTGATTGAGTTTGTAGGTTTGACATTACATAGAACACTTTCAATTGTTTCAGTTTTGTAACTGTTTTCCTACAACCTCTCAGTGCTGGAAGGTAAAGTGAAAGATTATGCATCTGAAATGTGCATGTCAGAGATAGCATACAACAGCTGCGGATCTATCTCCCTTCATAGTTCCTTCTTGACTTTCCCAAACTTCTTTTGGTAGCTCAAGGTCATTGGTTTTCCGATGGTTGTAAAAACATTTCCATCGACTTGCTACCACTCTTCCTCGTGTACATTTTATGGAATTATTTCTGGGAGGTTATGTACTGTATATCCATCATTTTTTAATTATTCCTTTTTTGAAAGGAATTTTACTCCTTCCATCTGTTGCTCCAAAATAGGAACTTACCACAAAACCTCAAATCAATGCACACTTCATTCTGAGTGAAACACAGCTCTGCACTTGTGTTTGAACTGCACTGAAGAAGACCATTTATACAGTCTGATTCTTGCAAATATTGGAAATATTTTGTGTGCTTCCTGTAAGGATCATTCATTCAAGAACAAACAAGCAATGATAGCTTGATTATATTTCTTCTTAGGAAGAAATATTAGCCTCTAATCAGATATGACAAGGTATTCTCTAACAGTGGAAAAACAAAGCCTACAGGAGTTATAACATAAGTGTTATTAAGCCCTTCTGGGATCAAATTTACTTGTCTGTTTCTCATTTTAAAGAACAATCTGATTATTTTAATCAGTTATCATGAAACAAGGGACAACATCTGAAATACAGGAAATCAAGAAATGTAATTTGGAAGAAGACACCTGTTTCATGGATTTATTTGTGGTTTTGTGATTTATCATAATTTCAATTGCTCTTACAAGTCTCCAATGTTTACTTATGATACCAAATAGACTAAAATAGAAAACAGGCCTATTTTTTCATAGAATTTAGGAGACACAGATTAAATGAATTTGAAGACATGAATTGTTATATCTTATCCACAATACATTCCATGTTTGCTTTCTTATAATATATATATATATTTGGTTGGTGGTATCTTATTGATTTTGTCCAGTAATTCTATCCAGTATCCCAGAAACCTTCTACAACAACATTTCTGATAATTTCAGAAGATATATTGTACAACCAGTTTTCTGCTAGTTCTTTTACTATTATTTCTTAAATAATCTACTTGAGTAATGTAATCAACACCTTTCAGGGTCTGGAGTAATCATGTCACATACATTCGGGTCTTCTCTGGTAAACAATACAATTTTCCAGCTCCTTAAAAACGAAATTAAATATCCTTTATTCATATTGTGTGTAAGTTAGGAGCTTCCAGTTGGCAAATATTGACTTTTCAGCCATTCCTTTGAGAACCTTCACTTGATTCTAAATAGAGTTGATTTAAACTGTTTTAAAACATTAATTGAAATGACACAAAGTGAACTCTTCTGTAAAAAAAAATTGAAGATAAAACATTAAAGTAATAATTTGCCATAAACGTATGTGATTTTTTATCTCCATCTGGGACCAGTTCATCTATTCCTATATTTCTTTAGCATGTAATGTAAAATCAAGGCCCGGTTGTTTGTTTATAAGTCTTCCATTATCTATGATTAATTAACACTAATGTTTAAAGTCATAGTTATTCCTAATGGGCTATGAAGCAATTTTTGGTTCTGTCCTTCTGTATTGAACAGAATTTTGATAAACGTGCTACATTCCCATTAAAGGTCCTGTGGGCTCTATGTATGGGATGCAAACCCTTGCAAGTCTATAATAAACTTAGTAGGCTAAAATGCAGTTACATTCAGTAGCTTAGCTACCCTCAGAAAACAAAGTCCTATACTGCACCATAATAAGCTTTTGAACTAACTTTGACAAGAAGAAATAGGAGAAAAATTCAGATTAAATATTAGCAGGTAACATATTTATCCTATGCAGTTAAAATAAACATTCTGATATTTTTCATCATTTACACCACAACTCTATACAGTATTGTGTGAATGCAATGTGAAATATAAAAATTAAACCTCTAAACAGTAGCCAAGCAATATCTGAATCAAGTAGGTATTCAGAGCTATGATAAATATTTTATATCTGTTGTCAATAAATTAAGTGACTTACATCTGTATTTAATTTGTTACATTTATTATTTTATACTCTTCCAATTGCTTGCTTTAGCCCCTACAGCAGCACAAAAATAATACTCACTCTTCTCCAAAATGTCTGCAGTCTAGTCTCTCTCTCTTTGTCCAGCACTCACAGCTCCTCTCTAGAGATAACATCAGCTAAAGAAGCACTATGGGTCTCACTGAAACCCCTATAAGTTCAGAGATCATAGATCACCTGAGGTCCAACAAGCTGTGAATATGCTGAACAGCTGCCTAACCAGCCCAGCAGCGATCAGTCATGTGCACATTGCCACTAGGTAACACACCCAAGTAATTTCAGCTCATTGTTGGTTTTCTCTGCTAGTCATGAGCACATCACAATTAAATCTGTACTGTTGTACACAATTTTATTGTCTGCTAGCTATCTGTTACCCCACTTGTTAGTAGAATCATACATGTTAAATATGATGACTTCTTTTAAATTTAGTAGGATTGTCTTTTTTGTTTGGTATATTATTGATTTTCACCTTTATAAACAACTGTGAATTTTAATAATGGAATGTGCCATTCCATGCTCATCTTCTGTAAGAGATCTGTTTTATCCGTAAGATAAAATTCCCTTATAGATCTTTTTTTTTTCTGTTTTAAACGCTTACAAAAAAAACAAGAGTTAGTTTTGGTGCCCATAGCTTGACTCGCCTTTTATCCTTCTTGACATGTATTTGCAGCTTAGTGTATACACTGTTCTTTATAAAGCATTGTTCTCTATTCTCTATTCTCTATTCTCTATTCTCTATTCTCTATAAACCATTTTATATTTATAAACCATCTTTATATTTATCATCTGTATTAATCATTTGCATCTATATTAAATCATTTAGGCTAATGTATTCTAGACAGTGATTTGCTTAACTGTAGCATATTTCTTGTGCCTTTAGTTCCAGGTTCATGAAGTGTAGCCATAAATTTTCTTCAAATTGTCCAATTTACCTCAATCTATTTCTTTTAATATCTGTCACCATTCTCTCAAAAGCTGCTTTTCAAAATTGTAAACCATTCATTGAAATATACTTCAAACGTGGTCATATTTAAGGTTACAATTAATATTACAAAAACAGCCAAACTTTTTTCTGGCTCACTTGAACATACTGTGTTTTGAATTGGTAAATTTCGAACATACTGTATGAATCTTGAATATCTGGGGGAAAATTAGGTTGTATAGACATGCTTCTCTTACTATGACCCCCTAGACAGCTGGTGAACTCTACTGTACCAAAAGACCAAAAGTCATCTGCTATGGGATAATTCTACACTGTCTAGGTTTCAAGGAAAGTTTTTCACATGATTTTCAAATGATCTCTGTTACATTCTCACAAATTTAAGAACCCATACATCTCTTATGGATATTACTGTAGACTTCTGGGCACCTAGAAAGTCACAAGAAATGTTATTTTGTTGAAAATATAGAGGGTCCTGATTGACTTAATACTCACCCACCCTGTTGGAACTTAGCCAGCTGGGCCCCTCTCTAGAGCCACTTATCATGGAATTATCTGTTCCTTCTCTGCACTGATTAACTTCTTAATTACTTATCTCCTTAAATATGATTTTTTATCCTCAAAAGTTTTTTGTACATTTTAAAATGTAAAGATATTAATTTAAATTTCTTATGAACGTATTTGTTTAAAATAAATAGTATTGAATTACATTTATTTTGTTTGGTTTGTGTTACACAAAAAGAGTAATACTATCTATTTTGCTCAAATTTATGAAAATTGTGGGATTTATGAGTTTTGTGGGGAGTTTCACAATGTTTTTTTTCTGATTTCATATTTAATAGACGTTTAATCTGAGTCGCTCTTTAGAAAGAAACAAACTTAAAATAAAAATGGGTCAAGGGACTTATGAAGAGCTATATATCCATGATTTTTTTAGTTACCCAAACAAATTTCTTAATTAAAATGTGCTGTACAGAATGTCTGTAATAGAGTTGAAAACAAATCATGTTTTCATTTCTGATAAAAGTAAATAAAATAACTATTATTTTTAACTTTTTACATATTACGAAAGGTACTGAAATTGTAGACTCACCTAGCAGTTTGAGGAGAGAGGGTTGGCATTCATTTACCTGCCCCTACTCTAAAACATTGACAGCAATTGGCAGAAAGCCATTAAATTGCATGAGAGTTATGTTTGTCATGCAAATTGACTGTTGTATATTGTTGATGGGCAACAGAGAAAATGTTGTGACACCATTTATAAAAAAAGGTAGACAAACTAGTTTTTTTCAGAAAAACACCTCCTTTAAGATAGACAAAGCTATAATTAAAATGTTATAAAATACATCCTTACTTGTTGGTGAGACCATTAATGAAGATAAGCAGCAAAATCATTGAAACAAATCATATAAACCTAAATGCCCTCTGCATACAGAGGGTTCTTAGGCCAATAACACTCCCTAAGGCACACCCCGTCAGCTGTGAATTTACTCTACTGTCATCTAGGAGATGCCTCTGTGTCCCAGGTGTGAACTTTTCAAACCTTCACTGAATTACTGTGTGACTTCTTGCATCCCTATACATAGTTATTCAGATTCAGACGATCAATTTGTGAACTGTAAACATTGCCAACCTTTCCGAAATATAAAAGTAAATAAAAGCTGGTAAACTAGTCATGTCTGAAGATCATACCAATTTAGGAGGATTAACAAAAACTATAGAAATGTAAAATGAAAGTCAAAAAGATTTTGAGAAAATTCACATCTGGCCAAACAGATGGCAGTGATGTTTTAATGTAGATAAGAGCACTGCTGTAAAAATATAAAACCATAAATGCAGAGCTGAAAGTGGATACCTACGAAAAGTTTAAAGAAAAAAAGTTTCTAGATTTAAACAAAGAAGTTAAATTTTTGGGGGGCACTTATTTTAAATGTTATTGATGTTATTGATTCATAATATGCTGGTTTTTGCATGTTCCTCAGTAATTTTGTGTAAAGTTCCATTTTTATTATTCATGTCAGTTTGTTTTTTCAATACTACTGGTTTCATTTAATCTGCAAGCAAGTATAACATCAGTTTCTTAACTATGTTTGGTTCAATAAACCCATTATGAAGCAATTCTTGTAGTTTTAAATTTAGCTCATGGAACTCAATGCATGGGGTAAGAAGCAACATTTCCCACTGTCCCACATATTCAGTTGTCCAATCAGAGTGATGCACTGCTACAATAATGTGTATTGTATGTGGGAAGAAAAGTTTTCATTATGAAAACATTGAAACTTTATATAAAAAATAATTTATTGGACAATTAAATGGTTACATTTTAATATTTCTTACTTAGACCGCATAAACAAAAATACTGTTTATAGTAAACTCCCTAATGTATAAAATAATAGTGGAATGACAATGAATGCCAGGAATACTGAAATATAGAGAAATGTGTGACGTGCAATGTGTGAAGAAGCATGAACCAAAAGCCATTTACCCTGTAAAGCCATTTATATGGCTTTGAAGCAATTTGAAAGAATGTTTATTGTATTTTTAATTCCACCTTGAAGGTTAATGAAAAATGAAATGTTTTAACCCAGTTCATTTCATACAATGCATTATACAGCATGATGAATTTTAATAGAAATCAAGTTCTTTTCAGTTTAATATTGGATACACCCCCAATACAAATGGTAATGCCAAATAGTGTGAAATGCTTCTGTGAGCTGGGCAGCTGCTAATCAATTGTGGGGCATCTTTAGTTTTGGTAGAAGTTAGACACAAGGACATTTTCTTTGCTGAATTCAGAAATAATTACATAGTGTTTCATGTGGACATGCTAATCTGCCTTTCAATTATGCTGTCCTGTAGGCACCTACGAAGACTTTATTATATATTTTGACTGCTTGCTCTGACCAAGGGAGACAAGGACAAAAACAAATATTTTGTGATTTTGTGAGTGGCATGTATTAATTTAACATTTCTAAAATACCTTTTTTATTTTTAAGAGGGGGAAATGTAATCTGATTATGACACCTTGCATCATATTGTGTGGGGTTCCCAAAGTTCCAGGTTCTTTTAATTGGTTGGGCAATCATGGTGTCAATGACAGGAAGGGCACAGCGTTCAAACCCACAAGGTTTATTTCAACAGTCAGACTGGTATAACTCAAGAAGTAAAACATACATGGCAAGACCACTAATATTCTCAGTTCAGTTTACAGGGGTACCAACACACACTGGATCATGACCCCAGGAGCACTTTGCAGGGCAGACTTTACAGTATGTGGAATCATAATAATCTGTAACATTAAAAAACATCAGATTTACCCCCAAACAAAGCCAAAACCAGACAACAAAAAGACACCTTCTGCTTGGAAAAACTCTTTAAGTTTTATCTGCAGCTGTCCCTTCTATTAAGGAGCTTGTTTTTCATCCCTAGGCTCCCATCAATTAATACCGTCAAGGTTTGATGACTGTGGGCTAAGGAACAGGCCTAGAAGTGAGAGACAGAGGGTGAGAAACCAAGAAACAGAGAAAGAGAAAACCAACACACCCTGATACTCACCAATTAACATGCAATGTTGGCCCTTGGCTCATACCTGTTACAGGACTGCTTATCAGTTGCAACCTTATGCTCCATTATTGTTTTAACAAGGTTTGTCTCAGAATAAGACTTATTGTCTCCCTATATAAAATCTAATCAAAAGTGAAACTGGCCACCTGTGGTGTCTCATAACTAGCCCGTTATAATCTTCGGATTAACTTGCAACTGCCAATTGAAAGGGGTTTAGGCCTTGCATAGTTGTTTATCCACACCTGTGTTTATTTTAGGTTTATTTCTACTGGGGTTACTTACATGAGCAGCAGTACACAACAAATCATAATAAGAAACGAGAAAATCTGGCATCTATGTTACTTATTAAATACAATTTCTTGTTATTTCTGATCAATGATCTTACCCAATATCTCTTCAAAACCAGAATACTATGTACAATTTAAGCTTGTAATGCAAAAATGCATCCTAGCACCTGCTGACTCACATACATTGTAAATTCACTTATCAGTATTTTCTGCATGCAATGTAATTGACACATTTGCATACTGCAATTTATCGGAAATATTCTAGTGCTAGATTTTCATTAAATAGACTTCAGGCTCTTGAGTTGCATTATTGAAGGATACTGTGTATGGATTGTATTGCAATTACCATAGCAATCCAAACCAGATTTATGGTTGGATGTTTTGGGTAATGCTTTCCTTAAAAAACCCAGATAAAAAAAATATATGTGGAATATTATGTATATAGTTTGCAGAACATTTCCTTATACAACCAATAATTTAGCTCATTATGACTGAGCATGCTCACAGTGCTGATTTATGTACCCAATTTTAGATGTGCATTCCCATCGTTTCCCCATTGTATTCTCCAGCCTCAGCACAATTGCTTACAGTTTCCAACAGTGGCAGAGTTGTTTATGAAGATTTATGTGGTTTATTGAATACCGAGTCTTTCAACAAATGTGTACTTCTTTTTATAAACTTGCCTCAGCACATTTAATATGTTATAAATCATAAATACAAAATCCTAAAGATGATTCTCATTTATGGGTCACCTCACCATAGCAGAGAGGGAATTTCTTTAGTCATGTTAATTAGAATGTTAAATCTATTCTGATTTAAGACACAAACTAATTAGGAATGCCATATTAGATCTACTGTTGAATGTTGCATTGATTATTAGCTTTGTATCACTTAATAACTGTATCCTCTATAAATAGTAACATATAAAACTGTCTTGAAAAGAACCTGTTGATTGCCATCATTGACTATTTTAATTTAAATGTTTAAAATATATAAATTCCACAGCTATGTTGATTCAGCAGTGAAAGTTAAATCCTTTAAGTAATGAAGGCTTTCTACTCATAACAAAACAAAGAAGAAAAATTATAGCACAACACTAATTCAGGCAAGAAAAAACATATAAAACAAATATAAGTAATACAAGAATTGTCAAACCATTTCCTATATTTCACACAACAAAGTTATATTGTTTTGATCTTCTGGGTGAGTGTTTTGCTATATATATTTTAATCACCCTTAAAAAAATAAATTCCAAAACACTTAAATCATAAATGCAAACTAGTTAAAATAATAATAAAATACAGAGCTCCTAAATTAACATTTATCCTTATTATAAATGCCTGTTGTCTTCTTACAATCTCATATTTTCAACCAAATAACAAATGAAACTGCATAATTTGATACAGTTTTAGAATCTAATTGTGTTCTAATCCAATTTACTTGTTCAAATCAGATTTCATCCATGAGATTAGTCATTACAAAATCTGACCTGCCAGAATGAGTGTAATTAACACTCAAGAAAGTGGTAGTAAAGCTGGATATTTCTTAAACTGAAAGGATCTCGTTAACATGATGATTTCTTAAAGAATTACTTTTTGATTTCTATTCCTTCATTGTTTCTAGAATACATAGGCTATAATTATATCAATCATATATATTTAATCTAACTAAAGTTGTCGTGCAATTACTTCAAAATGGTAACTGGATTTATGACAGTGTGTCTGCTGTGTGATTTTACATTCACTTTTTAATGCTTGGAATTTTAATTTTAAGAATTAATTATTCCCATGCCCACCTCATTCCATTGTACAGTGAAGACTGTTGTTGATAACTATGTTTAAGACCATCTCCTCCACATATACTGATGGAAAAAAGAAATGCAACACCTCCTCCACACTCTGGCCCTCCCATCTGCGTGGAACAGGCTGAAGAGTGACTCATCCGTGAAGAGGACCTGATGCCACTGCTGTGCATCACAGCTTCTGTCTGGCCCAAGTCAAGCAGGTGTGATGTCTAGGAGGTGTGAGCAGAGGACCTCTGACAGGTAGTATTGCTCTAAGGCCAGCAACATGGAGCCTCACTGTCTCGTCACTGATGCGGGCATTGTGTCTGCCAGCAGTTTCAGCAGCAGTATGGGTTGCAGATCTGAAACCATCTCTCAGATGGACCAGTCTGATGTGTCAGTCCTGCTCTAGTGTGGTCACTCAAAGGCGACTGGATCTTGGACGGTCATCTGTCCTGCCAGTCTGCTGAAATCTCCTCTGCAGTCAGGACATAGTGGATTGACTTGCTCCGTAGTGTCTGGCAATACTGGCACACGACATGCCTGCATGCAGCATGCCAATGGCCCTCTCTCTTGCTTCTGGTGATATTCGAGGCATTATGAAATGCACAGAAAACCGTGCAAAAAAGTGTGGTCTTTTTCTTGCAGTGACCTAAGCTTCGAATAAAGGCCTTTTAAAGGTCTGATCAGGCATTGTTCCACCTAGACCTCGTTGGGTAAAAGTGCACCTAACGCGCTTTCATGTGATTGGCAAGTTGCAATGCCTAAGGTCAGAGGGCTTAAAACAAATTGACAACTTTTTGTCAAAGTACATAAGCTATAACTATAGTATTCTCATTCCAGAAAATGTAGCATTTCTTTTTTCCATCAGTATATACATTATACTGTATTATGAGAATCAAAATGCTGCAGAATAGAATTATAGAAAGACCATTATTATTTTCCCCATGATAGCTTTATCCTTTTAAATTCAGTAGAACATCTTTTTTCCAAATGATTGTATTGATAATAATATCTAGGAAAAATATGTATTGCATGTTACTATGAGCCCGTTGCTTGTCAGTATAGGCTCCAGCTCCATCATGGGGTGCTGCCTTGCAGAGCTAATTTCCTGGGTTTATTCCTGGGAATGCTGTCTGCATGAAGTTTGTTTGTTCACATCGTCCAACAGTCCATAGACATACTGGAAGATTTATTGGCTTGAGAAAATTGACCTTTTTTAGTGTGAGTTTGTGTATTTCTATACAGTATGTACCCTACGATGGACACACATCCCATCCAGGCTGTATTCTTCCTTGCGCCCATTGCTTACAGGGAAAGGCTCCAGCACCCCTGTAATGCTGTATTGGATAATTGATAGATGTTTATTATTATGAGGTTATAGGTTGGTATTAGCTATTTACTTATTATTTTATAAGTATTATATAATAGTTACGTATTATTATATATGCTTCTTATATATATCATTACTTATTATTATTATAACCAAATGTATTTTAACAAAAATATTTTGAAAATGTTTGCACTTCCTCTTTTAAGTGTCTGCTAGCATTGTGTTCTGTTCTTAGTTTAACTTCAAAAGACTGAAATAGTAACAGCCTTAAGGTATTTACAATGTATCTCAAATAGTGTGAGATATATATCTCACATTTACTGGATTTGCTCTAATTCTCTGCAAGGTGAGAGTTTACACTAACAAGTGTGTTTACTCCTGCAGCTGTTTGCACATCTTCGGGAAAACAGCTGCTTGTACCTCCACCTGCTACAGATGAAATATATTTCTTCATAATTTGTATTCCATGTGTAATATTCTACTTGTAACACATTTAAATATTAATTACATCTTTCCTAATATTTCATATTGAACACGTTCTGAAGGAAAGAGGCCTCCTAAGAGTGCATATTGTGTCCTATAGTCCAGGCATTGCCAATTCAGTCCTGGGTTATTGAATTAGCCCAGCTTCGGGGGTTGAACATTGCTGAGGCTTGTGCTGGCCGAGGAAACCTTCTGCAATTTTAGCGAGAACTACACCACTATCCCAGTTGCCTCTATGTGCTTGGGACCTTGCAATGGATGATCTAGAAGAGAGGGTGCACAGCTGTCATTCTCCCTGTGCTGGTATAGGGATTGAAGGAGATATAAGTTGATTGATTGTCTGTTCCAACTAGCTGGGTATAAATTTATAAATAAAAGGTAAGTGAAAACTATAAATAAATTGAAAAGTATAAGATTGACATTTATTTATACAAAGAACAAATATTGTATTGTATCTTTTGATCAAAAAACAGAGATCAACATAGTTCAGTTGAATACAAAGATATTGTGTTGACAGAAAAATGACATGGCTTGCAGAAATAAGAAATCTCTTCATTCAGGGGCTTCTTCTAGGATATAGACTCTCAGACCTGATCTATTTGATCATTTGCAAAGAAAGATAATTGACTGTCTTTGTCCCAGGCAAAAACAAAACAAAATTTACCAAGAAAACCCTGTGTTGCACGTCTTCACTCTACTGGATACTGGAATCATATACTGTAAGTGAAAACACTGTGTTTTCCGTGCTTTACATCGTAAAAAAACAGGGACTGAGACAGACAGGTTTTGCAGACACCTTCTCTTTATTGTGGATGTCTTAGAACTGACAGAGAATGGCAAAAACCTGACAAGACACCTATGTGCCTTAACTGTCTACTGCCCCTTCCCAACTTCTCTCTGGCTTGGTAACTAGCTCTCCTACTATGCTTAATCACCCAGCTGCTCTGGGCCTTTAGCAGGAACCCCAAAACATAAGCACAACAGTGTTGTAAACACAAACGGATGCAGTGTGCAACATTACACTTTCATCAGTGCATTGTCAGCATACAAAAATTCACGCCATGGGGCAACCATGGGTCTTTCCAAAGAAGAAATGAATCAGATAAAATTACTTTATTGGCCATATCCAATTTCTTGCATTAGGAATTTGTCTTTTCACATACCCCACCTTGCTCTCCATGAGACACACAGGAACACAGACAGGGAGAGAGAAGCTTGGGGTCAGAACGCAGGGTCAGCCATTTATACGGCACACCTGGAGCAGTTGGGGTTAAGGGCCTTGCTCAGGGGCCTAACGGAGTAGGATTCTATTGCCGACCATGGGATTTGAACCAGCAACCTTCCACAGTGCCACTGCTCTACCCCTTTTTTTATTATAAGATCACTTTAATGGCCATATTCATTTTCTTGGATTTGGAATTTGTCTTTTCGCATACCCCAGCTTGCTCTCCATGAGATTGAATCTATTTTGCTTGCACACAGAGGAGAGGGTTGGCATTAAAATGGAATGGTAATGGAAGGAAAGTTGCTGAAGTAATATTAATGGATGGTTTATCAGATGAGTCTGTCTTCTAGAGACCCAGTTGGAAGCGATGCATCAGGTCATGCTTCTGTGTGGGGCTTCCAAATGACTCACTCAGCAAAAGCACTTGCTCAGCATATGGGTTGAGTGTACTAACTCACGCAATATGACACATAATGGGTCTATAGCCAGGCTGGGGATTGAACCACAAACTCCTGATAAACAATGAATAATTTACTATTGCTTAAGTAATTAAAATGAACGCATTGTTAAAATACTATATTTCAGTTTAGCCTGCTGTATAAAAATGACAAAAGTATTGATAGGACAATTTAAAATGGGTGCTGTAACTAGATTCAGTGCCTAGGATCTAAAATTTGTCTCTGCCAGTCTACATCAACTAGTGGGCAGCCACAAGCTGAAGGTGAATTATACCCTAATATTTAGAATCTACTGTAACTCACTGATTAGAGAGTCCTGCCAGCACCTTGTAACACTTTGCCAGCCAAGATCATCCTTTGGTGACAGCTCAGGGACAAGGTTAGATAAAGTGGGCCTGTTTTATGGTCCTTCCTCAAAATCCTATGAGCTGCTTTTACTTGCAATAGGAGTATTCAATACAGCTCCTATTTTTGACATTCTATTTTAATTTCCAGCAAATGTTGGTAAACCCTGTCTACGGCCCCTTTCCAACCCCTCTCCGCCTTCATAACCAACTCTCCTTCCATACTAAATCACACACTTGCTCTTGGGATTTAGCACTTATTTCAATCAGTCTTGAATATAATACTTGTGTGAGGATAATTGTTAATCCGATATTGAAATCAGGTCAGGGAAATTAAAGTGCAAAAGTGAAAGAAAACTAAAAATACCCATCTAGCGAATGACTATTGATTAAAACCTAACAAAAGAAATGAAATATAAACACATACAAGAAAAAGAAAGTAAGGTTGTACTGAATATATATTTGAATAGTGCAAAAAAAGTTATTAAGGGCTAATATTAATATGTCAGTGAAATGAAAGTGAAATACTGCAGGAATATTTTCATGTATAACTGACCTATGAAAATATGTGCTTACCAAGTGCACTTCAGATAAATAAACACATGATTAAAGTAAAAACTCCCGCACAATATTAAAGAAAACAAATTGATTTCTAACAGCTTTAGGCATTGATAGCAAATGTCTAAATTCTATTAGGAGCTTGTGAAACTATATAAGCACATTTTTTGCCTGTTACATTGGGTGGCAACATCAATCTCTTCCAGTGTCTTAACAATTATCGTACATTACATTAAACCTCATAAACCCTAAACCATATATAGATTAATAGGAATGTACTAACTGCTGACACACAGTTCTTTCTTTCCTTAAAGTAAAAGCACACATCTGTTCTTTGTTCTTTGTTTTCACAAGATAGCAGACATTGTAGAAGAGCTGCAGGTTTACTGGTAATGCTTTGCCAATTAAACCTCAGTAGCTCCTTAACTACATGTTACTGTACCTACTTGTGGAACTGTAAATCCCGTGTAATTGGAATCTGAAATTCTGTGTGGCCTTATATGATAGTATTCCAGGAACTCAGACTTTATAATCAGGTATCATTGTCACTGTCTCTTGCAAAGAAAATACAGTACTCAAGGAAATAATTGAAATTATATTTGTCTCAGGCAAAAACAGAACAGAATCTATCAGAGAAAGTACTGCTTCAGGAGCTGTACTGGATAATGGAACCACATAAGTGTGTTAGCACAGAAAACCATCATGGAGATATACTTGTAGTAATGACTGATAGAAATGATGGAAAAATATGGCAAAGCTAATTTTTAAAGGTGAAATGTGTACCCCAGAAAGGAGTATATTTATATCCTCTCAGGAAACAGTACACTGTTGGCACAAAATATATATTATTTTATCTTTATAGAATAGGTCGTTACTTACACATTTCTTTGCTTATTTTAAAAATCGTGTTTTTCTCATTCCAAAGGAGACCGAACAGTTGCATAAAGAAAGTAAGAGTCTGAAAAATACCACAAAGACCAAAGGTAGGAGCACCTTGCTTTTGTAGAGAACAATATGATTTCTAACATTCCCTAGATCCCCAGCACCATCAAAGATTTCCACAGACTGAAAGAAAATGTATATAAGCAATTATATAAATTTAACTTCAAAGGATCTCTTGGGACTAAATCAAGCCTTTGTCCCAAACACATATAAAAATGAATACTACTTAATGGCAGCATCTAGTTGAGTAGAATCATGAAATACAATGTTAAGCAAACAGAAAGTAGTCTTCAAGGATCAGTTTTCAATTTGCATGTGTGACTGAGCTATTTTTAAATCTGCGGCACATATTGCACATACATTTATTTTCTTAACATCGTCAACATGGACATGTATTGTAATCATTGTAAACAAAATGGTGTAAATGAAAGTTTATAATAATAGGAATTAATATGGAGAAGGTAGAGCATTTTTCAGCCTTGTTTTTTGAAGGCAATGATTTAGGATGTGGCTATATTGTTTTGTCTAGTATTTCGTTTATTATGTACTGTGTCAGTTTCTCCTCTCACCACTTTTGGAAGTTTTTCATTGTTTGTTTTGTTAGTAATTTTGAATATCTTTGCCATTTTTTGTTTTCTCTGTCAATCAATTCTCTTTTTGCTGTGTTTCTGAGACTCCTGATATTGTTTTTTTTCATTCTTTAACAAAACACTCACTATTTTGCTCAGCTTCCAAAGTGTCATTGGCTGTGTGATGGAGCAAGCTGAGGCTGTTAGAGCCTCTTCCTTCTCTGCAGTAAATTGGACACACCTGCCTTGATTAACTGATTGGACATCTGTGGAATGGAATTCCACAGGCAGAATAGAGATCATCTGATTGGACTTGTGCTGAATTGGACGTTCTTCAGGAGTTACAGCAGTCATTATAACAGCAGTCAGGTGCAAAACACAGGGTGATTGCTAAGCTCCTGTAGTTTAGGGAGTAAAAGTGTGTTAGCTGTAAATTGCAGTGCAGCAAGTTTAGATAATACTGGAGTGTTAACTTCCTGCGCTTTAACATGAGGTCCAGCTCAGGTTGGAGAAGTTGGAAAGATCTAATGAAGATTTGCTATTGTTGGATCTAGTAAAGAAAGATGGCTCTACAGAGGATTTAGCATTTGTTTCTCTAGTATGTAGTATATTCATGGATTAATTCTAACCCTTCAGCTTCTACAGAGTAGTAGAGTGTTTGTTGTTGGAAACTGGGTATACTGTAAGTAGACCAGGTACTGTACATGTAGCTTCCAGTGAAGGGAAGATGGGATAGTAGTGATGGACAGGTTCCTCCTAGGTAAGAGGAAGAGTGGCAATGGATGAGAGTCTGATTAGTGCCAAGGGTTCCAGGGAACAAAAGGAATGAGTTTACACTGGTAGAGAAGAGAAATGGAGAATTTTGAAGTTCATCAGAAATTGGTCTGTTCCAGCTCTCTTAATGGAAGAGAGGACTGAAGAGGTCTGCATGCTCAGGAGGAGCTGAGGATCTTTTAAGAACTAATAGCTCTGTGAAGGACTGTGGTCCAAAAGGGAAAAACCAGTTACATCCTAGGAGCCCAAAAGGGTTCCGCAAGCCAACAGTGACGGGTCACCGAAACATGCACTCCTAAATGGATGATCTGTAGCCCTGACCCAGCATTTTGTGGCTAAGAGGTTGGCATTTGTCATAGGTTGACTGTACCTGTAAGGGGCAGTTCTGGTACAGACTGGTCAGAGACATTTAGAGTCCTAAATTAAAGCATGTGGCATGATGAGAAGAGGAAAATGAATCCTATTTATGTGAAGCATTGAGTTCAGTGCTGAACATTGTATGAAAATTGCCTGACATCTGCTGCATAGACATGGCTTAATGTGTTTTTGATCAGTCTTGTAATGCTAAAACCATTATCGCATTTAATTTCATTTGAGCTGGAATAGCTTTTTGCTGATATCAAGGAGCTTTAAAAGCCACAAAATTTCATTTTATTTATTTGTCTTTATTTAATGCATGGCGGGTGATTGCCTGCTTTGTAAAAGTGTAATGGAGATGTTAATGGAAAGGCGTAGTGTCGCAATGCTCTCGGGGGTAATGTGCACTGTACTTCTGTTTCTTATTTTAAAGTGTTGTGTTACCTTGTGGTCATCCATTTTCAGTAACCTCTTTATCACAAATTCATAATTATTCAGCAGTGTTCATTCTTTCTTTTCTCAATCTTTGAAATGAAAATCAGTTCTAGGTAAAAGAGCGACAACAACAGTAATAATGAATGGATGTTAATGCTGTAACATGTTATTCCAATCCGAAAGCATAATTAACTGGTTGCTGTCTTTGTAACAGCTTTTCCTAGAGTGCAAAAAAAAAATGTGAAATTTGTGAAGTACTGCGTTACATATAAATGGCCCTATTGTAAATAAAGGCTCCGGGATTTCAGTTAATTCTTGACTTCTGAAAAATCTTCTGGGATCTAGGCCAGGATGTACAGAGCCACTCCAATCACTTCGGCCAACATCTTAGTGCCATATAGACTTCATAGGGGTGGCACAGCGACACACTAATTAGCATTGCTGTCTTGCAGCTCTGGTTCAATTCTGGACCTGGGGTTCTATATGTGTGGAGTTTGCATGTTCTGCCTGTTTCTGTGGGTTTCTTCGAGGTGGTCTGACTTCCTCCCGCAGACAAAAGACATACCTGTACGTGTTTTGCGATGGACTGGCATGCCAGACTGTATGGTGCCTTGTGCCCATTGCCTACTGGCACTCTGATTTGGAAAAAGTGGTTAGAAAATGGTTGGGTGGATGAATAAAACTGAAATTTAATAGTTTTTCATGTTCTTTTCGCTCATTTCTTCAAAGGAATGCTAACAACACATGCTACAGCTTTCCCCGGTGCTTTTGTTTGTATGACTTTTTTTCACATAAATCCTGGAAACAAGGCTACTGAGAAATATGTACATGACAAAAAATTGCTTCATTGAAGCAAATTACAATAAGGGGCCAAGTTCTTTTAGAAAAAGAAAAGCAGTACAGCATAAGATGACATGCAGTTCAATTCTTAGCTAAGTAGTCAAGAGAAGGCAGACCGTGAACAACAACAAGAATAAACAATAAGCTATAAATGGCTTTTGTGAAAGTCATATGCTTAATGGGAAGGATTTCCACAGGGATGTGAAGAAAATTGTTATATCACCTTGTATTTAACTTGAGTAAATTCACATTCCAGCTGCTTAGATTTCACAACCTTCTGCTCGTAATTGAACTAGATAGATAACTGTTGCAATATTTTCTTACTAGGGCAACTTTCATTCTTCTCCAGTTGTGATGCACTATAGGCAATTTCAATTAAATATATTGCTGAAATAACCTAAATTTCCTTTCTTAGGGAATCACCCTGTGGAATCCAATAATCATCTACAAATACCAAATATAGAATTATCCCCCAGTGAAATTATTTTCTATGTCTTAAACCTAAAGCTTTTTAAATCCTACACCATACAGAATTGCAGTATAGATTTTAAGATAATTGTGTCAGTCACAGAGAAGCTATCTCTTTAAAGTCTTTCTTTTCGTATTTTGCTGACACTTCCTTATTTGGATTCATACGGATGGTATTCTGTATCCAAGAGCAATTGCGAATTTTAACAATCTCAGAGTTAGCATCAATACATAAAAACAGACAAAAGCCAAGACCTGGAAAAGGTCCAGTTGAATAATGTGTTTGATAGCAACAATGCTCCACACACTTTCCCTTTCCTTCTAGAACTGTAATGGTATAAAAAGCTTTGCCTAAACATAACCATATGCGTTCAAGAGAGCCGTAAACGTGTTGTTTAAAGTGTGAAAGTAAATGTCTGCTTCTTGATTTTGCCGTATGATCAATGCTGAAGTAATATTCCAAGAAAAGCTGCTCGTTTTGCTAGGAAACACCTTGCCAGAAATGTAAATGCAAGATGAAAGACAGTCCAGTTAATGGAATCACACTTTTAGTCAAAAAGCATATAAATATAATTTTAGCATACTATAGATTCCGAGCATTTTCTCTAGAAAAAACAGTTGTAATTCCATGAAGACCATGAAAAAAAAACTGATGTGCCATCTGCATGCAGGTTCCTTCATTGGGACAATTTCATTCCTGAAACCTACCCTCTTTCCAGGCTGAAGCAGGCATGATGAAAACCTCTCTGTATAAAAGAGCTGAAGATGAAATAAGAGTGTTAATATAATCAAACCATCAGCTAATGGACCCACACCAGTAGAAGATAAAGAACAACACCCTGGTAGGCCACGAACCAAGTGAGCAATGAGCCTTTCCTTTCATGTGCACTGAATGCATCTAGCAAAAAATTAAGTTGGACCTGAAAGTGGTCCTTTCCACATTGAAGATCTTCCTATTGCTATACTCCAGCACATGGTGTTCCAGTAATAATGCAGCCCCATGAATAATTTAGTTTATTTGTTCAGATTGCACATAGGGTGGGTATGAAGCTATGTATTAATGGTTCCCATAGCCCTTAATCTCCTACACACAAGCCTCCTGGTTTCAAACGTACGAGTCTAAACTCAGGAGATTTAGTTTCTTGTAAAATTACTCTGATTGATGCAAAGAAGAAGAGTCTTAAGTTGCATTAGTTTCACCATATCAATAGAAGCTCAATACAGAGTGTAAGTGTTGTGAATTGTTTATATGTAATGCTTTGCAGTTTGTAAGAAATTCCAATGGATTATCATATATCACATATTATTACTGTAGCAATATTTCTCCATGTCATAGCATGTTCTCTTGTTTTTATGAGTCTCCCAAGAGTTTGCATGATTTTAAAATTATTTGAATGCATTTGCGAGTGTTTGGAGGGAATCCTTAATTTACAGATTTGTAATCGTAAATTTTGACATGGATGTACTACATATTCAGGGATGTTTTACTGTGTGTATCTTCAAATATATGTATCTCACGAAAGAGCATTAGAAATAACTACACAAATGCTTTCTTTTATAAGAATAAAACAATATAACTCACCTTAGGATGTCTTCCACAGAGCAAGTTATCTGTTCTTCTATTTTGTAACACATAATTTCTAGGAATATACACACCTGGCATGTTGGTTATTCTAATTTCTTGACAGTAATGAAGAGCACATATGGGGAGCTATCAGTTTGTTACAAGAACAGCTGCATACTGCAGGTTTTGCCAGCTCCAGTCCCAGTTATGTCTAACTCACAGTTTTGTCTGCAAGCTCTTAGGAGTTCTTAAATTGGAATCAATATTCCAAATAGTAAGGGACCTAATATCACCTGGGGTGAATATGTCCCTCTGCGCCACAGCTCTTTGAACTGAAGAAAAAAAGCTGAGGCCAGATGGAATAACTTCAGGAACATCTGCTGGGTGACTGGATGGTTCCTGAAATTGAATTTTGCGTACTCTTAAGATTTAACTAAGACTCATAGTTCTCTTGTGTGAGAGTTGTGTTAAATCACTGGAGTGAAACTGGAAATCAAAAGTTTTACATTTAATCTTTTTGATCATTTAACACATCCTGTATGTTAATTGAAATCAAAGGATCATAATCAAGATTCAAAAGAAAACAGATACAGGACGAGTAAGTTAAAATAGCTCTTCACGGCACTGTTAACCAAGACTACTAACAGCCAATAATTTAATGAAACTGTTTAAAAAGTAAAAATAATCAGATTCAGATAGAGTCCAATATCTGAATCACATATCAGAAATGTATATGTATCAGTCCCTGTACTCCATAAAAACTTTTGTTTTAAAAAAGTTCAAACTGTCTGAAAACTAGCTCTGGATCTCTTACTCTTACTAGGATGTATACAAAGCTTCTCAGAGCACAGGCAATTGTATTATGGGACATTTTATTTTAAAGAAAGCTACTAGTGTTAATAAGTATGATTTTAACTACTAAAATTATAATAGTAGCATGAAAAGCACTAATGCAGGTGTCCAATATGTGTAGATTTTATTTCATACATTGCCAGTCTTTTGTATGAGATTTTTTTATGTTTGAGTAAGATCAAAGATTGATTTTTAATCTTTTCTATGAGTATAAAAGTAATTCTAAGTGAATTAAGCACTTTGAATTGAAACAGCAATAAGCCAGTGACTTAATTTTAATTCCATTAACATTTTAAGACAATGAAGGAAATTAAATATTATTTCTGAGAAATTACACAATATGTTTTCAACACTGCCTGCAATAATGGTTCTGCTTCTATTCAAACTTGAAAAGTCTAGACTGCCTATTTAATTTTGTGTAGAGTGGTCTTGCACTTCAGTTTGTAAGCATTTTTGGGGAAAAAGTGAAAACAACAAGATGCTGAAATATAGTATATAATAGCAGCCAGCCATCGCGAACATTTACTTTTTAAAACAAATCATAGATCCCCTTATGTCAATACAGTAGCAGTATAGTTCAATTCAGACTGTACTCCACTTATAATCACTTCATCTATGAGGACTTTAAATTGGTTCTCCAGACAATATCCATTTCTTCAGCAGCCCTTGCACACAAACTTCTCAAAGAAAAATAGGCTTTTGTTCTCTTTTTCCTGCTTTAATCAGAGCTCAAAATTTCTTAATCTAGTATCATCTTACATTTGTTGGCTAAGATCCTAACAAATTTCTTTCTATGTACTCTGCAGTTATAATGATGCGTTAAAGGGACAGTTAGCAGGCACTTAATTATATAATAACAAAAAACAATAATCAGCAGCAGCATAAATTGCTTTCGATCATTAAAACAGCTTTACTTAGAGCAAAATGTTTTTTTTTCTGAAAAGTAGTTCAGTTTGTTCTACTGAACAGCAAAAAAAACCAAAACATTCCTGTCCCTCAATATGTCATATTTTGCTTATACTTACATACCGGTATAGAATTGTTTGAAAAGCCTATGGCTATTTTTTTCTGTTCGTTGAATCCTTAAAAATTATAAATCATGGTACATTTTTATGCGGGGTGACCATGGATGTACACACAAACAACCAGTTAGCACTTAGAAAATGAGAAAAAAACAGCACAGATGACCTACTGTATACAGTACATACAGAATAGAGCACATTTAAGGGAACATCTGGATTTTGGTGCACTTTTGAAATAATGCCTTATAAACTACTGTAGGTCTCCAAATAAACGCAATGGCTGCTGATGTGTTATGCTTTACTCCTACTGTATATATATATATTTTCCCTGCACCGTGCAGTCTTTCATTATCTTTGTGGGACCTACGTTTTCAACAGTGAGACGTGCATATTTTATGGCTCTTCTGCTGTCTGCAGTAAGACTGCGTGACTAAGCAAATGATCAATGTCCAAATTTGCCTGAAGATCAAAATCCTTAATTCTTAACACTCCAGCAAGCGGGAGGTGCACACACCACACCAGCCTTCACTTTGATTTAGCATCGATTGTCCATCTTCAGAGCGCTGTATTTCACTCAAGCACTAAGAACCTGCAAGAAATGTGGGTGGAATTCTTAATTTTCCTTATACTACTGAGAAGCTTCTGTAGGTCACATAAAGCACAAACTCTGATGGATAGGTGTCCGCGTTACATACAGCACAAAGTAAAACTGCAAAATGCTTTAATTCCTTGTGGATATCTTACTATGAAAATAAATCATACTCTGTAGCCATATCGATTGTCTTTATTTTAAAGACAACATGGTATCATAGTGCACTTCTCCTTACATATAAAGAGAAATTTGCAGGCTGTGTTTCGAATTTTGTATGTAACAAAGACACTTAATCACTCTCCCTTTAGAGTTGCTATGTGCTATAATAGCCTTCTAACACTACTACATGTACAGTAGATAAAATAATGTTGACTTCTAAGCAGCAACATTGTTTAATCTCTTATAATTTATTCATATTAAAGCTTCCCATTATTTTGTTTACCCCATTTGATTTTTCACAAAAATGTGCTAAAATAAAAAGATATATCACCTGGTCTACTCTTATCTTGTTTTATTAGTAATATTTAAAAATTGTTTTACTTGGTTAAGAATGGCAGTATTTTATGTACCTTTTTTTTTTCTTTCAGAGTAAAATCAAGGCCTCTTGATCACCAGATGTTTCACTTCTTTTTTTCTTTTTTCTTTTACGTTCATTAAAAGGAAACGACAAACATGCTTCGACAAATATGGTACAGTCTTGTTAAATGGTTTTAGTTTTCCAACGCAGAAATTTTCACTCTTTTTGTCTTTTTATGTATAATAATTACATTTACAAATTCAGTTGTACATCAAAAAGCAAAAAAAGCAGTAAAGGAAAAAAAAACATTTCAGCAGAGTTTGGCAGTCAGATGGTCGGATTGTTTCAAGATCTCCGTGTTGTACATGTCCAGGGCGTGGTTCACTCGAATCATCTCACTGTTGTTCAGCTTCAGCCGGTGTTTCAGCATACAGGAGAAGAGGTCCAGCTGGGGTTTCCCAGGGGCAACTGGGGGAGCAAGCCGATTGATTCGGTCCCTTATGTCCAACAGGAGCAGCATGACGGAGGAGGAAGAGTAAAACTGGGTCCCCTGAGTGTACGACTGGTTAACCTGCTGCACAGCACTGCGTAGCAGGTCTGCGTTAAAGCGCAAGCTGTACCCAAAGACCTGAACGTCCGAGATCTTGATGTAAATCTGCCGCTTTGCGGGGTCTGAGAGATCCACGGGCCCCTGTGCCGTTTCATTCCGCAGCGTGGAAGGCAGCTTGGCGCGGCTGCGAAGGTAAATGTGGACGGTTTCAAAAAAGGTCTTCCACCGGTTGCCAAGTAGCAGGGTCCAGTTGTAGCACTGGGTGTTCTGGAGCCTCACCTTCTCCCAGCGAGGGTAGCCATGTTCCCCGAAGGGCATGTTCCATCCTTCCGAATGGCTTCCACTGAAGGGGTTAATGTAAACAAAAAACATGGGGTCAATGCTGCTGTTCCTCATCTGGCAGATCTTCATGGACAGCCCGATGATCATGTGGAGGTAGTCCATTCGGTTCTTGTTGCTCTTGAGGGTGAGAGACATTCTCTTGCGCCACCGGGGATCGAAGAAGGTGTCCAGGCGGATCTCGTTACTGATGAATGTGGTGTGGACGTACAGCCGTGAATCCATCTTCTGCAGGAGGTACTTCAGCTCCAGGTCCTGGAAGTCCAGGTCCGTCTCAAAGCTGATGAACTGCTCGCTGCGCTCGGAGTCCACATTCTGGGGCTCACAGCGACCCCGGTACAGCTTGTAGCCCTTGTTGCAGGAACCACACAGGGAAATGTTGGCTAGGCTGCACATGGCACAGCTGTTGTTCCCACCGATGATGCAGGGGATAGGTCTTTGGCACAGGCTGGCACCAGTGTGGCAGACACATGTTCTCTGGCTTTCCAAAAAGGTCCCCCAAAACCCATTTTCATTGCAGTACAGAAAGGATTGGACCCGGTTCAGCCACTGCAGTACAGATCTGTACCAGACAAAAACACACACAAATAAACAGAATAATTAGACCATGCACCTTCAAACTGAAAAAATATGTTTGTTCTTAAATAAATGCTCTTTTAAAGGTTCCTTTTATCCAACCATTTTTTTATTTTGTGTGCCTCAAACAAACCTAGTCATATCTCATTGAACAGAGAGGTGCGGACAAGGTCAAGCTAACACATAAATAAGTCCACTCCCTGAACATTTCACCGACACTGGCCACTGTGCTTTGAGGAGACACTAATCTATTGCTAGAGGATATCACAAAGACCCATGTTCCCCTGGCAATCAGTATCCACTTAGAGTGCACTGAGAGTCCTTCTTTTAATATGTTTCTGTGCATTGTCTTCCTAGGTTGACAGGAGTTATAAATGCCCATAATATTTGCTCTTGTTCACAACTGGTCATTATTTCATGTGAAAAAACCAAGTCTGCTAACTACTAGCTCATGTGGAGTTGTCGTTTACTAGGTAACTCAAAAGAATACATGTTTTGCATAAGTGGTAGTTCTTACTACTAATTTTGATGAGCTAAGTAAGGCATAGAAAGGATTTTTTTAATCATCTGGATTGAGAAAATGTAAGTAGGCTTTAACTGGTCTTGAACTTTGAATTATTCTGTTTGCTGCTTGATGCTTTGCTAAATCAATATTGTGCATGTTCATAGTGATAGACATACTGTACAGGCAAAAATAAACATAGATGTGAACAAATAGTATAACATCTTTTTAATATGCAGAATGTCTGGTCATTGAAAAATATCTGATGTTTAATATCTGATGTTTAATGCAAGTATTTTACAGTGACATCGTCTTGTGCCTAATTCTTTAACATGTCTATATTTAAGCCTATAAGAAGTGTGTATTCAAAGTTTATACAGTGGATCTGTGTATACAATTCATAAGTGTAGACATTCAGAACAGAAATAACCGCAGGTTCCTTGTTCTGTGTTTTTGTACTTTAATGTAAAAAACATAGACAGCTCAGTACTGAAACGAGAAATGTTTTACCATAATGGTATATATCATTTCATACATGATTTCATTCATCTGATTGTACTATTGGAATTACAACCTGATCTCTGTTATATAAAAATATGGGAAGTGGTACCAAGGAAAAAAAAGGTCATTTCTTTAATGATCAATTGATTTATAGAAAAAAAATCCCATTCAATCCCAGTTCCCACGGATCATGTGGTATTCTGTCATATAATGTGATGTAAAAATTACACAGAAAATTGAAGAAAAGCCATCTGAGAAGTGAAGTACAAAACTGGTCTATTGCTGCACATTTGTGTTAATATTGCTAGAGCAATTCAATTATTTTTTACTGCTTTTCAAAAATCATATAAATAACTGCTCACATTTTATCACTTTTTATGCAGCCAATGTAATTCATCTGATCTACAATATATCGCTCAAAGACTTTTACAATTTTAAACCTGTCTTCAGTCTGGCTTGTGTGACTTACTTCAAATTACTTCAGCTTTGGGGATAGCATACAAGCTTTTTTTCAGGCTTCTTTAAATTTGCCACAGGGAACCAAGTGAAAATGACTAGAAATGAATGCAGTTTGTTATTGTAAGCACCAGACCTTTCCCAAATGTGCTAAATGGAGACTAGAGACCTTGATCTGGAGTGCAGATGAGGACTTTTTTGGGGGGCTCAGTTCTTTCAAAAAGAAACATGCCAAATTAAATTAAACAGGTCTTGGTTGCCAGGGCAAGAATTACATTTCAGATGTTTGTTCTATACCCTATAGGTATAATGTGATTCATAGCTAGCAGTTAATATTGGTTTTATTAATATTTTTTTTCAATTCAGTATATTGTAAAGAATTTGGAAACAAATATGAGAACTGACAAGTGCACTTCATGTGGGAACTTATAGATGATCCTCTGATACTGTTAATCAGGTTGGGATACATTACTTCATTTATCAGGTTAAAAAAATGGCAAAAGACTCCATACAAGCAATCCATCCCACCTCATGAATGCCTCACTCACAGAACTCACAGTTTGTGCTGTAATTCTGACTTTTACAAAGCAACTGTGCAGCTGAGATTACAGCTTCTTTGGGATACCAATAATGTCAAGCCTCTCTACATTTGCATTATAAAAAACATTTAATTATTGTCAACCAGCTACCGGCTGTGTGTTAAGGTCATGACAGTAATTTTCATCCCTCTGCAGCTCCTGTATGAACTGAACTAACACAAATAAAATTGAACACTTATTCAGTTATACTCTAGTTGTGATTTATTTGTGTGATAATGGTCTAAATAGCAAATGCTGAAAGGTGCAGGAAAATGGCTGGGAATTCCTAATGTTTTGAAAGGGAAATGTAAACTACTTGAGCAGAATACAGTATCTATACTCTCTCTCTCATCCTAGCATTAATCCCGCATCAGCAGGGTCTGCTTGTCGGCATGCCCGTCTCTGGTTTGAACCAAATCTTTGAGCTGACGTTACCATTAAATGCGACCGAGAATACTCCAACCAGCACGTCGCTCTGCCTGCTGTCGGAGTTGGGGGGAGGAGAACAAAGTAATGTAGCCAATTCATAGTGGGAGATTATTAGAAGGCATAGGAAATTTGTCCAGGACGCCGGGGTTACACCCCTACTCTTTTCGAGAAACACCCTGGGAGTTTTAATGACCACAGACAGTCAGGACCTCGGTTTTACGTCTCATCCGAATGACAGTGCTTGTTTACAGTATAGTGTCCCTGTCACTATACTGGGGCATTAGGACCCACATGGACAGCAGGGTGAGCGCCCCCTGCTGGCCTCACTAACACCTCTTCCAGCAGCAACCTTAGTTTTTCCCAGGAGGTCTCCCACCCAGGTACTGACCAGGCTCACACCTGCTTAGCTTCAGTGGGCTGCCAATTGTAAGTTGCAGGGTGACATGGCTGCTGGCGCAGAATACCTATATTGATGGAAATAAAGTATTTCTTGAATTTAACTCCTTTAAATGTTTATTTTATAATACTTTCAAAAAGGAAAAGGAAGATCACTAAACTACATGAAGAAAGACACAAATATAGAAAATAACTAAAAATTTTAAGTTTTATGATACACACAATAGTCCAGGTTTTTTTAACACTAGAATATATGTTTATAGATTGGATTTTCTATCCCAAAGCACTTTGCATATAGGAAGGAACCCATCAAGCACTGCAACACAGCACCCACCTTGGTTACTCAGCAACCATTTTCCTAGAGTTCTTCACTAAACAGCTAAAAGGTGATAAACTGCTTCATCAATTCAATTACCGGCAAGCTTTAGTAAGGTCAAAGTGTGGTCCACCAACAAGGTCTGCAAACCCATCAACAGCATTTATGAAGCAACTAAGTTTTCTTTGGAGGTCTCCTATTCTAGTAATTGCAAGGTCCAACCTTCTGTAGCTTGTGTGATCTGATGAGATCAGGCTACGAAGCAGTAATGCTGCCTTTCTTCTCAGGTGATAGCCATTTCAATTGCAGTGTTGCTATTATTCAATTCATATATTTCTCTTTCAGGCCTTACTTCATCTTTCAACCACTCCTAAAATATGCATTCTTTATTTGATAATAAAATATTGTATGTACAGTGCATAGCACATATCAGACTTGATTTAAAGCAATAATTTATTCTTTTTGACTAGAGGTGCTCAACATTCACAATTCCTCCTCTGTTATTTCTATTTTCAGCTACGGATATGAATCATGACCACCTACAATGAAAGTTTTACCAGCTGTGCTTCACTTCATTAAAGAAGCATTGTACTGTCTGCACTTCCTTGCTAATTATTTATTTTTTTAATGTTATATATCCTGTTGTATATGCCTTGTTCTCACTTTGCATTACACGAAAGGAAAGTTCCCTGTACTACATACAGTATGTAGAAGGCTGCTGTAATGCAATAATGCAGTAACTTCTGAACCTGTGTGTAACAGACTAAAAGGCAAAATAACTATCCAATAGCAAAGGCCTTGCAAGAAAACAGTTCTGTTAAGTGATCTTCCATAACTTCCAGAATGCCATGACAACTGGCATTGCCTTAACCCCAGCTGCTCCAGGGGCACGGTATAAATGGCTGACCCCAAGCTTCTCTCTCCCCGTCTGTGTGCCTGTGTGTCTCATGGAGAGCAAGCTGGGGTATGCGAAAAGACAAATTCCTAATGCAAGATATTGGATATGGCTAAAAAAGTGATCTTATCATAAGTGAAAAAAGTGCAAAAGCAACCCTGAGAATTGTATTAACATGCCCCTGAGACGTGTGCTTGACTGTTACTCGTGAGACATTTCTGCAGTTGTAAATCCTTCAACATTCCAAGCTACTGTAGATCATAGCATTTTGCAAAAGTTACATGGGGTAAACAAAAACACAAACTGATGGGCAAGTACACCTTTCCCTCATTTTACATGGGAGTTTCCTTCCAGGAAAACCCTATTATCATATAAGGGATGGTTACTTACATCTTTTAATCATGCATATTGTGGTATATGTGTGGACTTTGATATACTGTATGTGAATCTGGCCCCGATCCTTTTTCTATCTCAAGACCCTGCTGTATATAGTAATGTAGAATGCATGTAGTTGTAAATAGAATACTAGTAATACATTGTACATGTACTATACTGCAGACATAAAGAGGCGTATTAACTCTTATAAATTATTATATCATTGATAACATAGAAATGGAATTTTAGATTTACCTTTGCTGCTTTTACCATCATTAAACTGAGGCACATGATATACCTGATGCTGATCCTAAAACAGGGTAAGCCAAAACAGAATAAGGCAGGGGAGACCTGTATTAATAACTCAGCCATTTCATTACATAATCTTTCTCACATAGAGGCTCTTCTTGGGACACCTACATCCCCGTCTGAACTAAAGAATATAGTTTAGTACATTTCATTGCATTGACAGCTTTTTTTCTTGATTTTATTCTGACATTTTGGCTCCAATTATAACTCCTTGTGCTTTTGGAATAATGTTAATACTAATGTTTTATCCATATTATTGGAAAAAAAGGTAAATGCCACACTCTAAGGTTGTTGATTTACTCTGACACCATGCTGAATCCTAAAGTACTATGTTGCTGTCTGAAGAACTATATAAACAAACAAATAAACTGTGATCAAACTGCCTTTATTAAAGAGCATCTTGTATCTGATAATGTCCATCACACTACACATGTGAATAAAGACACTGTATCCAATTCTTTCAGTGGATACTGAGAAAGCCTCTGAGTGGCTTTAGATCATATAGCTTTAAGATCACTTTTCATTCACATACTTAAAATGTTTTCTAGGGACACTCATCAGGGATGAGCACCTTAACCTTTTGCTGTTTGTCCTGGGTGCCAATGAGGTTCTGACCAGCTTAAGTGATACAATCTTGGGTCAGTTCGAATTTGGGGTCCAAGTTTCGTCGATATGGTTAAACTCTTATACACCAAACCTCCGGCAATGATGTTAGCAGGCAACAAGTGCTCTACACAGCGTTCCTAAGGGCTCTCAGAAGGGATGTCTACTTTCACTTTTGGTTTTTCTTAGCTAGCTCATGTTTTCATTAATCTACAATTAATGCTTCATTTCTTTTAACAATACTTAATGTTGCATGATATATTGTTTTATGTAGATTTCAAATCCTTCTATTATCTGTTAGATATTTTTAATAGTTTTGGTACGTCTGCCTTACTGCCTTTAACACATTACGCAACTGCACCCCTAGTAAAAGTCATCAGATACCTTGTTATTATGATTTACATAACAGCTTCTTTACATACTGTCACAATAAAAAGCTTTTAAACAAGTAAATGCTGACTTAAACAGATGGACACAATTATTCCAGTTTTCTTATGTCTCCAATTTTAATGTGCTTCCTCACTTTTTTTCTTATAATATAAGAATGATTACAAATGGGAGGACATTTAAGTACAATATATTTGGTCCATCTACGACTGGTGCCCTGTCCAGGGTGTACCCTATGCTTGCCAGGTAGGCTTTCTGCGACACCGTATGGTATAAAGCTGTTCGGCAAATGACATGACATATTTGGCTCATCTAGAAAATCTGGCATTAGTACTGCATATAATTGATTTTCTGATCTCATCTAACCATTTCTTGAAAGAAGACAGGATATCTTCATCTTCAATAACATGCCCACGTATCTTTTAACCCTACAATTCCTCTTTCATTTTTTCCCCACATTTCCTCATTCTCCTAGTAAAGGGAGCTGGGATAACGGTTATGTTTGAATTTCCAGATTGATATGAAAAGGAAAGCAGCCACATGTTCAATTCTCCTGTCTTCAGTATAAAAGATATGCTGGGGGGCTCAACTCTGCCAACTTTCTTCAGAAGGAGACCCAACCCAAATTTTACAGAGGTCAGAAGTGATTCTTTCTTAGCCATCGCATTTACAAATATTTACAAAAAAGAATTACCATTCATAATATTGCAGCAATCCCTTATGTTGCCTAACTGTGTGGGCGAGTGAGGAAGGTGGACTGGAAAGCAGAATGCAAACTCACCATGTACTATCGTCTTTTAATGGTTAATAGGTGTGTGTGCTAATCACAGAGGGGGGTATAGAGCAAGAGACAAGATAGTGTAGCAGCAGCTAAAAGTGCCTGAGGCAGAGAAAAGAAACTGCCATTTTTATACAGGGGGGAGAAATTAAATAACAATGAGTGGAAAATGTTGAAAACCCTATAATTAGAATAATAAAAATCCAAATATAACACACACTCAAAGCATAAAGATTCAACATTGGGCAGAGGGATTTACCCTATAGCTAATTTATAAATATTGTACAGTACATTTAATTACACTATAATGTAGTTTTCAATAATGAAACACAAATAAAATGCAGAGAAAAATAATACAATCACTTAGGTTCTCCTCTGACATGATTACAATACAGGGCTATTCACAATTTTCCTGAAGAAAGCACAAGACAATATGAAGAGGTACACATACTCTATACTACTTATCCACAGAAGAAATGTATCATTCTACAATAGTTGCACTTTTGGAACTAATGTAAACTTTCTGTTCCTCAAAAAGTTAATCATGGGACACATGGGAGTTTTTAAGTACAGGATCTAGAACAGATTTACTGTACATAACCCAGAGAGAGGCAGTACAGTGAAAATTGTCTTAACCTGATGGCCATAGGACAAGGACCATGCAAAGCAAGGAGTTAACTAAGGGGAGATGGGGGTTGCCTATCACTTACATGTAGATACTGTAACACTTTTCTGGACACTCCACTCAAAGCGCCATACAGGTGATGGGGACTCCCTTCCACCACCACCAATGTGCAGCATCCACCTGGATGATGCAATGGCAGCCATAGTGTGCCAGTACACTCACCATACATCAGCTATCAGTGGGGAGGAGAACAGAGTGATGAAGCCAATTCAGAGATGGGGATTATTAGGAGGCCATGATCGTTAAAGGCCAACGGGAAATTTGGCCATGATGCTGGGGTAACACCCCTACTTGAATTTCTAATGACCACAGAGAGTCAGGACCTCGGTTTTACGTCTCATCCGAAGGACGACACCTTTTTACAGTATAGTGTCCCCCTCCCTATACTGGGTCATTAGGACTCACAAAGGCTGCAGGGTGAGCAAACCCTACTGGCCCCACTAACACTACTTCCAGCAGCTACCTTAGTTTTTTTCAGTAGGTCTCCCATCTAGGTATTGGCCAGGCTCACACCTTCTAAGTTTCAGTGGGTTGTCAATTGTGAGCTGCAGGGTGATATGGCTGCTGGCCCAAAGGACAATAAGCCCATATGAGCTTTTAACCCTGCCGATCTGCCTTTCCCTTCCCCATTCACCAACAAGCTTAGATAAGGAAAAAAGGGGCAGCTGCTAAAGCACTTAATATATTAATATATTTTCAGTTTTTCTTCTCTTTACTTTTTGCTGACATTTACTGAAACCTCATATTCTTACAGAAAGATAAGGGCATCTTAATCTTATATATATTAGATTTAAATAAATGTGTAAGCTGCATTTAATAATTTCACAAAATTGAACACCATAGGAAGAGTCTAAATACTTTTGCAAGGCGCTGTTATTAAGACTTGGCATTCTGTATGAAGATATACAAAATATCCTCTTAGACATTCTATACTAATTTGTGCCTCATAATTATGCAATTATAATATGGTGTTTGCTTGGAAAAATGTATATATTCACTGAGGACTTTCTGGCTTTCTTTATCTCCAGTTTTATACAGGAATATGCTCCTTGCAATTACATTTCCTTGCTTCTACCTTTATTTGGAGTGATAAAGGAATTCATTTTCCAGCAGATATTTATTATGAGTATAGATTTGACTTACAAACTCAACTGTGAGTTACTCTGCTCTTCTTATTTTTTCCCTGTATGTCTCATTTCTCCAATGTGCTCCTATTTCTGGCTGGTGAATATCAGAAGAAATTAATAAAAAAAAAACAGAAAGAAATCTTGTGTTTCAGGCACCTTTTCTGCTCAGCCTACAAAACGTTGCACTTTTTCATATAATAGACACAGCGGAACCGGCGTTAAAATATGCCGCCAGTCAGCTATAAATGCTGAGCAGCAATGGGAGCTTGGCAAGGCACAGTTTTAGCAGTCATCGGCTTTCTTTTGCTCCCTGGAGGTCAACCTCGGAAATGACTGCTGCGCTGAATAATTACTGGACCTTGTTTGCGTTGCCTGTGGTAGTCTGCTGAGTCTCCACAGCTAGACAGTTATTTTCTCTTTCTCCTCCCAGGCAAAATCTGGACTCATGGGTTGCAAGAAGCCCAGCTAATAGCATGCAGTGGGATACAGAGCTGGTCCCACACCTACTGGTGCCCGCGGCTATGTAAGTAATTTTCGGCAGACTTGGCAAAAGGGATTAACGCCCTCTGCAAACAAGTTTCTGACAATCCTTTGCTCTGGCTCAGAACCTCATTGTAATAGATAGCAGAACTAAACTGCTCCTGGAAACTCAGTTAAGATGTTTCATTTTCTCTTGATCTGCTTTAATCACAGCCTTTCTTTTAAAGACAATGACATATTCTGCACAGCTACTATCATCTCTTTGCAATGTTCTTTATTTAAAAAAAGTGTATTAAACACAAAATAGCATATTGATAATACTTTAAATAAAAATGGAACTCACAGGAGCAAAAGAGGAATAAAAACATCATAATGAGTGACAATAACCAGATGGATAGAGAAAACATCCTGACACACACGCACCATTTGTTTCTTTTTTTCTATTTAGAATCGGTTATGTTTTCATCAGTAACCAACGACATGTATGCTGTTTTGTTTTCATTCTTCTCTTTACATAACTAATGAGAAAAACACATCAGAACTGGCACCACTTCAATGACACAATTTTTAATCAATTTTGCCAAGTGATTTTACAGTAGACAGTGTAATTTCTGATCACAAAACCCACTGCCTTCTCTGAGATGAATTCCACAATATGCAAAGCTACCTCTTTAATTGAACAAGATCTAGAAAGGTGATTACATTTGCTTGTTCCTACCTTTATGCATAGGTCACGTCAAGTACATTTTCCTACTGTATGTTTTGTTTTTCAAACTATCATAGCATGACTGCTTGATTTACTGTGGCATGGTAAAATCATGTATTTCCTTGAAGCTATGCATGAGGAAATATTGTGAGGAATTGAATCCATGCTACCTACACTTAAGCTAGTGATGCTTCACTATAGGGCTTCAGAACACAGCTCAGACTCCTCTCATCTCTAAACTTCCTTGCATACCGTCCTTCCTACGCTTTTGCTAAAACGGGTAGTAGGTTGCAATGTTGCAACATTGGCAGTGAGAGAATAAGCCGGCTGAATAGTTTGGTGGGGAGGTATACACTGCACAGTAATGAATATAGACTGGTACCCTGTGTTAATCTGCTACTCTAATTAAGACCATTTCATAACCCTACCTCTATTCCTGCGCTCTAGATTTCAGAACTCCTGGTTCATTAAAAAGGAAAATTCTCAGATTATATTGCCCTCTGTGCTCCACAATGAGCGCTTTAATGTGAAAGCAAACACTGGAACCTCATATGGATATTTTTGCCAAGAGCCAGAGCTCACTTAAAGGGTTTCTTACATGGCTGGTGGGAAACAGTTCAAGGACCTACTATTCTCCCAGCCATCGTGTGGCATCTTGCATATGCATATTGCTACAGGACTAAAAGTATGAAAGAAGGTTTTCTATTTTTTGAAGTTACACCCCCTAATGTATGTTCCTTTTTAATGCCAACACTTTGCAGTTTATCATACACTTGTGATAAAATGTTCCCTGTGGGCAAACTATCGGCAGATTTCCCATATAACCTAATTACTACTAACCACAGAAAACTGCATTCTTTGTGCTTTGAGTAGGTAGCTGTGTCAGCATACTCTACATAGGCTGCAAAGGGACAGGTAAAATTTCATTCCATGCAGAAGGGAAAAGAACAGAGACACATTTCAGATGTGGAGCCTTCTCCAGACGTTTAGACTTTTTTCTTTTCAGCACTGAATACACCTTGTTTCTTTACACTTTGAGGAGTTGATCCAAGATTCGAAAAATGACCATGTAGATGACCAAAAGTTGTTGTACAATGCCAAGTGAACTGGTTTACCTCTCTCTAGGCATCTGGTGGTTGGGGTTGTGGAGGCAGCGAATGCTCAGGCCAAACAGTTTGCGTGCTGTGCGCTGCATCTTCAGCTTTTGGGCCTCCAGGGAGCTCTGCAGGAGCCTATAGCGCGCCTGTAGGTCCCAGTCATTCCCCCACAGCAAGTGAATACTGCTCACTGGTAAGAAGTGAGTTGAAGGCAGTCGTCGAAGAAAAGATTTAAACTCATCTAGGAGAACAGGAAAAATAACAATTTGTGAAATCTCTACATACCATCTTTAGCCCCCTGCTACTCACATCTCCTTTCTGCACGTATAAAATAATACTGTAAAAAGTGTACCAAAGGTGTGTCTATTGCCCAGCTAGCCTTCGATGGCAACTTTACTGCTTGAGAAGTATTTCAGTACCCTTGAAAATTGAACTCATTTAGTAGGTCTCTGTTTGATACAGACTTTTCCTTTTATTTCAAAGGAATTTTAATAATGTATAATGTGCTGCACAACAGCTGTACATGGCACCATTTGTCATCAGAACCATTTAGTTTATTATTTTGTAGAAACCTTATGAAAATAAGTAAAATGCTGCAGTATGTGTTCTTCATTACCTCTCAGAAGAGTAATTTGACAAGCTAAAGTGTGTAACTGACATGGTTGTCACACCTAAATAAGTAACTTGATTATCAATTTTCCTACATGACTTGTGCTTTCTGGTTTATATTTCACTGTAGATTTTAGGCAAGGTAATCCATTCAAGTAATTGTTTCAAAAGCTATGCTTGTAATAAGACCTGGCCTCCCTTAACCACTTTGTCTTTTGCAGTTCTACGTTCAGTTACATCTAGTATTTTTAATGTTTTGAGACTTGCATAAATTGTCAAAGTACTAATGCAGTTTATATTTTCATCAATTCCAAAGGCATTTTCTGTGAGGAGTAAAAACCTTGTAGCTTTGTTTAAGCAGCTCCTCACACCAACTATAACTGTTTTATCCCTCATCATATTTTAAATGGTTTCTACTTCTGCCCTATGATTTTACAAATATTCTACTCCTTGCATGGTGCAGTAGCTCTGGTTTTCAGATTTACGTGATAGCATTCCACTTTGTAAAACCCAACCATATAAGTGAAGCTCAAGTTTGGCTAAATTGCTAATGATCCATTTTTGCTGAATATTCTAAAAAACAAATTACATTAAATTATCTTGGGAAGACAGATCTTAAAAGTTAATAACATTGAGTGCACTTTTCAAAAGATGGAACCTATATGAATGGAAAATCAGAGCACTTGTAATGATCCCAAGTGTTAAGGATGTTGCATTTTTAAAAACATCATCCAACTTAGTTTCCTTCTGCAGTTTATCCTTATCAACAATAACACATTTGCTGAAAAAGTATTTTCTTTTCTCCTGATCTTAGCTATTTAAATGGCTGAGCTCGCATCAAGTAGAAAGTCTTAAGCCACTGCCATATTGCAAGCTCTTACCCCAAAGACATGCCATATGCTTCTTTGCTGTGTAGTCAATTTTAAGATTTACTGTCCTCTCAGTGAGGAATTGCTTATATTACCTGAATTTTCAAAGTCCTTGTAGGATGTTGCCCATGTTTCAGCCATGGCTGCTAAAGTGTTCTCCATGATTTGAATGTCGGTGATCGGGCAGTTGCACTGTGGGAACTCCTCAGCACACTGGCAGATGCACTGGCTGTTACGACACACGTACTCGCCCTCTCCATTGCACATGATGTAGCTCAGGGCCGACTGCACAAACCTTTCCTGGAGATACTCGGGGAAGATGACCTGTAGACCTGGAGAGAAAAAAGAAATTGCAATCCATTCTCTTTGGAGACAGAAGAACATCAGAACCTATAAATATAAAGTAGAAGTCAGAAGGTTGACAATTCTGAAGCAACATTTGTCAGGCTATAGTGTAGAGTAGTGGTTAAAGTTCAGGACTCCCAGCAGTCCATTTGAGGGTTTTAATCCAGTGTGGGTTGCTGCTGATGTAACCCTTGAGCAGGAAGTGTTGTAAAAATGCACTACCAACTGCTCTGTTCTGTATTTAGGTTTTCATTTATTATGAGAATTTATTCTGAATGGACTTTTCTGGTTGAGCAAAGGATTAAAAAGAAACTAAGATTTTGTTCATCTTTTCATCTTTAAATACTGAAAAAAAAACCCACTTAAATAGAAAATAGACCAAGTATATTTGGTCTAATAATAATTCACTGTGTAATCCTGTTGCCGTGCAGATTGACAAGAAACAAGAATGTAGATTTGATCCTTTCTGGGCAGAGGAGGTTGCATTTTGAAAATGTTTTTTTTTTCCAGTAGACTGTCTGAACTACTCATCACAGCTATTTATTTGAACTTGACACATTCTTTAGCAACAAAGCGAAAGTATTGGAACAGGAAGCTGAGAAGTTTCCTAACAGTATCACTGACAACTACAAAGCTCAAAATGAAGATGTTTTTTTTTCTTACCTTGGAATTCTTCTATTTTAAGTCCTAAATATAAATTATTTTACACTTGTAAAATTATAAACCGATTTCTTTCAGTTTGAGATAAACGTCTTTTGATGTGGGATGAGGGTGCATTTAAGTTTTAGTAAGAGTTAAAGACATTCCCAAATATTCTTGGGCTTCATTCAAATCCAGATCTCTGTTTGATGCACTGAAAAGGCTTTGTAACTGCAGGGCCCAGCATAACCTGGCAGAAACATAATGAATGCCTTCTATTACTGGCACAACTTCTGTGTCTTGTTCCAATAATTTAATCTTAGTTTGCAATTTTATGGCTACAATCAAAATAACATCACGTGAAATAAAATATAACTTTGATAATAATGAGCTGCCACATATTTGCTGCATGTTTCTACATACTCTTCTATATAGGTAGACAATCTCATGGAACATACTGTATATTGATTGATTTATGATGTTGACAATTAACGAGCAGATAACTGGGAGGCAAGCTTTCAACAGAGAGGTTGGGATGGGATCTAGGCAAAAATATTAAAACACATGACAATGAGATATCACCAACCCACTACTGGACAGTGACCTCCAGTGAGGTTAAAGTGAGAAGCCTCTTGCTTAATATATTTACAGTAAGTTGTGATTGGCAGCAGATCAAAATTTTAACCCAGGCTTATGTTCATATATGCATTAGATGATCGAGTAAGTACCATCATTAATGGTGTGGAATTCCACATTCAGCATATATTGTAAATAAATATTTGTATCTCTAAAGCTTGCTGTATTAGTTTTTTTTTTTTATAATGTAGTTTCTGGAAGATAATTGAGGTTTTAAAGGAACAAACAGCAAACACTTTTACATGTTTTGAGTCCCTAAATTAGCATCTGGGGGTTATTAATCTTTTAATTCCAGAACATGGCCCATATACTTTGATTTCTTCCACTATCTTTAACCACCTTTAACCACAAAATCACAATTTAATCGTTGTTTACCTTACATTACTTGAATGGGGCATTAAATGAAAATGAGGAATTACTTCCCCTCATAACAAATTTGGACATCTAGCACTGAAACTTTAATTTTCTGTCAAGCCTGCCTGGTGTTATTTGAAGTAAACAGACATAAAAAACAAAGAGTATATACCAATATACTCTTTGGGCGGAACAATGGCCCTGTGGCTGGAAGATTGCCGGTTCAAATCCCACGGCCTGCAGAGAAATCCTACTCTGTTGGGCCCCTGAGCAAGGCCTTTAACTCCCACTGCTCCAGGGGTGCTGTATAATGGCTGACCCTGCGCTCTGACCCCAAGCTTCTCTGCCTGTCTGTGTCTCAAGCTGGGGTATGCGAAAAAGATGAATTCCTAATGCAAGAAATTGTATATGGCTAATAAAGTAATCTTATCTTATCTAAATCCCAAAATTAAGTCTTATTTATATGCATTTGATATATATAATTCAAAAAAATTTTTTTTCATTAAATAGGTTGACTAATGTTCATATAACAGAACAATTTTTGGAGTACAGAACATTTTTTATATTACTGATTGCTCTGTGCAATATTAAGATTAAAGTATATGTTATTGTTTTTTTACATTTTCCACATTATACCATTATCCAATGTTTTTTGCACATGCCTATGGGAAGTATGAACATTTTAGCAAAGAAGACTGAAAACTAGTGTGGGTCATGTGGGCTCTCCCAAAATCCACCTGTTACCAAACCGCAGTACAACAGTGAACATCACCTTCCCTTCAATCACAGCCCCAATGTTTAAGATGAATCGTTTCAATCTTGTCTTATTGAGCCCACACCCGGCACTAATTATTTGTGTGGCATGAGTGGGGAAGTGTGACTTAAAGATCGAAATCTCCAAGTCCTTGGGAGCAACAAAACAATTAAACCTACAAATTGATCATGGTCTATATGTGTGGTATTTTGGTTGGTGCAGAGATGGAAATTGCTTATGATTTGTGCTTGCCAAACTATGCTAAGCATGTGACAGGATTTTGTTACCTGTCAATAGAATATTTGTTTGTACAATTTAAATTTGAGAAAAAAAACATACTCCCCCCATGATAGATCTGTAGAATTTCCAGGGGGCCTTGAGGAGACAAGCAATTAGTCTAAAACAGTAACAGTCAAAGGAATCAATACTGCATTGCCAGGACAGTGTCAGACCCTGATTCCAGCTAATTCTTTGGTTTTCTAGGTTAATTAGAGCAGTAAAATCTAATGAATTAAGGTTCCTCTTTGACATCACAAAGGCAAAGCATATGATGTCTACAGACTCTGATAAAGATTGTGATTACGGGGGGAAAGCAGAAAACAATTTTGGTATAACCTGTGAGGTACTTTCAGGAAACATTATTGAAGATCGGAGATTGCACTAATTTTCCTGGTAAGCCAGGGATACAGCATTTTTCCTCATTGAACATAACCTGGGGCTTTTTTAATTGGCAGAAAATGAATACAAAGGACAGTTATTTTCCTTTACGTTCCTGGACGTAACATACTAATGAGAAATACAAAAGCAAGGACTTGATTGATGTTTGATACAGGGGTATGGTTTTGGACTGTGGCAGAAAACCAGAGCACCCAGAGAAATGTCACGCAAACAAAGGCAAAACATACAAACTCAACACAGATAGCACTCCAGGTCAGCAATTTAACCCAGCGAGTTAGCTGTGTTAACCACTGCGCCAATGTGCTCCCCCAAACAAAATCATTTTATTTGCAAACTTGATTAAGCCAAATCAAAGCAGTTCATTTAAGAGATTTGAGATTTAAATATACCTAAAGATTGAATTTGGGAAGTGGGTTCATAAGCAGAGAGGTTGATATCATTGCTGCCTAGCATGTTCAATCAAACTCTGAGAAGGTTACACCCATCTAAGTCCTGTATTGTGCCTTTCTGTATGGTTTTACAAATCCTAAACTTGGATCTTGATATATGTTGATCAGGCTGTAAAACTGTAATAGAAGAAAGCAATCATGAAAGGAATTACTTCAACACGATCTGCATTTATATAACACCAGTGTGTTTAAAACTACTAGGCCAGCAAAAATCAACAAAAATGTGACAACAGATAAGTGGAAATATTGGTAAAAAGACGTTGTCATAAGTATGGTTGTTAAATTACAAAACTAAAACCCTGATCAATAAAACAAAAGAATGTCTGGAACCAAAGCTCAGCAAATACTTGAATCCCATGGCAGCTGTCAAGGCCCTGCTCAGGGTAAAATGAAAATTGCTGATTTACAGGGCTGCTTATTCTGCAAAGAAAAGTACACTTGATTGACCACTTCCAATTTAATGTGAAACTTTCCAGTCTACGGGAATCTTCATCAGCCTTCTGTTGCTATTGCATATGCAGCGATAATACTAAAAAAAGAAAATGAAAATAAAAGCTACAAGCTATACAGAGGTTCAATAAAAGAAAATACTGTTCTGATGGCACAAGGATAGAACAATCACATAATGTACATGAAGGAGCAGTGTGTGTCTGTGTTTATGTAAAGATGTCATTATTAGTGTCCTTAACTTTGTTAAAAACTCAATCTCACACTTTGTTTGCTCTTATGTAAATTAAATATTTCTCAGTGGCAATTTTATCAGAGTGAAACCTAAAATAGGGCAAAGTTCCGCTGAGAAAAGCTCCAGAAATGTGACTTACCAGAGCTCCTACAGACCTACAGACCCTAGGAAAACAGGAAGCCTGTCATGTGCTCTGCATTGTGTCCAACTGGCCATTAGAGATGTGTGAAAACTGTGGAGATAATGCCTTATGACAAGACTGAGGTGAGCAGGTGGGAGTTCTCTGCGTTGCACTTACACTTTCCATGCCAGGTCAGTATTTTCTGTATATTTGCGTTTACTTCACAGAACTCTGGGGAGCTAAAGGATTAGGCCCTTTTGCCAGTTTGATGTTCACATGCATTCATCCCATTTAATTTGATTAATATCCCATCCATCCATTTTCCAACTGCTTCTTCCAATTCAGGCTCACAGAGAAGTAACGGGCACAAGGCAGGATACACCCTGGACAGAATGCCAGTCTATCTTGGGGCACAGACACACATACTGTACACTCACACCTAGGACCAGATTTTCCATAAGCCAATTAGCCTACCAGTATGGAAGATATGGTTCTAGACTGTGGGAGGATGTCAGAGCATCCTGAAGAAATATTTGAAACATGGGAAGACTATTCAAACTCCACACAGATGGCACTCCAGGTCTGGAATTGAACCAAGGAGTCAGAAATGATAACCACTGGGCCACAGTGCCACCCTGATTGAGATACCATTCATCAGAAATTCATCAGCTGTCAGGTTGTTTTTTAAACTTACAAGATGCATTGTAGTCTACAATATGTAAAGATCCAGTGTTATCTGAAGCATATGAATTTTAAGCCATGGTTCATTGAGGAAAAAAAAATTAAGAAATGATGAACAGCTAATCCATCAAGCTATGAATGAATTGCTTGTGGCTTAATTCATTTATTTTCACTTCTCGACTTTAAAAACTGTTGGCTCAGACTGTCCTAACATATTCATAAATCTTGTTAGATCGGCTGGTGCCTCCCAGAAAAGCAAATTACTTTGCTTTTGTTTTCATGCTAATTTATGACCGTCATACCGTAGGTAATTGTGACTGAGGAAATAGGATGCCACTGTAAGTAAGAGTCAGGCTTTTCTTTGGATGATCCAGCTTCTGGCTAGAAGATTTATTACAGAAATTACATAAAAAATTTATATTCTGTGTGGACATAACATGTTTTTTTTTTTTAAAAATTAGGTGCTTAATTTTCTTTTAGTCATCTGAGCCTGAAAGCTATTGTATCTGTACAGCAACAAAGGGAATTTGTTTTTCTGTAGGTCCAAATACATACAAACTAAAGACTGATGTGACGCATAAAAAACAAGAATATGAGGATTTGTTTTCCTGTTATTTTAGTGGAATGAATGTATTTTGGACAAGAACATGATTGTTTTTTTAAGCTAGCGATAAGATATTTTTTTTATTTTCAGTGTGAATTAAAAGACCTTGGAAGGCCTTGTGCCTTTTGACCTCTGAATTGGTTATTTCTTAAACATATTCCTGGAGCCCTCTGGCATAATAGACATTGCTGACTGTTTACTTTATAAACACCACCTACAGTAACTATGCAATTCAAGTACTTTTATAGTAGTTTCTTATTATTACTGTATGGTACTGTATAGTATGTTTCTTATGATATGATTATTATGATCATCATTCTTTTCATTATGTTTTGCATTAATTCATTATAGTTTTCTCTATATAGAGTATATACAGTAATACAATATTCTGTATACATACTGCATATATTCCCATTAGTCTTGATTCATTTTCTTAATGGTCAAAATATTATTTTAAAAATATTTAAAAAATTCACCAATTACAGTGATGACTACTATGCAGTTTGCATGTAACGTACAGTAATACACTGTGAATTAATTCTTAAAAGCAATGTCCACCATCCGTTTAAAGAAGAATCCTGTACTCAAGGTTCTTGTAACTATAATTGGTAACTTAAAAAAAACCTTATCAAAACAGTTTTGTAATAATGTGTTGTTACCATATTAAAAATAAAACTTGTATTTTATATTTTTGTATAAAAAGATCTATCTTCATTTCTGATTGAATGAGTATAGTGGGTCTTTAATAAAATCTTTCATGGTCCATCATTCACTGATAGAAAAGTTTTGTTTTCAGAACAGAAAAATATTATTGTATCCCACCTAACATAAAAAAACATAAGAAAAATATTACTTCTATTTGCTGAAATGATAGAGATTGGTGTGCGTATGCATGCTGAAGAGGACAAAAAAGCTTTTGGACAAGATACAATCCTCAGGGGATCTGGGCTGATCTCGCAGTATTAGAAGTAAAATGATACGAGCCATTATTAAGCTCCATCATAGTTAATCATCCACAGGCATAAAAGATGGGTGGGAAATACCAGTCATGTTTGGGAACAAAGAGTTCTATACCAGAAATGCTCCTCAGGCTAAAGCTTTTAGAACTGGTATACATGTTCAGCAAGAGTGAGACCTACTACTTTGACCTCTGCTCAGAGACTGGGGTATAGATCTTAAAATCCATAACACTGTCACACCGATCAATACAAATTCATAAAAGCAGGGATGGTAGAAGGCTCATATTTTAAGTTCTGAGCAAGCACTCCATTTCAGAGCAATCAGGTTTCATTTTTGGGTGAGCACAAAGCATACCAGTCTGACCTGTAAGCAGTATACAGTAGAAATATTGCAACAATGTCAAATGAGGGAGACCTCTGTCCTTTTCAAAGAAAACCTCTATTTGTTTTCTTTCCAAGTGCTTTCATTGTGCCTTGTCCAAACGCATGGTGAACTGAATCAATGTCAGTCTCCGCTTATTTCGTTTCACTGAGACAAACCTAAGATTTCTGCTGGTGAGGGTTAAAATTCTGCTAGTGTGAGGAAGCAGGAGACTTCATTTAGGTCTCCCTTCACTTTATTATACAGTGATGCAGCAAAGCAAAGGCTCCAGAAATTCATACTGCTGAATGATGTTCTTTGAGCACTTTCTTGTTATCTGTCAACAATGCAACATACTAATCTCCATGTCTGAATGTGCTCATGAACCAAAGAAATATTTTACAGTTTCTCCTCAGTCGTTAAATTAGTTTTATATCCATCCCTCAGATCTGTGGCATAATGGGGGGATAATATAAAAGAAGCATGAATTCTATATTCTCTCTACAAAGCAGAAAACAGATGTCACACTGAATCTAAAGCCTTCTGTGTTGCCCAAGAGAGTATATATTAAGCAGTGCTGTTGTACTGTATGATTGTCACAGGACCTCTGATAGAATGGAGAGGTGAATTTATTGACAGTATTTAGATCTTTTCCAACAAGGCTCTTGGACTACAATTTTGATGTTCTATATAAAGGTTTAGGGAATACTCATAAGATCACTATGTTTCTCAATTAACACCAAGTCTCGTACCTATTTGCCATTGTTCTTTATACTGTTACAACCTACTGCACCAGCTTTCAAGATCAGTCTTAGTGAATCTGCTTCTCTTAATCACTTTGTGCTTCCAAGCTCTATGTGACAAGTTTCCGGCATACAGAAAATGAGATATTTTACCAGTTTGTTAGACTTTCATTTTCTTGGGTTAATTAATGTGATGTGCTCCCTTTTGCATCCTGTATTTTTATTTCTCAGCATATTGTTAACCTATTGCTATGAGTTTTCTAGTAATATATCTCCCAATAGTCTAAGTCTCCATTTGATCTAAGCACTGCATAAAAAAGGGGTCCTGAAATATCTAATACAAACACAAGAAAGACAGGAAAGAGATTAGGGCAACAGTAAAGTATTGATGCTAGGATACTAAATAATCACCTTCTATAGCAGGACAAAGTAGTGTATCCTGACACCCACAAGTATTTTAATATTTATTGGAAACAGGCACCCTGTTTTTTTGTACTAAATACAATTGTAGTTAGTAGAGTAGTTTATTGCTATACTGTATGTACACATACATTGGAATTCTTAATCTCGCCATTTTCTCGGGACATATACAGCACAACAGACAAACACCACACAATGTAGACAGTACATTACAAACATAATAAATAAATAACAACAGGAAAACGTGTGCCCTGAGTGGAAAACAAGTTACGCTCTTTGTGTGTTAAAATCCCTTTAAGGATTCGAAAGCTCTGAATGAAATTCTCAAAAAGTCAGAAATACCAAATCTGAGAGCAGTAAATGGAGAAAATATAATAGTACAGAAAGTGCAGTTCTTTCTAATGGAAGGGTAACCCTTTTACACTACAAATTCGTGTTTACAGTATTGCTGGAAATGGAGGCAATCTGGAATGGGGCTGGAGCTTTCTGACAATGTTGGCAAACTTGTTACCAACTCACCAAAACACTCAGACAAGGCAGCAATGGAATATCCTGTGCAGAGGTAGTCAGCTCTCAAGGCATTTTTTGAGGTATTGTCCAATTTTCAGGACTGAGCTATCGTGGGTAAGCAAAATAAATTTTACTGTGCCCAGCAATAGCATGTTCAACGATTGCCATACTATTCCAGTCTTCCCTCACTTAAGTGCATAGAGCTTCGCAGACAACAGGCTATTAAACAGTGAACACAATGGGCTAATGTCACCTCATCAAAAAACATTACATCCATTAAGCCCTGTTTAAAAATAAGCTTTGTTTTTATTCTTATGAGTAAGTTAAAAGCTGGATATTAAAACTGCTTCCCCCCAAAACAATTCTGTTTTTGAGTGTGAATTAAATTCAAATGGAGGGCATTTGTTCCTTAAAAAAAACAAACTCTCTGGGGAAGTGTTTTGATTTTGGCTGAGAGAATTTTTTGTATTGCTGATAAAAAGGACCCTTAGGATGTTGTGTCAAAACACAATTCTTGGGGAAAAAAATCCCTTGTTCATTATAAAGTTTAATTAAAATGAAACAAATGAAATGAGCGTGCTCATAAATAGGGTTACTGTTACCATGCAGCTGAATGTTAATGATGCCTAACTATCTGTTTTTACAACAAGGATAGGGAACAACCATGTAATTGTTATCACTTGGCTGTATTAGAAACATGGCTCTGAGACTTGCAGATTACATCTCGTCAAACTTAAGTAAAAAAAAAAGAAACGGAACAGATCCTACTGATTTTTTTTTAATCTGGTACAGAATTCAGAGGGCTTATCATCAATGGTTCAAATCACATCTTTAGTCTGTTAAACTGACGAAAAAGAACACTAGTGTTTCCTTGCCTTGCTTGGTCATTTGTGGTACATTAAAACCACAGCCATACAACCCGTTTGAAGAAGAGTAATCCTGAACTCTTAGCCTAAGCCAAAGACCCCTGCAGCACATTAAAATTAGAGCTCGGGATGCTCTGTTTGTAAGCTTGCAACTTCATACTAATCCGATCTGATGCAGACATTCAAACCAGAAATCCCCCCCTCCCCCCCAAAAAAAAAATCTGTCTGAACCAGGATCTATCTGAATCCTAATTCATTGCTGCACCCTGCTGTGGCTCATACTTCTGCTCCCTACTGTGTTTTCCAAAAGCAATAAATAAAATAACACAATGTTTGGATTCAATGCAGTCCCTCTTATGAATGTGCCTTTGCAGTAATGACTTCATTCTCTGGCTCTGACCTTGCAGTGTGACCTTGAACTACAGAGTGCAAGTCGCCAGCCTCTTTCTCTTCCACAAGCCAACAATGTTCCAAATAGTTGAAAAGTATTAGTCTGATTAAATTGACCCTGGTTACAGACATACTAAGATTACTGTTTCTTAAAACTATTTTTTATTTACATTTTGATTGATTGTATTTCCAAGTACAGTACTATAAAAATTGTGTGATTCTTTATAGTCTAAATTTCTTGTCATCGGTCATACTATTTAATCCACTTTCTTCACACTAAATAAGTTGAACCTTGCTGAGATGTATCACATTGTAGACTGGAAAGAATAAGTCATCACAATTTCCATAACTGAACTCAAGAACAAAGTTCTGAGTAAACTGCACATCATATTCAGAACTGCAGTTGTATTCAAATTTGTTTTTGTTGCCTGGTTTCTATGTACTGCTGGTAGAGAAGAGGTAATGTAAGTATTTTCTTAGACATGAAGGAAAGGAGAAGTAGGCTACTTTCCATAAAATAACACATTCTCCCACTTCAGGGGAAAAACACTTCAAATAACAGAAAAGGCAGACTATGTAAGTATGCATTTTTGATAAATTCCTAGTACCACATATCCGATGCAATACACTAAACGAAACATGGGCACATTTTTTCTGCCTGTCCTGAAATATAAAAAAAAATTCAAGTGGTGATTTTTGATTTGACATGTATGAATAGCATATCAGATTATACAGTTAAGCTGAGTTCTCAATTACTGGACATAGTGACGTTTGTATATTGTTCCATCCATCCATTTTCTCACAGATTCTTCCAATTCAGGATCATGGGGAGCCAGAGCCAATTCCAGAAAGCAAGTGTGTAAGTCCATTGCAGGGCAGACAAACAGATACTGTACACACACTCACACCAGGGCCAATTTTACCAGAAGTCAATTAATCTACCAGCATGTTTTTGTAATTTTGGAGGAAACTGGGGCGACCAGAGGAAACTCACATGAACGCTTGAGAACATGCAAACTCCACACAGACCGCACCCCAAGTCAGGAAATAAACCCAGGGCCCCAGTGCTGTAAGGCAGCAATTCAGATTGTTCCACTTAACCTAATTACATTCTTAGGCAAATACAGGATTTATCTCAAGGTCTTTTTCAGTGTATCAGTCTAACCTTCTGTCCACTGAAGGTAAATTTATTTTTAACAGAGTATGGTTAGACGTATAACAACTATAAAATCAATTACATAATAAGAGTAACTAAGTAAGTGATAGCTTCAGAGGAACAAAAAAACAGAAGACATCTGGCTCTCATTTTCAAATTGTTTGAGACTTGTGCATTAAGTCTTGGGAAGGGAGTTCAGCTTTTTTTAAATCTGAGAGTCTTTTTATAATATTACTGTAATGCACAGTACTACAATTTAGTTACAACTATTAAGATGCATATAGGTATTATTACATGAATGGCCACCACTTTTTATAATGTGGATTCATTTTTTACTTTCTTTATGAAGATACATAATTTCCATTTATGCCAGGACACTCACTATGACAAGTGTACTGAAAATGGATGGAATATCCATTTACCTAATGTACTTGTCTAACTGTAAGGCTTTTCTGCTAAAAGCTTTCTTTAAAAAAAACACTTTAAGAAGATGACTGCTGTTTTATCATTTTGAATTTCCAAAAATTACCAAAGAAGACACAAAGTATTTAAATGTAATTCATATTTATAATACATTGCTTCAGATCACAAGCTGAATAAAAATACTTTTTGATGAAATGTCAGTGGTAATGTGAAATATTATGACCAATTACATAAATTAATCAAAATTATAATAATATTTTTTCCCACACAACCAGCATTTTATTACACTGTGTTTTGATGTTGCAAGTTTAAAAAGTACAGATCTGTTGGGCATAATCCATAAAGATATTTCATGACTTCTCCATTCACTGTGCAGTTGTACAGTACAAGGCAGGCTAGTGCTGAACTTGGTTAAGAACATCATTGAGCAGTTGGATTGCCTTTGGAACACAATAATTCAATATTGTTGGACAAATACAATAAAACTAAAAATATTATCTTAGTATCCTTTTACTTTCACTTTCAATTCTTAATTAGAAGCTTTATATTATTTAAAATACCACTGTATGAAAAAATATCTTCATAGAAAAGAGATTTCTTCACATAACCCATTTACAGTACTTTGTATTTCAGTATGAAGTATACTATACCTTATCTAAATAGACAAAGATCTTTGATTTTAGCTTGTGATATTACAGAAATGTGACAAAATATTATGCAAATACATACTTAACAAATATATATTTAAGTACCCAGTAAGGCTATACAATACGATCATTAAAATAATGTCTTTATAAAGTCTTCGACATTTCAGATACAGTCACAAATTATAATCCATGTATATTTTGAGTCTCTGTGATTTACTTTACAGACCCTTCATTACTGTTTAGTACTGTTATAGAACATTGGTTGTTATTAAAATAGCTTGGTATGAGTGAGAAGGAAGAAACTGTGATTGTCTTTTAGTAATCTTTATATTGATTGAATCTGAACATTGATCAGAATCCTCAAAAAGTACATCAAAACAACTCATGGTAACCTCTACATGAGCAGCTACTTATTGTTCGAAGTATTGTAGTTGTTTACCAATCACATTTACCGATAAAATATTATTAACTCAGGTTCCTTTTTATTAACATTGTTTTCTCTACACATCCAGAAAACTAAAGGCCTACTTTTTTAAATATAGACTTATCAGTATGCAATTCCATACTACTGCTACCTTACCTGCCAATTACATTGTATATACTGTATCTATCCTTGTCTCTTTCATTCTGTAGCAGATAGATGCACTAAACAAATTACTGTTTATTTTCTTGAGAAGACCCTTTAAACAAGTTCACAAGTTAGATATTTAAACCAAAACGGTAAAACAAATAGAACAATGAAAGCATGTTATTTCCAATGTAGGTGAGAAAAAAGGACAACCTTAACCTTTTGAACTGAATATATCCCACTGGCCTATCTTTAAATGAAGGAAAATTTCTGAACAATTGTTAAATTAATTTAAATCTAATTGGAAAATATAAAGGTCCACAGAAAATGTCATCATCGTCATTTCTTTAAAGCTTCAAGCTACAGAGGTTCAGGGGAAGGTCACAATTTACAATGCATCTTTTCTGCTGTGCACCCCCTTTGCGTCTCTCATTCATTACCCTGCCTCCATCTCATCTTCTCCCTTCCAGCAGCTCCCTGGCTCATTCCTCATGAAAAGAGTGAAGGTCCTTCTAGTCTCGTAATTACACTCATTTCCCTCAACACCACATAAACTTTAATGCCTCAAACCTTCAGTATGTTTCAGCACTATGTTGCATTAATTCAAATTTGGAAGAAAACAAATACTGAAATAAAACATTTTAAAATGCAAAAATGCGTCTTCTGTGCAGAGTGTTGTATAGAAGATCATTCTTGAAATACTGACATACTGACACATGAGTGCAATTTCTTGCAGCAATAATTTTGAGGACAGTGGTGTTTTGCATCCTCCGTAAATCTAAAACGAAATGTTTTATTTATTATTTATTTCATATTGTCATCTATCCTGTGGCAGAAACATATTTTTAATGGAAATGTGAAATTAAAGGAACATGTTTCACCAACTGTCACACCTGCATAATTAGACACCACTGAGTTTGAAGAATCTGGCACTTCAAAGGGACGCAGATCATCTGAGTTTGTCTAGATAACTAAACACCTGAACTACTGTACATTGCCCAGAGGGACACAAAGTACTAAACACATACATTGGTTGTTTGTTTATTGGCAAAAATAAATTTAGTATTTTCACAATATTATGGAATTTATGGGGAAAAAATTCAGAGAGCCTCAGAGAGTGGAAAGAAACCTTGAACTATTCTGAATGTGAACAAGTATCTCAGGAAGAATGCAGGAATACATAGAGAAAGACTGAAAAGAGGCATTTTAGCAGTGTGACTCAAGGTGTTCAAGAGCTAAGCCAGATACTAGTACTTATTTTGTCTTCAAGTCAAAACCTTATTTTAAATCTGCAGCTTGCATGAAAATCCTGAGACTTAAGAACATTTGTCTTGCGATGTAAGAATTTACTTGTGATTTTGACATACTGGAGGCGTAGTAATGTTATATTTCTATGCAGGATTTCAGTGCGCTTAAGGAGTAATAGAAATCATTTATCATAGCTGTTCCAGGGCAAGACCATTTGCTTGCAGTTTCAAAACAAAACAGCACCTGAATCTTGGAATTTTGACTTTCTTTTTCAAAGAATCCCTCCCATGCAATTTCTACCTTGATAGCGTCTAGATAATATTACATTGATTGAAAACCTTAGATTTAATAAAAAGCTCTCTATTCCCAAAGGGAAAAAGTGTGTCCCCCCCCAATAAAATAAATTATCTCTTAGTAAACTATAGTAAATAATCTGCATGGTTTTCTCACTTTTCCTGGGTATATGCTTTCAAACTAAATGAAAATGCCACACTTTCACATATGAAATATATATTTCATAAATAACTCACAGTAACATGGCTACACCTGGGCTTTAGTATGCCAACTGTGACTCTGCTTAACCCACCAGGCTCTCGGACTCAATGCTCAATGTATATGAAGTAAAGTGGTGAAAAGCGCATAGAGCCAGGCTATAATAAGAATACCCGTATGGCGCTCAGTTGTGATCAATGAGACTATTTACCTTGTAAATGGAGCTTGCTCTCCGGGCTCTGCAGAAGGACTGAACTCACCGAGTCCAGATTATCATAACTGCTGCAACCCAGGGGCCCAGTCCGAGTCTCTGTTACCTGGAACAGATCAATTAGAATGCTGAAAAATTGAAGAAGAAAAATATCTTTCCAGTCCTAAAAATATGCAGCCATTTATTCAGTCATTACAACGGTCATGTAGTCTATGCTTTCAAATATAAGTGGAGAATTTATTATTTGCAGTACACATTAACCCACACTTATCCTTGCTGCTAGACCTGCTCTGTTCAAGGCCTCCCACATTCCATGCAGTTTAAGCTTCTTTTTTTTCCACTGCTTGATTACTAAAACAAAAAAAGGATCCTTAAACAAAGTTCTATATAGAAGACGAAGAAGACTTCACAGCCGAAACATTGTGTTTTCTCTCTTCTTTTTACAGCATGGAATAAACCTATTACTTGTTCCTATATATATATGTGTGTGTTATTTGTTGTTAAAGTCAGAGTTTTTATGTGTTAGTGTACTTGAGATTTTCAGGCATCTCCAGCTTTAAAGAATATCTGTATATCAACAGAGCCATGAACATAGACCTACATATCCTCTGTGTCTGCAGTAAATGAGTAAATTCCTCCTACAGTTAAGTAGAGACTTTTTTTTTAAATATTTTAAAAGATCAGATTGTTAAATTAATCAATTCTGATCACTTATTTATAAGGTACAGTTTGTATCCTAATTTAGATTGAATGTATAGTATATCTTGAAGAGAATGTATAGTATATCTGGAATATGCATAATTTTCAGAATAACTATTGAGAACTACTGCACCAAAACCTGGGGGATTTCAGCAACACTCAAATCTGCTTGAGATTTGCAAAGCACACATTTCTACAGTCATTTTTATGCCAAACTGGGATATAAAATACATTTTGAAATGCAACACATACTGTACCACAAACTGTTCAGGTACTAAAACTGTTTAGGCAATTCTAGTGATAATTCAATTACGTGATAACCAAATGGGTTATATGTGTAAACTGTTATGTCCACTTACTTGCCATTTTGTTCTCAATTGTCAAATTAAGTCTTTCCAAAAATAATTTAGGCCTCTACCTCCAGATTTATCAGGCATCATTCATGCTCAATAGAATTCAAATGATTAAAATGGGTTTAGCCAATTAATTCCAGACTTCAATCCATTCATTTTCTAAGTGCTTCAGCCTGGACATGACACCAGTCCATTGCAAAATCTAGACTTTGTAAATGTAATTATGGGCAATGCAATTTAAAGTATTTATAATGATTCTTTGTTTTTTTTTTAATGTTGTTAATATCAGTACACTCTGGTACAGTAGTACTATTACAATCATACAGCAGTGCAAGGTTATAGTTTATTTGTGTAAGGGTTCAGTTAATATTACAAGAATAAGACATGCATGTTTCTCACTAGAAGTCTCATAAATCTTTTTAATACTGTGTATAAAGCCAATCTGATTAGAAATATAAATGGATAAGACTAATGAATAAGTGTTCAGGTGGGTAGCTGCGTCAGCATGTGTATGCTGCAAAGGAACAAGTAATAGGTTTATTCCACGCTGAAAAAAAGAAGAAAGAGAACACAATGTTTCGGCTGTGGAGCCTTCTTCAGGTGTCAATGAATAAGTGATTGTGTTATTGAAAAGATATAGTCACATTACATTGTTATTTTAAAATTCTACAGAAACCTGCCACTGCTTTGCTATAGTATTGTTCTATTATGGTGTGTAATAATTTTACACAAACAATGCATTATTTCTTTGCTATTAACATCCACTCCATAAAACCTTACTGCTGTATCACATTATGATGATAACTTATCTCATGACAACTTATTTGGAAGATATAAAAACTGTTTTTAACTGTTATATGTTAGAGAAGGTGTCGTTTCAATAGTGCATGGATGAAATTATGAAACCAGATGAGGCTCCTCATGATACGTTCCGAATGTCCATAACCTCAATGTTAGAAATGTATTTAATTGTACTCATAGAAATCAGGGGTCATGCACTGAGCCACATTAATGTCTATTTTAAAACGTTCAAATAAGCAAGTCTGCCTAGTTCATCACCCCTGACCCCAGATACAAAAATGTGTCCAACACAAATATGTTCCAGTGCAAGCTGCAAGGAATAAAATACTGTATGCACAGCAGCCACTGTAATACCAATTGTGTAATGTTAACTTAGAAAAGACAAAAAGAGCACCAAAACTGAAATTCTTAACCTTATTCCTTAATTGTTAATCCTCAGACCCCTCCCTGAACAATGAACTAGACCAAAGCTAATGGCTGTAAGGTCCACTCAGAAGAGGCAAGGAAGAGAAGGGACTCCATATACAGTAGGCCATCATCTGACTCTCGTCCTCTTGTCAAATCCTTGACTCTTAGGACATCACTGTCATCCCCTCTGCAGCCAGAGGGCGCTCCTTCTCTCTCCTGTCTCTCATTTCCAGTTCTTTGCTGTCCTTCCGGTGTTTCTCTCTCCCTGGGACTATATATTTCCGGGTCTTTCTTTCACCTTCGCTCAGCATTGTCATCCGGATGTCTTGAAACCCGCCTAGCACCAGGTCGCCCCATGTCCGCTACCTGAGGGCATAGGTTTCTATTCGGCATTTCCTGAACAGCTGAGCCCGGGCTAACCCCTGTCTCGCTGCTACGCATAGGGTCTTTTTGCTCTCCTGTCATTCCACGGTTCGTCCTTTCCGACATCCGTGACAATCACAATGCGGTAAATGCAGAGTCTGCCTAACAACAGTGGAAACATCATACAAAATCTATCTTAATAAATGTCAGCAGCAATAATAAAATAATCCCACTCTTCCAAATTTGTCGAAACAACAGTTAAGAAATGAGAACATTTTTTGATAGAGCACATAAGGAATCTTATATATCTAATGTTGTAACAATGTCCCTTTCTGCATAATATCTTAAAATATCTTGCATGGAACCTTTATAAAAGCTAAACTTATCTCAGGAAAGGTTTGTAAAGGTTTGTTTACATGACCCTATCTGCATTCTAAGTTCTAAGCGGTTCTAAGCTAATGTTTCTGTGACCAGAAGGCCAGGTCAAAGGTTTTGTACGGTTGATTGCCAAATAGAGCAACCAATCAGTTTAATTCAGCTGTGAACTGTTTTTGTTTCCATAGGATAGATCTTCCATGATTATTAAAGAGCTTATAGCAATATACTTTAGATATATGACACAGCATCTGTAAATATATGCCAATTAAACATAAATAAAATCTGATTGCGTAATGTAATTCATGCATAATCAAAATGTATCCATTTCTTTGAAACAATCCTAAGAGGGAGACTGTCCCATACCAACTTTATTCCAATCAGCAAAGCATACTCAGATAACAAGTAATAAATTGCTTCATAACAACTCCAATATGGCAGAAAAACCATATAACCAGTCACCTTATGAACATATTTATACCACACACATGGCATAACACAACACAGCAACACCAGATTTTAAGAAAGTACTGCATAATGATGAAATAAAATCCCTCACATTTTGTCAGTAATCCATTGTAATCCACTAGCTGTTGTAAAGATAAAACTACTTTCCGTTTAAAAATAAAACTGCTTTCTAACTGTGCTTCCCAGTATCAATAGCATGCTACCCTCTGGGGCTACACTCTTACAAGTCTCACCTAATGAAGATGTGGACCACGTCCTATTTAGATGAAGGGCTGTTGAATACATCATCGAAAAGCATACTCTCCCCTTGGTAATGACATGACACATCAAACAGGGAGACTGTTTTGAAGCAAAGACAGTATAAACTGACAATAAAATACTAGTTTCATTAAACACATGCAAAGACTACATTGTAGTGCTTACAAGCAGTAGCTTACAAATTTTTTAAAAAAATCTCTCAAGCGACCTTAATCATCCAAGTGGCCCAATGTCCTGTAATGAATTATATCCCACAATTGCATACAAAATCCAGTCTTACAGCAAGGGATTACTGCCTGCAAAATATTTAGTACATCAGATTATTAAAATCCACTTTGATGTGAAAGAAAAGCACAAAGGGAGGTCAAATCTCTTGCATATAGAAAGGCGAAACTGAATGGTTTAAATTATTCTAGCGGTATACAACTCCCAAATCCCTCCTAGCTTATTTCTTTTCCTCCTGGGACCACGGTGGATGAGTCTGTGTAGATTTATTTCTCTTGTTTCATCAAGGACACGGTTTAGGTACAGCACATTCACAAGAAGATGAATGAGTATCTGTCCGGTTTCGTTGAGGAACTGCTGTCCACTCTATAACGCTCAAACTCTCTGTTTTCAGTTCCTAAATATTACTTGAGAACAACTTTCATTCATTAATGGATTTAGTTGCTCAAACTCCTATCCTTATCCTGTAAACAGCACTGGAATGATCTGAAAAAATCAGCACAGCAGTACATAAATATAGCAATTTGATATTTCTTTCTGTTTTAAATTTTAACACATTTACTGTCAATTTGAATAATAATAATTACAATAATAATACAATAGTCTTTCAAAAGCTGTTCAATGTGGCATTTCTACTAAATCCATAGTGAAAATAGCTATATCTTTCTAGAATCTAATGAAAACTTATCAAGGTTACTGTGTGTGATGCATTTTGAAGAAACAGGAACGGCTGTTAAATCTCTCCAGGCATTTTGTTTCGCTCTGGTGGTTACTTTCCTGATAGCTAAGAGAAGGGCTTAAAGCTATAACACCATGGAAACATAAATTGTGGCTGAAGAATGGACTCTTGATATAGACACGCCATCGTTATGTGGCTGGTGCTGCAGTTTACTTAACCTGCTTATAACTTGTTACTCCTTGGGTTCTATCTATTTAAATAATGCGTTCACTGAAAAGTAATGAGATGTGCTGATGTCATCTTAACCCAGCTTTAGATGGATTTAAAATAAAAAACAATGTCAGAATATAAGCAGAACACAAGAAATAATTAAACAAGAAGAGGTCATTCATCCATCTTGTTAATTTTAGACTAATAAAAACATCTCAAAGCTCTCAAAGCTCTTGGCAGTAGGTGTAAAATCAGAGTTAAAACAAAACAAAATTGTTAAAAGGATAGCAAATGACCAAATAAGTACATACAGTATGAGAAAGACTAGGAGGTAGACATGCAGGAGAAGATGGTCATTAGAAAATGTAGTAGAAACAGACACAAATTAAGTAAAAGATTTTCTGAAAAGAAAGAGTTTAAATGCACTTAGGGTAGGTGACTCTCTGATATCCTTGGGGACAGAATTCCAAATTCCAAAGCTTTGGAGAGTAGCAAGAGAAGGCCCTGTCACGCATAGAGTGTAAATGAGCTTGGGGGACAACCAGAGTCAGAGGAATGAAGGTTGTGAGGTGGGGAGTAGACAGATAGCCATATAGAATCTCATAGACAAGGTTGAAGATTTTGGAATTGACTTAAAACCTGATAGGAAGCCAGTGCAAGGACTCCAAGACAGATGTGAAGTGATTGCTTGTACATGACCTGGTCAGGATTCTGGCTGACGGATTCTGAACATATTGGAGTTTTTTCAGTGGGGATTTAGATACACCAGCTAGGAGGGTGTTGCAGTGATCAGTTCTAGAAAAAATAAATTGTATGCTGAACTGCCCTTCTGCAACAGTTACAGACAACATAGGACATAGCCTATGAAAGAATGGTGTTTTTACAATATTCTGCACATGAGGATCAGAAGTCGAGCCAGGATCAAATATGACCCCTAAACTCTAGAGACAGAGTTACTGCACTGGCTTTAAGTGATGGGAGGTGCTAAGTAGCATGACCTCAGTCTTGTTGCTGTTTAAGTGAAATCAATTTTGAGTCATCCCGGTTTTTTTATATCAGAGACGTATCAGAGAGTGCAGAACAGCTACTTCAGTGTCAGGTTTTAGTGTGGACATACTGTAGATCTGGGTATTATCAGCAAAGATATGATAAATCAGACCATGTAATTTTAATATCTAATTTAATGTGACCAAGTGCTGAATAGAAGGGGACCCAGTAATCAGCCTTGGGGAACACCAGGCATACCAAAAACAACTTCAGAACTAAAACCCCAAGAGAAATAAAGTGTTCCGGATCAGTAAGATAAAAGTTAAACCCTTTAAGATGTCAGAAACTCCAAACACTCAAGATGACAGAATATAATATCATGATATCATAAGCACTTAGGTCTAGGAGAATTGGGACAGATAGAGAACTGGAACCAGCTGCCATAAGAAGATCATTATTGTCTTTAACAAGGGCAGTTTCTGTGTTGTGTAATTGTCTGAAATTAGATTGGTAGGGTTCAAAGAGTTTATTTGCAATGAAAAGATTGTTAAATTGTATTACAACAGCAAGTTCTAAAATTTTCTCAAAACATGAAAGTTAGATACAGGACGAAACATTTTTAGGTTGTCCAGAGCCATGTTTGTGTTTTAAGGCACAGGAATAACACACATGAAGCCATTTTAAAAGTCTCCGGAAAGGTGGATTTCATATGAACTACTGATTTACTAAGGGATGCAGTATGACGTAAAGAGAAAAAAGAAAGAGGAGAGCCAGCACAAACAGGCCTGCAGGGAGGAGGTGTAGTAGTGGCAAAGAGAACAACCATATATTGTCAATCCTGGTTGCAAAAAAACTCTGAAAAATCATTGCAAAACTTGGATGAGGCAGGTAATGTAGTGGAATAGTTAAGCTTTAGCAATTGTTTAATGGTCGAGAACAGGTATGTATGATAGTTTCTGGTTGTTCTCAAAGACATGGGAGAAGTACAGGTAGCTGAATCAAGCAGACTTCATTGCATGCTTGTATCAAGGGCTCCTTCCGAGACTGAAGATGTACATTCAAGGCAGAAAGATGCCACCTATGTTCTAGTTTGTGGGAGAGGAGCTGAGGTATCAAGTTTAATTAAAAGAGAGTGTTTTCACTTTGTTTTCCAGAGTATCAGAGAAAGGAAAGCAAGACAATGATGAGAGAGCAAATTCAGCAAATCTATTCTGGTCAGCTGATCGAGTGGTGAAAACTTACAGGCAATTCTAGATCAAAGATAACAAATAATCAGAAATAGTCATTTACAATGACTTAAGTCCAAAGTGTGACCTTTTTTGTGAGTTGCAAAAACAAGCTGTCTGAGACCAAAGCATTTCAACGAATGCAGAAAATCCTTATCTAAATTGGAAAGCTGTGAATCAATGTGGATATTAAAATCACCCAGAATAAGATATAGACCTTACTAAATCTGAAATACAGCAGAGAGTTTGTCCAGAAGTGAATTGTATTGTATGCATTAAAGGGTATCTGCCGTGAATTTGAAACTTCTGCCCATGAAAGGTGTGAATCAGGCCTTGTTTGGTAAATGAATTTATGTAATATCAGTAATTACCACTTGTTTCTGTTCTACCATTTTATGAACCTATCTTGTGCTTTTATGCCATTTTGGTCAAATGTCAGCATTTTATTGAAGAAACGTGAGTGAAGCACAGAACCTTATTTAAAGGTGTGACAGAAGCAATGACAACTTTCCAATTGCAAGCCCAGAGCCCTCACTACTACTCAAAACTGTGCTATGCTATGTCTTAGAAGCAAGATCAACCCAATTTCATATGCAAGACTCTACAGAAGCTTTTATCATGTAACCTAAACTCAGTTTTAACGTGCTGATGTGAAAGGTCTCATTATAATTACATTAAGTGAGTTCTCACACTCTGGGGTTAACAAGGATAGAAGATCTAACAAATTATTGATTGGAAGAGTAATTAAAAGCTGCAGAGACCAGCATTATCTAAAGCACACAATGGTGATAGGCAGTGATTGTCTGGAAGACATTTAACCATAGGAAAGAAAAAAGAGAAGAATATTGTGGTTTTCCAAGGGGATGTAAACAGTTGATATGATTGGAGCACACTGGCTGTTGCTTTTTTAAGGATGATTTAAAGACTTAGGACTGATCATAAAGAATGGCATGTACTTGAGAATTTAATTGAAAAATGTAATTGGAAATAATTTTATTTAACAGAAGTTCAGGAGGAGTTCATTTCCTAAATCTTTCACTACCCTACACACAAATGTTCATTGACTGCGCTTGGAGAACGCCTCCATCCACCCCAATGTCACCATTGCAGCATTTTGTTCCCTGGCTTATGAGTGAGGAGTGTCATGTCAGTGCTGGCCATTTCCTTACCCAGACAAGGAAACCAAAGTATTAACTACATAATCTCTTTATATTTGTCAGCTCATTTCATTGTAAGTAGAATTTGACAGATCCTCTCAATATAGTTTTGCGGCTTAGACCTCTTTAACACTGATATTGTAGTGCCACGCGCATGCAAGGCTGGCTGAGAACTGCGCCTGGGGGCGGGACTACGGGACTGTATATAGTGGGACGGAGGCTGGGAGACAGCCTCTTCCCTTCGTGTGTGTGTGTTAGTGAAGGTGCAGCGCTGTAACTCCTGTCCCTCTGTGTGTACCTTTCCCCAGTTCGAGTTAATAAATGTGGTGTTCAACCCCATTTCCTGAGTCCCATGCCTGCTCCATTCCGTACCGAAACCTGCGGTCGTTACAATTATTTAACTATACAAGTATGAATCTTTAATAGAAAGACAGGGGTGCAACCTTAATAGCTGCAGCTCTCTTACAGTGTCCACCTGAAGGATTATGATTGCAACTTCAATCTGAGTAATGACTATGTCTGTCTGGACCAGAGGATTTACTTGGAATAGAAATCGGTTCTATTTTTTTTGTATTCTTTACTAGTTGGTAAATGTGGTTTCGCTTGTTAATAATGAGTATTTTTAATATAGTGATCATACTGTGACACTATGGGATAGTTGACATATATTTCTGAGTTAACAAACTCTCTCTGCAGGACACTGTTTCAGGAATACACAGCAGGTAAACTGAAAAAGAACATGTTATGGTTGCTGTCTTTTCTTTTTCATACTGAGATGAGGTTGCTTGCCTCATTGTTGGTACACCAATGTCTCGCTCAGGGATTATTCCAGATGTTAAACTCTATGGTAATATGACTTCTAGCTAAGTGTTCTGCACTGCTCAATGAGACATGACCGACAAAACAAAAACCATACCTCATCTTCTGCTGTTCACAAGGGTCTTACCAAAAGGGTTTTACCGAAGGGAAAAATGACTCTTCTGCGTGATTCTCTTGCAGTAGTAAACTGCAATGTTCTTTGACTGAGTGAGGTAAAGAATAGCTAAGAAAACATCTACACAGAGTCTTTGAGTTGAATTCACCGTTTCCTTTGAATTTGTAGTCGACCAGACATAATTGCAGCTATTACTAACAAGAAGGATATCATAAATTTCTACTTTCATTAAAGCTCAGCCAGCTTTCTTATGGGTTTCTCAAAAGATTAGAATTTTCATTTAATTTATTTTAATAGAGCTATGGCACCATTTAGAAGAATAAAGCTCTTGTCTGTAATTTAAATCAGCATTAAAGACAAGTGGTTGTTTCCCGTTATTTATTTTTTTGTTGTTGTATGTGCATCTTGAAAATGAACGGTTCAAGTGGACTGTCTTTAATCTTCTGGCACAAAACACATTTACAAGGTTTAGCTGGAGTAAAACTGAGAAACCGGACTGTCAGAGTCTTCTTTAGAAGATATGTTATGTGTTATGCCGCGGTCCCTGAGATGTCAAGACTGTGGCTAATGACAAGCCAAGGTCCCACTGCAGTGTCACAGAGATGCCTCAAGAGTCTTTGGGAAGGCTCAGTGCGACTGAGACTTAATGAGAGATGATGAGCTAATAATGCAGGCTTATTGAAAAATGCAGCTCTATGAAATAATATTTTAATCCGGGAAAAAAGCTACCTTCGTGCAGTGGAGTGACTGGCTTGGATACAGCTGCTCGATATGAAGAGGCAGGCCGGAATGAAGCTGTCTGGATAAAGTGAAGCCTACCAGTGGAATGAGCCTGTCTGGAATGGCAGAAGAGAAAGCTGAGGAGCCATAGCTTCGGAGGAGACAGCGAAAAAAGTGGTGAAAAAGTTATGAGCCATAAAAAAACAAGGAAGGCTGAATTGTCCCATGTTTGTGAATTTAGGAACAAGGCTTTTAAGCATTTCAGTACTGTGAAGCTTAGCACTGAGCGCTTAGCTCAATGTCGGAGCACTGTGCAGGGAAACACCTTAAAATAGTCCTCTCAATTGCCTGATTGAGAGTGGGAGGGTCCAATATGTTGGCGGATCACTGAAAAATGAATGGCCTTTGGGAGACGTGTCCTGAACACATTTGCACAGGGTTGGAAGCAGATTGAGAGCCTGTGTGAATGTTCTGGTTGCTCGGGGCAACATCGGAACACGAGTTCAACAAAATACTACGGAAGCGGGCAAGACATTTGGAAACCAAGTCTGAAACAGTATTCCGCACACAAACAACACACAACACAGTTTTCCACACCCGAAGAAGGCTCCACAGCCAAAATGTACATTGTTCTGCATGATTTATCTGTATTTGATCTTCTTTATGAATAATTTATGAAATGTCACAAAATAAAAATAGTCACCTTGGTCCCTGCTAGCTTTATCAAAATGGAAGTGTTTGAATGAATGATTTGGAATTTCTATTTAAAATGATTTTTTTTTTATTTAAAAAAACAACAGAATTTGACTTATCTTGTTTTTTTTATCCTCACTCCTACTTTAGAGTGATACAGTATCTGATGTTTTCCTCAATCTTTCCATCTAACCTGAGTATTTGTTTAAGGCTTCTAATAACCCTAGATGTTTTTATCTGGTTTTCATATTTTATTCCTTGGGTTTAATCTTGTTGCTTTCCTGGCTCAAAAGAGCTTTATAATTCACTCTCATAAATCCTAAAACCACACATTACTTCCACAAAGGAAGGCCTGACGAATAGCAACCATTAGTGCACTTAAATTACAATCCTTAACACATAATAGAAGTGTGTTTAATTATATCTGTGTGCCTATTATATCAAATAACAATAACAAGTACTGTAATTGAAAAACAAAAAAAATCACTCTAATAAAGCAGATTCTGCAAAATGTAAAACAATTCCTAGAATAGCAACAGTAAAGCCTGTAGTGACCTGTTCTTTAATTGTGTGCTGGAGCACAGCCTTGGTACCTCATAAATGTTCACCTTCCATGCACCTGGACCTCAAAACACAGCACTGACACCTACACATGACATGCATGTTTTAAAATCTAAAATCACCTTAAAAAAGACTGGAAGTGTAAAAAAATAGAACCTTACAGTTTTCTACTCTGTACAGTATATGCTGCCATGCAAGTCAATGCTAGCTTTTTGGCATTGACTACAATGGGTATGTATGGGGAGTGGCACACAGATATCAGGATGTGTGTTAGACAGTTTGAATTTAATCAATATATGCACCCATGGCGTATTATGGAAAAACAAATCTTGGCTGCACAATACGCTAAAAGGTTCTGAGTCCAGAGAAAATACATGGAACTAGCTAATTGTTTGGTAGTGTTCCAGATGTAAATAAGCAGTTTAGATTGCTCAGGTAAAAGGTTGGGGAACATTCTTGAACTAAGGCACATTTAGTTGCATCACCTGGTTTAGAGAAAGCGAAAGGGTTACTTTAGTGCAGAAAATCATCAATGATCATTCCGGCCAATATCCACTATAGTTAGAGTTTTCCCCACAGCTTACAAAGAAACTAAACAACGTAAACCTGCTTATGGTTTGGACCACAAAATTATGAGAAGATAGTACTGTGCACTCCTAAAATCTTGCAAATGCTAGAAGAGGTTATACTGTAATTTAAACAAAAATTCTGTCAGAAGTGTAACCTCTCAGGCCCTGCTGGGATTCAATCAGAACTGTGGGAAACCAGAAAACAGGGTCTTCTGTCACAACAGAATTTTAAACTGTTCAGGTTTAGGGGGTGATTATTACTTCTGTGACCCACTCATTGAGACTCAATATGTTTACAGTGTAAACTAGTGGGGGATCATGCAGTTGGATTCTGAAAGCCTAAAGACACAATGCTATGTCCTTCAATGTGGAAAAGCTTCAGAAATAGAGTAGGCCTAATAGAATATAATTAAGGTATTTGAAATGATTAAATATTTATTTTCCCTGTTAAGATGTTATTTACAGTGGGAAATTAAAAATGTATTAAATGTGCATTACCTTGACGTTAAACACATATCGCTCTTAAGCACTCAGGTACAGTACCTGTATGGCTTCTACATGCGCTCTATACTGTTCACACTGAGCTCCGACACCTTGTGATTTACAACTTAACTACTGGAAGTGAGCTTACATGCATTAAAAATACAAAGCTGAAGCCGAGACAGAAATATTGCAAGTATCAGTCTAAAAAACATTATTGGATCACATAGAAAAACTTCCCATGAAAGATTTCAAGCTATAGGAGTCAATACTGCTTAGGGCGCAACAGTCGAAAACTGTAGACAAAAATCTGCATTTTGATGAATGATATGGCATTGTTGAAACCTTTTAAGAAAAGATAGGCTTAGGGAGATCCAGACCTGCGATGAGGTTTTGATAAATGTTGTAGAGACATTTTAAGATATTCTTATGCTCCCAGGCCTTTCTTTGCTCACATTCTTACTGTTCATTTCCTTAAGTCTATTACAGGCTCAGTGAAATGCATTGAAGTGTCTTGGGTAAAATTCCTTGCAGCAAAAAAGGAGGAATATCAGAAAGCTGTCATCAGTAACAGCTGGGGCAGGGCCATCCATCTTGTTTATCTCCATTTGACACAGAGTCAGTTAAATATTGCCATCTCACTCAAGTCGGTAGAGCATAAACATTTGGCTAGGACAGAACAAAATGGCAAGAGACAGTATTCATGATTTTTTTTTTACCTGAAAGCACACTTAAAAATGCTATTAAACTATTTTTGTTTAAATAGGTAATTTTCTGTTGAATGTAAAAATTACCTAATTAGGGAATATCTTAGAATGTATACTATAAAAGAAGACGAGGAAGACAAGTCTGAAATTACCTTTATATCAAAATCAAATCAATACTCCCAACAAACCTCCCTTTCACTCAGTATAATACAGAAGAGTATAAAAGGCTCAGCTACAGTTCCTTGCTGATTAAATATCCAAATTGCCTGGATAGCACACACAATGCTGACTAAGGAGACAACAATTAGACATGTGCATATTTTAAGAAATTCTTTTTCTCTTTGCCAAGATTTTTTTGGAATGTGGTATTTCTGATAATGTGAATGTGAATGAAAGGATGTCCAGATTAACTCCAAAACAATTCACTTACAGTATGCACCCTTTCATTCCATCTCATTGGAAGTTTCTTTCTAGTCTATATTTTATTAAAGGGCTCTTGTACAATGCAATCTAATTTAATTAAGGGAATCCCATCTTAATCGCCATTGTTATTCTGGTGAATCATAGATTTCTATTAAATCAGAAATCCCAAAACTAAATCTTACTTTATTGGCTGATTTAGTAGCATGTAAGATTAACATTAATAGCTATTAATTATTAGTAAAAGGCACTGCCAGATTAACAACAGTGTTTTAATATTCATTATATCATAAGATATAATGGATTAGTACGTAAATCTGCACAATTTATGCTGAAAATGGTTTGAGGCAGAAACTGTTGTTCTTAAATTTCCAGATCTCGGAGATCCAAAATGCAATTCAAGGGCATTCAAGCTTGTTGCAGGAAATAGAATACTGTAGTGTTGCATGAAAACTAGTAAAGGTTTAATCAACGATCCCTGAATAATACAATGCACATCAGAAACAATCTGACTGGTTTCATCAAGGATATTACTCTTTGTTGTGGTGCTGAGTCAACAGTCACCGTCAACTTTGTTTCAATTTTGTTTTGCTTGACTTCAAGCTTCCAGGAGCTCTGTCTGACAGACTCTCTTTTTTTAATTGATCTAGCAATTAAAGGAAAGAATGGCAACACGGTTATGATCATATATTAACATATTAAAAAGGAATAAGATAAGGAGGTTAAACGAATAAGAACCTTGATTGCGTTGGTGGATATTTGGATTTCATGGAGTTTTCTCATTGTTCCATCTCGGTCGATGAAGTACGAGGAAGCCAGCTGGTGCAGGGCTTCCACACTCTGGCTGGCATTGACCATTTTCCTGTCCAGCTTGCTCTTGTCCATGTACATGGTCAGTGCTTCCTCTCCTGCAGCAACAAAACATCGCAAGTCTGTGTGTGATCATCCAACAAAATAGGTTTCAGTAATGCTAGTATAGAACAACTGCAGTAGGAACAGTCACATATCATAAACATTATCTAAAGTCAGATCAATTACAGTGGGCTGATAAAAATCAAACATGAACTCTTGAATTGCTGTGAAAGGGCTGGGGCAAATTTGCTTGCAGAACATCCACAAGGGCAGATTAGAAACATTGATGATAATTTATTGCTGGCAGTTATTTACAGTGAGTATTGCCACCAGTTACTACCGATAACAAATCCACTCTACTATAACATAAAGCTAAGCAGGAGATTAGAGCTGGTCACATTTTAAAACATTGTTTATTAATTGAATGACAACATTTTAAGAAGTGAAACTTTCCTTAATCCCTCAGGCACAATTTACTGGTGATATGGTGTTGCATTATCGTTGTCAGTTGTTGAACAAGATGATTTCAAGAACACTTTTCAACAGAATGGGATTTACAATAATCACAACTACAATACTTTGGATTTGTATCTTTAATAATGATAGATAGATCATATATCTCTAAACTGGCATCTTGTTAATACTCCAACGGTTTTCATGTAGTTTTATAGATACTGTGTGTGAGAAAAGACCAGTGGTGTTGGGTTGACCATTGACAAAGTGTCAACACTTTTTAAATCAACAGATGCCTCTTAAAAGATATGATACTTGACAACACTAATATTTTCTTATGCTAATCATCATGTTAATTATTGTGTTCAGTCTGCTTTTTCTCCATTTTCAGCATTTTCAGTCTTCAGATGTTAGCAGTACCATTACAGTGTTTGGTGATTTATCACATTTTTGTTAATTTACATGCTGATTGTCTGCATGTGTTTATCAGAGTGTAAATACCAATATTGCATTAACTATATTTTTGTATTAGAACTATAACAATGATCTATTTTGCACAGTAGAACTGTAAAGAGATTAACACAATTACACTTCAAGCATCAGCTACCATATGAAACTGGAGACAGTGTTACAGATGGTAGGGCATTTAAAACTTCTTTATTATATGCAATTTGCTTGATCTATATCACCTTACATTTTGAGTTAAATCATACAGCAAAACACGACTGTATTTGAAAAGCAAATCTGTGAAAGACAGCTACCAATAGTGATGAATTAGATCTTTTTTTTCTTTTGTGTACAGTCTTGGAAAACGAATGATTCAGTGCATGTTGTGTTTTTTGAAGGAATCACATTGTAATCAAAAAAGTTCTTGTAATTTGCTCTGGCATACTATAGAATAAATCTGGCCATTTAAAATATGAATATGCACATAACATGTTTGTGTTCAAATGTCTTCTTTCATGTTTTATTTAATAAAACATAAAGTCATTTTGAAAAAAAAAAAACTCAGAAACTGCCCAGGAAGCTTGATTGCATGTCACATATTGTTAGGCTGCTCAACAAAGACTCCCTCACTATGTGTGGTTACTTGGAGCACTCGTACCTGGGGCTAAAGTCATTCCCTGTGCCTCATGCCTCATTGAACAACTGCTGTAGGAAGAGTTTACAATTGTCTGGACTCCCCAGCAGGAGAAGGTCATGTAGGCTCTCTGCTTTTCCACTATCTCCTGTAGGGTTATGTTTTTAAATCACACACATACTTTCTTTCCAAAGGTCAATGGGTTTCTGATAACTTCCAGAGGGTCTAAAATAATAACTAAGAATAATTCACCCAGGATCATATGATAAGTCTTTTCTAAGTTATAGTATCTATTCTCTGTTATTTCCTTGTTTACTGTTATTTCCTTTTTTATATATTTTTAGCATCCCAATGATTTGAAGCAATAGCTGTGGAGTATGGACTTGCTCTTGCTCTCCATTCCAATGTTCTTAAGAAATCATGTATATACAGTATGTGTACAATTGGCAGTAGTTCACACCCATTTCTTTCTTAGAAAAGATATATAATTTAAATACCAGGAGTACCTGTTGTTTAACTTTTTTCTTTTTCAAAATAATTAGAAACAGTGGACTTTGTAAAATGAACATGGTTACAAATTCATAAGATTGTAGAGGAGGTATAATTACAGTTTTAATAAACTGAAAGAAAGTTGATATACAGTACCTTCTGTAGCCAGCTTGAGTAATTTAATCCTCAGGATGAGCTACATAGAAAGTATTGACTTTCCATTAAGGAACAGTGTAATAAATTTTACTCCAAGTAGTCTCAGAGAATGAAAGCCTTTTTTATTAAATAATGATCTGAAGATGAACTTGTAAGGTAAAAAAAATCTTTATGGTAATATTGTATAAGCAATGTTAGTAATAAAATAACAGCCCTGGGATTTATACCTTATTAAAACATTACTAGTCTTCATTTGTTAGTCAGCCTTCATATCAGAGGTAAAATAAGCACTGTAGAATTAACTATTTTTATGTTCCACTAATGTATTATTTTTTATATTTTTATTTTTATTTTACTTTAATCTTATTGTTTAATTTTTTTATATACTGTATACTGAAGAATATTGTAACATCTTTAGGTAACACTTCAATCCTATAGTTAAAGTCTCTGCTGTATTGTCCTTTAAGAACAGGAGTACACATAATGGTCAGCAGGCTTTATGCAAAACCCTCTAACCAATTTGATCACTTTATTTAAATAGAAACAGCATACCTAAGTTAATAAACAGATAGAAAATGCACCTGATTCAAATGCTTATACATTTTATCCCACAATAAATATCCACCGGTTACATCCTAGTCTCAATTAAAGCTCATTTAAGGCTTCAAACCCATCAGCTCCTGGCTTCTCATCTGAAGTAAGCCATAGGTGGATGTTTTGTGTTAAGAAGTAACTTTGTTTTAACTGTGATTTAAGAAAACTGAAGTGTGAACCTCAAAAGCAAAGGAAAGCCTCTCATTGTATCTAAATCTAACACCCTGCAAGGATACACTGCTTTCTCCACTTCAAAGGAAATGTGTTATAGTTCTTTTTGTGTAATTTTTGTATGTTTGACCCAGGTGATCAAATTTCTTCATCTCAGTAACCAGAAATCTTATTACTGTGTTTATTGAAACAAAATGGCACAGCTGTTATGAGATGTATCGAATATGTGACTGAGAGATGGTATTGTCCAATTAGTGCTACTTCTGTAATATTATTGTTTGTGTCATGTCACAAGAAATGGTTTAAATTATGTCCAGATGTACATGCAGCCTCTGTATAGGAATCTTTGCTATTACTGTGAAAAAGGCAGATTGGTATATTCTTTCAACACACTGTAATGAACGAAAATAAGCAGATTAATAAGTCTGAATCACCAAGTGAGCTGAATAGTAAGATGGCAATACTGTATATAAACAAAAAATAGAAAATTATAATCCTTCTTTAGGGCATACACCCTGGAGAACACAGGGGCATTGAGATCATATTTTTTCTTAATGTCACTTAACCACTTCCAATGTTATAGGCCAACTTATAGAGGTGTTTCAGAACTGAAGCCTCATCGATGTGAAGTGGTGTGGTGGTATACTTTAATCGGTGCTAAAATGACTTTGCTTTGTAAATAATTCCTATAATACCAGAAGAACAGAATATAAATGGATAATACATGCAAGTGTCAGCTTATGTTTTGTTTACTTTTGACTAGTGTTTAGAGTGCTTATGATTTAGGACATATTTGCATTTTTACCATCAATCTCCATGCATGGTACACATCACTAGAGTCCACAAATCCTGATTTCATTACCATCTCTCAAGCTTACTTTGCAATTGATCTTTTTAATGATTTTTTTTCTATCTCATAGTCAGCTGGATGGCAAGAAAAACTGTTAATAGGTTTATGTGAAAAATGGAAAGGATGTTTACTCTGCCTGGTGGTGGTGGATGTGTGGTTAAGTCCTCTCTCTCTCTGGTCTCCAGCTAGCTGATAGAGTTAGCGCTCATGTGGGGTCTTTGCCTCTAGTAACTAGTGCTTTCATATGAATGCAGTAGCTCCTGAAGCATGATTACCTTAATTTTTACCATACAACAGAATTAGCTCAACATTTTCAAGTGTCAGCTTTTACGTTTTTCTCTTTTTTTAACACTTCCTTCTGTTAGCTAGCCTGACAATGCATCACCTATTTCAGGGTACATGATATGTTTCTGAAAATCATCTATCATATTCCCAACAGTTTTCATAACATTTTGGCAATCTTTTTGTTTTCCTTTATTATTCCCCTGTCCACGTTCAGACATATTTGCGCTCATGATATATTGTTCTCTCTACATCAGAACATATTTAATAGAATTTCGTAGACTGGCTGCTAGCAGGTACAGTACACATCTGTCTCTCCACAAATTCTGCTGCTCCTGTTTTATTGTTGAGATTGTTTTGTTTGTTTTTAATACATTTTTCACAAGCTTCCTGAATGTCATAATTATGGTATCAAGTTGAAACAGCTTGCAGGCTTGTATATTATACTGCAATTTAATGCTTCTTAAATAATTCTCTCGATCGAAAGCCAGATGCCAGTACTTTGTCATATGGCAAACCATTGCTTGACAATATTATCCTGCAAAGTGCAAGATTCAGACGTTAAAGGTTTGTACCTTTTGGTAAAACTGGATTTACTTTACTCAAAACGAGTTAAAATACATTAATTGTTTATATAGTTCTGGAACATTTTTTTCCCTAAAACTGATGTACTGTATATTCTGTTTTTAACTTAAATTAAATCATGGCTTTCAACATAAAGTTCTGTATAGCAGAATAGCATTACAATTCTTCAAAAGAGCACCAGCGTTTATCTGCATACCGCTTGTATTAAAACTTATTGTCAGATTGCAATTGCTTTTGAATATACTTCCACCACATTTGTAAATATTATTTCCGTTGACAAATAACTAATCCTATTGAAATATATTGAACTCAAAATGGAGCTCAGTTAAACATGGCAAACAGAACTAGCAATGTGTTGCATAAATCAGGAGAAATTATTTTGAGCATTATTATATTAATACATATTATAAATATATTATATTTCAGGTCCATATTATATATTTTTATATGTTAGACAAAACATCTGTAACTATTTAAGCCATTTTTACTGTTACAACTAATCTTGACAACAAAGATATTGTATAAGGGAAGTAGTATCACAACTGAAAAATAATGTCATATTTTTGGGATCAGGATGCTGCAACGCTACACATTTTGATTTCTTTCTACATCTCCATTGGAATTGGTCATTAAGTGATTAATGTAACCCATTTGGCCCCAATCAGCTAACTTAGCCTGACTTATGTGAGGGTTTAGTTAAGTTAAGTCTGAAGCGTACTATAATGATAGTCCAGGAGTCAGGTTTTTTCAATGCTGGAACCAAGTACAAAGCCAGGCAGTTACCTCCCAGAGTGGCGGAGATCAGAATGTGGGTCCCGTACTTCTTGATAATGGTGTCAATGAATTGCTGGACGGAGGGTCTCCTCCCCAGCAGGCGGATACTCCTCTGGAATTCCGGCATTAGGGGAAGGGGATTCCGGATCAGATCCCTCCTCTCGATAGCGGTGTTCCTCACCTTCCAGCGCGCAAATTCTCTGCAGAAACAAAGAGAACCTCCACCTCATTAACAAGGGGACAAGGCAGTCATTGCGCAGTGCGTAGTGTGCTTGTTCATGACGCTGAAGGAGCCCCTGCATTGGAAAGGCACTCTAGACACTTTAATGTTCTGCAGTATAGATAAAATATTTTTCATTAATGTTTTCATAAACATTCATTGAAAAACTAGCTGATGGTGATGGAGATTCCCTAAACAGTGGTCAATAATTGTTTGAGTGTTGCCCAAGAGAATGTACATGAGCAGTAGGGGTGTGATTAAATGTTTGGGTCTGTCTCAGCTCTCAGTGGCACGGTGACCACTCTGGCCTCCCAGATACGTACAGACATGGAGTACTGTCAATGAGGGAGGCCCTACTCCTTTAATTGACACTGAAACCTCTTGGATGCACTTGTGTTGAGTGAACAATTTTTTAACAGACAAGCATAGAATCCCTCTTAAACCCTTGAGCTGCTCATAACAGAGCAGCACCAACCGATCACTTGATTGTTTAGCTTTCGTTTGCTTTTGTGACCAGAAGGTTTAAAACGAGTGGATGCAATAAGTGATACTTAAAACTGAAGAAGAGCTGCTGTCATTTTTTTACTAATTAATCAGTCTCCCTGTGAGAAGAAGTGAAAGAAACTGATTGACCTCGTGAGAGAGAGCTCTATCTGTGAGACTGCCTCAGTTCACTGTCAATTATGTCAAGCAGCCATATCACCCTGCAACTCACAACTGGCAACCCACTGAAGCTAAGCAGGTGTGAGCCTGGTCAGTACCTGGATGGGAGACCTCCTGGGAAAAACTAAGGTTGCTGCTGGAAGAGGTGTTAGTGGGGCCAGCGGGGGGCGCTCACCCTGCGGTCCATGTGGGTCCTAATGCCCCAGTATAGTGACGGGGACACTATACTGTAAACAGGCGCCGTCCTTCGGATGAGACGTAAAACCGAGGTCCTGACTCTCTGTGGTCATTAAAAATCCCAGGGCGCTTCTCGAAAAGAGTAGGGGTGTAACCCCGGTGTCCTGGCCAAATTTCCAATTGGCCCTTACTAATCATGGCCTCCTAATAATCCCCCTCTATGAATTGGCTACATTACTCTGCTCTCCTCCCCACTGATAGCTGATGTGTGGTGAGCGTTCTGGCGCACTATGGCTGCCGTCGCATCATCCAGGTGGATGCTGCACATTGGTGGTGGTGGAGGGGAGTCCCCATTACCTGTAAAGCGCTTTGAGTGGAGTGTCCAGAAAAGCGCTATATAAGTGTAAGCAATTATTATTATTATAATTATAAGACTACTAGTATATTTCTGGGCACAACCAGTATATGGAAATGTATTTTTTTTTTCTCACATTGGCTTATTCTATAAAGACACACACAGGCTCCTGTAACAATCCCAATTTGTTAGGTGAAGAAGTGATAAAAAAGACGTGTCTTGCTGCAAGAATAAATTAAAGTTGAAAGCTTTTTTATCAAGTGAAGAAGTTTTTATGAAAAGCATTTTCTACTCATCCTTCTCAGTAATACTTTAAAATTGGTTTCCTAGGTTTTTAACAGTGTAGGATTTCTTAAGGAGCCTCCCATATTAGCTTTTCTTGGATTAAACAATCAATAGCATTTAAACAAAATGGCAATTAAGAAAAATATTTAGTAACTTCACACACCAATGGTTTGTCCCTACTTTGTCAATCAAAGCACAATTTGATCACAAGAGAAGATGACTCCAGAATGTGAAAAAGAACAGATTAGCTATTCATTTATGTAGGTATTGCCTGTTTAAAATCTCAATTGTGATTAAATAAAACAACTACTGTAACCAGTATCCCATTTCTGTAACAAACCAAAGAGAAAAAAAAACAGTGAGAGGTAAAGAAAGTCTACTGCCCACATCCCCAGAAATGGCTTATTTATTCTCACTGCAAATGATGGTTCAGTCTTGTTTTGATCTTACCAGATTTACTTCAGAGAATAACAGATCTCAAGTCACATGGGGTTTGAAATGAGTCACATTGCTACTTGGCAGTCTCACAATGAAAAATAATTGTTTGGGGTGGGGGTTGCATAATGTAAATGTCAGCTGGCAGCACAACACAATGGGCAACACAGCACCACACGACGAGCTCTGAGCTTCTGACGCATGCTGTGCTGTGGGTGCCAAAACAATTTAGATCTAGATAACTTGCAGTAGGGCCTGATTGTTTCAATCCATTCACCAGGTCTCGTCATTCTCAGATATAAGATAGCTTTGAAAAACAAGAATGTTTCTGGTAACTATTGACAGCTTGGTGGCCTGTTTTTCTTTTCAACATCAGAAGAGTGCTCACTTGTAGCAGGTGAATCCATCTTTCTCAGCCCTTGAAAATGATCTTAGTGTATCTTAACTAGTGTTCTTCAAGGCGACTGATACAAATGTATGCAAATTACATTTTCTTCTAGTTTGCATCAACAAATCTCAAGATAAGGTAAGGCATATAATGAAGCAAATTAAGGCTCTGCATGAAATGCATTAAAGAAGGCAGTGCAGAAAGTAAAAGATATTATAGTCTAATTTAGCTATAGCTGGAATCAACAACATCTTGGAAGCCATTCTCTGAACAACAGTTCTGCTCATTGCTTTTCTTATGAGATTCCAGCATTGCATTGAATCCCTGTCCATGAATACTACATTTGTTTTTGTAATGAATCCATTTTTATGAATAATACTCTTGAGGTTTAGTCTTTAGCATTCAATCTGGCTTCAGGAACACTTTGCAGAAACAAAGGCCTTCATGTAACAGTAAGGAGAAAACATCAAAATGGTCTCATAGGCCCATAGTCGTGCTGTGCTTTAACCAGTAGTCTTTTCACATCCTAAAAGACATATATACAACAAATAAGCTAACAGTTTTAAAAATTGTGTAGGTTTCTATTGAACCATTATTTTCTCAGACCACAAGAGAAAGATATTATATATCGAACTCAGTTACCCCTAAAAGAATTACAGTTTAGGCCACAAGACTGGCCTATTAATTTAAAGCTCAAATATTTTTCAGTCAATGATCCATGTACCACTTACTCCCCATTTGTGGCTCTGATATGCTGTCAGACATAAATATGGAGACCACCAATACAATTTTCATTTATTACTATAGAAAACGTTCTCCATGGAGCCAAATTAGGAACATCGGAAATAAGGCCTTGCAAAACTTGCAAAGGACAAGGTGATCAATCAGACAGTAAGGTGAGGATATTGCATTAGTGACTGTAAGATAGTAACACATCCCAAGTCATTTAGAAATCTGTGCAACCATCAGGCTGAAGGAAAAAGTGATCGAAACCAGCAGTGAAGACACATAACGATCAATATTACATTTATAGTACAGTATATGTACCACTAGAATTATGTTCCCATGATCAAAGGCCATGCTTTCCCAAAAAATAATAATTTGTAGCATTTCTAATGCTCTCAGTATATAATATATTGCTACACATTGTAATACACTGTATAACACAGTATACTGTATACTGAAATTAATTTTCAATAGGGTAGCACTGGGGTGTAGGAATTAGCTATGCTGCATTGCAGAACTGGAGCTTTGGGTTCAGTTCCTGCTATATGAATGTACTGTAGTTTGTAGTGTATGTTCTCTTTGTTTCACATGGCTTTCCTCCAGGTGCTCTGGTTCGCTCCCACAATACAAAGACATACTGGCAGGTTAATTGGCTTCTGGGAAAATTGGCCCTGGTGTGAGTGTGTGTGTGTTCCACTTTGTGCTTCTTGCTTAAGGAGATAGGCTCCTGCTCCCCAGTGACCCTCTACACTGTATTTTGTGAAGTGGTTAGAAAATGGATGGATGGATTTTTAATAGTCTGTATAAACCCCAAATAGCTTAATCATGAATTAAGTCAGGTAATTTCAAATAAACTTGTCTAGGAATAAAACTATGAAACTTGTATGAAACCAGCTCTGTGCTGTAGTCTTTATAGTCCATTGTTAAAATGAAATCTAATGTTTTCAGGTTGTTTTGTGTTTTTGTCTTTGTACTCTTGCTGAAACATCAGTGGCTCGGTTCACAAATCAGGGTGCTTGGTAAGAACATGTAAAGCTAGAAACATTAATGCCACTCAGTCAGGTATCGCTAGTGATAAACCTCGCATTGCAGACAGATAGGGTACCATGCTGATAAGATGAATGCTATACAGAAAATACATCCAGCGGTGAATATCATGTTGAAACACTCGTTTATTTGCATTGATCAGTCAGGGAAAAGAAAAATAAAATGTTTGATTCATATCCCGCTGTTTCAATTTACTTGTTCACCCAGTTTTACATTGTCTATCTTGTTTGTGTGAAGTCACTATGACTCCACAAAAGTGCTGTGTTGGCTGAAGGTGGCAGTATTCAATAGGAAAACTATTGAGATATTTGTAATGTCTACTGTTCATCACTGTTATGGTAGCTTAATCTATAGAAGAGTTCTGTCATTTTTGTGCAGCTCAGTATTCATATAATGTAACTCACATCAAAATACCCTTTTGCTGGTTTTATTTTCTTACATCTGTAGTCACCTTTCACTTGTAATAGACACACACTTTCCTCACACTTCAACCTCTCTCTTTTCTGCCACAACAGAACAGATTGTACATTTTCTTGGCAAGCACATCCAGCAGATTTGTGGGCTCTCCCCACACAGCCTGTACTCATTTGTAGCTTTATTGGAGGTGCTGTTTCATCAATTAGAAAAGCCTGTTATCAGGCTGCAATTGCAAAAAAGCTGTGTGATTCACAAATACCCCACAGACATAAAAAAAATATGTAAATGTCTTTTGACATTTCCACAATTCACTAGTCAATTATGTTCTGGGCACAGAAAGCTGAAGGTACCTGTGCACAAATTATAAACACTTTGTTGTGATCATGTTGCCTCATTTAAAATTGTCATAAATTTAAAAGAAATTACCAGGGATTGCTGGATCCTCTGAGAAACCTTCAGTTTGAGATCTGGTGCATCTGCTCTAACAGAGTAATCTTCTTGCAGATAAACATAAAAAAATGCCAAATAAATTCAGGCAATATGTATTTTACTTCAAAGTGTAAATAATGTATTTTGAGCTATTATTGTAATATTATATTAGTACACTGAAGAATTTGCAAAGGGGTAGCTTTGGAGTTTTTTAAGATATGGAACCTCAATACTTATATATCCATACAGGTAGCAAGTAAACATAATTCATAAATCAGCAGCATAGACATTTATGCAGTGATTAGCAGCCTGGGTTCGATTCCTGGAGTGTTATCTGCATGGAGGTTGTATGGTCTACTTGTGCCTATATGGGTTTCTTCATGCAGCTTGTTTCCTCTCACAGTCCAAAAAACATACTTTAAGGTTAATTGCTTTCTGTGAATAGTGGCCCTGGTGTGAACGTGTGCGTGTCTGTGTGTCCTGAAATAGACTAGTGTCCCATCCAGGGTGTATCCTGCCTTGTACCCATTGCATGCCGGAACAGGCTCCAGCTTCCCCACAATCTTGTACTGGATAAAGTGTTTAGAAGATGGATGGATGTTGCTTGAACTTTTTAATTTGATCAGCTCTTTGATGACTTGTCAAAACCAAACAAGTGAGGATACATACAATGTTTTGGTGGCTTTTTGTTGGCTTTTACCAATTTAAGAAGTTAATAGTTAACAGTTGCACCTGCTTTAAAAAGATTTAACTGACAAAATCTGGGAAAGGTGGGTTTTGTCTGCCAAGGGGACACTATTTTTGTCTCTCTGTTTCTGTGCACAATTCCTCATCTTGCATTTGCATGTATTTAATGTGAAGTATCATGTTTTGTGATGTCTTGCTCTACAAAAGTCTAAAGAAGTGAGTCACCATGGCCTCAAAGGGTTGTGAGAAGAGGTAAAGAGTAAATCTGGGTGTGACTGAGAAACTAAGAGTTGATTAAATTAGAATTTGGAATGTCAGGGATATGGTAGCACCACGTAAACGGTTTTATATATTGGCAAAATGAAGGAAACGTTGTTGAAGTATGAAATATATGTAGAACCACAACCAGAAAATCAGTCACTGGTGCAAGGAACCATATGGAAGAGGTTCATAAGACATCACTCGATGAAGCTGTTTTAAAATGTTACGTGCAGAAACATTCTTGAGGTGTATACGTCCCTGGTGTTGAATTGCAATCTGTAGCCAAACATATGAAATTGAATTTCAAATGCAGTGATGAATGGCTTTGGTGAGTTTGTAAATGTCAAGCATAATGAATAAAAGCTTTGCGTGCACCTACTGAAGAGAGAGAACTGTTCAGTGAGAAATCAAATAAACATATGCAAGATGAAGACATCATATTTTCCCAACTGCACAATGCTGACGAGACTAGTCCTATATCAATACAGTATATTCTTTCTGCAATACAGTGTTAATACACAATAGTATATTATTTTTATATACTGTGCATTCATGTTCATACATATTCAGAAAGCATATATACTGTACAGTATATACTGTGTATATTTTTGTTCATATATGAATAGTGTTTGGGGGATTTAAAATATCTCATTGATAATGTAATGGACAGCTGGCAATACCAAACACACCTTCCCCTCATAAGTCTCGTAAGGCGAGGATGAACTGTAAGTTTATTCATTCCACCATTTGCTTTGGCCTAATCTGTTTAGACATAAACTTTGAGATCTCAGCTCTCATTTACATTACTCTGTATGTCCTTGACTTGGAAGCTGCTAGTGTGCTTCTGTTCACTATGAATATGGGAGCTCATGTAACCATGCTGTCTTGATTGTTGAGTGGTGTCTACACTGTCTGTATACTGCTTTTAATCTCATATTTTATATTTTAGCACACCACAGCATTTACATTTCACTTCCAATGTTGGCCTGCATTAACCTATTACTGTATACGACCTAATGTATATTTCATTCAGTGCATGTTTTACAAGTCATTCTGGATAAGGGTGTCTGCTTAGTTAGAAATAATTAGAACAATATAGAACTGTTAAGAGCACTAATACAATGTATTTACTTTGATACAGCTTAATGTCACCCCACTCACCCAGAGCAAAAAAAATTATAGTAAAATCCTCCCTCTGAGACTCACTCCTCCTTGACTGTTAGAATTGCGTTACTGATTTTGTTTGCTAAGACCGTTGTTGAGATCTCCATCTCATCTACAACTCATCTACACTGTAATTGGAAGGAACGTCTGTCATAATTGCTATGCTGAAGTGTAAAGGATGAAAAAGACCAAAAAAAAACAGAAGGGAAGATGAAATGGTATTTTCTAGACATGTTTGACATGGCAAATTGCTCACTGTATTATAAATAGGAGAAAATTAGCAACAGTGTCCTAGATACTGTAAACACAATTAGTCAGTTCAAGGGTCCTAGTTAATACAAATAACCAGATATAGGGCAAGCTATTTTCCCCCTAATGTTTAAATTATTGTTCAGTAAATGACTGCAATGTGAAGTTACCTGTTGGCATTAATTTCAGTTCAATCTTTCAAGTCACAATTCATGATAATCAATTGAGGGAAACGTTACATTTACTGTATATACTGTAGTTTGGAATAACAACCGTATAACCTTAGTGTAGAAGCACATACAGTACTTTTAATTATCTTTATAACCACAAATCAATATTGTGTTGGGATCGGGGCACATAGTATCTTTTGGACAAAGAAGAATGACCTAATATGGACATTGTACACATGACAATTTCATGACACAGATATCCATTAATGTGGTTTAGTTTTCAATGAGCTGTCTACAGAAAGAGCCATTCGACAGAGATGAGAGTTACATGCTGTGGTTCAGTTACGATAAGTCACTTAGTGACATGTGATACACACACAAACAGTCATGGGAACACATTATATACACCCTATGCATGCTTAAGATGTCAATAACCAACCCACTTTGCACAGGAAGACAAATTACTTTTTTGAAAGCAGTTGTTTAGAATATATGCTTTAGCTTTTGCTTCACACAGCAAATACTGTCAGTAAAACATAAATGGTTTGAAATCTGCCTGGACAGCAATTTCCATGTTGCACCAGATTATGTTGCAAAGCTGATAAATCCCTAGAAAGTTTAATTTACCGAGGAACAAAGACGAATCACACCAGTTACAATTTCAGTCTTTCAATACTGTCTTACCACTAAAGTGGTGATTTAACCACAGTGCCATCTGCATGCACCATATGCATCGTCATCAATGTGCCCAGATTACAGTGCTGGCAGATGGAACCTATGATGTGATTCAGTGTTTTATTCTGCACTTCAAAGCTCAGTTTAATGACCTTCCTGAAGAGCCTTGGATAAAACAAATAGTTTTCGGAGTAAAATCCAAACTACAATAAAAGTGATCACAATGCAATAGGGTTGAGAAAAACTGTGGGTGTGGAGATGAGTAGAAAGGCCATGTATCAGGGATCCTGACCACTTTATAAGGTTATGAGCTTCATATTCATTTTGTGAGAGATTATCTTTTTGTATCACAGGAAGAAAAAAAAAGCAAAAGAGCTAAAACGGTGTTGGCGTGTGTTCTTCTTGCTGTAGAAACAATTGATTTATAAATTATTAGAGTTTATTTTTGTCAGTTTTTACACTTTGGTTTATACAGTATGCAAGCCATGTACTTTTACACATAAAATGACAAGTTTACACCACATACAGTATACAGCAAATACTGGTTCACATTAAGCCACATGACTGATGATATGACAATTTGGATTAAAATGTCTGTTTTATAGTTCATTCTGACCATGTGAAATAACAAAATAAGTTTCAACTGTGTTACAGGAAGCCACCAAAGCATTAGAAAGCTAGAGAAATCAGTATGTATTTAACAGTGAATCAGCATTTGAGGCCTATGCATTATCCATGTTATATTCTCCAGTGTCTGTATTTGGCAAATGTTTTAGGATAGCTCCCCCTTTTGTAGATCTCTTCATGCAATTACTCAATATTTACTGGCACAAGACATTACTAAGCCTGTGCGATTTACAGAAATTTGTCTCTTCCACAAAAAGCTCAGTCAGACAGCAAAATAATTAAGAGCAATCAGCTTTTGAATTCTTTAGGCTTGAACAAGACCATTTCACCAGGGACTCCTTCGTTAATGAGAGAGCATCTGAGCTTCATCTCTGTTCATTTTTATTCTAAGCATAAATGCCAAATAGCAAAAAAAGAAAAAAGTTACATCCTGCATGTGCACTCTGCAATTAACTAGAATCTCTGCTCACATAAATGTCAGTGGAAATATTCCAATAATTAGTCCTCTAAGCAGTAAATTAAAATGAAATAAAAGAAAAAAAATTAAAGTAAGAAGCTGGATGCGATTCCTCTGGCAATGACAACCTTTCCAATCAGAGAATGCATTTTGACAATGATCATCAAATGTTTCTGAAGATATTGAGTAATTCCTTGATCATTCCCAAATCTCATACATTAGATTGGTGTTACAAGCATTTTCTTCCTTTTAATGGTAAGACTTAGAAAAACTCTTGGGTATTTACAAAGTGAAGCCTCATTTCACCATGCCTTTTCTACCAGGCATAATTCTACTTGGCCCCCCTTTGGTGTATCTTCATAAAGCTGTTCATTCCTCCAAGTCCTTTTACTACACACAGCTGAAGTGTATGCTACAGCATAGTGACTGTCCAAAATTCAGTGCTGAGGGGCAGCTGTAAAAAAAAGTACTTTTCTTCTTGTTTACTGGTGATTTGCCTGAAATCTTAGATGACTCGTCCAATCTAGACCTCCATCTTGGCCATTGTCATTGCAAATACAGTATATTCCATATACAGTTCATTAATTTAAAAAGCCTCTTGGCTTGGCTACATGAGTCAAAATACATGTAGGAACCTAAAGAATTAATTAATGAATTGTATTGAAATGTAGTGATTCTAAGATTATAAAGGGCACAATAACAAGCAATATTATAAAACCTTTTGTATGTGATACCTTTATGTATGTGATAGATTACACATCTTTATTGAGCTTGAAACCTTATTTAAATCTGCCAGGCATGTAAATTAAGTCTTTCAGCTCTTCAGTAAAGCACATTTAAAAATCTGCATTAACTCTTTACATCAATAAATGTAAACTGTTAACATAACAAGCATCAGAGAAGACTACCATTACATTACCCTGATGTGCACTACTGTGATTCGTACAGATGCAGCCATTCAAAGTGCGCGTCACAGACACGTACCGGATGTAATTGGCTACGGCCTCGCACGTCACGATGCAAAATACCGCGGTACGTGATTGGTTGACCGACAGGGGCACTCGTGGTGCGTTGGTCGGTTGTAGAAAGATTTAAATGTCTTTACTGTGCCCGTTTAAGTATTGAATATTTATATGGAATTTTACCACTGAAGGGAAATCTTAGCAGCTGAGCATAAAAAGAATAGGAGCATACTGTAACGCGTGTGAAGGCCATAAACGATATTCATTTTGGAACATAAACATACAGTATATGGCTGGTCTCGGTACTTTAAAGAAAACATACACACCAGTATTCCATTTCTCCCTAAACATTTTAAGCATCGAAGTCTTTAACTAACGTGATACCGGAGTCAACAAGCATACTTTTAGAATTTGATTAAAAGGGAATATAATATGGAATCGCGTATCTAAAGAAATTAATAACGATATAATTCTACTCATGTGATTCATACTGTATGCCTTTTCAGATTATCAGCTATCTTTATTTTTTAATAATACTAACACTACCAAAATATCCATAACAGTTTAATGTTTGCACCTATCTTAAAAATATGAAAAAACATTTCAAGTGTAATTGAGATAACAGCAAGGCATACTGAGAGTTCTCCATATTTTTTTCTGCAACCCAGTGGTCACAAATGTAGACATATAACCCAGCAGAAACAAGATGACCAAGTAAGAAACCCCCAGTAATATAATTTGTGTTACAGTATTTTTTATCTGTAACCCTAACCAACAGACTATTTTCCAGTGAACTATTCATCAGTGAGCTTTTTCCCTAGACATCACAAACTACAAAAGCTTAGTGCTTTTTCCTAGACTAAAACTAAGTAATCAGATTAAAAGTAATTCAGCGTTAAATTGAGTTCCTCTTTCATAGTGTAGCGCAGGTATTCACATTATTAGCACTTTCAGTTTTTACACATTTCTGGAGTTTTAGTATTTGATACTTTCTGTCATACAGAATCCTTTGACAGCTCCTTGAGGATATAAAGAATTTAAAATGAATACAGTGTGACAAAAGTTGCCTTTGCTCTGTCACGGACAATGCAGCAATAGTATTTAAACACAAAGATTTCAGGTGCCAGAATCTAAAGCAGATGGTTTTCAGCTGCTGATTGCTTCCTTTAAAAGTGGTCCAGATCAACAGGGGGGCGGTTTTTATAGAGATGAAAAGGTGAATGTAAGTCTAGGTATACAAGTGGAGAGCTGCGTCATCACAAGGTGCAAAGGAACAAGTAGAGGTTAATTGGCTTTGTGACTGACAGGGCACTTTCTGCAAGTGATGCAATAAATGAGATTGTTGGACAGGTGTAAGACATGTCTGAACAACAGGCAACTAATAACGTCCAGCAAGAGCAAACAGAGCCCAGTTAGAACCCTAGTTGGTATATAAACAGAAGACTACCAATTATATAGTGCAAAGGTCTGCTGCTAAACCTGCTAGGCATACATTATAGGCAAGTGATAGGTCTAGATCCTAGAGAAGTCAGCCAGTGCACGTTCTACGGAGGATGACAATTGGAAGTGATGCTAATATTTCTCTCCTATTGTTTAGCATAGACATAAGTGGCCTAAAAATCACTTTACAAGTGTACCTATTCCATTTCTAATTGGAGAAATACAAAAAGCCTATTACAGTCTGGAGGGACAAGATGGCTCTAAAGACAATTTACTGATAAAGTGTACAGTATGCATAACCTTCTGGTTCAAAACTTCAATACATAAGGTGTCTCAGCATGATCATAAATGCTGAACCTAATCTGACCAACTAACTAGAAATTGGTCAAAACCCATATTCAACATTGCAAGAAAGGTGGTTGAAATGTTAAAAATGTACTTAAGGATCTACTTTAGGACCGGATCTAATGTAATTATCTTAGACCTCTTTTTATCCAAAAGTTAAAATCTATATCATGAAACCTTGCAGTAAAAGTGGGAATGGTGAACAAAAAAAGTGAACAAATGTAATACTGCTATACATAGGGGAAGCAGGGACAGATTCCTGCAAGAATTTCCACAAGGGTAGTAACAACAGAGCCCAACAAAGACTAACAAAACCTGACAGAAATCCAGTTCAAGGACTCCAAGACGGGACTAATGTGCATTATCTACTAACAAAGAGAACTGTCTACCAAATGAACGGACTATTATAAAAAAACAGCAATATCTCTTTACCAATCATGACCATCAAAAGAATGATAATGAGACATCTCTTGCTCTGGATAGGTGCTGTCATAGATCCTATTGGTCCTTATCTTCACAGACTTGAGCTGCCTATTATAGGGGAGAGAAGTATACAGACGTTGGACAGGGTATGAGGGTTTGGTGAGGATCTTTAGGGCTTTGGGTTTCAATCTAGAGAACAAGAGTGAGTCCACAGAGGAAATAGGGTAACCTACGGGTTTGGAGGTGATATACTGTACACTATTCTCTCTAGCTGCTTCTTGTCCAGGGCAGAGGTGTTTCCAAAGCACATAGTGATGGAGAAGGTCAAAACACTCTTAATGAGAGATCTGTAGAAAAGGACATTACTTCCTGTGACACTCCAATGTCTGGTGAGCTTCCTTGACCATAATGGATTTTGTTGATCTTCCATTTTGCTGGAGTGCTGGATATGGTGGTACACAGGAGCTTACAATTTTCCACCAACTCTACAGCCTGACCATTCATATGTGGGGGGGGGAGTGCTCCCTTGCTTTGCCTAAAGGCCATCAAAGATTCTCTAGTTTTACTGACATTTAGTTCCTGGATGTTTAGGATACACCATTCAACTAATTCAGCTACTTCATTCCTCTATACTGACTCATTGTTTGTGATGAGCCTTATGAGTAGTTTGAGTATCAGTGAACTTGAACATTTTGACTGAATCTGAAAGTGAAATACATCAATGTGCAGGCAGTTAAGGAGCAGTGACAAGACACAACCCTGAGGAGCTCCTGTGCTCATGGTGAGAGGCTTAGAGATAGTATCCTTCAGCTTTACCATTGGATTCCTATTAGTAATTAGGTGGAATGATTAATGGAAAAAGATACAATATTCCTGGGCTTCTAGACAAAATGCTCACAGGTTTCTTTTTCTGAAGGGAACATCTTCATAAGTTGTTGAATGAAATATGCAATTCCTGTAAAATACTGCAAACCTCATAGACCAATATAACCAATAAGCAATGACTAATTGCTTTGCATTATATATTTTAGAACGCAACTTAAGTAAATAAATGTAAATCACTTTCATGAAAGTGTCCATTAATAAAGGAGCTTGTTTGCTATTTGTGCCTGAAGTCCCACATCCAACTTCATTTTCTTGTAACCAACCTCCTCATCATTGTCAGTCCCTGGTTTACAGAAGGCTTTATACAGGACTTTAACATATCCATTCAGAACGATTTATATAAAATAGAGAGAGGATTATTCATGTATTTTTAATTTTAAAAGTCTCACAGTATTAACAAAAGATATTTAAAAGCTTTTCATGCCACCCAAAAATGGCATCTCCAAGCAAAACCTTTTCAAAACATGTCCAAACATGTCCTGCTAAATCAGCAGAACCATTATCCAAGCTAATGAAAGTACCACTTTTCTCACTGAGACGCCAGAGCAAAGCAGTTACATTAAGGCAAGAAAAAACACAAAACCATACATTTTCTTTTTCTAGAGCTAAAATACAAATTCAAATTTACATCAGCAAGTACTATTTTTACAAGGCAGACAGGCCAGAACATCTTTAAGATACAGCATGTTGTATTGATTGCTCAAGGTTTTTATACAGAGCTATTGAAATGCATTACTGGTGAGACATGTTTCTCTTATGTGTTTTTGGGAATCATGAAATATGTGTGAATTACTCCAAAAAAATGAGGGATCTTCATCTGTAGAGAAGAGTAAAAAAGACAGCAGTTGGATTGCACCACTGCAAATTCAAATCCTCATTTTTTCTGTTTTGTGTACTGAATATAACTTTTGTAGATAAATGCAAAATGTCTGCATATAGATTAGGAAGTAAAATACATAATAACCAGAAAGAACTCCATGGAATCAGTCTTGACAGATTTGTTTAAATGGTTCAGAGAGCAATTATAATGCATAAAAACTGGGTTTGAGAGTCATGGAAATGGATAAATTTACTGTGTTGGAAATCACTTCTTTGCACCAGTCTGTACCACCATAAGAAAAAGCTGGCACCAGGTATTTTTTGCTATTGAAAACATTCCTGTAGCGCATAAAGAATTAGATTTTCCTGTTTCATCTGGCTGTCAGTGTCTATCTTGCACTGGTTATGCACATAGGAGATGTCAGAACAGTCTTCTTGTCTAAGTCTTATATTTCTGAATTCAGAAATAAAGTCTTGGGTTCTGTGTCTTTGTTCTTCCATGTCTTAGTGTCAGTTTTTGCCAAATGTCTATTTTGCATGTACTGCACCACTTTTATCCACAAACCTGCAGGTGCATATCACTTGCATATCACAGGGAAAAAAATCCAATGATATTTAGTGAATAATAAAATTAAAGCTCATTGCTGTGTCTGCACAGAAGTGACACAAATGTCAGTCAGTAATAGCAGGATCCGTATATTTTGCTGTATCTTTGCTTTGCATTTATTGAGTTTACTCTGCTACTATTCAGATAAGGAAAACAGCTTGAGTAGGACTGCGCTTAGATAGTAAGCCTGCTGATGAAGGCTTTCTCCTTGCACTTTTCTTCCCATTGAAGAAATGCTCTTCACTGAAACACACAAACCTATGGGAAATTGAATGAATAAAAAATCCAGCTACTGGAAATATTTACTCTTTGGAGTGACTCTGTTTTATACACTCTGTGTACTTGTGTCTTTATTTACATGAATCAGAAATGATTATGAATAATAACACAAATAACTCTGGCATGTTCCCAGCAGCTTTTAAAACTGCTGCAGTTATACCACTGCCTAAGAATCTAATATGGATAACCTGAATAATGTTCAGTCCATATGTCTGTCTGTGTTGTGTAAATATTAGAAAATGTGGTTGTGATGATACTAAATTGTCTTCTAATTGTACACGTTCTTATTAGTTTGCTTGATTATATTCTAGTTCTGAGATTGGTTTGGTTACATCTGCTGTTCCAATACTGGGCTCAATACTGGACTCTCTGTTATTTAGTCTTGGTCAAGACCTAAAAATGGCATGGTTTGAGTTTCTAAGCTGATGATGTTCAATTCTTTGTCCGCACTAAACCTTATAGCATGGTAACTGTATCAGTACTCTGATTGCACTTCTGATGTAAAGGTGTAGATGACCCAATTTAATTTGCATCTTAAAAGCGATGAGTTCATGTTAATGGGTTCCTCCAATTAGTTATGTAGGTAGGTAGCTTCTCATATAACAGCGTTACTTGAATTTTATTGAGAATTAAGAATGTGACCTTCAACCCTGGATTGACATTTGAATTTTGCAAAATATTTTCAAAACATTGATTTTCCTTAGAAATTTTAGAAATATTATCAGGTTGTGTCCTGTGCTGTTTGTATCCAAACCGGAAAAACTGGTTTCGTTTCTTCAAAACTGATCAGTGTATTGCTCTATCTGTAGGGTCAATATGTTCATAATTCAGCAGCTATGATAGTAGCTAAGTAGATAATGTGCAAGTCCCGTAGAAAGTGCACAGTAGATAATGCACATTAGTCCCGTCTTGGAGTCCTTGAACTGGATTTCTGTCAGGTTTTGACTGATTTTAAAATCGTTCTGCTTATATTCAAGGCTCTACCTTAGGGTTCCACAATCCTGGTCCTGGGGGGACAGTGTATCTGCAAGTTTTATATAGCTATTTAAAGCAGCACCACCTGAAGCGATGGAACTGTTTTAAATGATTCAGTTTAGCCCATAATGATTCTGGCTAATATGAGCATAGCTGGACATAAAACATTTAGACACATGACCTTCTAGAGCCACTTACAATACATTTATTTTTTTATAACCTGCTATAGCCCTTAAGTACTATGGGGCATACTGTGTACTGGGACATTCACATTACCCTGCAACAGGGTGGGTCTGTTTGTGGAGCATGTAGTTCTACAACATTTTGATAAGATGTGTATGAAGCAGTTGCAAGGTGTATGCATTCAAAAATACAGTACAATACAGTCTGTGGGATGAAAGAAAGTAGAGCTGTTTAACAGTCATTATGTTATAGGACCCACAGGTATAGTCTGTTGCGGTTTATGTGTATGCTTTTGCTTGTTCATTATGTTTACATCAATGGGATTTTTAGGGTAACCATGGGTCTATTGCATGTATTCATCATGGACCTGTTTATTATTCCCTATACGGGATGCAGTGGCATAGTGGTTAGCATTGCTGCCAGGGTTTGTGATGTCAATTTCAGCTGTAAAACTGATAGAACCCCCAAAAGGTAAACATTCTACAACTTCTAAAGTTCTTATACAGTATGGTAATCAATAATTCCAAAAATACTTTTTAAAAGTTAGAAAATCTTTACAACCCCTTTATTGAGCTTTTGCTCTCAGTAGTGTTAGTGTTATAATATTATATATATTCTAATATAATGTAGTATAAAAGGTATTATTTGCTGTAAATTGTGTGCCTTTATGCCAAGTGGTAGATTACTTCGACTGTGGGTAAGCCTGGAAACAATTTTTGATTTTGAATGGAACTGATAAAGGCTCATTTTGATTCCATCTTATCCTGCATTTTAATAATCAGATTTGGTTCATGGGAAACTGTGCCTGTCAGATTCCTGGTGAGGACGAGTGTGTGGGTGAATGTGTCTTGAAAAAGGGCAGCAGGGTAATAAAATGACAAATGTGTTTACGTTTAAAGCAGCAAGTCCATAAAAATGCTATGTAATCACGCCACCTCATCTAATCGGCATATCAAAACTCTCAGAGGCATTATGCTTGCATTATGCTTTTGCCCTTACTCATTTTTATTTTCCATTTACTGCATCTGTACTGACGCATTTCCATCTGCACTAGTTAAACAGTTATAGTCAATAATTTAGACAGACCTCAGTCAGTCAAGTTGGCTGGCTTTATTTGCCCAAAATTATGTGTTGGCAGTTATTGTAACATTATTTTAATGTAGTATGGTTTCCTTGCTGTTAGTACTGAACATTTTCCCAAAATGTGCAGGAATTAACATTAATTCTTTCATTAAAAATCTAATTCTTATAACATTCCTATCTGTAATATCTGTGAGTTTTGAGATGGTCCTTCTGTTCAGACTCAAAACCCGACCCCAAGCCTCAGACATTACATGAAAATAAGACGATTTCTTATTTCTGAACATCACATCTGTTTTCATCTTGGGATGCTAATTTAGAATCCCGCCTACACTCTAAAATTAGTCGGTTCTTAACCCTGGATCTGTGCAAAGTTTAATTTCTCAACTAATTGCCAGTTTTTTCCAGGCAGTAATTAGCTAATCCCTAAGTGGCAACTGATTATTATAAGTTTGCAATGGCTGTAATGCAATTCCTTTGCTAACATTTTTCTCTGATGTTCACAGTTTTATTCCAACAGTAAACGAACAACACATGAGGACCCATAAAAGAATTTAACCTATAAATTTATTTTATGAACCTGCCCTTAAAACATCCACTTTACTTTAAATTTAAGTGCTTCTTCATCTCTGTACAGTAACTCAACATGAATTGTACATGAAACTGGGTTACAGAAACACAGGAAACAGTACATGCTTCAGTGACACACATGAGTGTTTTTTTTTACACTGCCAGGAGCATTGGCTACCAATTATTCTTAGTCTCCTTGGTTTTGACCTTTTAGAATCCTGATGGCACTTTTACTCTAGTCTTGCACACTTGTGTTGAAAGTACAAGGTCAGAACGAATAACAAATCTTTAACATCAAGTTACTTCACACAAAGTGCAACCTCTAACCATTTCAACTGAGTCATGGATTTCTTGCATTATTTTTCAATAATAATGAAGTAAAGGTTAGGGATCTGAATCTATATATGGAGAATTGTAGGTTCAAGTTCCCAGTGTAGATACTGCACTTGTACCCTTGAGAAGGTACTTTACCCTCATGACTCCATGTTACCCTACTGGTATAAATGTGTAATAGCATTCTTGTGCTTAAATATTTTTGCTCAATTCTATAAAAACTAGTAAGCTCTGGAAGAAGAGTGAATATTGAAGACATGTCATTTTATTTGGCCATTAGACAATATTCAAACTGTTAAAAACACAAATTAAAACCCCAAAGGTTGATGGCTGATTTCTGAATGACCAATACAAGAAAACCCGGGCAAAATACCACTCTCAAATGAAGATTTTTAATTAATGTAGATGGAGCACAGATATTTTTCTGGCTCTGACTGCAAATGGAAACAAAGCAATATTCACAGACAGGACAATTCATAGACAAATGCCTTACGTTTGTACCAATGTGTTCTTATCTCTTTTTCTCTACTTAACATTTGAAAGCACAGTTTGGAAAGACAGAAATATGCAAATATGCCTGTATCAGTTTTAGGCTGTCCTGTAATCCTGTCAGACATGAGATGAGCTATCAAGTGTCGCTTGCAAGGGAAGAGATCAGAATGAAGAGAGCACTTTACAGATTGCTTAAAAGGGTGCAGGATTCAAAGACAGAAAAATAGTATATTGAGATACAGGTACAGGGAAAAAAAGTTATTAAAACTGCCAAGAGAAAGACAGAAAAGAATATTTCATATCTTAATGAAAACCATTTTATTTTTGTGATATAACAGAAAAAGAATAGTAAATGTTGGAGTAAAAAGCTTAAATTGATAATTGAGGATAAGCAATAGCAAAACAACAATGAAATAGTAAATGTAATTAATAATTCATGCTTGTTTTCACAATAGAGGACATCAATAATGCTCAATGTTAAAAAAAGGAACGTTTTTTAAAAAGCAAGTTCAGGATTAATGACAAGAACCTCAAGGTAAGCTTAAAACTAATAAATAGAGATAGCACTGTACCAGTGGTACTTGAAAATACCCTGGTATGGTAGTGGGGATGCAGTAGTTAGCATAGTGGTTAGCATTGCTGCTTTGCAGTGCTGTGTGTGTATCTGTGTTTCTGTTTATGTGTTTGCCCTGTGATGGATTGGCTACCTGTCCAAGGTGTATACTATATTGCGCCCACTGCTTGCTAGGATAGGCTCCAGCTGCCCCGTGACCCTGAATTGGGAAAAGCGGTTAGAGAATGGGTGGATGGATGGAGGAATGGTTATAATAAACTCCTAACTACTGTAGCATCTTCCAATTCTTGGTATGTAAGCTCTACTCAATGATTTGAGAATTATAAATTTAACATCAATTCATAAAAAGGGGACAAAACTCGGCAGTCTTTCAGTTAGCACCTGATTACAACAGGTCTAAATTTTTTGCCACTGAAATGGATCAACTAAGTCATTAAGGTTAAGACATATCTAGATTTCCAGAAACGTTTTGAGATGGTTCCTTAACATAAGATGAAGAAACGTCATCTTAAGAGCATAGTCTCTGACTGGATAGACTTAAACAGAGGTGTACTGCAAGGATCATTATCCTGTTTTTATATGCAGTATACAAATGAATAATCCTTTGATATACAGAACAGTAGGATCTCGACATTCGAGAGGTTTGGTTCGGACATCTGTCTGACATTGCCAAAATCACATATAACCAAGTCTACCCCTGTGCTGTTGAATAATGTACTACAGTATATAGCTTGTATAGTAAGATAAAAAATTATATGATAATTAAAGCACTTTTCATTTTGAGAATCAATCTTTTAAGATAGACCTTATTAAAACCTTTGTTGAAACCTAAAATATATTGTGCTTTGTGTTTTATCTGCCGTCTTTATTGCTTTATAAAGAATACTAGTCAATTAATTAACCTTCCTTTTCTAAAATCCTCTCAAAATGACATTTTTTCAAACCATTCTTCTAATTTAGCTCTAACAATCATCTCTAAAACTTAATCTGCAACATGAGTGATATGTGATTTCCTGGTTTAATTCTGCCCTCCTTTTCATACAGTGGTGTTACGTTTGCAATTCTACAATACAAAAGAACAGCAAAGGAGATGCAATATCCTAGCAAGCAGTTAATGAATATCATCTCTCATTTCCTTAAGTATAAATTGTAAAATACAAATCAAGGCCTCTCGACCAATGTCCTAAACCCTGGTGTCTTCTTTTTCAACCTTTCAGTCTTGTGCTCTTTCACAAAGTCTATCCTTTGACTTCTGTCTCTTTATCTTTAAACCAATCACCATTAAACCAATAGGCATTTTTATAGTCCTTGAATTTTAGATAAAAGCATCAGCAAAATCATTTCAATTGTAAAATAATTTAATTTGGCTGTCATATCTTTTTCAATATTTTGCCAGGCTTGTTTTTTTTTTTTTTATTTCTATTTACAGTACATTAGGATGCACTCTGGAAAGGCTATTGACTCTGTCCCCTCAGATTATTACAAATGAAATTTAACTCAATAGAAGCTAATTGTTATTGCTAAATGTTGTTCAAGGCTAGCATTTAAATGTACAACAAAGCCAGTTTCATAAATTGATTAGTTTCAGCCTGATCAATGTGCAATGTGAAATAATAAATAAGCCTATAATGCATCATGAACAAGCAGCACTGGAATTATGATTAAAATTTTGAATTTTTTATAGCTTGCCAGGCCATAAACAATATTATTAAGAAACTAGGCTTTGTTCCAAATTCAGGAATGACTAAATACAGTGTGCACCTGCCAACCATTCCATTTCTTACCATTTACAGACAAGGTTACACTGCCTGTTTGTTTGCTTCCTACAGTATGTCAAAGTGCATATTCACCAATCATAAAGGGGAGAACGGGAATAATAGGGAGAGGGAAAATTAAATTACCTCCAATTCTGAAAGAAGTCAGTAAGATATAAAATCTCTTACACCGGCTGTAGAAAATCATGCAGAATTATTAAATCATGAAAGTATGTAATTTCATTGGGACAAAAACTGTAAACCTGCAACCATCACGGATTATTCTAATTTGTGTCAAATACTCGTGAAACTGCAGATACGAATCCATGCTTTATGCGGGTGAGTGTTTTTAAAGTTGAGTTTTTTCATCAAAACAGTCGCGTTTATTGCCTCTCTGAAATATTCATAAGGTCCTGTCTTTATGTTCTGCATGTTGCCCGAGATTGATTGTGCTGCTGTTGCGCCTTGCTGCCATCAGTGTCTGTATGAAGTATCCACATGAACAATTAGGCTACAGTCAAATGTGCTGAGCTTGAAATGCATAAATAGACCAATAAATTATTTCTGAAGGTTCTCAGAGTTGAGGAATCGTTCTCAACTTTGAAATCTGTTTAAAAATGAATGCTAACTGGGGATTAGGATGCCTTTCTCTAATAACCACGATGAGTTGTTATGGATCTCATTTTCATAGCAGTGCTCTGTCATTGTTTTACTTTGTCAGATCATTACAGAGTTTCACCCAACATATTAATGCAGTGATATGATTTTTCATTCTTTTATTATTTCAAAGAGAAATGACTCTCCATTTCAGTGCTAGTACTGTATTGTTTGTTTCAATTTTTTTCCACATGCATAACATCTCATTTCAAAGTATCTTCTTTGCTTCATATTTGAAGGCCTGTGCTGCGTGAGTCTCACAGTTAATGAGCTTAAACAGTCAATATTATACATTTCATGAACAAAACAATAAGACTTAGTGTCACCATGTTTCAGTGAACATTTTCCATTTCAGATACTAAGAAAATGACCAGAAAAAAAGATTAAGCCATCTGTTCCTCAACATCCTGATACATAGTGAGGATTAGGTGGACACTTTGCCCAAAGCTTGCCCTAAGGGAAGAATGTTACTGAATGTGACTCAGTAAAATGCCTCTACAGAATTGTCACCAGGCACCCACCTTGTTTCACAGTTAAACTGTGTATGTGACAATAACTTGGGATGACTTTCTTAAACTAATTTGAGGGATTTTGGACAGCTATAGAAAAGTAACTTTTGTATATACTTCAGGCAATGGAACAGTGTTTTAAACATGAAAAAAATGATCATTTAGTAATTTTACAGAGCTTTGGTTGCCTCTGCAAAGCTTGCACATGCTCCTTCAAAGCATCTAAACTTACAGAGATACAGAAAGAGCCAAAAGTTTCTCATTTTAGAGCATTAAGGGTGAATAATAGCCAAGGGATTCCTACTACCCTCTTGGAAAACTTGGTTAAGTCCAGACTTTATAGATTTTTATTTCTGAATTAATTATAATTGACTGCAGCAGGCCTTCATTTACTATATGGCTCTTCACAACCTCACCAACAAGAATATGACATCTGTATAGTAAACATTTTCTATCCGCTTTTCAAAGAAAAAAAAATAGTCTCTCTCAGGATTTTTGTATAGTGCTCGTTCAAGACATTTAAAAGGAGCCATTGCCTGAAGCAAAATGATTAAATGCAATAACGAGTTGCATCACCTAACATCTGCTCTCAAGTGGCCACCCTTGGGTCAAAATGTCAGCTGTTTGTACTGGAACACTGCATCTCTATTTCAAAAATGTTTGTTATAATGAATATTTCTTGACTTTAGAAGCAAACACATTTACTATTTATTATTTCACATTGGGGAAACTCATCAGATTCAAACATGATCTCTTCTGAAGTCATAGCACTGCAACAGAAATTAACAAAACACCTGTTAAGATCAGGCTCCATATTGCGCACGGACCAAGTCACCGTAATTTATTAGTTCCAGACATGAAGGGATTTCATGTTGTTTAATAAAGTGTGTTGTTAATGAACATAGTAAAGATAGAATCTGCTAAATTAAGCATAATGTCTCAGATTTTATACTGTCTGTACTTGAGGCTATAGATGGGACCTATAGAAGGTTTGCTTTTTCCTGAATATGCAGATATGCTTTCCTCTACTGTATGTACCCAGTAATCATGCTAAATAATAGTTATAAATTTAGTCACTGCAGAAATCTGTCTTGATCAATAAGCCAGTAAATCAAAAGTAGAGGCCTTGAGGAGGGGAATGAATGAAAAAGTTTATTTGTAGATGTTATTTACATTTTTTTTCATGTGGAATTATTATTAGTGATAACAAAATCTGACTTACGAACTTTGGAGGAGCCATGTAAGAATTTAATGCTTAAGACAGATGCCCACAAATATTATTAGTAGTATTACACAGTACTCCTAAGATTACCCAGTTAAACTATGTATATAAGGAGAAAAACATCCACAAACGACAACATTCTTTGAATGTATTCTTAATTTATTACCTTGGAGTAATATGATTTAGATCTATGATCTAGATTCCCACAAAATACGAAAGTGTGAAGAGGTGTTAGCCCAGTGCCCAGATATGACATAGAGCCTTGCAAATACAGTAAATGCAGACCCTAGTCGTTCATGTTTGTTATTTACGCAACCTACTCCACACATGCACAGCAACAGCAAAAGAAAGAAATATATATTAAAGAAAAATTGAAAACTCACGATCGCATAAATATTCAAACTCTAAATGTGGGGTAACAATTCAATTTCCTGCAGGACAATGATCAATATGCAAAGCTATACTGAATCCGAATAAGATAGTGATTGTCCAATTCAGAGCACTGACATGAATCATATTGAGATTCTGTGGAATACTTGAAAACTACTGTCTAGAAATGATTCTCGAGCAACTAGAGAGTGCTTGAGCAAATTTAGAAATTTACCAAATCTATCAAAAAGAATGGACAAGCACTGCAACATGCAAAGTTGGTAGAAATTTAGCCAAAAAGTCTTGCAGCCAACAATAATAAATATTGAGTTCATAGGGCTGAATACTAGTTCACGTTCCTGAGTACAATGAAATGCTGATTTGCATGGTTTCTTCACATGACAAATGACATAACAGGTGACATAAAAAATGACATAACATTGACATGGAAAATGACATAACAAATGACATCACAATTCTTGGAGACAGGAACAGGGTAGCAGCAGTCATTTTAATCAGCATTTAGATAGCAGCTCAGTGGAAAATTCAGCAGTGGCAGTATTTTGAGTTCAGTGCAAAACAGAGGGGTGTAAGTAGGAATAGAAGGATTTAAGAGGTGGAGTTTAGGAGTTTTATGGCTGTGGGGTAGAAACTTTCTTTTTAACCTAGAGGTCCGGGCTTTTATACTCCTAAATCTTCTGCCAGAAGGAAGAAGAGAGAAAAGTGCATTCCCAGGATGGTTTTGGTCTCTGATTATATTATTAGCATGTGGTGGTATGCATATTGATTGCAAATCTATGCCATCAATATATTTAAATTGTTTTCTTGTGTCTTTGTTGGCATTTACTGTAACTTTTCTTACCCTTGGAAGTATTTAGTTGGAGCGTTAAGACTTGGAAAAAAAATATTTAGGTTAAAAAAATGTGTATGTATCATTCTATAATTTCACAAAGTGGGACACCATAGGATGAGATGGAATGTTTTTGCATGGCACTGTAACTGATTTCAATAATATATTTGTTTTGGCAGCAGCTAAGATATCACAAGGGATCTCTAAAGCAGTCGAGAGAAACTATTTCTATATCATTTGTATTGCAATTTTAGAGTTTCTGAGAAAATAGAGAAAAGGGTAAGAGACTTCAACAGGAATGGCTCTGTATAAACGTGCCAGGATGAATCTGCCAAAGAACCAGAAAGCTACAGAAAATCCCAAATTTGAACAAGTCGACAGAGTTCACAAGCAGGTTAAATGTGCAAAAGAGAATTAGCAGAAAGCTGAGTGTGAGGGAAAAAAAGAGCCCTGTGAAAGCAGCTTTCCTCTTACTGTTCTTTCTGTTGTTTCTGTAGCCTTTGATTGTGAGCTATACTTGATTATCAGACACACTGGCTTTCCTTGCAGTGCCCTGCACACAATAATCTTCCTGTTGAAAGGCAGTATACAAAACAGATCATTATACAGGCTTTTTATCTCCTTGCTTGGTAAATGAAAGTAGTCTATGCCCTTTTAACTCTACTGCTCAACACTTATTAGGGATACTCAAGCAACCACTACTTTAAGTAAGAGATACTGTATTTTAGATCACTATTCTCTGGTTGCCACTACTTCTTTGCTGAATACCATTTGCATGCATAATCAAATAACTCTTAGATGCAATTAAAAAAGCCCACCCATACCCAACCACACAATTTCTCCATGTTGTCCTAACCAGTAATGAATACACTGCATTATGAGGCATATAATAATAGGAATAACCAAGGAAAAGCAGTGAAATGTATTCTATAGCATTTTCTTTTCTGCACTTTTGCAAATCTCCACAGCTGATGTTTAGTTTTTCCTTACCGTGATTGAAGAAAGTATGAAGGGTGCTCAAGATATCTTGTCCACCAGCTACCTAATCATATTCTGAAAAGGGAACAAAAGCTGCAGGGGCTAATTAAGTCTTTTTTTTCCTGCACATTTATCATATTGTTTAATAATGATCTTACCACCCCTGCTGTTCATGATTCTTAATAAGGACTGTGTCTAATTAAATAATTGAGCATGGCCATTAATAAAATATCTTATTACATAAGGGGAAAAGATATTTTATGCTGAAAAGTTCACTTTAAAAGTGGAAAACCCGGATTGATATCAATAGCATGCACTGAAAAAAAACACTGTAAACACTAACACTTGAGGCTGGTAATCAAAAATAATGTCCCTGGAGGGTCTAATTATTTTATTCCCCCAGCTGTCTGAGAAAAGAAATAAAGTTGCCAAATGCTTATGTACTCTTGCTTTGGATTAATATTCAAAGATTATTTATTCGTCCTTTCAGATATGACATGACAGTGACATAGAGTGTCTGTTATGCAGATTATTTTTGTTTGGCTACAGGTTGAAAGGGTTTAATTTAAAGATGAGTAATTACATGCAAACTGGATCACAAGTCTAAAAATAACCAATTTACAAATCCTTCAACAAATATTGAACAAATCTACATAGACTAATGATATATTAACTCAACTATTATTTATGGTCTCTAAACAATCTTTCTCTAGAGATATAAACCTGGATATACTGCAGGTTTGAAATAACCATTTATCTGTAGCATTTGATTAATTGGATGTTAAAGACAGGTGGAGAGGGAAAAGAAAATGAATTTGGTACAAGCCCATAGTTTTATAGCATGATAAGTAATATGACTACTATGCTGCTATGATAACTTTGGAGTTAAACCTCAGTTTTGCTTGTTTCTCTTTCTCTTTCTTCCTTCTTTTATTTGTACTCATTAAATATCGAATTTGGCAGTAACACAGAAAAGGGCTGATTCTGTGCCTATTATTTTCCCCTGCTAAAAGGAATTAAAAGGATTTAATTCTCATGAAGCAGCCAGAATGGCACTCTGCTGGACAGCACAATGAAAAAGCAGGCAGAGTGTGTATGAACTGCAGTGGAGGCTAACTGCTGTGAAAGGTGTGGACTTAAACATACTGTAGATGTCGTCTATTCACTTAACATTCCTGAAACTGGACTTTGTTTTAAGGTTAAGTACTGGATACTCTGGAACTTTTTGTTATTGACCTGTAAGACCACTCCCACCATAAGGCCAGCAGCCATATCACTCCGCAACTCACAACTGGCAGCCCACTGAAGCTCAGCAGGTGTGAGCCTGGTCAGTACCTGGATGTGAGACCTGGGAAAAACTAAGGTTGCTGCTGGCAGAGGTGTTAGTGGGGCCAGCAGGGGGCGCTCACCTAATGCCCCAGTATAGTGATGGGGACACTATACTGTAAACAGGTCGTCATCCTTCGGATGAGACATAAAACCGAGGTCCTGACTGTGTGGTCATTAAAAATCCCAGGGTGTTTCTTGAAAAGAGTAGGGGTATAACCCCGGTGTCCTGGCCAAATTTCCCATTGGCCCTTACCAATCATGGCCTCCTAATAATCCCCATCTATGAATTGGCTTCATTACTCTGCTGTCCTCCCCACTAATAGCTGATGTGTGATGAGCGTTCTGGCGCACTATGGCTGCTGTCGCATCATCCAGGTGGGGCCTCACATTGGTGGTGGTGGAGGGGAGTCCCCACTACCTGTAAAGCGCTTTGAGTGGAGTGTCCAGAAAAGCAATTATTATTATTATAATTCAAGACATGGGTTTGCCAGAGGGAAGTGAGCATGACAATAAAGTTGGTTTCCTGAAAGCACCAATCCCTTCATGGCTTTCAAATTTAGCACTTAGGAACAAAAGTGTGGAAACACTGTATTTCTGGAGATTGTTCTCCCAGAAGCTACGATAAGCCCTGAGTGCTCAACTTCAAATTCTACACTATCTTGATAGACAGCTCATTTTGAAAGAAAGCAGGCAAACTGCTCTGTTCACTTAGCTGAAGGAACTGTAACGTTTTACCTGAATTACAGCTAAGTGACAGCCCAGCAAAGACACACCTTTGCAGGAGTGAAGAGATCACTGAGGGAAGCAGGTATCCAGTCTTTTTTTTTTCCTGTATCCCACTGTGCTTAAAGCCCTCTAGGCTGGCAGTCAGTGTCAGTTTACTGTACATCCGCGCAGGAGGCAGAGGAGTTCATCTGATCCGAAGGGACTGCCTCTTCAAATTTTATGCGGTGACAGTTTTTTTAAAGACAGGCGTGCAAGTCAGATCAGACATTTTTTTGCCATTCTCTAACATTTATTTTAATTTTCTTCTGTGCCGCGCGCTGCGTCTTGTTGAAAGTGACTTTTGGCTGTACGCCGTGTGTCAAAGGAGTGAGATTTCCTTCTGCATTTACTATTTCATCCACAGCCACACCTGACCCCTTGCATTTGTACTAATACTGTTTCTATATATTTTAAAACCCTTTTCTAGATTAACTAATTTGTATTCTTTCTAGTAGCTTTGATGAGCTATAATTCATTACTGAAGGGGGTCTTAGCTCCAGCTGGAAGAAAAGCACACCCCATTCAGACTGCAACATACTGTATGCTCAGGAGGCCACAGGGGTAGATGTATCATTGAGAACAGCCAGCTAATCTCTCTCCACTCTGGCACCCAGCCAGTTTCTCTTCATTTACAATTCAATATTTATTATGAAAATAGGAAACATTGGATAAAAGAGGAGCCCATTTGGTCCATCTAGTCTGATTGGTAGTTTATAGTTAATTGATAGAAAGACCTCATCCACTTGTCTCTGTGAAGATGCCAGGGTATCAGGTTCAACATGGCTGGCTAGCTTGTTCTGGATTCCCCAACACTTTGAATACAGAACTGCCTCCTTTTCTCTGTTTTAATGTGACTCCACATAGTGTCATCTAGTTTGTGTTTAACTGTTTATTCTAGACTGACACTGAGGATTTTTAAAAAAAAGTTATTAATCATGTTTATCTTTTTTTTTCTCCTGTTCACATTTCCGTAGTTTCTTCCCAATCAATGCAGGGAAAGTTGATGCCTCCCATAGAACCTATTCTTGTGCATATCCAGTATATTCTTAATTACCTTACACAGTATAGTGTTCAATTACAATACCATTAAAAGCAGTATTTATTATCATCTGCATATGGTGGTACTATAATTACCATCTGTATTTGGTGTTTAAAATTAGACCAGTGTTCCCTTTACACATTGAAAATTGCATTGTAGCCTCACAAATATGCAATAAATTATGACATAAAGTTTAGAAGAGAGGCTCTTCCCAAAAAACATGGCATTTCCACTCTTTTGTTTTCCCTAATCTTCCCCTCACAGGTAATTCCCCCTTTTCTGCTTCGCTTCGGAATGATAAAGTGATTTATACTCAAGCAGATACTTTAATGAAGAAGTTTTCACTTGTGCCAAGATTTCCTCTCAGTTCCCTGGCACATTTGTTTTTAACTTGCAGCTTTGTTTTGCCTACGGTGTCCCCTTGGGTGAGGGGAATGGGCCAAAATGCCCTCCTATCATTTGTATCCTTTCTTATGCTCTTATGAGAGTTTTGCTACCCACACCATGCACAATCCATCATCTGCTGAACTTGAGGGGCAAACCAAAGTGTTTAGCTTTCTCTATTTCTGCTTTTAATACAGGATTCATGCAATCATTTAACACCTGTCAGCATGTTACAGATGAAAGAATGTCCTGGGGCAACATTTGAACAACTATAATTTTGGCATCCAAAATCTAAATCATGGTATTGTCCTGAGGTTGTCGATTTTTGGAAACAGATCCCTTTCTGTTTGTCCATTATTCTAAGTAGGAATATTCCCTGTTGACATGTAGCACTCTTGATGGATGATATCTCTAAACTTGGCCTCTCCCAGTTGGTAGAGGTGTATCTGCCTGGTTGGTCTCATCACAGTTAACAATATGTCACTGTTGTCCTGGCTTCATAGGATCCTTCCCTATCACAATATCATGATATCATTTACATGGAGCTTTCTACTGCTTGGTTCCATTTTGCTTGGTTGGGGAGACGGTGGAGATTTGATGCAGGTTGAGTAGAATCTTTTCTATATTGTACTCCTTCCTTTCAATTTTTTGTTTACGTACTTGTATCACTTGAACCTGGAGTAGGATGTCACCATGGTCGGGACTTTTAGGAAATACTGATATTTTGTTCTCTAACAAAGGTTTAAGTGAATAAATACTGGATTACTTAATACCCCTTATAGCTCCATATGCACATACACATATGAATGAAATGACAGGAGTTTGTAATGACAGGAGAATGTAAACCGCACACTGAGAATGCCTGCTTTCATTTGCAGCCCTGCAAATAATCTTGCCATGCAAATGTAGTTTACAAAATGAAGACTGCAGAAATCCAGGAGGGCTGAAGGAAATAATCTGGGGAGGGATAATTTGTTTAGCAAAAACAAATCCGATGCTTCTAAGCATATAGGCAGTTTGCTGGAGCCCTGTGTGTCTAGAAATAAGAATCTCAGCCCTCTCCTTCCAGTGAGATGTGCTACCGAGATCCTTTTTTTTTGCTTATTTGTACAACCTTGTCAGACATGTGGGTAAGATAAAAAAAACGGAGGTGGGGGATAATAATTTGAATCCTTGCTGACTGTTCTTCCTTGGGCTTCTGTCCTTCAATAATTTAATATACATAATCCCTTCGGCTCTGTCTTTGTAAATAGGTGGAGAGCACTGAACACTGGAAATCTGTAATCCTTTTATTAATAGAATGTCTCTTCAAACATGAGCTCATATAATTATGATGGTGCCACGGCAGTGATTCTGACGATATTAAACGATTTCTGAAGATCATTGCATTGTATCTAGTTATAACTCCAGGTATGATAGTCAGCTAGTTAAGAGCAGCATGTCAAAAGATCACACAGGAGACTAAGTTCCTGGCAAGCATTCTATTTAACAGGTTCCAGCTATTACAAATAAATCATACCAGATATTATTTCTTAGCTTTTATTGTGAAAAATAAAAAAAATAATAATACAGAAGACAGGAATTAATCAGCTTTGTGAACTTTGTTAAATCTTCATTATATTATCTTCATCATATCTTTGTATGTTTTCTAATCATACACCTGGAAAAATAGAGGTTTAACTGAAGAAAAGCAGATACTTTGCATGATGGATTTGAGATTTTGATTCCAAACTTGCAAATGCAATGCAACAGAAATAAAACTACTGAATCAAATGCCTACAGATTTATCACAAAGAGCAAATATAATCCTGGACATGGTAGTGAACCTATCTTGAGTATTAGTTATTACTCCTTGTATTGATCATTTCAGATTCAGCCTAATGTTGTCCAGAGTCCCCAAAAAAACATTGGAAACTGAAGCCTAGAGGTGAATTTATACCTTAAACGTCTTGCTTATAAATTGGTCTCCAGATCATTACTGAAAACAAAAATGTTAAATTACATGGCAAAAATAAAATCCAGTTAATTACATCACTGCTACAAAACTTAATACAGGACTCAGCTTTAAAATGTTTACTTCTGGCCAGTTGGGCTTATTTCGCCTGGCAAATAATTGAGTTTGTAGACGGCTTCAAAAAAGATTTAGATATGTCACGAACGCTTTTGAGAATTAATGTAAGTCTAATTGGTTTTCATGACAAAAGGTGAAAAATTTATATATAAGAAGATTTTCTGGCAGATGTTCTTCTTTTGAAACTGTATTTATGTCCCCCTTTTTTGTTTTTGTAGCAACAGCAAATAGAATCAGATGATAACAGTGCTTTTAGTTGTTTGATTCTGAATAGGTGGACTAAAGGCTTCAGGAAAGAGAAAGAGCCCAGTAATGTGAATGGTAATAGGATTTAAAAATAAGCAAATGCTTTGTCCATTTTAACACTGCATGCTGTAATAAGGGATTTGACCTTCTAATGGATACAACTAAGAAAATGTAATAAGATTCTCCAAGGAAAAACACTGTGCAGATAGTAATAAAAGCCTCTTCTTGTTAGAAAGCATGGAAATATAAGGACACTCCACAAAACCATTAACCAGAATACTCCTGTTTAACAAAGACACAACATCAGGTTTTTAAGCAAGAGCTGGATCAAATGTCCAGCCAGGAAATGAAATATTATAATATTCTCTCAACATATAATGAAAACTTAAGAATTATCTCACAATTAGAACCAATTTTGCAACAGAGCTCTCCTCAGTCTTAATGGTTTCCTAGTAAACTTCATTATAAGTTTTTATAAAACCCCATTAATGATAGTCATATGAAAAAATGGAATGAAAACACTGCTTTAATTTTTTTAAAGTAAACACTTACCTATAGATTTTGTATCTGGTTGTAAATCCTTGACGAAATCTTTCCACAAAGGAGAGATAACCCCGAGAGTGGTGGAAAGGCCCGCGGTCAGAGATGAGCCAATCAAATTGCTTGGAGACATGTTGCTCGGCAACGGATGGATCCTGGCGGGAAGACTGAACTGTTATATGGTCCCATATAAACAGGAAGTAGATGAACTCAATAAACCTCCAGTTCATGCTTTTCTTTCAGCCGCTCTCTGTTCATTCTTGCTCCATTCTGTGGAGACCTGAGAACGAGAAGAAAGACAGAAATACAGGACTTCAGTGCTCAGTGAATTAAACTGCAAGAACACTGCTTCACAAAAGTATCAAACCATGTTGAGCTTTAACACAGGTTTAAGCATGAAGTCAGGCTTTACATTCTAATGACTATACAGTTTAAATGACCTATAAAGGTGGCTATTATTTTAATGTAGAAAAACTGATTGGTATCAAAATAGGTTTAGGCAATGTGTTGTGGCACTGTGTTTTATATTTTGCATTTATGTTTTTTAGAAAAAAGTGAAGGAAATTAATGGAAAGATAATGGGACAATTCAAGTCTAGTATATAATCTATATTACCAAATTTGGTTTGGTGGTTTGGTACCCAAATATTTTCTAGTTATCCCACTGTATTTTTCCAACATATTACATCAGTCTCAGATGAACACCACGGACCAACATGGAACAAATGCAACCTTTCTAGAGTTCTTGGTTACAAGTATCAAGATAGTGGAGGCAGGCGGTTAGACAGAAATTCTACTGAAAAATATTTTTTTTCTTTACTTTGGATCCTTTGATGAACTAATATGATAAAATACTCTGCTCCTTAGTTTTAATTTTTGCAGCTTGTCAACTCTTATTCCAATGAGCACATTACTGTGTTCTCAATAGCCACATTTTGCATGTACTGTATAGCTACCAAAGCCTAAATGGAGGAGCACTAGATCACAGAATATTCCACTGTTACTCCACAAGGCCTCGGGAACCATATAATTTGCTGATAAGTGAACCATTTGCTACTGTAATTGCATTTAAGAACTTTGGCCTCCAGCTTTTGGAACACCAATACTATGTCACTGCATCAGTGTGAATGAAAAAAATATTTCTTTTAATGCTTTGCTAGACAATGCTGAATTTGGAACAAGACAGATTAATCAGCAAAAAAAAAGCCAAAGCTAACTCCAATAGGCAGAGGAGTCTTACTGGATCAAAGCTGCAGACATTAAATGCAAGCACTTAGCAGACGTCAGCATTTCGGTTCATATCTAGGATTTTGGGCTTTCAGAAAGTCATACAGTACATTTTGTACATACAGTGCATACACTGTATATTCTTAATAGATAATTGACATTGAATTATGCTAAAATAATTTAAATTGCTAAATAATTTAAATAATGATATAGATCAAATCAGATACTGTACTGGGTACAGACAATTTATAAGAGTACAAATACAGTAATCCCTTGCAATATGCAAATTTACCCTTGCACTGCTTTGAGAATTGGTGCAGAATTTTCTGTATACTATTTTGCCTCGCACGACCCCCAGTTTTGAGTATTCGTGAGTTCAAGATGCATCTTTGAGCTGCAATGCGTGCTAGCTCGAGAATTATTTTCACAAGAGGAGAGAAAACAACCCAGCAGTCTGATTTAATTATTTCTCAGTCAGCCTTCTGTAGGAGTAGATATGTTCGCAATTTCTCTCACATTCTTCAGTGTTCTGTGCATATTGGTTACATTATTCCATTGGTTCTTGATAGTTATTAATATTTGATTGCACAAACAAGTAGTAGTGATAGTGAATTTCTAAATAAAAGTGACAGTCATTAGTTACATGATAATTAAATTAGTATAAATTAAAAATGGCTCCTAAGTGTTTGAAAAATGATGAAGAGTCCAGTGTTGCTAAGTGATCTAGATCTGTGACGAGCTTAGAAGAAAAAAATAAAGCACTTGATAAGCTGCGTGAAGAACTAAGTAATGGTGCTGTTGGTTGGCTGTTTGGTGTTAATGTATCTAGAATTTGTACTACGAACAAAATTGAGGGAACTACAGATATCAGAGCAAGTGTAGGAACAAGTTCTGGTACATGCCAATGCCTGATCTACATAGGTGTCATCACAGCAATAAAGAATTACGGCAAAAACACATTTAAAAACTATCTATACAATATTATTTTCAGAATACATTGGGGTTTTTTTTTCTTTACTCTTGTACACTCTTAGGTGAACAAATATTTGAAGGATTGAATTGTTACTTCAGTTGCCCTAACCCTCTTTTCCCCATAAGGTCTTAAGTTTACCAACCACATATTTATCTACCACTAGAGCTTTCAGGAACAGAGCACTCATGTTGGCAAGGGATTACTGTATAACTGAAGAAAGTCACAAGCCTTCTTCAGTTTTGTGAACAATTTGCTGGTAAGGAAACAAATAGGAAATAACTTAGAATGATGTATTACTAAATACGTCACAAGCGAAACTAATATTTACAGACTGTACATTCCAAATGAGTTCCAGAGCCCAAAACACCACCTCACACATTTTCACCCTGAATTTCTAACAGACTCTACTCACAGGCAGATGTGGATGTTTGTCTTTATCTGGAAAAGTAAGCCTACCTTTCACAAAAAAAATGATCCTCCAAAGCTAAGCCTACACTCCTGACTAATGTTAAAGTCCCTGCTGTATCTCTTCTCTCTCCTTTTCTTTGCTTCTCTCATTCTCCTATCACTTCTAGAAAGCTTCAGGCTCAAAACTATTCAATTGTCACCAAACTGACAGCCTGGAAGAAAATGGCAGGACCACATTGGCCCCAGAACACCCAGGAACCTGCTCTTCCATTAAGTGGAGTTACTGATAGAGTGCACTCAATTATTACAGGTACAAACATTATCATGTTCACAAGTAATAGGAAGTCTCGTATCAGCTGTTGTTTGCCTGGTGCCCAGGATGCTGGAACAAATGATATAGGAAAACATTGGTTGATGAATTTGTAAAGACAAACCTTCTCAGGAATTCTACAAGTGCCAAGGGGAACAGTAACAAAACATCTGAAACAAAAAATGCATCCATTTGTAAATGCTAATATCACATTACTAGAATCATAACAAAAACATCTATTCGTGACTACTGCATTAACTGAAGTAAGACATTTTAGGAGTATCAGAAATTTGGCTAGGGGAGTGTGAGGGGGAATAGCAGAAAATTGATGGGTGTTTGTTTAAACGCAGGTAGGATGGTGGTACTGTATAGCACTATTTGTCAAAAACCTTGAAATTATATATAGCTGAAGATCTGAAGCAGGACAGCGCAGGCAGTTTAGAATAAGATCCTAACAATAGGTGTTATAAACCACCTAATGCATACACAAACACATATAGCTTACTTTTCGATGTGATGGAAAGTATGTACATTAGCAAAAGTTAATGTTATATTATTGGGATTTTTTTTAACTTTCCACTCTTAAATTGGGATTTGCAGAGATCACAAAGCCAAAAAAGATACAGCTGAAATGGCATGATTGCTTCTTAAGTTTGTAAAAACTGGAAAGATAATATTAAGCTAATCTTTTCCAACAGCCACGATGCAGTGAAAGAATAGATATCATAGTGTCATTGGGAAATTGTGACCATAATATCTGTTGATGTAGAGTTTCGATGTATAAAACTTGAGTCAATCATTAGAGTGTATAATTTTAGGAAAGCAAATGGAATAAATAATTAATAATAATAATAATTGCTTACACTTATATAGTGCTTTTCTGGACACTCCACTCACAGCACTTTACAGGTAATGGGGACTCCCCTCCACAACCACCAATGTGCAGCATCCACCTGGATGATGCAACAGTAGCCATAGTGCGCCAGAACACTCACCACACATCAGCTGTAAGTGGGGAGGAGAGCAGAGTAATGAAGCCAATTCATAGATGGGGATTATTAGGATGCCGTGATTGATAAGGGCCAATAGGAAATTCAAGCCAGGATTACATCCCTACTATTTTCGAGAAACGCCCTGGGATTTTTAATGACTACACAGTGTCAGGACTTCGGTTTTACGTCTCATCTGGAGGACATCATCTGTTTATAGTATAGTGTCCCCGTCACTATACTGAGGCATTAGGACCCACATGGACCACAGGGTGAGCACCCCCTGCTGGCCCCACTAACACCTCTTCCAGCAGCAACCTTTAGTTTTTCCCAGGAGGTCTCCCACCTAGGTACTGACCAGGCTCACATCTGCTGAGCTTCAGTGGGTTGCCATTTGTGAGTTGCAGAGTGATATGGCTGCTGGCCATATCAAAGAAAGAGATTACAGGCAGTGAACTGGGAAAATTCAAAGCAACAGAATGTTTCACAGACTATATAAAAAGGCACAAGTATCAAAGCTAAAAAAGAATATACTAAGCTCCAGGCACATCTGAGAATGGCATTAGAATTGCCAAGTAGGAGACGAAAAAGAATATTGCATTAGAGACTAAAATAAAGCAAAGCATTTTTATATTGCAACAACAGTAATATAAACTCCATAAGCCGGAGTTAATAGTTTGGGGGGTAACACAGATTAATAAGTCATTAACCTAGATGACTTCTTCAGAATTAACAATGAAACACAGCCCGTAGGAGACCAGTGGAAACTATGGGGAACTGCATTTAAAACAGAGATCAAGAAAAGGGTAATCCAGAAAAAGCTTCATGGCCATTTTGTTGAATCCAGTACCCAAACTTTCAATCAATAACTGGGTGATATCTTCAGATCAATCAGCTATATACTATATATGGCCTCCTCTCCTTTGAAACCTTTCTTACATTCCTGGAAAACTGGTCACTCTAACTCAGTTTTTCTTTTATTTGCCATAGTTTATTCACTTTTGTTAAATTCAATTTTAGTTTCACTATTTACTAAACTAAACTACCATATGAGTATGATGTGCCAAAAAGCCTCCTCTTCTATGCCTCATTTCCTATTTTCCTAGTTAACTGTGAGCTTTGCAAGTACATCAACATATTTATCTTATATATCTATATATAGGAATCCTGATACTATGCCAGTTCAGCAATAAGATAATCAATATTGACATCCAAGATACAGCCAGGACACAGCTACAGTATATACAGTATAGAGTTAGTGTAAATATGTTCTTATCTGTTGAGGTTGCCATAGTGGCCAGTAGCCAATAGTCCAGGAAATTAAGAACACCCAGAAATGACCAGACCAACCTTTGGATGACAGTAATTCAGCCCTTTCTGGCAATGGCACGGTTAAGAGTAAGTACTTCGGTAAAGTAAAATAAAGTATTTAAAATAAAGTAAAATAACACTTGACTCTACTCTGGTCCATGGCTGACTGACAGAGAAGAAGCACCATGATGGGTTTTCCATGTTTCTTTCCACAGACTGCCATCATCATGTACTTTCATTTGGTGTAACAAAAATTCACTAAGTAATCTGAGTGCTGAAAAGCCAGATGCTATTCATTTCAAGAAAAACGGTTATCTTATAGTTGTGGGAATATTTATTTATTTTTGGCATAAGGTGAAAAGTTCTCCTTTGGTTTGTGTCTTTTTAAGTTATGTTGTTCAGATTAGGGCTTTTAATTTAGAAGAAAAAGGATACCCTTTCGTTATCTGTAGGGATAATATCGGTTTTCTGATTCTGTTAAAAAATTAGTCAGTCCTTGTAAATAAGTTTGTAAATACTGCGGTACTTTGTGCTGAGTGTTGTAAATATATACATTTAACTTTTTCATTACACCATTACCTCACTGTGCTGAGAACAAAGAAAGTACATGCATACATGTGAAAGTACTCTTTATTTTCTGACAAAGGGGTATGCAATTGTTGACTTTTATAATCCGGTGTCAGCACCTACTTATCACTGAAATGTTATCTTATATAATCAAATGTCGGCAACCTACAGCACGTGTGCCATTATTGGCAACAAAGATGTTTTTAATAACACGTGTAATGAAAGCTGCACTTGCAACAATAGTATAATGAGCCGTAAAAAAAAAAGTATAATGAGCCGTGAAGACACTAAGTGAAAACAAACAAGACAAAACTACGTTTGACTGTTCTGAAAATCTCTGCAACATTCTACCTGCAAAAAAAGAACGATTCACTTATTTTACCGCTTTTTTTTAGCGGAGCCAGCCTACTGTTTTCGCAGGAAATTCGCAATCCGTGGCGCTGACAACATTGATCACGTTTAAGTTTAAGTCAAACATTTTAGACAAAATGGCAGTTGCTAAGAAAGCAAAGTTCACTAATTTCAGCCCGGTAGCTGAGAAGAATACGGTTTTGTTCAACATAAAGACCTGTTTGTGCTCTATGTTAGATGTGTCTACGATAGAGTGTCTCTATCATGACCTGTTTGATGTCCCTGCTTCTTAAATTGGACTGTTTGAAGAAAGTGGCATTTTCACTGCTCCCGGCATTTGGATCAATATAGCCCCGTTCACATAATATCTTATTCTTGTATTTTCACACAAGAAAGTTATTTTCACCTCCTGCAGCAACTTAGCTTTGAGAGAGCTGCATACAGTATCAACGAGCCGGAGACTAAACTCGTCAACGATAACACTAAACGGTAAGACGTGCGTATTAATGTTAGATATTATTCAACTTTAATATATTTTTTCTTAATAAATATGTAAGTAGAGCTATTATTGACATTAATAAAAGTATAAAAAACATGCTTAAAAACAATTGCATGGGCTAACACTTGGTAAACCCCTACTGAAAAGCTGCCAACCTCTGATCTATATATACAGTATGTTAGCTAGAGGATATCTGTCCTAAATTTGTAATATTAAATGTGTAAAATTAAAATACCAGATATCTGAAACACATTTAAATTGTGTTTTCAATGTCTTTTTTTCCCTTTACATTATGTGGTTAATGCCCTGCATTACACTCTATTTTAGTAGGTGAGATTGTAATCCTTTTAACTGCAGCTTCAAATGGGACAATTGTGATCTCCATTTATTATGAAGAAGACAAACAGAACGCCCACTGTATTAAACAGGTTTTCGGCTGCATTAGTAGGATCAAATGCAAGTGGATTATGTAAAAGATAACCAGCAGTTACAGTAAATTTTCTCCCTGATGAGCTTCAATGGGGCTTATCTGTCAGTCTCCATTAGAGATAAAGGTGGAGTGACATTAGGTGTTACTGTTTAGATGATAATAATATTGTTGATTACCAATAGTAGTACTAATACTGTATATGTATGGTAAATTTTGTCCTCACTCTCTCAAGTGAAGTTTCTTGCTTGGTTGCGGAACAGAATCTAGAGCCAATCATGAACAGAGATGCTGTGCAGCTAACCTAGAATTCAGTGGCAATGACAAATATTCAGTACACTTAAAATAATTAGCTTAGACTAATTTGAAGGTAGCTGTCACAGTGCAGTAATGTATTATTGTACACAAAGAGATAGCTATTCATGGAACATTTCTCTGTTAGCAAAACCAAGGGGCATTAAAAGTGCAACATTCATATACTTAGGGGCTTCTTTTGCTCTATTTTAATTAATATTCTACCATATATCATTACTTTTTAAAGAATAACAGTGATAGATGTCAAGTAAACTGGGAAATAAGGTAAAAAAAAAAACAAATAGGGAAAACTCTTCATTACCACTCTTTTAAAAATCTTGGAAAGATAAACTCTTGCGTGAACTGACAGTCAGTCAAACCAAACTTAATTTGGAATTTCCCCCTAGGAAATGAAATATGTGGAATTCTTTTATAATATGTCTTGATAAGTCACTTTGGCAGCGAATACTTCATTGAAATGAGCGAAAGGAAAAATGATTTTCAGTTATTACTTTATAATCAATTTTTACAGCACTAAGGGCAGGATTTTCTCTTTCGATATGTTACAATATTCAGAAACTGAACACAGGGTTGTCTGTGATGTGAGTCTTGTTCTTTGCCCAGTATTGTGTGCTTGAAACAGAGTTATGAATTTTCATAAGACATGCCTAAAAATTGAGTGTGAAACCTATTTATTTATAATTGAATTATCCGAGAACACACATTTACGTTCACTTTAGAGGCATAAAGTAATTGTTTGAATTCAAGGGGTGGGGAAGAGGGGGGCAGACAACAGCTTTCTAATGCAGGATGTTTATATCAGCTGGATATATCTGACTTGGCAGCTTCCCACTAAGAAAAGGAAGATTAAATGGGTTTCCACTTGCTCCCACTCTTGTGCTTTTCACTCCTTTCAGGCAAGTGCGTGCATCACAAATATTCAGGCAAACTGCCATTCATTTTTCAGATTTTCTTTTACTTTTGATTTGTGTTACATTGTCCTCATAACTGTGATGAGGGAGGGAAAACAATTTTTTTAATGTAACTTGGACCAAATTTCCTCTCTTCTGAGATCTGTGTTTCTATCACATGGGAAAACAAACCCTAAGGAACTCGTATATAGTGACTTATCACAAAATACAATTTATTTTCCATTAAGAACCTAAAATGAAGGAGTTGTATCAATACAGTACTACCTCTATATTTGTGAGTAGTATCAATAAATGACATTTGGGTTAACAACTTTGGAAACTTTGGATTTTTATCATTTTAAAAGCTAAAAATATTGCAAAATAAATACACTGAAATCATTAATTTATCATGCAAATAAGAATTATGATAAAATACAGTACATTGCACATCATGATTGTTGCAGAATATTTCTTTTCATTGTTCTCAGTTGCCTTCCCATTGCTGTTTTCCTTAAGTAAATGGTTGTATCACTGCTGTTTTTCACTTTAATAGAGTGATACACTACTATTTTCAGTAGAAATTCTTTGTTTACAGTATAAATAGTAAATTATGAAGTGTTTATAGTATGGAATTGTACGTTATGAAGGCTCAGAATGCTTCCTCATAGTACAATGTTTCTCAATACACCAAGTTTAAACATACAAACAAATCTACTTCAGACCATACACAAAGCCATTATTGTAAAAACAAAATCAACTGCCAAGGAACTTCAGTTTATTGGTGGTAGCATAGTTCTCAGTTATGAGATGTACAAAATGTACAAACATGTACAAAATAGAGGTTTTAGTCTGGTGTAGCATGATCCACGGTAAAAGAAATGGCTTTATCACCAGGGTGTTCCCAGTTTAAGTCCTGGCACTTTCTCAATATAAATTAGTTACTGTATCCTCTTGATTAAATGAAGTGTAGTGAATGGGTAGCTCTCTGCTCTGAAGACACTTTACTTCCGTTAAAACAAGATATCATCCAGTAAAAGTTTATATTCAGGGGTTTTCAAGATATGGCATTTTCAGCTGGCAGGAGTCATCTGCTGATAGATGTCAAATTTGAACAGTTGTCAAGTCAGCAATTACTTATCTGATATGTTGTGCAGTCTTTGCAAGCCCTTAATGGTGCTGTTGAAGGAAGGAGCCAACAAGCAAAGGAACAGGCACAGGCCAGAATGCACCGCTTTGGGGAGCATTCACAAATCCTGTACCTTCATTAATCCTGCTCCCCAGCTCTGTGCCCTAGAAACATCATGCCAGCTCAATATAATTGTTTTTAAAATGTCAGCCCCATCTATTTGCTTTTGACAGTTGCAAAAGTGCTCCAAACTTTCTGTGTTCGAGCCACTCCCTACGACAGCCAGAGGCAGCAAAGTATTGCCACAGAGGAAGGCAGGAAAGGCTAATTATAAGTCGATGTTAAGTTCCTCACAGAAAGCTAAACATTGTTATTTTTCTTAAGGCAGCTGGTGATGTGAATTTCAGCCACCACGACCTCCAGCAATATTCAAATCCCCCTGTCCACCCACAGCTTTCTAAAGGGCATTGAGTGAGACAGCTGAGTAATAAGAAGGTTGATGCTGCAAATTACTTGCAGAGCCAAATTACCAACCACAGTTCTCTTCTGTAAGTTACCCACTTTGTGTTGCACTGTAAAACCTTATTTTTTTCTTTTGGCTGGAATATAGAACATTTCTTTGTTTCTGATTGCTTATGGAGAATAATTTACTGCTCTCTTGATGGGCCATGAAGCAGAGGCTTAGAGATTGTCGTTCACTGTATTTTCATTCAAAGAAATTTACTACACTAACACACTACAGTAAATCTGAACATACCTTAAAGGTTGTATTAATGTCCTTTAAAGAAGAATAAGAATATTATATTTGTTGTTATAAGGTGGTCCAGTGATTAATATCAAACCTTGCAGCAATGGGGCCCTGGGTTCAGTTCTGGACCTGAGGTGCTATCTGTTTGGAGTTTGTATGTTAACCAAACCATACTGGTTGGTTAAGTGGCTTCTGGGAAATCTACCCTAGGTGTGTGTGTTTACATCTGTGTGTCTGCTCTGTGATGGACTGGCATCCCATCCACAGTGTACCCCGCTTTGTGCCCAAATCTTGTTGGAATAGACTCTAGCTTCCCTGTGACCCACAAATGGAAGAAGAGGTTAGAAAATGGATGGATATATGGTATTTCTCCATCTGGGCCAGAATTTCCCAAAAAATGTCTCGGTATGGTGCTCGTTGTCTGAGGATACTACGCAATAGGAGGTACAGACCTTCAAATGAGTCATTAAGCTGAGAACCTGACACATTGGTCATTAAAGACACCATGAGACTATTTGCAAGAACAGGGGCATTACTCCCAGTACCCTGGCTAAACCCCACTTGACAGGCTGGCTTCCTTAAGGGCCCTCTTTAATTCAACTAGTGGTGATCTTGCAGTGGTAGATGAAGTGGGACCTTACTACAGTATGTGTAAATTGCTTTGGGATCTTTTCACTATAGAAATGCAAGCTGCTACTCTTATTATTAGTATTCTTATTTTTTCCTTTTCTCATCATTTAACACATATTTAGCAAACAACTAAATTCCTGCTCCTTTCTGTTAGGAATAAATTAGTTCTGCCCATTGGGAAATTATGGGATCTGCCTCCACTCCACAGCAATGCAGCTGAAGAGATTGGGACACAAGGAGCTCTAGAAAGATGCACGATCCTTACATCAGACATTGTTCTGATATTAAAGAAAAAAAATATGATGTATTTAAAAACTCATATGACAACAATGTAGCTGGTCTATAAATCTACAGCACTAATTAATAATTAAACTGGTTAAAAAAACTTCTAAATTTCCATTATCTTTCTGTTAAGTGGGTGAAATCCAATAGCTTCCCTACAGCTCTTTGAGGCACAGTGCACCATTATGTGCAGAATGTGCTCCGGAGGGCAGGTATTTTGCATTACAGCGCAATTCAGGGTTTACAATGATAGGAGCAGACAGAGGATGGAGTGTGTATCAAATGCCAAATACATGATGCATATTGATCCAGTGTTGGAATGTTTCTATAGACGTTGTTTGTTCTGTATTTTGTATTTCCTGCAGGAAAGTAAAAGATGGTGCCGCAGTACTGTAGGTCAAGAGAAGCCGTGATTTTTTTAATACCCCACTCCTTTCATTTTTCCCGTGCTGAGCTCAGTGTTTCTGTACACACATGTAGCTTTCACAGCTTTTGCAGACCTCACCCTGTTTCTTGCAGTAAGCAGAAGACTAATGGGTTAAAAAATGACTTCCTAAGTATCTCCCTCTGCAAGAGAAACAAAAAATCCTCCCAGCCTGCTTCTCTTCTAAATCCTAGGCCAAGTTAGAGTGTTTGACTTCTGGAGACCTCTGTCCCATATCATGGGAATGCAATGATCTGCAGTAATAGGATGTTATTATTATTATTTTATTATTATTATAATCAATAATAATAATATTTATATTCAAAAGGCAAGATAAATGCTTATCTTCATCCATTTCATGCTTTAAAACTATATTTAGGTTTTATCACGAAGTTTTGAATTCGAAAACTGTCATCAACTTGAAAACGTCCAGGAAAGGTCTGTTTATTTCTTGTTTATCTCTTCTCTTGGATGCAGGATAATAAAAATACATTACTGACCATGCAAGAAAAGTATGTCTATTCAATAAAAACCTACAAAAAATAAGGGGATTGTGCTCTATGAGCTAATCTATCATTCCATTCAGATTAACATGATCATTCAGGTTATTGTTTTCCAATCGAAAATTAGAAAAGACCTGAGGTATTTAACAAAAAATGAATGTTAAAGATGTGTATTTTTGATTTTGTATTACAGTACTTGATTGACCTCCAAACTGGCATTTTTCATTTTTATGTCAAAAAATGGTATACCAACACCAAAAAAAGGTTTTACCAAAATTCAGATCATATCACTGCTAAAGAAAATGGCGACGATATTAGGGGTGAAAATGCTGTGTAGCATTTAAAATGAGTGTTCCTTTTATTCTTCAAAGAATTGAATAATGTCATAACCCAGTTTTAGCCTTTCCACAGAGTTCAACTTCTGTTACATGAGTTAAACTTCATCAGTTCACACAAACCTGAAAGGTAGATGAGGAGTTTAGGTGACACTCATCTGTGTTGTAACACCCTGTGCCCTGATTTGAGTTCAGATTTATAAGAGATCAAATGCATGATGGAGCCCTCATAGTTGTATTAAAGACTAAGGACAGCTTGTACTTTTACAGCTATAAAGCCTCACTTATTCAGTTGTGTAGGTTTTCCTCTCTGGAGCACCTTGCTGTGGTTTGAATTGCAGCAAACACAATTCTGCTCTTCCAGGCTCTCCGTCCTGGCTTTTTTTTTTTATTCAGCTGCCACGTAGCTTTCAGACTTTTTACTTGGTTTTAAGATTTGTGCTTGAGTGATAATGCCAGCTTTAGATTTGTGTCAGTCAAACAATGATTCTGTGTCCTTTGGGAAGTGGTTAGCACTGCTGGCTAGCGTTCACAGATTCTTCCTGTCAGTGATATTTCCAAAGATCAATGGAGGAGGTGAAGGCTGCAGGAGTCAGGGTGTGTTCTAAATGCAGTGTTCAGGGAGAAAACGACTGAGACTATACCCTCCCCCACCTTCCCCTCAGCCACTTCAGGATGGAGTGTTAATGGGCCTGCCATCAGAAATGCTGGATCACCGCAGAAGGCGAACCTCCCAGCCTGATTTATACCTATTTGTTGTGCATTATTTAGAACTGCAGCTCTGACCTCCTGAATCCATGGCTCAGCACAGCAGTTCAGTAATGAAATGCCTTCACCTATACAGTACCAATCAAGAGGCAGATCAATTGGAGACTTAAAATACACACTAATGCACTAATGGGTTGAGTTATTGTTCCAATTTACCTGTGCCTCTGTGATCTATTATTGTGCATCCCATATCCGTTTGGACAGAAATCAATTTGAGCTCTGACAAATTCACTGCAAACCCAAGGCCACAGTGCAATTAGAAATAGGGGATATCAAGTTGATTACAGGTGATGTTAGCAGGAGCCAATACTCTGGGAAGGATGATGAGTTCAAACAGCAGTTTTGATAATTAACCCACACAGTGACCATATTAATAAAATAAAGCAGTTAAAAGTGAAATGTAAAGCTATTAACCTGTTACAAACATGCAAAAAAAAACCATTGTGCCTTTCACAAAAAATAACAAAAGTGAAAGCAATGCTCTTTTTTGGAACTACTTAGGATAACGTATGAAAACAGAAATAGCATACAATTCTTCACTCTTCATTGTAAATTATCATTTGAATAATGTTTGAATCATACTTCCTTCCTTATATAGCATTTTATATACAGATATAAATTGACTTAAATAAAAAACTGGGTTATTGGCACCAGTTTTTGAGTACCAACAGCCTCAATAATCAGTAGATTAGGAGGAAAAGTGAGAACTCTTTGGTGGAATTTAGGCAGGACACTGGAATTAACACCCCTCCACTTTCAAACAGTGCTAATGGTCAAAGGCACAACTTCAACTTACCTCAACAGCACAGCGACTGTATTAACTGTTCGAAGTTCTGATTCAGAGGAAAGAGCACTGGCTATGGTTCACCATCACCAGTTAGAAAGCAACCTGGTTTTTGGAGCCTAACCATCTATTTATAAAAATGTAAATAAGTTCACTGTTGAACCCATTAACTACGTGACCCGCTCTACTAAAGATGGATTATTCCCAGTTTATTTTGTCAACCAGTCAATACAGTATATATCTCTTCGGTAATATACTGTATGTGTACATTACATTAATAAACAGTATAATAGTATATTATAACATACTCTGTAATGGTATATGGCAATGGAAATCAGGGTAATCTCTGGCCTGATAACCCAGTATGGCTCGGATATGGAAATTACCTATTTTACAGTTCAATAACTAAGTAATTTCAATTTAATCTGTTCATTAATTACTCAAGTGAGGGGCCTTGTCTTGAATAGGAGAGTTGGGAATAGGGTAGTACAGGTACAGCACATGATTCACAAATTTTCAGATACAGACTAGATCCTCGTCTTTAACCTTACTCGCAATCACCATCATGAGTCTGTTGAGACAATAAACTACCAGAAGAACGTTTTTTTGTTATTGTTTACTTTTGGTAATGTGACCATTATGGCAGATAATACAGTACATAATGGTTGAAGGTGAATGAAATATAGTAAACGGAGGAATGAAACTAAAAGCATTGTACAACACAAAAGGATAAGACACATCACAAGAAAGGGAAAACCACAAGAAGCCAAAATAAACAAATGGAGCAAGCATTATGGTATAATTATGGGAAACTTGAAAAAAAGTATTGAAAATGACAAATGGAAAGATGAGTCTTATATGGTAAACAAATAAGAAACTGAACTCTCAGCATAACTCATAAAGCAGGCTGGAATTTGTAAGTGTATTAGAGGGTCATAGACACAAGAACAAAACCAGTGCCTTCTGCTTCTGACCAGTTTTAATGACTTAACCCCATATACTGTAAATTATGCCTCACACAGATTTGCAGCTTCCCTCCACAGAACTGTTTAAATGTGGTATGATGTTGTAGTAAAACTGTTGTAGTTCTTGGCTCACTGATAATGTAGAAAAGGATGTCAAACTGAGGTGTGATTTTGGTCACTCTTGTGTTGGTTATGATAAACATGTCTTCAAGGTTATACAATCCTGATAGGTATTTGAACAGAGACAGTTGCTGCTGTGTGAAGTGTTTCAATTGGGTTTTTTTCACATATCTTACAAGAGCTGAATTTCTGAGCAAGAGCTGAAAACCAAGATTAAATTTGAATTACACAGTAGATTAAAATGATCATCAAATGGCACATCTCTTATTTTTCCCAGTCAGATGTATTACTCTACCTGAAAGGGCTAAAGAGTCTTGATAACGTAGTTGGTGCAAATGTACTGTATAAGATGATAACTTTATTTGATTAATGGTTGAATCTGCAACATTGTCGTCCTGCAGGCTGTCAAAATGTGAGTCACACCTTGCAGTTATAGCCGCTCATTGAACAATCACAGCAGCAGTACATCACATATTGCTAAGAGCAACAATCTTATGTACTTTCCACCCTTCTTACATAATTTTATTTTAAATTCATTATGTTATTATGATGTAAATTTACAAAATGCAAAATGAAGCTAAATTCTCCATATACAGTACTGCTGGGTTACAATATTACCCCTGCCTTTCTTAATGTTAGTACAGTAAAACTGGCTCTCAGCCCACATTTCTCCCCATGTCTTAAGCCAGAAATTTGACATTTTTGCACCTCAAAGTCAGCCCAGCCAAAAATCACAAGAACTACAACAAATTGAAAATGACCTCCAATTAAACAACACTTCTCACCACAAAACAGTTGCATCTTTAGAGCTGTAATATGGCTACATCACCCTGAGAAATAGTTAAGAATCAAGCCACTGAATCCCCAATTGATCATTTAGAATAAAATCTCCCAATTTTGTTTCTTTTGTTTGCATTTTTTTTTAGAAATATCCTGCAGTCCTGTATAGAAACTGAAACTCAAAGGTGTCTAAATGGTTTGTAGAAATGCATTTAAACATGCAGTGGAATGAAAGAACAGTAGATTTTGTTTTACTGAAACCATTGGCCTGTAAACAGGTCATAAACGTTTGCTGTATGCTTACAAAGTACACGGCGAACACTTTTGAAAGATATTACTCTCGACTCATCATTAGAAAAGGCGTGTCTTAATAATTTATCTTTTCAGTGCACTTAACATTCATGACTCTTATTCATCATGATGATGATGATGATGACTTGTAATCCCTCGCATTAAATATGGCAGAAGTTATAAAGACTATGTTAAAAAGGACAAAAATTATAGTTATAGTTATAGCAGCATATTAGAGATATCAACAAGAACCTAGCAAAACCGAATGTGAGTAAGCTAGATTTTTGTATGATTTTGAAAGTATAATCAGACATTCTTCTGTGATAGTTCAGGTGGGTAGCTGCGTCAGCATGCGTAGGCTGCAAAGGAAAAATAGGTTTATTCCAACGTTTCGTTGTGTTTTCTTTCTTCTTTTTTTTCAGCATGGAATAAACCAATTACTTATTCTTCTTTGATGTTGTCTGTTTGAATATATAAACTCCATATGGAAAATTAAAACTGAATCAGTGTCAGCCGCTGACTCAGCTGGCCAAAAGCACCGCAGCTCTCACTCATAAAGTCTTCCTTGAACTTCAGAAACCTGCTCTGATTATGTCACAACTTGTTTTCTTCCTCTTAAAAAAAACAGAAACACAACGAGCTATAAAAATCTCATTCACTCCCTGATGGTAAAATACTGTGGATTGTATCCATTCATTTTTCTCTGAAAAGAGAACCTTTCAGGATGTCCCTTGCAGTTTTCCTTTCAATATCTTTTTTTATAAACAATTAAAGATTTTTCACTCAAAAATGTCCTGAGAACAATGAAAGTAATGCAGTAAATCATGAAAGTGGGTTGCCTGTTTAAGCTGAAGAGCACAGTTTTTCAAACCTGGTCCTCATTTCTTCAATGTCTGCTGATTTTCCATTCATATTGAGTGCTCAGTTACTTAATCAAAAGCCTTAATTAATCCAGCTATTTATTTAATTAGATCTTTTTCAGATCTATTTTCAGTGCTTTGACTGATAGAAAGTGAAGAGTGCAAGTAAAGTAAAGTTTCTTATAGACTTAATCTACAACTTTTTGGAAGTGTTAATACATCACTAAGATGATGGTTGGTGCAATTCAAGGTTTAATTATGTAACGTGGAGCTCAGCTATAGCAAAACCCAAAATTGGATTGAAGACCTCTGCTTGTTAAACCATACAAAGGTTTTGTAAGACTCTTCAACTACTGTACATGATGTGCATTATTTCAATTTTATTTTTCTTCCCTTATCTATCACGAGTAACATTAAAATTGGCTTAGTTTAGTGAAACGACATGCGTAGGGCCTTCACGTGATTCACTGAACTAAAACCAATGTGGAGCGGCTTAGCTCCTGGCTTGCCTGTCGGAGACAATGCATTGCGAGTAACTGCTTAAGTCCAACAAACTGAACCAGGCGGAAGGGTACGTATGCTGTCAATTTCCTGGATTCCTGAAGTACACATTTGCAGTGCAGGCTGCCAGAGAACATAACTCCACATTCCAAGGGCATAAAATGCAGACTCCATTTGCCTTTTCCATTTTGTTTAACTTTGATATTCATTGTGGCCAAGGCAAAAATAGCCTTGCTCTGGACAGAGAGTGCTACGGCACTAAACCATCAGTTACAGAGCGTGCTTGTGAATTCCTGTGTAATGTTAAATACCAATTAGCACCTTAAGAAAAATCCAGTAGACGACATCAGTTGATTTTCACCCTTACACCCTTCATTTAAAAAGGATGCACAGCTTGTCTTGTTTCAGTGACCTTTTTATTATCTTAATAACATGACAAAATGGTGGTTTATGGTACAAAAGCCCATAAAGCAACACTCCAGGTTTAATGTCTTTCGGCTTCTCATTCTTTTTTAAACATGCACTTGTTCTGTCTGCAGGATTTTGTTTTGCAAAGTTTGCTAGGAGTCCAGATCTCTCTAGTGGAAACCTGATTTTGGAATGAGTTTCACAAGCTGTGCTGCAAGGAACTGTGTTACACAGTGCTCTTAATCTTTTTAGTGAACCAGTGTCCATTAATACGGTTCCCTATCTTATTGCTTATTGTCTTGTAATGTTGTAAGGAATAAAGAAACACAAAATCATAAAAAAAGCAGTAAGGGGGAAATGATATAGATTACTGCATAGCAGGTTACTGCACATAAACCCATAATAAAATGCATGAGCTGGAAGTAACAACAAAAAGAAGCCTTTTCTTCCTCCATATTTAAGTTCTTTAGACAGAAGGTGAAAATGAAATTGCCTTGTTTTGCAGTAGAGCCTGCACTGATCTGACATTGTTCCTTTTTGTTCTCCATGTTGATGCAAGGTGACGCAGCCCACTGAAAAGTGAGAACTCCAGCTTTTTTGATGACTCAGAGGAAAGGACATACTGTAGGTGTACAAGGAATGTGGAGCAACAGATGAGTGATTACACTTTTTAAACACAAAACACATTAAAAATGTCTCTGTCTCCTGGCAGGTAATTCCTTTAATTACCTGTCTAATTATATTGATGAATATATCATTAACTAGTTCCACCTTGTATGCACTCATCATAATTGTTAAAATCTATAAAAAAAACTGATTTCCGCCTCTAAACCTGGGGGGGGGGGGTATTCAGTGTTTACCAGGCAGCACCTCGATGGCAAGTTTTCTAGTTTATAACTAAACTAGAAAAAGTTACAAAACTATGATACAAAAGCCTTAAATAGCACTGCAGCAGGACGACAAACACTTAGTCATCAAGTCAGTCCTAATTTTGGAAGTAATTCAATAATATTTGTTTACATATATATTACATATACTTATATTTGAACAAAGCCTGTTTTGTGCGTCTCAGATAGTGGCCTCAGTGAAATTAACAAATCATAAACAAGGATAATATATGAATAACTACATGTTTAAAAGTAAATAACACATTTTCTAGCCAAATGTCTATTTGTTTTAAATAGACTTACCTATTGTTATATTATAGTTTGTTTTTCTTAATTAATGTAACAGAGATAACGGTGTTGTAAAGGTGTCAGACCTGATTTGCCCACTGGGCAAACTGCCTACTCCATAGTGTGTGGATCACCTGCACACTTTAAATAACGTTTGCCCACAGAGAAAGTAAGATCATTTATGCCTTTAGTAGTACAGTACCTGTATTGTTTTTTGTCTATAAAAACCCATTATTTTTTAATGTCACAAAGAATTAATTCTTTTAAATGAAACTTTTGCTACTTATTCTAATTTTAGTATGTTTTTTGTGGCTGGATAGATTTTAGGAATTAAAACCTAAACAAATCTTTGCCATCTATCAAGGATTGTTTGCCGTTTTCAAATTGCACTCATGACTTAGGTTTCAGTCAGTCTGCTTTGCACTTCCTTCACTTCAAAATCTCCTGTTTTTAGTAGACTTCCAAAGTCTCCTGTTTATCACACATTTATTCTCCCTCTGTTGGTTTGTGGTCAACAGAATCAGTTTTGTTGTCCAGCATTCTGGAATTCTCAATCGCATAGTTTTGGGTTTGTTCCGATTGGATCCTGCTGAGATTCAGACTGGATAAATCCCCCTTTTGAAGGCGAAATGTCCCAGAAATTATTGGCTTTCATCTTGTGTTTGTTCTCCCTATGGTCTAATATTACCGCTGTTGAATTACAAGCAATGACAAAAGCTAAGTTTGAGCAATGTTCTATCAAGCTAGAGCAAGCCACAAGCTTGTGGAGTATAGTAAATTATCATAGCAATGGAAAATGAGCAATAAAATCATGTAGGAAAGAGATAAGCTGATATGTATGGTTTAGCACTGGGAAATAATCGACGTCTGCGGAGGAAGTTTTATATTGAAAAATTCCAACCACGGTGCTTAGACATTACACAATGGAATGTCTTTCTTTAATCTGAGTAAGCTCCAAGTATATTTTCCAAAAGGACAATGTATAATATACTGTACACTTTTTCAGTGCCAAAGGAGACTCATTTGAAGTTTCATAAGAAGAAGCAGGAAAGAAAACCTCTTGACAACTTACAATTATCCCTTTCATCCAAACACAGTAAAGATCCCTCATGTATGCTCCTGTAATACTGGTACACCACAAACAAGCTCCTGTTGCTTTACCTGTAGGCCAAGCTGAACTTGGCAATGTGTGATAAGCCAGTTGTGACCCTCCCTGCACTGGCATTCCCCTATCCACTAAAAAACAACTGAGAGAACGCTGGAAGTTAACTGTTGATATCACTTACTGACTCCTCATGAGAGGTAATTGTTTAAAAATAAATTGAGCTTTATAAATATCACCTATGGTAGGTTACACCCATTTACCTCTTCAGTTTTTTCCTTCTAATAAGTTAAATTGTTATCATTAATTAGATTTTAAGAAGCTGATTCTACCTGTTTTTTTATTGTTATGCCTCCCTAACATGGTAACAGCTTCAATTAATTAAACAAGTTTTTGAATGCATTTCTTTCTATAGATTTTTACATTGGCATTTAATTTAGTTTAGAAATCCAAATTGTTGACTTGTTTTGTCTTATCAAGCCACCAATGTTCTTTGGGATCTAAGTTAATGTACGTTTTTCAAGCTTTGAAAGCCTACAAACTGTCTCCTGAAATAGACTTTGTAGGCAAAACCAAAATTGTGTAAAGCGATTGGAAACTGAAAGCTTAAAGGCAAAACTTCTTTTGTATACCAGAAACAAACGGGAAAAGCTTATTAAAATTCAATACAAAGCAACTTTCTTTCCTTCGTCAACTGTGCCTACACTCCCAATTGAAACTCCCTGGGGAATCATAAGCCTATAACGTGATGTGCACAATAAACTGTCACTTAGAGTGTCAGTTAAAATGTCATTTGGCCCAAAACCTAGACCATTTTTATTTCGTTCATTTTAAAGAATGAATAACAGACAAGGGTGAAGATGTAAATAAACAAGGATAGAGATTTAATTAAAAAAACAAAAGGCTTTTCTGCAGCAATCACAAGTAAGGTTAGCAATGAGACTGTGGAGATGCAAAAACAAGTTGATAGTTAGGGAGCTGCCTGCCTAACAAACAAAATGTCCAGCTGGTATTCACACAGTGCAATATCTGAACGGGAGACCCGAGATATTCTGTTGGTTCTCTATACGAGTTAAGGGCATTATAAAAATGGAGATGAAATGGTAGAATCTCTGAGTGGTTGTATAAATGAGTAATAATTCTTTCTTTTTTAATCTGACTAGACCACACTGACTAGCTACTCTGCATTGTCTAACCATATTAATCATTAAGATTCATCTATTAATGGTTTAAGTCTTTAGGTTCTGATGCTTGGATGGTGGATTTCTCCTTCTCTATCATTTCATTTCCTAAAGCAGAGAAATCGTTCATGTGGGCGTCAGAATGGATAGCTCCAAAGGGTAATCATTAATAAAGAAAATGCCAGACCTCTCACATCCAGAGACTCTTCAGCGTTGTGCTCCTTAATCACAGAAATGCCGCAATCACGTGCTGGGTGGTGATAAAAGTCAGACAAGTATGTTGTATTTTCTTTGCCCTCAATTATCCTGCAAAGTAACTTGAAGGCAGTTAAAACATGCTTTTTCTTTCTGCTGTAATTAAGAAGAATTGCTCTGACACCCTTAGGTCCACAGTTGTGTTAATCATAAGAAGCCACGGAAACAGTCTTAGATGCATGATCAAATAACAAGACTAAGTTTGTGCATTCAAATGGAGTCATGGCCAGGCCTTTTGTGCATTAATATTAATTGCTGATGTTTTTGAAATGTATTCCAATATCATCTAATTATACAATGCACTTAGACTGGGTTATAATTTGGAAAACCAACACTTCATAGGCTTTCCACAAAATGTAGGCAGGAAAAATTGTAGCTGTTTAATATTATCAAAAGGCATTTGTATTAGAATTCCAGCAATTTTAGTTGGCATTGATTCTGTGTCCCAGCGACAGTTGTTGTTGGTAATAAGTGCACATCATAAACAACACAACCATCATAGTGATTTATTTTAAATACACTATGGCACATTAAAGAACACAGAAATATCGTTTTCCTCATTTAATTTATTTTTTTCCTCCATCCTCTGTTTTTTTTCACAACATGGAACAATACTTCAGATTCTCAAAAGTGAGTCTGCAGAGTACAGTATTGAACATTATTTAAAACCCCTACAAGTGTTTGTATAATTCACCACTTCTCATAAAGAGGAACTTAAAACTATGAAATTGCACATAACAGTTTGTATTTTGGAAAATAGGTAAAGACATGTCTGAGAAAAATTAGATTACATTTTCCTTTACTTTTTCCAATGACGAGAGAGGGTTACAAACTGCAAAGTCAAGATAAGAACCCCCAAATCTTCATCCTTAGGGTTCGTAACCTAAAAGTGTTTCTAGGTCTCCCTAAGCATTCAACATCTTAGAAGCCATGAAGAAGTGTTAAATAGCTCCCATTAAATCTCAATCAAGCAGATGCAAGCCAATTAAATTGACTAAGAAAATCTACTAGCCCTTGAGGGCTGAGATTTGGGATCACATTTGAGAAAGGTTAATGAGAATGTCCTATTCTAAAAGAGATGAACACACTCCATTATGACTGATTCAATCAGCAAACAATGTATTCTTGAAAAGTGTTTAAATAACTAACTACAGTATAAGACTCTTCAACTTTGACAAAATTCTGAATACAGAGTCTCATTCCTTCAATAAGTTTAATATTCTGTCAATGGTTTTTTTAATGAATGTCTGTTAAGCAGACGCATCAACCAACATCTAGTGTGATCATAAGTTACTTTTAGGTTTAACTAATAAAACATTATATATGTATAGCACATACATATATCATAGCTATAGATTATAGTAAAATTAAATACAATACACCCCCCCTTTTATAATAGTACATTGTCCAAGTTAAATTCACAAGCATAACTGCTTGCTGCCACTTCAGTTTTGTTGTAAGCATGCCTATTGTGATATCAAGATCTCATATTTCTCTCCCTGTGTGCTAACTGCCCATTTTGGTAAATTAAGTCTAAAGAAAAAAGACAGGAAACATAAGGAATCAATAAAGAAAGGATGGTGATGGTAACAGTGTAAACATTTCTGAAGCACTGATTTATTCTTTGATTAATTAAAGACAAGGCTAAACAGCAGTCTCCCAAACAGTTAAATAAATCAGTTAAGTTAAAAAAATGGATGAAGTTAAAGAAAATAAATACAATGTACAGTACTACAAACCCAGGCTAATAATTTTAGAAATACAATGAAAGTGATATCATTGTGATTTTGTCAGCGTTACAATTGCGAAAAATGGGATGAAATGTCTCTGTGATAATAATGGGAAATATTTTGATGATAAAAATAGAAGTGGCTGATTATTAATTAATATTTCACTTCTTCACTGAAGGAAGATGTCAGCAAAATGTTTTAAGACAAACAGATCTCCAGTGCTTGACGTTCTGCTAATTGTACTAAACGAAAGAAGAGATGTTATTCATAGACAATTAAGAAAACTTCCAACATTACTCAAGACGGAGATCTATACTCACTTAATGGGAAATTGCTAATGTAGCACCCATCCATAAAAAGGGTGATAAAAATGAGCCAAGTAATTATAGAACAATAAGTCTTACTTCTAGTACATGTAAAGTTATAAAAATGTAATTAGAAATAAACTACAGCATCATCTGTATGGCAGTAAGGTTCTAGGGAACAGTCAGCATATATTTGGAAAAGGTAGTTTTCTCTTAACTCTTTCTAACTTCTTTGAACAAGCAACAGGAGTAATGGATATAGAAATAGCATATCATACCTTACATCTAGTTTTCATATTAAACATTCAGATTTAGATTTTGGTATATTTTGCTTTTCAGAACACTTTTGATAACTTTCCAGAATTCAATAAGATTTGGAAGAAATTCAAGACAGACAATTGGCAAACAGCTTTACTGTATGAAGACAGGTGAAGATTAAAGGTAGACAGCATAAATATAAATTATAATAATATATAATGTAAGATGTAAAACGCTGAAACTGAAAAAGGTACCCAAAGAAAATTTAGATTTACGCGTTGAAGCCGATACATCAAAGTATGGAAGGAATAAAAAGTAAACAGAATGTTAGAACACATAGTTAAAAGTGTAGAATTGAAATCGAGGGATACAACCTTAAAATTGTTCCTCATTTAGAATACTTAGTTTTTGTCATAACATTATAACAATGATATTAGGTATCTTTTTAGGTTTAAAGGAATGTTTTTCTCTGACAGACAAAAGGAACCGAACATGACAAGCAGTCCTGATTGAATATTCAAATCCTCAAGATCACTGACAAAATCACCTCATTGGATATCTTAAGAACCAAAAGAGAAACATTAACCTGATAAGATTAGCCTCATACAATAAGCCACCTCAACATGCCCATTTCACTCAACTGGGGCATAAGCAAAATACCAAAATCATAGTAAAATGTTAGATCTCTGCTTCAGCCAGTTGTATCAGTAGACTGTTTTGTCTAAAGTTCTTCTTAAAATTAAAACTATTCTAACGTTTCTCACAAGTACAAAGTATGCATTTTCTAACAACCAGCCCCTTCAGCAGCATAAATGGATCAGTCAATCCAAAAGTTCATATTCATATAAATAACACATTTGCACTTACAGTACATACAGTATAGAAATTAATTCTGCCCAAATGAAGCAGAGAACTGTTCTCATTTTCATCTAATTAACTGTAGCATTACAAAAAAACAGGTAATGTAAATTTTCATTTCAGGCACAACATTTAGTTCCGATATCATCTCTGGACATTGTCAAAATCCTCATTGTGTTGTGGCTAATGAATTCTGAATTGAATGAATGACAACCACATTTTTGCAAAATATAGTTGTCTTGCTAATATGAATTAGGTGTTGTAGGGCTGTTTGTGGAAGCACATAGGTGAATCAATTGATTTTATGAGAAAAAAGAAAGTTAAAATGTGAATTTAATTTTGAATTCTACAAATGAAAACTTTCTTATGTACTGAAAGACCAAAAGGGTATTTTAAATGCTCAGACTTTTACGCTATACAAGATAGATTTCCAAAGTTAAATCATGTAATGTTTCCAACAATATGAAATACAGAAATTTATAAAATTTATAAAATTAAAATTCTGCACATTCAAACTGTGGCCTTCTGGTGTTAAGTCTCCCACTAGTAAAATACTCAGAATCCATCTTTGTGCCTAGGAAAATACTTCCATGAGATGCAAAGATAAAAGTACTCTAAGCCTGAAATTAAGTCTATTTTGGAAATGTACAGTATGTAAAAAGAGCTGCTTCTTTCAGGATTAACTGGTTTTGGAACTGTATATAAACCTATACAGTACTGAATATAGCAAAAGCAGCAGTGGATAAAACCTTTCTACTGAAGTACATTAATTGCAATCATTGTAAAACTTGTATCATTAAGTACTTTAAGTAATGCCACAACTTTGTAAGTTACTTTAGTCAATGCCAACTGGCAAAATAATAGCTGTAAAATGATTACTACGATTACTGTGATCTCTTAGTCATCCTATCAGGAAAAATACTTTTTGGAAAGATGCAAATGTGTCACAGAAAACATTCTATGCCAAAAAAAAAGAAAAGGGAGATCGAAACAAAAGAAAAATGAGGAGAAACATGGAAAAAAATAAGGAAAGCAAGCCTATTGAATACATTTCATTAAGAATTCTGCTTAGACCGAGACAGAGCTGAAGGATGTAATTTAGCTGTGCTTCTCTCTACAATATCGACAAATAGATATAACCATATAAGATTTACTAGATGTTCTAGTGGAAAATCGCAGTATTCGCAGTTTCCTGTCTAAATTCCACTCTGGACTTGTACAATCTGACCTCCCTAAAGTTCCCTGTTAATTAAACTGTTGTGCAGTTAGGCTGCTTCCACTGGGTGGCTGCTACACTGCAGTGTTGGATGAAGTGGGTCTCCCTACTCTGCAATTTGGGATTCTTTGAGAATCAACATTAATGACTAATTAATGGGATCACCCAGATGGCATATTGTACCTCCAGCAACCTTATTTACTGTATCTCTTGCAGTAAATGCCCAGCCATCTACATTGGAGAAACAGGAAGGAGACTAAGAGACCGCTTCAGAGAACGTTAGGTCTGTGAAGATTAAAGATCTCTCCAAGCCCACTGTTTCTCATTTCACCCCTGACGGCCATGACCACTCTAATCTCTCCGTCTCTGTTCTCAAAGATGGTTTTCCGAACTCATACGTCAGAAAGACTACAGAAACCAAAATTATCCTGCAGCTAGGATCACACCTTCCCCCTTCTGTTAACGACAGACTACTTTTCTTCTAAATTTTCTCCATTCATTGGAGGTTTCATATTCACACCTCTCTACACCTATTCTGACTTCACACCTCTTGATTGGCCTCTCTTTCTGTCCCCTGCTTCCGCCCCTCGCTCCTCCTCTCTCCCAGCTTTTGTTCTCCCACAACATTACCTTTGCTTACTGCCTTGTCTTTCTCCCACCTGAAGAAGGCTAAGGCCGAAACGTTGTGTTTTCTTTCTTCTTTTTTTCCACATGGAATAAACCTATTACTTGTTCCTTTGCAGCCTACGCATGCAGCTACCCACCTGAACTATTAATGACTAATAAATGCCAAGTACGTATGGAAAGAGGTGTCAATCAAACCCTGAGTACATCTGTGACAGAGAACTAGAATCAATACATCAGGAATCTATGGTGTTGGATAGATGATTTTTTTTAATGGATTAACTGGTCTGTGAACTTTTTAGAAAAATAAAAATAATTCCTCAAACTGCAGTCTATTTAGGATTAAGGAGCACCCAATTAAGTTCTCTATCCCTCATATACTGTAAGTGACTGGGAGATACACTAATTATATATGTAAGAAAAACATGTGTCAGAATGAGACCAGACCCCTTGAAGAGGGATTGTTGAATACAATTAAGTCAGTCATTGAATACAAAGACAGGTCCATGTCTCTGTCTCAGTGCAAAGGGCTGAGGTGCGAAGAGTCTGAAATATAAAAATGTGACAGCACCTGATGTGGGGATTTTTGTCATTTTGACCAAAAAAACAACTACTTTATATTTGACTGCTAATATTCATGTTCATAAGCAAAAAACTTTATTAGGCATTATAGCCATCATGAAAGATGCCCCGTGTTCTCTGGGCATTATTATTAGCCGAGTGTGATGCAACCAAGATTGCCGAAGGGGGGATGCACAACTGGCCAGGCGCCAATAAGGCTATGTAGGTAAAAGTAGGCCAAGGAGTTTTTCTCTGGCTGGATGTCAGTGCTGCCACTGCGAGCTGTGTTAGTCCTCCATCAGATGCCACACAGCCTCTCGCACTGATGTTGAATAAATGAAAGAGAGTATATTATGATGGTGTTCAGTTTTTCAGAGGACGTTTCAGCTGTGTCTGCAACCCTCACCAAGGCCAGTAGAATGAAAATAGAGGGCTGGGTCTATCTGGATGGATACTGGCTCGACGATTGTGACAGTTCGCCAAGTTTTACATTAACAGATGGTAATTCCATAAATCCACCCATCTATTTTCAGAACCCTGTATTTACTGGTGAAGGTTGGTGTTGTAAACGTAGAAACAAATATTTCTGTCTTTAGACAGATTAGCAAAGAGACTGGTTAGATGGTTATTTTAAAGACCTAAACAGCATATACTGTACACAGTTCTATTTCTTAGTGCTTTGTGGACTGAGAGTAAATAGTGCCTTAAAGTCCATTTATAAAGCTATATGCGTGGAGTAACTGAGGTGAATTGTTTTGCTCAAGGATAATAGTGTCGTCATTAGGATTTGAACCCATAACATTCTTGTTATGCATCCTATCCTACTTTTTTGCATTACTCCATGCAGCCCCTCTCACTAAAGATTAACAGCACCCAAATTTAAAAGTAGTTGTATACCCCATATTCTCTTTAACATGTGTGATGGGTGTTATTAGCGATTGATATTTTTTTTCCTTTGTGTCTGACTAAACGCAGTCTGTGCTGCATGCCAAGTACACCGGACTAGTACACAAGGAGAAAGGTCAGATAAGAATGCATCTTCTACACCATCAGCATAACAAAAACACTGACACTTGCCTACAGTCCATGGGTTTGCACAAATCATGCATGCAAATTCACCACTATTGCATAATGCCTAACAGGATAGGCACCAGGGGCTACTGTTTTTTTGTTTTAAAGTTCCTCTTCATCACAGCAGGGAAGATGAATCTGACATTATTTCATGTTGTCATCACTCAGCTTCTAAGCGTTAATGTGGAAGGACTGAGACAAACACTGGAAGCCATGCTCTAAAACATTTTTATTAAGGTATGATATTTAAGAATATTTTCAAAGTACTGCAGTACTTTAGGAATTTCATCTAAAATACATTTACAAACAATTCTTTTACACTTGAGATCAAAGACCAACACATAAGCAAGTCAGAAATTGCCTATATATGCATGGATTTATACTTACGACCTTACAAAAGGGCTGAGAGAGGCTACGTTTTTTTTTATTAAGGAGATACTTGAGTCATGTAGATGGCTGGATAAGATCCTCATCACTTACCAACTAAAAATCAATCTACAAAATCAAAGTTAAGACAAGAAACGAGCATCAAAAAACAAATTATTTAACTTGAAGTTATTGTACTTCTGAATTGCACAAGAATTGATTCACATAACAATGTATAACAATTGTATTTTAATTTTGGGATGCAAGAGATACAGTACAAAATGTCTCCCATCTTTGCTGTTTCACAACTTAAATATGGAAAAGCTCCTCACAAATGTTTTAGTAATTAAAGAAAAATACAATTATTAAAAAAATAGATTACTATCCTGATAAACCATCAGTCTATACGAATGAAGAATTAAAAGTAATTATTTTTAACAAATGAGCTAATGTCTGACTTCACTTGCAAACCTTTCCTGTCAATGTAAAGGTTTGTGGTTATGAAAGAGGAATATTTTTACAATGCAGTAGGAAAAGAAACTCCAATGCACTGTATTCCCTGAGTTTCGATTTGGAACCGAAAGTATTACCTGGAATAATTTGTGGAGTGTCAGTAGTTCCCAAAACCCCCATCACCACTACCAGAAATAAACTGGCTAAAACTCAACAGCTGTAACAGGCAGGTCTCAGTTGCATGATCGTGTATGATGAGATTATAGCCGCTGCATTTCTGTGCAAAGCAGCAGCTATAAGGAGACAGAGAAATGAATCTTGTTAATAACTGTTAAGCCAACCAATCAGCTGAAACCTTAGTCTGGTCAAATCTCATTCTAATTCCCAGCAGGCTCTGGGTACATTTTAAGGCATGCCACACGTTGTATGTTCTAACTGCAGAGCCTGCTGTTTATTAAATCCCTGTCTGTTGGTGAACAGGGCTTTAATGACAAAGTGAGGTTTTAGGCTTCTCAGTTCAGAAGCCACTTTGAAGTGCAGTGTACATGAAGCTGAAAAGCAATGGAACTACATATTCCTCCATTTTAAGTCCAAGGTCAGGAGCTTATCACTGAGAGTAGATATACAGTATACGGTATAGTCTTTGGGATATCTGAGCCTTAGTGTTTAAAAGTTTGGAAGAGCAATACAAACAATAAATACTGACGATTTTTAGACATAAGGTAAGTCTGAGCAGCTGCTGTTGGAAATCACAGGTTTTTCCTTTTTGTCTGGGTATGAAGAAAATGTGGATTCAGCCTTTCAGGAAAAAAATGTATTGGGAGATGAGGAATGAAAAAAAGGAAAGGAGATCACTACTGTGTAGGGAAACACACATGGTCACATACTCAAGACTCTAGACCTTGAATTGTTGCTGCATTGCATTTTGCTTTGCATGTAATTGTGGGAATGGATTTAATACACAAGTCCTTGTTCTTAAGCCAGTGCAAAGGCACGAGTCTCTTCAGGAATAAAAAATAAAAACATAAAAATATTATGCACCCTCGTCTGCCCTTGGCTGAAAGTGAGAGGCTGAAAGGTCTATCTGAGTCATAAAGGTTAATGCCAGTCAGGGGATTGAGCACAAGGGCTTGTGTTCTGGTGGCAGCACAGAGATGGCTGAGGGAGAGAAAAAGAACTAACAGTGCTGTAGTGATCAAGACTTTGAAGGCAGCAAAAGATTTACAAATGAAAAGAAGCTTTGGAAATACGGTGTATTCTTGTTCTGTATTTGTACTCTCCCAAATGACTTACTGACTGAATATACCGCAACCCCATTCCCTGATAATTATCGCTTCTTATATAAGCACTGTATATAACCTTTAGTCAGATTTTTTCTCAAGGCACTTTATAAGATCAAATGTCAGATCAAACAACTATGTCTTAAGCCAGGACTTCATTACAAAAATATATTCACTCTCTGCTAGACAAGAAATCCTCATAAAAAGAGGACCTGGCAGATTAAAGACCTGTTACCAGTAGTTTAAAATCATACCCTGTAGAGTCCAGTATTTTGTAAAGAGAGATCATGTGCAAAAATAGGGTGAGCTGAGCCATAAGTCACTAAAATAATTTTGTAATCAAGGTAAAAAGAAACCAGAAGCCTGTGCAGCCAGCAAAGAACACAGGTGATGGGTTAGTTTTAATAAGCAGTCAAGCAGAGGAATGATGGGATTAACTGGAATGTATAGTTTGAGGGCATCAGCATAAAACAAAAAGTAAAGTCATACTGTTTAATAATAATTAAGTAATACTATGGACTAAACTATAAAAGGGCAAAAACGGAACTTTGTGTCTCACTGCCATCTTCTAGGAACTTTGAAAAGTGGTATATACTGCATGACGCATGTGTGATGTGTATATTTTTACATACTATGTTAAAGTATGTAAATAACTTGCCCCACTGTTCTGGTAAGAGCTCATAGTAATGCATTTAATCTGTGCCGCTATTGTTAACATTTCTCTGTATCCCTCCTGTGATCAAAACTAACAGAAGAAACAACAGAATGGTCAAACCTCCATCAGTTATTTTATTAATATTCTGGAGAGAACAAATTTTCTGGGGAGATGTTGACAATTGACCAACAACAGAAAGACAATAAGAACATAACAATTGGCTTTTGTTCCAATATTTTCAAAGAGGCAAATATTAACATATTATCAGTAAAAAAACAAATCACTTAATTTAAGAACAATCAATTCACCAAACATGACACTCCATATATGGTAGAACAGGTTGTAAACGTGCAGATATAGATGTAATCCTGGTGATGTTCACACCTTACTGCACCTGTGAATATGGGTACAAAGTTCCAGTGAAAATGAGCGCTGGTCTTGGCTGAACCAAAATGACATTCGCAAAAAAACAGGCTTTTTGTTTAACAACTTTAATTTACTCTGATGATAATCATATCATGATCATCAAATGAATCAAATGTAATTGGCTCATTGTCAAATTAACATGATTTATTCCTCTCTATACTGTATATCTGTGAAGCTAAAGTTATATTTTTTGTACTACAAAATACACATCTATCACGATTAACAGTTATCTTTAAACAAAATAGTTGACATTTCACTGAATCTCTAAAGAATTGTGTTTTTGTGTAAAGAAAGGAGAACATTCAGTGAAAAGACTAGATTGATGCAAAATATCTAAGACATTAACAGAGTAGCGTACAGGATACTGCTGAAAATTTAACAGACAGTGACAAATAAAAATTACATAGAGCAAGAATCACTTCAAACTGTTAAAACACATTTTACTTGAAGGATGAGATTTTTCTCATTAAAGTTTCTTGTGTATTTTTAAATAGCAGATGGCTATTAAGTCAACATGTTTGCCAGTCTGTTTTATAAGTCAAAATATATAAGCTATACATTCCCTCCAACCTCCAGAGATGTACATTACAAAGGACTAACACTTTCTACATACTGTGTTTGCACTTGTGTTGATATACAGTACATGTTTAGATATATATTTTGGTTTTTAGCATAGACCTATTGGTGTTCTTAGTGTTTAACACTGACATATGAGTTCGTAAGCCAGGAATGTCACCCCTGCTCTAGCACACACACGTATCTTGCCAAGGGGCATCACAATAGCATTTTGAGATGTTAAAAGGCAATTTCTACCATTCTTTAGGGATGACATAAGTGCCAAACAGTCTGACAATGCAATGATCTAGAATGAATCCTTACCTACACAGCTAAATGGATATTACTGCTCATGACCCAAGACTTTGCTATGTCTGCACAAATACCTATCCAAGTTCACCATCTGCAGGATGACCATATGCGAAGCAAATGTCAGTCACAGACTTCAGCAACTGCATAGCTGAGTAGATTCATGACAGCAACGAAGCAGATGACTGTAGTCTGACATGGAGGTGTGTAGACAATCAAATCCTCAGACAATATGAATTTCAGGTCATTCTCTACCTGCATTCTAGATATGGCAAAGTTATGTAAAGACATTTCTTTAATTCTGAAAAGCTCAATAACAAAATACTATGGATGGATATTTTATGGACTTATACATAATAAATTCATTATATATAATGGCATATCATATTGCATCTTTGTTCTATAAACTACAGAACTATATTGTGAGACAACATAGTCTTACAATATAACATTATATTTACTGCATGGTTTGTATACCTATTGTACATTTTTCTATAAAAAAGGGTCTGCCTGAATCTTGCTGAATTTGGTATTGAACAAGCCATGGTGTTGCCAGAACACTTTATTCTGTAATTAGATGTCTTGCAAGAAGAATTCTCCTTATTCCATTGTAATTAACACTGCAAACCAAACAATTTTCTTTTGACTTGTTTATTACTGCTTATAAAAGCATAAAGAAATACCAAGTTATTTATTATTATTATTTTCCCATCTTATGTGATGAGGTGAAAATGGGCTTCAAAGATTAGTTTATGACTCTTTACCTCATGTGTTTACTTATGATGCTGTGGTTTAAACAGGAGTATTCCTTTTCCCACAGTAAGCTGTACCATTAAGATGTAGTGGTTTGGAAAGATGGAATGAAGCTGAACACATAAATATTGACACCGTGCATCTTAAATGAGTCAATTCCCTGGAACAGCTTGATTACCTCTTGCTAGGATGAATACTTATTCAATAAATAAAGGAGAGCATTTCCCAACAGATGTGCAGTTTAACAAACAATAATTCCTATACAAAGTAAAGGTTTGAAAAATATTGTTAAAATGCATGCAGAACTTAAGTCTGTAGCTGTATTGGACAAGTTAAATACCATGATTCTTTGAATCTTCCTGAGATAGCAAATCGCAGCTCTGAACTACTGTATGTTCTTAGGAATTCTGCCTATACTGTACTGTATATGACACTGCTGCCCAACCTCAAGAACAGCACTGGATACCATGTAAACAGGTGTTGTTCTATTTTATCCCCTAGCAACACATGAAAGAAATCACAAAAGTATGTATTTGACACACAGCCTTTGAGGCTTGAGGTGTTTCAAACTTGCATGAACTCAGAGAAACACAGATAAATCATGGGTCATGGGTCACATTGTCACTAAGACACCTGTATGGATAATTACAGGAGCATGCTTTCCTAAGGAGAAGCACCTTTGATCAGATGTGTTGAAGGGTGAACTCTTGAACCACAAGTCACATAAGTGATTCAGAATGCAAACATTTTAATGGGGAGATTTCACAAGGTAGAAAAACAGCATTTAAAGAGTTATCTGAAGTCCATGGCTGTGATATTAAACATAGGCTGCTATTCCTTTTTCTATCTTTTGAAGGGCAAAATGAATTGCAAGCTCTTCCCACTTAATTTTTACTGAAAAAAGAGGTTCAAGGGATTCAATAGAACAAGAACATAAAGACAAACTATTCTGAAATAGTCAGCATTCTCCCTTCCCAGGCGTAGTATTGTGTTTATCCGGAGGAACTGTTATTTTATTGTGCAGGAGTGCATGTGTGAGAACATTGTGATTTCTTATAAAGCTTTTTCAACCTCCTGGCACTTACATGGGTTGTGAGAAAAGCTACCAGTCATGGATTCAAGCCAACAGCTACTGTCTCTCCTGTATGGCTCCTTTGTTTATTGACATTTATCTATAAATAATAATAGCAATTGCAGACAGAATCCAGTGAGTGCCACTCAGGCAACTTACTTGGTTGACTTTGCCAATTGTAGAAAGTACACAGTCATTCCAGTGTAATGAACTGTACTGTACTGGTTGAACTGTACTGGTTTCCATTTTTTTAACAGAAAGCATTCATTTAAAAACTAATGTAACTGAATCTACATGTATGGAAAGTAGACACCCTTTTATCTGAAATCAATTTGAACTGAGGAATTTTCCTTGTTCCCTTTCTTCAGACTTAAACTTCAATAGCTCCTCCAGTTTGTGGGGGAAAGAAAACACTTTTTTTTGTTGTTTTGTTGTAGCTGGGAGAACGGCCTCCCAACTGTACATCTTACACACAGATTCTCAGAGACAGTGAAGAAAGAAGATGTTTTGTTTCATGTATGGTTCCTGAAAGTAAAGTTGGATAAATGTGCAAACACTGAACAATAAAAACAGAAAAATAGCATTTGTGACCAGGGAAATACATAAATACATGCTACTTAGTAAGAATGTATTTGATTCTTTCTTTAATAATTTAGAAAGTCATCAAAACTGGAAAAGACAAATAACTGTGCTGTTAGACTCCTCCATGTTTTATGTTATAATTAGAAAGGGCAGACAGCAGCCCCAGGGGATGTTTTAATGTTTTTAGGAATAGTTATGGCTGCAACTCGCTTGTGTCAACTGTGCAGTTTTACAACCTGGAATTCCATCTTTTGCAGGGCTTGCTTGTAAAACTTTATTGTGCCTTTCAATTCACCAGCTCCTGAAACAGTGGAGGCTGTTCTACAAATAACCAAACATATAAGATAAGATCACTTTATTGACCATATACAATTTCTTGCATTAGGAATTTGTCTTTTCACATACCCCATCTTGCTCTCCATGAGACACACAGACAGGGAGAGAGAAGCTTGGGGTCAGACGCAGGGTCAGCCATTTCTACAGCGCCCCTGGAGCAGTTGGGGTTAAGGGCCTTGCTCAGGGGCCCAACAGAGTAGGATTCCTCTGCCAGCCATGGGATTTGAACCGACAACCTTCCAGCCACAGGCACAGATCCTATATATACTGTATATAATCCTTGTTAAATTAACAAGGTGAGGTTCAAGTCCAAACAGCTTGAGTATCATATGCCCCTTTTGGATACTCTTTCTTATAAAACAAAGGCAACAGACATATAATTTAAATAAACATGCATTAAATGTCTCCCTTTACAATCAACATCTAGATGTATTTAGCTATCTAAAAAATCAATTATTGATTCTTGTGTCATTTTGGATGCATAGAATACTCATTTATAAATCAATTTGCTTAACTGAAGCTTCATTAGAAACCCACTGCTGCCAGTGTTTCTATATGCTTTTCTCTTCCCGGATTATAATTAAACTGGCTTTCTGAAGAACACTGCTGTTATACACGATACTGTATATCAAGTACTATTAAAAAAAAACTTCTATTAATACAATATCGACTAGTATCACTAGATACTAAGAATAACTATTTTAGTTTGCTGATTTAATGTTTAGGTACTTACAGCATGAAAGACACGTTATCATGGATTCTTTATTTTGTGCAATAGTGTAACATTGGCATTTGTCTTACAAGTGCTTTGAAACAGACTTTAACTTTTGGCTACTGAACTCTTAAAAAGAGTAAAACAGGTAAATTCAAACAATGATCATGCTCCAGGCTGCTGAATTCACCATATTGTAAAGAAAGTTTCAGTTGTTGCTCTCTAAGGAAAGCCAGACAACTTTCTCATTCTTTGCAAATGCAGTAACTCGTATTCTTATGTAGGTACTGCAAAGACTTGTACTCCCCAAGTGTGTCCCCTCGAAAGAGTCAGTGTAGTACATATTGCTTTAAAAAACAAGCCCTTAATTTGTCTTTGTGATCCAGACACCATAACCTATCAGGCAAATTCATCACATTGGATCCAACCTCTCATAAAAATCATTAAGATTTTTTTCAGCCTTGACTCACAAACTATGAGATAATCTTTGAAATCATGGTCAGTGTTTTTCAGAGGCATTGTTGTCTTTTCAGTAATGTGCCTGTATCTGCTTGAGAAGATGGACTCTTCAGAACACACAGATATTTTTTCTAGACCTCTTCAATATTATCCTCTTGATATTTATTATAGCGTTATTAAGAAGCATACCGGTCTTGTAATGTGAAAATAACAAACTCCTTTCCCTCACATAATGCATTACTAGTCCAAACTGTACAATACTAAATTTACATGATACCTGGAATGCTAATAAATACCAGGACTCCGGTTGCAGCGTGCGTTCTCGCATATTCATCAGTCTCTCAGACATACCATACTACATCACAAGACACTGTGAGAAAGCTATTATAAATCTAACACAATTCAGACCTACACACAAATGCCAATGCATCCAACGAGATGTTAGAATATTTTCAAAATATTTCATTTAAAGAAGATCTGCGTAGATAGCAAAAAAAATTAAAATGTCTCAGAACAGCGCTCCGAAATAGATCGTGACGGAGACGCACTGCTCGGTGCCGGCACATTTATTGTAGTAACGTGTCCTTAACTGTATCTAAGAGTAAATTGAATTATCCATTAAGTCGTTTATAGTCTCTACCGTCTTACAAAATGGCTAAAATGAGATCTACGGTAGATGTTCAACTGACAACAGTCTGGATAACACTGGCTGTGAGCAAAAAAAGATTGGGTCATTTATCCTGCAGAAATGAAACAAACACGAGTCTATCCCAAGTCGTGCCTTTATGTGTCATTATATGCAATTATAAAATAACCAAGTATTTTGAAACACTGTCCTCGTGTGCCCTTTTCTGAAACGCAATTAGTATTTCACCCATCTGTCAACGCCTGTGGATAACTTCGTGAAGCTGCAAAGATGAGTAGAGCAATACAATTGTAGCCTTTGAGAGATTTGAAACGAGAAGACTACTGTAAGCCTTTCGTCTCCATCCAGATGTGCAGTAAACTGTATATTTCAGTTTTCAGTTGCTTTATATCCCCTGTAAAACAGCACTCGCGTGCAGGTGGTTACAACTACATTTTAATCAGGAACTCGCACAATAGGGTTTAAGGTATTGCAAACATGTGATAGTGACAAAACAAAACTATCCAGAAAAGGCCACGGAATAAAAGAGTTCATACATCCTGTGCAATACCTGGTCTGTCAATAATTTGGAATAAGCGTTGTCTTTAATCGCTCGCACAAGGATATTTTCTGTTTTCATAAGTATCCTCAGACATAAGAGTAATCACTAAAACCACAATGTGTTGTATAATCAGATTGAATATTCATCGTTCACCTGATAAGCGTAATACTAACACGGCTAAACACTAAAATCGCAGAGAAATTGATGTTTCCAGGATCGGCAGTAAAAGTATTTATAATTAAATGCTATAATACTTTATTTTGCATTCAACAAGAATCCTTAAAAAGAAGTGGTACACTTCCAGTCTCTACGATATTTAAATTACACAATTTACTTTACGAGGCGCAGTACATACATACGCAAAAAGCGTTTTTGTAATACTCAAGAGTTTCGTGTATTAGTAATTACAATCACAGATATCTGTGTTACGATGACAACTACTGTACTTCACTGTTTCACTCAAAGCAAGAAGATTTAATTAGGGACCTGAGCTCATACTGATATTCTAAAGAAACGTAAGCCATTAAAATAATTTTACATACCTCCAAACTTTAAGTACACGAACTAGAAGTTATATTTCTTGTTTTTCTGTCAGCAGTAATTTCACAGTTTTGAATTCCTTGACTTGCACTAATATAAACCTGCCTAAAATGCAGCCCAAATATGTTAATAAAGAGCATGAGCGCCACCTACTGCCATGGTAAAGAAACACCAGTTCAAACAAAACCACAGAATGCGTGCTGTAAATATCGCTTAAAACACTTTATATACATGTTCATAAAATTAATACTTGGTTCACTTTCACTGAAAATATAGCATAGCATTAAAACACTTAAAATACTATTACAATGCACTTGTTTTACTCACTAATATATTTAATGTCTTACACTTTTGAAAAATAGATGTGGCGTAATACTTTTTGACCTTTAATGTGAATAAAGGTGTTATTTTTTAATTGTATCAAGGTCAGACACGTAGGAATCGTAATAAAATAACTGGTTTAACACCGCGTAATGACCTCGGGTCTGGCAGTTGTCAACCAGCGCCACTGGTTAGATTAAACACAAGCTTGGACAGCCCGGCAAAAGGTCGTGACGGTTAATGAGTGAAGAGTGTTCCAACAAGGACGTGCCGAGATCTAACCTAAATTACACTTCAATTAGAATTAGCCAGTGCATCACATGTGATCGTACCGCTCATCAAACATGCTATCAAATGTCTAGCTCAAAACGCACAACTGCAAGACAGGACAGTAGACTCCGTTTCCACTGATTTTCTTTCAAAGACATTTACTCCAAAAATTTTCGTTCGAGAAAGAATGTATCCTCTGGTGCAATAGTTACATACGTGCTGGTTGTCATTAGACTACTGTTAAATAGACACTGGCACATGTGAAATGAACTCGCCACCTCTTCTTTACCCTGAAGGCTAATTCAGTATTCAGGGCTGTATCTAGCCCTCGCACTTCAACAGGCACAGTAACGGGATTTATATAGTCAGCAAATTGAGTCCAGCTTTCTGCATCCTATTGCAAAAGAGATATAGAAGTATCATTGTCTCAGTTGTGTTTATATCATTATCCGAAACGAATTCACACACCAAAGGACGCTGGTTGAAATGTTCATAAAAAAAGAGAAATGACAAACTGGATCAGCACCCATAGCCCAAATTCACTCGCATCAGTTCAAAGGAAAAGAGCTACTCGACCGACTAAAGTAAAATTAAACTGGAATAAAATGCTTCAATGATAATTCTGCATAACCTAATTTCATGCCTTCATGCCTATTATTTTGAAACCGAGAGTCTGTTTGTGTAAGGGCACAAGGGCAATTTTGAAACCTCCCAGAGATGTTTCTTCCCTTCGTATTCAATAAGAGGAGACCGTGCACGGACTGTTAACAGATCCGGACTGCTCTCAGGGAATGCGATGCGCCCGAACTGGTGATCGCTCTGAGCCCCCTTTTCGTTGCGTAGTGATCTACAATGACTAACAATGATCAAATCTTTGCTTTAAAAATGTGTATAACAATTGTGTGCTTTACACAAGGCGTGAGATAAATGCTCTGCATTCGGTCATGTATTTTCAAAACTAGTTAAGGATTCCAACTGCTCATACACATGCAAAACAGAAGGCACAACCACAACAAAACGTGCCAACTAATATGCCAGCCACTGTGCCCTTCTTCCCAAAATGATCGGATTTTTGCTAGGACTGCACAGCCTTCTGGAGCAGAGCTATTTAGAATCCACTTCCTCGACTAAATGTCACCTCTGTACCGTTTAAAACATAGGCGGCTTACCTAAAATTGATTCTCCTCTATGACTGGGATCTGTAGTCCCCGATGTTTTATTCTGTTGGAGGAAAACTTCTGGTGCTGGAGTCTGTGTATCCAGTACTCATGCTGGGAGCCCGATCTTTGATGCTGGATTGCGGAAGATTTGGCAGTCCTTCTCATGCTCAAGAGAGAAAAATCCTCTTCTGTCTGATTAGGTTGTAGGCATCGGTAAAGAGAGAGAGAGATACCAGTGAGGAAAGAAAAAAAATATCCTATTTGTTTTAAAGCGAGACGAGCAGGAGCAGGATAACGCTATACGCGACCAGGGTGTAAGAAGTACAGGGTAGATCACAAGGAAGGTGGAAATGAATCCGCGTGGATAGAGTGAACGCGAAAAAGGACAGAGACTAGGGGGAGGTACTGAGATTGCAGTTTGTGTTAAAAGAGGATGGTTATGTTCGACGGCAAGGGGGTGGGACTGAATCACATAAGTGAATGGGAGAGGAAAGGGGGGAATAGATGTGGGGGGGGGGGGTCCTTCTTAAGTTTTTTTTTTCTCTCTGTTGATAAATTGTAAGTTTATTCATGTCCCTGGGGTGCAGCACGAGTGGGAATGGCGATAGATTTTTGGAAGAAATAAATGAAAATACGAAAAACCGTAAAACTTAGAAGGCGGCACAACCTAACTAATACGAATAAGGACTACCACCCCTGAACGAGGACGAATAGCGATTGCTAGCGAGAATGCATTGATCAACCGCAGGCTACACGTTTGAAATCGCTAAACAACACATTAAAGAATGCGAAAGCCATTTCCTGGGAACCGGTACAGTATGAGGATGGGGTATAAAAAAGGCGAAGGTATAAAAATCAGACAAGGTCTGGAGGAGCCAGGGTTAATACACGGGTCTTTAAAACAAGTCATTAACCACTTCTCTAGGAAGATTAAAATTGAACCACGCCGCTACAGATAAAGATACCTTGCAGACGAAAATATGGTAGTTTGCTCAGTGTATTTCAGTCAAAAGGCTCCCCCGCCGGCTATTAGCTAGATTGTAAACTGCAACCGTTCCCTGCACGAAACGCCAGAGTCTGCAGGTAGTCAAATTGATTTCAAGAGCGGTTCTACTTGCGCGATTGATTAAGCTATCCCTTCCGCAAAGAAATCGATTGAATGGGTTCAAAAATTCATCAACGTCTCAGAGGAATTTGCAAAAATGAACAGCTTCCAATACAAAAAAAAATCAATCCAAGTGGAATATGCCAAACCTAGGATCCATCTGACTGAAACCCAACTGTATGTACTTAACATTATTATAACGTCAACAATTATGTGTTTAATTATGATGCATTATTTAAGCATAGCCCTCTAACAGTTTACGACGGGGAGTTCTAAGAATCTTCTAATATGCACTAAGAAGTCTGCCCAGAGAGATAAAGGTGACTTCTTGAAGCCCTGGTCCTCGTTAGCTTTCAGCTTAACAAATGAAAGGTTTTCACTGGGTGTCTTCGGGAATTCTATACAATATTAAGAACTGCAGAGCAGGCTGAGAAAAAAATCGATTCTAATGCTAAACTCAATAGTACAGAGCGGTTACGTAAAAGCATTTGGAGGACATTTTAGGAGGATGCCTTTTCTCGTAGCATATGGCGTGTAAGGGGTTTTCTGTCATTTAGAATGCTATGTACTGTAAGGCGTCATTTTGAAACTAATTGAAACATCGGATTTAACAAGTGGGTAAGAAAAGAAAAATGTGTTTTCTTAAGTGAATTTCTAAATGGAAACGAGTTAAATGTTGGAAATCTCCAGAGTTTCATTTCTTTCGCTTATTGATCATCATGTTAAACCACGTACTGTATTACTGTATCTATCGCTATAGCATGATTACCAGGAGACTGGTAAAGTCGAGTATATTCTAAACCTAATCTTTACCATGACTCTAAAACTGACCGTAGCCTACAGTACATCTGGATATCAATTCATCCAACTGCATAATGATGGTTCTTGCCTCGACAGCGACACGTGGAATTAATTTGTCAAAGTTTGCCGCTGACACAAGCACGTGGAAAATCAACTGTTGTTTTTTCGGGACTCAATAATTCCAGCCGTGTGTAAGGCACTTGTTTGAGTGAAATTTAATTTATCACGAGGTTTTGAAACCGCTTTAAAGTTTCAACCAAGATCCTTATTAAAATCTTAATTAATTTACGAAGTACGTATTTTGACCATTGTAGTGTTCTCTCTTGACCTCCTACCGCAGTTTAATCAGAAAGTACGGATAGCTCTTTTATATTTATTCATTGTAACCAGACATAAGTCAAAAAGAAAAATGGTGATATAGATGTGACACTTCATAAATCAGAAAGAAAAATGCTAACATACCCTGCCTAAGGCTTAGAGTATAACACACATGTAAGCAGAGACCCAAAGAAAGCTGACAGGTGCATAATGCTGTGAAAGGATCTACAACATTGTAATAGCTTTTGGGAATAAGTCAGTTTTGGTACCAGACAGTATCCACAGTGAAGTCATTCTCTCCTGTAGCACTTTACGCCTGTAAAAGTTGGAGAGGTAAGAAAAACCACCATAAAGGCATATTTAAAGTGAGTTATAACATAATAACCTCTAGACAATACTGTTAGAAACTGACAAAAGTTCTACATTTTACTTTACAATGTACATTATACATAGATCCTATTTCTGTGTTGTTTTTCAGTTGAAGAGAAGGACATTAATGGGATTAAGAAGGGCTCACGTTGGGTCCCTGTATTTTAAGTCAATAGTTTTATAGTTAGACCACAATAACTAAAGGTTTTGTTTAAAGGAATTTACTTTCCAAACTGTAGTACTGCTCCCTCATGTTCTTTACAAAGACACAGCCAGGCAGAAGACCCCAGTCCAGACAAACACAATCAGAGCTGAAGCTGCTGTCCATGGTCCTGACCTCCGCTCTGTGCCTGATAAAGCCAATCGAACTCATGTTACCCCAGGTTTCCAGGCTGTTGTTTATTCAGAGGAGAGACAGGAAGGGGGTATCATACACACAACTGTTTTCCCTGATCCTAAACCTTGGGCACATAACTAAAGAAGGTTCTCAGTTAATCACGAGCACATCTCAGGTGAAAACCAGAACAATCTCCACATGCTGCATCAGTAGAGTGATTGATTTAACATTGATAACACCTCAGCTTTGTCAGTTGTTGTTAAAGTCAAAGCAACAGGAACTCTCTTAAGGAGAATAGTGCAGATTAAGCTTTTGGAAAAGGGATGAAATGATGCTCATTGAAGTTAATTTGACTGTTAATGGATAAAACATCTACAATATTTAGCATGAATTCTTATTTTATGTATTAATTTAGCTGACCCTTTCATCCAAAATGACTCACATTTGTGCTGAGTTATACAGCTGGACATTTTACTGAGGCAATTTAAATGAAGTACCTTTCTCAAGGGTACCACAACAGTGCAGCATTTGAAATTTGAGCCCACAGCCTTCCAGTTACAAGCACACAGCCAAAACAATGAAGCTAGCACCTATGTACTGTAGAAATATATTTGAAAAATTTGCATATCGTGGGGGATTTGTGTTTATTAAAAGTAAAGCTGCTTATAAGTGACAGAATTTAATTATATAATTAGAACAACCTGACAACACGTGACACAGGATAGTCAATACAAATTAAAGCTCCTGCACTTTAAGTGACATCCTAAATTCAATCACTTTAACGTCTTCTCGAAATTCAATCCAGACAATCAAGTTGTAGTTTCATGCAGTTCTAATAATAGCACACCGTTCTAACAACTGAGCAAGAATGTTGACAACAGCCTTCAACTGACAAGCTTCTGCTGACTCTGTAGGTGGGTAGAGGCAGAAACAAAAAATGACAAAAAGCTATTCTTATTTCAGGTTTGCGTGGTCGGCCTTGGAATTGTCCCTCGCAAGATATGATGTGAAAGCAGACGACAGATGTGGTCAAAATGCCAACAGCTGTACCAAATTATCAACGCACATTAGACATCCCACACAGAATGTACATGTGGCTTTTATTTTAGTAGATGTTGCAAAAAAGTCATTATGACTGTACTTGCAAAGTTGGAACCCTAGTGCTTCTTAAAAAGGTATCAGTAGGTTCATAATATATTTCACTGAATTTCTACAACATTTCAGAGTAGATAACCGATACTTTCTGAGCTGTTTTACAGGATAAAATTAACCCATGAGAAACACAGGGGACTGCATTTGTAGAACTATTAACAATACCTTTATTAACTCCGTTTTTATTGTTTTATTTTTTACCTGAAAAGTGTCTAAAATGCCTGGCTTTCCACTTTAATTAAGAAGGAATTTGCAATAAACTTTCTGTAACTTAAAATTATTTCATACTACAGACCACATCTGAGTGGAAATGGGAATTGAACAGGTACTGATGCAGGTACCCAGGTCTGTTATAATGTGCTTATCAGAGTTCTGATCCTCAGATTCAATAAGAGGATTTAGGCAGAGACAGAATGGTGTCCCAGGAATACGTATTGTTGCTTGGCAGCATTCAGGCCCTTGATTCAGTACCTGGGGTGCTATAAGTATGGAAATTGTGTGTTCTCCCTGTGTGGGTTTCCTCTGGGTGCTCTGGTTTCATCCCACACTCCAAAGGTAGGTGGAAGGGCTTCTGGGAAAATTGGCTCTGGTGTGAACGTGTGTACATTTGTGTTTTGTATGTGCCCTGCAGTGGACTGGTTTCCCATTCAGGGTCTATCCTGCTTTGCACCCATTGGTTTCCAGGGTAGGCTTCAGATCCCCATGGCCCTGATTTGGATAAAATGGTTAGAAAATGAATGGATGAATGGATTTGAGGAGATGCTGACATCCCTCTAGAAATTTAGATATGGAATGATCTCCCTACATGGGGGCTTTGAAAGCAGGTTTTCGGTTAGTTCTGGGTGAGTGAAGGTTATGGGCAAGTTGGTCTGCAGAGAGCCACAGCAGTAAGGAATCAAAGTGAAAGAAACTGTGTGTCAAAAAGATTTCAGTGGCAGATGGCATCAAAATAGGTTCATACTGGATTATTAAGTATGTACTTTTGGCACACATAATAAGCACAGTACTGCAAGACATTTAAGACTTAAGCAAGAGTTAAAGACAAAATAAAAAAAGAAAAATATTCTGCTTTTCATGTTTCTGTGTACTGCTGTGCTTGCAAAAAATCAATAACACATCGAAACAATTTAAAATACATTTCTCGGCTCCAGAATTTTAAGAAAGGTAGAAAATATACTTTGAGTCCTGCCAAATAGTTAATATTTCCAAACCTGCTGCCTGACACCTCACACCCTTTTCTGATTCCAATACATTCATTGCGTTTACAACTGCTCTTCCAGATATAATTATAATTATATTCAGTTATACATGGTTAAAACTTGGCAAAGTATGGAGAAGTAGGGTAAATATAAACTAATGCGAAACCTTGCATATCTTCAAAAGCAAATAAAATCCACAGCATGGTAAAATAATTTCATGTGAAATAACTCCTTCCATTAATCAAATGCATTGCAAATGTTAATTAAGTCTATTGCATTTTGGCTTAATCCACTTGGTTAAAAGGTAGCTTCACAGAATGAGGAGGCTTCACTCTCCATTTGAAGAGAGGAGTGAACAAAGTTGAAGCTGCAAAGGTTGAGATGAGGTGGAAACAGGATGAATAAGAAGATTGCTGGAAGAGGTGTGAGCCAGAGTTATATACTGTACAAAAGTGGTCAATGATTGTGATTTTATACAGCAGTGTGAGATTAGCTTGTCTGCTGTTATCCCTTTAGCTAAGAAGTTCCTTTTAAAACCTATGAAAGTCCTGTGCAGGGTTAGCATTTTTATAAGGATATCCTGCATGACATTGTCATGTGAATAGAAAGAGGGACAGCTCTAGCAGAAATAGTGTAGTTTCTAAACTGAATCAGTGAAAGAATCTATACAATCACGTTTGGTGTCATAAAGATGTGAAAATGTGTTTTGTCTAATTCAGTTTAACGGAACTGTTAATTGTGCTGAAGAGAAAGAATAATTAAACAATATATGTATACTGTATATACACCACACCAACAGCAAGATGGTAAGAAGCAGAACATGCAAAATTTTCAAGTACCATGGCTGAGTTTAATATTACATGGCTAAAAAAGGCTTTAGTGAATCTTCCATATTTACAGATATATCACCCTCTTTTGTTTTTACTGCATAATACTAGGTCATTATTTCTAGATATCCCTTTAAATCTCTTCACTATTGCTAAAGTACTGTATGTTCAACGCACAGCGCTGTGATGATATTCTAGTCAACAAGTTGACAATAATTCTATCTCCATTAAGGATTAAGTTTATAGGAAAAGTATAAAAATGAAAAAATAAATAGCTTGCCCTTCCCGGGTTAACATGAATCAGATGGATTACCCTGAATGATTTTAACAAGGAGCAAGGCCTCCAGTTTTGTCAGTGAATTATATTATACATCATGATTGATGTAGGAGTGTGGGTAGCTTTACAGGGAAAGATAATGGTCTTTGGCAAGACTGCACCATAGCTGATTAGTCTAAACTACAGTCACTGAAACTCTTTGGTCACTGCAAAATCGTAGGGGCAGTGCTGAGTACTAAGATTGTAGTTCTAGTCTAGTTTAAAAAACATCACTTAGGAATAAGCAACTCCTTTTTGTGGTTGTCCAAGATTCCTTCATAGGATGTTGGAAAAGATTTCTAATGCATTCAGTAGACATTAAGTACAAAAAAATCCAATTGAAGAGTCATTTATTTATGAATATGTCTTAAATAGCACAATAGTAAGATAAGCAAACTTGGAAGGAGCTACAATTTTCTCATTGGATTAAACTATGAAGCATTTTTGCAGGTTTTTCCCCAGAGGAATAAAAAGATCTGCAAAAGTACAAACAAGGGAAGTATACCTTATAATGTCACATTCTGAATATACTGGAATTTGCTGAGACCATTTTTGTCAATAAGGATAAAATATTGACAATTGTTTTGCTATTAGTATGAGAGGCTTGTAGGCCCCATTTTATATAGGGTTTGGACACTACCCCAGCTTCATCCCACTTTTCAATTATATTTTATATTGTTTTTGCCTCATATGTTATTTGATCTTGTACAGTCTAATACAGGTTTGGCAAACAGCCTTCCCTTACATGAAATAGAGGTTTTGTTTGCACTTCTCCTTGTCAAATCTTTGGCAGAATCATTAAAGTAAAAGCAGAAAGCAGGACTCAACTTGAGAACTGTCATAAAACATCCTGATATGTTTGTTAGGTATCCGTATGGCATTTTTGTCATGAAATCATTAAGTACCTTATAACAACTACTCTGAGACACCACAGCAGAAGCTGAGTTCATGCAGAGAAATTATTATAAAAGTTTGATACAGCACATAGAATTGCAGAGCATGATAATGCAGTGTAATCGTCATACAGTAGTACTGTGTATTGCATAAGCACTTACAGTATCTTGGCAAATTTTCCTAAGGGAAATTCCATGGGCTCCATCATTCCTCTGTTTATTTCTGTTATAAATCAGCTTGTACCTTTACTCTTTAATTAAGTACTGCATTTCTTCAGTCACTGAGGTTTGCAGTCATCTTGGTTTTGTTATTTGGATTTTTGTGCATTTTACAGTAACTGAATTCTGTTTGAATGGATATAACAGTAATGGATTATATCTGTGTCATGTGCTGTGGATGTTTAATTTCATGCTCGTGTTTCTAATGTACAGTATTTTATATGATTTTCTTCACAATGGATGTTTCCCCTGTCTTTGATCTGTTCAGTCCTAATAAACTTCCCCACGACTGTTTAGAAAGAGATTTTTTTTTGGGAAGAGTGAGTTCTGTATTAAATAAATGGGAAAAAAATTCTTGTGAATAAAGGAACAAATAATTAATAGAAACATGGAGTAACTTAACTACATATTTGAAGCTGGTTATATTAAATCATTAATTAGGCCATGCATGCGGTAAAAATGTCTCAGAAAATAGCCGTGCCTTGGGCTGCAGACAAAGAGTGTACTGAACTTCCTCTTGCAAAAAAACATAGAAGCAGTGGTAAGTTTCATATTTGGTGAAGCTTATAAATTGACAGAGATGTGTACGTTTTGATAACAATTTTTGTTCTTTTAGCAAGAACATGTTTTCTACTACATGCAACATGGGGTTCATTGTTTGGTAAAATACTTCAAAATGTTTGCTGGATGTTCTGTTCATTCAGAGGTACTGTAGAATGAATCCATGTGTGGAGCTGTCCATTGTGCTGAACTTTTATCTTGCAGATTGGATTGTTTTAACTAGGCTAATATGGCTAAGATATTGTCACTGTGTCAAAGCATTTGATGCAGCCCAATTAGCATGAATCAAGCATGGTATTATATTTTAGTGCTTATGGACATGCAGTTAACTCAAAGGTACAATTCAGTAGAGTACTTAGAAGGTTACTGTATCAACAAATACAAAAGGGGTTTATCAAATTATTCTTGTTTGATCTTTTAAATGAGCAAAGAGGACACATCATTTAATAGTTCAAAACAATGTTATACAATGTAGGTCTAATTGACCTTCGACAATGTTCTCAGCTGGTGTGTGTACAGTATGTATAGGCTGAGGTCTTTTTTGTCCCTTATTTTGCTCTTATTTGGCTGCTGAGGGAGAGAGTATCTGTTGAGTTTTGTAAACAGGCTTTAGTTAAATAGTAGACCCTAATCTAAGTGGAGATCGGATGATTGGAGTATTTATTGGGCTCAAATGTTCCTCTAATTTATGGGGTTGGATTTTCGAGGAGTTGACTTGAAGCTCAAAAAGGGAAGATAGAAATAAAAAGACAACAGGTGAACTGATAAGGAGGATAAGGATGTATGAGAGCATTACATCTTATAACACATTTTCATTTCTGGTTTCTTCTTTGATCAAACAAAGCCTGTCTAAAACTCGAAGTTGTCTCCTTTTTATCATTAGTTCAGAGGGCAGGCTCAACTGCATATAATTAGTCCTTTTATGACCTTATAGGCACTATGAACTCAGTTTAAAAAATTAGTTTTGTTTTTTGTCTTGTGTGCTTTTGGTTGTTGCCTGTTTATTTCTACCTCAAATTGCTCTCAGAAAAAAATAATACAAAAAGTGACTTTACTTAGTATTCCTGTCAAATAAGGGTGTATTATTACTTTTCAAAATTATTTTTGTCAAGCAGACGTCAAAACACACTGAGTTATTAGACTAAAACATAAACGTTTTACTCAGTTAACTGTTATGTCAATTTTATAACCTTTTACCATTAGAAGCAGAAGTAGAAGATATTGCAGAAACATTAAAATGTCGGAGTCCGGGTGTTGGTGAAAGAAGAGCTGTTTATTTGCATGCATACAGGAGATCAGCTTGCAAAAACTAGTCTCCCCAATAGTCGTTGCTCAGTGGTTTTTATAAACAGTAACAGACAAACTTTCTACCTTTAACATAGATTACCTAATCCCTAAAACGAACCATCAGTTTTTTTAGTCAGGCTTGGGTAGCGGAAAACAACTCCTTATTAAGACTTTCGTTATTACTTACTTTTGCAAAACACAACATTCGACTTCCCTTTTTACTATATTTTAAGACATGAGCTGTACTTTTCCACTGACCTACTGTATAGTTGCCAGGGTTATAAGCAGTTTAGAAGCTAGAAGATAAGAAGTTTGTTAGCTTTTATAAAATGTATAACATTCCTTCAATATCAAGCATTTTCTCTTTTGAGATGGAATTTAATTGTCTAATTTCATCATTTTTGTGTTTTAACCTAAAATACTGACTGGAAATTGAGTATTATTATTATTAGATGAGAACACACAACAAAAGATACATTTTTAGCTGCATGTTTGGTGTTAGAGGTCATATACTGTATGGGAATGGAAATTGCATTTCTTGGGTTATAAAAGTGCGGTATGAATATGTTATATTTATGTTGATGTTACTCTGGGGTTCTTTTGTAACCTCCTTGATGATTTTCCAGTTTGTTCTTGGAAAGATTTTGGTAGGACTACTGCTCCTGGGTAGAGTGACTGTGTCTTTCTCTATATGTAGACTATCTAGATTGTTGGAGCTCCAAATCCTTAGAAATGGTTTTTCAACCCTTTTCCAGGAAGATCTATAACTCTATAACTCCTTAGATCTTCATATGACTTGTTTCCACAAACCTGTAATGTGAAGACCAAACTCACAAGGTTTCTAATCTTTAAATAGGGTAGAGCTTTCATTCCCTTAATTGAATTAATGAAGATTGGGGTTCACTTTATTTTTATGATACAGTTCACTTTAATTATTCATTGTTTCTTTAATTCATACATTAGTGTGTTTCAAGAGACCTGGAATTTTTAACTATATACAGTACCCTATAAAAATATTTAAAAAGCTGGTTTTGATTCAACAAGGCTATCATGGTAAAATTATAAATTGATGATTGATTGGTAAAATTATGATTATGAACCTTGGCACTACTGTATATGTGAATAACATCCCCTCTCAAATCCTTTTTTTTCTAGACAAAACACATTATTTCTGACATCCATCCTCATCACTGGTGATAATATAAATGAGTTCATTAGAACGTGAGGTGTTTTACACTCCCAATAAAGCTCATTCCTTAATGGTGGATTATTCCTGGGCAGAAGGAAAGTGTATTCTGCAAACAAAAGTCCGATTTAAGAACTGGTGTGTAATGCATAGCTGAGAAGTGGGTTTTATTTTCACTTTGCTCCATGCTTTCTTCACGTATTTACACTATGAAAACACCTGTGTATATTGTTTGCTCTTGTTAAGACTTTGTTGAGCTGGAGGACATGCTGGAAGTGTTGAGTAGAGGACTATTCATGTCAGGCAAGATCTACCACAGTATAAAATTATTATGAGTAAGAAAACCTGTGGGCAATCCCCCAATGTGGACAGATTCTTCAAAAAGCAGCCAAAGTGTGTAATATTTATGAGTGGAATCCAACAAAGATCAACCATACCTGCTTAGAATTTTAAATAACAGAACGGAGCTCAAAATATAGTCCTCCATGATGATTTTACTTACACGTTTTCAGAGACAACTACAGACTATCTGTAGCTTAGCTGGCATGCATCTCTTTGTTGAAACATTTACTGTAACTCTACAGCAAGGATGAACACTTGCACTGCTGCATTCCTATATCACTTTATTGTTCCTGTTTCTTTCTGAAACACTGGGGATGGCATAGAGTAGTGGGAAGTCCTTTGCACTCACATTGTTATTGTACACTTGAGCAAGCGACTTAACTCCAGTTGGTCCAGTCCACCCAACTGTATACATGGGGACTCAGGATGGATTGGTGTCCCATCCAGAAAGGGAGTCACATGCTCAGTCTGTTTGACACTTTAATAACCAGGACGAACTTTGACTTTGCTTTCCTACTACAGTATTTTAAAAGTGAGGTAAAATCTTTTTGATTGTATAATAGCAGGTTGTGAATCAATTTATTATAAATACATGTATGGCTCATACTGCTGTGTATGTAAAGCAAAGAGAGAAATATTTTAATTCTAGAAAGAAAGTAGTCACAGTAGCTGCAGTTTCTACTTTATTTTGTGTCGAAAATGTGAGAGAATCTCTTTACTAAAAGTCTAGTGCCATACTTTGCAGAGATCAAGGGCACTTTCCTGGCCCTAGAGACACAGTGATTGAGAATAAAAGAACCTGAAAGCTCAGTGCACTTTAGAACTGCTGATTAAGATAGGTAAAAGTGTGCCCTTGTCTATGTCTCAGAACTAGCAGTTAAAAAACAATGAGTATAAATTCAAAGATTATCTAGATTATTGGTCTGTGATCAAGATATTATTATATTATTAATATTATTGTTTTGCAGTTATATCATAAACTGCTTAAACTGCTGTCATTGCTTAAAATGATTGTAATTTCAAGAAAATAATGCTGTTGTAGTTGTCAGCAGCAGATAATCAGTAGTTCTCATGCTATGAAAATCTAAAAAAATTAACACATCAATTAAATGTTTACTTTTGCCATTACATAAACCAAGGTGTGACCAGGCTGATTTAAATTTGGACTTGTTTTATAAATACATTGAAGGAAAAAATATATTTAAAATATTATTGACCCCAAGCCTCTTGATAAGTAATTAAATAAGTAACTACTTCAACTCAATTTAAGTAAAACTTTTCATTTCAAGCGTTCTGAATTTTCCTGTGATAGATGGAATCAATATCTCCATTCCTTTTACAACTGAAGGTCTTGCTCTTAAAACTACAAAATATAATACCATGGAAGTTATGGGTGAATTTGGCCTTGAGTCTAGTAGTGTTATTTATTTATTTTCTACAATATATTTGGTTTTCATCAGATATTTCCTTTGTTGGACTAGGGTAAAACATGGTGGTGCTTCAGGCTAATGTCAGCATAATTTGGCTTTTGAGGAAGGAAAAATGGCTTAAAAGGATTTGTGTTTCACAGTCAAGGCCCAACTAGAAACTACATATTAAAAATAGACAAAACAAACAATATTTGTATTTTTAACATCATATGAGCAGAACCTTCTTATACTAGCATCTTATGTGTTGGGTATACTTTAACAATTGTTTTACAAGAGGAAGTACTGTGAAATAATAGCTAACAAATAAACAAGTTCTATCAAAAGTATTAGTATTAGAAAGTATTAGAAGCAATTATAGCCTCAAACATCACTTGAAAATATTCATTAGATTAAATTGGTCTAGTTGGGCTTTTGTAAATATATTAACCTGTGTAAGCTCAATGGTTTAAACCACTGTGTACTAAGTATTTGTGATTTCCCTTATGAGCAGTTTTCTAAATAAATGTGATATTTATACATCCTTATTGGATATCTTCAAAATATTTAAAAAGTCATCTAACATTATATTGACCATATAAATGTAAAAAAAACTCTTATACTTCAATTAGGATGCTAATTCAACTACATAGTTCAATAGATATTAAGAAAATAAGAAACTTTCAACTGAGAGGAGGGCCTGGGTAACTTCCACGTACATATTTTTCTAACTCATACTCTAAAATCATCAGGCTTAGTGTCTTTTCTTTTTAACATGCAGTACTAGTAAATAATTAATATAGACTGTGTGGGATAAGTAAAGGAGTATTTTAAATTATGAAATGGTTATAATGATATAACAATTAACAATTAGAAACAGGATGGAAACATTTCTAATTAATATAGCAAGCATCGGATGGTGAGCCCTAAATGCAGAAATTCCTTGTGCTTTGTAGCTGATTACGCAATCTAGCAATAATAAGCGGGCTAGAACTCTTTTTTTCCTCCACGACTAGTTATTTTTTGTCTGTCAGAACTACCAGTGCACTGACAAACCAGTCATTATTCTACAGTACATCATTTCCCATGTTATTACAGTATTTCAATCCACCTATTACACAGCAATTTCTATCACTACTCACCCAACACACAGAACTGATGAGGCAAATTATTATCTCACAAATCAGTCCAAGAACCCCATGGACCACAGCTACAGAAACCAATGTCCCAATGGAAAAGTCTAGGACCATTATTTTCTCAATCCAGCTCTGGACAGTGATTTGGCAGGCCTCCTTCTGCCACAGTGAAGAAACAGTGTAGTCTTTGGCATCCTCTCTTTCCTTGGCTGGCAAGAACAAGTGGTCCCCCTACAACTTGTCTGTCTCTGTATGTTATCTCTGACTGCTGACTGGGGCCATGAAGCCCTTATCTAGCCATAGCTCATGGCCCATTATTGGGTGGGGGAGAGGGTGGTAAGGTCCTTGCGATGTCTGGGGTGTGGGGAGAACTAACTGTTCAGGGCTCATTGATTAACTGGCTGTATACAGATGGCCAGGTGTAATGATACATTTGCATATTTGCACTAGAGCCTCTTCTCAGTCTCAGGCCAAGTTAGAAAGTGTCTTGCAATCCCTCATGTCATTTCTGAACTCTGTGCTAATTAACAAGTGTCTGAAAAAGGACTTGGTGATCAATGGGAAACCTAAAACCAATGGAGACCAGACACTTTATGGAGACATGGACAATCTATGCAAATTTTCCTGTGTGGTTCCTAATACCCATTGTGCCACACCCAAGTTCTCAGTATTAACTATTTTAGATGCATTCTCCACCACAGGCTTTGTTTACACGTTTCAGTAACGTTTGAGAAGGTTGGAGTTTCTTGCAAAAGAATGCACATTCAACCAACTTTGCAAGAATAAAACCATAATCCAAAAACAAATGTGTTAGCAGTCTCCATTAGTACTGTATTTAAAGAGGTGGATTGCTGAAGTTTGTCATGAGTTTCTGGAGTTGCAATGACATTACCTTGGCCTATCTTATCTGCTTTGTTGTTTTAAGCTTGTATAATGAATGACTATCTATTTTTTCTTTATGAATCTTTTACCATAACTGTGCTGACTTTACTTTTGTATATTAGTTAACTTCTATAAAGGAAGAGTAATACCATTGGTATGTTTACTTGCTTGTATAAAAAATTCATTGGGCAAAGAGTGAATTTCATAAGCTTAATTTATCAACAGTGCTTGCTAAACTAGTCTTTCAAAATATTATAGAAAAGAAAACTAAATTATTGAACTGATTGTATTTTTTTCCTGATTATTACATCATGAGGTATCTCGAAGATAGATATTCGAGGACAAAAACAAAACATTCAGAATTTCACACTGTGCTGATACATTATTCATGATGTACATGATCTACATATTATCATTGTCTGGATAACCCCAGTGTGGGGTCAACCTGACAGGAGTCTTATTTTATGCAGAGAAAAAAGATGAGAGCAAAGCTGATAAGTATATACATTTCTCTTTGAAACAGATCAGGATGTGTGGTTAAATAATCAAAACCGTCAATGAGATGAATGATAAGTTTAGTTAATGTGCACGTGGTGCCTATAGCAGGTCATGCACACTGGAGATGTATTCCCACCAAATCAAATTATGAGACACAGGTAAAATATAAAACATGTTTCAGACCCAGATGGCAGACAATGAAGCTTACACAGCTATGAAGCACCAATTCACACCTTTCAGAAATACACTAGAAACACAGCTGCCTTAAAAACGCGCAATGTATTTATCACTTTTTTAAAGATGGTCAAGAATACCAGATAATTACATCTGTTGTCAAAAGTTCATGACCCCTGGAGATACAGTTGCTAAGCTGATTCCTCCTAGGTGATGAAGACAGGAAAATCATTTTGGAGCAGCAACTTACCTAATATATCAAAGGACAGACCCTTGTGGGAGATACCGGGACTTCTAACATCCTGATAGATTCAATTCTGTTTGACAATAGTGATAAAAATAAGAATAACACAAATAATTTCTAGTAGTTTTGTAATAAGATGTATAGATTTACTTATCTCTTTTCATATCAAATTCAATGTGGACAATTAAGATGTATAAGATATTATATTTTCAACAAAATTGTTTGGTTGTATATCTATTATGACAACATACTGTATCTCACATATTGGATGTTATACAATAATTAACAATTTTGTGGTGTTTCATGCAGTATTAGTTGTTGACTAGGGACTACAATAGGCCAGCACATCAACGGCAACTCTCAGCTCTTTGGCAAATTGAATAAGTTAATAAAAATTATGAGGTTTTCTATAATTTATTTTTATTACAAACAACTTGGGAACATAATCAAACATAAGCAGAGATCCTTGGATATGATCCTTAAGATCTTTGAGAAATAAAATATGTCTGACACAATCCCCCACATGTCTTACTTTCACTTGTAAGTTTTCTGGTTTTTGCATTTTTTTTAAAAAAAGTAACAGAATAGTTTTTAGAAAACAGTTGGTATTGAATTGGTTTTACCACAACTTTCTGGGGAAATGGGTTAAAAAAAGACTGCAAAAGGAAAAATACATTAAATGTGAACTAAAAGCTTTCAATATATCCCTGTAGTACACTAATGTAAAACTGATCCCACAGTTCACTGAGGCTGTTACAATAATGTATTTTTACAGCATAAAGGAGGCTGTCACAGTGATACTGTTTACCTTGACCCCTAGAGGTTAAAAGCATCAGCATTTCCTTTATCATTTTACCTTTGACTGATAGCATCCAAGCAGAGGATACTTTATGAATGCAACTCACAAGATCGCTAGTCAACCGTGGCCAAAGACAACCTGCATACATGAAAACTGACGAATGTTTTAAATCACATATTGATTTAGCTCTGACAAATCCTGCGCCAAAGCCTCTGATGTGGAATACTGATAACTTTCAGCAACCTTGTTCTACATCAGTCTTCAGCCTGAATTAATCTGACCCCTCAGGCGTGGAGCACAATTAAAAGTAGCCAAGGTCTAGTGACTCGGGCCATCATTTAGACTGTGGATTAACTTTAACCTGCAGTACTTCACTGTATCAAAATGACATATGAAGAACTAGGCTGCGTGCAGGGGGTGTTGTATTAAACCACAAACTTTATTCATCTGGAAATTGCAACAATCCGTGTATCGCCAGTACACTTTTAATTTAAATAAAGTGAAAACTTAAATGTACAAATTCAACAACTGATGAGGAGAACAAAAAAACTGACTGGAGAACAGGCGTCTAGAAATGGCTTATTGAGACAGATCCATGTACAGTATAAAGTTCTGAAGGGAAGGAGGTGGACAGGCTTTTGTGGTCTCCACTATTTGATAATTGTGGAGTGAAATCTACTGAGATTTTATGGATGGTAAAACTTGTAGAGTTCAAGAAGAGGAGGCACTTCTTCACACATAGATTTATGGGAGTCTAGAGCAAGCTACAGTACACAGCCATATTTTTGAGGCTGATAATATCAGTTTTCAATGAGATCCTCAAATCACTTAGCTATTAAAAAATAAAAAAAACTGGACAGAATTGTTTGCAACGTTCTTAATTTCTTATATAAGGCACCAAGCATTTATGCTTGTTTAAAAGTCCATTTTAGCATAGAAGTGGTGCCAATGAGTAACAGCATTTGGTGTAGTTTTTTTCTGAGCAGAAGGGAATAGATACATACTCACCCAGGAAAAGGGACATGCATCCCAGTTAAAAAAAGTGATTATTGCTACAGTATATCATCCCTTGAATATGTTAAATATGTAAACAGTCATAGAGTCAGTTAATTTTGTATCCATTCAAAATCAAACAAATATGAGATGTTGAAACCCACAAATGTTAGCTGTGTTTAATTATGTGTCCAGTTTCAATTTACTTTATTATTTATATTAACAGCCTGTGTGTTTGTGTGTTAGCCTGTTTTTATGCCTGTGAGTCAATGTGTCTTTGTACGTGTGTGTGTGTGTGCTCCAGTATTTGTTTGTGTGCCGTCTGATGGGAAATTTCAAGTGGAGTTGTCTTTAAGATTCTGTGAAAGTAAAGCAGAATGTATTTTGTTGCTTTTATGAATAATTCACTACATTCTAATGCATACTTGTTTTGTTTCACTTATCCTGTCTTGTACTTACTCTTCAGATACTAAGGGACTGTTTCTTAAATCAGAATCTATCAATTTTCCCTGGGCATTCCAGTAAATCCCTTAGATTTCAATGCATATATGATATGCTAATAAGGCACTTTGTGAATGCTTAAAAATGTGCCTGACAGTATGGAAATATTTAACTCATGCCTACAGTTTTATAAGGTTTTCCTGATATTATTTTAGTGACTCGTAGATAATTAGGGGTAAAAATCAATTATCTTTTGGTCTCTTTCCACTGATGTAAAGAAAATACACTTTCAAACTCTACAACTCTACACTTTTAAACTCTGGTGAATTACCAAAGTGATGATGCCAGATGATTAACTTCACCATTACATTTAGGCTTGGATAATGTGTAATGTGGGCAATGGGAATTTGTTGAATAGCTGTATCCCTGGCATTTACAGTGCCAAACTAAAAACTGCCAACTGCCAACTTTCAGATGGCAGCAGTCAGTGGGTCATTTACTTTTGGAGAGCCGGCTCTCAAGGTTTAAGTCACCTCAAATCCTGAACTTCATCTTCACGAGTTCTACAAGTAAAAGCTTTATTCGGCACAAGTTAACATTTTATCTGAACTGCTTAGCAGAAGTCCATTGATCTCGGAAAACACCAACATCAGCCTCTATCTCTACCAAAACTGCTGAATGCCTGCCAAAGGCAGGGAAAATTTCATTCATCACATGTACTGTACACCAGTCTGCACTTTGTAGCATGTCAATATTGAGATACTGTACAATGCCTACAGAACGTCTCACGTATTAAGCTAATTTTCGATAAGGTCTCAGTGTGACTGTGACAAGGCACTTTCCCATTGGTGATGACTGTATTCCTTGTCTGTATACCCTTCATTTTCCTTCTCAATTTTTTCTGTAGTGACAACAATTCCAGTTTCATGAACCTTACTCAGAGTCCTCAGAGTGCTGCAATCATTCTTTAGGACTAGCCTTAATCAGCCAAAACATTTATTTTTTGCTCTTGTGTTGTGAGAATTCCTTCCATAAAGCCATTTAGTTGAGATGTAAAACTGCAATGAAGTAACTACCTACAGTTTACTATGGTCTTGACTGTTTTAGGAAACACTTGTTACATGCCCTCCTCCCACCCCTGTATAAACCAAGGAAGAGAAACTAGGCAGAAGCACTGAACATAATGAGAGCAGGTGTGCAGTGATGATTCACTAAATATGTGTGTATGGTACAAGAGGCAGTCACACTAGAACAACTGACAGAATCAGGATTTTATGAACAAAGGTGGACTTAACCCCTGTCTTCAGCGCTGTCTTTTAGGGAGTTGCAGTATTTAATACATTCTATGAAGTTATATAAAATGTCCAAAAGGGGAAAATATTTGAATTCTCGAATTCCAATAACAATAATCCATTTAAATCCATGTCCAGACCAGGTTCACGTAAATCCAAATGGGTATTCTTGAAATCAGAGCTGTCCTATAAGCTCTGCAAAAAGTCAAACCCTTTGTACAACATACCTCCAAAATGTCCTCGGGTAGGCGAGGTTTTTAAAAACAGGTGATCACTTCCCATTTCTGACTTTCGTCTCGTAACTCCCTTTCTGTTTCTTAATAGCTGCATCCACACCTGTGACTTCCCCCTTGGATGTTTAAATAGAATATTAAAAGGTGGCTAAATGAAAAGTATGGTGCATAGCAGCTGTAAGTACAATAGTAATATTGTAGCACATTTCATACAATCTATAAATCTGTAATACATACAGTAACGCGCATTTCCAATGCTGTGCATTTTAACCAACAATGCAGCATACAGTATTGGTTACCTTTGTAATTTCACCTTGAGTAAATCTCATTGACTTGTAAGAAGTTATACAAATGACTCCTTCTTGGGTTAGACTGGTTATTTGTGGATATTGACACAATGCTTCAAAGTGAAAAGGCTGTCCTGATCGTCAACTCCCTGTCATTTTGACAGTCAAGTCAAGAAAAGGATGCATTGTTGATTTCTTTGCGTTGGATTAGGTCTTGTGTCTAACCTGATCCATCTTAAAAGGTTCCGTGTAACAAACAGTACAGCTTGGGAACAAAGCATGACTTTCCACAGTTCTTTTAGATGTTGCTGATGTCTAAAAAAGTTTATAACAACAGTGACAAACAGCACCACGTCAGGTTTTGCTACTCTAGGTGAATTACACATTGTATAACCCATTCATATTTTAGTGGACTTAATTTTATTATTTTAAATCATCAATTTGTACATTTGAGTTGTATTTGCTGTATTTTCCTGGAGTAATACCTTAAATGTGCACCAAAGTTCAGGTTTCTGGCATCATCCATTAGGTACTGCATTATATAACAATTGTTTTTATTGTAACATAGCAATACTAGCATTTTAAGGAGAGGAATTCCAGCCAGTTCACCTTCAGCCGCAGGGACCAATAACTTCTTGTTTCATCTTGTCAATTTGCATCCCATTCAAGTGTTAATTCCCCACTCGTTTACGTCGGGCACCTGGCCAGCAGTTTTCTTCAAGGTATAGATGTCTGTATTCTTCAGATGGACCTTTTAGAGGACAGTCTTAAAATACAAAAATGTGCATTCTATAAATCTGCAAGCTGGGTTTTTCCCCTGAACATCCCAATTTCCTTATATTAATTAACCAGTAGAGTGGCTGCTGTGAAACTTTTTAAGGTGCCCTACTGTATATTAAGTTCTCCCATCCACACACAAGAATATTATACCATTGTGCCGTTTCAGGTTTCATGTCCTCAGGCTGTAGCAATATCATGCTATGAAAACCAGAGGAGTGTCAGATTATATACAGTACAATATACACAATTCAGTTTTGCATAAAGATCCCAGTCAACCAGTGCACACAGTCAGAAGAGACAGACATACAGCAGGAAAGAGTAAAGATCTATAACTTTATACATTGTAGCCAAATATTTGTTATAGTTCTACTTGTTCAGACTCAGCATGCATAGATGTTATTTTATCACAAGACAACATAGTAGCGTGCATAATGACAGTGGGAACAATAAACCCTTATTGTAGAACTTTACATTAGAGGACTTTTATATTGAATGATAGTGTTGCTGATTTTAGATTATGAAGATACAGAATGACAGCACCAGAAACAGCAGGGACCTGGGTGTTTGTTACCGGCTCCTACAAAGGTGCTAGTTCATCCTCCTCTGATTTTGACACTTACACTTGTCATGTGGAGCTTGAAATCTTGTGTTGTTCATAACCTTCTATTTTATAGGATTTTTTTTAAAGCCATAATTACATCAGCTTGTTAGAGATTTCAGAGGCCAAAAATACAATTTAACTTTTTATTTTTTGGCTAAGATATCCATTGTTACTATTCGTGATGTTCAATAAATTAGAGAATGTGACCGTGATCTAGGTCAGAATCAACACAGATTTTATATGTTAATTCAGCCTAAACAAACAGAAACTGTAGAAAGATATTAGCAGATCCTTTATCCCTTCTGGATATTGCTTGCTTTCTGATGGTCTGCTATGGTAAACTGACCAGTCAGAAGGGTGAATTGTGTCTGCAAGCATATTTGTAAACTGCCAGAATAAGCAATGACACGATTAGATTACAGGGGTAGGAGTAATCATTTAAGGTAATTGTTTCCTTGGAGAGAGACTGGGCCAAAACAGATCCAGATCACAGTGTTCATCAACAAAGCAGTTCCCAAAAGGAAATGGGAAGGTGACCAGACCATGACCACCCAGATACCTATCAAACGGATTCAGAAATATCCTTCTGAGACCAGTATTCCATTAGATCGTACCGTATGATATTATAACTATGTCCACATACTGCAGCTTGCTACTTCTGTCACCAATAGCTTGGCCTACAAAAAACTTGTAGAATGTATTGGTAGTAGAACCTGGATGCAAATGACTTTTTGGTGGAGAAACCATTGTATTTTAGCTTCCGTGCATATTTTGTGACCTCAATCCGATGGTATGGAGACAAAAATAACGGTCCTTGTACTGCTTCAGCCTTCATCTGATAGAATTGACAACAGTTCATGTTCTTCCTCCTGTTTAGCCTTTGTTGACTTGGTTTTCAGAGCCCTCTTTCAGATTGGTGGCTGTAAAAATTCTAACATACCTTTATGGTAAATTAACCAGCTAGAGACCATGAGTGGATCCATACTTCACCCTGTTGATGCAGACTCTGCTTTACACATTGTTAATGTCCGTTGCAAGGACAAAGTGGTGGGCTTTGGACCTTTTTTAAAACTACTTTTCATGCAGTTCACCTATGTATGTCCACTTTTGCCAGATTGTGTAACCTTAATATGTTGGTTGCTGCAAGTCCCTCTTTCAGAGAGTAAAGATAGTTTCTCCAAGCCATTCCCTTCATGTCATGACTGATAAGTATAGTTAGTTGCCTGCTTAAGAATTCTTAAGAATTTCATCCTAATTGGTAGTTACTGTAGTCCTTATCAATGATAAAATATAGATGTTCTCCACAACCTTTTTGTTCCTGAGGAAAAATGCAGTCTTTTTCAAGGCCCTCTCAGCTATCCTCCCTGCCAAAAAACAGAGTAGTTCCTCGCATCCTAATTTCAGGACAAGTTGCAGACCAATTGGGATGAACTGGCTGCATATCAATGGCACTAGTTTGGAATAAGGTCTGTCAGTATGATGTCAGAGTGAGATACTTCCCCACTGTTGATGACTGTATTTCAGAGATCCAAGGCTGTAAAAGCAACCCATCATTTGTCAAAACCTATCAAACACCTGGTCTGAATCATTGCTTCAATGCTCACACAGTATCTACCTTCTGAACTCCCAACAGCAGATGAGTCAACTGACTCAGAATGCCTCTGCTTCCTGGTATTTAAACATTCACCTGACCAATTGTCTTCCTATACAGTAGCTGGTCAGGTGATGGAAGGCAACAACCCTAAGTTTCTGTGAATGTGGTCCAGACAAGGCGCCTATTTTGCCTGGCTGTGCCTTTATTAAAAAATAAAGTGTTGTTTCTTAGATTTTCCTCAACTATTTTACTTTCATAATAGTCACAAACATTAATGAAAATACCTTATAGAATTAACTAACCCAATAATTTATTAAGTCTGTTTAAACTGGTGTGCAGATGTGTGTTTTAGTCATTGGCTAAAAATGGTTTATGCATCATCCTGTATAGAAAGACACCTGCATATGAGCATTTTTTATCTGTTTTTGTCTTTGAGTATTCCTTTATATTTTCAATATTTTATGCTTCTAACTACATAAGCCCTAAAAGGTCAGAAGGTATCTGTCAGACTCAAGAGCTGATGGCCTCCTCAATATAAATGAGCTACCTTCCAATTCTTCATTAGGATGTTGGCCTTCAACTTTTCTGACATGGCATTTGCAATTAATGTCCTTTGTCACTTCACAATGAAATCAGACAACATTCTGTAAGATAAAGGCAGCTCTGTGCTGTTTTAGCATGGGCTTATGTTAGTGTGCCTGTGGCTTGGTGATGATAGGATGAAAGCTCAACAATTTGCATATTTATTGTGGACACTGTCCATCCATTAATATATTTTATATGACAGGGCAATTATAGTTCCATTGTATTCTTTCTGATACATGAGATGCTGAACTATATCCAAACAGAGTGTAAAATTATTCAGTACACATTTATTTTCTCTCAGGGATCTTTTTTTCCACATCCACACTGATAGAGTATGCATTTCACAGCCTAAACATTGGACACCAGTGAAAAAATGCCAAGCCATCTTTGAACAGGGCTGTCAAGGAAGCCCAACGATATACTTCAGATATATTTGTTTTATGTTGCCCAGAGGTCTTGTAACCACTGAACACTCAGCATGCCTTGACTTCTCTAATGTTCAAGGTCATATACAGTACATACAAAAAATCAGTCATCTTAAATGTCCAGCAAGCTCAAAGGACACAAATACAGATGCATATGTACATGCATGCAAACGCAAACATAAACATAAACAAGCAATATGAAAACAGAACCACAAGACAATATTTTTTGGCTTTACCTACCACCACTTGAAAATTGAAATTTTGACTGTATTTTTCTGGACTAACAAGGCTTGTTCAAAGACAATTATAGTATTTATATTTATATGAATTTACATAAATTACATATATATATTTGAAGAGCGCATGCCTTAATTAAAAGTCCTGGCTTATATTTATTACATGATTGATAAACGATATTTGAATCTTTGAAGTTGCAGGAGTTTAGACTCCTTTTTCTTAATGTCATCTCTGTTTTGGACCAGCAGAAAACCTAGGTCTTTGAATGGACCTCTCTGAAAGAAAAAAGAATGGTAGCTTACATTTTACATGAATCATAAGACTATAAGAAAATAATAAAGGTTACCAACAAGAGGCCCATCTAGTCCAATTGGTAGTAAAGAATTGATTAAAGGATCTTATCAAACAGTTTCATGAAATAATTCAGGGTATCAACCTCAGCAACATGACTGAGATGCTTGTTTAATCCTCACAGAACGAGAAACGGTTGTCATGCAAGTTACTCAACCCCAAGCTGTCAAAATTGCAGAAGTTATTATTATTCATAATATTTTCATGATCACAAATACAAATTGCTTAACTGGAAAGCAAAAATATCATTTTGACTTTACTATCCCAATTCATTTCCTTTAGTAGGCAAGCTTATGTACATAAGATTCATTGATCATCATTTGATGATCTTTTGTTTCTGCAATATCTTAAAAGTTCTGATGGCGTTTTGAGCTTGCCTTATGACAGACATTTTGTCATGTTGTGCAATTCTTTATCAGGATCCAATTTCTGGCATCTACAACACTGTCGTTAGCTTGATGAAGATCTGCAGTATACCTGTACATGAAACATCAATTTAGAAAGACCAGAATTTAAAAAAATGCCTTTCATGCTCTGTACACATTCTAAAGCAACCTTCTAAAGTAAAAGAGTGAAACAGCATGGGCACCTACTGTGTGACATAATCACAGACATAATGTTTCTGCAAAGCACAGTCTCCATTTACACTCAATGAATTGAACATTTAAGGTTTGATGATGTCTGAAGTACCATTTTTGCATGAAGTTGCATCCATAAGACATGTTTGTTTTCTTTTTTTACTTGCAATAGTGCTTATAAAATGGGAAACTGACAAACGTGTTCAAAGTAGAAACAAAAGTTTGAAAACTTGTAAATACAAATAATATGCAAAAATGTGATTGATTAAAAAAAGCAGTTCCGTGTTTTCATCTAATTTCAGTTTTCATTTGGCATATATTTTGAGAGTAATACCCAGAGCATTATTCCTAATATAATCTCAAGGAGAGAATATATTTCCATATTTACAGTACTTGCATCCTTTCAAAAACATTTCTGTTGCATGTTATTAAGTATAGGGTGATTTGAGGTGAGCACAAAAAAAATCAAAACAAATTAGTTCTCTACCTCACTCTGAGAATATAGCCACTTACCAGCCATAAGTAACAGCTAATTATTATTGCTATTTTAAAAAAAAAATCAGTTTAAAGCTTAAAACTGTTCTGAGATTTTCTTATGCCTGGAGAGAGTGTAGCCTCTTTTAATTGCTGTTTGATAAGATGCAAGGAGATTAATGGTTTGGTCTGTTGCAATAAAAAGATTTTTATAAATTAGATCCCGAGGGTTGATTAGTTCTTATTAGGTTAAAAGCATTGTTTGAAGTGCAATTCAGCTTCACAAAGCTTTTGCTCTTTCTGATAAGACTGAAGGAGATAAGGCCCTTAAATAATATCTTCACTATAAAAAAAGAGGTAAAATTAATTAAATCTGGTGCTTTTGACTGTAAAACACAATCAATGCTGTTCGGATTTGAGTGAATTGACTGTAGTGAATTCAATTCAGCAGCTTTCTGACATAGGGTGGGTACAGCATGTTCCAAGGTTGATCAATGCTAACCTCGGTGCTTTTAAGAAAATAAAGCATCAATAAGTCACGATTTGGTTTCTAAAGAGCAGAAGTTGATTGATATTAAAGGACTCCAGTGAAGAAGACAGAATCTAAAACAGAAGATTCTGTTTTACTGAGGTTTAAATCATTAGTTGCTTTAGGTATCTTTACTGAATAATGCAGAATAATATAGTATAATATAATAATCAGAATTTCTATACATTCTAGTTATGGCTTCTTATGACTTACAGTATATTCTTTTGGAGAACTGTGCTTACATTTCTTGCCTAAAATGCATGATCAAAATGAAAAAAGGCTTAGAGGTCATTTTTAAAAGGTTTCAAACACAAACCTGCCGGGAAATACTAAGATAATGCACTAATGGGTTTTGACCTACAGCTACCTTTGGTTTTTTATATAACAATTAAATACACAAGATAATACTTTGTATTTGTATTGTGAGATATATTAATATTGCATTTATTTATTTAGTTCACTGTCCAAAGGATTATACAGTATGTGTATGAAACCTAAGTTAAGTACAAAATCACTATTTATTGATGTTGAATTAATGCTGTAACAAAATCAAAACACTTACTACATTTTAATTATTGGGAACATAATTTCAAAAGCTAGGAGTGCTGTTTTTTTTATTCATAGTTCATACTGTACATATTTATAAAACATAAAGAACAGTAGCATTTTTAGATCTACATCCAGTATGTGAAGCTAGAAAACAATGCTCAGATTGCAACAATTCAGAATCTCCTCCTATTAGAATTAATAGTTAAGACAAAGCATTACAGCATTACAGTCTTCTCCATTATATTTGGTTTGGTAATTTCTTATACTGCTGACAGCTGCATCCCAAGTGTCCCAAGAATTAAAATGTACTTATTTCCAAAGGGTTCTACTCTCCACTTTGACTGAATGAATTGTTAAAGTGCATTTCTGTGACAGAACCACTGTTCTACAAGTTAATATTGAACTATAAAAATATCATGGGAGGGTCACTAGGAAACTAGGATCCATTTCATGTATTCATTTTTATATCAATATTTACTTTTACATCAACAGGTTATTTTTGTCTCATAACTTAAAGTTTATTAAGAAATATAACGGTTATTTTAACTATAAAAAGAAACTACAGTTTACTATAATTTCTGTCCAGTTTAATTTATGAATTATACTGCACCCCTTATACAATGTCTTCCAAATGTATTCATAATCCAGGTGAAATAGGAACAAAAACATCCATCATATAATGGAGGGATTCATGGGCTGCAGTTTATATAAAAGACTGAAAAAATATTCTACATTTATTTCACACCCTGAAGTCAGTATCTTGTTGAATGTTCTGTAGTTACATTTTGAATCCTAAAAATGACAGTTTGTGTTGGAGGTCTCCGAGTATTGCCTTTGGATGTATGATTGCATCCCAATCTCTGTTTTCTGACACCCCTTATTGGCAAGATACAGTTGGGATCCTGGCAGGGTTGCTACTATACCAGAAGCATTGATCATTATTTACATTATTCATAATAATTTATTAAATCATGATTGATTTATTAATAATACAGTAAAGTAATAAGATAAGATCACTTTATTGGCCACATACAATTTCCTGTATTAGGAATTTGTCTTTTCACATACCCCAACTTGCTCTCCATGAGACACACAGACAGGGAGAGAAGCTTGGGGGTCAGAGCGCAGGGTCAGCCATTAATGCGGTGTCCCTGCAGCACTTGGGGTTAAGGGCATTGCTCAGGGGTCCAAAGGAGTGGGATTCCTCTGCCGGCCACAGGATACGAACCAGCAACCTTCCAGCCACAGGCACAGATCCTTAGCTACAAGGCCACAGCACCGCCATCAAAAAGCAGATATGGCCCATATGGGGATTGAACCCCCAACCTTAGCATTATTAGCACCAAGCACTAACCAACTGAGCTAACAGGCCTTATAAGATAAGATCACTTTATTGGCCATATACAATTTCTTGTATTAGGAATTTGTCTTTTCGCATACCCCAACTTGCTCTCCATGAGGCTAATAAAGTAATAAATAATAAAGTATGCCTTAATAATGAAAACTACAGCAGAAAGTAATAGATTCAGCTTTTGAAGGATTCTTTTATTTATCTCCCTAACCTTGTGGAGGCTAATGAGTATTTGCCCACAGTCTTTGGAGAGCTCTCTGACCTTAACTATGATGATGCATTCCAATACCGAATGTCTTGTGTGTGTTACATTTTTATACTATAAGTAAAAAGGAAACCCCTTCAAGACCTCTATGTAGTTCCAAAGGCTTTCATTATAGATGTTTTCCATCTTCTAAAGAGCAAAACATTGTGTTTGTTTTAGTTTTATACTATTTAAATAATTAATTAGAAATGTGGATCAATGTAACCCTCATGTTTTCTGGAATGAAAGTATTCATAATAGGTATAACTTTGCTATGCTATTACAATTTAAGTATAACATTTTTATAATTATTTTAAGCAAGGCGTATAAAGCAATCTGTAAGATATTCTATTTTTCCTATTTCATCAGTGGGTTGAATAAATCTGGAGGACACTGTATGTATCTGTTAGGGACATACATATTAATTAGTGTCTATCCAATCACAAGGTTTCAATGTTTTCAATGTTAGAATCTATATACAGTACAATTGTATGCAAACGTTTGGGCACCCCTGGTTAAATTACATGTTTTGTTGATTTTCTAAGTGAAAAAAAGTTAACACAGTGAACAAACTTAAACTTGACATATTTCTCAAATATTAATGTACAGTTACTATTTCTTTGCTAAATTTAACAGATTGAAAAAAATAAAATAGTAAATGTGGCATGTGCAAAAGTTTGCACACCCTTCCAGTTGATCCACTAGTGTTATTTTGTTGTTAGGTCTCAGAACTTAATTGACTCATTAGGCCTTAATCTAAGTCAGGTTATGACAATTCCAGAGCTTCATAAATTTTCTGACTCTTCTAACCTCTCAGGGTGTTGTGCTTACACTCAACAACCATGGACTCCTCTAAGCAGCTGACTGAGGATCAGAAAATAAGGATAATTGACTCTTACAAAGCAGGGGAAGGCTATAAAAAGATATCAAAACACTTCCTGCTTGCAATTTCCACTGTCCGAAATGTCGTTAAGACATGAAAGTTAATGGGAACTGTTGAAGTAAAGACAAGATCTGGAAAACAAAGAAAAATCTCAGATAGAACTGCTTGTAGACTGGTCAGGAAAGCAAAGATAACCCCCATATTACTGTAAAGGACCTGCAGGAAGGTTTAGCTGGCACAGGAGTAGTGGTGCACCGGTCCACTGTGCAGCGTTGCTTGCACAAACATGATCTGCATGGAAGACTCAACAGAAGTAAACCTTACCTGCGATCTCATCACAAAAGTCAACATCTGAAAGTATGCAACACAACACTTAGATAAGCCAGAGGTGTTTTGGAACCAAGTGCTGTGGTCTGATGAAGTAAAAATTGAACTCTTTGGCTACAATCACCAAAGGTATGTTTGGAGAATAAAGGAGAAGCATTTGAAGAAAAGAACACCTTGCCAACTGTTAAGCATGGGGGTGGATCTATTATGCTTTGGGGTTGTGTGGCAGCCAGTGGCAGAGGAAATATTGTGCAGGTAGAGGGAAGAATGGATTCTATTTATCAACAAATCCTGGATGTCCCTCAGTCAGTGAAGAAACTGAAGCTGAAAAGAGGTTAGATATTCCACCCAGACAATGATCCAAAACATACTGTACCTCAAAATCAGTCATGAACTACTTCAAGAAATTAAAGATTAAGGTTTTGGAATGGCCATCACAGTCCCCAGACTTGAATATTATTGAAAATCTGTGGGTAGATCTCAAACACGCAGTGCATGCAAGACGACCTAAGAATATTTCTGAACTAGAAGCATTCTGCAAGGAAGAGTGGGGGAAAAAATCCTAAAACAAGAATAGAAAGAATGTTAGCTGGTTACAAGAAACGTTTGGAGGCTGTGGTTTCTGCCAAAGGGAGTGTTACTAAGTACTGACTGAATGGGTGCCCAAACATTTGCACATGTCACATTTACTGTTTTATTTTTTCCAATCTGTTAAATCCAGCAAATAAATAGTAACAGTGCATTAAAATTTGCAGAAATATATCATGTTTAAGTTTGTTCGCTGCAGAGGTTTTGTTAACTTCTTTTAAGAAAATCAACAAAACATGTAATTTGACCAGGGGTGCCCAAACTTTTGCATACAACTGTACAGTATGTCTACTTCATGTGTACATATAGTGCTGTCTCTTAGTGTTGTGACAGGACATAAAGTTAATTAATATTGAATTATATACAATTTCCATGATGCTGAAGCTGATACCCTAATTACTTTTAAAAAATGGCCATTTAAAATTCACACTTATCATTCATTGTGGCTGCACGCTCTTAAATAATCACCAGAGCCCTGGAGAGTGTTCGGTGCACAATATCTATCAATCATATACTGTATATTCCTTATCATTACTCACTGTGTATCTTTCAGACTTATCTTATTTTAAAGACTTGTGGTAAACCAATTAAGGTTAACTTAAATTTAAATATAATAAAATTATATAAAATAAAATTAAAATTAAATATTAAATAAAATACAAATGTTTATGTTCTGACTTTTGCACACATTATGTGGCTGGATTCATTACATTTTCTGATTAAAATTTCTGTTTATATGTAAGGTGAATGCAATTTTACTTTGTATGGAAGATAACCATAGGAACACATATGCACAATGTTAAGTAATTATGATCTGCACTTTATTTGTCTTCTAAAAAGAACAAAAAAGTGATCTTTAAGTAAGCTTAGTGATAATGAGGAAGCACCAGGGCAAAACTTGTGAAAAAAGTGCACATGAACAATCACGTGGCTCATCATAAATGACAATACGGGAAACATTTGCAAAACTTGCCAAAATACAAATAATGAAATCTAAAAAGAAGTTGTGTGCAAAGGCAAAAATTGAGAACGGATTTGACAGATGTCAAAGTGCCAATGAAAACACGCCCAACCTTCACTGCAAAGCTTCTTCTGCTGCAAAATAATGGCAAAATAATGACATTCAAAACGTGCGTGTGATGACATGTTCTGTCAAGGAAAACGACGTGTTTCAGTGTTCCATATTTATAGAGATTACATGACGCTCAGTTGACATTGAAGACGCTGTGAATAACTTCATCTGCAGAAATTACATGTGAACAGATTCTCCTTAACAACAGCCTTCAGTGATGGCAAGAAATGCTTTTTTTTTCTCTTAAGGTGATGCCTATGTTCCTACTTCTGGTGTGGATCACTTTGTACTTTGCAATGTGAAATTTATGTGGCTGTCCAGTTCTTGACCTTGTCTAAGTGTGTTTGTAAATCCATTGCTGCTTTTTCTGTTTGCCACACCTCCCCACACACACATTTTTGTATCATCTCCATATTTAACTTTCCATTCTTATGAAGTGCCGTATAGACATTTTGCCTTACTTAGAGAGATATAGATTAATAATTCATTCTTAAAGTACACATATTCTCATTCTTAAAGTATGCGTATTAGAAAAAAATGAAATAAAATAGCTCCTTAAATAATGCATGAAATAAACTTGATACAAGTGGATATAGGATGGTGACCAGCAGGAGTCATGAAATTAGAGCACATTTACTTACTGCCTGCTGTGTACTAGGCTGATGGAAATATGCCAGCTGACTCCTTCCTTCTTAAATTGCTCACTCCTAAAATCCATGAAATGCAGTGCAAAGCAGTTTGACTTTTTTTTTTTACTTTATATATTGGAATATAAGTAATTCCATTCTTTCTAATTGCTACCGACAGTTTTCTGTGCTAATGCAGTTAACTTCTTTATTCCTTGGCATTGTTCAAATAAGAACAGCTGCTGTTCTGTAATGCCACTTACAGATTTGAAGAGCAACTAGTTCATGGTCATGTACAATTTCATCCTGACTTTAATGAGAAAGAAAGCAAAAGAACAAATGATGCCCAGTTTGCGTTCAGACATCCACAGTAGCGGCTGACCACTCTTTAATTTCATATCAGGATTTTAGGATCTCGAGGCAGCTTTCCATGAAGAGCCGTGAGAATGGTATTGTGGTTTATAAAGATGGACTGATTATGAGACAAAAGCGGGGGGGAGTTTTTGCCAGAGTTCTTTCATTATGCCCTTTGAAGCAAGGCCTGTCGTTTCTGACAAAAACCTTACTTGCCATTTGTCAGAATCCCAGACCCCATCATTCATCTCCTTTTACACCCCTGGAATGTAATCTGCTTTAAATTGTGAAATATTTATAAACCTGCCTTGTAAGGTGCCATGGTAATTAGAGTACACTGGTTCGAAAGGAAGTCCGTATGCTAAAACATGTCATTCAGTTCACACAGTTGGAGGGCTATCTGACTGTGAAATCTGTACTGATAATTAAAAAAATGTAAATCTGCCATGATAAAATAACATATTAATACTGGCCTCAGGCTTAACTTCTCTTTCCACTTTTCACTTGCATGCAGTGGGAGATGAGTTTGAAATGGTGTTCCAGTGTGTAGGTAAATACTAACAATCCCAATTTTCTTTTGCTATATATTTCAATTTCTCCCTTTTTTTTTAGTCTGTGGCTCTCTTCTTTCACAGATAGTATATTTATTGTGTAGTAATATGTAATAAATTAACTACTGTATACAGAGGAGAAAAAGAAATGTCACTTTTAACTGCAACAAATTCACAACGTTATCAGAAAAACTACTTTTTTGACCCATGTGCACTGACATCTTACTGAACAGACGTGACAAAAGTAAAACTCATCATGCTGACTAAAATTTTGTCATCAACAGGGATGATCACCAGGTGGTCTACTGTGAAAGTCACAAGCTTGCAATGTTTCTGGCCAGTGTTGGGAGTAATACTAATTGTACATCTGTGATACATGTATTGCAACAGGGTGAAGATACTGTCTTGTGGGCTTCTGTCCAATTTCCTCTTTAAGAATTGAATATTCTATTCACTGGTTTCTGATTCCCAGATGCCAAACATTATCCCAGCTCATCCCAAAAAAGGAACAGTGTGAGGACATGTTAAAATGCCAGGAATGCTGGCAGGAAGACAGCAAGTGATGTCCCACGACTTGACAGATATACAACCATACATTTATGTTGCCGTTCCGACAACTTGGTGAGAACATAGCCTGTTTATTATGTACAGTTTTCTTTTGCAGGATAAAGATCCACAAAGCATAAATGATAAGCAAAATATTGCCAAAGTACATGGACATCACATTTTGATTTGATAACGATGGAATAAATTGTTAATGAAGAACTAAGAAAACTAACAAGATTTTGTTTTAATTCTTATTAACACAACAGATCAGTCTTTAGAAGGTTATCATCTACATTGTTAACTATGGAATGATAATAGAAAAGTAAATAACAGCAAAATGACATCACATTTTATTTACCTACAATAGAACACATTTGCATTTACAGCTGAAAAATTGTATGCATTATTGAAATTAATTTTAATACAAACAATTATGCATTCCTCTATTAGGTATAGCCAGTGTTTTAAGTCTGATGTAATTTTGGAAGTTTTGAAATGCTGAATCATTATAACCATTTAAAATAAACAGCAAAATACACCTTTTATGCCCAGCCTTCAAATCCATGCCCTTTATTTTTATAAGGGTTTTGTGTTTTTATTGAGTTTGACTATTTACGATAACGTCATATTTATTGTATTACATTTGACAGGCATTACCAAGTTTCTTCCAATATTCTGCAAGCTTTGACACTGAAACAGCATTATTTCCTTCATTGGCATGATGATCAATTTGTCGCACTGAGCCAAAAGATTGAATGAAATGAACAAATCTCCTGTTGGACTCTTGAATTGATTTACTGTATATGAGTTACTGAAATGATTTATTTAAAATGAACGCATCATTCACATACTGCACAGCTGTATTTGCCAACATAATCTACGGTAAAATGAATTCCTAAAGTGTTGCTCTACTTAGAATGTTGTGTGTGCAGGACCATCAAGGTTACTGCTTGGCCATGTAAGCACAGAGTAATGGGAACACAGCACTAAACCCCAACTTATCACTAAATAGCAATTAGCTCCTCTGCTATGAAGGGACTTAACATGAGCAGTGAATAGTGGCAAATGAAGATTTAGCCACCTCTTTACAGTTGACCTGGCATTTCTGATGTAGTGGAACCAGCAGTGCAAAAACACTTGTGAAGCTGGAATGTGTCAATCTTCGTAAGCCACTACTGGATTGTTGTCATCACACTCATGAAATGACTGACACTACCAGGTTGTTATTCGTTTTTAATTTAGATAATTTGTCATTTTCTTAAAGACACCCTCTGGTAACTTTGATCTACACAGTGGACTCCTGAGAAGTCTGAATGTTGGTTGCTTTTCTGACTGTCACTATGATGTCTTATTCAAATAAGATTTAAATTCACCATAAGACACTGAGCTTCTCAGTCTTTGGAAAATGTTAGTTGAATCAGCAGGTACTCAACTCCAAATCACTTACAATATTTGCAATATTTGCAATGTTTACTAAAATTACCAATAACTCAAAGAGGCATCAATGCAGTGAACTCGGCTTAACACTTAACACCCAGTTCTCTTCACTAATCACAATTGACTTAATGTGAAGATCTTGATTAAAACCACTAGTTTTGTTTTCCACCCCCAACACTAATGTCAGTTTGGCTGATCCTGTTTGGCCAGAGACGCCACTCAGCAACAGCTGTCAGTTTGATGTTCTCTATTTCCACAACTTAAGGGCACCTATTAATCTGTTACTGTTGATGTATTTCCTTATTTGTTTCTTAATTATCTATCACTCACTGAGTCTCACAGGCCTGTAAGCCAGAAATAGCCATAAGTGTACAATGTATTGCCAAGTCCACCCTCCAATATGTTGAAGATGAAATGTTTGTTCTCTGAATAGTGGGTTATATTACTTACTTTATGTTTAATTTCCTGATTTTCTGCAGGCTTGTCATGCAACAGGTTTAAAAAAAATCACATCACCTTAATCACTAATAAGATATTCTTGTGTAACATTTAAAGTCATTCAAATGTCTCATGGACCCAAATGATAAAGTAATCAAAATGACCAAAAGCATTAAATCACCATCCAAAACTATATACTTTTTTTTAATATGCATGCATACATTGAGTGATAAGTTCACTATATTAAATCTATTTTAATAATATATATTTTCCATTGCTCCTTAGTTCAACTGAGTAGTATTTAAACAACCATCTTATGTGCAATGTTTAAAGTTGTGCCTGATTAGATCTTTAAAATGAAGTTTGACATTTGCCTTTCTGACACTCTTTGCCGGGAATCTCATCTTTATCAACTGAAACCCAGCTGCCCCTTCATCCTATGAATTATAGCACAGATCTATTTTTTATTAACCTATCTATTTTTTATTAAAATTAAATTGTTCCAGAAGCAGAACCCTTCTTGTGTGAATTGAAAATACATAAGTTTTGAGAAACATACAAATGCGTCAGAGCTTTCTAATTGTCTTTGAATTCTGTATTTTAACTAAATTCCTATTCTTCTCCATCTAGTACTAAACCAAGGAATAATGTACTTTTGTGCTTTTCCTAAAGGAGAAACAATTATGAAATACTGTGGTCTGGGTATCTTGAGAGGTTATTTAGACAGATGATCGATAAAAAAAAAAATTCCACCTAGATTCTGGTAGCGTGTAAAGTTACAGTAAGCCAAGGGTCTGTTCTGTTGAAGTCTTTATCTTTTCAAATAGCACTTTTAAATAATAATGTAATGGATTTGGGTTCTCTTGGCTTGTGCCCTCACCGCTCCAGGTCCAGTTCATCCCTCACCACATGGACACGAACCTGTCTCCGGCATCGCTCAACAGGGGTCTCGCTGGCTGAGCTAAAGAAGACCTTTATGTTATGCGCAGGGGCGTATTTGTTACAATAACAGGCAGTGGCAGTGGCAGGCAGCCTAAAACTGAAAACTTGAAGACTGACCTGAAAGTAATAATAATAGCTTACACTTATATAGCGCTTCTCTGGACACTCCACTCAAAGCGCTTTACAGGTAATGGGGACTCCCCTCCACCACCACCAATGTGCAGCATCCACTTGGATGATGCGACTGCAGCCATAGTGCTCCAGAACGCTCACCACACATCAGCTAGCAGCGGGGAGGAGAGCAGAGTGATGAAGCCAATTCATAGATGGGGATTATTAGAAGGCCATGGATTGGTAAGGGCCAATGGGAAATTTGGCCAGGATGCCAGGGTTATACTCCTACTCTTTTTGAGAAATGCCCTGGGAATTTTAATTACCACACAGAGTCAGGACCTCGGTTTTACGTGTTATCCAAAGGACCGCGAGGCTTTAAAACAAGTAGAGGCTGCTATAAGGCGTCTAACTGTTTTAATGAGCCACATTGGGTACTCATTATCAGATTAGTGGAGAAGGGTGTTCTGGTTCACTCGCTCATATGTTCATAGCATCATACTGGGAACCGGAAGATGGCCAGTGTCAGAAGATATGTACAGTAGGGGGTTACTGAACTAATAGATCACGGATGTAAGAGAAATAGTTATAGCCCTAAAATGAGCAGCAGTATTTATTCACAAATCTCCAAGAAGCTTAAGGTGATAAGGTGGATAGAAAGGGTATATATGCTCTTGTATTTTAGCATAGTTATAGATCCAAGCAGCTTTTGAGGAGAACAGTTCTGAATATGTTGAATCTTGGCAAGACGCTGTTTCAATATAACAGCAATCTCTGCCGTGCAATAATCAGTCCTTGAAAAGACAAAAGGATGCCTTAGCTTTGTTGCTCAAGATTGAAAGAGACATGAATGGATACAAACAATGTTACAAAGATGAAAGCAGATACCTTCACAACAATTTGAATATAAACTTCAAATGCAAGTCTGTGATCAAAGATGACACCAAAATTCCTGACCTGAGTTTTTGGACTGATGCCAATACCATGAATAGTCAAACTGAATTTCCCCCCAAATCGTCTATACAGTGTAACAAGGCTTAAAAAGCTTGGTCCAAAGGTAAAATACAACATAACTTTGACTTCTGGGCTGAAGGTCTTGAAATTGAATGTTTGATTGAGTTTAGAAACTGTGATATTATGTTTGAGACATAGAACAGAGATCAGGGTAAGGCACTGACTGGAATATCTCTGGATATGAGCCGGTTTGATTCATTAGTACTGCATTTGTGCCGTTAAAAGTAGCTTCCCAGCTGCTTGTGTTAAGATAAAACACTTTTTTCAGGTAATCACATGACCATGTTTGCAAATGTGACCACCGGTAGCCCCATCTGGGAAGTTCAAGCACTATTTTGTTTCTCTGTTTTCCCAGTAGCAGGGGGCAGTAGTTCGTTTTGCATTTGATACTACTCTGTGTGAACAATTACTGTTAGTTTGTCTCCTATCATACTGTAATCACAAGAATTGCAAGTTTAATCTTAAAAAGTGAACATTAGCAAACAACTACATGTTCTTAGAAAAAAAGAATACCGCTCAGCTATTTTTTTTTTTAAATCTGAAGTAATGTTTCTCATTGTGTCCATTTTAAATATGCAAATCAAGGAACATTCAAAGATTCAACGCATCTTTCGAGCCATGCATTTAAAAATTCTAGAATTTGCAAATTCCTTCCTTAGAAGACCATTGTTGCACTATTTTATGCAAAACAAATTCAGAAATATGAAGAGCCAGGAAATTGAGGGGCATTATACATGAAGATGAACTTTGCAAATTCTTACCATCTACTGCCTCAGAAATAATTGATTTTTCTTTTGACTAAATTGAACATTAAAAAAAAATCATGCTTCAAGTGTGGGCAATTGCGGACATTAAATTTGTCAATTAACGACACTAGCATAAAAATGCTAGTGAATTTCAAAACTTGTAAATTACACTTTACTTAGTTTTCACTGCAATAATGTGATTTATAGCCATTAAAAATGTCTCCTGCTTCAGTGAGCACAGTAAAACCTAGTCCTACACTAAAGTTATGCACTATACTGTATGTACCCACTATGGTGACCACACCTCTCAGTCACAGCTCAAGGCTCTTTTAGTAGTAAAGCCAAAACTGACGTGTTTGCATAAAAACAAACTTCCACAGCAGTAGGAATAAACATACAGTACAAGATATATACGAGAAACTTTATATCAATCTCTCTCTCTACATACCTCTACATACAGTTCTGTTGTCAAAGATGATACTTAAGAACATTTATCATTATAATTCTAAGAGTATTTATGAGGATGTAAAAACAATTCAGGTTAGCATGTTGTCTATTTAATTTAAACAAAACATTATCAGAGCTGTGTATGAAGATTACCACCTAGAGTTGTCACTGGCTACTTAGAAAGTGATACAATTGGCAGCTCAGCTCCTTATGTAAGGCCAATAGAAATTGAATAGACATGTGTATCAAATAGAAACAGCTCCTCTGTGTAAGAGCAACTGAACAATAGGAAATAAAGGTACTCATCTTCCAGTTTCTGGAGGGTTTCTACATTATTGTCCAAGAAAAACTCCACACCACATCAGTCTGGAAGCAGATCTGGAAAAATAAAAGCAACAGTTATTACTACCTCATAATCGGATATCATATTGATGAAGTCTGAGCCTGCTCGGACTTAATGCATTTCCATGACCAACTAAATCAATTCTAGCCAATATCTAAAGTGCATCAGGATGAAAAATGTATCTACACAAAATAACTTCATTTTGTACTTCTGTTTTTGTGCAGTAGCGAAATGAGTACAGTGGGCTACAACCCTTCTACCCATTAAGAAGAGACTATTAGGTCCTGAAAGGTCCAGTTCTGGTCTTTCAGTCTAAGTATTTCCAAGCAATGTCTGCATATGAGACACTAATATACTGTACACTTTGTGAAATCCTCTGCATTCTGTATTAATATTACCAAGTAATCACATGCCTGTCCCCACCTCCCCTCCACAATGCCATATGTGTAGTTAGTACAAAATATGCAAGGAAGAATGGTTACTTCTGCCATGTGCCAGACAGCAATTAAATCTAATAAGTTACTAAAATAGATGTGCTCTATCACTGCACTTTAGTAACAAAGCTGTACATGCTCTAGATTAAGCAGAGACGCTCTCAACCATGCTTTTGGAGAGCCTGAGCTCAGCACATTCTATACTTAACTACTAAATTACTTTTAATGACCCAGCTGATGTAAAATTCTGAAAGGGCTGCAACAAAAACCTGAAGGGTCTTCTAGGTACAGAATACTTTTTAGTGAGAATTACTTAACAGCACAATAACTTCCCCCAGTGATCATAGTTAAATAGCATGTGACTTCTAAAACCCAAATCAATTGGCATTTTTCAGGATGAGGTATGGAGATCCCTGCTCTAGTCCAGCCTTTTGCAACAAAGGTATTGTCAAAGGGTTAAAGGTTCCTGGCCAGGAAATTTGGACACTGGGGTAACTCCCCCTACACTGTTCTGAAACGCCTTGGGATTTTTAATAACCACAGAGTCAGGACCTCATTTTTATATCTCATGCAAAGAAAAGCACGTTTCTACAGTATGGTGTCCCCCCTCACTATACTGGGGCATTAGGACCCACCCAGACTGCAAGAAGAGCACCTCCTACTGGTGTCACTACCACCTCTTCCAGCAGCAACCTTAGTTTTTCTCCCCTAGGAGGTTTCCCCATCAATGTACTGACAAGGGTCATACCGGTCATCAGCAGTGAGTTGCAGGGCAATATGGCTTGGGACCTAACCAATACATATCCCCAACTTTCTCATTATACATGTTAAGATATAGCACTCTTCCCTCCAGGTGGCATTGTTGCCTAAGAAAAGCTAACCCTGAAGGTACAGTTATCAGTTAATGTCCTCTCACTGATCTTCAGAGAAGTGCAGCACCAGAGATTATCCAGTGGTACCACAACACCAGAGGACAGACTTCATAGACATTAATGGTTCTATAGAAAAGAGACTTCCTTAACTTTATTACACAGACATTACAAGATCAGGGTCAATGATGACCATACATACCAAATAGGTTTGTTATACTTTACAGATGCAGAGTTGAGGATGTCCAATTCCTGTTGTAGAGCTTTAGATGCCCATCTCTATTCTTCTCACGTGTTCAACAGGGCTGTTTTAGTAGTGGTGGGGAAAAAAACAGCACCTCTCCTATTCTTGAAAGGAAAGGAGATGCATGACCAAGTCCTGAGACTTTGTTGGTCATTGCAGCATTGTCTCAACAGCCATTCAACACTAGCAACATTCCAAGCTGAGTCAGTCACACTTTGGACTCCTAAGCATGGGGAAAATAAGCTCCTCAACCTTACCCAGATCATGAACCATCAGTGAAAGACTTCCACACCATCCACAGACTTGACCGGATACAATACTGCTGTGAAGAAGCTCACTTTAGCACAAAAGGGCCAAGTCATTAGACTGATGCTTTTCTCTAGACTACCTTCAATTTCTATCCATTTCAAAAGCCAAGTATATCAGTATCTTGGGTTTTCAGTGTAGGGATCTCTCCCCACTTACTATGCAGCAGCATCATCATGCTGCGTTTCTCCAACCCAAGGATGGGGACACATTTGGGCTCTTTCTGATATACAGCATTCCTCAAAAGCCTACAAACCTAGTCCGTGGAATAGGACCCTTGTGGAATCTAATCTTTGTCACAATGTGCTGTGAAGACATACAAGATGGATCAATGGAAGGCATTATACCCATCCATAAAGCCTCAAGTTTGGAGAGTTTCATGGTCTTGTGCTCAAGACTGTACTACCTTCAGTAATTAGTACAGAAGAGCAGCCAGCTAATCCTCATCTAAAGCAAGTCTTTAAAATACTGTGATGTTGAGCAATGTTGACAAGATGTCCATTTTGCATGCAATACCCTGAACATCTACATTCAGCAGCACTGACTAGGAGTCCTGCAATAGCCATTTACTTTGCAACAAAAGTGACCCAAATGAGCTGGTACACATACCATCTCAACACAAGTAACACTCTCTACTGGACAGAATCATTTACTGCTTTTCCAAGCCACAGCATAATGTATGAAGTCCCACAGATTGGCTGGCTTCAGTAACTGTTTGGTTTGAGCTTTCCCAAGCCATTGACATCTTGCTCTTCTCACCAAACAGATCTCAGAGCCACAGTAACATTGGCTATACAACTCAAAAGACAGAATTCTCATGTTCCTCTCCACCTCAAAGCACAATCTAAATGTTTTCCTCCAAGGCTTCACTTTTATAACCCTTTTCATTAATTACAGAGGCTTGGCTAATTCCATGGGAACCTATCCCAAAAGCCCTAAAATCCTCATGCGGAATGCCCAGGTGTGTCTAGCTCAATAATGCACACCTGCTTCCAAATCCCTGCCTGCTGAGAAGCTTTCTTGGATCAGAGAAACACTACAACCTGGACTTGAGCCAAAAAGCATGGTTCCTATAGAAACTTTCTAGGGACCCTATGATGTTGCTTCAATATTTCTTCTACAACATTATTAGAAGTGTGCTTTTAAAAAAAAAACATTCAACATACAGTACCTCAATCTCTTTCAAAGATAAATTAAAACAGAAAGATATTGATTTGATTAGGGTTTGTATGTATTTTCCTTTATACATATACAGATTTGTATATGCAGATTTGTATATACAGATTGTGTATTTGTATATTTGTATCTCCCTAAAATTTTAACTCTTAAATCACTTCAGCACCCAATATCATTTCTCTTGCTATGTCAGAACACTTGTCAATGCTTGCTTTGATTGGAATGGTGTTCTCAGTTGATGTATCACAAAGGAGAAAGTCACTGCTGCAGATCCATTATAAAAAACGTGTTGCTAATAGATTCATCTGTGTTTAAACAAATAATAAAGATTGATGAGAATGTTGTAATTCCAGTTAACTAAGGTGATTGAGGCATTACTTTGAGACACTGAATTTGCCTTTTTTTGATGCTGTGTAATGACTGATGATTTTTAACTGCTTTTTTCTTGATGAACAGCCTCCTTCCATTTTCACTGACAATTGGTCTGGTGGTTTGCTGAGTAAACATTGAAATAAACTAGCAGGGTGACTTTTTTGAATCATCAGTAGAGTCTGAAATAAGATTTTATTTGTTTCTGCTTACGGTTTCGTTTTTTCCTCATGTACTCAAACAACCGCGAGTTATGTGAGACCCAAATCGGTGGTGTTGGGAGATGATGTCAGCGGCTGGAGGCATACCTGGAAGTCCAAGGGCTGGCTGGTCGCAAGAGGACAAGTGGCTACGGTGAAGGAGCAAGAGGCTCCAGATCAGGGAGGGGGTAGGACTCTCCTGGAGGGGTGGCTAAGAGCAGGGAGGTTCCTCGAGATCGAGTAGTAACATTGAGGCGCAACGATGGCCCTGAAGAGTAGCAGCCTCAGTTTTTGCCATGTCACCCTGCCAGTAAGACAAAGAAGGTGGTAGAGTGGGTCTGGTCAAAAGGGATCAACCAATTCAAGGGCTTTCCACTGCTGCTCCCTAAAAAGCACTAGCCAGAGAGTGAGAACAAGAGGTGAAGCCCATCAAGCTCAGGAAACCACGATTGAAGGGCTCGATGATGTGAGGAAGTCATGATCTCGGAGAAGATCAGATAGGACAGAGGCGTAGGCAAATTGTAGATTTTGGGTCCAAGAGTACATGAGCTGGGGGTCCAGACATTTTGGCGTAAGCATACAGTATGTGCTCCACATGTCCAGGTTGCCCACATAAGTGGGTCATGATTATCACCACACTCAAAGGAGTGTGCGTCTAAAGAAGGACAAAATAGGAAAAAGTTCCCTAGCACGCTGTGGGGGTGTGTGTCCGGAGTGTCAGATATCTGTTGGTGCCCAAAGTAGCAGCCACTACCCCCATGGCATCAAAACACCTCTTTGCAATCAGCCAGCTTTCTTTGAGTTAGTTCTTCCTCCCTGCTGCTTTCAACACCTTCTAGAGTCTCTGCCTGAGCCTCTCACGGTATTTGTGACCCCTGTATGTGAATTCATTTAGCTCTGGTGCTGATCCTGCTCTAGACCTTTTTATAAAATTTATAAAATAAAATCCTGCCAGGGAGATTCCTTATTTTTCAAAAGGAACGGTGGGTTCCTGAATGTAGCCATGTAGCCTGGGGTCGTTGTGGGCTCTTAATAATATACTTCCTCCTTTTTTTGTAAACTACCCCTTTCCTGATCTTTTATCCATATGTAATACTTAGGGTAAGGATTAAAGTTTAGAATTGGGGTTGCACTTAGGCTGAGAAATTTGAATATAATATGTACTTCAATACAGTGCACTAGTGTTGAAAAATATGCCAATGAGTTAAGTAGTTACTGCAGTTGAATAGTTAAGAAAATTAAATTGCAGTAATACAGTGTGAACTACTTTGACATACACTAAATTGTGAAAGGATGTCATGAGTAATTTCATTTAAACGTTCTTTAAACGTTTAAAGAGTTGGGGGAGTATGGCACAGAAATTTTGTTGAAACCAACAGCCTTCTTTCATGCAATGGCTGCATGAGATTATCGAATCAAACTGATACCATTAATCAAAGGGCTACATGGATCGTATACTGTCCTCTTATTTAAAAGTTCTCATGTTCTAGTAACTTTTGAAATGATCACAGCAGCTACATAACTAATAAGAAATACAAAGGAAGTAAGATGAGTATATGATAAACGTTTACAGATAAAAAATCTGACTTCTTGTTCCAGCGTTAAATTCAATCAGGTTATAGAACAACAGCTTCCAATAAGTGTCAGAACAGTAAGTATCCTGCAAAGAACTTTAGACTGCACAGTTCGCCTACATATTTCTGTATTCTTGAATTTACATTCCTGTGGCTCTCAAATACCAATAAGGATCAAATGTACCAATTGTGATTACTCAGATGGCCATCGGAGAAAAAAAAATTTAAACTGGTAACTCATGGGTGCATCTGAAAACATGCTCGATTTCTTTTAGACGTTTTCAAGTGGAGCCGAGTAAAAAAAACAGTCAGTCTCTAGCCACGCCCACTCGAATGACATCCCTCGCTGGCCACGCTCCACTCACCTGTCTGTCAGGCTCTGCGGGAGAGAAGGGAGTTGAGTGAGTTTGTTCTGTCTTTAATTATTATTTTTTTATTTCCTTTATTTGAATGTAGATAAAATTTAACTTATGTAATTATGTAGTCTAACTCTCGCAGGAGAAAGGGGGGAAACACGTATTTTCGTTGGGAGCTAAATAGCATTTATAATGTCTTTTCTTTTCTAACGCTTGTCTTATTTTTAACAAGTCACTTGTGTTACACAGACTACGTGTGTATTTCTTTTACATCAAAGAAAAGGTCTGTTGTAGCAGCAGACACTGCTGTATTGCCAGAATGAAAACGTTGTATTCCATATGTTTCTTTATCTTAATCTTTCTTTATCAAACACTTTGTAAACTTTGTTCACAAAATCAAGCGTGTGCTTATCCAAACCTGCAATTGTCTATCTAGAACTGTAAAGTTTTTTTTTCATTATTTTCCAGAGAATGTTGTGTGGTTACAGCATGTTCTTATATCTGTGGTATAATCTTCGATTGTAACTAATACATTTTAGTTTAAATGGTCTTTAAGTTCTATTCTGTTGTTCTGTTTTTTCAGTTTAGTGTTCTCCGACAGGACACAATTCTCACAAAACAAAGGGAGTATATAAACGTAAAGTAAGAATAAACATTTTATTCATTTAATTACACGTATCTAATTGAAATATATTCTGCGCTTTCTGCACAGGTCACCTGGAGAGGAGACAGCCAGTTACAAGCTGTGACTGATAGGCTGGCTCCACCCTGGGTGACTCTTCTCTCTGTAGGGACCAAAGCCATCACCAGCCTGCCTTCCTCTCCTGCTGGGAGTGAGGGGGCTTGGCTAGAGCTATCCTCAGTTCTCCTCCCCACGGGGCTGTACCTGGGCTCACTGCTAGGGACCCTAAACCCCCCAGAGACTATCTAAAAAGGCGGGAAAATCTGGAGCTGTTTAAAAAGGGGGTAGCCCCCGCAGTTCCCAAGAAAAAATGCAACAGGGTGTCCCCTTGCGGTGCGTGGCGCAAAGTACAAAACAACCCAATGCATCGTTTCTTGGAAACTGCTTGTGATCACTCCAGAATCTCCAGCCAAACACTTACAGTACAGAGACATCAGCCCAGAGCAAACCCTTCCAACACCCCTTCAAAAAATAGAAGACAATTCAGAAAATGTGCTTAACAGCTTTTATTGTACAATGCACAGCACATAGCAGCAGTCAACAGGAAAACACAGGTTAAGAACTTCACTACATGAAGAGCAAGATACATCACTCAATCGGTGCATTGCAGATCAAGCCACTGGTGTCAATAACGAAAATTAAGGAAAAGTACACATTGCCAAGAAGAACTTGCCAACGCACGAAGAGTTCCTTGAAAGGTGATCGTCGTAGCGCTGAGGACCAGAAGCAGCAGAACTGAAGGCAAAAGAAAAGGGATCAAGTTAACAAGATATCGGACGGATTTACAGAATCGATTCACTTGACGTTCTCAAGTCTCTTAACTTTTGAAACAAGCTGACTGAATAAAGAAATATACAAACGCGCTCAAATTCAATAAAACACCAATACGTAATTTAATGAGAAGTCACAGATACACCCCAGTACCATTACACCAAATTTTAGAAAATACGTTCACCGACATAGAAATGTAATGCTACGTATACATTTCAGATCAAGTAATACAGCGTGTATCGTATTTGATTTGACTCCCTGCTCTGAAAATATCGTTACAATTTGTAGTATCAATCTTTACCAAACTGATGAATAAAACCTAGACCCCTCTTCAAATCCTTTCGACACCTGGAGAAAAAAAAAACCTATCAATCAGTACATTTACTTTTTACAATATTTTATAATTTCTGCGCGGAAAGCGTTGTTATAGCCCGAATCTGAAAAGGAGAGATCACACAGCTACAACTTGTAAACTAGGAAATTGTTACATCTGTAACGCAACGGGGGCTCAGGCAGGCGCCCTTGCCGCATTAGGTCGGCCCCATCCCGACTGAGGCTCGAACCCGGGACTCCCGCGTCTCTCTACAGCGACCTAGCCCCGTGAGCTAAAGAGAGATCTCCCTACAGCCCAGTAGCTGTAGTCCTGCTATCACAGGGAAGGGCGGTGACATCACCTGCTCTGGTACGCCGGCTCTTACACAGTGCCTGTCGGCCGTAAGTGTTACACATCTGAAATGTTGGTAAACTACAGCCTTTTTTGTTAAAAGAAACTAACCTAGAGATACCACATCTTAAAAACAAACAATGTTTTTAAAACACTAAAAGAAGGCTAAATGCAGACTTTTAAAGCTTCGAGAGCACACTCAAACGGACACAACTCTAATTTCGGCATCATAAAAAGCAAATTAAACCGAAACAAATGCAATTCACAAAAGCAGCAACAAAAATAGCATTTGCCTAGCGATTAACAAAGTGGAATTTGTTGGGGGGTGTTTGCACTTAAAATAAGAAAATTCGATATAAAATGCAAACGCACCTGAAGCCGCCATCTTGCCGGGCGCACCTGTGGAACAGGTGGACGGGGCGTGTCCGCTGACGAAGGCCACTCTGAAGGCCGGCGTACAGTAGCTTGCAGCCGGACGATCGATTTAAGAGAAATGTGCTGGAGAGAGACTCCTGTCGCTCCTAGTTAGGATGGCACCTCTCTTTCTCTGCTAATGCCACACCTGTCCTGAAGGTGTCACAAGAGTTGAACCCAGGGCTCAGATCTCACTTTGACAGGGAGGCTTGGGGCCCGTCTACAACTCACAAGACTCTTTGAAAGTCGATCTGTATTTCTGACCTTCAGACGTATCCAATGGTTCAGCCCTCGGAGCCACCAGGCCAGCCGTGCAAAAGATTGGGTATGTAGTCTCTTATTCAGTCTAAAGCCAAGTCAAAGCTATGAGAAACGGTTCCCCCGTTTGCTCGCTTTTCAATCATTAAGGCTACTGACACGGGTTTTAATGTGCTTTCCAGCATTTTTTGCGACTGGACTTGACTTGTAATTGTTTCGAATGACAGTGAAAAAGAATCAAAATGTGCAGCGGGGGGCTATATTTCAGGTGTCAGAAGTGAAGTGTGAAAGGTTAAAAGGTTGATGTTTTTATGTTTTTAAACACAATGTCTGAAATGGTCCTGTTACCTTAAAAAAAACGCATTAAATTAATTTACATGTTTTATACCCAAACTGGTGTCTGGGCAGTTTATCCCTTTAGTTCCTTTATACCAATAGCTGTCATACCATAATATAATTCCCCATGGCTATTTGACAAGATTCCACATAAAACTTTAATAATTCAAATAAAAGAATTAAAAATCAAAAGCAATGCATGTAAATATAATGTGAATTTATGAATGCATAGAAAACAGAACAGCATGTAATAACTAGTTTTCTAATCAATGAAGCATCTCATCAATGCTTACTTTTGCTATTAGAGAAACTATTATTTTATATACCAGTTACTGTAGTCAAGTGCAAAGAGTGCAGGTGGTAAAAATATTGTCTATGAATATCAGGTAGCTGGCAATGAACTAGTGAAGCAGTGTGCAAGAGGTATTTAGGAGCTTTATACAGTATCAGTTCACAATTGTCATCTCTAAGAGAAAGATACAAATTCATTTTGAAGAATTACAAAACAAAGTCATAAAAATCTGATGTTGTGTTATGCACAGTATACACAGGTTATACAGTGAAAAGTGCTTGGAAACCACCGTCGATGAGTGATGTACAATAATCTCAGGTTCTTAACCTCCCATCCAGTAATAAAGTTGTTGAACTTTCCAGGCGGGGTAACTAGCGGTCAAAGTTGTTGTACATGGTGATGTCAACGCTGGAAAAACAAGGCACTATATCTCGGGAACGAAAGCAGTTGAGAAGCTACCTTAACAGCACAAACCGGCACAAACACACCACTAACAAATGCGTCGGGTTTGAATGTTTGTGCCATTTGTGTGTGTGTGGGGTGGGTTCACGGAACTGAAGAGTCAATTTATTAATCTTGTACAGTATCTGCTGACTAACCATCTTACTAAGCTGAAAACCAAACAATGAGCAAACAAAAGAGCCTTTTCATGTGCAGCACCACAAAAGTGGAACTCACTGTCCATATACATTAGGAATTCTGCTAACTGTGTACACTTTTAAACCTTTTTTCCATTGTTGTGTTTTATGTGTCCTATATATCAGTAAATCGAGTTTCTTGAAAAGTGCTTATGTATTATAAAAAGGAAAAGACCAAGAACAGAACTCTTCAGGACCCCAGATGTGACCATGTTTGTCAGGGAGGAGCTCTAAGGGAGAGGCATAATGTCCAATCGGCACAAATTGTTTTATATCAGATATTTCTTAAACCACAGTAACAGTTACAAGATTACTAACACGGTTATGTGATAAACGGTACCAAAGGCATCATTGAGGTCCAGCAGGACAAGCATGAATAAAACAGTCATCAGTAAATCCTTTGTAACTCTAACAAAAGCTGAAAGCAATACTGTCAGAATTTGTTTTAAAAAAACTTGCTGGTTTTCATCACTTTCAATGACTACCAGATAAGTGAGTTGTTTGTTTTAGGTTTTTATTAGCCATTATTTCTTGCTGTGAAAAAAAGCGACTGTGAAGGAGAAAAACAAAACCAGATCCCCCTACCCAAAAAAATCTGTTCAGCTAATTACAAAAATACCTCTCATGTAATGTTAATAGATCAGCCACATATGGTTTTATGAGAAACATTTTATTCACTCATACGGATGTATATGCATAATGTTTGAAGCCTTAGAATTCCCAGGGCTAATTAAAAATTGCAATTGTAGATTAGCCTCTTACGTCTACAACCTCATAGTTCCACAACTAATATTATCCATTTTAGAATCAAGGATAGAGTTTTGGGGATGTGAGCACTGTTATGATTAATAGATGTGACTGTATTGATGTCTCTGTCTGTGTGAATCAATCACTTGTATGAAGTTGTTCTCTTTTTGCCAGCCCCCATTCAATGCACAATAGATTCTACGTAAGTAAAATGCTCATTCCCTGTCTGAACAACCCTGTCCTGTGCTCAAATCATGGCTCTTTGTTGCTAAAAATGCTCTATTTAATTATTTTAGAGCTGGTTTAGTAAACCACTTTTGATTGGTTTTGGAAGAAGGCCACAGTCCAAAGTATATTCGTAGTACTATAGCTGTCTGGTGTCTCACTATCATGAAAGTAGGCTAAGTTCTGCTTTTTCCATTAGTCCATATGTTGAGTCCAAAATTGCACATGCATTATTCAGTAACAATGCTTAACTGCTTAAGATTACTGTGCTGTAATCCTGATCCTTTTGTCCTGTGGTTGCCTGTACAGTAGGTCATCTCCTTTTTTACGTTGTATATTGCTTTTAATTTATCCTGCAGTTTTTTAGTCCACTCTACTTAATGTGACACTTATTCATTTAACTCTACAATGTGCCCTTACATATTTAGTGCAATTGTATTAGCAACGGTACAAATATAATTTAAAGAGAGCCACATCATTAAGAATAACAATAAAGGTTTTGAACAATACAGTGTCAGAAAAAACAATAATTCTTAAATCCAATTTTATTTTTTATAATAGTGGATTGGTGAATGTGACAATGTCAAACAAATTTGTTTTTTTATTGTACATCTTGCTTGTAATGCTTGAAGGTTGAATGATATTGAACTACTATAGAGAGACTTAGGTAAGCCTCCCATTTATAGATATTTCAGGCTAAGAAGTACATTCTTATACTCAGAATTGTACTTCTGAGGCAGGAGAGTAAATACATTTCTCATACTTTAGCTTCATGTCTGTCTGCACCATTTTACTCATAAGACAACAGTGGAGAAGCAAATATCCAGCACTTGCAGTGAGCTGGCAGTAAACAGATGCAGCTCTTAAACCCTGAAATGGCTTTCACTTGCTGTGCAGTCCCTATCTGTATCCCATGCATGTTGATGTCAGCAGTTGGACACAAAACAGCAGCCTTCTGTTTCCCAAAACTCTGCTTCTCTCAAGCTCTGTAATTTACACTGTGTTATAAACAAGCCAGCCATCTTCACACAGTCAGTGTGTGGCTCATATCTGCACTCTGGGTAGAAAGATTATTGCTTTCTAGAATGGACATGGAATGCTAAAATTATAGTTTTACGCAGTGACACCTTTCCTCTTCTTATAGTCTAAAGACAGGCAAGCCATTCAGAAATATACCATGCGATTCCTGGACCCCTGTATTTCTGAAATGACAATCTCCCCCTGGGTGTCCATATTTATAAACTGACAAAGAAGGGAACAAGATATTCAAGATGTTGTAAGCTAATCATTTTTGTTCTTGTATATCTATTTTATATTGTTTGTTAAAAGTTAAAATAGCTACCTGTTTCTAACCCTTCACATGATTTCATGTTGCCATTTGCAAATGTAAACTTTATTCGTTTACTATGTTTTAGATCTTGTTGCTCACAGGATTAAATACCTAGTGGTTCTAACATGAGTGACTAGTAGTTACTTCCTAGCATTCATGTAAGATGTACGCATAGTGTAGCACAAAGTCTACTTGTCAAGCCTCCTTCTCTGTCCTGTCCCTAGTTTCCTGTGCTTGCTCTCCTTCCGGTGTCTCTCTCTCTCTCGGGCTATATATTTCCAGGTCACTTATTCTGCTTCGCTCAGCATTGACGTTCAGATGTCCTGAGACCCGCCTAGCACCAGGTCGCCGCTCCATCTGTGGCCTGCGGCACTCCAGAACTCTTTGCACTGCTGAGACCGGGCTAACTCCCCGTTTCGCCGCTTCGCATAGGGTCTTTTTTGCTCTTGAATGATGAGATTAAATTAAGGGCAAATAGTTAAATTACAGAAATCACTTTCATCCTCTTCTTGATTTTATTTTATATCTTAATATTATTATCTTATTTTTTTAGATAATTTGGGAATTTCTTAATTATATTTGAGATGCATTTAAGTGATCGAAGTAATAGGAATTGTTATATGTTATACTTTAAGTTGAGTATGTTTCATGGTTTGAGGTGCAGCTCCATCCAAAAGGATAAAATGATCTTTCGTTTGTTAGTTTATGATAGCCACCTATGGAAAAAAGGATATGCATTGTAATCTCAAATTAAACTCATGAGTAAATTTTAAAAAAACAAACTTAGCAAAACAAGGAAAATGGCATATCAGAATTTCAAAGAAGCTTCCATGATGTCAGTAACAAAACAATATTAAAAAATAAAGTAGAAAATCATACTTGGGATCTCCGTAGATGGTCATACTGTATTCTGTTAAAACTATTTTTTTTCTAACAAAATAAAATCTTCAATACAAGAAATGACTGTAGCAATCGTGGCATAAAGCTGAAGAATGGGAAGAACAAATGAAGCAAATTATACATTCCCATGTTTTGCTGTGATCATTTTTATTGTTAAGGCAAGAAAATCCAATTAAACCATTGAAAATTGTATTTTTATTGACCCAGCTGCAGGAATAGAGCAGACAGGGCAGGAGCCATAAAGCACCACTGTTCTGAATTCGAATGGAGATGGAAATAAGGAGGAATGACTGAAGCAATCATGGCATAAACAACTAACTTGTAATTGGAAGTCATAACTATAGTCTTTCAGGGTACCTGCAAAAACATCAGAAGATAGAGTGAGCGTATCTGATAATCATAATTGCACTTTTGATTTCTTGTGAAGAATTCTATTAAACATCAATATTCTCTGCCATAGTTGAATAGTTTAAGATCATTTTTCCCTCTACCATTGGCTATTATAAAAAATGGAATTCACTGCTCAATTTAATCAAATGCTCCAACTAAGCAGTAGGAAGGCCATTGCAAAACATTTTTTTTCTTTTTCTGTTAGAGCTTTGTGATGTTTTGAATTACAGCATGAATTTTGCAGCTCTAAATAAGAACTGTGAGAAAGGACATATTTTCTATTACACTCCAGACAAAGCCGTTTCAATTAACTTCACAGTAACCAACTTTCTTTTTACAGTTCAAAAGCAGCAACATAGTTCTATCATATCCATTCTTTTAACTAATTGGTGGTGTACATAATTCTTCTGGACAGGAGAAGCATTTTTGAAAGGGTTTGTTTTGCCCCATGTGAGAATTTGAGAGAAATCTGATGTGTTAATAAATGAGAAAAGCTTGGATTGCTTTCATGGATAGCTTAGCAAGTTATTTTCAGGTGACTGCCTACTTTTGAACTGCAAACATTATAGGTAACAATATCGAAAATTACAAATTGTTTTACATAACAAGGAGGTTCCGTTTCTGACACATTTACACGTCTAGTGACACTAAGGCTTTTGTTAGTAATAATTGCAGATTATATACAGTATAAGTATGATTCGTTGCAAATGGAAACTTGGAATATTGTTTTAAGTATGATATTCATACAGTATCTACTGTAGCTTTACTAGTTTTCATTGCAGTTACTGAATTGAATCTGGAATTAATCTAATAAATAACTTGAAACTTTTTGTTTTCAGCACCCTTCTTATAAAAATCCACATCTGAAATGCACACTACAAGTTTAAGAATGCCGATATTTAAAACTACTTAGTCTATTTTGTTTTTTCCATTAAAGTTACATTGCTCAGAAGAAATTAAAATGTGCAGAGACTAAGGTTGACCAGTTTAAAGTGTGGGTTGATATGAACAGTGTTTCTTGCATTCACCCTTTTCATATTGACGCTAGGAAGAAATAATGATTAATCTGAATAATATTAAATGTCAAGCTGGATGCTGGGGTGGAGGAAACACGATCTTCTGTTTGGTTGAAATCCAGCACTGCTCAGAGGTGTGAAAAGGAAAAGAACAGACAGCAATGTTTGAGGACATGTAATGTAACTCCAGGTGATGCCTTTGTCAAGCACAAGTGTGCAGGAACGTGTCAGCGTTTGCCATATTCTCAGATACATCAACAAGGAATAAACCCAGGCGGTGTCCTTCCTGTGTCCCATTTCATTTGCACTTTAAAGCAGATTCCATCAGCATCTGTGAACTTTAAAGCCCGCAGGCTCAGGTGACACTTGCAGATACATACTGTTAGTACAAAGGCAGTAAGGAAAGGTGCTGGAATCCAAGCCAAACCACAGCATTCTTGTAATCCTGTTGGTAATGGCAAAAATATGTATATATTCAGTGATCTTTATGTTGCTGTATATTCTGAGAGGCACTAAATACAAATGTGTTTAGCATAATTGCTTTGTTTCTAAACAAGAAAAAAATACAGCTTAATTTATACTTTAGAAAAAAATTACTTTATATAATACTGGGACACGTATAACATATCAATACTCAAATCTGTTATTTAAGGAGGTTAAATACTAATGGGGTCCATTTTTACAATGAATAGTTCAATATTCCATGGTCCTCTGTTTGCTGCTATCAACATATAAAATGTACCACTGATGTTACTTCTCTTTGGAAAATCATTTTCCACATGACAAGATGTGGTGTACACACACGTCAAGAGATTGTGGCTATGAGGGCACAGAACAATTGGTTCTATAGCTTTGTGCAGCCAAGGAGCAATCAATCAACACTTGGGAAATAATTATGATTACATTAGACTTCCACCTCCAGGCCAATCTATGTGTGCAACATAATGTGTATGGCACCTCTCCTTACATCTACAGTACTGGCTCTGCTTGCCATTGTACTAGAACAGATTGAACCACTTTGAGGGCATATTTCCCCTTATCTCTGGAACCCATCGATGCAAACCAAAATAAAATCATAAAAATCCCCTGTCACAATGGTCAGTAGTATTTTTCCAATATGAACTTCACCTTTTCACACTAAACATAACCCCGATAAGCCTGTCTTTAAGATCAATGTTCATTTTGCCTGACCCTAAGACATGGGTCCAATTGTCATTTAACTGTAGTCCTCTATTTTTCTCTTCTCCGCAGCTCAGTCGTGAATGCCACATTCATTCAGGCAGCTTTGAATTGTAGTTGCTGACACTATATATCCTACAGATGTGAGAGCTCCAACAATTGTCTTTGGATTTACAGTTGCCTCCTGAATAAATTGTCTCACAGGCCTTGTGTCCACTTGCTGGCAGTTTTGCCACTATACCAATAACTGTACATATCTTAATAATGGACACTATAATGATGGGTATAGATTCAGCATTTGTAGCCATGCTGCAACATGTGGAGGTCAGTAAGAACTTCTCTGCAGTCTTCAGAGAGCTCTCTGACTTTAAACATGATGTTGAATGCTCCTACTGAATATCTGTCTTTCATTACCTCATTTTAAACACCAGGACACACGGGCTAGATTGTGTTTTCAATACAGAAGCCTCCATATTTTTGCAGAGGTTTCTTTTCCACTTCTAAAACAGCAGAATGTTTTTGTGTTTTGTATTTTTTTTTGTTGAGATTTTACAAGGAATACTTAGATTTGTGAAGAAATGTGAACCATTGGAATTTAATTATTTAACACAAACATGACTTTGTTGTATGCACTGCTATAATTATAGTATAATATCTTTAGAATTATTTTGAGCAAGACTAATGATCCATTTCATAATTAATTTTGTTTTGATTTTGTTTCTATTCAATTGGGAATATTTATAAATCAGGAGGGTACAGTACATATGATGTATATATTTATAAATATTTTTTCTCATAACATTGCAGAAGCTTTAAGAAAAGGCAGGTTTGAAGAAACTCTGATGTGTTAACCCTAACTTCTCTGTGAAATTCCTCTTAGTTCACTAGATTAAAAAAGGCATACCTATCTGACTTTGTCATTCCTGGATAATATCCAAAAACAAAAGAAAAAAGAGGAATCAAATTCTCATTCTTTTTTCCCACAAGGTCAGACTTGTACATCAAACATCAATTCAAAAAAAATTGTTTAACAACACCTGAATAGTTACCATGTTATTATTTTCTTCTGGTGTGTTTTGTCATTTTAATTTAATGTCAGTCCCTTTCTTTTCTACTAAACTCCCAATCCAATTTTCACTTCACTGCCACAGTGGTATACACTGTATACTGTATACAGTATAGTGCCTATTTTAAGTCTACACATCAGCGTCAAAGTAACACATTTTGTGGCCTTACAGCCTGAAATCAAGAAACATTAAATCTGAATTTAACTTTATTTACACATCGTAACACAGAACTCCCAAGTGAAAAAAAACAAATGCTCAAGCAAATAAATAAAAGCTTAAAAAAATGGGTTGCATAAGTGTACACACTTCTGATTTAGTGCTTTTTTGGAAGCATCGTTTGCTTGAATTATGGCCATAATTCTGCTTGGATAGGTCTGTGCCAATGTAGCACACCGAGATTTGGCTATGTTGCTCATTCCTCTATACAGAACTGTCAAAGCTCAGTCAAATTGCATGGGGACTGTTGACGGACTGCAACCATCAATGTCATTCCACTGGTTGTCACTTGGATTGACATTAAGGCTCTAACTGGGCCACTTGAGGATGTTCACATATTTCTTCTTTAGCGACTCCACTGTTGCTTTGGCTGTGTTTTAGGGGTTGTTGAAAAGTAAAATTACTTTCCAATTTTAGCTTCCTTGGGGAGGGCAGCAGGTCTTCTTAGAAAATCTGTCTTTTGTTTGCTTCAAACAGTTTTCTTTCAATGCTGACTGGTACACCAATCCCTTCTGAAGAGAATATCTCCCGTAACAGACTGCTGCCTCCACCATGCTTTACAGTAGGGATCGTATTCTGTGGTTGATGTGCTCTATTGGTTTTCTGCCAAATGAAACATTTGCTTCAGAAACTCCACCATGTTGTTTTTCATACCTCCACTGAGACTCAATGTGGGCTTTTCTGAGTAGTGGCTTTCTTCATGCCTCCCTCCCAAACACCCCGGACTTGTGCAGAGCTTGGAAAACTGTGGTCAGTGTGCACACATCACAGGTATTTGGCATCAAGGCCGCAAGTCCTTCAAAATTGCATTTCGATTCTTGGTTGTCTGTCTTATCAGTCTTCACCTTGCTTGGTCATCCATTTCTGAGGGATGACCTGATCTTGGCAAGATATTGGTGGTGCCATATACCTTTCATTTCCTAATGACGGTCTTGACTGTGTTCCAGATGATTTTTAAGGGCTTTGATATCTTTGAAATATCCATAATCTGCTCTGTGTGTCACGAAGCGTTTTTCAGGACCCTATGCAGACAGCAGAATCCAGAAGGGAGTGAAACAGACACGGGAAGGAGACAGTGAGGAACTGGGCTGGTAGACAAACAGGGGAACGTGACTAGTGTGCACTGGTGCTCGGGGGGGCGTGTTCCAGGCAAACAAATCTGAAGGAGTCCAGGGGGGAAATCTGGGGCGAAGTCCAAGAGTCGTAAAACCGGGAAATCCAGATGAGATGAAAACAAAACACAGTTAAAACCAGAACAGGATTCAGTGCAGGGAGAGGGAATAAAATGGGGGGTGACGAGGCCAGGCGCTCTGAACCCCTGACTCAACTAGGTCAGGATGCTGATATGAGGCCTATGACGTCAAGCCGTGGGCTTAGGGCAACTTGGTGGTAGGCAGGCCTCCGGGCATCCATCTTCCAATGCAGAGCCAAGAATAGAGTGAGCGTCTGGCTTTTAAGGAGGGGCAGGTTAAGAGACAGGTGCACATAATTAACTAAAATGTGAAAGAGCCGGAGCGTCCTTAAGAGGAGGGATTGCAATCGTGACACTGTGCCTTTGCACAACTTTGTCCTGGTGGTCTTTTGATCGCTCCTTGTTGCCCATAGCTGACTCTTTACTTTGAGATGCGCTGTGCCTCAGGAGAGATCTACAGGAACCACTGATGTGTTTCTGAAATCATTACAGTTGAATATAGATGGATGATTACTAGCTTGTTGTCTGATTTGGAAGCAACTGGTTACACCAGAGCAAATTTACAATTGCTGTTATGAAGAGTTGTGTACATTTACACAATCCCATTTTTTTTCCAGCTGTAATTATTGTTCAGAATGTTTGAGCTTTTATTTTTCCCTTGCAGGTTCTGTCTTACAATTCAGATTTAAAGTTTCTTGATTTCTGGCTGGTAGACCACTAAATCTTGTTGCTTTTTAAAAGGTTGTGCAAATTTCTATAGGCACCGAAAATGCTCTGAATCTTTTCCAAGCTTACATCACTGACAAAGAAGTGTGATGTGTGTGAATCAGTTGCATTTGGTCTCCTCCAGCCATCGAAGACGGTGCCAACATACAGCCTCTACAGTGCTTTTTTTATGGTTCATGTTTTCTCATGAACTTTAGAAAATAGCTCCTAGCCCCTAAGCTCTGAGTAAACCTTGGCGTGCTAGCACATAAAGAATCTTAAATCTTGATAATCTTAGCTGGTAACATTTTCTTAGAGCACAAGTTGAACTCTGTGATCCTATAGCGGCATTTTATTACACTTAGAATTTGATATTATTTGTTATATGATTTTCCCTGTGTGGGTACAAGGGTCATGTCTGTGAGCCGTGATGTAGAAACAGACTTATATTATATAACAATTAAAAATGACACAAATGTTATGATGACATGTTCACTTTCAGCTGTGAATCCAGACATGAAGACTGTTTCAGTAAACTGTGATCAGATGAAGAGTGCTCTTTTGCACTGCTAATTTACAATCTGTTTGTTTTTCTTATTGAAGCAGAATGTTCCTTTCTATATTTTTTTTCCCAGATTTCAGGGTATATTATAGCTGGGGCCCACAACATAGCCAGGGGCATTCACTGTAAAGAAAAGCAATGCACACCATGTCTGTATAGAAATATTTCCATTTTCATAGTGTCATGTTTCTTAACAGATTTGGTGAATAGGAAAAATGATGCACTAATTTCCAACTTTAATCTATTTGTCAATTTGAAGGGGCTAAATTATCATCCAAAGTTAATTAAGCTATTATTCATTCCTATGAGATCCTAGCCAGTTTTACAAAGGGGTAAATAATTCATGAGTTTGGAGAACAAATGGTCTTATATGCAGCATCCATCCATGTTCAGATGATTTGCATTCAGATGTGGAGATGTTTAATTGTATTTGACAAAGCACTTTTCCAACAACAAACCTCGTCAAACGTAAATCGTTTGCAGTAGAATTAATTTATTTGAAAAGAGATGTTGAATGGAACAATGATTTCTTGTATTAAAACTGCCATCAGAATTTCATTTGCTTCTCCAAACATTACAATAGAGTCACTCAGTTGATATCTGTTCCAACACAATTGTCTTTACTGTGTTTTATAATAATGTGCATAAGACAGGTTATACCAGTAATTATATTTTACTTCTTTCTTATGTTCAGGGCATTGCAATTATATGAAACATATGTTGTATGTTGTTACTTTTTAAAAATATTATCTGTCATAGAGTGTATTGATTGGGTTAACATTTTTGTAAGACAGCATATTTTTGTTAATAAGTATGCAAATAAATATTTAAAAATTGGTTGATTGGCTTCTGGAAAACTGTGTCTAGTGTGACTGTATGCACGTTTGTGTCTGTGTGCACCTTGTGATGAACTGGCATCCCATCCAGGGTGTATCCAGCCCTGTGCCCAATGCTTGCAAGAATTGACGTGAAACTGTATTGGATAAAGTGGTTAGAAAATGGATGGATGATTTCTTAATTTTGTTCTATTAAGTATATATCTCATCAATATTTACAATTTTTAAGCAAGTATTTATTTGAATCATTGGCATTTTTGTTTTGATAGAGACGTGTTTGATACCAGTATGTCTTTAAGCGTCTTTTGCTCAGACATATACTGTAATATTCAACTAAAAATTCCATTCTAACTACAATACAATAGGACTTATATTTTATTAAAGAGAAATATAAAGCAGCTAGTGGGAACCAGAATCTTATATGTAGTTAGTTCTCCTCTTACACATGTACTGTATTTGACATTTTTTCTTAAATACTATCATTAAAGTATCACATACAAATGTACAATAAAGAAATAATAATTAAACTTAAAGCAAGTAATTAAAGTAAAATAATAATTATAAAAATCCTTAGGTTACTGGAGTGCTAGTTAAGAACAGAAATTGCAATGGATTATGGACACAAATAATTCACATGTGTTGATTTAGTGGTCCTTCAGTTTCAGACTGAAAAAAATGAATGCATAGGCATCCGCAGTAAGATGTTGCACTACCTGCAAGACACAGGATGTCAAAAAGTGATTCAGAAGACCAGGCACAAATAAGCGTGCAGCTAGCCATAGTGCTGAATTAGGAGAAAGAAGTATTGCTTCAACTGATCAAACAGCCTTAAAATATCTCCTATGTTATACCTACATAACAGTGCAATACCTACATCATGCTTCATATTCAGATGCTTGTCTTCATCCAAGGTTAGGGGTTGGAATACCTTCAACTTCTTGGTTGATTTCATTTAAAAGGTTGTGATAAACAATTTAGCTTGATGGGCTCAATAGCCCCCCATTACATGTAACTGCTCTTAAGATCTTTGGGAGGAATGAGGGATTACTGAGTAACAACAGAAGTGCAGAAGAAATAACCTGTAAAAGCACTGTCTTTATAGACAAGAAAAATAAAGCTGTTTTTGCCTGCAGAGGCTCACACTGCACCTGTGTGAGGGTATCAAGCATATCAAAGTTTCATGTTGGAAGAATAAGCATCCTCAGAAGAGGGAGGTGTCTATTACCTTTAAGGTGAGTTCTTATGACTCTCCCCTTAATTCTGAAATGGCACATACAAATAGTAAAATGGTACACCTTCAGGTTGGATGGTAATCACCCCACATTTCTGTACTAAAAGTTGGGAATGGCTAGTATGAGGAAATCTCATCTCATCTCACCTAACGTTCTGAACAGAGGCTGAATAGAGCAGACCAACAAAAAATGCTCCTCCTAAGGGACTCCCAGTGGAGAGTTATAATCCCTCCAGCATCAGGAGAGGTAGGCAAATATTACCTGGGTCTGTCCCAGAGTCTCTCACCAATGGGCTGTGTCCGATACAACTCCAGTGGGAGGCACCCAGAGTGCTTCCAGTCACCCCAACTGACACCTCTCAATAAAAAGGAGCAGTGACTCTACCAGACTGTGGAGCTCCTCATCCTCTCATGGAATTTAAGCCCAGAAACACTATGGAGAAGCCTCATTTTCTCCGTTTGTACCCATGATCTAATTCTTATGGTCACTACCCAAAGCTTCATCAAAAAGCTTTGCTCCTGCTTCACCACCAAGGTTAGGCACAGCATGTGCATTACTGTAGCCACTGCATTAATCCGCTGGTCAGCTTCATTATTGCCTCTACCCTCACTCTTCAGCAAGACCCCAAGGTACTTAAACACCTCGTCCTTTTGTTCCGTCCTCCCCTGGAAGGAGCAAGCCACTCTTTTCCAGGAGAGAATCATGAGCTCAGATTTGGAGGTGCTGATCCTTATCCTGACTGCATCACATTCGGCTGTAAACCTCTCCAGTCCACGTTAGAGATCACAGTCGGAGAACACAAAGTTGACAGTATCATCCAAAAATGGGAGATCTGCAACCCTCAGTTACCCAAAATGGATATACTTCAAACCTTGATATCCTGTCCATGCAATGTGCTTTTAAATGGCTTTTGAAGACACATACTGTAAGGATGGGGAGGATCATACAGTCTCAAGTAGAAGATTTCATACTGTAGTTTAGGTTTATCTTTTTGAAAGACCTATTGCCAAATGTATGGCATCTTGTCATCGGGATACACAGCAAACCAGAATTTAAAGAATAAAGCTGATAATGCGAAGTATAGTAGCTCAGCAAATCTTTGAGACGGGACAAAACACTGGTTAGTGTTTCATTGGTCAGTAAAATGATTTCTGATTGTTTTAATCTTCTGTATTGACTGCCCTATCCTACATGAAATTCCCTTCCGTTTTTTAGAAAATTTCATTACGGTGGTTGTCTTCAAAAGGGTTCATTCGAAGATGATCGCCAGAAAGTAAACGAGTGAAGTAAATAAATGTCATACAAGTCGAAAAAATTTTCATGAACTGAGACTTTCAAATCAATGACAAAATGACAAAAAATGTCATTTTTTTAATGTCACTGTTTGATGATCTTATTTTTATCTTTCAACATGAATGTGCAGTGAACATGGTAAACAATCCAATCCATTCATTATCTAGGATATTGTACATTACATAACATAGGATCGTACTGACCTAGTGCCTAACCTGGAAGATAAAGGGCACCAGACAGTTGACACCTTAGACCCCAGTAAATTACTGGGTAAACACACACACATGCTTGATTACAGGGGACAATTTAGAAATTGCCAGTTAACACACAATCTGCTTTTGAATTGTGAGAGAATATCCGAGAACATGGTGAAAACCACAAAGGTGAACATACAAATTCTAAATAGTGTGTTTTATGAAGGAATTGAAAGACCCAAGAGCTATGAAATAATAATGTTAATCCCCACAGCACCAGCAACTGCCCACAAGCCAATCCCAAACTACTAAACAAAGAGACAATGAAACTGGAACCACATATTATCCAATACAATGAGACCTATAAAAAGACACGCCAATTACAGGAAAAATGGAAATGATATACAGTATATAAATGACTTTAACTTTGCTCAAATAGATTGCTGTTGTGAAGCCTTGCATGTTCCGTGGTAGGTTGTTAAATTGCAGTTGATCGGCCTAAGATTCTGCACTTGATTTTTGTTTTTTGGCTACAGAATGATAAATGTGGTTACATGGAATAAATGGCTAAAAGACTAAGTGGAAAGAAAGCTGCAGGCGTGTTAAATCCTGTCTGTCCCATTATAGGGCAGCACTGCCCAGATAATAATTGCTGAAGTAATGACAAAGACTGGGACACAAAACAACACTTTTCTATCACACTGGTAGTCAGACAATGGGCGTTTGTGATTTTAACTGCAACAGATTATTTTCTGAGGGATTAGTGCAGCTGTGTATTGAAGAGCTTTTAATAAACACTGTACTTTTCTGAAGCATACATTCAAAGCATTCTTTGCGAGCTCTGTTTTATTACCCTGCCTTTTCACATGAAGTACAACTGACACTACGGAGACTGGAGAAGGCACTTTTTTTTCGGTTAAGTGTGCTTGTTTTTACATGTGCTTCACTGCTCATATAATGACAGAGCAACTGATTACTGCTGGCAGAAATGGATAACATGAAAAGATGTACAGTCAGTCAAACAAGAGGGCAGACAAGAGACCAGCACAAAAAGATAAAGGTGCCTAGTGCCAAGGAGAATAAAAATTGCTCAAAGAGAGAAAGGTATTAATATCCACATAAATAGCATTGTGTGACGATCAAGAAAAGTATTTACAAATTTAAATACATTTTCAATCTCTACAACAACCTTAAATATTGTAACTGCTGTTCAGATCAAATGCTTCATTTGCTTGTACTTGGGTCTGATGGATGGAAATTTTGTGAAAAATTGGAACAACAATCTAAACTAAATCAGCTCATTTTTTATTTTGTTACCCTCTGAGATCATAATCATCTGCTTTTCAGACACATGGAAATTACAGTATTTTACCTAACAAGCATTTGGAGAACAACATCTCACAATCTCTTGAGCCTTAAATGAATGTTTTGACAAGTGATTTCCAATATGTAAATGCTTTATGAGTCTTATTGAATGTCGACTCTTCACTGGGGAAGTGGAGTGTGTGTGGAAGGTTAATAACTAGCTGGATGTGGGTGTGAAACTGATGTTTTGAGAGTCAAACTCTCATCTTGCCTGCATTCCTCATAATGTTTCAGACATTTCTCCTGTCAACAACTTTCCTCCTTTTGATTTGGTGTCTGTTGTCTGTTTCAGTTTATTTTATCTTTCAGTTTTTTTAAGCATTGTATTAAAATGAGCTCATAAACTCATGGGTAAGAATAGGGAGATTTTACAGAGGTATTTAAAGTATTGGTATGCCTACAGGTAAAATTATATTTGTCAGTGAAGCTTTCAAAAGCAGGGAGTCATACTAGATGTCATGTAGTCATGTAGATAACTCTACAATTACCTATATCATCTCGAGTAATAAGGGTCCCATTCTGATCCAGAAAGATGAGAAAAAAACCTGAAAGGTATAATATTAAATCCAGGAGACAGTATACATTTTTTGCTGTAATGTGTAGTGTCACATCTCTATAACTCTGGAATAAGACGTGTGGAATTCAGAATTGAACTGGAATCAGATATGACACTCTCTCACCTCTCAAGGTCTTAATACAGTGTTTAACATTGCTGCCTAACAGCTCTTGAAAAATTGTTGTGGAGGGCATAAGAATGTCTGACCACCATCTAGTTAATGGTTGAGGGGTTTCTACTCCTCAATTTAAGGGCAACTTTATCAGAGGCAGAACTATTTAGTGAGTGTTTGAGGAGAGCTAATTAGATTCCAGTTCTTACTTTTGCACAAACAAGAATAGTTGAGACTGGAGGCACATAGTGTGTAATACTTATGATGAAGTTCTTTATTGTGTTCCATGAGATGGTATGAATGTTCACTAAGGCACAACTAAAAAGTGGAAATCATCAAGTTTAGTTTGAAATGTAAACTGAAATGGTTCACTTAAGACAGAGTATATTTTTGTTGTGATCTGAAATAAATATTGGTAGAATATCTACATCATGGAAGTAAAAGAAAAGGATTTCAATGTAAAAAAAGTAACTCAACCAATGAATAATTTAGACTAGACAAATACAAAGTCTTTGTGAAATGCAGAAAAGGTAATTCTGAGTATCTTTACATCAGACACAAAAATATTGCATGGCAATCATAACTACAAACAAGACATTTAAAAACAGGGGAACCTTTTGTATTCTTACAGCTGAAAATCTTTGAAAATTAGAGACTACAGCTGAAAAAGCCACTCCAAGAGGAAGGAAACATCATTTGTACTATGAAAAAAGAAATCACTGAAAAGAAAAACAAACATCACTGTGGATAACCAATACAAGATTCACAGCCTAAATGTAGAACACAGAACATGTTTAGAACATAAACTCTATCCGTCTAACAAAAACTGGCCAGCTTTGGTATCAGTATAAAACAATTATACTGATGTCTATGAAGGATAAGAACATAACATAAGGTTTAACAACATGGTTGGCTGTTTGTTCCAGAGTCCCACAAGTGAGGTCTTACTAGTGGGCATTGTGGTGTTAAACGTTGCAGCCTCACAGCTCTTGGACCCTGGGCTAAAGCTGTGGGATACTATCTGTCATCTCTGTGCAGTTTAAATGTTCTCCCCATATTTACGTTTCCTCCAGGTGATCTGGTTTCCTCTCACAGTTCAAAAACATAGGTAGGTAGGTCCCTTCAGGCCATGAAGGCCCCATGGGGAATGGGGGGCAAGGGCCACCATTGTTCTTTGACCATCCGACACTAAAGGTGGAGGTGATGTGGTCAGAATCGCGCTCCAGTCGGCCTTTAACCCCCAGAGGGATTAACCCCCGGTACTCCCTTGGAAAGCAGGCTGAGTGGACCTGGGAGCCATCTAGAAGGAATTAGAGCAAGTGAAATCAGTTGCCCCTACCTGGCATTGAACCCAGGACCTTCCAATCCGGAGCTAGACACCATTGACATCTGAGTTACCACATGCTCATAGGTTTATTGGCTTCTGGGAAACTTGCGTCTGTGTGAATATTTGTGTCTGTGTGTCCCCTGCGATAGACTAGTGTCTCATCCAGGGTGTATCCTGCCTTGTACCAGTTGCTTGCCAGGTTAGACTCTGGCTCCCCCCTGTGATCCTGTATTGGATAAAGCAGTGAGAAAATGGATAGATGGTTACTATTGTATTGTATAACTTAAAATATTTTTTAACCATTTAGTTAGAATTATTACAAATATATTGCTACAAATGGGAGTTACAAAAATTGAGAAAATCAGGAACTGACCAAGCAACTAAATCAATAGGTAAAATTAATAATCATGACCTCCAGCATGTAAAGATTTTGCCAAGAATATACTGTACCCGAGCGGTTGGTATAGCTAGAGATGCGTGAATTCTTTGTTCTCTGACACAGCTTTGGTGACAAGAGTAATAATTCAGGCACACACGTTACATTTAACTGCAGCCCAGATATATAGTACATGATTTAATCATGATGCCAGCACTGCGAGTACATTTCTGTATTATTCAGCAGTTCGAGATCTTGAAAACTGGTCAGGTTCTTTGGAAAGCTCATCTGTCTGCCTTTTATTAAAGCTATAGAGCACGAGCCACTCATACATCCTTCCCCATTACAATGAAATTATGGTTCAGTAGGCCTCATTTTTCTTTTCTTGCTGAAGACTTTTCTTTAGTATTCAGCAGTCCCCCGTCTTAAACAGTGTCAGCATTATGCCTGCTCCCCCAAAAAAGGCATTCATTTTGCTTATCTCTACATTCCTCTCTTTAACAGTTCCATTAGACATTAGGTGGGGTTTGGAGACTCAGAAAAATAATACAAAATGCATTTAACAGATCTGAGCTTGAAATTTGTTTTGGTTCAATGTATTTTAAGGGTGTGCATCTAGTCAAATGTTTTCGTTTTTTAAAGCCATAAGCAACACATGCTACAATTATGTCATAAATCCCCTTGACAGCCAAAATACATAGTGGTGCCTCCAACCAAACAAGATTATTTTCTTTTAATATCAGTCCTGATGATTACCACCTGTCTGCAACATAAAATACTTTGGGGAAAAAAAGATTTCTGAAGAGCAAAACTAGATGTTGACATGTTGATTACCGCACTCCGCTTTCTTTTGATGTTTTAAATGGCAGAAAAAGATCAGCACTCTGTAAAATGAATTTGGGCCTGACAATACATTTCAGTGCTGGGGACAGTTACAAAATGAAATGTACTTACGGTATTGAGTACGTAACAGAAATAACCATTACATTCCCCAAACGGTTGGGTTAAAAACTCAGAATCAGCAAACGATTTGTTTGTCATTTTCCATCTCTTTTTGTCTGTTTTCCTTTATCACCTCATCCTTTATGCTCTTTACTCCTACTGTGCGTCACTGACTTCATAGTTAACAACCACCATTTGGTCTATTTGCTTAATACTAGTTAATTGATCCAAAGATCTCATCCTGCCATTTCTCAAGGGATAGCTAGGTATCAGCATTGCCAGCATTATAATAATAATTGCTTACACTTATGTAGTGCTTTTTCTGGACACTCCACTCAAAGCGCTTTCAGGTAATGGGGACTCCCCTCCACCACCACCATGTGCAGCATCCACCTGGATGATGTGACGGCAGCCATAGTGCGCCAGAATGCTCACCACACATCAGCTATTAGTGGGGAGGAGAGCAGAGTAATGAAGCCAATTCATAGATGGGGATTATTAGGAGGCCATGATTGGTAAGGGCCAATGGGAAATTTGGCCAGGATGCCGGGGTTGCACCCTTACTCTTTTCGAGAAATGCCCTGGGATTTTTAATGACCACAGAGAGTCAGGACCTCGGTTTTTCATCTCATCCGAAGGACGGCACCTGTTTACAGTACAGTGTCCCCGTCACTATACTGGGGCATTAGGACCCACATGGACCACAGGGTGAGTGTCCCCTGCTGGGCCCCCTAACACCTCCTCCAGCAGCAACCTTAGTTTTTCCCAGTCTCCCATCCAGGTACTGACCAGGCTCACACCTGCTGAGCTTCAGTGGGGTGCCAGTTGTGAGTTGCAGAGTGATATGGCTGCTGGTATTGCTGCATTGGCATTGCAGCATTGTTGTTCAGCTTGTTTCAAACTCCCTGTGTAACACCATATAATCAGATTGCCATCAGTCACTACAAGTGTAGCTCTGCAGCCACTAGATACTGTGCTCCTATTCAGAACATCACACTTGAACCACCTCAGAGATCATTTCAATGTGTTGTGACTTGAAGTCTTCCAGATTGTGGCCTGTTGTTGGTGGACTGTGTTTGGTTTATATATCATTTTCCAGGTTAGATATTACAGGTATTGTGTGTGACAGTGCACTTAATCCACTCTCTACCATGCTGATGATGCAAAGGCATTGTGCTCTAGATAGGTGGAACAATTATTTTTCTTTCTTGATTTCCTTTAGGTTTGATATTCAGCAGGTTAAATCAACTATTTGTGGTGTGTGGTTTGCTGAAGCTTGATGTCTGGGCAGATTTCTAAATGTCACTTTGTTTGCTATTATTTACAACGTAGCTATTGAGAACTGTAGAAGGGTTAACTTCTGTTCTAGGAACAATATTACATTTATAACATGCATCAATTGTGCCCTATCAGGACTCTCACTAAGGTGATTTATTGCTTATACAGCAGTCAAATTTACTTGAGTGTACCTACGATTAGCTATAAATGATCAATTAATGAAAATGGCACTAAATCTATTTAGCAATATCCCAAACCTATATAATTCATTTTTCATAAAGCATGCATGCACAAATAGAGTGAGATCTTTAATTTGATTGGTGTGTACACTAAAGTTTGGTTTGCCTCTGACTTCCCCACATTGTCTGATGTTGAGTAGGGCAATAGTGTGTTAACGTAAATTAACACCCACTTATAAATTTCCTCTGTAAACTCGCCGTCAATTTTTTTTCTCTCCTCCCACAGCCGCGTGAGAATGCAAATGTAGCTGCATTAGCAGATACAACTGAGCCCGGTCGCGGTTTGGCTACAAAAGCTTCTCCCGCTTGTATGTGGGGGTTCGCTAGCGGAACCTGTGCTACTAGCCTAGAGTTAAAGTGCCTTTCCCTTCCAATACGCCACCAGACCCAATTTTCTCTCGCTCTCTGACGCGACCTTAAATACAAATGTTCTTCGGTGTTTTTTTCACCTCCACTCCTGGACTGGATTATTTTTGTTTTCCTGTTCTCTCTAGGAGTGCGTTTTTTTATGTTTCTTTTGCTCTCGGAGCACATTTTTAAAGCACCTGCTCTACCAATGGCACTTAAAAAGAAGCCCATAACCCCTGCCACGCTGGTCTTATTACGGTGCTGGAAGACATCAACTCGAACCGTAGCTCCAAGAACAGCATTGTTACAATACATTTGAACAGGCCTACTACAAATATGTGAACTGCTTTTGCTGTAATGCACACATTGCTAAATCCCTTACAGGTGTCTGGGAAATCCCTGAATCACTATAGCTTTCAGCTTTAGTAGATGTTTTTCAACTTTTCCTGTTCTGGATAAAATGATTTCAGAAAAATCTGAATTCTTGTCTGCTGTCCACGTTCTTTTCCTGCAACTTGTGATGAGGAAGTGTAGTCTGAATGCTTTCAGGGATTTTTACATGAGTGTGCAATCATGCTGTAATGCCTGGATCTGCTGTGATATATTAAACATTCCCTGTGCCTATTTTTGAATCTGGACACCATGTATTTCAAAGAACTGGAATTAGACATTTGGACCATTCAGGTGCCATTTCTGACTGTTTGCATATGCTGGATATATGAAATGTTGTGTTCATGTATTTAAAATTCTTACAGGCTCAACAGGTATGTCTAGAGTAGGTCAAATTACAGCCTTTCCACTCAGAAAGCCTGGATATTCAGGGTGATATTAATCATAACATTTCCAAACCCATCTCTTGAGGAAAAAAAAAAGCACCTGCTGCAGTAATAGACTGCATATCTGACAGCTGAAACTGTTTATTTGTCTCAAGAAGTGTTGTAGGTTATAAAGTGTCAGGCCAGTTTTGGGACCAAGCATGACTCAATGAGTTCGTAAACAGTATGATTCAGAAACAGTTTAATTGATAACAGAGTTTTACACGGAAGCCTGTACACTAGGTATGTATCTCGGTTTTAAGCTGAGATATATTAAATCTTGTTGATGCACTTATGTGGACAAAAATGAACCTTGCTGAAGTTGTCATAGCATTTCCTGTATTATGGCTCCATCTTTGTTTTTCTCATCTTTGGTTTCCAATGGTTTCAAAATACCTTAATTGTGCTTTACTGCACTGTACCATGTGCAAGATTGGTGTGGCGTCCTATAGTAAGTGTTCCATGCATCATTTCTGATTCTTGTAGTTTTATGATGGTCAAGTATAATAAAGTACATTAAAGACATAACAAACCATAACAAAGAAGAAAATCTATGAAAAGGCACAGAATTTAATAAATGTACCCGTCTTTATTGAGCAACATATTACCACTATTAAATTCCACTTTTGCTTAGTAAGGATGACTTTTATTTAACATGCAGGTGCAATGATAATTTTATTATACTGACTGTATTTGTCATAGTTTTAATACATCCCCACTCCTTAAGTACGACCCTGAAAACTACATGAGGGGTTTATTGTTTTTGTTTTTTGTAGTGTTTCTTTTAACAGATCGCCTCATGTTCTTTTAACATGTCTCTTCTTTGAGTTGTATGTGCAGTTATAATCCCGGGAAGCTTTAAGCATTTCAAGTCATAGAGGTTTTCAAAAAAGAGCTCTTGACAAAAGTACGAGAATTAAAAAAGAAAAATCGATACGGGTGTATTGACCTCTGTGGCTCAGCTCTTCATTTCTCATGAACTCTGTAAAAAAATGATTACTGCATTGGAAGAACTTTATCTCCCCTGCTGTGAGTTCTCTTCCCTCGTTATAATGAGATCAATTATTTGCATTTGCTTTGGAGCTGGTTAGAGCAGGTGTCTGCTCTACAAAGCTTGTCATGATTGGCAAGCAGCTTCTATTTACAAAAGTTCACTTTTTAACCAGTAGCTATCTCTTTCATGTTTTCTGCCAGCGTGTGTCACAGTCATTTTGATAAAAAAGACCAATGTGTACCTGCATAATGTTGCAGCTATTTTGTTCATGCACAAAAGTCACTGTATGAGGAGTTAGCTGACATGTTGATAGTAAACTGCAGAATGTATAAAGGGTTGAGATACTGTACCACAGATGCTTATTTGAATTGAATTAATAATATTGTAGTAGTTGAATGACCAGGCCGTGACCCGTGAGTGTCATGGGTGAAATGTGCTATTGGGATGTCATGTAGACAGAATGGCATAATGGGAGTTTCTATATGGGAATGGGAATATGTCTCTACCACATGTCTTCCCTGTCCCCAACATAGGATAAGTCTTCTAATTAGTGGCCTGTGTTACTGTACACATTTCTTAAATGCTCTATTCATTTGCATTGAGTCTCCTGGTTTTCTCTCTGATCTTGAGGTTGTGCTAAACTAATTTCTCTCACAACTATCATCTGTGAGTAGCTTTGAAATGGCATATTTGTATACAAGTAATTCACACTTGTTAGAACGTCATCTAGGGAGAAGATCACAGGTCCAGTCCGAGACAGACCACTCAGAGGTATCATTTCTTACATTTTCTACATGTTGTAATGTAATTTGTGGGGTGCGATTTCAACCAACCATTCAATCTGCTCATTCTCAAATAATCACCACATTTTCTCTGACAGAAGACTGGTGACCAGAGCATAAATCTGAAAGTTAAGAGCCTCTGAGGGTGACGTATCTGTAACAGGAAGATTATACACCAAGTCTATCTGGACAGAAATACCACAGAGAAAACAATGCAAACTGTATCCCTGCACTGGTGCTAATTTAAGTGGTGCTTCTCAGCTGTGGTTGATAATACAGTTTAAATTCATACCTGAGCTTAAACAAATGCTTTCGACCAAGAGATGCTAAATACTTCGTTTCAACTACACCATTTTCAAATGTTTTTTTTATTTATAATGCATCATGCCTTCATAACTGACCTGCTTCAGACTGTTCAGATTCAGTGCTTTCACTGACGAACATGCCCTTGGGATAGACATGGAAATAAATCTCACAATTATATCCCGCTATCATTAATCGTTTACCTAATTTTGTTTTTAATTACTTGATCTTGTATTCATCATAAAACATACCAGTGACCAAACATCAATTCATCGATGTGACAAAATATCACACAGCAACAATACTCACAGCTTTATATTATTGTTTTTAATATTTATATTAGGGGGTTTACAAAAATGGAGAAATCAAGAAATCAAATTAATTATCATAACTTGTAATTGCTAACTTGTAAAGATTTTTCTAAGTATATCCTGGAGAGGTTGGTATAGTTAGAGACAGGTGAATTCTTTGTTCACTGGCACAGTTTTGGTGACAAGTAATAATTCAGGGACTTCTGGCTAAACAAATATGGATTAAAAATGACAGTGACGCACACTACTGTACACACAACATAAACACACAACATTAGAGGTTTACAAACAAAATGTCCCAGAGGCATCCTAACATCCTAACTACCCAGAAAAATCCTAGACTCTTACCAAGTATACTACTCTTAATGCCTATAAAGGCCAGAAAAAAGAGATAAGCTGCCTTCTAAACTCAATAGAATACAGCCTATGATTAAATCTCTCTTTTGCAATCCCAGTTGCCGCAAAAGAAACATGAATCTTTTTTCCTTTTCTAAAATGCACCCACTAAGCAGGAGAGGCACTTTTAACTGAGGGACAGAGGGAAATTGTTTTCACTCAGTAAATCTGAGTTTCCTAAAAAAGCAAGCACTCTTCGAAAGGTTCAAATACTTATCTCCAATCCACTGTTTTATGGATAATCTGGACAGGCCTGGCACATGCTTTATGTTATGTCCTCCTGTCTCTCCTTTGTGGTCTGTTCCTTGTCTTACTCTGTTCTCTGTCTTTTATCCTACACCTTTGACACTCTTAATCATGTACCCAGAACTTAATTAACTAAAGTAAACCAGGATATTCTTTTGATCAGTGTGTCTTACATCCAGAACAACTACTGTAAGTAAACATCCCTTGGTTTGAAGGTCTAGGAAGCAGAAATAAAAATGGTAATGGAAAAGTGGAAATTGACACTAGTTACAGTAGGTATTATCAATTGTGTCTAGATTCTTAGAGACAACTCCATTGTCACCGATCTCAGCCTGCAACATTCATTTACTGACTTTGAATACATAGCCAAAGTTTACAGCTACAGCCCGCTGAATAACCCTCATTAGGGCCTCATCAGCAGGGCACATTTAACTTTCACCAGTAAAATAGGCATAAATTGCATGTCTTATAAGGAACAACTGTTTTGGTAATGGTATATTTTGAAAATGTGCAGTCACTATAAATTAAATGTGAATATTACCAGCTCTGGCACTTTTTGAGGACTGAAAGCAAAAGTCTGTCTGAATATACTTCTAATTATGCTTTGCATGTTCGTTGAGCAAATACTGTATAAAAGCATGAAATTGAATTAGAACTTTGTTTAGTCAGTTCTGCTTTCCATTGAGAATTGCTAGAAATTGCTTCTGATATATGGCCATAACATAATCTGATATAGTTGTGTTGGGTACATTGCGGATATGTAGGCACTTATTCCATCGTCCCTTGTCTTGAAGAGCCATTCTGGCATCAAAGTAATCAGGATTGTCAGATAAAAGAGAAAGTGTTGAATAAAGTGTTGGAATCCCTTAATTCTGGGTTGAGTTTTGGGTTGAACCAAGCTTAAGAATCAATGACAATTTCCAGGCTCTACTACAGTACATCAAGACCACATGACAGCCATTCCCTGTTTTGCTGTGGATGCTAAGTTTTCAATTTCAATTCAAACAGCAAAGTACCAACACTTCCTAAATTGAACCGGAAAAGTGAATGGTCCACTTATCTCTCACAATTGGAACTTGTGTTTTTATGAAGTTCATAGAAAGGTTTGAAATGTGTATTGGATTGTAAGGAGATGCTGTATGAGTTCTCGTTATACAACTTAAAGAGTCACTGATTGAAACATGGGTAGAATCAGCACAAACATTACATTATAAAGACCTTGAACAGCAATAGTTTAAAGAAAAGTGTTGAAAGTTCTGATCTCAATCACATTTTGCAAAGACTATTTAAAATTCCACACAGGAAGGTTGTGGACAGTTGTAGTGATGTGCAATGAACAAAACAGATTTATGAATGCATTAACTGATGTGGGCATCACAAATGGAAGCACAATTTGACATGAAACACAAATGGTTCGATTACTGTAAGTAGGCATTTTTAGTTTGTGCATAAAAAGTGTCACAGTACAAATCAATGTAACAAACTAAATGATCAAGACATGAAAAATAGTGATGTAACAATAGTGCCAAAAACAGGAATGTCACAAGAGAAATCAGCACTTTCAGCAGTATTGGAAAACTAAGTTCTTTTCAGTTGAGAAGACGCATTTTGAGAAAGATGATACCTTGTTTTAAGCCAAAATAAATGGAAGTTATTATCTTGAAGTTGGGGTTTGATAACAAAGACAAGTCAATCTCGCACAGCTATAACTAAGCACCTGTCACAATTGTAGTCCCTCCCCCATAAGGGCGCTCTGGCTCTTTCACTTCTGAGTTGATTTTGTGCACCTGCCCCCAGTTCCAGCCTCCTATCCAGCCCATCTTAAAAGCCAGACGCTCGCTCTGTTCCGGGCCCTGCACTGGTTCCCGTACCAAGCGAGTCCGGGATCTGGAGCGTCTGGTCCCATTCCCCCTTTCCCCCCCCCCGACCCTCCACTGGATCCCGCTCCGGTTCTTAATCCTGTTTGTCTTCGTCTCGGATGGACTGCCCGGCTTTGGACTTTTGCCTTGTCTTGGATTTCCCATTGGACTCTGTTTTGAATTATTTGCCCCAGACTCACCCCCCAGAACACCTGCGCACCATGGACACGCCCCCTGTTTTCATTCCCGACTCCTGCATGCCTTTTTCCCCCTGTTTTCCTCACTCATCCCCGGATTGTGTTGTCTGCATAGGGTCTGGAAAGAACGCTTTCGTTACAGCACCATCATTACGAAATTAGCTACATATTTAACTTGAATGCCTCCCTTCTCATTCATCTCAAGCATTCCTCCTCCTCCTCATCTCCACCTTACATCTGCCCCTTGGTTAACTCGCCCTGAATGGGGGTTTGAGTCTCCTCCTGCTGTGGCCAGGAGGCTACCCATTAACCAAGTGGGTTAAGCCAAACGTTTCTCACCAAGTATTCCAAGCATTCATTTGATTCTTGGATGATGTTTTCCCTACTGAAATAATTTCAATAAACCTAAAATAATCAGAGAGGAGAAATCCCTTCTCAGCAAAGGCATCACCTGACAGAGTCATTTTTTTCTTAGCTGTTGTGAAGTTTCATCTTGTATGACACTTGTTGAATGAGAATCCCTCATAAAGAGCCAAATATAGCCCAGTTATTGACACAATTAACAAAATTAATCCCGAAAGAGCTAGTGGACTCCCCCCCCCAAGGTCGTTTTAATTACTTCATTCACAAATGCAATAACCAGGATCCCAAAATCTTTTCTACTCCCAGGAACTTTAATCACTTTGCAATAGGGATGATTTGGTTATCAAAGCAGCTGTCAAGGGTGGTGTCGTTGTGAGACACCTCTATATTATTTAAGCCTCATGACAACTAACACTTTTACTTAATATCCTTTTTAACAGGATCTAACCATGTCCCATGTTAGAGTCTTCTTTCATACAGCAAGGATACTAACTGACCTCTTCAGGGGATTTTTTATAAGTTGTTTTAGTTTCAGGGCCTAGAATATTCATGGTGAAGATGAAAGATCAACTCTCTATATAGTCAATATCAAACATACAGTCCTAGATCACTCTACCCACACATCTGCCAGATCAGGTGATTTGGTTTTAATCTCCAATGCATTTTGTTTTAATAATCTTTTTCAAAACTAATTGAATTGAATTGACATGGGTATCAGATAGGGCCAATATATAACAACATTTTTATTGGCTGGGTAGAAAAACATATCTTCTCTTCCCAATTCCTTCTTGAATTGATTTATTGATTTATGATTATTCATAAATGAATTGATTATTCACAAAATATCCCAGAGTACAATGTTATAATCCAAATGTTTGCCCTGGATTATAATTTTGTAAATTGGGATATCTTTGAATATTGTTGCACCTTTAAATTGATGTGTATGTATTGTGAGTCAAGGGGAGAAATAATCTTAATGCATTCAAAATTCTCGATGAAACACAATATTTGCAACCATTTTTTACGGTGGTGAATACTTACTGAAGGTACTATGATACACCCATGTGTATCACAAATTGACAGGGAGAATAAGGTTGTGTTGGATATACAAGTACAGTAGTTTGGATGTGCAAGGTGGTCATTTTCATTGTCCTCAGATAGCTGTTCTGGCACAGATGTGATGTGACTTGCTAGATAGAGGAAGGGGTAGGAACTGTTGATGTGTTTGCACAGTCATGTGTTATCTAATCAGGTAAGCAGCCTGCAGCTGAGTAGAGACACCAGCTGGTTTGATTGGAACTTCTTGTAACTGGAAAGGAGAGTTAAAGTGACCTATGTTGGATTTAAAATGTAGATTTAAGAGAAAAAGAGAGAACTATTAGAGTGAGAGAGGTCTGACCTAACACATCTTCACCCTGGTAACAGGACTGATTATTACTTAACCTCAATTAAGTAAAAAGACCCGCTTTACATAAACTACTCATAAAACTCAGGCTGACCACTATACCTTTCTATCAGACAGGAAACACTTTAAACAATGACAAAACAATCTCTAGTGGACTGCAGAGTGTATTTATTATTCAAGCAGCTCACACCCCTGGCTGATTTGGCAAGAAATGATCAATATTTATTGCAAATGAACAGCAATGTTTTAATCTGGGTTTAAGAAACTGTAAAACACAGTCAGACTTAATTGATCCTTGGCCTGTAGCAGGCGCTGATCTGGGCCCAATAAATCTGTCATTACCAGCATTGAAGTATTTAAAGGAATTGCTGACTGATGCCTTAACTGCAGCCAATATGTCATTCTTTAATGTGAAACTCTAAGGCCCTGTTAGATGACCTACAGTACCATAGTTATACATAGACAAACTAAAATCTTTCTCAACCTACCTATAAAACAATAGGTAACTAATTTAAACTAATTAAACATAATGGGGTAACGAATTTATTAATTATACAAGTACAAAAATGCATATACTTTGATATTTATAAGACTGCCATGGAAGGTCTTGAATGACAAGTTCTATGATGAGAAATTATCTTTTTTGAATGTATTAAATACATAATTCTTGCCATACTGTAAATCTCAACAAAGTAGCATGAGACTTTTAAATGTAATACCAAACTGTGATATAAAATTTAATCATTAGTGATTGTAAGTGATTATTCACTTTATTGCAAAATACAAATATTTTAAACATAGTCCAAAGTTTAACATATCTCCTGCAGAAAAGACATCTCTCAGTACATTTTAATCATCTAATTTCTTTGAATTGTTCCATAACAGCTCCAGCTTTCAAAGTCTTCATTTTAGAGAAGAATATCCAAGAGGAAATATTTAAAGTGGACTGTTAGAAGTTTTAATGAATGTAAAACTGAGAAGTGAAATCTGTGTGGTGGGATTATTATTAGCAGACTCTGTCCTGCCACAAGGAAAAATATCCCATTTACATTTATTACTGTCCTGCAATGGCTGTGCAGGCTTTATAATATAAACAAATGACCATCATATCTTTCTACAAACATTCTGAATGGAAATGTCAGAGCAATTTTCTTAAACCTCTTGGTTGTTGTTGTAGATGGTAGATCATCAGAGTAGAATAGGTTTCTGCTGCTTCAGAAAAGTTGCAACTACTGTACTTGTTCAAGTAATCTGTTGCCATCTGGGTAGGCATAATAATAGATTATTCTGGTTTTAATTCATACCACCATTTGTGTCTACACACATATCTTATAGTGTTCTGCATGTGCCATGGTTTTTCATCTTAGTGTTTCAGTAGTTTTCTTCATTTTCGCATATGTAACTTAATAAAATAACAGATTTCTAGTGCTACAATTCTTAAGGTTAATTGATTGCTCATTTAATAATCATCATCATATTTCTCCACACTGCCCCTTTGTCCCGTACTAAGACTTAGGTAGAAGTGCACTGGAAATATTGCATTTAAAATATTTATGATAAGTGATATTGATACTGGTTTCACATTTGTGGAAATTGTACTAATAATGATGATGGTAAAAAAGCAATTTGTGAACTCCATTTATTAAAATGTAAGCAACACCTTGATCCCATTTGTTATATCTGAATATGACAGTTTGTTAATAACTTCTGTCAAAGCCCCTGAAATTGAGTTGTAGGGAAAACTGCACTGAGTTGAAAAAAGGGAGAAAGGTGAGGAAGACTGCTTGAGGTCATTGTCTTGACCCCTGTGTGTAATTGGGTTCCACATTGAGAAGCTTTTAAGAATCTCACACCATATTTTACTCCGAATCACATGGACTACTACAGTTTAATTGCTTAGTTCTTCACTATATTGGTAAACAAACTTTAAAGTCATTAAATATAGAGAATGAATTGATTATGCATAAATGGAAATGTAATGTATGCATGCTGCATTTCATTTACAGCAATAATGCAGTTCAACAAGGTGACTGCATTACTCCTCTGAATCCACACTACTTGCACTTAATGTTGGATACCGTTTAAGTGAAATGTTTTTTGGTTTAAATTTTACAGGAAAATTGGGTTACACTTCCATTATTTTTGGTGCTTTCTCCATCCATCCATTTTATAACCACTTTATTATCTAATACAAAGTTGCAAGGGAGCTGGAACCTATCCAAGCAAGCACATAGGCAGGATACACCCTAGATGGGATTCCAGTCCCTAATGCTGAATAACATATTTCGGTGTTTTTGATGACACTTCTGTCTAGTTTAACTGAAACTGTTACTTAACACTCACTGTCGTCTCTGAACAGAAAGTTTGAAGAACCATATGCAATGCCTTCAGAAAATATTCTGTCTCCTTAGGTTTTTTCACAGTTTGGTATGTTGCAAACTCAACCAGACCTACATTTATACAGTATGTGATTTATTTTTGTCAGTGATCAACACAGACAAAATGTACTGTAAATAAATCCATCCACTGCTTTATCCAATCCAGGTGACTGGGGAGCTGGGTCCTAGTTTCGACAAGCAACAGGAGCAAGGCAGAGTACACCTTGGACAGGACACCAGTCCACTGCAGGGCATACATAAACCACACACTCACAACAGGGTCCATTCTCCCAGAAGCCAATTAATCTACCAGTATGTTTTCAGACTGTGGGAGGAAACCAGTGCATCCATTTTAAAAAATCCAAACTAAACCAAATGCATAGCACCCTAGGAACTGACTCCAGAGCTGCACTCAAGGCAGCAATGCGAACCACTGTACTGTCATGGCACTCTTCCAGATTATCTTTTAATTACTTTTATTTTAACACATTTGCTCGTAATGTTTTTTTTTCTGTATAATTAAAGTAAGGTGCACTACATGGTTTTGGATAAGAGTCTGTGCTGAGGAAGCAATATGTTTAACAACAAAATATACAGTAACAAAAATAATACAGGACATTTACATCCCAAAGCAAGAAATGTTCTTACTACAAAAGATTTTTAATTCCTTATTTAGGTTTGATTCCATTATGTTCACAGCAGGGAAATGTTTAATACCCTTAATCTTTTAGCCCGTTCGGGTAGTTCTATGAAGACTGTTCTTCGAAAAACAATTCAAAGCAGGGATGATAGAACTTTATTCTTAGAGATTTGTAACCATGCAGGTATTTCAATTTCTTATGTTTGTATTTAAGATAGGAAATTTGTTTTGTGATTTGCTCATTGTGTTATGGTTTTAGTGCATGTGAAGAAAGCCAAAAACATGTAACAAATGCAGCAGGGGATTATGCTATGAATATAATCATTAAATGGAATTTCCTATCCTTTGAGTAGCTGGTGGGATGCCTTGTATTGCAAACCCACACGTGTAACAAAAAGTGTTGTAAATAAACTAACGCTACTCCCAAAGAATTGCAAAATTGCCCAAAAGTACTGGCAGTTATTTTACATTACTTTATTTTCTATTGTTTTCATAATTTTCTTCCAGATCCATGCTTGTAATATGAGGATGTGAAACAGGTTACCAATTGCCAAGGTTGTCCCCCGATTACAGGAACTATGTTACTTGAAAGTTGATATCTCCCGACAACATTTATAAGCAAAATATCCATATCTTTACAAGGCTGATTGCCTGGGGTTAGTTGATTGATTTTTTTAACATAATGAAAAAATTACAATATACCTTTTTACAGCTAGAGCTGGCTATTCCCATGAGGAAGCATTCTCACCTAGGTTCCAGCAGTGTATTGAATTTCCCAAAGGGTTACTTAATAAGAGAACTTGTCAATTAAATTTTAATTTGCTTTTCTTGCCACTACCTACTCATCACTGTAAATATATTACTTCTGACTCCAAGCCCACACTTTTGTGAGTTACTTTTTTTTAAGCACAGAGCATTAAACATTTAATTTGCCTGGAGTTCAGCCTGGGCATTTTTCATTATTCTTGTTTTGAGCACATAGAACACTGGAGCTCCTTGTGAGCAAAGGGACTGTCAGAATTTTAAAAAGTAGAAAGTTTTGCAGAGTTCAATTATTTATTAAAAAACAAGGAAAATAAGGACACAAAAATTACCCCTTTTGCAGTTTTTTTAGCGGCTTGTATTTTCAGAAAGAAACTATTCGGTGTTCTCATAGATGTTGAAGTTTGTCTTAAATGATCGAGCCCATTATTCTTTGAACCCTGATGCTTTATTGGACTTCATCTGTCTGCAAAAGGCTTCACTGCAAACTGCAAAGAAGGTTGTTTTCTGGGCTGTCACATTATTGACAAATGAAATAATTACTATCAGATTTCTTAAAAAGAAAAAAAAATTACAGATGGTACAGAAATTCTTGTGAAATGGCTGTTTGAACTGTGCACTGTAGGTATGAAGTCAACCCCCATCCAAAATCTGTTAAATGTTAATTTAGCAATGAATATTTTTCCATCTGTCACACTTAGTCTTATTATTCATTAAGGTAGTAGCTATCAGTGGATAGAAATTTCAAATCTGTTTTCCCTTTGATATTGAAATATTTTTATTGATTAAAGCAGTATTTTTAGAATTTTACCTAATGTACATTTTTCTGAATGACCCATTCCTTATAAACAATTGGGATTTCCTCTGTTTTCTTTAGCCCGTGTTGTTTTTTTTATGTGCACAGGTGTTCTAGCATTTGAAAAGGTATCAGGACAGATGTATATTGTGATGCCATGAGGCATGGCTTTTACTGTGGCTTATATCTTTGTTTTTCAAACCTTCCTCCTGTCCAACATGGCAGCACTCGAATCACTGGCCATTTGACCGAACACCAGCAATCATTGGTGCCGGATCAGCTGCGCATCCTCCTCCAGATAGGATAAAGTGATCCAGAACCAGGACAAGATGGTGATGGTGGCAGCCAGAAGAGCCATATTTGGCTACTGTGAAAGGCTGCTTGTTTATTTTCCCCCAGTGTATTGCTAGAAGAGGCATTTTTGCTCATTTAACTTTTGATCTCCAGCTCAGACTGAAAGGCATTTCCACTTCTAGCTGCTATTTTTTCCCCAGAGCAGGCTGTTCATTTTTCCCCAGAGACTTATATTTTCCCTAGTGTGGGTGGTTTATTTTTCATATGGGTCCTGTAGGAAGGAGCCTATTTTTTTAACCACAGAACAAGATTACTAAAAATGAACTGTAAGTGTGTGGGGTGTGTGTTCTCGGAAACCTGTGCCCCTGTTGTGGACTGCCCCCAGTGGCATCACAATATGGAAACAAAAGCTGTGCAGATAAGTTCATTATGAGTGGTACTGTATATAGCTCTGTAAATATATAAAAAGGTTCTGAGTTTAGTTTGTATACAACAGATCATCTGTTTACTTATTACAGAATTAAAGGCTCCTAAACATACTAGGAGCTCCACAAACATGGCACATGTGACATCTGACATTCATTTCCATAATTTCTTGCCATTCAGTGCCGAAAAACCCAGAATCTATAGCTTGTATCAATGTTTGTGTAATAAAGCATGGAGAAAACAATAAATATTTTGTCACTAGAATGTCAAATTTGTGAATGTTTTTGAATTATACAAAGCAGATTGCACATTTTAATCTTATCGTAAAAGAAATGCATGGAATTCCTGTGAATATTGACTTTTTTGTAAGTCAATTATATATGCATGTTTACATTTAGGATTTTTTCTATGCTTTACACAACTTTTAATTGCCTGTCCTATGGATGGTTTGGAGAGGATAACCATCTTGAGAGGGGGGTATATAAAAACAGTAACAGTTTTTTTTCTCTTTAGTCTAATCTGTTTTGGAAAATTTGAATTCATTAAGGTTGAATGAAACATACAGTACTCATGCAAGTGGATAGGGAACACTACCTGTTTATTTCAGCTAGAGCTCATTATCTACGCAACTCCTCTGACATATTACAATTCTGCCTATTAACCACCTGTGCTGCCTGCACTCGTCTCCCTCTAGTGCCACATTCAGAGTCATTAAGCAGGATTAACGGGCACCAATAGTTATACTCAGCCTAGGGCAACTGTTTCAAAAAGTAAATGTTGAAAACAAGGACAAAGTAATGATGGCGGCCTAACAAATAAAAGTGTCAACAAGGCAAGAGCATAATTCAGCAAAATGAACTTGGTTTACACGACAAACACTCCTGACTTCCACCTCAAACTTGTTTTATAGCCTGTGCCATAATTATTTCCTCTACAGTTTATAAATCGTAAGCTGGGAGATGAGGACACAACACTTGACTGAATCCCAAAGACAAAACACGGCTACGTTATTTATATAAAGCATCTTTAGCAACACAAAAGAGACTACAGCAGCCATAGTACACATCTCGATTGCACACTGTGTAAATTACCTACCTACAGCAGACATTGAATTTAGGTCCTGAAGCAATTTGATCTTGTTTTTTCACACTAATGACAAAACAAGACAGTACTTTACAATGTATGAATTCTTGATCTAAACACCATTCCGCTGATGGTCAATTGCCATTCAGTACCATCAAGCAGAGGTCTCTCATTTTCTTTTTGATCTTGTTTGTGTCTGGCTATTTTCCTCCTGCAGCCTCTGAAATAGCTTATCAGCAGCACATGCTGGGGATGTGTCAGCTTTGATTCTCAGGTGACCACAAGAGGGCCACCTCTGCTTTTCCCAATAAAGAAGTAGATTTCCTCTCATTTTTATTTGAAATATTAGTATTAATTTAATGTTTACTATCTAGGAATAGAAATGTTACTTCAACTCAATTTTGGAGCCAGATTTTTTCTGAACAGGCAGGTGTTTGAAATATTGTTTTGGAGCAGCAAAATGGATTAGTGTTAATTAATTGTGAAACCTTTTTCAAAATATAAGAATGTAGTTTACTCACGTAACAACTATAATATGCACCATCTCTTAGGTTCCTTCAAAGCCTTATGATAAGACTGTGATTTTTTTTAAATTTAACTCCCTGAACATTCGTTTTAATTGAACTCCCTGATCAGCTAATCAATGAAACGCTTGCAGCAGTATACTTTATTTTTTTTAGCCTTATACTTTATGCAGGGTGTTTTTGTAGGTAGTGTTAGTTCTAAAGCATTTCACAAAAGGGTCACCCTGATTTACATTTGATTTCTTTCTCATTGATTTGATGTTTAAATCAGATTTAGAAAAAAATATATTAGTGTTTTCACATCTCATCCCCCCCTGAGCTTATTTTTGAGCAGGTGGCCTCCTTTAGGAGTATGCATACATCCAAAGAAAACATGCAGTGTCAATATGGAAAATCTTTCATTGTCTTTCTAGACAATGCCCCTTACCACACAGTGAGTGTGTCTTAACGAAGCACTGCAGTCAGACTGCTGTAACATCAGTCAAGGCTGAAAGGAAAATTGTCTCACCAGAATTTATCTTGTCAATGAGGTGGTGGAAGAAATAAGGCAGCAGTGTTTGCTTGCATGTGGATGAAAACAAAATAAGCACAAAGTATTCTTATGAGTGAATATGATGTCTTTAGTTTGTACTTTAATCTTAGGATGTAAATATACAGTATTACCTTTAACAATTCATTTATAATCAGACATCCCATGTTCCCTGTTGATTGTTCCTTGTTATTATTTTTTCTTACAAAACATTTTGTTCACAAAAACATTCCCTGTCATAGTTTCTGTCTTCGTAGTGGCATGTTTGACCTTTGCAAAAGGTCATTTCTTGTTCTTCAGTTAGAATCCTTTTGTTTTTTAATGAGACGTGTCACACAGTGAATGATAGTGAAATAAAAAGTGCATCGCATTGTGGAGTAATTCTCAGTTGCACCAAATTAAACATTGTATAAATTATGTGAGTACCGTATATGCATTTTTATATTTCGTTAAGTATATTAATATAGTTTTTTATGACTAAATTAATTAACTCTACTTTAGTTTAATAACAAAGTAGCAATACATTTTACAATTGAATTAAGTACTACATTTGCAAAAAATCATGTCCTTTATACGGTATGGTTGCATGAAAGGTTTAGTTTAAAAATCCATTTTCAGTAATGACAACTATAATTTCATTGGACAAGAACATGTTACCCTTCATTCCAAATAATTGCCCCAGACTGCAATTTGTCACATTAATAACTAAATGCTTCCTGAATGTTATGTCAATTGCTACCTGGCTAAAGTGCAGCCCCATATTAAAAAAAAAAAACTTGAGTGATTAAATCCCCACCGTACCTTGCAAAATATTCAGACGCTTGCACAGTTTTCAGATGGTAAAACTTGCAGTCATGAGACTTTGTACGAGCAATAAATATTTGTTGTGTACACAACCTTCAAAGTACAAAACAAAAAGAACGAAATAGATAGTATGAAAACATTATGAATGCAGATGTATTCAAACTCTTTGCTGGGGCAAACCTAAATTAGGTTTAACTTAGCTGCGACAAACACTGGCAGAATCCACCACAAGCCCAACACTGCCCACATGCCACCATCGTTTTTTGTGGCCAGTCCGACCCCTCAGGAACCCCAGTTCTTACTCAAGGTTCCCCTCTTATCGTTTAGGTAAGGCTGCATGGATATCTGTCTTCTATGCTGCTTCCACTCAGTATGTCTTCTTACCAACTTTTCACTCTCACTCTTCATTTGTCACCAGGAAATACTATAAACACATTTCATTTCTGATCCAGCCCACACGCCCCACATTAAAAGTAGCACACCAGCAGCCTGCATCTCAGGATTAAGGTCCCGCTGTGTATACCCATGTGTGTCTGCACAGACATTCATGCATGGCTTGCAATGCATAACCTGATACTGACCTTACTGTTCAGTGCCAAGTAGAGCCTAATGTCTATCAAACTGGCTGATCATAAAAAATCCCCTTATCAAGTGTAAAATTCACAGGCATATATGGAGTGCTGTCCACAGTCCTCTGTAGAAAAGGGGTGTCATAGCCCATTTACGATTGTTTTTTTGAACATCCATTAGAAAACTATCAACTCTATCAGAATAACAAATTGTTTAGCCATTATTTTTACCAATAATTAAGAGCAACAACCAGGTAGCCCTATTCTTTCAGTAAATTCCAGTGTCAGAAGATGTTTTGCCGCTGTTATTATCAAGTATTTCTCACAGACACTTTTCCTTTTTGTTGTCATGATTTTTTATTAACAATGGCATATGGTAATTATTGACAAAGAATGTAGTAAAATGACAGCCACATTTCAACAATTTAAACCAATAGGTAACGCTTACCAGGAGGAGAATCCTGCCCATAGTGTGGTCTATTGAAAACAAGATAAATTGCCAATCAGACGTCCTCCACTCCAGGACTTAGAAACATGTAAGCTTACACCAGTCACAACACCTTCACTGAGGATCTGTGTGTCAGTCTAAGATTCACTGTCTTCCTGGAGCCAAGTGGATAACATCCAATGTTAGAGACAGACTCTAAAAAAATAGCAGATAAAGACCTAGTTATTCATGTTGGGACAAACATCTCTTACAAATTAGAGGGGACTGATTAACAAAAAATGTAGTTGAGAGGTAGATCAAATTTGAGACATACAGTATGAGTTCTTTTTGTTCTCTGGCATGGCTCTGGTGAAAGAGTAATAAATCTGAATTAAAAATCTGGACAAATATTAACAGAAAAATAACACAACTAGAAGACACAAAACATTAAACAAAAACACATATATACAGTACATGAAACTGCCAATTTCAGAAGCTTACATTCTACAGACCCCAAATCACTGTAAATATAGAATTCTACCCTTGTAACTGAGATCTTATACACCACCTTTACAGGACACAAAAAGACATAAAACCTGTGTTTTAAAATAAAAGAATACAATTCAGCACCAAATCTTCCTTCCTAAACATAGGTGCCAAAAAATAAAAAAATAATGGAAATCAATCACCCTATTCTAAAATGCATCACGGAGCTAGGAGAGAACATTTTAGTCTGAGGATTCCACAATACATGAAATCATAATTTTCTAAAATAAATAGGACAAGCAAACTCAGGCAATATATCACTATAACAGCAGTATAACAAGGTTCAGATTACTTAGCTAGAATTTCCAAGTCTTATCAGAACAAGGCACTCTGCATGGCATTTGAGGAAGAGAAAGAGGGGGGTGATGTCTTCTTCTATGTCTCTATTTTTCTGTTTCCTTTCTGCTTCTCTAAAGTTTCTATCTGCTGTCACTGTCTTTGTATACAGTGCTCCTGCTGAAGGCTCTAATGATATACTATGATGTTTAATTAAGCAAAGTAATTCACAAAAAAAACCTTTGATCATCTGTGTTTACCTCCTTTGGCTCACCTGCAGTCAGGGATAGACCATAGCCAATACCCATTGGTTTTTGAATAAGGTCTTGAATATTGAGATCCAGACCGAGATTGTAATGTAATATGAATTGGTATAAATGCAAACAAACTGAAAAGTAAAACCAAATATTTGTTAGAGTACAATTTATTATTAAGTATAATGATAGAACAGATGTGGAATCAGTAGAAAATGGAGGCAATAGTTTATGGATACTCTATGTGAAGCACAAAATAGCTTTCTTCCAAGGATAAAAAAAATTAAAGGCTAGAAAAAAAATGGTTCTAAAGATTGAACATTCAAGAATAACATAATGAGAATTAAAGCACTTGATGATAAAAAAACATTATCCAGCAGAAGATGTGTATATTGAACTGCAAATGGTAAACATTTTAGAAAAAATATACACAGAAGTGTCTGAAAGATAAAAAACAGAAATATTTAGACAATGAAAGGGAAATGGCAGAAGCATTAAAATTTTACTCAGCTGTCAAGATTTCAACTACATGCCTCAGGCTGAGGAAATACAAAGTTCTATGTTAAATATTATAGAACTATAGAGCAGGGACAGAAGAGTTCACCTCCAGGGTCTGGTGATATCCTACCAATTCTTCTCTAAGAACCAGGGATGTAGTTTATAACCTATTGGCAAAATACTTCCAGCACTTGCTTAATTTTTGGTACTGTACACACATATCGGTTGGTTATAGTAGCTCCCATCCAAAAAATGGCTGACAACAACAAGTCCAGCATTTATTGACCAAAAAAGTTTTACTCCTATTACAAGTAATGTTATGGAGACAATAATTAGGACTAAAATAGAAGAGACTCTACATGGCTACATGGTTCTAGGAGATATTTCTTGTTTAACTTGTTACAGTTCCTTGAATAAACAATACCAGTAAAGAACATTGTCAGGAACAGTTCTTTCCAGGCCCTATGCGGACGACACGATCCGAAAGGTGAAGAAACAATAGGGAAAAATATCATGCAGGAGTGGGTCAGGAGACAGGGGGGCGTGTCCGAGGTGAGCAGGTGTCCAGGGGAAGTGAGTCCGGGCAAACAATCCAAGCATAAATCCAACAGGGAAATCCAAAATGGGAGGCAGAGTCCAAGACCACGGGATCCATCCAAAGTAGTTAAAAACCAGAACCGGGTCGGGACCAGCGAGACCGGCGAGACAGGGAATCAGGAACAGGAAACTAAAACCATAACGCAGCAGGACCCCGGGCTCTCACAAAATGGGATTCAATGAGAAGCCCCAGGCAAACGCCTGCGTCTGGCTTTAAAGGTGGAACTAAAGAGGGGCTGGAATAAGGAACAGGTGTTGGGAATGGGACAGAACGAGGAAGGGCTGGAGCGCCCTTAAGAGGAGGAGTAACGATCGTGACAAACATAACTTCAGTTATATGAGACTAACATCATATAGTAAAGTTTTGCAGAAGGCTTTTTATCAAATTCTTTTAAAAGGTTGGTTTATAAATTGCAAATGCTAGGCATTAAGGGGAATGCATTTGCCTTTGGATTAAGAGCTGGTTAATTGATAGAAAACCAATTACAGACAAGGGCTTCTTACTCAAATTGCAGTAGTGCATTACCACTGCTCTTCCTAATTTAAATTAATTATGTACACTAGCTAGAAATTAAGTCACGTTCATAGCTCATACTGATATGATTCAAGACTAGGAACATCCCTAATAGAAGACTGTAACAGGCTGAAGGATGAAGGACAACAGGAAACCTAAACAGTGCATGAACACTCCTTTTATTTTTAGTCCAGGTTTCCAGGCAACATTTTTCACAGAGAAAAATCAAATAAAACAAGACAAACAGTACATAGAGATCCAAGTCTAAGTCCTAGATACTTATACCATGGCTCATACAGTAAGTGTCTTTACCCTCCCTCAGGACAGCAATAACCACTTTCCCCTCAACTCTTCACTCCCTACTGGATGGAGAATAGTGTTTGAATATTGAAAACCACAGCCTGTATTGGGGCTTTAATCCCTTCAGTCAATTCTGAAACTGACACCTGTTACAATTACATTTAAAATAAAAAACAGAGTAGTGTTATAAGCATGTAGCAGAGACATACACAACAAATATAAGTCAGGAAACACTGAGATTGAAGAAGCTACCAATGACTTGGAAGCAACACACAAGGAAATAGAACGTCACAGACTAAAAACAGGGATGTCAGGAGCTACACTGACTTTGCTTCAAAATGGACAGTGTCTCCATAAGGGCTTACTTGTTTTTGTCCTTTGAGCTTACCCACATAGCAAATGTCTTCCTAGCCTGAGGCAGGTACCAGTTAAGGATTGAAGGACAAACTGTTTGATCAGACATACAGTAAGTCAACTATTACACACTAAGGGAGTGCACGTTGAGGTGTGTGGTACCGAGCTAGTGCAGACTAGATCTGTGCAAGAGGGAAGAGAAAAATAGCCAATGCACCTTCACACCCAGCCATCTGTATAACAACCCAAGTCAAAGGACTCAGAGGGAGAAAACAGAGAGTAAAGAAAATGGTGGAATACATACAATGAGTGCAGATACAGGTGTGAATGACAGTCTCTCTGAATCCAGCAGAAGACTCAGAAACCAGTGACTCTACAGTGAGGAATAGAGAGAAAATGGTGTACTTGGGGACCATAAGGGATCATATTGTTTGAGATGACAAGAACTGGAGATGATGCCAAAGAACACCAAAGGACTGCATGCTGTGGTGGACGAAAGCATGCCAGGTCATCAAATGGCAATGGAACAAGTAATAGGTTTATTCCATGCTGAAAAAAAGAAAAGAGAAAACACAACGTTTCGGCCGTGGAGCCTTCTTCAGGTGTACCCACCTGAACTATCAAATGACAATAATGGACCCATCCTTTGGGATAGAGGTGTGTGTCACCTTTGTATAATTTGTGAAATTGTGTAATTAGAGCTGTGTGATAAGTAGATTGGTAAATTGTAATAAAAAGGGAAATTATTAAGGATAGGTGTATTGTATAATAAGAACCTGCAGGGAGATAAATAATCCTACCCAAAAAAATTTTCTAGGTGGCATAGTCATCAATAAAGATTAAAAGAATTTCATACATTTAGGAGTCACCAACCGTAACATATAAAGTGTAAAATGCAGAACTGAAATCAAGAGATGCACTGTAATATTAAAATTGTAAAATTCACCATTGTGGTATTTCCTGATCCTGACCTTTGAGTAATCAGAAAACCTTTTAATTGTTTAAATGACTTGGTTGAATTTGACTAATATGTCCTTACATCACTAAGAGTGCTTATTATTAGAGTGTTAGAGACTGTCATTTATACATGTATCTGCACTCATTAACTGATAAACTAAAAAGTGATAGAAATTATATGAATAATTCATAAACTTTTCTGTTTAGAAAGCTATGAAGGAGCAAGAATTCTAAATATAGTACACATATCTATAAACTTGCTTTAGTGTACTATATTTGTACTGTACTTTGGAAGTAACACACATATAGAAAAGTATTATTTGATTAAAGAAAACTATAAAAATATTTAAAGGAAATTTGGTTTATTTAAGGTTTCAATAATCTGAACTATCGACAGGTACTCATAAGACACCAGTGTATTCCAAGATCAAGACTGGGAAAGAGTGTCAAAATAAGAACATATTTAGAATAGTGTGAACAATTTTTGTCACTCTGTTACAAAAAAGAACTATGAAATCAGTCCAGCAAGTAATTTGATATATTCCTGGTCTTGATGGAACATCATGTTCAATCTTTTTAGTTTGGAACAGGGAACACTAAAAACACACCTGAACCACGTATTTGAATCCTCAAAGATGCTGACACAGCAAGTCGCCGGAGTTCTTCAGACTCAAACCAAAGAGTATGAATGGATATTAGGCGAAAGAGCAGCTTAGAGAACTTTAGCAGTTATGCTATAGCTACAAAAGGTAAAAAGAAGGGAAATGTGAACGCCACCTGGCATTACACAAGACTGGGACCTACAGTATCAATTCTAGTCTGGAGGTTCCCAAAGTACCGAGTATTTTTAATTGGGTGAACAACTATGGAGTCAGGAAGAACATAACATTCAAACCTACTGTACCTATGCTGTCTAGGCAACCACAACCGAGCAGAGTTTAAGGTAATGAGACTCAGCTGTGGGAGAACTTGAAGACCAGGATTATTACTTCCCTGAGAGGGAACCAAACCAGGACTTCAGTCCTGAGGTAGCTGCAGCCTGGAGTAGATGCGTGATCAGGTGCCCCATGTCCTATGGCTCAGGAGTGAGAAGGCTGGGTGGAAGCAGAGTTTGTAGCCGGTGTGAGAAGCTGCTAGCGTACGGGGTTTTCGCGAGAGAGTCTACATTATGAGAGAGAGACAGAGAGAAAGCAGACTAGTGCCTGCAGTTGAAACCCCATTAAGGGCAGAGAAAGGTGAGTGTCAATCTTGCAGGAAATTGAGAAGGAATAAATGAGCTAGTGAATGCTGGAAGAGATCGGGAAGAGACACATTTTAGCTGATCTGGGGCTCAAAGCTTTCTTCTATGATTTGGGGGCTTTGTGGCTCCTGAACACTCTAACACATAGTCCCCTATTCCATTGGCAAAGATCCACACTACACTCCAGGACCTCGAGAGACACCCTGAACTTCATCGCATCCTAAGGGAGGATTTTTTTTTCTCACTGGCCTGTTATTTCCCTTCATAACTTTTTTTTCTCTCCTTAAAACGTTAAGATTTGTTTTTCTCTCTGCGTAAGCAAAAACTGTTTTCTCTCTTTATCACTTACTGAATTTCGCCTCCTGGGAAGATTTCTCAGTGCTCACTCTGAGCAATGGGCTGCTTATCCCCAGGCTGACTTCTTGCTCAGCTCTGATTACTGGAAGTGCTCCCTGGCTACCACCTCTCTTATAATGAGCAAATGTAGGTGCTGCAGGGCCCCTTTTTTGCTGCCACTTCTTTTATAACCAGCAGATTTATTACTTACAGGTGCATTATTTCTTTTTTCAGCCAGCCACAGTTTCTTGAAGCCCCAAATCCCAAACTTCCTCTGGGATTTGTGAAACAACAAACTATCCCCTTTTGGGGGAGTGTAAATTCCTAACCTTGTCTCTTGTCTTCCTTGTTCCTCTTTATTTTCTTTTTCTAATGTAAGTCTGCCTAGCTGATCCTGTTTGGTTTCTCAGAAACCAACACCAGTACTCCTAATGCAGCAACAGTCAGATTGTCTGTTACTTTCCTCAAGCCCTAGTCTACTCAGTTTATTTGTCTAATCATGATAGGATCCCTTCCACCTTACCTAGAGGCCACAGCCACTACTCCTACTCCAAAAAAAAAAACGGATCTCTAACCCTTATTAAGGGTCATAAATCCTTGTAAATCCTAATCATGGAACACACAGTTGTGAGAGCTAACCATGCTCTTCTCCATGCTATATCTGGTCTTCTCTTCCATAACACTGAGTCAAACCAGCTCATCGAAAAAGGGGTTTCTGGGTAGTGGCTAGTTGTAACCACAGGGAGAAGTATAGGTGCTTCTCTACTCTCACCACTAATGCCCAGCCACCAGTCTCTAAAATCCCAGATCCTTCTAAAACTACAGGAAAATACTGTGCTCCTAACCATAGGACATCCAAAGAGATCCATAGAGATAGCTAATTCCTTACACTTATATAGCACTTTTCTGGACAATCCACTCAGAGTACTTTACAGGTAATAGCGACTCCATTCCACCACCACTAATGTGCAGCACCCACTTGGATAATGCAAGGGCAGCCATAGTGCACCAGTATGCTCACGACACATCAGCTATCAGTGGGGAGGAGAATAGAGTGATGAAGCCAATTCATAGTTTGGGAGGCCATGATTGGTAAAGGCCAGGGGGATATTTGACCAGGACGCTGAGGTAACACCCCTACTCTTTTTGAAAAATGCCAGGGGATTTTCAATGCCCACAGAGAGTAAGGACATTAGTGTTACATCTCATCCAAAAGGATAGCACCTTTTTACAGTATAGTGTCTCCATCCTTATACTGGGGCCTTAGGACCAGCACAGAACACAGGGAGAGCACCCCCTACTGTGCCCACTAACACCTCTTCAAATTACCACAATTACCAAGAGACTAGCTCTAATCATAATCTAACCAACAGAGTCCTTTTGACAAAAGTAATCACCACAACAAGAGTTACAAAAACACTTATCTACCCTATTTACAGTAGCTGTCAATGAATTTGGATGGAAATCAGCTTTTTTAAGTAATTACAAAGGTCTTTGATATTTGGTAAGGCAGTGGTTCTCAAACTAAGGTACGGTTTTAACTTCTGAGATGGACTCCTGAAACGGAAATGGGGAAAAATGCAACCTTGCGGATTGCTAAAGCAGGTAAGCCCAACACTATTTTTCTGAATAACTTGGTTTAGCATTGGCAAAAGAGCTGACACGAATTATGTGTGTAGAAAAAGCTGCTAAACAGCTCGACCTGCTGCCCCATTCGAAAGACACAGTCACTCGTAGAACTATTGATATGGCAGATGATGTCAAAAGTACGCTGATAGAGCGTGTTAAGATGAGCAGATGCTTTTCACTGCAATTAGATTAATCTTTAGACGCCTTTGATTTAGCCAAATACGAGTTTGAGGGTATGTCCCAAGAGGACTTTCTGTTCTGTAAGCCGCTACCAACAAGAACTACAGGACAGCACATATTTCAGCTTCTGAATGAATTTATCGACTGGATAAAATGCGTTGAAGTTTGTACAGATGGTGCTAGAGCGATGACAAGCCGACACATTGGTGTAGTTGCACGAATTAGAGAGGTTGCTCCAGATATGAAGTGGACGCACTGGCAGCATCCACCGCAAGGCCTTGGCCGTCAAGAAAATGCCTGAGGATTTATGATCTGTTAGACTCTGTTGTGAATTGTATCAAGGCTCGAAAAATTAATTCACTTCTGCTTTGCCCGGCTAAATGGGCTCACCCCTCTCACTGAAATGCTTTTTTATTGTTTATTGTTTTATTTTATTGTTTCTGTTATAATTCCTTAAAACAGTTTGAGAAGCCACCTTTAAAGGATCTATATCAAATAAAGTTTATTATTATAATTTTTATTATACGGTATGTGTGTGTGCGTGCGCGCTCATGTTGGTCATTGAGATTTTCTGGGGTTCCTATGAGAAGATGACTTGTAGGTGGTACTTGGATGCTTTGGTTTGATCAGGGGTGGTACTTGGTCCAAAACGTATGAGAACCACTGGGATAAGGCATTTGTTGCTGCTTTCGTTTAACTTTTGCTCATCAAACTCTATATTAGTTTAGAGATATTACAAACTAACCATCACCCTTGAAGCAAATCATTCTATTTAAGTATGTGAAATAAAAATACTTTAAAATACAGCACAATACATTAATTCCCCTTTTTACAGGATTCATGTATGGATCAAATAGTATTAGTATATTTTTATTATTTAATCTATAAAGTACTATAAATATTTTGTTACATTGAATATGTACTGTGTATCAATAATCACAACAATGTACTGTACATCAACACACATTATATCATGTGTGTCTGATTATTTTGTGCATATGCATTTTCTTTACAGAAATAATTAAAGGTTAACACTACCATTAGTATCTCATGTAAATAGAAATCTGTCAATATTATAAGAATATACAGTACTAATCACTGGTGTCAACATCAATTAAGTTTTTTGTTTGATCTTTTAGTCTCACGTCCTTAGAAATTAGAAAGGATGAAGAAGTGACAGATATGAAAGAAAATCTAATGGAGTGCATTATTTTTTTCCCAACATTTCAAGTGTTGTGCATTAGTTTCTGCTTTTTTGCTTCCTTTTGATACTCTCCTGATCTGGATATGATATGTAAGAATACATGAATGCATGCCTGTTACAGAAATTGGTGATTTGACATGCTGCATACTTATTTGAGTTGACACAAATTGGAAATTCGATGCATCTCTCACTGACATTAATACAACCTCTGAATTGTCCAACGCAGGGGCTACTGTTGGGCACCAAATTGAGGAAACGTTGACAGATTCATGGCCACCTTACCCCAATTGTGTCACAACCTTTGGAAAGCTGACTTGTCACAGTCAGATAATGATACAGCTCAGGGTTGTATGGTGATGTCTGAGCTCAACCTGTGTACCATGTATGTAAGTGTAAGTATCTTTATAAGTTGAACAGTTTGGAAGCCTTCTTGTTTTTGTTCTTTAAGTGTGTCTTAAACTGCATCAAAAAATCTGTGAAGCCTCTATATTTTCTTTACAAAAATAATTAAAGGTTAACACTACCATTTTATAAAACCTGTAATTCAGTGGAAAGCTTGGATGTCAGGACATCCTATGATTAGTTTGAACATAGTGTAAAGGCATTCAGATGTCATTTACTTGTAGTTCTTCAAATTATACATCCCTAATGATCTATCTGTATTCATAAAATACTCTTGTGGTCTCACTGGGAGTGATGCGAAAGAGATATGTAATTAGAAAAAGAAAGCAGAAAAGAAAAACAGGAGAGAGTTTTTAACTTTGTTTCAAGATGCTAACACATTTTATCATTGGAGAAACTGAGCAGGACATGCAAGTGGAACAGAGGTAGTTGGATAGTGAGGATAAAGAAATAATAATTTACGAAAGAGAGAGGTGCAAATGCATTTTAACAAACTAATTGCAAGAATCAATTGCACCCACTAAGACACTGCTGAAGCCAAAAACCAAAACTCACATATTATTCATGTTCCTTTTTTAAGATATCCAGAAGTTCTAGAAAATGTTATACTGTACAATAAAATGACAATAGCACTATTATTGAGCTGCTATATACTTTCACCCAGAGATGTGTTTCTGATTGGATAGTTGATAGTGAGTTATAGCTCATAAGACAGTTGTAAAAGCACTATAGCTTCACTCAAATGATGAATAAGCTACTCTGCTGGGGATAAAAAGAGCAGATGGAGAAATGTGATTAATAAAATTCAATGTGACTTCTTGTTAGTAGGTAGGGAGAGACAAAGCTCCTTTTGGAGTGAAGAATGACTCCAGCAGATTGTAATGTAGTTATGGCAGCCAAGATGAGACAGGAACTCTTTTGGCAGTGCCAGAAAAACATATGACTCAAGAAAGGAGAGGCATGCCAGAGCTAGCTGCTGAGAAACAGCAGAACAACACCCGTTTCATCATATCGATGTCTCAGCTCGCTTCAAAAGCATCATCAGCCATTAAATTTCAAGGTGTCAAAGTCTGATATATAGCTATGAGCCACCCACAGAGAGGGGCCACTAAACAAGCATGAGCAGAGAGTCACACCAAGGATGAAGAACAGGCTTCGAGTAACTGAGCCTTTAATTTTGAGCCCTGTATCTTAACTTGATATTCTAACTGCCAGGAAGACTATAGTGCAAATATCTTATGAGCTAAACTCAATGGCGTGGCAATTTTAGTTTTGCTCTGGGCTAATCCAGTTTCACCAAGGACTTTGGAGCAAAACCTGAAGTTACTACATTTATGTAGCACTCACTCTTATGAACTCCAAAAATACAAACTCAAGATGATTGAGCAAAAGTTACTTCTTAACAGTGTTCTGTCAATTTCTGTTTTGTGTTTTCCTGGAATAGTTCTGGAAGCCAAGCTTTGTCCAATGCTTCAGAACACGGCTGGTTGAACCTGGTTTGTCCAAGCTAATCATGTGGGCGAGACATTTGTGTGTCAGGAGACTGCAGACCAGGCAGATGGCTGTAGCCAATCATGGATTGTAGCGTACCTACTGTAGGATTTCATGCTTCCTCTCCTTAACCATATATAAACTCTGTCCTCAGTCCTTTCAGTACTTAGTATTGTACATTGTACCGCTCCTTTGAACTCACGACCTCTACTTACCTGTTTTTGTGTCCCTGTTCCTGGTATTCTGCTAATAACTTCAGAATTAAAATACCTTGATTGTAACTTACTGTATATAGTTTACCTTGTAGATTTTATCAGTTTCATATAGTTAAATCACATTTGTATTCTCACATACATGTATGTAATCATGCATGTACTATCAAGAACCGATCAATCTAACGTTTTTGGAATAATAGTTCAACTCTCAAGAATTATAACGTGAATAAAAAAAAATTATACTCAAAGACCCACTGACTCTGTGATGAGTTCAAACCACACTGAGAAGACAGAGCTGGGCTGGTTTGGTTTGTTGTCCAATTTGGCAGCTGTTTTCTCTGTGCTGGGAGTATGTTGGTACAAAAAGAGAGAAAGAGAGCTTTGCCTAGCGTTGCTGAGACATTAATGTCTTGAATATTGGTCTTTATAACAAGTTTGTGCACAGGTGTCTGCTTAGGTTTTGCCACAAGTTAGATGGGTGGGAGAGACTCTGGTTCATCCAGGCTATAGATTTTTGTAAACAAACAAGTAATAGATTTATTTCATGCTGAAAAGAGAAGAAAGAAACACAACGTTTTGGCCGTGGAGCCTAAGGCCTAAGGCTCCACGGCCAAAACGTTGTGTTTTCTTTCTTCTCTTTTCAGCATGGAATAAACCTATTACTTCTTCCTTTGCAGCCTACGCATGCTGACGCAGCTACCCACCTGAACTACTATAGATTTTTGTGCTGGATTAACCTGGATATCAAGGATGTCAACAAAATAGTCCTATGGTCTTATTTCATTGATCAGGCAAAAATAGAGAGTTCACAACCACAAGATTTCTTCTGTTGTAGGAAAAGTATCTTGGACACAAGTCTATTCTAATGACGGTTTCAGTCTGGTGTCTTGCAGAAATGTTTAAATCTTGACTGCCTGCTGACAAGCGGTTGATAAAGTCAGAAGGCTAGGTTGGCAGAAGAAAGAAGATGAGCAAAGAGTTAACCAAAGAAAATGAGTTGGGTGCTAACTTTTAAAGGTATGATATCACAGGTACCCACTCTGCAGGTCCCTCATTGGTGGATCATCCTTTGGGTGATGGACAGTGACCTCTGACCCAAGGTCTTAGCAGAAAGAGACTAGCAGAATCAATGGAGCTAATCGGCACCGTATATCATTAGGGTGTTTCATATCAGATGAGGCCCCATTTAGCTGCATCCCTTTGCTTTTACACAAAGACCCAAGCTGCTTTGCCAAGGCCACAGAAAGATTATTAAACTAATAATAAGTGCAATAATCTGCCTTCTCAATACACTATTATAGGATTTAAATCATGGGATGTAATGTAAAATTGTACAATGCTCTAATAGGACTTCATTCAGAAAATTGTGTACAATCTGGAAAAAGACAGAGAAGAGTGACTGGTTACTGTCCCAGACTTAAAAGAAATCCAACACTGTCAAGCTAAAATAACTCAATTTATTTAGTCTTTGATACAATAATGAACGGAATTGATTCAGGTATTCAAAATTCTCAAAGGCAATGGCAAAGTTAATCCTATGGATACCTATGGATGCCTTTCAGATCAATAGCACAAAATGGACCAAAGGATACAAATGGAAACTAAAAGGAAGTGCATTTTTATCACTGAGAACAGGCGGCACTTCTGTATACAACGTGTTGTGATCCTGGAACACGCTATCTGCCATGTTGTTGAAGCTAACACAATTGCTTCTTTCAAGAAATGATTGGATGAGATCCTCAGATTAATTAACAGATAACAACTAAATGAACAAGACTTGTGAAATGGCAAGTCTTGTTTGTAATCTTCTTTGTGGGTAGAAATATGGAGGAAAGGAACTAAAGACACACCTTGACGAAAAAACAGATTTTAATGATTATTTTAATGGTGAACTAGCAAGACTGTAATAGACTTTTAATATGATCTCTTGTTAAATATCCTTGAGCCTCACTGTTTTTTTGTCAATAGGGCTATAAAAGATTATGTAAAAACAATCACTAGCCCAAACAGCATACAAAATTGCATGTTTTACCCGAGGAAAAGGGTGGATTATGGTTAAAGAGAAGAGGAAGAAAAACTTGGTACATCTTTTAAGCTGTTTTATTTCTTTAAAAGAAAAACATATGTATAGATTATTTAGCAAGTGTCCGTTACAATTCCACCTGTTTCAGCTAAAGGCATTTTATTAAGTCAGAGATTTTCTTACAGAACTGAAAAGCGTCCTTTCATTGGATGCCTGGCTTGGTGTTGACTTGATAAGGGCACTAAGTATCTTGCAGGAGAGAAATCTCAACAGGTTCCCTCGTGTAGGTACAACACAGTCAGACTTTGCCAGCTCTGTTTAGCAAAAACAGGTCAGGAAATAATTAAACCTTTACAGGAGAATGTTTTTAATGATTTGTTCTTTCCATCTTACTCACTACAGTATGTAGACCCTTTGCAAAATGCTTTGGGATACCTTCTTTTTTTGGTTGATCAGTGGAGCTTTTCTCATGCCACATATTAGACTGAGCCACACAATATGATTGCCTTCACTGTTACAATTATTTGATCGACATGGGTCAGTTTCTTATTAATTTTTCCATCTACAGTAAAATAACATATATACATATATGAGTAATTTTCACACTGAATGCAACAAAGACTATTAATAATAACGCCCATTTATGTTCTGGGCACTTTTACCAGAGTTTGAGTCACTTCAGCAATCTTATTCAAAGAATAACTTTGAGGCTGACAATGCACCATCTGTTTGGTTTTTTTAAAAGTGCTGTAAATGGGACATGACCATCTTAATTGCCTATACTGTATGTGAGGGAATATTTTATAAAAGGAAAACATACTATTCCACTTATTTTTATATTATGGTGCAGCTTTGAAATGTATAGATTGGCATGAAAAAAATAAGAAACAAGTTCAATATTGTATATTGTTTGAGAAGCTGAACATTTTGAAATGCCTATTTTGTGGACACATGGAAAGTGGTAAGCAGCATTTAAGCTTTTGTCCAAGAAGAGAAATTATTTGTTGACTGTCAGGTATTGGCAATAGACAAAGGTGAACACAGAAGCTTGACAGCTGTCAACTTTTTTTTTCTTTGAGAGTATCACAAATTCAAAGCTTCCTGCGAACTGCAGAAGAAAGGACAGAAATGTCTTTCATGCTTCAGATGAGCTGTTCTTTTAAAAGAAACAAAACCCTAACTCTCTTATGGTCTTATCTTATGGTCTTAAAGAAAATGAAAAAGATCTGCAACAACACTTCATGCTCCTGCGAAGTATAAAATGAAATAAAGTGTACTTGAAATATGTTCAAGTATGAGAATAATGTCCATAAGTAAAATAAATTAGATTTGAACTTCAGGAAAAACTGGAAAGGTTTTATGAAAATATAAATGTTTTGGATGTGACACTCACCAAAAAAGAATGAAAATAGATGAATAGGTTTTTTGACTAGTGATTTTAAACCTTGATCATTTTCAAAATTGACAACTAATGTCTGAGAGCTTAATAGAAGAGATACATATTTCATTACCTTATTTAAATGTGATCATTATTCAAAAACTCCACCCTTCCTTGTTTAAGCATATAACAAGCTTACAGTATATTTTAAATCCATTTTCTTTTGATTGCATTCCCTGTGTGTTTGTATTCCATGTTACTTTGTCATATTCTGCAATGCAAATAAGGTTCTGAATCCCAAATATAATGTGATTGACATCTCCTAACTATTATACCGTTGTTTAATTGAAGCAAATTATTCATTTTTAATTATAAGTTCATTATATAATCAAAATATGTCATGTATATCAAAATATATGTGTCTTTGTGTTACACTTTTATCCTTTTAACACAATTTTATCATCTTAACATTTAATAAAGTTATCTCCATCTTTTCTTTCACAAACTTTTTTCTCAACACTGTATATGACATACAGTATACATTATAGAGTATATGTACAGGTAGCAGCAGTTTAAAATGTATTATGAACAGCATGTATAATACTCCACTCCATCAGCATCTCCAGGGGAGTTTTAGAATATTTTAGCACCTGGTGTGTATAGCAAGAAACCCAGTTTGAAAACTTCTGACAGTGCTCTTATTTTTCATTAAAATGCTCTGTGATTACCATATAATTTAAAAAGACACAACAGATGCTTTAATAATTTTGGCAAGGATCTTATAAAACACCATCTGGAGCAATTTGTATATCAGTGTCTACTGAAATTCTTTTCACAAAACAGTGTTTTATATATAAATATGTATATGTATAATGCATGTGCACTAGAATAGTCATTTAAACTACTAAAGTGTTGTTCATGTTTTTACACAATAACTTATATCTCCCATTGTTCTTGCAATCACTTCTTTATGATTTAGGAGCAAAGTTTTGAACTGGAAGAAAAAAACAGGAAAAAAAACAGCTTTCTGTTAATGGACAAATGTGTAACAATGTTCACGGCACTTATAAACTTTCTGAAGTCATAAACACGGGCCATATACACAGGTGTATATATAAATATATAAAGTATATTATTGTTGATAATGTAATCCAGAAAATGAATTCCCTAGACATAGTGGAATTAAAGAAGAAAAATAAAGTATGCTTTGAATTTTAATATGTTTCATTCAATAACCTGTACAGTATTCTCTCATACTTCTTTAAAATTAAATAAGCCTTCAGCTGGGCTGCACAAACAATTGTCTCTTCTTAGTTATGCTATTCATGGCATCCTGCTATTACTATATTTTGTTACGGAGGTGTATATTAAAGATTAACAAAGGTATAATAAAATATATTGGGTATTTAATACCACACTTTTGAAAAAAAAAAAACAGTAAAATATATGCCTGTTCTCTATGCAGTGGTGGAAGGCCAGTCCAAGGCTTGGTCTGTAAGGATAGGCGGGTGAGGTTCCCATGGAAAGAGTATTTTAAGACCCTATGAGAGGTGGTAAATCCAGAAAGAAATAGGGAACGGAGTTGAGGGAAGAAATACACGGTGTATTGGTGCTCCCAGTGATGATAGGGAAGTCAGTGCAGAAGTCAAGGGTAGGTATCCATTGCAACAAATCCAGGGAGGTCCACAGAAGAATCAGGAAACAGTCCATATGTCCATTATATGGAAATCCATCCGGAGAAAAAACAGGAAAAGACACATGAAAAAACAAGAACCAGGAATACAGGGCTTCACCCCAGGTCCCGGGCTCAGAAGGTCAGGGTGACTATCACTGGCCTAAGCCCTCAGACTTCCCCGTGAACCTTGGTGGAATGAGACAACCATTTTCCAAAGCTGAGCCCCGAAGGCTGGGGGGAAGAAAACTTAAATAAGAGACATAACTAGACACACCAGGAAGTAATAATTAAAAGGACTATCTAGAGAGGATCAGAGCACCCTCTGGAGGGGGGGATGTCGACTGTGACAGGTCAAGTGCGTGTACAGCCATTACAAGGACTCTGCATTGTACTGGAGGGTCCCACCCCTCTTTAACTTAGTAATTAGAGTACTTTTATTTAGGAGATTTAACAAAACCGACAAAAGTGACTGGCCCTATGAGATATTTGCACAAGTGTAATTTTTATTAAACCAATAATTTGGTTAATGCTGGCATAGTTTGATTTTACTGAAATTTAATGAGTGTAGAAGGCATGATTTGTTTGGATATCCCTTTAAGGCAATAAATAATTGAACCCTGCAACCCACTGAGCTCACCAAGTGCTTTGGATAATTATTTGCGAGACTTCGCAAACCACTTTGAGTTCATGTCTGTTCTGCTGCGTTTTGACTTCAGTTGGTTTTGCTGCTGCCATTATTAGTTACATCATCAGTAAAGATGAGAAAGCTGTTTCCAGAGACTGTATGACATACCCAGGCCATGCTTCACAGATGAAGTGGTGTTCTTAAGAGCATCTTAAGTTCCTTTCTTTCTCCACCCTTTAGCCGTTCTACCATTTTGGTAATCTCTCTTGTCCATAACACAGTGGTTTAAAACTCAATCTTTATAATTCGAAGTAAATTCCAAAGCATAGTGGGGGTATTGTCATATGCCAGGCCTGAATGACTCTGGAATTCTGAAACTGATTCAGTCATCTTTATTAATGATGTAGATAATTGGGGCTACAGCTGAATGAGTTTTATAGAAGCAAATTGTGTGCTTATGGAGAAGAAAATGCTTCCATATTTATTAGGCGGCTCTCACTATGCAGCATAACAGAGCCAAAACATACAGCCAGTGCAAGCAAGATGCTAATCAGGAGAAAACCATGGAAAATCTTTCACTGGCTAAGACAATCTTCAGATTGAAATCTGTCTGGGCTCGGATTTTACACGCTGAAGAGTACATCGAAGTCAGAAATCAAAGTGCCTGCAGAACAGGCTTTGTAAACTGCCTGAAGTGATTACAAAAAGAGTTTGGTGGATCACACACTTCATTCAGTTATTGTCTCAAAGGGACATGCAACCAAATACTGACATTTACACATTTAAATTTACTCACGTTACTGCAGGTGAATGTTTCTCAGTATTTATATTTACTTGAAATCAGTTGAATCCAAAGTACTGAATGCTTTTGGATCAGTATGATCAAACATATGGACGTATTCTCCAAAAATCATTAGCACATTATACTTATCATTTGCATTAATTTCACAATCATAAATACAAATTGCTTGATTGTCAAGCAAAAGCAACAAATTCTGACCCAAAACTCTTGGAGGCCACTGTACAGTATACGGGTCTCCTGGAGACGAATTGGTGAAATCTGGAATCATCAGAGAAGATCACTGTCCTTCAGAACACTATAGGAAAGTGACACAATTCAGCATGATAGAGCCCACTGCTGTTTTATATGATCTTCTGTTTTAGAAGAATGAAAGCTTTTGTCAATAAAAGCTTACTCATAATTACACACTTCTGGTTGTTAATCTTGTGAAATATCCTATGGGCTGTATTTGTGCTTCTGTCTGCTGTTTTGCAACATATAAAAGGCCATGAAGATGGACTTTTTGAACTTTCTTTATTAGTGTCCTTTTATTGGATGGTTTAATATCTAATGGGTGTCTGTAGTGAGGCCTGGTAGCTATAATGCCATTGCAATGAAATAGGTGCATGCATCCATTTGACAGGGCAAGAGTTTGTGCAATGATGCATTCACTCTGGCCACATTCAAAACAGCCTACTGTATGACTTGTGGTAAAGGGCAAAATATCTTGGGCACCAATTGCACATGACATTGTAATCAGATACTGTATTTTTACATTTACATTATTTAATTCCAGGCTGGCGGTTCCATTATTTTCAGGGGTGCTCATTTTGTATTACACAGAGACTGTACATATTGCGTACTGTATATTACACATATACTGTAAATAAAAATAGCAAAAAGTGACCAAATTTAAACCTGAATACTAAGAGGCTCTTTGAAAGATGCAATTAACAAGTTATCCCATTTTCAGTGAGAACTGTGCCCTGACAGTAAAATGTATACAAAGGGTGTATGTTTTTTCCTCTGGTATTTGTTCATGATGCAGAAAGTTTTAGAAATGGCTAATATATTACATCTGTAGACTATATAATATATATTTTTTTCAAAGCTACCACTGTGCTCACATGGATTAGATACTGTGGAAAAAAACAGATTCTTTCATAGTTTAATTCTGAGTGTATATTTCAGCGCATTGTTTCAGTTTTCAATTTTCCAAAGGATTTCTTAAATTCTTAATGCATGTATTCTTATTTTGGTATCCATAGCTTAAACCATTGCTATAAAATGTTAGGGCCTGTTTTGAAAATGCCCTGCGGCCAAGTAGATCACATTAGGGATGAGAGAGTGTGAAAGCACTAATCTAGAGGAAGTAGATACAAGCAGAGCCTTTAGTAAAGGGATCAAAAGAACATCACATCTTCTCAACAGGATTTAGTAAGAAAAAGCTAGAATTAACAATGTAATTCACCTAAAACGTTACTTCCTGCTAATTACATGTTGCTTTGCTCTCAGTCTGCTTTGTAGAGCTGCTCTTAAAAACAGTACATATACAGTACAATAATAAATTTAGGATTATGCTCAGATAACCTCCTTTTGGAACAGGTAGTTTACACACACTTATCAATAGTGATCACTCATAATTTATGTATTACACTGAAGAAATAGATTGTTTAAATCTTCAATTCATATATTAAAATTACAATGCTATTAAGGCAATAAAAAAGCTAATGAAACTGCAATCTCTGGCTTATTTTTCTCAATAAAGTCTAGCAATTACAGCTGTGCCCTAGTGAATCACTTTGAATTTGCAAGCTGTTCGACAGTATAAAGGTACTCATGGTTAAATAATTAAATTAAGTGCCTAAATGAAGAATTATCCCTAAAAGATTAACATGATTATTTTACATTAAGAGAGGACATTTCAATATTAGCCCAGCACTTCTGAGATGGTACGGTGCAAAGACCGCTACCAGATTTGTTCTATGCATATATAGTATGGAGATTACCCTCAGGGTGAAAAAATTATTTGTCTGCCTAACTTGGACAAGCAGACAATGCCTGATATTTAGTCATTCAATGGCAAGACATGGTATTTTTTTTTCTTTAAGGATACCACCATGAAATAAATTACTCCACTGTATGTCAAATAACCTTTGAAAGACAAAGACCAAAGATTATGACTTTTTTGAGACACAACAGGATTTTCTAAACATAAATGATAGCTAATTTTCCTGCTGTCTTCTGATTTACATGCTGTTTTGAAAAGAGCGATGAATTATCTGTGGTACTTCATTCATTCTTTTGAAACCCTAATACTGCCATTAAATGTAATACTCAAATTGGTGATTAAATAATTAATGCTTCCTTGTCACGTTCAAGAACATGCTGCCAAACCTCAGCATGCCAGCTGAGAATGTAGCTGTTTGCTGTTTTTTATAAGGTGGTCTGGGCCAAAGGATTAAAACTGAGCCCTTACTGAACTAATTTGATTTAGTTATGAGAAACCAATCTGGCTATAAAGAATAAGAAAGAATGCTGATATTTACAACCACATACTCCACCTAGAACACAGATGATTGCAAATGCATAAGTTGAGATCTATCACAAACCTTGTGCGGAGGGAATTGCTGATATCTGCAATACAGATACAGAAACAGTGAAATTATATTATTTGGTCTACGAAGACACCCACAGTACACGATCTGCAGGAAGATTATGCCTCTGAAAGATTACTCAACAATTTCTTATGTGAAATTGTTGAGTAACATTTCAGATAACCTTAGACTTTTTTAAAATAAAAACAATTTTTCACCTTGAAGTTCAATTAGTATCACAGTTATGTAGTCAGAAACTAGGGCAGGTGGGAGCCTACTGTGTGAATATCTCGGTGAGTGATTATTCAAAGGTATTTGATGGTGAAGAGCAGTAAGCAGAAATGTCCCAGTCTTAATTGAAAGCCTATTGGTTCAGAATTGCTCTTTCTGCAAACTCTGTGTGCCACAGGTGAAGATCTAGCCCGTTAAATTGACATTCACTTTGGAATCTTTTCTCATACTCAGTTTCTCATTACTATTAGTTTCATTCACTATACTTGATTAATTAGTATTTGGATGAATGGTACTTCAAAACTATTCCTATTCCTGCTAACCAGATTATACAGCATCACCAGAACCCCTAATGGTTCTCCTGGGACATGCTTCCAAATCCTAGGTGACAAATGTAAAAAGCAACAGAATGTGTTTATGATACAGGATCTCTGTTCTGATAAAGGAGATGAGATAAAGAGGCAGGAAGAAAAAAGGAATCCCAGGATGAAAACACAATTTTCTCTTTAATTATCAACAAAATGGACATGCATTGTTGCAGAGGTCCAGAATATAACAGAAACAGGTCAAACCAAATGGTATTGCATGCACTTGGTTTCACTTTCAGAGCAGCATGATGGTGTGGCACTTAGCTCTACTAAGAGATAACATGCAATGTACAGGATGTAGTCATGCATTTTGCCATGTGGGGATAGGCTCTGAGTTTCCATGATTCTATAAGGAATGAGTGGCTTTTCTGATAATGAGCAGATGTATAGATTCAATTTCTGTAACTGAGAAACAGCATTTGATCTCTCATTTGTTTTTAATTTTATTTTATTGATTATGAATATATTAAAATAATTCTCATAAGTTCTGTAAAGGTGACCAAAAAAGATCCAGGTATTAAGAATAATTGGTGACTAATTGTAATTTGATCTTACGAAATGTACGGGTAAACATTGCTGCTTGCATAACATCCTAGCCTTTGACTCTAACATGTTCACACACACAGATTTAGTCACTGCAGTCTGGGACACAGTTTTGTGCCTGCAATTCCAGCAATTGTTAACTGGAATATTAGTGTACCAGCCCTGATGCGTGGAGTAGGTCTATTGGATAAGGAGTGCTAAATGTTACTGAGACTCCTCTCTCACTCTTTTTGTGTAGGAACACCTCAGATTGAGGTGAAGATATAAAGTCACGCATTCAGTTTAAGATCTTGCTCAGTTGTACATTTCTGAACTCCTCCATGGTTACACTCCATCCCATTGTGTCCATTCAGTTGAGGCTGGTCCTTCGCTCATTATATCTGGGACTACATGTTGTGACTATTATTCTTACAGTTTTTTCCTATTATGGTCTTGTTTCATTTTACAGTTATTATTATTGTTGTTGTTGTGGTGGTGAAAACACTACTGTGTCTACGCTGGTACACAGGGGCTATAAACCCTTGGGGCTAGAAACAATTATCTTCTGTTATAATGCATTATAAACAAAAGGGAATAGACAGTCTATGGACAAATCTGCTATTTAGTTCTGTATAAGATGGTTTAATTGCTAGGAATTATTTCATATTTTGCTTTTTGTATTTGTGTTCGCTTGAAATAAGATTCAGTAAGGAAGAAAAGTGCTGTAATTCCTTTATCTCACGATAAGGACAATGGAACACATGTTGAAGGAACACAGTGAAATTCATGTCTTTTGAGTCAACACACTTCTCACAGCTGGGTGTTGGCTCTGGTACCAGTCCATAAATGGATCTAGTAAAGCATTTACTAAACATAGTTTCTCCTTGAGATATCTAGATTGTTGATGCATATCTAAACAATGAAGTCCACATTTTTATGACTTTGGTATGAGGATTTCCGACACTAGAATTAAACTAGACTGGTTATGGAATTTAAATCTAAAAAATCATCAGCCCCTTAAATTTGTATGGAATAAGATATTTAATTTCCTATTTAGGATTTTACCACTGAGTCTTGTACTATATATAAGGGAATAATGCTTCATTAGCCTAAATTAATATGAACTGAACTATTAATTTGCATGGTTTACTTTAGTCATTCAAAAAGCTTTCCACTGTCACAATGGATGGTTTTATAATTAGCTATTCTGCCAGAGCAATGATTTGCAGAGGAATGCCATACTGTAAATTCTGGCACATACACAAAAACTGTCTGATTTTCAAAAGTGATTTTATACATCAGATAAAACATAAAGCCTGAATATATATCTATCTATCTCATTTTAGGTTTTGCAAAAGCAAAATCAATGGTTTAATTTAAAAAAAGCATAAACAAAAAAGCAATATGCTTATTTCTCTGTTTTAAAACCAATAAACATAAAAGTAAATTGAGAAATCAGGCTATCAACGAAGCTGTTTAGCTGGTCTTTTTTATGAGACACTGCATCATCTCCACTGCCCTCTGCCTGACCTTGTACTTTGATAATGCTCTGAATTCAAATCTTTTATATTTCGCTGAACACTTGTGAAAACAGGTCTCCTGTAAATAGTGGTGATTAAGAACTTTTAAAGGGTAAGTAAGACACATTTGCAGATATGAAAATGCTTACACTAAATTATTGTAGGATAAATTAGTACTGGGATTTAAATACTTCAGAAAAAAAAAATCACAGATAGAATGTTAGCTGTATTTGCAATATGAATGTGATCTACATGCAATATGCTCTATAGATTGGAACAATGGCATATTTTCTTTCTTTTATTCAGCAATATCTAACCCTTTAAAACATAATACTTTATCTGAAAATGTGATTTTAAGTTTCATATAGCTACTTGGGCAATCTAGACCACACAAGTGACTACCTGTCTTATGCAATCTGTGCAATATTTTTAAGCTTGGGTTTCATTTTTTTTCAATTACCTTTTTATAACCACCAGTGAGTCATAACCACAAGCACAAAGCTCAGCATACTTGTGGTTTAAGTTTTGTCGATAGCCAAGGGGGAAGGAGACGGGTCAGGGCACCTGCAATAACCTGACTTGAATGCTTGTTTTAACCCTTTGAGAACCTGAGTCTTCCATGAGTCTTCACAGTTTTCACAATTAAAGGTTGAATCACCCTTGCTGTAAAAATGCTCCTTTAACAGTACATGTCAAGTGGCAAATCATTGAATTATCTGAATATCATTTTTAAACAGTAAAATTGTCAAATACTTTTAAGATTCACATTATATAAAAATAATCAACTTTATTTTATATAGCATTTTTAATGGTGAATCCTCAAACCGTTTTACAGAATAATAATAAGAAATACCCAATATATACACAATTAAAATACACAATGAGAGGAGACAGTAAATGGGGGTATGAAATATGATAGGTCCAAAGGGGTATATAATGGAACCAGTTAAGTTAAAGTCCTTCTAAAGAAGGTTTTGAGTCTAGAATATGTTAAAATGGGTCTTCTAATTGTATTCTTGTCATCAGGTCTATAAAACAATTTCCATAAATGTTGTGGAAAAACTGATTACTTACAGAGACACAATCTGTATACACTTTCCAAATTAAGAAAACTAGACTGAGACATACTGTGTTAATGGTGTTGACCATTTTTCTCCAGAATATACAGAATGATATTCCACCTCTTAAATGTTTCAGATAAAATGTTGCCTCTAAATAGGCCACGTTGTTACCATTTCACCTACATAAAGACATAAGGAATGTTGCAAACAAGAAAAGCCTATTCTAACAATTCAACTGTATCCAACCCAAGAGTTATCACATTAATTGTAGTTGTGCAAAATATCACATTAATGTAAATTAACATAACAGAATACATCATGTTAATTAAAGACATATTCAGAAAAGTATTTATTCAAATATTAAAATAGGATGCAAACTTGATAAAATATCCATCTGTCAAACATTCCTCAGAAGCCTAGTCAGTTAAAACAAAACATCTTTTACCGAGTTACAACAGGCGGTCTGCCTGCTTTTCTTAAGCATGAAGGAAAAAAACAAAATCCCACACAAACTAAGTGTAACTAAATTCTAGCCTTCCATGTTGCTTGAAATTTTGATTATTAACACACTTCACCATCTGTAATTAAAGTAGACGAGTACTAGAAGGCAGTGGCATTTACAATAGCTGGTAGCACTTACAAAGAGCTGGAGTAATCATTCAGCTCCCAGATTTGCTACTGTTGGCTGTCATATTTTTCCTTACACAGTTTCTTTCACAGTTTAGATGATTTCATCTCTATTAAATAGTTTTCTCCATAATTACACAATTTTTCAAACATAAAATATTTATGTTCATTTATAGCTCTCGATAGCAGGCCAATTTCTTTTTAAATCCTCTCCATTCACTTACAGATTTGAACTTTTCATACTCCTCCCCCTTATCTCCATAGCTGTAGATACTCTTTCTCACCTGTAAGCCCATTGTCACTTACTCTGTCCTTTGTTCTCCTTTGCTTTATATTTTTGCCACCTTACTCTCCCTCTCTCTCACACACACACACCTGAAGAAGGCTCAACAGCTGATATGTTGTGATTTTCCTTTCTATTTTTCAGCACGGAATTAACCTTTACTTCTTGCTTTGCAACCAATGCTCACTGATACAGCTTCCCATTCAACCATATGCTGTAGTTAACCATGTATTGACTGTCTCCACCTGTTTCCAGCGCACGCAAGCTCTGCCTAATTCCCTTGCATTCTTCTTTTCTAGAATTCTACAGTTCAATTTAATTGTATTGAATAACTAACAAACTTATTTAACTCAGAAATTATAAACCATATTTCTGACAAATGTCTTTATATATATATAAAATAATAACAAAGTTTCAGGACCACCTGCTGCTGGCCCAATAGTTAACATGCGTATGCTAGAAATGGATGAAAAGCTGTTCCCTGTAGCATTAATTGCCTGTTAACACTTAGTTGCTGGCGTCCTCTTGTGGCCAGCCTAGTGTGGACGAACATATCCACAACCTGCATGATACCTTAGGGAAAGTATCATCCTCAAGGACAACGCCCCCAGCAGCATCACAATGTATGCCATATATACAATTATATATACTCTTTATTGTGTCTAAGGTGTCTATTACTTTTCATTAAAATAACTGTCAATACGTTTAGAAAATATTGTAAATAATATAATATTAAGCCAATTTTGACATAAATCAGAAAAAAGGTCTCAAAGAAAATTGTTTTCTTTGGGATCATTGGGTTTTGGCTTTGACTAAACTTGCTGTAGATTATGTAAGTCGGGCATGAAGGAGGTCAACCAATTTAGTCCTGGTTGATTTGTTTTATTACCTGGGGAGAACACATTTAAACACAATTCACCTCAGCCCAGTGATCCCAGCTCAACCAGGTCCCTGAGAGTATAGCACAGCCAGGCTCTGCTGACCTCTTCCTCTCCAGTTCATTGACCTGGCCTCCCCTGTTCTATCAGATGAAAGCAAGGTCTGTCTGCAATTGTAAATCTCTACTTTCTCAGCATGCACCTTTGCAGTAATTACATGACTGGATTTGAACAATAAATGTCTAAGAAATTAAAAGAACCCCTTTAAATAATTAGAAAATATTGTTTCTCACATTGCCTAAAATATAGTGATGCACAATAAAATCCCAATAGCCTATATTTTGCAGCAGTAGCTCATTGGGGATGGACATAATCTTATCTACATTTTAAACAATGAGCAGATGGATTTGTTTAGTGTTGAATAGTATTGTTTGTTCGGATAAGAAAATGCTGAGTCATCTGATTTCATGACAACACCAGGTGCTCAGTGTTTAGTAACTGAGTTGAGTTAAAATTAACAAAATGACTTGAGTAAGAATATGAAAATACAGCTATTCATAAAACCACAATTTAATCAATGTAATAACAACAAAGGATATGGCCATGCCCTTTCTGAGTAATGAAGATCACCTTGTTGCCATTGGCATAATTGAATGACACTATGACAGAAGTTGCCCCGGTAATGAGATATTTTACTTCAACAATCAGCAGACTCATCAAGAGAAACAAGGAGCATGACTAGGTGACAGGCCACATCCTGGAAGGCAGCCCAGGAATGTCATAACCATCTGATCCATCTGCGTAATCATTTTCAGACTCCAGTCACTAAAGTCTAAGAAATGCTATGAAGAAATAATTTGTGCATCAGCAGAATGACTGTAGCTAACAGTTTGCAGGTTATTCCATCATTCTGCATACTCAGAGGACATTCAGAAGTAACATTGACAGCTGAGAGACAAAATTACCAGCCGGAGAATCTCAGGTACTGGCAGAGAGAGTGGTTGGGTGTTTTATTCACAGATGAATGCTGATTTGTCCTTGCCAGACCTGACAGAAAATGTGTCTAAAGAAATCATAGTGAGTTTCGTGCTGACTGTTGCTTTGTTCAAGATTAAATGGTGGGATGGTGAAAGTATGAGGATTTGAAGAAAAATCTCATTTCACACAAGATCGCTTCTGGTGTAGATTGAGAGTGACAATATACAATATTTCAATGATAAATTGATAAGTTTACAGGGCATGTATGAAATGTGTGTTATGAAAAATAAAAAAGGACACTCACTCTATCATTGTCTGATCACACATATTTGCAACTAGAGGGATAACTGGTAATCATGCAAAAACCTAAGGTACAATATTGTAACTATTGCAATTTCATATTTATTTTAATTTTCAGTGTAAAATAGACTTATTTACAAAGATTTACAAGTAATGCTTAACATTCAAAAAGCTTTCTTTTTCTAATTGTGTATTTCTTGTGTAATGTGTCCAAAAAACAAATTATATGTGTCACAATAATGCATAACACTAATAGAATTATCAGTTTTTAATTACATGATAAAGATACTGTATCACTCATGCAGTTTAACAATTTTCTGCCATTCAATGGGAAAGTTCTGGAGATGAGTCAGAAAAATGAACACAAATCTCTCGACCTGCTGGGTGATTCTACGATTGCAGTACATTTTGCATGAAGCATGAAAAGTAAAACAACAGTAGGCAATACCTTTTCAAACATATTTTTTTTTTGTTTTATGATAACATGGTTTCAAGTATATAGAAAAAACACTTGGTGCAGCTACTGTTGTCAATTCTGTTACAGAAATACTGTACAAGGACATAATATAGAAAATTGTTTGGGTCACTAAAAACAACAATTCATGGACATACTGTACAGCACTTCATAGATCTCTAGACTCATTTTTATTTTGTTTGTTTTTGTTTTTTTATCTAAGGATGAACTTCTATTAAACATCTATTACATATAATAACTATTTTGGCACTATATTTTCCTTACAAAAATCTTCACCGGTCTGAGAAAGCTAGATAATATCCCTCTTTTTGTGAAGTACAAACCAAACAAAATAAATGCAATTAAAATACTATTTATTTTTGACAAATACACAGTTGACAACAATACTGTTGTCAACATGCAGTAGTTGACAACAGTAACAATATATTTCAAAAGAATTCAAATTAATATACAGTAATAATTGAATTTTAAAATATGTGAAAAAAGAACAAATCATATTTGCAAGGGTATGTTATTACACCTTCAATAAATCTACCATTCTGCTGTCTTGGGTCCTGCAGGTCTTCCCAGCCTTGGTGGTTTATAAGCCCTTAAATAATTATCATCTGTAGTTTATTGTTTTTAATTTCAACCTTGCAAGTGTTCATGTGAAGTGTAGTTAAAACGAGCACATCAAATCTCTCACAAAATAAGCAGAGCAAGTGTCTATGAATTCAATGGAGAAAATGTTTATGTAGCTAAAACTACAAACTTGTATAATATTTATTATTAATATTTTAATAACGTTAGGAAACATTATTATACTTGGATGTATTTTTTTTCATCAACCAAAATATTCCTTTAGATACATGATTCCATATTAAGTAGATTTAATGAAGAAGGTTTCTAGTGCATTGATGTGTGTACAACATGAACGTGCACAGTTCACAACTGATGCCTACTCTGGAAATTGTTGGTTTCCAGTTTCCTGTGAGCTGTGCGTCATCATCTTTGATAGGAGGAAAGCTTAATAAAATATAGGAGTATAATATGATAGATTAAAGGCTAGTATGCTCTTTGAAAAGTCTGTCCTGGAACCCAATGAATTTATGTTTTGTCTTAAGCGCTAATGTCTCTATCAAACAATTAAACAAAATCTTCAATCCAATACTTGAATAACCTCGGGGTTATTCAGACTCCTAGACCTTAACTTTCACCTCAGTAACAATTGCAGACAACTCTAATTTCAAAGCAACTCCCACTCATACCCCCATCAATTTCAACTGTATTTGTACTGTAGGTCCCTGCTGACCTCATGAGTCATTCATGAGCTTGTATCAGTATATTCACTTTAAAGTAGCTACATTATATGTTATTATATTCTTTTTTGTCTGTGAATTTTTGAGTTTCTGTCACATCATTTGCAGCACAGAGAAGAAAATCTCAGGATCAGCGTTGATTAGCATACAATCCAGGTTTAGTAGAAATATTAATTCCTTTCATTTATATAGTATTTGCATGCCAAAGGATTTCAAAACACTTCACACATACAAGGGTACCCGCCTCATCCACCACTTAAATACAGAACCTACCACCAACAGGAAGAAGAGAGAAATTATAAAACCATTTGAAATAAGGTAGAACTTTAGCAAGGACAGACTCAGAGTAGAATTTAGCCAAGACACAAACCACTCTTTCAAAATGTGTCATGATTGTTAATGCCCAAGTACTTAGGACCTTGGTTAAAAACATCTTCCAAAGGACAACGGCTCCTACATTAAAGTGTCCTGAGTCTCCATACTGGGATGTCTTTTCGAAGTTCTGGTCCACAGGGAAGAGCATAAACTACTGGTCTACTGTACCAGCAGCACTTGCAGCAGCAGCCAGGGGTTTTTGAAGTCAGTTCTGTCTGCTTAGTTTCTCAGATATGGCAAGGTCAGAAAACAAGGTAGTAATGCTGCAGAGCAGATTAATTTATATGGTTTAATTTAATACTTATACTCTTCCTGATTGCTGTTTTAATGGATTAATTAATGTGGGTACTCATATGTTTGTTAAACTGCTTTGTATTTACGGCAAATTAATATAAAAATGTGATTCTAAAACAAGTGGAAGATTGAAAGCCTATTCAGATCATATAGTATTTTCATAGACAGTCTACATATTTTAATGATTTCTTTTTCAAATTATGTGACTAATTGAATGAATTTGTGAGGTCAATCAGAGTGAGCCTATGAGTTAAAAAATGCTGAGAGAGAATAATAATTATAAAAACTGTAAATGATCTGAATTTGCTTCTTATTAAAACATCTTCACAAATTCTGAATTGAGTGTGCCTTGTGCTGAAATGTTGTGTAGCAGGATATTAAGGGATGACTAGTGCTATCCCTAAAAATATTATTGTAGGAAATGCTTAATGCTTTCTTAATTTGTTTCTTAATTATTGTTATTTTTGTGACATTCCAAAATAAAATGAATATTTAAAAAGAAAGGTAGAAATATGCCAAAAACTCATTAGAGGAGTTTAAGTGTACAGTTTAACCATTTTTATTGCATTATGATAACTGTTCATAATGAGTTTTTTTTTTTGTTTGCTCCTCATATGATATGAGGAGACAAAAATACCCTCCAATTCTTCATTAAATTTGTTGCAATGTTATTATTTTCAAGTTTATTCCATGAGGAAATCAGTTTAATTGAATTTTTGGTGGGTTCCTAGCATGTCATGAAACACCTCCAGTTCCAACTGAAAGGCCACATTCTATTAAAGTCAGAGTACCTTGATTTATACTACACTGATTCCCATTTGTCAGTGGGGAGTTGCCAATGCATAATGAAAAAGATGGATATAAATGCCACAGTCATTTGGGAACATAGTTCTAAAGCAATGAAGATATTTTCTGGCCTGTAGGGAAACCTTCTGTGACAGAACGTTTTACATAAGCTGCAAGTGCAAATTTGGTTGTCCATTTCCAAGATGCCACTGAATTGTGCTCTTTGTAGATACTCTTTAAAACCCGTGAGGTTCACTGGATACATAATTAAACACTAGAACTTGAAAAGGATGTGTTTTCTTTTGGTGGTGGAAGGGGGTGATGTGGAAGACTTTTCAACTGCCACAATTATCCTATGGAGAAGCTCCCCTCACAGACACACACTTAAAAGACCTGCATCTATTTCTTGAGTTTGCCATTCAGCCGACAAAAAAACTATTCTAAGCTCCAGTGAATTGTAAATTCCCCAAATTAGATCCTTCTCAAAAATAGTATTTTACCTTCATACGGTACAAAGAAAAAAATCCAAAGACCCCTGGCACAGCTTTATGGGCAACAGATCCTGAGGAAGACCTTTGCCATCATTGAATATCAATGTGTTTAAAATTTTGGAGCTAAAAACTTTCGCTAAAAATAAAACCTCAAAAAAATCTTCATTGGACAAGTATTCATCCCCTTAGCATTAACACTCCTTAATAAGCTCTGTCTCTACCAATTGCCTTCAGAATTTGCACAATATATTAATTGGAATTAACTTGTGTACAATTAAAGTGGTTAACTATTCAGATTGAACAAACCTGTGGTTAAATACACTTGTCTGAAGTTACCAATATTGGACATTGCATACAAAGCAATATGAAGACAAAGGAGCTTCTGCAACAATCAAAGAACAGAGTTATGGACAGGCAAGGGATATAAAGAGATTTGAAAGGCACTGAGTATCTAACAGAGCACTGTTAAATCAACTATCAGGAAGTGGAGGGCACATAAAACTACACAGAATCTTTAACAACCCTGTCGTTCTCCATAACTCTGCAGCTGGGCAAGAAGGACATTAGTTAGAGAAGCAGTCAAGAGGCCTAAAAACAACCCTCAATGAACTACAATGTCTCATATTTGAGACAGGAGAAACTGAGTGAGTCAGCAATAGCTCAGGTACTCCAGAAATCTAGGCCGTATGATAATAGTGTTGTGGAGGAACTCATATTTGAAAAAACCTCACATGAACTCCTGTCTTAAATATGCAAAATGTAGGAACCTCTGAAATGATGTGGTAAAAATGTTGGTCTGATGAGACAAAAATTAAGTTATTTGGCCTTTACCCAAGCATTAGGTCTGGCAAAAGAAGCGCACTGCTCATCACTTGCAAAAACACCATCCCCACACCAAATGTCAAGATTCTGAATTGTCCAACTAAAAAAGTCCAAAATCAATCAGTAAGAATCTGGGCGTTTGGTCAAATGAAAATATATGAGCTTGTTTTTCCACATGCAATGTTGATTTAAACTTAAGAACTGATTTGGTTGTTTTAAGAAAAATCATTCTGCAGGACAATTTTGACCAATTTATATATACAGTATATGAATGCAAATGAGCTCTTTGGACAGGTTACACTTTATGTAGGCTTTTCCTAAAAAGCCAAGTTGTATCTAACAGATACTTTATGCATCCATGATCATTGAGTAGTTTTAACAAAAAATAACTTTTACATTAGAACAAAACATTTCTGCTGGGGTTTAGGAAAGCTAAGAGCCACTAAGTCAACAATCAACCATTCTTTTTTGCCAGTCAAACATAGTATATTTGAAGTCAGTGACCAAAAACTTGAGATTTGTAGATGCAACATCGTTTATAAAACTCAGACAGAAAGCTAAAGAGTAATCAGTCTTACTTTTGTTACATTTAACGTTTGGAAAGTAATATTTACTGCCATCCATCAAGGGTTTAGAAAACCCTTAGGTTAGGTTTTGTTAACCTAATTTTCTGGAATTCTCTGAACAAGCAGCAAAAAGCAAGAACAGTAAATACAAATATAGCCTACAATATAACACATTTAGATGTCCAGGAAGCTTACCTACTATACTACAAAATGAAAGTAGGTCTGAATGAATTCCTCTTGTTAGCAGATTTTCTAAAATACATAATTTTGCTGCTTTAAAGCAATATACAGTACATGTTATAGATGAAGAAAGCAAGTGGCACCACAACTGAACAGACAATGAATACAGAGGTCTTTATTTTGAAAGTAAAATAATACCAAGGTTGTGTCCTGAGATGCAGTCTGGACCTTTTAAGACAGGCAAATGTGTTTCACTTCTGAGATGACAAATGCACGGCTGCATTTATAATAATTAAAACCGCACTCCAGAATGCAAATGTTTGGAAAATGACTAAATAAGATAACACCAGTTTGGGTTTCTCATCTGCAAGTACGGCAAACAAACAAAATCGAGAGAGGAGTAAACAAAAGTCCTTGGATATTAGGAACTTATCACCTGACCTGCTACCATGCAAAAGAAAAATAATTAATCTCAGTTGTCAAACCAGCCTGTGTGTGTGTGTGTGTGTGTGTGTGTGTGTGTGTGTGTGTGTGTGTGTGTGTGAGATTACTTTTAGTGAAGAAAAATTAAAAGAATTTATAACAAATGCAATGGACTTCATTTCTTAGATTTCTTTTTTTCTTAGTTTCAAGTCAGGATTAATTTCTAAAGCATTTCGCTATTAAAACAGAATATTCATTTTGTTAAGTGACAGCCAGATATTTTTATTCACATGAAGAAAGATCTCAGGCCTGGCTGTCTCAGTGGTGAAACACACTCACGGTGTTCTCTTTTGTTTTTTTTTACATTGATGTCATGTAACATATTCTATTTCTCACTTTTGACAGCTCCACACAGCCCAGGGACACACACTCACTATGTAGAAAAGGGATGTGTGATGGAATTTCTTAGTATATGTTGTTTTTATTTGGTAGATCTTACTGCCATTTCCCAGCTGATGAATAGTAATATTTATTTTCCCTTTAAGAAAACAAACTGAAAACCACAGGACCATAGAAATGGTATTAGCCTCTGTAAACGCAGAATTGGGAGTCTGTTCAACTCTATGAGGAGTGCATAAAGAGAAAACAAAGGACATGTTTTTCACAGAAAGCCTTTTTGGTTCTTGTTGTCGCTCCTCAACTTGGGTATTGTAGACTGTATACTATAATACAGTATATGCTTTATAAAACATAAGAGAGAGCATACAACTTGACCCAGGTTTAGTCTTACAATTATTCAATGGTATAGAACATATAGATATAGATGTCAAGCATTCATTTGAAATGGGACTGATGACAAACCTTGAGCTTCATTTTGTCATTGAAAGCTGTCCAGTAATTTTGTATGTGGAGAAACTGTAACCATTTGTATGAGAGATGCTTTAGACTAAATCTCTTAGAGCAGTGTTTCTCAAATTGTGATATGTGTAGCCCCAGGGATATACAGTACATTCTGTGATGGCAGATTTTATTTAATATTGGATTTTTTAAATTTCCTTATTTATTAGCCAGATGGTTTTTTTTTTAACTGTAAGTCATAGTTTTCAACTCGCCACAGTTAACCTTTTAAAATGGATATAGCTCATTTACAACATGTGAGTGATAATACTGTACCTCACTCACAGAAAATAATTATGCGCACTGTTTACTTCCAATCCTTTAACAACATAGCATCCAACAGATCATCCCCATTCAAACCACTTCAGTTAAAGCTTGTTTATAATGAAGTAATTACATTGACTGTCAAACTGCAAGATGGATAGGTGGTTAAAGACAGGGAATATTAAAAACACACAAACAGTCAATATACTACAAACATTTAAACAAACAATGAAACTGCAAGTAATAGTATACCTGGGGTGGACATCACAAAACATTGATTCAGCAAGTGAGTTTTGCCCTCCACACAAGAAGCAAAAGGTACTCCCAGATATACTGTATACGCAAAAAAATGGAAATAGATATATATGATATAATGGAAATACATATACATAGATATGACTCACATGAATGGGCTCCAATGTTTTTTTCTCAGCTACAGTGTTATGCGCTGAAGTGCTTTCAAATGACAGGTTAAAAAGCTATGTCTTTTATAGAGACATTTGGAAACAAAACATGAGTAGCACAAAGACAAATCATGAGGGGGTTTTAAAAAAGCATTATCACAGCTTTCAGCAAGCAAGAAGAAACGTACTCTTTCCAGACTACAGCATAAAGGCTCTTGAAGCATAATACTTGGTGAGATACAGATTGGCAAGGTCAGGAAAGTCTCACACAAACTGTAAATGGATGCTTTAGAGAAAGAGTCTTTATTCTCAAAGGGAAATTTGTTTTAGAATAGCAGACAATAAAAACAAATTCCACAAACAATACACATGTACACATATGTACTGTATATGAACCTTTTAGTTCAATTTCATGGAGTCAGTACTGCACAATTCACACATATGGGTATTTTTGCCCTTTGGTACTTAAAAAGCTCTAAACAACTGCAAAACAGAAGGAGGTCATACAGTACATCAACAAAACAAATTAACCTTGGAAGGCAAGAAAAAGCAAAAGCATTTTTATACTCAAAGTGAACATCATGCAGTAAGAGCATGGTACAAGTCTTCATGTGTCTAAGGCTGAACAAAAAAGAATGTGACACACCTGATTCATTTCTCTGTGAATGTATCATGCTACATAATGCTTGATTAATGGATGTGAAAAGCTTCCTGTCAAGTAGCAGTGAAGTACAGGCAGGTGGGATCCATCTTGTCATAGCTCTGGCAGTCCTACAGGGCCCCACAAAAGAAAGATCAGGAACGATGCCACATTATGAAGCACATGTGCCTCACCAGTCTCAGAACAGCAATGGAAGCTACTGTAGCAAATGAATGTTCAGATTGAAGGTGAAATGAATGCATTTCCCGATTATGTGACAGATGACATTTAATAACCAGGGTAGTTTGTATCATTGGAACATGATAATAATAATAATTGCTTACACTTATATAGCGCTTTTCTGGACTCTCCACTCAACGCACTTTACAGGTAATGGGGATCCCCTCCACCACCACCAGTGTGCAGCATCCGCCTGGATGAATCAGAACTCTCACTATACACCAGCTATCAGTGGCGAGGAGAGCAGTCAAGAGGTCCAGTTCCAGAGCCAATGCTGTGCACCCTATGTAGTTGATTTTCAATCTTTGGCTCCTTTGTAGGGCGTAAACTCACACAATGGCTAAACGTAGCCAGTTGGGGCTGAGTCTGGCCTGGTTAGTGGGTGGCCCAGCCTGGTTATCTGGGGGCTACCAGCAAGCCTCTAGGCCTGGCTCTAGGGGTGGGTCTTGGTGTCCCGGATCCAGGCAGAACTCCTGTCAGGCTTCTTTCATTTTTTAAGGAAACCACTTTTCAAGCTTTGACCATGTGTCCTTTGATATGGCTATACCTTGTTGTAGCTATTGATTGAGTGGCTGTGGATTTCAGCTCAACCTGGTCAATTCCGTTTGGCTGGTCTTGCTCCAACCCCGTCTTCTCTTTCCCGGCAAGCCGACACAGAAACAACCGAAGGTGTTATTCTTGTGCGCTTCCCTGCTCTCAATAACCACATCGGTCTAGGAATCTCAGTACTCCTAGAGTACTCACTCCTAACCTGGGGAGCTCCCAGCCTTCCACTACTGACCAAGTGACTCACCACGAGATTCGCAACATGTCCCGCTCGACTGGAGTGGACGCAGTCCAATATCTCCCGCTTCTCACTATCCCCATAACAGCAAGGAATGCACTTGCCTGGCTTCTCACTGTCCCAGTGACAGTGAGGATCTACATCTTCACAAGCTGTGCTACTCACCGAATACTGGCCGGCGACGGTCTGCCTTCTCTGAGCCAACGAGGACTGTTCACTTACTACAACTTTATACCGAAAGTCTGGCTTCACACAGGTGAGGCTACTTCTCTCAAAACCTTGTGCTTATGCGATCTTAAGGTATTTCTCCAAGTCTCTGGATTGTCTCACCAGAGACCTCGGGTGGCTAAACACTCCAGATCGAGTAGCCGTCTTACACATACTGTAACAAAAAGGCACTTAATCCAAAAGCCATGTCAGATGCAGAATATCAAAACTGTCTTCAAAAGGCAGAGTATTCCTTAGTAAAGAAGATGTAGAAATTCTCACAGCTCTACATATGAAATATGAAATGAAAAATGTTGCCAGCTCTTATGAATAATTTTCTCCAATATAGCTTGAATCTCATTTGAGAAATGGTGACTTCTGGGGCTTTACTAACGCAAAGCTTTATTAAATTCAGACTTCAGGACAGACAAGAGATTTTAGAGAATTGTTTCTAACACGTTTTTCTTCAATGTTCGATGCTTTTTTGAAACTTTATGGGTTCTGAGATACCCATCTTATGTCCCTCATTGTTTTAACTTCACCAAAAATTGTGCTTCTAGTTTCATACATAATTTTGTTAAAGTAGAATAAAATAAACACCTAAACATACCTATATTATAAAACTTAGATTGATTTATACTTTTTTTTCAGGGACTTCAGTTCTTGGAATTACAGAAGAACACTGCCACCATCTGATAACAGATATAGTTATTTGTCCTTTACACCCAGTCATGTCAAAATGAAAAACACTAATTAAAACTAGAAAAACAAGTTAGGAATATTGAATCTGTATCAAGTGACTCCTTGCTTTGTCATCTGAGTGTTCTGCAGGCTTACTAATTGTCCCACGTTCCAGATGGTCCCAGCTTGACATTGCACTTCTAATAAGATCAGACCAGCTTTGCTTCAACTAGTTTTAGTAACTGTGCTACCTCAACCATCAAATATTTACCTCCACCATCAATATTTTGTGAAATGAGGGGATGTGAAATGAAGTCTAGTGTATTGATTTGAATGTTTCTATTATATCACAGAAAGAAATACCCTTTTGCCTTTCTTCTCTCTTGGTTGTGTTGCACTAATTAGTGTAAATTAAATATATTTGAGTACTAGTATTATTTGCAGTAGTAATAGTTATCAGACATGCTATTTTCAGGGTATCTTACTTAGGACAAATTTTACAAACATGTAAGCACAAGGAACAATTGGCAAAATACAAAAAATAAAAAAGGGTATTGTGAAGTTTAAAACTTGAGGTTGTCAAGTATCCCTTGTGAGTAACATATATACAGTATATGAAGACAGACAAGCTGGTTTATTTGTGTAAAACTGGAAGAGGAGCTGAGAGATACAATTGTAACCAGGTGATAAGGTGGGGGCACGGGAGTCAGGAGTAGTGTCCTCTCTCAGGTTGGTGGGTGGTAACCCGCTTCCAGATGGAGGTAGTCAAGACCTGTGAATACCTATGGAACCCCTGTTTTTGTTTTTGTTTTTAGAAAATTGACATTTAAAAAAGGAATCCCATGTGTATTCCTTCTTGCCATGCATCAGTAATAGACCACCAAAGGTGAAGCAGCCAGCGCTGGTACTGATCTAGAGAACATCACCACAGCCAGGCAGTACGGGGACTCATGATGTAGATGACGTCAGGAAACCACTCACTGGGCTTAATAGTAATTGTAATTGTAAGCTAAAGCATCGTCTTTGATGTTAACCCATATAGCCTAGCAGGCAAATTGACCTAGTAGCTACTGTCAGTGTTTAGAAATGTTAAGACAGGGTTACACTATCAAAAAGTAAGAATATACTGTACTTTACCCATAAAGCTGCCTCCTGGACTTATACACAACACAGCCCTTTGTATTCTGCCCTCCAAATAAATTACATTTTACCAAAGCAGAGTAGTGTTAAAGGACCTGAAAAAAATGCTGAAGGATATATAGTATCAGATTTGATGGCAAAGAAAGAGTCTGGTTGATGTAAAACAGTGGTTTGAGAGTTAAAAAGTCCAGAAATAAAATAAAATTGAGCAATTAAGAAAACAGATGCCAAGCATTGGTACAGCAGAGGCACAGCACAATAAATAGTGTTAGAACCTTTAGTTAATAATAATAAACTTTAGTTCAGGTGGGTAGCTGCATCAGCATGAGTAGACTGCAAAAAGGAACAAGTTGTGTTTTCTCTCTTCTCTTTTCAGCATGGAATAAACCTATTGTTCCTTTGCAGACTACTTTATTTTATATAGCTCCTCTCAAAGCGCTATACAGAATGACAACAACGGTAAAAATAAAAAATTACACAAGATAAACACGATCAGAATACACAGAGGAGACAATAGAAGGGGGTACTAAATACAGTAGAAGCAGAGGGTTAAAGAACAGAACCAGTTAAGTAAAGGCTCTTCTAAAGAAGAAGGTTTTGAGTCTGGATTTGAGGGAATTTAGAGAAGGTGACTCTCTGATGTCCTTGTGGAGAGAGTTCCAGAGCTTTGGGGCATGAGGAGAAGGCCCTGTCACCCATAGAGTTATAAGTTACTGAAAAACTGCCTGTGTACTTTAACTCTGTTCAGTTGAAGAAAATACGGCTCCTTCCACCAGCACACAATTTCTCAAGACAGTCAGGACATTCATCACAAAATAATTCAATTCAGTTTGATTCTTTTAGATTCAAATTACTTTATTCAATCTCCAGGGGGCACTCATTTTCTGATTTAAGTATTTTATATCTGAACAAAAAAGGAAAACTATTTAGTTCCTGTATATTCCTGAAGATCATTTTAATTTATTGCCGTTATCTGGAATATTCTAGAATAAAACATAAGACACTCTCCCATTAGATTTTATTCCAGGCTTCGATTGTTGTTTAACTGAAGACAAGGCTAGAGGAATTTTGGAATGTGGCTGAAAAATGATTTCCCACACAATCATTTCAGTTGTTACAATTTCCTTGATTCAATGAACTGCAACTTACAATTACATGCTTCTTGCAAACTGCCTTTCACTTAAAACTATATTTATATGGGCTACTGCAACTTACTTTCTGGCACTCATTTTCTGATTTCAGTATTTTGCATCTGAGCAAAAAAGGAAAACTATTCTGTTTGGGCACATTCCTGAAGATCATTTTAATTTATTGCTATATGGTATATTGTTGTTAATTTACGTGCTTACGGACATACTTTCTATTAATTAGAGATATCATAAACTCCACTAACTGAGGTTAAGGTACCACAATGGGATGATTGTTTCATAAGTGATTTTTATACTAGTGGCATCTCATTTCAGTGGCTTGCTTAGTTTCTGAGACCTGGCTAGAAGGTGGTAACAGTGCTGTCAGAAATTGCAGTGTATTTGTAGAGTGATTTTCATCCTAGAAGTGCTTTATAACTTCATCCCTAAAGTTGCTTATTAACTGAACATTGCAGACGGAGTCTAATTAGTCTGGGCTGATGTTGGATCACACGGGCGGTTTAAATGGAATGAGAATGTTGGCTTGTGCCTTACTCTGATTGGCTGAGCAATCAGCAAGCAGCTGCTCAAATCACATCATAACACTTTAGTGTATAACCTGTATAATCAGGTTATAAACAGTATAACCTGTGTATCCAGTGTATAACACGATACTGCATTTTGATTACTTTTTTTTAATTATTCAAAAAGAATTTGCATATCCCTCATAGAGATGACAATTATAAGTCAATATAAAGCTCCTAAACACCTGTCGCACTCTGCTTCAGTAGTTCATTGCCTGATATTCATAGAAAACATTTTTACCACCTGCACTCGACTACAGTAACTGGTATATGAAATAATAGCTTCTCTAATAGTAATAATAAGAAACAATGTGATGCTCCATTGATTGCACAACTAGTTATTACATCCTTATCACTATTCTGTTTTCTATGCGTACACTAGTTCACATTCTATTTACATGCATTGCCTTTGATTTTTAACATATTTAATCTGAAAGATTAAACTTCTATGTGGAATTTTGTCAAAAGCCCATGGAAATATATCGTCGTGACAGCTACTGGTAGAAACTGAAGGGATACCGACACCAGCAGGGCTATAAAATGTGTAGATGGATTTACACATTGTTGTTTTTTACACATAGTTGTTTTTTGTCTTTAGAATGATTTCATACATTATGTGTAAAAAATAAAAAAAACATTTAAACTTTGGAGAATTTTTGATACTTTGTTTTTCACTGTCATTCGAAAAGATGAACAAGTCATGTCCAGTCGCATCAAAATGCTAGAAAAACGCATTACAAAGGCGTCTCAGCAGCCTAAATACTTGAAATGCGAGCAAACAGAAGGAACCGACTTGCCTTTAGACTGAATGAAAGATTTACATGCCCAGTATTTCGCGTGGCCGGCCTGGTGGCTCTGAGGGCTGAACCATTGGATACTTCTAAAGTTCAGAGAGCAGATCGGCTCTCAAAGAATCTTGTGAGATGTAGACGAGCCCCGAGCCTCCCTGTCAAACTGAGATCTGAGCCCCGGGTTCAGCTCTCCTGCTGTCGGGGTGAGTTTGTGGAGGTGGCTGTTCTCTACCACGCCGGCCGTTTTGGGGGGCTCCATTTTCGGGGCCCTCCAAAACCGGGCAAAATGGGGGATTTAAGTCCTTTATGAATTAGTAGTTCTTAATTCAATTCTAAAAAGCAGCCCCTTATACCACCGAGACACCTTCAGGACAGGTGTGGCACTAGCAGAGAAAGAGAGGTGCCGTCCTAACTAGGAGCGACAGGGGTCTCTCTCCAGCACATTTCTCTTAATTCGATCGTCCGACCGCAAGCTATACGATCCCGGCGAGCGGCCTCGTTGGGGAATGCCACTGTGTTAGGTTGTCTGAAAATCCTTAGCCGTTATAGTGTATACTTTATGTACGATCTGGTGAATTAAAGTTTCTATTTATCTTCAGCATGGTCAGTGTTGAACCCTTGTGACAGAATTCACAGCTGTCATTCAGGAGCCGTGCCCGCCTCCAGAGTGGCCTTCCTCAGCGGACACGCCCCGTCCACCTGTTCCACAGGTGCGCCCGGCAAGATGGCGGTTGGATGAGTTTCTGCGGCTTTAGGTGCGTTCGCGTTTTATTTCTAATTTTCTTATTTTATGTGCAAAAAAAATCAAATCTCACTTTGAGGGAAGCTAGACAAAATTGTATTGTTGTTGCTACTTTTTTAATTGCATTTGTTTCGGTTTAATTTGTGTTTTAAGACGCCGAAATTGGAGTTGTGTCCGTTTAAGCGTGCTCCCGAAGCTTTAAAAGTCTGCATTTAGCGTTCTTTTAGTGTCATTTTTAAAGTTTTAAAAAACATTATGTTTGTTTTTAATATGTGGTATCGCTTTGTCAGTTTATTTTAACAAAAAAGGCTATAGTTTACCAACGTATCAAGCGTTACAAATTCCTAGTTTACTTTATAAAGTCAGTAGCTGTGTGATCTCTCCTTTTCAGATTCGGGCTATAAAAACGCTTTCCGCTCCGAAATGATGAAATATTGAGTATTAAATGTAGCAATTCATATTCTTTTATTAATCCAGGTGACAAAAGGATTTCAAGAGGGGATCTCCGGTTATGGAAAAACTGTTTTTTCCAGGGTAAGTTAAATTCCTACAGTACATTCAGCTTATACTATATATATTTCTGTAACTCGATAAGACACGTATTTTCCAGCATTTAAACACCAGGACGGTTTTATAGTATGTAACTTCTTTTCGTTTCGTTGTTGAATAGAAAGGGGAAACTGGCGCTGATTTTTTATTCATCAGTTTGGTAAAGGTTGATACTACAAATTTGAACGATGTTTTCAACGCAGGGGGTCAAATCAAATATGATACACGCCGTAAATGGTACTTGATATTAAATGTCTACGTAGCATTGCATTTCTATGTAGATGAGCGTATTTTCTAAATATTGGAGTAATGGTAGTGGGGTCTATCCGTGATTTCTCATGAAATGACCTATTGGGTTTGGGGGAATTTGAGCGCGTTTGTGCATTTCTTTATTCAGTCAGATTATTTCAAAAGTTAATAGACTTGAGAACGTCAAGTGAATCGATTCTGTAAATCCGTCCGATATCTTGTTAACTTGGTCCCTTTTCTTTTGCCTTCAGTTCTGCTGCTCTTGGTCCTCAGCGCTCCGACGATCTCCTTTCCAGCAACTCTTCGTGCGTTGGCAAGTTCTTCTTGGCAATGTGTACTTTTCCTTAATTTTCGTTCTTGACATCACTGGCTTGATCTGCAAGGCACCGATTGAGTGGTGTATCTTGTTCTTCATGTAGCGAAGTTCTTAACCTGTGTTTTCCTGTTGACTGCTGCTATGTGCTGTGCATTGTACAATAAAAGCTGTTGATCGCATTTTCTGAATTGTCTTCTATTTTTTCAAGGGGTGTTGGAAGGGTTTGCTCTGGGCTGATGTCTCAGTACTGTAAGTGTTTGGCTGGAGAATCTGGAGCGATCACAAGCAGTTTCCAAGAAACGATGCAATGGATTTTTGTACTTTGCGCCACGCACCGCAAGGGGACACCCTGTCGCATTTTTTCTTGGGAACTGCGGGGGCTACCCCCTTTTTAAACGGCTCCAGATTTCCCCGCCTTTTTAGATAGTCTTTGGGGGGTTTAGGGTCCCTAGCAGTGAGCCCAGGTACAGCCCCGTGGGTTGGAGAACTGAGGATAGCTCTAGCCAAGCCCCCTCACTCCCAGCAGAAGAGGAAGGCAGGCTGGTGATGGCTTTGGTCCCTACAGAGAGAAGAGTCACCCAGGGTGGAGCCAGCCTATCAGTCACAGCTTGTAACTGGCTGTCTCCTCTCCAGGTGACCTGCCTCTCTGCAGAGACCAAAGCCATCACCAACCTGCCTTCCTCTGCTGCTGGGAGTGAGAGGGCTTGCCTTGATTGATGGGTGGATACCACGCCCTGAAAAATCCCAGACATATACTTAGTTTTTTGGCGGGAAAATCTGGCCACACTTAAAAAGGGGGTAGCCTCTGCAGTTTCCAAGTCAAAGTGCGATAGGGTGTCCCTTTGCTGTGCGTGGCGCAAAACAACCCATCGCATCTTTTCTCAGAAACTGTTCGCAAAATCTCTCCGCCAAAAAACTCACCAACATCAAGGTTTTTCGGGACCTAGGGGGTACAGACCTCTGCACGAGAAATTAAAGAACACAAACGTCAATTAACCATTTATTGAGCTAAACGTGCATGCAAAACAAAGCATTCCAGTACGACACATACAAAGGCTTTGAAGTGAAAATTATCGTTTTTAAATGACAAAGTCTCAAAACACGGCTACATTAACACTATATACTGTTACAAGTAAACGGAGTATGAAAAGATTTGGAAGCAACTACATGGTAAAACGCAGAAACATACAGCACGTTACTGGTTCTCCAAGGCATCTGTCGAGACAGCGACCAGAATGAAGACAAACTTTGTTGCATTTCCTGCAAAACAACAGAAATCCGTATTAGCTGTGCCTTCTGTTACAAACAGGATCTCGATATTGAAGATCAAACAGTTTACGAAGATTTACAGCTGGAATAAAACCCCTAGCCTGGTGTAAATATGTTTCTGTTCAACAGATTTTTGAAGTACAGTTCTCAGGCTTACATTTCAATTGTGAATACCGAAGGCACGACACAATCAATGCAGCTACAGTGTTTCGATTAGATTATTTTTCTGAAACAATTTAGTCAACACATGAATAAATAATCCAAATATTTTATAGGATCTGTTGGTTTAATTGTTGTGATGCAATCTGGAACCCAAAACCGTTTCTTACGAACCTGTATGATCAAAACGCATAAAAAAAGCTGAAGTGATTGCATGAGTTCTTTAAACAGCAGGCCTACCGTGCTATCGGGTCAGAACCATTTCTGCCGTGTAGAAATCTAGCATCTAGTTTGAATCTTCTTTAGTCAAGGTGCATCACGTTTTCCAACATTTTTCGGGAAGTACAGTATATACAGTGTATGAACGAATACAAAAGTTGATACTTACATAGATAATTCCAGCACCTGAGCCAAGCATGTCCTGCCCGAAGACACTAAACTGGAAACAAATGAACAGATGTATTTAGACGATAATTTAAATGTAATATAAACCAAGATTTCTTAGTAGCGAGCGGCGTTTTCACCAGGGAACATAGCGCAGAATACATTTCAATAAGATAAGTGTAAAGAAAATAATAAAATGTTTATACTCACGTTTATACTCCCTTTATTTAGTGCGAATCATGTCCTACCCGAAGACACTAAACTGAAAACACAAAAACTGCAGAATTACAGAATTTAAAGACCATTTAAACTTAAAACTATTTGCAATCCAAAAATTTTGCCTCGAATATAAGAACGCAAGCACACAACATACACTGGAAAACAATGAAAAAACTTTACATTTCTAGACAGGCTACTTTGGGTTTGGAAAACTGCAGAAGCTTGATTTTGTGAACAAAGTTCACGAAATGTTTGAGAAAGATTTAGATCAAGAAAGAAACGGAAAGCGACGTTTTCATTGTCAATACAGCAGTCTTTAACGCTACAACAGAGCTTTTCTTCGATGAAAAAGAAATACACACGCTGTCACACAAGTGGCTTGTTAAAAATAAGATTAGCGTTGGAAAAGTAAGGCTTACATTAAAATGCAATTTAGCTCCCAACGAATATACGTTTCCTTTCCTCTGAGAGAGTTAGACTACATAATCACATGAGTTCAATTTTATCTACATTCAAATAAAGGAAAACTAAAATTAATCGTAAAAAGATGCAGAACAAACTCACTCGGCTCCCTTCGCTCTCGCAAAACCAAGCGGACAGGTGCGTGGGGCGTGGCCTGCGAGTGATGTCATCCGAGTAGGCGTGGTTACAGACTGACGCTGCAGGTAGCTTTTTTTCTGCCACCTGAAGACTTGTGGAAGAAAACGAGCATGGTTTCAGAAGCGCCCATGAATTACAAGTTTAAACATCTTTTTTCCCATGGCCATCTAAGCAATCACAGTAGATTTAATCCTTATTAGTATTTGAAAGCGACAGGAAAGTTTTTTGCATGACACTGCAATCTATAACCTGATTGATCTTAACGTTGGAGCAAGAAGTCATCAATTTTTCATCTGTAAACGTTTATCATATACCCAGTTTACTACCTTTGTACTTCATATAAGTCAGGCAGTTTATGTGTTCATTTAAGAGGTTACTAGAACATTACAAAGTTCAAATAAGAGGACAGTATTCGATCCATGTAGTCTTTTCATTTATAAAGGTCTACATGGATAGAATACCGTTGTTTAATGGTATCGGTTGCATTCAATAATCTCATGCAGGCATTGCTTGAAAGGCTGCTGGTTTTAACAAAATGGCTGGATCGCCTGTTTCATTCTCCCACAACTCTTTGTGTAAAGAACTTTTAAATACACTTCCCCATGACATCCTTTCATTTCCCTTGGTTCACGTCAAAGTAGTTCACACTGTATTACTGCAATTTTCTTAACTGGTCAACTGGAGTAACTACTTAAGTCATTAGCATAATTTTCAACACTAGTGCACTGTACTGAAGTACATATTATATTCAAATCAGTTCAAATTTCTCAGTCTCAGTGCAACCCCAATTCTAAACTTTAATCCTTACCCTAAGTATTATATATGGATAAAAGATCAGGAAAGCTGGAGTTTACAATAGAGGAGGTGGAAGAATATTCGTAAGAACCCACAGTGACCCCAGAGCCAAACAGTATCTCATACAAATAACACTAATACTGCGAGAGGCTCAGGCAGAGACTCTGGAAGCTGTTGAAAGCAGCAGGGAGGAAGAACTAACTCAAAGAAAGCTGGCTGATTCCAAGGATGTGTGTGATGCCACGGGGGTAGAGGCTGCCAAAATTGGCACCAACAGGTACCTGACGCTCCAGACACACCCCTCACAGCCTGCTGGGGAACTTTTTTGTCCACTTTTTCCCCCATCATCCAGGCAACCAGGACCCGAGGCGCGCATACGTCTACTCCAAGATTTCTGGGCCCCCAGCTCGTGGACTCTTGGGCCCAGAGGCTACAATTAGCCTTTGTCTCTGTCCTCTCTGAACTCCTCCGAGACCACACCTTAGGTTTCTCACATCTCTGATACCTTAACTTGTGGTGTCCTGAGCTCGATGTGTTTCACCTCTAGCTCTCACTAGTCCCTTTCAGGGAGCAGCAGTGAAACACCCTCGAATCTGTCAATCCTTTTTGACTCGACCCCCTCTATTGCCTTCTTTGTCTTACTGGCAGGCCAACACAGCAACAGAAAAAGCTGCTTCTCTTCAGGGCCATCCTTGCACCTCCAGATCACTACTCGATCTCTCGAGGAACCTCCCTCCTCTTAACCATCCCTCCCTCTACTTCCTTCCTGATCTGGTCCTCTCGTGACCAGCCAGCTCTTGAACTTCTAGGTCCACCTTCAGCCGCTGATATCATCTCCCAACACCAGTGGGCTGAGTCTCACACAACTCTGAGTCTCCAGTATCTCATTCTTACACTCAGACTCAACTCACTCATTACACCAAATCTCCAGCGCCTCACTCTCGAGACTCGACACACTCACATTAAAACCCACACAACCTCTCACCTTCCCATTGCCCAGCCACTACTCTTCACTAACTCAATGGAGCTTTAACTCACCATCATTCTCCGTCACAGCAGAATTACTGCACAGCCCTGTTCTCACACTCAACAGGCTGCTCTCTTTTTAAACAATCACGTCTTTCACACTGGACAATCCCCTCTGGAATAGCTGCTCTTACTCGGTCCCTTCCAGGATTCTTACGATATTCTCCGTTGTCTCCTCTGAGACTGTTGCTCTCATGTCTCTCCCCTTACCAGGGGTTTCTTGAGCTGCAGCCGCTAGTCTGCTCTTACGTACATCTGGCAAACCTGCTCTTTCTTTCTCCTATTATTAGACACAGCTTTGGCCCGCCAACTCTCACTGCCTTGCCTCAGCCTGAATGCACAAACACGGCACTAATGAATCAGACCAGTTCAGTTCTCCTGCGCCGTTGCAGGGGGACAGAGTGACGTCACGCCCCCAAAGAAATAAGTCATTATATCTCAGAAACAAAAGCAGCACAGGCTACTTTCAATGACACAAATTGGCACAAATGCAGCACTGACAAATGTGGTGGGTTTCAGCATTTGTGCCATTTCTATGGGGGGCACCTTCACAGAGCTGATGTAGATAACTTTATTTTTTAAAGTATGTTTATCCTATATAAATGTCGTATATTGTACTAGATATAGAAGATCATAGTACTTATTTTAGCACCACCATCAAAAAAATGACCTACACATTAATTTTCTATTTATTTTTGGTAAATGTTTCTAGATACAATAGCACACATACTGTATAGATTTCTTTATGAAGTACTTTGTTGACTTATCATCTGACAGCAAAATATTAAAATAAATCATGCTACAATTCAAGGCAGAGGTTTTTAGATACTTTAGGGCTTCTTAAATGTTTAAATTAAATTTCATTAATGGTGCTAGTTTATATAATTGTAATTACTGACAGAGCTCCTTGTTTTTGGAGAAGGGTATCAGGATTCTATTTGTTTTTGCGATAGGAGATAGGTGTAGAGTTTGTATGAAGCTTTTCTGATATTTAAGTAAAGCTACTGTAGTACTGTTTTTAATTATTGATTCAGTAGCACTGTATGAGCTCCTGAGAGAAACTGTTCTCCTGAAATGGGTTCTGCTCATTAAATTAACACATTTTCACATTTTGACTGTCAAATTATTTAGGAGTTGCACTGCCTTGAACAGTATCAACAGATGACTAGCATTTATAGGTACTTTTTTCTAGTCAACTCATGTCAGACCTGAGAGAGTGATTTCTTGAAATTGATATTAAAGATGATTCTCCTCAAGATAAGCTCATTCAACCAAACACCTTTTTCATGCCTTCAATTAAAAACAGACATAGAAGCGTCTAAGTTAACTGGATACACAGGAAACATTACAGGTGACCTGAAATGTCACCTGTGACCGAAAGTGAACACAAAGATCTCTCATCACTTAATTTCTCTCCATCTTTGTGGATATGGACAGGCTGAGGTGGAAGTCGATGCTTATTCATCAAAGAAATTGATACAGTACTGGTTGAAAAATATATTTCCAGGTCAATCAAAATGTTTCCCTCTTTGTTGATAATAAAAAAAGTGCTCAGTACTGATTACCAAGAGCATCATGAGCCTGGGATGAACACAGTTATATCAACCAAATCAGGGAAACGCACAGGTCGGGCTGACAAACACTAGTTATCTGACACAGAGGAAGAGCTGTGTCCATTATGCCAAAGTACATCAGCGTAAAAAGACTATTTTTTGTCCCATGAGCTAAATAAACTAAAGAAATTCTGTGCTACAGCTATCACTTTGGAATTTGTGCATGTACAGTACATTTCCTGTAATCACAATTATAGTGACTTTCATCTGGTCAATTCTAGACTGCATTCCTTTGCAATTAATTGGTTCGTCACCTTAACATAGAGAAGCTGGGCAGTTAAACAACACATGAGCTCTAACGAGGAGCAGTAAATCCCTTTGAGAATGTAGCAAGAACACAGTGGATTAAATAGAACTTGGAAGAGATAGCAATCCTGTTATGTACAATTTGGGCCTCTCACTGTGTGTGTGTCTAATTAATATGGTTGCAGAGACAGGCCTGAGCTATGAACTGCAGGGAGCTTTAACAAGTTTAATTCATGCAAGATTTTGCACAGACCTTCTGAGTTTGCACAACACAGCTACTGTTTTTGTCTGTTCTGTTTACTGTTTCTTTGTTTGGTTTTCACGAGTTCTATATTGCTAATTTTGGAGCCACAGAATGTTTTCATTGCTGTAAACAGAAATTGGCAGACTTCACAAAAACTCCACAATACTTTTATTATAATGTGCCTAATCCTGCTTTTATTGTTGGGCATAGAAAAAACGTATTGTTTTGCTACTCGTATTGTTTGTAATTGAACGCCCAAAATGCCCCAAAATGTCAAATTTTGTCATATTTCCAGTGATGTTTTATAAATGTTTACTACATAACAAAAATGTGATTGCTTTGTGGAATACTTATTGCTCAATCATATTTCTTAATGCTTTTTATATTGTTTTACCCTCTCCTGCCATTTTAATCTGATTAATTCTCATTCTCAACCCACTGCAAAGAACAATTTATTGAAAGTACATTCTGCTATACAGTACATTTTATTTTTACAGTGGTCCAGAATTAGTATTGTTTGTTCAGGACTCACCCCAATAATTAAAGTATAACTAAAGACCCTTTTAGGTCTGTTAATTAAACATTTGCTTAATTCCCAGGGTGTTAATAGTGCTACTTTCAGCCTAGGATGAAGCACAGTGATCTTTTACTTCATTTGCTATGCTTGGCTCAAGGTGACAACATGAGAGAATCATATCTGATCCCAGGATGAATCGTTTCCCTTATTTTACTGAATAAAACAAACAAAATGTGAACAGGGGTGTGTCCACATCCAATCTTGGACTATAAAACCAAATGTGAAAGTGCTTGAGGAACAGATGGCAGATGCAGACTGTGATAATAGTAGCTAATGTCCTACAGCCAAATGTTGCCTAAAATGTGATGCGTGAAAATGTGTGTTTTAAAAATGTGACCAAAAGCACAATTACGTACAGTTCTAGAAAATCACGGCCTTCAGCTGATTGTAACCCAGATGCTTCAGAGAATATCCTTAGTAAGCCATATTAAAAGCTGCTAGCAACTTTTCAAAAGGCAAGACGACCACTGAACAGAAAGGCAAACACTCAAAGACAACCAGGCATAAAGTCTCAAACAGGTTACCGTTCCAGAAAAATCAGCCTGCCAGAAAATCATTCGACTCTTCTAACTTCTTGGCATTTGGATGACTTTGAAATTCAAAAGTATATGAGGATATGTTAGCATGGACAGTATAAAATTCCAATTAATTGCTCCTGTTATTCACTTATTTCTACTGTGCTTATTCATTCACCTGACATAATTATTCCTGATAAGGAATTTACAGTTATGGAAAATAGAAGAAAATAAGTACTATGACGTCCTTGATTTAATTATAAGACCAAAGCACAACATACAGGGTCCAATAAGACACTAGTATAACTTAAAGTCAATATGGATAGACCTGATTGTCCCTAACTGGATGTTCAAATCATGGGAGATTTTCGTTTTCCTTACACAGATTGATAAAATCTAAAAGGGATATCAGCAAGTAAAAGTGAAACAGTGGACATAGCTCTGGGCCGCATACTCACTCAATTCTCAGAGGCAGGATCGGGGAAAAGATCAGAAAGGAAAACAGGGTGACAAACTGATCATGTGGCTTCCTCTGAAATTAGATTGAAACTCTCTTTTGTTTTAGACTCCATCCAAAACTTTAGCGAAACCCCGACTGCATTAGAAAGTTTAAAAGTTGGGGTAGGGAATTAGCAGATATTCAATGGAAATAACGACTTACAGATATTCTGATTGAGGTACAGAAAGCAGCTTCCATGGCATCCTGTCAAGGATGTATCCTGTCTTGCACCCCTTGTTTGCCAGGATAGGCTCTGGCTCCCCTGCATCCCTGAATTGGATGAAGCACTTAAAAAATGGATGGATAGATACACAATGGAGAGGACCTCACTCCATTACAGGGCATACACATACACGAACACACATACTCATACCAGGGCCAATTGCCCTAGAAGCCAGTTGATTAATGTGTCAATGTGTTCGAGTATCTACTTGTTTAAAAATGGTATTAAAGCTGTTTACTATGAGATCATGTAAAGATGCTTTAATACCAAGGCATACAGCTTTGACCAATGCAATGGTAGGACATACAGTAGGACAGCTTCCTCCATTACAACAGCTAACAGACGTAATGCAGATCTGTTAGAATAATTGGTTTTATACCATGATAGAGAAATTGTTTAACTACATAAGGAGAGGCAGGGAATGATAGACACTATATCATATCTGCAAAGAGAAATATTCAACGCTTATAATTGTTATTTGGCAATGGGAGCAGAGATAGTACATTGATGGATGATTTGAATTAGTAGTTCCAAAGACAAGGTAAACCATAGAATTGAAATGTAGCCTCATTGCCTTCAAATACAGAAAAACGTACACTTGTGTTTAAGAAATCTTTCTTTAACATCTGAGTGTTAGATTGATTTAAAAAAAATCTTTTGCAGTTTTGTATAAAATCTACTTCGTATAAAAAACATTACTTGAATTAAAGAAGTGTGATCCACATTCCAGCAGCGCACTGTGTTCTACTTCCCTACTGTAACTTGCATGGGGACTCAGTGAATACAAATCTTAGAGTTCAAATAAAAATATGTGAAAAGAACAGAATATCTGCTCACGAGATAAAGCGCTTTCTGAAAGTAGACTCTTCCCCAAAGAGGCCATAGATGCTTAGTTACACATATTGTTTCCCATCAAAAACCCACCCTAAAGCCTTTTTTCGGCATCTCTTTCTCAAGTGTGCTCTTTCCATTTGGTCAATAAATAAATGCCAAACTTTGGAACAAAAAGTGCTTGTCCAATTTGTTTATTAATTAATGCTGGCATGATCTTATCTCCTGGATAATTCTTTTTGAATGAGCCTTCTGGTTATTAATCAGTTTCTGAACAAATGAGGCTTTTAAGCATTTAAATACGTCATAAACTTGAGGGGATTTTGTAATCCCACGATGGAACTAATTAGTTTATGAAGTGTAAATGTGGAAGCTTGGATTTTTTCAGCTGAGAGCTTTCAAATGAAAAACCCTCTATGCCTTATTAACAAAGAAAGGCTTTTTTTTTTGCAATGGTAAACATGAACTAAAGCAGAGATAAAAACAAAAATCACTGTGCAAATAAACATTTCGGAGCTCAGCAGGCCATCGGCACTGTCAGGACTTCTGCACAGCTGGAGATGTCTGCTGGGACAAAAATTCTTAGTATCAGGCTTCAAACCTCCCACATCACACCAAACCTCCATGGGTAACTTGCGGATCCTTAGATGTGTCACAAATTTACATTTAAAGGAGAATGCAAAATAAAGCCTCAATATACAGCAACAAAAAACAGGAGCACTTAGGAGCTACTTATTATAGATGCTCTTCTTATTAAACACATTATGTTATCTTAAATGTATTTATGTACTGTATAAGTAGAAAGATGTCCAAGGTACATTGGACACAAATGAAATTCCTAACTATTTATTTATCTGCTTTTCAGCTTCATACCCAGTATATGTCAGTATAACAAAAACAATTATTAAACACAATCATCCATCCATCGATTTTCTAACCGCTTCTTCAAATGCGGGGTTACGGCACAACCTGAATGGGATGCCAGTCCATCATAGGGCAGACACACAAACAAATACAGACATGCCTACACTCACAACTAGGACCAATTTTTCCAGAAGCCAGTTGACCTACCAGTATGTTTTTAAACTGTGAAAGGAAACAGAATTGAACCCAGGGCCCCAGCATTATAAGGCAGCAATGCTACAGTAACTACAACACCTCCATGCTGACCTAAACACAATCAGTAACTCCACATTGCAGCTTAACAATTAGCAAAAATATTGTAGACCACAAATTTTAGTATGAAAAAGCTCAAATATACTTTTCAATTCATCTTCAATTATTTGGTCAACTTACCCTTTGTCTGCCGTATTGTGTGAAAGCTGCAGCATGTCTAGCAGTTTTGATTGCGCTTGCTGGATGAAATTTACAGTGTGACAGTCCTGATTTATTTCTGTCACACGAAAACTAACATATCCGGAGACTCCTGTTGTGACACACCTAGCACTTGCTATTAGGCCATTTCTATTTCTGTCAAGAGTGTTATAATTTATGTTCTGCAGATACTATGTAACGATCTGTACTTTCATTGTAAAGACAGCAGAAATGAATGTGTGAACAATATGTTGGAAAAAGAATTAACGCTGAAGAAATTGTATGCAGTTAGCCAATGTACAGTAGGTAGTGCAATAGGGCTCAGGGAACAAGAAGCTATTCTGTAGATATCTGATCAAAAATGACTGGCTGGGATGTTTGGCAATGGCATAGTGAAACAGATTTGGAACGCACCTGTTCCTCTTACAAGACTAAACAAACAGCCTTTACATCAGGGCTCATGGGATTGTGAGCTGCATTTAAGCAGTAATGTTTAGGAATGTTTCATACAGTGTCCTCTGTTCCTTTCTCTGTCATTTCTCTTTTATGTGCCTCAAGTCTGTAATCTGTTTTGAGGTCAGTCTATGGATAAGATTTGAGGATTCTAGGTTCCTCCCTAGAGAAACTTCTTTGTATGAGTCAGGAGTGGATTTCTCTGCAGTTGTTACTGTCCTCCGAAATGCTTGAAATCTCAGGTGAGTACTGTTGTGCTCTGACAAAAAAGCTTTGTAGATTCCATTTGATCACTTGTCAGTTTTGTACTGAGTTTAAGGAAAAAGCTGCAGTTAAGTCATGTCATGTCATTTGCCAAACTGCTTTATACCATACGGTGTCGTGGGAAGCCCGGCAAGCAACGAGCGCAAGGCAGGGTACACCCTGGACAGGACGCCAGTCCATCGCAGGGCAAGTGCAAGCCAATCATACATGGGGACAATTTGGAAGCCATGGTAAAGGCCGAGTGGGGAAATTTGACCCGGACACTGGGATAACTCCCTACTGTTATCGAGAAATGCCCGGGGATCTTTAATGACCACTGAGAGTCAGGACCTTGGTTTAACGTCTCATCCGAAAGACGGCGCCCACTACAGTATAGTGTCCCCGCCACTATACCAGGGCATTAGGACCCACACAGACAGCAGGGTGGGTTGGCCCCTGCTGCTCCCACTAACACCACTTCCAGCAGCAACCAGAGCTTTCCAGGAGGTCTCCCATCCAGGTACTGACCAGGCTCAACCCTGCTGAGCTTCAGTGGGTAGCCAGTTGAGAGCTGCAGGGTGATATGGCTGCTGGCAGCTGCAGTTAAGTGATGTTCCCAAACTAACAAATTTTGTCCGTTGTGGATTGATCACCTCTGCCTCTCTCTAATTCTAAATGTTGACAAGTGGCAGTGAAGCTGAAACTCAACAACTAGGGGACCCTTACTATGGAAGCTGTAGCCTCATTAGTATGTCACGCTTGCTCCTGCTTTAGGTGATTGCTCTGGTTGACTAATTATTTCAATTAGTTTTCCCTGACAGGTGAATATTGCCTTCCTCCACTAGGAACACAATACCTTAAAAATCTTTGACAGGAGCTCCTGACTTCACTCAGCTATAGGATGCACTCAGTTATTCCTCCTAAGAACTCAGTAAGTTCCTAGTCCAATCCTGAGAAAGATACATTTTGTAACCTTTCTTACTGTATATAGTCACCTGTATCAGGGATCCAGAATCAATCACAGTTTATTAACAAATTGGATCAATTTAACATTTATGGAAATGTAGAAAACCACTTGGATTCCAGACTTTAATGGCAAGAGCTGGGATCCAGTGATCTGTACAAAACTCACTTACTGTAGTTAAGTGTTTGTGTTTCTCATCAAAGTTTAGAATTCGATTTTTTTTTCTCCAATAAATATGAATAAATACAAAGAAATACCAAGAACCTTACTTTGACACCTAATGTAATTTCTCAGGATAGCAGGTGGAATAGTAATGGAGTGCAAAAAATGATTCCAGATAATTACACAATTACTATATCAAAATTCACTTTGTTTTCAAAGCCATTGAACTTCTGAGCTAGTGGATTCTTTTACGCTCATAAATAACTTATTGGAATGTCCAGCTTCAATCTGTTTATTACACATTCCGTTGTACTCAGTTGTAACAATCTCATTTATTTTAATTAAAGCAAGTGAAACTGAATGAGAACAGCTTGTTGGGGCACTGTTTAACATTCTGAAAGCAACACACAAACAAAAGTGAGCTTCAGTTTACCTGAAGGTATTTTTCACGCACCTTAGTTGACTTCCATTTCATTGCTTTGGGGAAATGTAGTTGGTAAAATGTATTAATCAGTTTCAGATAAGTAACAAGAATGGCAGGCTTAATGAATAAAAGGGTGTTTCACTAATTAGAATGACTCCTGGCTGCAAAAAAAAACAACAACTCTGCAGTAGAGTGAACTAAATGAACTGCCAACAGATGTAATTAAGAAATAATCTTAAGCGTTACAGATATTGTAGATGTTATAAAAAAAATGTTTATTATGGAAGGTTCCTCCTAAGGTCAAATTGTTTTTCAAATGCTACATCACGACTCCATAAAATCAAGCAAACTAAAATTTCTGACATAAAGACCATCACAGTAATACAGTAAAAAAGTTAATTACATTTTACTCATTTGTTAAAAGTTTCTGTTCATTTATGACTTATCCTTTATGTTTCTTTTACAAAGAAAGAGTTCTGCAAAAAAATATGACACAAACCCAGATTAGAGATGCAACAATAAAGATGTTACTCCTTCTAAAAAATGCCCTAGGGACAGCTTTTATAGCATGTGACTTTCAAAACATTTCCATTATTTTGTGTCCATATTTCAGACACTAAAGTAGCATTATATATTTTATTTTTTTGTATTATTTAAAAGGTAGTCCCATAGCTGCATATATTATGTTATATGCACATATTATGTATTTTTATGTTTGTATTTTTATGTATGGAGTGTATAGATTAACAAACTATTTTCTATGCTCTAGAGACTACTTTTTCTTCCACAGAGATTAAAATTATAAGTGTAAGCAATAGGCATTGCTGTATTTCACATGATTAATAATACCATGCTTTTCCCATTCCTACATTTGTAAGAATTCCCTTCTCCAATAATCCTGTGACAGATTATGCATTTTATCACATTAACTGCATACTGTGTAATATCATTGCCCAATGTTTCATTGATTGTGCTAGAGAACGCACAATCAAATAAACACAGGGCAGTGGATCCTTCACTTTGGTTTTCGAAATTGAATGAAATTCAATTTATTGGCATTACAGATGAATTACATTGTTACCAAAGAATGCACAAGCATCTACAGACATCAACAGCACAAAATGTATTTTTTCTTTGACTTATTTTGTAGCAATGAGAAATTATAACAGCAGAGGGCAGCAGATTAAATAAATGCTAAAGTAGTCCTCAGTTCTTTAACAGTCCATCAATCAGTGTGGGATAGGGTTAGTATTACCACTTAGCAGTGACATCAGTTTAACAGTTTTATCTATTGCAATAAAGTAAGTATTTGAACACGCCTAAAACTATGCATTGTACTGTCAGAAGGTTTATCCATATTGAACATTCCAGCATCAGAGATATTGTTTCACATCTAACAGTCTTTTTTCTAATTTTGATTACAGCATTACAAGGCTTTTTGATGTAGTTTTATGTTGGAAATCTAATCTTTCCCACATAAAGGGATAAAATAGAATACATTCTAGGAAGACAATACACACTAAAGTCATATTTCTGTTTTACACAATCCTTGCGATACACAATAAATACAACTTACATGCCAATAATCATTGTTGCAAACACAGCAAAGCAGTGTATTTTAAAGATGTCATATTTGTATGAGTCTGTATTTGTAAAGCAAACTGCTGTACAGTATGTATATATATGTGTGTGTCTGTCTTTGAGATTTAAAATTTTAAGATTAATGATATTAAGAAAATGCATGAAAAGACAAGAAAATGCATAAAGACAGACAATTTAAAGGCTCATACTCTTTGTGCAAGACAACCCAAGCCTGCACCATCTGCAGTCAGTCATTTTTTATATTTATTTTGTAGAGATGCCTGTTAATGATAAGGACATCATGTAATACATAGAGGATTGTGAGGCAAACTATAAGTCAGATTAAATGAACATTCACTACAAGGCAGTTTAAGGGGGTGGTAAATTCAGACAAGATGGCAAACACAGAAAAAATATTTTTTTAAAGTTTCTATTGCACCATCAGGCACAGAGAGGTCACAAGAATGTCTATAGACTGCAGGGGATCCAGAGAGAATGTATCTTAAACGTTTGTTTAAACATAGGGAGTGATAGGCTCTCGTATCAGAGAGATTGTAGAGTCCAGTATTTGATTGACTTCCAGCTGTTCCTTCTTTGCACCAATTGCCATATTGGTTAGGTACATTACAACAGGATATTTCCAGTAACTGCTATAGGAGAAAGTCTCAACATTAACATTTGTCAGAAAATCAACAGTACATCGTCCTAAGAATCTTTCTGTTGCCTTGACAAACCATTATTTTAGTAGGCCTCTCCATGAAAAGATCTTTCCTCATAAGTTGCATATCCATGTCTGTGACACATCATACTGCATTCATTCTCAAACTCTCTAATGATTCATTGTACAACATGGCTTTCCTCAGTCTGGGACTCACAAGAGGATATTCTTTTCATCCAGACAATAGGTCACAGGTCACTTCAATCAGCCAAAGGATGACCAACCCAATGAGGAACCTGCAGGGTGGACGTACACCTGATGACATCATAAACAATCACCAACTGTGATCCCATGCTTTAAAAACTGCTGCACATTTGTCATGGATGTCAGAAGGGCAAGCCGTGGAATGGCCAGGAGAGCAGTAGAGACCCTATGCGTAGCGGTAAAAAGGGGGCAACAAGGAGGTTAGTCCAGGCTCAGGGGGTCAGACAATGTCAGTACAGAAACCTATGGCCTCAGGCCACGGACGTGGGGTGACCTGGTGCTAGGCGGGTCTCACGACATCCGTACCCTCAATGCTGAGCCAGGAGCAGAACAGACACAGGAAGTAAATAAGCTACACAACAAGACACAACGGAAAGACATGAATAATCACAGGGAACTAGGAACAGGACAGAAGAGCAGCGCCCTCTAGGTGTACAGAGCATGACAACAGTAGTTTTAATTTTCTTGTTCCCTCTTCATTTCTTTTCTCTCTTCATCTAACCTAGCAATATGAGAACATTACCAATCTTGTGACTACATTTCGTCTACATTTAGTCAGGACTTTTAAGTTTATTCAAGACGCCAGGACAAGAGATTGAATCAGTAAACAACAAAATTCTGCCCAGAATTCTTTCTGCAGCAGAAGAAATCTTGTGTTTGGCCAACCATTTTTTATTTTCACCTGACCACCAAATAAGACAGCTGGACTGTTTTTGTTGATATTCTGAATGCCTGAATGCGTATTCAGGAAAGTGCTTCAGCCAGGAAGAATATGATCTTCACCGATCTCATGTGTGCTGCACCTGAGCCAGCCTCTGTTCACATATTGTGTTAACAATAGTTCTACAAGGTACTAACTTCCTTTCAAAGCCAACATCAGCAGAAGCTAAGCAATGCTCTACCTCCCTATCAAAACTCTTTTAGAAATGTTATCCAATGTACATCTGAATATACCATAGAACTATTCCAAATACCTTTGTTAAAATTTACTTCATGATAGTAGATGCATTTTTACTTGTCTCTGAGAATATAAACGTGATTAAAGATGTCATAGATGAGGAGCAGACATCAGCCCCGTGTTAAGATACGATTTTTCTTGTCCCCTGAGGGAAATGTTTTGTGGACTACTGTACGTATAAATAGAATGCAAACAAAAAGGAAGAGAAGAAAAGAAAAACATAGCACATTATACTATTACAATAAATAAGAAAACATTGCACATCATTCTATTGCACATGTACAGTATAACACATAACAACATGTAACATTTATAGCTCATCACCTAAACATATTGCACTCACGTGGGTTGTAAAAGTAAAAATGGTGTCTATCCTTGAGATTTGCAGTGACAGCTTTAATGGATAGTGGAACAAAGGAATGTTTGTATCTGAATTTATTTAGAAGTGGTTATTACAACACCACTCATTAAGAGCCCAGAGTGAACACTTATCATTTTGGAAGAAACACACTTATTGGAATAAAGTAACAATTTAAATTCAAATCAGACCTATGTACTGTATCATCTTTCTTCATAAAACAAGAAATACAATTAACTCCCACATACTGTATAACCAACACAAACGCCATGAACTCCTGTAAATAGAGCTCATAAGTTTTTTACTATAGCAACCAAAAAAGTGAAGGATGGTACAGACCCACTTTTAGAAATTTGTATTGCTTGTCACTTGTCCCTTGAGCATTTTCCTGACATAGGGCTATTTCAGTGACAGCCATCAGAAGAATTTCCTTCATGGTCATCTGTTTAATTCTATCAAAGAAAAAGGAGTTTTGACATAAACTTTAATTTGTTATCGAAGCACAAATTATTAAATACTGAAGACAATTATATTATTCTACTTTTTTCACATTTTTTAAAAGGCTAAATGAGAGCAAATTCAAATATATATATACAGTATGTCTTCCTACAGTAGGTGCAATCTATTCCTTAGGGAAATACAACAAATAGAAAAGAAAACTACAGCAGCCAGAGTCTCTGTCCCACATTTTGATAAACTCTTCAGAGAATCGGCTTTGTAGACTTTTCAAATAGAAGTGCATGCACAGGAAGCTCAAGTCTTTGAAAAATGTTTTAAACAATCTATAGATGTAAGTTCTGAGATTCAATGTCTGTGTTGTAACAAGCAACGGGAGAGTTCTTAAGCCCTAAATGCTGCATGCTGTGTAGAGCTCTAAACCATTTCCACTTACTGAGGTTGTGGTCCATCAGTCAGTATATTGTATTTGTATCTGTCAGAAGATGACTGAAAATAAAACAAATTCTAAGATCAGATAATCATCTTCCTGAAAGTCTCAGATGGTTCCTTTTTTACCACAGGAATATTTTTTCTGCCCTATTCTACAGCATTTTACAGCATCCGCAATCTACACTGAATGCCACAGTAATCATTTGTTACAGTATGTTGATTTAGTAGTTCACTCAGGTAATTTTTAAATCTATAAGATTTTCAAACTAAAATATCTAAAAAGGCAATTATTGACACCCTGAAGAATTCTTTGCTCAAAGTTGCAAATGTTCAGTCGAGAGACAAGACTATAATTGTTGCTTTGTATAATGCCTCATCCCATACTGACTCATTGCTCTGATATTATTCTTGTGGATCTGGAGAGCTAACATCTTTTTTTTTAGCACAAAGCCATTTACTTACTATGAAACTAAGGCTTTTCTTGAAGAACAAAACTAAAAAAAATTCAGATAAAGACGTGGATTGTTTTACTCTAACACCCAGCAATATCATTTCCCAAATCATCTTCTCTTTTCAGGTAGACATCTAATGCTTTAGAGAACACGTTTGTATGTGATAAGCACAGATCTCTACAGTATTTCTTTGCCAGGATCTGACACAGCTATTTTCAAGCTCCAAATACTCCCGCACACCAAAAGGCCACTGTAGAGTTTTTTTAGTGTCTAGGTTTAAGAGGGGATGGAATACTTTGACTGCACCATTGTGACAAGTATAATTATTTTGCCCCTGTCAAGAATTGATCCCAGTCACTCATTGGCTGCAAACATGCACAGTGCCACTCCCTAGACAGCAGATAATTTTGTAGAAGTCAGATCGAAGATCAGTCACAAGAAGACAAATATATCGGGTCTTCTGCTGCAGCAGAGTTCTACACTGCCTAGATACACTGCTGGAAGCAAGTGGCCTCTGTAACCTGCTCACCTCACTAAGGTCTTACACTTTTAGAGGCATATGAAAATAGAATTGTATTTCATCTTCTGCCATTGGCTGGTCACAAGCTAATTTCATATAATAATATAACTGGTTTAAACTGGCTTTAAAATGACTTGCAAAAGGTTGCAAATCAGAGACTGCCAGCCTATTCAGTTCCGGTAAAAAAAGTAAAAGTTCCCTGTCATATGTACAGTATGTGAAAACTTTCTCTGCCCTTTGTCTTTTTATAATTAATAACTGGTTATGAAGAGCCACTGCCTAGTCATTAACAGTCACAGGCACTAAAGAGAGCAAAGGTTCGATGACCCCAAGCTGAGGAGGCTTCAGTGCACTCTGTAATTTATCAAGAAGTTCACAGCAGCACTTTCTCATTCAGACAGCTTTGTGACATTTAAACAGGAAAAATGATCCATCTCTAGGCCCTAGCTTATCAGGGGGCTGTTTCTTCCGCTGGCAGGATGGTGATCTAAATGACACCTACTCTGCTTAATAGCTGCAGAGAGAGTGGCAGAGATTTAGGTGTGCAGCACCCCTTCATGATTTCTTTTTCTCCCTGCGGTATTCTTTCCTCTTCTCCTCAGTCCGGATTTTGTCTCTGACTCTCATTGTCAGGCCTGCATTGGCAATTGGATTAGACGTGCCGTACAGTGGCTTGCAAAAGTATCCCGACACTGGCAGAGTTGTCGCATTTTGTGGCTTTAAAGCTTGCCTTACCAGCACTTTGAAGTGTGAATGTGAAAGAAACAACCTTTCATATGAAACAATGGAAAATTCAAACCCTTTTACTGTGGAGAAAAAACAAATACACTTAGGTGCAAAAATGACCTTAACAAGCCGTTAGCTGAATGGCCTGTGTCTGTAATAATGCGTCTTCTTGTGATTTCAGAAAAAAGACATCTGTCCTTGTGAGGTTCCTTGTTCAGGTTGAATTTAAAGCAAATATTCAATGAAGAAGACTTAGGGGCTTTCAAATCAGGTCAGGGATAAAATATATGAAAAGCATGTATCAGAAGAAGGGAATGAAAAACATTCTAAAGATCCTTTGAGCATGGTGAAGTTGATCATTAAGAAGTGGAAGGAAAACAGACAGTGCAATGCTGTCAGTTGAATAAGGAACTGGTGAGAGTTGCCACTACTGTGAAGTTAATGACAACATTGAAAGCGGCACTGAGTTCAATGGCTGAAATTGGACCATATCCATTCTGGATAAGTCAACCATATCCAGAATGTTTCACAAAATAGCCCGTTTGGCAAATTGAAACCCATTTAAAATCTTAGAACTTGCAGCGATGCCTTTAAGTAAATTGTTTTGCAATGTGCATCTTGTTACAGCTACAGTAGAGCAATAAAGCACATAAAGCATTTGACTGAATTTTCTATCCCAGTTGTTAATTTTCTCTCAATTTGTTCTACGTAATGTACTGTTATCGATTAAACTATGCTTTTATCATTCTCAGTAGCAGTTTTAAAGGAGAAAAAAGACCGAGTTTCAAGCATTCTGAGTAAAATAAAATACCGCACAAACTTCTTAATACAGACAACCCTCGTTCGTATTGGTGCAAGCAAAATTCCGAAAATGTCTGCTCGTAGACGAAACTACGGTGGCCCAGCAGTGCAAAGCAGTAAAACAAAAAATGAGTACACACAACAAAAAATGAAACAACATAAACAAAAAGAGTGCACAAACAAAAACCGGCAACACAAACATAAATGGGTGCACACACAAGAAAGTGCACAAATTAAATGTGCTCAAAATGGAAATAGTTCTCACAAAGGACATACCGTAACATCTGTTGTTAGCTGAGAGGGCAGCGTTAAGTGGAGTGCACAGGTGAGACATTTTTGCGAATTGTCTAAAATCTTATAAACACTGCGACAGTAAAATGTTGTGTCCGTTTTGTGGAGGGCACCTTAGTGAAAACCATTTGTTTTGTCCACATTACGTAAAGTTTCTTTTAAAACTTTTTATTTACTTTTCTGTTACGTTTAAATGTTTTAGAAAGTAGTTATGTGAAGAAATAAATTTGCATGATCTCTATAATATATTTGTACAATAGATTTGACTCGACCTAATCAAAATGTCTTACTTAAAAATTATGTTAGTTAATCTTGTGGAGAGACAGAATAAAACCCTTTGTGCACACACCTTATTGATATCAATAACGTGTGTGCGTAATGCACATCAAATGTTACAAATTCTCAATGTTATTTTTACAAATTATGCATTCAAAATATTATTCTACACCATAACCCCCTTATAACTTCTGTTAAGACAATATGAAAATCGAAGAACGAGCAACAAGCTTGGAGATCATTTTAGCTGGCTCATACACATAGCTATTTTTGTTATATACAGTATATCGATCATTTTAGCGAGTACTGGTAACTAAAGTGGTTGTTTAATGAGGGATGAGGCTACTAATTCTGAATATGTCTGGTACTAGATCAGCTCCCAGCGAGGTACTGTATATACAAACGTATTTGTTAAGGACCTTTAACAATTTACATTGCTATGCCTGTAGTTAGAAGTTAGATTTCTGGTCAATCAGCTTGCACAATTTGTACAGTATGAAATACTTTTTTTTATTATCACCCAACATTTTCACATGGTAATTCATTTTAAAAAACCAAATAGGATTATAGAACAGGATAAGCTTGAAGGCCTGAATTATCTATGTGCCACAATATTTTAGTGTAGGGTGAAGGCAAAGGATTAAAAAAAACATATTTGCACTGCTTAGTACTATTTCTGCTAATAAAAGATGCATTATATTTTAGAATAAAAACAGCTAAAATGTCACTGTATTTCAGCATCTATGATGTGTCCGTAAGCAGGAAGGAAGTCTATTAAAATAAATTCAGGGTCACTTCCTGGCAGTGCGACTTTGCTAATGTGAGTATGCAGTCACTCTGCTTTATTTTCCAGCTTTATACACTGTGTCCTTTTTAAATGCTGTAGACCTTGAGCTGACAGCTTTATAAATACATTCTTTACACCTTTATGTGCTGAGTATATTGTGAAAATGAAGGGGGGGCAGCCCCCCACTTATGCACTGCAGTGCGTTCGTGGTGATTATGGCTCTCTATAGCTGGTGATGAATTGATGGTCCATGTTCTGGACAGACTGGGGCCATGAAGGTGACTTTCCCAGCACCTGACAGTTTTACCAGCCTTTGGTGACTGAGCCTCGTGAGCGATTATAAATCATTTGCAATGTAATGAGGAGTATTATGTTTTACGGCTTGGGTGCAGGCTGTTGTTATCTGTTATTTCAGGGTTTTCAAGACAGTAGATACAATTATTGAGCTGCGACAACTTGCTTCTGTGCGTGTTCTGAAGGCACGTACAGACAAAAGGCTGAAAAAAGTAATATGGGTGGTGTCCTCATCAGAAAACCAAAACTACGCTTTGCAGGTAGGATTTTCCCAGAAATAAAAATACTGTAAAAAGGCAGTATTTCTAAGTAAACACATTCTGCTAGAGCAATACACACTTGAACATTAGGTCTATGTCAAAATTAAATCAAATCCATTCAACTTTTGTGGAAAATATTTTAGTAAAAATGTATATGTTTCTCTTCTCTGGGTGGATTTTAGAACAGCAATGTCTTTTTTGTATCATGGTGACCAAAATTGTACACAACATCCTAAACAAAGCCTTACGTCTACATTACACAATTCTGTAAGTATACAGAATATCCTAATATTTTGTTTATGTTTTTAATTGCTTCTGCACGTTGTTTAGGATGAATGGAATAAAGATGAGCATTGCCTGTATTTATAGCTTGTTTTTTCTTTGTGCATGCAAAACCCTGCACTTTTCTACATAAAATGTCATCAGGCTTAAATTTGATCTATTTTAAATTTTTGCTGCTTCTAGAGTGTTTTTCCTAATCCTGCTAATTTGGTCTCTGCACCCCTAACTAGTTTATTTAATATGCCAGAATAGAGATCATTGATATAAATGAAGAAGAGCACTGGCCCTATTACAGATCCCTGTGGTATTCTATTAAAGTACATTACCCTCATCTGAGTATTCAACACTTATCTGCATCCTCCATTTTCTGTTTAATTATTATTTCTCAATCCAAATACTTGCATGTCTCAATACAATACAATTTGAGAATGAATCGTTTACACCAAAATCCTTCTGAAAATGTAAATACACAGTTTCATATGCCTTGTGTGTCTTGTTTACTGATGTTGCTTGTTCAAAGAAATATAACATGTTCATTACTCAAGACCTACAGTACAATTGAACAATTCCATTTTGACTTCTCTCCTAGGATATTAGGATATATATATACTGTATATTATCTATATGCCGATATAGGCAGTCCTCTTACTTCTAATAGTTGTTCCCATAATCCAGAATAAAACATAGATAAAAACGTCAATAAAACATAGACCCTTTCATTCAACAGGAGTCAGGCTTATTGGCCTGTTAGTATGGACCCTTTTATGGGTGGGTATAACAATAGAAGTTCTTCAGCCTCTGGGTACTACACTTGTCTGAAGCGATTGCTGGAAAAAGCCATGGACAAAAAGTACGGTATTTGCTACTGTACTCTACTACTTCTCATGTTTCACTACCGGACCTGGCAGTAATACAGGTCTTACACTGGCAGTATGTGTAAGCATTTATTAACATCACTTTATTAACCCTATACAATTTCTTGCATTAGGAATTTGTCTTTTCACATACCCCAGCTGGCTCGCCATGAGACATACAGACAGGGAGAGAGCCTGGGGTCAGAGCACCGGGCCAGCCATTGTACAGCACACCTGGAGCAGTTGGGGTTAAGGGCCTTGCTCAGGGGTCCAACGGAGTAGGACTCCTCTGGCAGCTGCAGGATTTGAACCGGCAACCTTCCAGCCACAGGTGCAGATCCTTAGCCACAGAGCCACCGATTATTAGTAATATCAGAGATTCTCAAGGCATGCCAAAATGGCATAAACACTTCTTCCCTGCTCTTCTTTTTATTTCTGATAAAAACACTTCTCAGAATGACTCTCAGCTCAGAAGATCAGAAAAACCAGGGCTTGCACACTTCTGGAGAATACCCATACTTTTTAAAACCAGTGCCTGAGACCTAGAGGTTTCTACAAAATGAGGACACAGTTTTTGTGAACTGTGCAACGAGGTCCTGACTCCTCTACATTTTCCTTTTTTTTTCAAGTATTAATTTGAGTATTTTTCGGATTACTTTTGTTTTATGCACTTTGCATAAACGCTTGCGTAAACTTACTGGATAATTGCTGTTGTTTTGTTACTAGTTGAGAGGTGGCTGCTTCCAGCACAGAGCACAGAGTGAGTAAGACAGGGCAGGAGACATGCTACTAACATTTAATGAAGGGCTATCATGGTTACAACAACAAAAAAAATGATTTAGTGCTGGTATACGCTGCTGGATAATTGTGTTTTATGTTTTTTTGTAAAATGTTTTAAGTTGCATCTTGCCTGTTTCCTTCAACACTTCATATTGGCTGCTTATGTGTAGTTTACCTTGAGTGGCTGTTCATGTGAATTAGGTAGTGCTACGTGTACGCGAAAAGCTTGGTTTATTCACACCCAATCTATGTTGTACAGTATAAGTAACATTCATGTTATAAGTAACATTCAAAGTTGTTGTTATAATAGTAGAAAACACTGATGCAGTCTTTGAATAAATTGTTTATGTTTTTATTTAGAGGGAATTACAAGCACTTCCACATAGTACTGTAATTTGAGCTTCACTGTTTTGTTTTCTGAAGAAATCCAATAATTTGACTTTGAAACACTAATTATTGATACAGTTTTCGTGTGTGACAATTGAAATATACAGTACAAAGTATATTGTTTATACTCACTAGATCAACATGACCACAAGATGGCAGACAAGACCACAGAAAAGTTGTGCACAAGCCTGTATCTTCACACAAATGGCTCTGTAAATCACCAAAACTAATCCATACTCAAAATTGTTCATTGGTATGAACCAGCACTGTAATTCTGAAAAACAGTTCTTTGCAGTATTTTCTGAAAAATTTCAGTTTCAGTTATTTACAGTACATAGAACACTGGGACTGATCATCAAAGGGGTAAAGGTCTTGTTTCTTAATTGTTACTGAAGTGCACATTTGTTTAGGGTTAATTCCTGAGGAAAATTATAATAAGGTTATTACTATAGTTTAAGTATCATCATAATAGATCAATTACTATCTAGAGTATGTATCAATGATACCTTATACAGTATGTGCTTCATTTTCTTTTATTAAGATTCTGAGTTCATTGTTTGCATAGATTCTGTTAATAAACCATTGTTTTGTGTAATTATTGTTTTTTTAATTCCCATAGTGCTGGTGAGTGCTGATTCAGCATGTGTAGGCTGCAAAGGAACAAGTTAAAAGTTTATTCCATGCTGAAAAGAGTAGAAAGGAAACACAACATTTTGGCTGTGGAGCCTTCTTCGTGGTGTGAGAACACTCTTATATGGGTTCTTTGTAATGTCTTTATTTATATGTTATTTTATATTAACCTCTAAAGCTATTTATGTTATGAAACTACAAAAGAGAATATGAATGTGGAATTCAATCTCTTTTTTTATATATACAGTATAATATTTTTATACAATTAGATTTCTATAAAGACTAAGCGCTCTACTACAAAATATCTATGATAATATATAAATAACTTGCAGAGGACTGCAGGAGAACACTGGGATCAAGTTATCAAAACATTTGTTGAAGCTGATACGCTGATGTGTTTTAAGAATCAGCTGAATGAGATACTGCGATCAATTATCTAGATACTGTACCAGGCAGGCAAACTGGGCCAATCAGCCTTCTCAAATTTGTAACTGTTAGTTTTTATAATGACTGGTATTTTTCTTTTTTTCCTCCTCCACCCCCAAGCGTGGACGATTCCTTCATACTTTTGTGTTGCTACTCTCTCTCTTATATATTTTTTCATTACTTTTTCCATTAATTTACATATACGCTATTTATTTTCCTCTCTCCTCTTCATTTACGGTCCCTCTTTGGTATGATTTGTGTGAGCCGCCTTCCAATACACGTAAAAGGAACACTAAAAAAAGGGACATATAGTGAAAAAAAGATCTTGCCAAAGCAAGGATAAGAGGTGAAGAAAACAATTCTGAGGGGAAGAAAAAAGATCAGTCTCCTACATATTACTGAGATCCGGTGCGATTCAAATATTCGTCTAATGGGCCTCATACAGTACATGCTTATATTATTTTTTCCTCTTTTCAGATTTAACCTATGATAAAATTAATCCATTCTTTGCGAGAGGGTCCTGTACTATCCAGGCATTTTTGCAAGATTATTTTTTTTTAGCAATGATACAAAGGGTCAGAAAAGTATTTGGTATATTGAATGATGATTTAACCTTTGACATTTAACATTTTGCACACATTCCTGTGCTATGTTACTTTATTTTTTTTCCGGTTGTGTTTTTTTTTCCCTGTAATTACTGGCATTGACATAAGCATTTTTTTAAATACTGCTCTGTGTTCTGAAAAGTGACGTTTTTGGGATTATTTTGTTTCCTGAAGACTGATTCTCTTAATTATTGATCTGACTTGTACATTACTGTTCACAGGTTCAAAAAAAGGAACTTATTCTTAGTATAAACATATTTTACTGATTAATTAGTAAAACTATACTTTCAAAATGTCAAGTTCATTATTGCTCTTTTCTATTAATTAAAAAAAACCCTACATTTATTGTTTTATTTATATAATTTCAAGCCTCCCATCAGTTCACATTAATGTAATTCTATTTTGTTCCGTTAATAGAGGGCAGTATTGTCTTTTCATTAACCGGGATTTACAAACTGGTTATATGATTGTGATTCTATAGACTTGTTTTTCATTTTTACAAGTATGTAATATGAGAATTTCTGAAACCAATGGCATTTGTGAATATTTTTTAGTAATTACAGAAAAAAAATAAGAATGGAGGCCAATCAAATTATAATAATTTGTTATATTTATGCAGCACTTTTTGTCTCAAAGTGCTTCACATATAGTAGAGGATCCTCCTTCATCCACTACTGAAATTCAGCACCCACTTTGGTGATATGTACTGTGGCAGTTATAACACACCAGCAGCCTCACGCTCGATCAGCTGAAGAAGTGCAAAACTGCTCACCATTTTCAATTAAGGGGAAACTCCAGTGAGGCCACATTGTACAAGCCCACAATGTAATTTAGCCAAGATTCAGGGTTACCAGCAGCCATATCACCCTGCAACTCAGAACTGGCGACCCACTGAAGCTAAGCAGGTGTGAGCCTGGTCAGTACCTGGATGGGAGACCTCCTGGGAAAAACTAAGGTTGCTGCTGGAAGAGGTGTTAGTGGGACCAGCAGGGGGCGTTCATCCTGCGGTCTGTGTGGGTCCTAATGCCCCAGTATAGTGACAGGGACACTATACTGTAAACAGGCGCCGTCCTTCGGATGAGATGTAAAACTGAGGTCCTGACACTCTGTGGTCATTAAAAATCCCAGGGCGTTTCTCAAAAAGAGTAGGGGTGTAACCCAGGCCTCCTGGCCAAATTTCCCATTGGCCCTTACCAATCATGGCATCCTAATACTCCCCATCTGTGAATTGGCTTCATTACTCTGCTTTTCTCCCCACTGATAGATGATGTGTGGTGAGCGTTCTGGCGCACTATGGCTGCCACAGGTGGATGCTGCACATTGGTGGTGGTGGAGGGGAGTTCCCATTACCTGTAAAGCGCTTTGAGTGGAGTGTCCAGAAAAGCGCTATATAAGTGTAAGCAATTATTATTATTACCTGTAAATCTCCTGATTTAATGACCAGTACTTCCCAGTACTGATCAGGCCCAGCCTTGCTTACCATTCCAGATACAATGAGATCAGGCGACAAGGTGTACTGTAGATGTGACTGCTGTCATGTCTTGAAAAAAGTTCCACACCCTTTTATGTGTTATACCAAGTTCTTTTTATTTAACTGTTAATATACAAATCTATATAAGAGAGATTTAAAATAGAAACAGTGTTTTGAAATAGGACTACTTGTAAGATTACAAATGACACAAAGAAAACATATCACACTCAGTGTGGCTCTCAAAATGAAAGGTACTATATTCCAGAACAAATATTTGACTTAATGGATACAGTCAAAGCTAGAAATGATGTAGCAAATATATTTTCACCTGCAGTTTCTAGTTGTCTTCCTACTGTAGATATTTAAAAGACTCTGGTTAAATTCATGACACAATTCCCCAAAAAGTGATATCTTAAAATTACATAATTCATAGATTACCGACATTTCACTTGTATTGTATTCTATTGGATTGTATTGTAATCCTTTCTGTTGAAAATTCCCTTTAGATTATTTAACAGGGGCTTTAGAGAACTTCTGTTTTATGTTACAATGAATAAATTCCTAACCTGTGTAGGCTACAGTATATTAGTAGGCAGTAGTCTACTAATATACTGTAGTTAAAAAAAGTAAAATATGTTAGTGCTATATCAAGTTACTGATATCTTCAGCTATTTAAAAACAACTTATTTGATTTCTGGGGCTGCTTAAAACATGAGATCAGACACTCATATTTGATCCTGGGGACTCCAGAATAGCACTGGACAGGTAAAAAAGCTTACTTTGTGTATAGCCTCACTCTTCCCAAACCAGGCTCTTTCAGATTAAGCCTCAAGATGTCAATTTTAGTTGGGAAAAAACCTGAGTTCAAAAGTTGCAATTCAATGCAAAAGTACTAAAGATAAAAAATATTGACTGTGGCTCCCTTAATGGTTGAGATATGTCAGTAACATTAGCAGTTCAATGTGAAGAATTAAACTGCAAAGAACCTGGTTTTGGTAGAGTGAATAACATTTGCATTCCCCTGTTGACAATTGCTCTCAGTACTACAGAGCTTCAGTGCTGCATTATTTCTGCTGTGTATCGAGGTCACTGCATCACAGATCTCACAGTATGACATTTTCTCACAGTGAGAACAGCATTTCAGTGCTGCAACAGACTGACTGAATATTCTCAGTTTTGCACAGGTTACTGGCAGGCTCTTACAGTGCCACACAGCTATGAAATTGCATGGAAAACTATAATCAGGCAACAAGCCGATCTTGATTAAAGCACTTTGAAAATGATTGTCCTACCAGCATGCACAAGCACAGCATTTCATTTATGGCACTATGATGACACTGGGAAACAAGCATCAGCGAGAGCCTTTCATTTAAGATAAGCATGTCTCGTGTTTAATAAAAGGTCTGACTTCAAATTTTGCAAGACCTGCCCAGTGCAGAAGATACAGCAGGGATACAGGACCAGTTTCTGCAATTTCAGCCAAAAGATATAAAGAGGGCCTTTTAAGAACAGCTTTGTTGTTTTCTCTGCATTCTTTCCTATCATGATGGTAAATTTCTGCTTGTGTTGCTTGAGAAAACAACTGATAGAATAAGGGATAAGGCCACATTTACAAACTCCAGATTCTCTGACATACTTTCCCTATGAGTCGTACGCACTCTCACGATATTCCAGTCACACAGACCCCTCTTTTTTGTTTGTTTTATCCCGACAGATTTCAACCTACTCAAAAGAAAAGCAACACAACCCAAAGCAGTAAAAGTCAACCTTTTATCGTCTGTAAAAACATACTGAAAAGGTCGTCATCATGTACAACATGAGAGAAGTATCCAGAATGCTCTGTGCCTCACTTGACTCACAAAACTGTTGGTTGCTGTATTACAGGTCCTGTTCCCTGCTAATCAAGAAGAATGTTAGCTCTAACAAGATAGCTACATCTCCAGTTGTGGTCTGCTACAGTGCCTTCCCATTTTCATTCCACTAAACTGAAATAATGATCAGCTTAACGGGAACACTTTCAAACTTCCAGAAAAGAATTGGCCTCTTTATGATTTAAAGAGGACTATAAACCTTCCTGGATTTCGGCCTTTGAGGACCTGTGTCATGCACCACTGAGTTAAGAGATACTGCTACATTCCCTTGTGCAGTGAGACTGAGTTTAGGAGGAAGTTCTCATGAGATATTTGTGCCAAACCCCATGTGCTAAACTCAAGAATCCCTGAATGAAGATACCCATTTGTTTACTAAAGCATATGAAAGGTCACAGTTAAATTTACTGCATCCTTTGATAGCATTTCAAGAGAACAAAATGCAAGACTGAAATGTCGTTTTTTTGGAATAACTGAGATGTATTAACAAATCCAAAACTGTATTTTCCTAGGCCATGTCACTTTCATATGAAAACTTTATAAGGAGGAAACAGAAACATCATAGACTTTAACATGCATTGTATGGACAAAGCACAAACATAAGAGTACATATTAAAGATATTGCACAGAATCAAGTGGTATTTTCCCGCTTGCCTGTTCACCTACAATGTGCTCTGTTTCTCTCTCTCATTCACACTCGCACACACACAAGCACATGAATTTCGTTAAGACACCCAACACAAAAACATGACATTAGGAAATGTCATATTAAATACAAAAGTAGCTACATTTATTTTTTAATTCATTGATTCTATATGTCATTTTCACACTACATATACAGTACTTGGCTAGGATTGTTTTTTAAAAAGAAGAAAATTATGGTTCAGGAGCATTGTTTCTGCTATATACTGTATTTTCTATATATGTATTAACTGGTCTGAGTAAAACATGTTGTGTTTTCACATCAAAACTGTGTTTTATGCATTTAAAATAATTTATTTACAATTGCGCCGCCCCACCAATACACTATCATACAGTATATTCTTTTCTAAAATAAAAAAGAATAAATTATGCCATTTGTAATAAATTATCATAAAGGTCAATTAAAAAGCTTATTTGGAAATGTTTATGAATAATTCACTTTAAGAGTTTTGTTCTTTTCTTTAAAAAAATGTTGTACATATAACATTAGAGGGGGAAGAATAATATATTGGTAATGATTCTGAAACAGAGACAAAGGTCAAAGGGGCAAATGTCATTTGTAAAAGGACTCCTACTTTTCCAGGTCCACTGCCTTTCAGATTGCAGGATCACTTTGCAAATAACTTAATCTTCAAGTGGCCTCTACATTTTGGAACAATAGCCGGAGTTTTCTGCATCACCAGAACTACACCCAGTCTAAATCTCATTCCTGTGCAAATCATTTGATTTAAATACAACAAGCTACACATTTATGCAGAGATGTACGTTTTTACTTGGTTCAGATAAATCAAGAAGCTTTAACAGTTCCTTTAACGCAACTGCAGAGTCGTTCTTCTACTTCAAATCTCCTACATTCACTGGAACATAGACCTCTGGTAAAACGAATTGGCCCCATCCCAATTGCATATTATTCCAATGACAACAGTTCACTTAGTAAGTGATGCGCCATTTCTTGAGAATATTGCACTAATTTCCACTGAAGGAACTGACAAACTTGAGGATTTAAATGGTCACATGCTTAAGAAGGTTAAGATGTTATCCAACTTGCATGAAATGCACAAAAAGATGATTCGGCCACAGAAGAGAAATTTTACTTGTCCACAAGGCCTGCATTCTGACCTAGTGTTACAGTCAAAGCCAAATGTACGCTTTACATTAACTGTAGGTAAATTCTACGAATATAGAGGTAGCCATTTCTAAACATTTCTAAACTCAAAGTCAGATTCGCTTTTGCTTCTTATTAAAATAAACATACAACAATTAGCTGAGGGATGATTCAAAAATCTATTGTAGGTGTGGCTATCACTCATCTTATCTTTTATACTCTTTAATAAAAAGATATGGAGGTCTTCTGTTGTTAGATAAAAAAAACTGGCAGCCGAAGCTGACTTCCTGTTAGGCAGCTTTAAAAATGTGGTGCTTATACTGCAGAAGTACTGCTATTGCGGCCAACAAGGCAAACAAAGTCTCTAATAATGTTCTAAAAAGCATATCTTTTGTCTTTTCTGGATCATTACAGTGCTGTTGTTGGTGCTAGACAGTTTATTGAAAGAATGCGATGAATTTCCTGTTAGTGCTTGAGGGATATGCTTTGTTTTTCCTGTTGCTGTAAGTTGAGTCTCCATTGAATTCAGACTCTGCTTTCCCCAGAGTGGCACGCGGATGCTGGGAAGTAACAGTCTGGATTATCCTGTCTTCTCTTTGGTCCCTCCCTCCCCCTCACCAGTAGGTTCAGGGAGGTGGTTAACTGTGAAGCTCTTTACACTGTCACAAAGATAAAAAGAAAGCCACCATTTCAGAACCTTCTTGTGCTTGCAAATGTTGGTCCTGAGTTTCTCCTAAGCCATGCTGCTGGTGGGGGTGCTCTGGGTGCTGCCAATACTGGGGTTCGCACTGCTGTTCTCCGAAGGCAATGTGTTGGTGGGAACTGGCTGCCGTTTGACCAGAGAACAAGGACAACCTGTGAGGGGGAAAAAAAAGAAGCCCCAATTGTTTTTACAGACTTACCCTGGCTTACATCTCCTCCTATAAAAATAGTTGTTGTGTAGTCTGCGTTGTGAGTAAGTGTACCAGCAATGGATTCGGAAAGTGTGAACAAAAATGAACAAGTTATTACCTGAAAGATGGGTTGATCCAACATCAAGCCCAGAGGAGTATCCTAGGGGGAAAAAAAAACATTACATTTGATCCATATTAAAAATGTGTCTTTTAGAGAGAGGCATGATAGCTTTACCAATTCTGACCATTCTCCCTAAACCATAGCCTTCTAATTAATCTTCTAATGTAGTAAAACAATTCTAATGAAGATACAACTTTTGGCTACATATCCTTTTAAACTCTCCTTAAAAGTATGTTAATAATTGAAGGTGGGTAGCTGCGTCAGCATGCGTAGGCTGCAAAGGAACAAGTAATAGGTTTATTCCATGCTGAAAAAAAGAAGAAAGAGAACACAACGTTTCGGCCGTGGAGCCTTCTTCAGGTGTCAAGAAATAACCTTTTATATATAAACCTATTACTTGTTCCTTTGTTAATAATTGAAGCTGGGTCCTCAAACATCCCAGCTCATCCTAGCAAGCGAAATGTATTAATTAATCCAATTCAATCTTCAAATGTAATTCACAGTCTTTCTGTCACTTTTAAAGGACAATGCAGAAGACAAAAGAAAATAGCAAAATGTTAGAATATTGCTACTATATACGTTGCGCACCGACATACAGTGCCTTGCGAAAGTATTCGGCCCCCTTGAACTTTTCAACCTTTTGCCACATTTCAGGCTTCAAACATAAAGATATAAATTTTTTATTTTATGTGAAGAATCACCAACAAGTGGGACACAATTGTGAAGTGGAACGAAATCTATTGGATTTTTGAAACTTTTTTTAACTAATAAAAAAATGAAAAGTGGGGCGTGCAAAATTATTCGGCCCCCTTGCGTTAATACTTTGTAGAGCCACCTTTTGCTGCGATTACAGCTGCAAGTCGCTTGGGGTATGTCTCTATCAGTTTTGCACATCGAGAGACTGAAATTCTTGCCCATTCTTCCTTGCAAAACAGCTCGAGCTCAGTGAGGTTGGATGGAGAGCGTTTGTGAACAGCAGTTTTCAGCTCTTTCCACAGATTCTCGATTGGATTCAGGTCTGGACTTTGACTTGGCCATTCAAACACCTGGATACGTTTATTTGTGAACCATTCCTTTGTAGATTTTGCTGTATGTTTGGGATCATTGTCTTGTTGGAAGATAAATCTCCGTCCCAGTTTCAGGTCTTTTGAACTCCAACAGGTTTTCATCCAGAATGGTCCTGTATTTGGCTGCATCCATCTTCCCCTCAATTTTAACCATCTTCCCTGTCCCTGCTGAAGAAAAGCAGGCCCAAACCATGATGCTGCCACCACCATGTTTGACAGTGGGGATGGTGTGTTGAGGGTGATGAGCTGTGTTGCTTTTACGCCAAACATATCGTTTTGCATTGTGGCCAAAAAGTTCGATTTTGGTTTCATCTGACCAGAGCACCTTCTTCCACATGTTTGGGGTGTCTCCCAGGTGGCTTGTGGCAAACTTTAGACGAGACTTTTTATGGATATCTTTGAGAAATGGCTTTCTTCTTGCCACTCTTCCATAAAGGCCAGATTTGTGCAGTGTAAGACTGATTGTTGTCCTATGGACAGACTCTCCCACCTCAGCTGTAGTTCTCTGCAGTTCATCCAGAGTGATCATGGGCCTCTTGGCTGCATCTCTGATCAGTCTTCTCCTTGTCTGAGCTGAAAGTTTAGAGGGACGGCCAGGTCTTGGTAGATTTGCAGTGGTCTGATACTCCTTCCATTTCAAGATGATCGCTTGCACAGTGCTCCTTGGGATGTTTGAAGCTTGGGAAATCTTTTTGTATCCAAATCCGGCTTTAAACTTCTCCACAACAGTATTACGGACCTGCCTGGTGTGTTCCTTGGTCTTCATGATGCTCTCTGCGCTTTCAACAGAACCTTGAGACTATCACAGAGCAGGTGCATTTATACAGAGACTTGATTACACACAGGTGGATTCTATTTATCACCATCAGTCATTTAGGACAACATTGGATCATTCAGAGATCCTCGCTGAACTTCTGGAGTGAGTTTGCTGCACTGAAAGTAAAGGGGCCGAATAATTTTGCACGCCCCACTTTTCATTTTTTTATTAGTTAAAAAAGTTTCAAAAATCCAATAGATTTCGTTCCACTTCACAATTGTGTCCCACTTGTCGGTGATTCTTCACATAAAATAAAAAATTTATATCTTTATGTTTGAAGCCTGAAATGTGGCAAAAGGTTGAAAAGTTCAAGGGGGCCGAATACTTTCGCAAGGCACTGTAGTAACTTGAAATAAGGCTTTGTGATGAAAGTGAACTGAAAGAGATATACAGTATACAGGATAAAAGTGATTCTCACCAGTGTGCGTCTTGATGAACCACAGAGCCCCAATGAGAAGAACACCAATGAGGAAACCTCCAAAGGCAATCCCCAGGACAGCTGATAGCTCAAATTCATAGCACAGCTCTGAAACACAGACACAAGCAGGTGAATTAGGAGAGAGCCACGCAGGCCCCGTTTACATACAGCACAGCACTTAAAAGTTCGAGCTTTTATTATGTACTGACAGATTTGCCATGAACCCCCCCCCCCCCCAAACAGGCCTTGATGAATGTTCTCAGTGCAAAGATGTCTAAATTCTTGTACAAGAAGCCCGAGAAAGGGAGTTGAACTGACCGGATACACTACATGTGAGCTACAAAATTTCCTGTCAAACAATATGTGCTTTCATCCGTCTCCTAGCATTTATTACTAATGAACATGCTCAAACAATTTCATCAGCACTGCTTCAGTTCATTCTTGTGCGCATATTCCACAGATCGGCCAAGACTCTATAGGATTTCATTGATTTTGGTACAGTACAAGCTCTGTAAAAAGTAAAAATCAAAGCATTTCAAAGTGTAGAGTGCCAAACTGAAAGCTGCAAAAAACAGGAATGCTGACATGTCGGCAAGCATCATTTCTATTCAATCGCGCACAGATTTACTGGCACAAGAACAGTCCACTTGAAAGCTGTCTTTAGGAAACCAGTCAGGCACTGGGCATCCTGTAGTCTTTCTCAATGGCGACGTTAATTAAAATGTTTACACCTTTTATACTGGCCTCATGACCTCCCTCCTATCTTATGCCAGTAATGCACTACTCCATGTTTTTCTCTAAACATGAGGGGAAAACTGTTTTTCTTGGAGTGCTTTTTGCAGACTTTTAGGTTTACTTCATATGTCATATTTAAGAAATAAGAATTGGTTTTTTGTTGTTGTTGTTTCCTGCAGCATGAACTGGATCATCGCTGTTGACAAACAGGGATTAAATCTATCAAGAAATGGTGGTGTGGTACAACCAAATTGTCACAGAATAGCAAACAATCAAATTCTTAAAGTTTAGCTTTCATTTCCTTTCATTTTTTTTCTTCTTGAAGTCTCTCCTTTAGACTCACTGGCTTAATTTGCAAAGCTTTGATAGTTCATTTAAGTTCTCACATCTAACAATTTACAAGCGTGTGCAAATGAATGTTTTATTCACAATAGGGTTTGAAGCCCCCCGTTAACATTGGATAAGTCTCCAGTGCTGGGTTGAATTCAGAACATAACTATAGTGCTTCAGTCAGCCTTTCAGTCACGCCTTTGATGTGCTTTGAATTTCACAATGGTCCGCCAAAAACAAATTTGATAAACGGATGTTCATGTTTGCTCCAACAATCGGCGCACTCTGACACAGCCATGCAGCCTGACTTTCTCCCCGTCTGCAAGATCAGGATGTACCCTGTGGCTCAGTCTCTCTGTGCTCCAGAGGAGCCCATTTCAAAATCAGCCAAAAAAACAGTTTTTAATTTCTTTGTTTTCGTGCACCGTCGCTGAAGCTGAGCAAACAGAAGCAGGATGTACAATAACCCAGGTGGGAGGAAGTACAGCGCAGTGTCAGGGGGAAGGAAAATAGATATGGACTGAAAACCTGAACCCCAGGCCCCAGAGAGACATCCCAAACAGGAAGGAAAGTAGAGTGGTGCCGGAGCTCCTGAAAATCAAAGCTACAGACACCACAATCCAAACAGTGCACGCAGGCCTGTGGCCTTCGGTCATTCCAGCTGCTGCTGCCGCCTCCACACTTTTGTTGTCACAGACAAGCCTTTAAACACCTTCAATGGAAAATATTCTAATTCAAACTGATAGTAGCTCCTCTTGGAAAAGCTGAGTACTCTACATGCCACTGTATTTGAAATGAATTCTCAGCAACAGCAGGACGCTATTACGGTAAAGCATGCCATGAAAATTCCATGAAAATTGGACAAATGGAAAAGGATAAAACAAAAATACTACCTAAATAGTACTTCAAAACAGTAATTAGTTAAGAGACCGGCCCTTTTATTTTATTTCTTTAATCATGATTTCATAGTTTTTTAAATTAAAGCCCAAGCAAAATGCACTAATAATAATGTTTTTAAAGCTAATATAATCATTTTCTTTTAAAAAACTCTTATGATAATAGTGGGGTTGAATGAAAAAATGTTGTCCACCTCTCCGTTTCAATTCATCCAAAATAATTTGAAATGTTTTTTTTCTGGTCTCTTCAGAGTGAGGGAACTCATTGGTTTGAAAGAATCTGATTGATACTACCTCGTTTGAATTTTTTTTTAAAAAGCCAACAGGCCTCTGTGTTTTTTTTTAACTATTTTGCACATTTTAGTGATTTTTAAAGTCTTAAAGTGTTCAGTTTAAATAAGTGAAACTGAGGCTTTGTGATTAGTCTCACACGGAAGTGAACTTTCCAAAAAAAAACTGCCCACGCAATCAGGAGAAAATTGGCTCTGCTTAGCAGTGTAACTTGGCAGACCTTACATTAACTTGGGCAGAACAGCAAAGGGTTATTGATGTCAATATTAAGTTGCCTGCCATGTAATGACAGGAAACTCTTTCTGTTCGTGTTGGCATCAGTCTCCACTTCTGCCAATACCCATGCCCCTCAGCTACTCTCTTTAGTAATTATGTAAGATAACATGAAAAATTATTTTACTGCTACATTTCTCCTGCCCTGGTCTTTGGTAACATATTTTGTCCAGGGTGAGGTAAAGATGATTGGTCTGTATCACCCTGGCTGTGTTTTTTTGTACGTTTAATGAATCAGGATCACATTTGTGAATTTTCAATCATAAGGCATACAAACTTTCAATAGTATTTAGATCTTTGAACAGGATTTTGTTGCTTAAAAGCAAGCAGTCATGACACATTGAAGTAGTATTTAATACTTGTTATATGAACAACCTACGCCACACAAAACCAAAAAAGAAAGATGTAAATAATTAACATGAAATAAAATGGAACAGACAGTATTGCATAAGTAATCAAACTCTTTGCTGTGGCAAAACTAAAATATTTAAATGCACAAAATTACATTACACATAAATCCCCACACAACTTGAAAACTTTAGAAAATCTGCCAAGATGAATGGGTATAAATCACACCATAAGCTGTACCAAATTGGTAGAGATTTACCCGAAAAGACCTTCGGCTGTAATTGCTGTCAATGGTGCTTTCTCCATACAGTATAGTCCTGTAAACTCATGATTTGGAATGCCTATGTAATTAACATAGTTCAGATTTTTTTTCTCCATAGGTTTTGCTGACATTTATTGCAATTTATCTTGCCCTTAGAATTCTTTAGTAAGATCATTCAATGTTTTAATAATATATTAAGTTTTAAACAATTTCACAAAATGGGATGCCATAGGAAGAGTCCGAAAACTTTTGCAAGGCACTGTATCTGAAAAGACACATCTTTCTGATATACTATGTAATGTTATTGCAAATGGTAGAAAAGTCTTAAATCCGATATGGAATTGCTTTGTATTTATTTAATTTAAAATTTATTTGTGATTTATCAATGACTAACTAATTTTTAACTAATTGAGCAAGAGTGTCTAGATAGTGTGTCCTGTTATGGCAATAATTTATTTGCCTTGTTCCTTTGATGCCTTAACTCTGACATGCTGAAACTGAGAATGTTTTTTATTTTATTTTACGTGTACCATTTCACAAAGATCAGATCAATTCAGTCACATTCCCTCTTTGTTCTAAGAAGCTGGGCATGAATGCACTCATTCACAATATCTTCCATTTCAATCTCAAGTCCCCTTAAATATTTTTTTAATACCAATACCAATTGCAGTACAATGTTAATCTTATTCCTGAAGTTTCCTCAGGTGTTGCAGCATACTGACTGATATAATAGGTAGGAAGACAGAAAAAAAAGAAATTCCTGAAGACGACTGCCAAATATTCTTGGACTTATTCAGAAAAAATAAGATCACTAGAGCACAAACAGCCCTTCCTATTGGCCCTGTTTGACATTTCAGAGGAATGTAGTGTCGTGCTGCTTGTCTGATAGTTGAGATAACTTGCCTTTGAAGAACAACACCTTCCCCTCTTTGTGTAGTGGTGACAATAGTGCGGAGGTCTGTGTTTGGGCTGGCTATATTCCAGGCTTCAGATACAATAAATCCCCCACAGGCTCATCATTGCTGATTGCAGCCATGAGGTCAGGCCACAGACCTTCCTCAGGGTCAGGCCCCACCTTGTCCCTGCCCCCCCCCCAGTAAAAACTCCAGACAAGACCTCCCAACCTCATTACTATGGCAACATGGCTGCCTCCACCATATTCTGTAGGCGTAGTCAAGGCCGGACTGAGCGAGCAGCCTGACAGAGACTGACTACCAGGACTTTGTCATGTGCTTTCTGCGGTTACGTGCATTTCTTGCCATCCAAAGAGGCAAAACAAAGACATAAAATTAAAAAGGTAAAAAACAGGAAAACAGGAATCGGCTTTCAAAGTAAAGATGTCAAAGCCATGTTTACATGCACGTGTATTTTTTTTTCCTTTTTCAGTGACAGTTCAAATGGAGCTTGACTTGTCTGCGATCAGAACCCGTTGTTGCAAAGTTCCTACACTACAAATCTTACTTACTAGATTGTGAACACGATTTTCTAACTTCCAGGCTTGTCTTCACACTGCCTCCTTCGGCACAATGCTAGATGACAAAAGAGGTAAAGGTTACAGTATATCATCAATGTGAAAGGATACTTTAATTCTCTCTCAGTTACCAACTGACCTCCCCAAATAAAACAAACCTTGTCCTCAGACATTTGCACTATAGAATGCAATGTACTGGCTGCTTATGAAATTAGCAGGCCTGTTCAAACACTTTTGAAAATGCCAGCAGTTCTGCTAGAGAATACATTCAAGACATCATGGAACCAAATAAGGGCAAACTGATACATGTCCAATATGCAATAAAACAGAATTATGAGTGAGAAAGGGATGTACTGTAGGCAAAATAAACAGTTTTAAGGAGCATAATTGTGATTACTATAAATATCAATACTTTTGATTCCAAGTCTTAGAACTTCTAGCAATGCATTGAATTTTATGATGCATTTAACATACCAAGACAGTGTGAGCTGAAACAACTGCAATGTAAAGAAGAGAGTAGAAAGAGTGGGCTCTTAACCACACAGGTATGCTGCTCCCACAATTGTGTGTGGAGAAAAAAAGTACATTTTGTAACTATTTTTAGTTTGAAATGGTTCTCTGAACAATTTTAATTGGTTCTCTGAGTGTCATGCCAGATAGCTCAAAGCTCAGAAAATAACCCTATATATATACAGTACAGTAAGATATACTGTAGATAAAACTACCCTACACTTAGTAGATCTGAAAAATAGGAACTGCTTTATTTCACAATACTGTAAATTTCACACTTATTTTTACCACATATAAAACCTCGTTTGGTTATCAAGCCCACCCAAAACAAAAAAGAGCCAGCATACCAGTAAAAAGCTAACAAACAGAGGTGAGGTTAAACTGAAAAAAGGACACTCAACCAACTGAAATGTAATCACAGGGTATTGTGCACACATTGCAAGGTGTAAGCTACAAGCAGCACAAACCTGTTCAGAACACAGTTTTGTAAAACACTCCAGCTCCAAGTTGACTTCAGGCAGATTTGGAATTTCATGTAAGCTGAAGCTGATCCTTGTCTTGTTTATGGGACAGATATATGAGGGACAGCTCTCATTCTGATAGGGTATTCTTCTGTCCACATTCCAGGAAACTTTTGCACGGACTGAGCACTTATAAACTGATACCTTCATCGAAACAACCCCCAGCTGCACACTTGTTACCTAGAAAAGACAACGAGAGAAGCAGGTCAGTTTTTTTTGTTTAGATAAATGTTTACGTCTTACTGTCAAAATACTATTTCATGATAAAACGGGAGACTCAAGGAATGCCTGCACACAAACCCAACATAACACCATTTTGATAACAAAACATCATTTCCCAGGAAAACACTGTCCTAATAGAATACCCCTTTAAAACTAGACTAAAATAGACTTTTATACCAAACTCAAACAAACCTAAAACCTTTATCAAATAATGTATAGTGGCTATGCAGTAATAGTGCCAGAGCAATTCTTCAAAAGGCTACCTTCTTTAAACTGTATGAAACATTTAATTATTATCAATAATATATCAAATATAAAGAATAAACTTCTTCTGATCCAGCTATCTGCATTTTTATGCTTTGTAGTCAGTGTGCTTGAGATTTTTCCACTCTCTCAGCTATCAATGTATTTTTGTAATTCTACAGAATTTACCAACAGCATACCTCAGCATATATCCTCTTGTCACTCCAAACTTTCTCTGTTGGATCAATGGGACAGCAGTAATCTGGAGAGCTGTACAGCTGCATCAATAAAGATTTTCTTTGATCATTAGTGTTCTTAGTAGCAGCAGAGGTAGTCTTCACGGTTGTAGTTGGTGATGTTGTCTCTGCGTACACAGAAAGTACTGTTTAGAAAGATCTAAGGCCAAACCCCATAGTAAGCACTCCACTAAATAACAGCATAATACGATAAAATAAGAATGCTGAATGGTTTTAAGTCTTTTAATTATTATTACCTTCAGAAATAAAAGAACTATCAGAACAAGACTGTATTTTTATGTGAAGTGATATTTTCATTAGGTATCAAAAATATTCACAGCATTCAGTATGAATTCTCAAAAATACAGTACATTAAAAATAATAATGAAAAAATAAGCTTTTTAGAAAAAGGCACCCCTCCTGAGTTTTTATGGAGATATACAGTACATTAAACAAATGTTCACAAGTTTCCTACTGAATAACTAAAATCACAAATACAAATACAGTCTATTATTCTAATCACAGTAGAGAAAATGCTGCACATGTGTCACATACAGTATATGTAATTATGGCAACAAACCACAAGAACAGATTTCTCACCGACAGTAACATCAGTGCAGCATGGGAGCTAGCTACAGTATGCTGTGTTTTGCACGAATACAATACTCGTCTTTCTAGAACAAGAAAATTACAAAACTATGTTCATATGCCAGATTTGTTGCTTTGTTTCTGTTTTCAAAATCTTCAATTATATGGATTTTTACTAACAAAGAAGCCACGTTTCATACAGATGTTTCCACATTATCACTTTTAGTGCCGCAAGAATGGTAAACTAACTGAAATTGAGTGCAATGAAATTAAGATACATACTGTAGGAAGACTGGTGTGATCTGACGAATGATTGGAGTGGAGTAGATCAAAGATTTAGACTATGTCATTAACTACGTGGTATGTCTAAACACCGCGTTGTAGCATGTTGCTGAAATTGCATGAGTCTGTTAATGTATATGGTATCAAATCAATCACTCATGATAACTTGTTTTGCACTCAACTGTATATTAGCTTTATTGATTGAATTATAATAAGTCTCCACATCATTAATGTACTTTATAGAACAGAGTATTTATCGAGTTAGAATGGATTCAGTTGTCATTTCCTATTGTCTGTTACTGCTATCTTATGGGTCCCTTATCTATTAAAAATCCCAGTTCCACACAGTCCCTTTCCTTCTACATTAACCACTTTTGGTATTTACCAGTTTTGCCCAAGAGAATTCTTATATGGGTTCCACTTCCAGCTCCAATTTCACTGTAGGAGGCAATAGAGCTTGAGGCAAATCTTTTTTTGGCAACTCCTACAATCTCTTCATAGGTATCTGTGAGGTTCGGATCAGAGGGTGGAAATAGGAACCAGGCACCTTCAACGTACATGCTAATATTGTTGTTAGACTGAAAAAAAGAAGTTAAACTTTAATTAGTGTGACATATTTCTTCTGTTTTGCCAAAATGGACATAGAAAATATATATATTTTAATTTTAAGACTGAGAAGCATGGTGACAGGGAACTTAAGGGGACAATAAGGAAAATAAATGAATAAGATAATGCATGGATTTCCTTAATATGACCGTCTGCACAAGGTTAATGAGTCATCCACAGAGCAGGCTTTGGTAGAGCAAAATCCATGAAGGTTTTGCACTAACAATGAGGGCAGCAAAACACACGACTGTAGTTTTAATGATACATTAGCAAGACTCGAAATTCCTGATTTCAGAAATGTTTACAACCATTGTAAAGCAATGTAAAATAAAAGAAATTAGGGAAACTACATTAACAGAATTCAGCTGCAATCAGTGACACATTTTTAATGGCTGATGTTTTTGCTTCAGAATCTCCTTACCGAAGTTCTATATGCCCCTCTGACATTCCACACTGTACCAACAGGACCTCTCAGGAGTACTTCATAACCCTCCTTTAAGATTTGCAGGTCAATCTGTCTATAAAAGAGTAAATAAATACCGCATTATCTAAACTGTCCTCCTAGAGCACAAAAACAAAGCATTTCCAGAAACAAAACATTTGAATTCCCCAATAAATACAATGATTTGGAGTGCAGACCAAGGCCTATATTTTCCAGACATTACCAGTTCAACTCTAAAATACTGTATGTTCTTAGCGGACTGTGACCAGAAATCTGCCACTGTACGTCTGTGCTGCTAAGTAAATCATGTCACAGGGTGATAGAAATAGGAGTAGGGTAACAGCTTGGTTTACTTTTCTTAGGTTTGGTGTGTATTTTATTTCTCATTTGCACCTGTGTCCCTCTCCTTTAAGATCTTCCTGCTGCCCTAGTGCAAACAGCAGAAAACAATCATCATAGACTGACTGGCATGCTCTTTGACTGGACACTAATCACCACACAGTCGCAGGTGACACACCTGGAACAGACAGGGAAGGGAAAGGAAGGAGAGGAAGGAGAAATCTGTGTACAGTCAGTTGTGCAGGTAGCCACCGGGAGTTTACAATACATCCCCATCACGGTACATCTCCTATGATCACCTAGACATTCCTGCCCTTTATTCAAGTTCTGAATGGAGTTCTGGCCAGAAAAGGATAAAACAGCAGAGTCAGGAGATTCGGTCTCTCTCATCTCCGCCAGGCTTTGATGCACATGGCCAGGGCAGGACTGTGTCTGCTGGCAAGACAACTGAAGGAGTGTGTTGTGTTTTTGTTTTCTATCAGTATGACTGAAGGAAGCGTGTCTAGATGGCTGGACTAAGCAGATTACATACTCCTGGGGAGTACACAGAATCCTAGAGCAGGCGTTTTTGTGTTTTTGATTTGAGAATGACTTGTGGGATTTTCTTGAGCAGCCTTTGCAGAAAAAAGCACAGAGAACCACAGCAATCTGTTGGATAAATTTAGAATAACAGACACACACTCATCCAACAACAAAAGATGCAATCCATTAACTATTTAATCATGCAATCACTTTGAAAAGGGGACAAATCAGGATGTTGTACAGTAAGTCTTGCTAATAGGATTTAAAAACAGAGCATAACGCGGAATCTGAAAGTGAGGGTTTTGGTAGACAAAGAATAATGTGTAGTGAGAGATGAGATAGGTAGTTGAATAGAGAATAATGAAAATAGGGGGTCTTGCATATGTGAACTAGCTGTGCAGAAACAACACTTAAAGAAGGGGACCTGGACACCTGTCACTGCCAGAGCCACATTTAGTTTGGATGCCCGGAAGGGACCACTAAGTGTGAATCTGGTGCTACTGGGGAAAACATTGAGTGGTGAGGGTTATGATGCTGAGGGCTTGAGGAATTGTCTCTATGCTTGTATGGGCACCAGCCACACTGGGAATTGGGATCAGAGAGAGATCACTTGAGGCTTGATAGGCTTGATGAGGCTCTAGGCATCTCTAGGTAAGACATCAGTAGTGGAAACTGAGTCCAAAACTGAGGTCCTGTCAGGAACACAGAACTACCAGGGATCTGGAATAGAGAAACATGAGCTGGAGGCTAGAGCTTTTGGTATGCTGAACCAGAATTGAAGCAGAGTAAACAGCACTTAAGCTGGCCAGAAAGAAAGGAAGAGGATTGGGCGTGTAGGTGGTAGTCCAGTTGGACTCACAGGTTAAAGAGAAAATAGCATTCTGGAAGTCTCGAAGAGGAGGAAACTCCTTGGAAGCTAATGTAATTTCCAGTAGAGGCAGTGGTATTTCTTGATTTATGATAAATTGCAAACAAAAGACTTCTTGCTTGGAAACTTGCAGTATCACAGTGGATTGAAACAAACTGGGGGATCTGAGAGAGAAAATGCAACACCAATAGTAGCTGCAAAACAGAAATGCTTCAACACTGGAAACAGAGATATCTCTTAATAATAAAGTAAAATTCATTAGTACAGAATGTCAGCTGAAGGCTAGAACGTGATGTTCAATAAATTGTGGAATGTGTTCCATGGACAAAACACCATGGAACATCAATTTGAAATTGCAAACAGAAGGATATTTAAATAAGCAACACAGCAGCTGGCTCGCAAAGATGAACTGACATAATTTCAAGACAACAGTACGCCACTTTCAAACCTATTTGCTATGAACCTTTCAGTCCTGTTTTTCCTATATTTGAAATGAGCAGTTATCAGTGGCTTCCAAGCAGTAATTAACTCTTTTTAGGGAACAAAAGTAGAGAAACATAGCCTTACCTGGTATTTGCGCTATCCAGTACATTAATAATGTGTACTTTCTTTATTGAAGCCTGATAGCTGCAAAACCGCTGCAGCACTTTATTTTCAAAGGTGAACTCAAGGAATTTTTCAGGGTAAAAGGAGGAATTGGGCACACATTCTGAATCACCGTTTTTGTCTGAGAAAGGACAAAAAATGGAAAATACAGCAATGACAAGGATATTATGTAGAGGGCTTATAAATGAAAGCTAAACTTATAATGCTGTCTTAGATATGAGAATCACTGATTTCTGAGTTTTTCAGAGCAGCACTGAAGTTCTACATGTATTTTTTGTACATAAAATGAAGATTGTAAAGTTATCTTGCACCATTAAGTCTTAAATGACTTCTCGCTGCTTAAAGCTTTTAATTCAATTTAATTTTCACTCTGTTTCAACATTTTGATCAGTACACAGCAAAAACCCACTAATAAAAACTGTTCTCAGGATATTAATCATAATGTTTCAATAACTCATAGATGCTTTTAGTCAGGTGTACCAAAGTTTTCATACCAGTTATGTGGCTCTATATCTTGATTCGTCTAATTTGCCTTGGTACTTTTCAATGTTTCTTTTTTAGAATGAAAACTATTAGTGTATATATATAAAAGTTTAGTGTTTTATAAGTTTATTCTGATACATTTTGATGGAATATTCTGCCCAATTAGAGGTGTTTCATGTCTAATTTATGCTATACCACCTTGTTAATGTTTTGTATTAAATTTGCATTTTTCGTATTTGCTCTTTTACGTTAGTGCAAAATTGATCTTCATTTAAACAGATGAAGCCTTGGCCAATTCAGTGTCCTTATCTGGAGCTGTGCTGTTTTCTTTCGATACCTGGATGACACACCTCATTGTTTAGTTCTGGTCTCCTAACTGTCCCCCAAGCCCGTCTACATTGTATGGGTGACAGGGCCTTCTCCTGTTATGCCCCCAAGCTCTGGAACTCTCTGCCCAAGGATATCAGAGAGTCACCTTCTCTAAACTCCTTCAAATCCAGATTCAAAATCTTCTTCTTTAGAAGAGCCTTTACTTAACTGGTTCCATTCTTCACCCCTCTGCTTTTCCTAGTACCACCCCCCACGGTCTCCTCTGTATATTGTAATTGTGTTTTATCTTGTGAAATTCTTTTTATTTATTGTTGTTCTCATTCTGTAAAGAACTTTGAGAAGCCACCTTTAAAGGCGCTATATAAAATAAAGTTTATTATTATATTATTATTCAGTACACTGAAATGCTGAATAATTAAATTGAAATGAACAATTCAAGAAAAATATTTCACTACTTAATACTATATGTTGTGCATTGTAGCTTTTCTAAATGAAACTTGAGAGTATCTGTACTTTGCACTACTGATACACAGGCAATTCAAGGTCAGTTTAAATTTGTTCCGTTATGTAAAATGCTGATGATTTTTATTGTATGTGTTTCTGTGCCCTGTCTGGTTGGTACTCACCTCTCCCACCAGTAAAACTGATGTTAACAGGGTCTTGAAGCACTGTAAAAGAGGTGACACCTCCAAACTCCTGCTTCGCCCACTTTAAAAGATCACTGATATCTGATGGCAGGTCCTTCATACCTAAAGGTTCCCCCGAAAAAAATATAATTTGGGATGGATTTCTCTGTGAAAAATAAAAATAAATTAGTCTCCCTTGTCTAAAACACCAGCGTTTCTTTTCAATTGGCTTTTTAAAATGCTGATGCTTTTTCTGTTTGTAGTTTGTATCTCATTTGTTCAACCATCCTACAATATCACTGATGAAGAACAGCTCTAAACAGTAGTTCCTTAGAAATCCAACGCTCAGTCACTTTTAGCTCTCATATGCTCAAGGCTTATTAAGTTAATGGATTTTCCAGTCAGCTCCTCTGTATCACTTAAATAGAAACACCATTCTATTACGTTTCTAATCATCAACTAAAAATAAGGATCTGTTTTAGTGACATTCCCCAATGCAGTGCTGTAATTAGGCTACAATCCTTAGAGACCAGACTTACACGTTCTTACAAAAAAGATAACGACACATATACTCAGAATCCCCACTAAGACACTGCTTGCATCGTTATTGATGACAGATGTCTGTGCATTTTCACCATGGCCATCTTGCAAAGCTGACTGAGCTGGCCTCTTTATTCAGTGCTCTGATCAAGCAGCGCCCTCCCGGCAGGATTTCAGGTTCTTTCTTTTTATTCTTGAACCAAACCGATTTGAAAAGGAATGTTTATTATCCTGAAGTGTAGAGAGCTCCCTGCACGACCCTCTTGGAGCCAAGGTCTTTCCTGAGCTTCCTGTCCGGGGACAGGAAATGAGACCTTTTTAAACTCTGTGCGTCAGTGGAGTTTGCAGCCTAGCAGAAATGAAGTGTCTCTTTTATTTCTAGGCTCTGTGCTGGGCCGGGAGAGGAATATGGAAAACTCAGAAAGTAAGAGACTGATCTGATACATCTTTTAATGTTCAGTTTGGGTGGGTTCTTGTTTTTTGTATATAAACTTCTGAGTCTCTGGTTTCAAACCTGTATTTAATTCCAGACCTCTCACACACCAGACCTGCTTTATAGATCGCAGTGTAAAAGATCTAATAGGTTGAGCCATTGGATAAATAAGTCTAGTGGCATTAGTATTGCTGGGGAGTTACAGTGCCTACATGGACCTGTTCCTGTGATCTACAGGTAGTGTAACAAGTTGGTGAAAATTACTGCCTGTTTTTTTATCATTGATGAACAACAATACAACAGGTGGGATGGACTTTGAGTTTCTTGCGATTTCCCTTAATAGGTCACATATCTGCTTTGATATCATCAAGTATTAAACTGATTTGACAGAAACCATTAAAAAGTATTCACTGAAACCTTTTAAAGAATTAAAGAATATTCTTCACATACTCTATACAGTGTGGATGGAACTTGTGTTGATTTCTCTGTGTCCTCATGTGTCTCGAATTTGTCTTAATCTTTTTTTTTTACATTTTTCACTATTTCCCAGTTTTTATTTCAGCTCAGTTTTTACTGACTTCCTTTGTTTACTGCTGCACCTTCTGCTCAAAATCCTACCACAAACCTTTATTCTGGTTTTCAGGGGTTTTATATTAATTTCTACAGTGTATGCTCAAAAGCATGTAGAAAAATGATGTACATGATATGAAATGTGTATACACAGTACTCTTTCAACAGAATACCTTTGCTTAGTTTACATAGATTACAAATACAGAATAAAAAAAACTGATGTAACATAAGTAGTATATAAAAAAATAAGAAATATAACCAGTTTACAAGGAGCACATAAGATGTCACTTACAGTTAACTGAAAGAAAGTGTCCAGTGTACTACATTTTTTCTGTTAAATGCAGTCACTGTCCATTGACATAGGTTTCCATCAATCATAGATTGTGCAGCCCAGCAATGTCATTCTTTATCGAAACCTGAAATAGAATCTGTTGGGAGGGTATCCACACCCAAACTACACACCTGGTTCAGATTGTGTATCCTGACTAGCTAGATAAATTAATGTGCTAGTGGACTGAACCATGTTCTCATTTTTTATTGATTGACTAAAGCAATCATTCTGTTGGTTGAAGTATGACATCTGCTTTTCAGCAACTCCACTGTAGGTTTTAAAACTGTCTGATTATAGTGCTGTCTATGATGGGCATTTGTTGTGCCAGTGTTTGGTATGTACAATATACAGTATATTAATTGTACCGAGTGTTGTGGACGCTAAGTTCATGACATTCAAACTACCATTGCAGATCAAAAAGATTATTGCCATGAAACAGACAGAAAGAGAAGAGTTTTCAAACTTTATCCTTTAACAGTGTTTTTAACGCTAATGTATTTGTTGAAATGTTGATTTCTATTTCCACAGAGCAGCCTGGGCACAAAAAAATATTTTTGGAATGATATTCTGCAGCTGAATGGTGTTGTACATGGCTCAGAGAATTATGTGTAGATTACAGCTCTTCAGTTGTATCTCTGAGATGTTTAAACCAATTTCCCTGCTTGGACAATGTTTAAAATCTGATTGGAACAGATTTCTCACAATTCCCAGCACACATTTACAATCCTAATGAAATAATAACAAATGCCATCATATAACGGAATGAGTTACAGTTAGTTCATGTTTCTTTCTTAAAACAGTTTTAAAAAACTTATATTGCACCATAGCATTGCACAAAGTCATATTTATCTATAAAATAAAAATAAGTAATTGAATTATAGGAAACACAGCCATCATACAGTACCTATAATACTGTATGATGGGTTTTGTTCCTATGCGATCGAGGGTATGAATAATTGTAGTTGACACGGTATCTTGGGATGGCTGACTATGTTGGGATGTTTATAGAGGTTCAACAAAAAGTTAGTGTGGTGTCTGATGTGTGAGTGCAATGTGACTGAGATCACCAAAAGAGTGGTTGTAGCTGGTGAGTACTGTGGAGGTGGAAGAAATGTACTGTACTGCAGCTGGAATGAAGTCCACACTGCCCACTGGGGCTCTGAGAGTGAGACTGGTGAACGCGGAGTTAAGCAGTAGAGGCTACTGGCTGTAGTGACTGCATGCGTAGTAGGAAGACGCCAAAGAAGAAGCATGGCCTAGATAGCTGAAGGCTGTCGGTCGCACATGCTTGATGGTGTGTGAGAGTAGGAATGGTGTGAGGGGACACAGTAGGCACAGAAGATAATAGCCTTCCCCAGAAGGGGAACAATGTGTGAGACCTAAAAAGAACACAGTAAGGGAATACGTTGGAGGGGTCTGGCCTGTGGCACACCTTGGAGTGCTTTTCCTGGTGGCCTGTCAGGCTGGAACAGCTCTTCTCTCCTTGTCTTGTCATGCACAAGTGAGTGAAAACAGGAAGGCACATGCAATGCTCAAGTGAAAGAGTACAAAGATGGTGCGACCGTATGACTGAATGGTGGTCACTGAGCTGGAAAGGTCTAAGAGGTTAGAAAACCTGGGACTGTGAGACCAAAGAGCAAGAGAAGATCTGTAGTTCCCTAGTCCTGAAGTGTCAAGGGTGAGGTGGGGCTTTGTAGGCTCTAGGCTTGGCCAATAAACAGTGGGTTGTTTGCGTAGTTGATGACTAGAAAGCAGGAAGTGCAGCCGGAAGGACGCTGGCTCTGTGTCATGAAGGTAGTGGAGATGGCCTGTTTGCATCCTGGCTCTCTGGTAATGAGTCATGTCTGGCTTGTCTGTATTACAGGGGGGCAGAGACAGACCCCAGCAGTGCATACTAGAAAGTGGGTTGTTGTGTGTACAGTATATGTGTAAAAAGAAAGTTTCCCTTTTTTAGGGGATGGCTGTTTGTTATGTACTGTGGAAGAAGAAAAAGACTCACTGAAGTGAGTAGTAAGAGGAATGATTATGCAGAAACAGGTCCATAAATCAAAATAAGAAAGCGAAACAGACAGAGATACAGGCTCCACTGAAAGGTCTTTGTCACAAGAGGTTAAGACAGCAATACAGCAATAGGACAATGGCATGTGCTGGGAAGGGGAAAGATCAGGATCGTCTTCCAAGAGCTGTTCTGGGCTTCCCCTTTCGCAGAGATGAAATGGCCCATAGAAAGAGGTCCATCCCTCCCTTCTTCACTTACTAATTTCATTAACCCCACACAGACCTTTGGCAAAAGCAGCTTGCTGAGGTCAGTTTCAATGCTCAATGGCACTCCCTGACCACACTGGCTGTGTCCAACATCTATCAGTGGGGAGAAAAAAACCTCAAAGATAAGGTCAGAGTTGCTGAGTAGATTTCCTTGTTTATGAAAGAATTTGCTCTATGATAAAGAAAGAGGTCACTCAAACAATCAAAGCTTGATCATTTTTCATGAGACAATTGTATCCTAGAATACTTTTGACCTTTCCTAAGGAAGTGTAGATTGCAAAAGAAGACAGTTGCTGTGTCTTCCAGCATTTGCTATCTTTAGCAGACAAAAAGCAATTTTTCTAAAGTTCTAAAAAACTGGCACCTATAGGAATAGGTCTCCTATATGTTTCCAGCAGTACTACAAATATCATTGCTGTAGGAATTTGTGGCACCGGTGTTAGAAAGAAATTGTCCTTAAGCTATTTACGAACAGATTTTTTGTGAAGCTCCGGGCCTACTAAACACTCTCAAACACACCCATACAAATTACACTCATATTGCAATCATATTGCACCCATTCACAGCTGTAGTACACCTATCACACCTGCATTCTCAGCACATCTGCCCAAGAACACCTTCACTACGCCCACAATGCCAGACAGTTTGGAGGTGCTTCACAGAAAAGGTCTTACTCAAAATGTACTGGGACATAAAAGCTGGGTTACAATCCGTTTTACATATTTTGTGTCGTGTCCCATTAATTTGGCACTTTAGACAAATCATCCTGCTGTTGTGTGGGATAACTGTTTTGTCCGATATAACAGTGCTGCAAAGATTTATCAGTCCCTAGTCCTCCCCCGCCCAGGCTAAACTAGGAGAAAATTGTCCACCTCATAGTTAACGAAAAACATGCACTAATTGCTTATCGTGCACATGGAAAACACAAGGCCCTCATTTTTATCTTCTAGATTACATCAGGAATGAACAGTAAAGGATATGAAAAACGGGGAGGAATGCTTCTCCTGCCATCACTGGGGAGGCAAACAGTTTCAACCACTGACATTTCTTTGAAACTAACCATGCGTCTCAGATTATTTTGCACAGAAACAGCTGACTGATTCAGTGCTGTTCTCTGTCACAGTGGCTGTCATCCTCCCCAACATGTTTTCTAAAACATTTATTTTTTTACATTTTCATTAAAAAAAAACATCTGTTCTTTGTCAACATTATTCAGACATCTTCCCAATAAGTCTCCATCTTGTGCTAATAAACCACTGACCAAATAAATTGTATACTATAGTACATGGCATAGTGTTAAAAGTACAAAATGCAAGACCCTGGAAACTTAAAGCGATACAGCTACAAAAAGTATTGAATATTTAAATACAAATTAAAGATATACTACACACATTTCCAATCTTCTGCTATAGCTGCTTATGCATAGAAAGAGCAAAGTCACCAACAAATGGCACTTCTTGCATGACTCCTAACTATGGGAATACAGTATACATGCTGTGGCTCAGATAAACACTTGGTTTATTTGCTTTTCCATTAAAATATTTAGCAAAATTGGCAATGCAGAAACACAAATATGAAGGCATTATAAATTAAAACCTTGACAGAGCTTATAACTTGTTTTGGTAAAAAAAAAATTAAGCTTTTGATGATGTTCAGAGAGTGTTCATTCAGAAAGCGGAGTTAACCAAGCTGCAGTGTGGAGATGGAGTGGAGGAGGAATGCTTGAGACAAATTTGTGTTAGAAATATAAATAGCAGATTTTGGCAATGATTAGGATTTGGAACAGCTGGGTGAGATTCACTTGCTGTTGTTATCCCTCCCGAACTTCAGTTAACAATGGCCGTCTGACATAGTGCCACCAGCTTAGGGTGGATATTAGTGGGCCACGATATTACTGCTTTTGGCAAAAAACAGACTCTTGCAACTTCCTGGGCTTCTCTAGGCTCTTAGCGATATCACTTGACAGTCCCGTAAAGCACAGTGGGGTTTTAGGTGTGTCGAAGATGCAGGACTCTGACGTGTGTGTGTGCCAGTGTAGCAGGCCTGCAGATGTAGGAGTCATTGAAAAGTCTCAAACACAGTGAATTGCACAAACCCTTAATATGGTTTACAATGTCCGAAAAGTACTTTACAAATGTTTAATATTGTGTTTTTAATGTATATATTACAAAATGTTCAGGTGGGTAGCTGCGTTAGCATGCATAGGCTGCAAAGGAACAAGTAATACGTTTATTCCATTGCTCACACCTGAAGAAGGCTCCATGGCCGAAATGTTGTGTTTGCTTTCTTCTTTTTTTCAGCATGGAATAAACCTACTTGTTCCTATACTACAAAATTGCACAAAGGTTTTATCTCAAAAACAAACAGAATACAATTTACTTTATAAAGACACTGAACTGTGTTTTATACCACAAGGAAAGCTCATCAAAAACCTAAATAATAGGGATAATGAATATAGTCTATACTCACATAGATTTGTACTTTTGGATCCGCTGTGAGGATGTAAAGATTTGTGGATACGCTGGCATTCAGAATCAGAACCGTTTGCTTTGTAGTCATCAGATCTAGTAATACAACCTAAAGAACCACAAACAGGAAAAAAAACATTTTTGTTGACACAGACATGCCATGTAGATAATTGTTACAGTGATTACATTTCAGTAAGTAATTAATTGAACATTTGATACACAAAAGTAAAATATCATTCAATCCTAAAAAAGAACATCAGGCATAACATGATCAGAATTAGAACCCAATTTATCTGAAAATCCCAAGACACACTAACCAATCTCTTACAAAACAAATGTGATTTGAATGGGGCATACTGTATAATAGATTAAACACGCAAGTTGGACATGACAAAAGAATAGCAAAAATGATTAATGATACACTTTAATTTTACAGCTTTTAAATATATTTCTGAAAGAATCAATTTTATTGCATTGTGCTTTCAACCTTTCTAAAATAATAGCTTATAGGCAAAAAAAAATGGGAATAGTTGTTTCAACTGTCGCAAGCATGACCATTGCTGATATAGACATTAAAAAAATACATCAGAGTTTTACATTTTATAGGTGAAGTTTATGTCCTGTAAAAAAGAATAGAAAACCCTTGAAAACATTATCTGGGATAAAACGAAATGGTCCATTTGCACAGGATCAGGTTCGACCTCCTTGTTGATGTGAACATGAGTAAAAACATAAGACTGCAAACTCAGGGCATATAAACACTGAAAAAAGAGCCAGGCGAAACCACGGCAGAGTTTCCCCCAATGTGAGCTTCCGCCTGCAAGGAGGAAGAAGTCGTGCAGTCGTGTTTTTCCAGTCCACTCTCTTTCTTTGAGGCAGTTCCTTCAACGATCGACTCCCGCAACAGACACGTAGTCTGGCATTGTAAAGGAAGTCTGATGGCTAACAATTCAAATGTGTGAAAACCCACAGGAAATAAATTTGTTGTGATTAAAAAAGAAAAAGTGGGATTTTTTTTTCTTATCCTGCAGTGGGTCGCTCTGGGGTGAACGGGAGGCCACAGTAATGCTGAGTGAATGCCAGGGAGCCAGAAATCTGGCTGGCTCCTCAACCCAGCCATCTGAGGACTTGAGTCCTGATAGAAGGAGCACTTCACGGCAATATCTCAGACTGTGAAGACAGACTGAGAGATTACGACCGAGGTCCAGGAGCCAGGAATAGCTGTGCTGGAGTGTGCTGGACTGCTGCGTCAATTCTGAAGCCCTGATGACCTGAGCTAATACAATTATTCTGGAATGCCCCTAATTGACCAGTCAGATTTAACTAATGGACTTCACTCTGGTCACTCATTTTCATCTTTAGTTCCTTAAGACAAAACACGTTCTGTTACTAATACTGCGGTCACACTACTGTATGCACAGAGAGTGGTGTACTGACTGATCATGACGCAGTTTGAACCTTCATCTTCAGAAGAAGGGTCCACTTTCAGAGCTGTTATTATTTGTATCGCATGTTTATCATTTTTTTTCTAAACAACAAAGAGTCACTTTAGCTTGGATTTAGTCAAATCTATAAACAATGCATTTCCATCAGTTCAAATCTCCCTCTCTTTTCCTTCCTCTGCTACAAACATCTCCTCCAGTATCTCTGCTTGTCTCACAGCCATGTCCTCCTGGATGCACTCTCACTAAAATAAAATAATAATAATAATAATAATAATAATAATAATAATAATATCTTCTGCTGAGCCTTTCAATCTCTGTCTGCCTGGCCTCTCTGGCATCTCCAGCAATTCAACATAACTGCCAGTCCAACCCCTGATATTGTTCCACTTAGATTATTGTAACTCCATCTTGCTAAAACTATCCATCAACTCCATCTCAACCACAATTCTGTTGCTCAACCTTTTTTACAATGCTAGCCCTTCGGTAGTTAGCAGGTGATTGATCCAATGATCTCATATAACTGTTTCTTGAAAGAATCCAGGGTATCATATTCAATAGCCCTGCTGGGTATCTTATTCATTACCCCCACAACCTTCTGAATAAAAAAAAATCTGTCTCCTTTCTCCACTTCTAAATGTACATCCACATAGTAAACACCTGTGTCTTCTGTTTCCTGTTTCAATTACTTTTGAAACAGTAATCAGAAGGCACAGGTCATTCTGAAGAAATCCAATGCTCATTCTGAAGAAATCAACTAGGTTGACTTTTATCTTTTTTAACTTTGAGGATTTTGAATGCTTGATTCAGTTCCCCTTCTAGTCATCTCTGAACAGAAGACCATAAAGATGATGGGAGTATGGATCTAGGCAACTTTGCTGAAGCTAATTTACTGGCTTCTTTCAAGAAATGATTGGAAGAAATCAATTACCGTAGCTGCTAAGTTATGAAACAGGCTAGGTGGGCTGAATGCCCTCCTCTCTTTTCTTTACTTTTCTTGTGTTTTTAAATAATGAACATTTGTTTCTTTCTTTTAGAATAAGATATTGGTTCTAGTGAGCTAGTCAGTTTCGCTTTTTCAGAAGATGTAATCCTGTCAAAGTGCAAAGAGAAATGCTGCAATCGTTTCCTCTGCTGAAGCACTTTGTCCACACTCTCTACTTGCCATTCTGTACAGACAAGGTGCTGTTTATATTTTGCTATCCTGTGACAGTCCAAAAAAGCACTATTTGTTGTAACCAGGGAGACCAGATATTGCAGCTCACAATGAACAAAGGCTCTTAACCAGCAGCGCACCTGGTCAAGGCAAACTAGAGCGTGCCGCTTTTCAATGAAGGAGCTAAGTTTAGCTTCTCTTGGTCTCAGTCAGTGGGGATTCCCTATTGTCTTTCAGTACAGAACGTCCCCCTTCCAACTTGCACTGGGTAGGGCTGATGACAGCTCGCTACCTTGACCGTGTTGTGTTGTGTAATTGCCCCGCTTAACTGAAGAATTTCTTTTTCCATGACTCATTGCCCATTTTTGTGCATGTGTGTGTTTTCACTGTAAATCTGGATCATTTGACCCATCACCCAAATGGTCTGAGGAAATATCACTCATGGCCACACACACACGAAACAGCACAATCCTGGCATCTAGCCCTGTCTCTGGGGTGCATATGTCACTAATTTCACCTCATGACTAAAGTGCGATTGGCGCCAAATGATTGGTCTTGCCCTGTCCTTGAATAGAACAGGAACCAAGCTAACCCACAGAGTGAATCTCTTACAGTAATGACAGCAGAGAGAGAGAGACTAGTGGCTATGATTTCTAGATCCACAGCATATTTCACAATATAATATTATATTATATTATATAATTCACAAGCAACCCACAGAAAATCTTGTTTTCTGTGATGTGCTGCTCCACACGTGTAAACGTCATAGGCCTTTTGTTGAAACCACGAATGCTTGTGTGGTCAGGCTGGCGAACACCATTTCTAATGTACCAACAATAGACAGGAATGTAAACTTTTCTAACTCACCACTATATGAAAAACCACAAGTGCCCTGTTCAGAAGACGCTCCACATTCCCACTGTGGAAAACTGTGTGTGGTGATCTCTTGGGAAGGGGCAAGACAGTGACTATGTGTGACTGTTGAGGTTCCGCGCGGGCTCGTGCCCTTTGCCACCCGTTTCGTCCCGCAACACCTGGGGCACAAACCCGGGTCTCCGGTGTAACGCAACAGGGAACCTGCCGCATGAGCTAAAGGAGACCTCCCCCAGTCCAGGCAGCTGAGGTCTCTGCTACGTGCAGGGAGGGCGATGACGTCACCATATCCGAACTAGCTCCGCTACATATGCACAGGAGAGGTTTTCTGTTTGCACCTAAGACAAGTGTCTTCCTGCAACTAAGGCCTGTGGTTTTATCAGAAAGAAATAAAACAGATTGCAGGATGCTTGATGTGCTGGATGTTTCTGTCCTGTTTTGAGTGTGTCTGAAAGACTTCTGTGAGTGTCCTGTGCCTTGTGTGTTCCTTTGATATGTTAAAAGTCTCACCTACATTTTATGTACTATATAAAAGGAAAAGTGTAACTTCACTGTGTGCTAGGGGAAAAACGTTCTCTGTGTTACGCTCCCCTTCAGCTGATTGAATAAAAGATCTCCATTGGCTGAATCTCCTAACCCAAGTAAAGACCCAAGTCTTCGACACCTCCAAATATTCCCCTTCCTTGCTCTGTGCCTCTACGGCTTTATAACCCTTGGCCTTACGACCTTAGGCCATGCTAATGCTGCCCAAGCACTTCAAAATGAGAAGTAGATTTTGTATAGCTGTTCCTTATTTCAACATCAAAATTACTAATTAAATCATTTACAGGCAATTTGTCAGATCTAACTTTGTAACTGTGACAAATATTGTCTCATCGCTTCTTTTTTTACTGTAAAATGCCTGTTCACAAAGGATTCATATGAAATGAAAACTATGCAAGAATAATTTTTCATTTCCATGTTAATATTATACTATTTACAGTATATACTATATTATTGTTCTAATGTTCGATTAAAAACATAAATTATATCACAATGGTGCAATAACATTACAGATATTTTAGGGCAGCACATATTCTCCCAAAACTACATTCCCTATCAAAATATTAGAGATTCTCATGCATCACAGAAGCAAAGTGTCCTGTCTAAAGTAAAGTTGTAGTAATTGCCCAGAGTCTGCACAGATTGACATTTGACTCAACTCAATCAGAAACTACATTGTGTCAATCACATAATCTTTAGTAATTACATATGGAAGCACAACAGTAAATCAGTTCATTCTGCTTTAAATGGATCTTCAGCCCCAATTTCTCAGATCGGTTATTAAATATCGGTAACAAAATAAATTCATTGACAGTGTGGAAAAAATGGACTAATTTAGCACCGACTGTGTAGCAGACATTTCACTGAAGAAAGTTTCCAATGTGATCTGCATGCAGAGTTAACTACTAAGTTACATTTATCAGTAAAACTATTTCTGAAGTCAGAAACAATATTTCCATTGGATTAAAAATGATGAATTCACAAGCCTGCTTGTTCACAATGTAATAGGGCCGTTTCATGTCACTGGAAGTTTTGTTGCCTCGTTCTGGATCGCAGAATATGGCACTGCTCATACCTGGAAATTTCATCTATTTTATAATGTACAGTAAATTGGAAGTTTTACATGTTACTGTGTACATTTTACTTTAATTGTGGTTTGAAATCCTCTCATCAATTCAGATCTTCCCAGCCCCGAAATATAAAAATAGTGTTGCAGTTCCCCTATATACAGTATGTGTAAGAATAGCATACTTTTTGTGTTTGGCTCCACATATGTCAGTTTAGAGAGAATGTACTTCCAAACCAATTTTCTGCAATCACAGCTGCGATTAAGACATTCTGTTGTTCTGTTGGAGAAATGCTCTTGCACTGATTTAGGAAGTCACGTTGTTGTATTTTTTGCCAAGTTAACTTTTCCCTTTTATTTCTTGCAGCTTGTGGTTAGGCATTTTTCTGCTCTCAGCCTTTTTTTTGTTTCATTTTAGTGTCAGTGTTTTAAGTTTGTTAGAACTACTTCAGTAAGGTAATGAGTGATTGAGATTGTTAGCAGTAGTAAATGTACAAATCTATCACAAAAGGCCTGGGCACAGACAGGTGTATTTCTGGTTAGACCAAGACACTTTCAGTGATATATCTGTGTTAGTTATACAGATAGATGGCTGTGGCTTTGCTAACTCAAAAATGATTTTATTATGAAGTGTAAGAGTACAGGAATTAAAAAAACATTAACACAAACTTGAAGCATACATTAAATTATAAAAATATAATTTAATGTAAATCCCCATATTCACAAATAACTTTGAGTGGATTTATAGTTTACTTTTTTTAACTAAAATCTTTATTGTATAATCCTGGATGGATAACACTGTTAAGCTAAACATTTTTTGTTCCAATAGTTCAATCAGAACTTACAAACTCAGCCCTCAACAGTAATTCCAGAAAGCTAGCGAGCATTAATACTGTAGTTTTGCAACAGTGTTGTGTGTGGGTTGAATTTTGAAAGCCTGCTTCTTTGATGCACTTATATTAAAACAATATCTTGGCTAGATGTCTTTCTCTGCATGTGAAAGCATTTAAACAAACTGCAGGCAGACTGTCTTTGAATTAGACTCAGAGACAGGAAACTGACAAATGTTGAGACCATCATCACTGATTCAGAGGAAGGGGAAAACCAAAGTCTAACTTATATCCTGAAATTTCTTGGGAAATTAAAAGTCTAAAAGGTTAGTTATTTGAGAAATATTTGATAACTAATAAAGAAAGAAGGTGACTAGATGATTGCTAAACTATTGATCATCTAGACTGAAATGAGTGAAGATGACCAAAGAACTCAAAAGACTAAAAGAAAGCTCCAGCTGCATTTATGGGCCTCAACAGGACTGAACCAATTTCTGTGTTTAATATTCAAAATCTATTCAAATACCAAATTCCTCAAGAACAGAGGAAGAAAAAAAAGAAGGAATTGCTCATTACAACCACACACTGTTTACAGAAAACAGATTCCCCTCCCAGTTTTCATCTCTCTCTCCTGCTCCTCTAACTCTCTTCATTCGAACAATGAAAGTAGCAGGCCCTTGCTCACTCACCCTTGCTATTTTTGTTCCTGTGTTTTCAAGATACAATTGTTTTCCTTTTGACTGACTTTTTTTTCCTCTTGAGTGCCTTTTTTTTTTCTTTTTCTTTTTGCTGGCTCTGCTGATGTAAACTGGCTTCCCGTAATTCTTCTCTGTCCCCTAACCCAAGACGGCTCCAGTCTCTGGTCTAGGATCCAGGCCAAGGAGCCAGCTGCGTGCCAAACGATGACATCAAACTGGACTTTAACAACTCCCCCTTTGAACCGCAAAGCCAGCCCCTAACTCTCCTTTCCATCCTCTCCCGCTTTCTCAGAAAATCCACATTCCATCTGTCTTGTTTACAGCTTTGGCCACAGAGGGAAATGTTCAATTTCTGGAGTCAGGTCTGGGGAAGCAGTCAGCACTGCCCCGTTGTTCAGATATCATTTGTCTCCCTGTCTGCAAAGTGCGTGCAGTTTAAGACAGCATTTTTGGCAAGATCTTAAACTGGAGCAGCAAAGAGACAGGATGGTTCAAAGAATCATATTTAAAATTCCAGCTGGACGTTCACTCTCAGTGATCCACACAGAATGCAGTTGTGGTATCTAATATTTCACTTTAACTGGATGACTCACTTTCGAGTAGTGTAAAAAAAAAGATTTGGATCGACACACTAGTGTAGCTTAAAATTCAAATAAAAATGCCAACAATACCCAGAGAGAAAAAATTACAAACGTACTTCATTCGTAAATGTATTTAATTGTTTTAGAAACTCTGCTTAGAGAAATTATAATGACAATTTTAAATGGGAGTTTTTTAAATCTAAATGTAAAGGGGTTTTTTTTAACTAATGCACTTTTTAAAACATGTAATGTTTTTAATATTAAATGCAGTAAAAATAACACAGGAGCAAAATAGCATTAATAACCAACAAAACATTAAGAGGTATGTTAAACAGCAATGCATTCATAGGAACTTTAGTTTTATGGCTTGCCTGGTAGTTATATTTATATTATATTTGAATCTTTTTACTTAGAGATGTAGTAATTCCTGTTTTTTTCCCCGTTTAACAGGCAGATTTTCACTAATGAGCTGGACTCATAAAGTAGTGCCAAGATCCTTGATTTTGTGCATCTTCCAGGATGATGAATATTTTTTCATTTTTGAACCAATCACAGATTATAACACGGGACGTAATGGGTATTTAACTTCCATTTTATGTATTTTCACCTTATGAGTGGTTTTAGAAGAACAAAATAATAATAATAGTTTTATAAGGAGGGATAATTGTATCAGCACGTGGTTGATGTGCCTTGAAAAATGTGTGTCCTACAGAGTCTGCCTCTGTAGGACACACATAACAACCAAACACGCAGAGTAGCCTCCTCTTACTTGTAATCTCTCTTGTGCTCTTCAGTTGTGACATACTGTACTGCCAGATGGTGCATGAACAGTGACTCCATGATCATTCCAATGCAATGTTTAAAGAAAATCCAGAAATGTCTATGCAGTTAGTTGGCTGAAAATTCCACTAAGTCAACAAGGGTTTGTGAAAAACACTAGAAGTATCACGTCTCCTGAAACTGGGAGGTCCTGATAACTGATATTTTGTTGTATGGTATCTACTGTGGAAAAGTACTAAAACCTTATTCACAGTCAGCAAAATAATTCTGCTTCCCATCAAACAGCTGTCAACAAACTTCCAAGTAAAACACTTTTGTTTAGGTTGGAAAAGCGATTTTACTCTTGTTGTTTTAGTTGTATAAAAAAAAAGGCAAGAGTGGTTGACTTTATTCTTTATCACTTCTCATACCTCGGGATTTCCAGATTGCATGATAATAGTCATATGGTAACTGTTAGCTCTTGCCCTGGAGAAGAAGGAACAATCTTCAAGCAGCTGTTGTCAAGGATACAGCGCATGACCACATGTTTCTACTTGTCAAAGACAACAGCATAAAAGCTACTGTGAAGTGCCATAAAACGGGTGTCTTGGCCAATTGTGCATCATCTGGTATCAATTTAAATGGATAAACGTACTCTGAGAGCAGTCTTTGCAGTTCTGACTGTTTACATACAGTAATTTGTGATTTCGCCCTGTGAATGTATTTTATTTACAGGGTCTGTACCCACTTGAAGGTTTAGTGACTTGTGTACAGTTCCTTATGTGTTACAACTGCCCTATATAGAAGTAAAAGTGTAGAAAGGTATGCTTTACTTTGAGGCACTAGAAATCTCCATTATGTCGAAGCATAAGAAAAAATGGGGAAAGCACTGAAAAACATGGAAACCAACAAGGCTCCACAAGACCAGCGTGTCACTATGTACTCCAGCACTCCAGGAGTTTGAGGGACACAAGGTAACTGGAAACTCCAGAGAGAAGTCTGTTGGAGAAAGTTAGATGACAACTTACATTCTGATCAGAATTCTGAATTTCCAAGTTCAGGATGTGCACTTCTGTGTCATTGTTGGCGTATGAGCTCCAACAACCCACTGAAGCTTCGGTGACACTGATGAAGTCATTTTCCTTTCCTGTCACCTCCCTTGGTGTGCAAGCAGTCAGCAATCCTGTAAAAGTGTAAAATGAATACTTATTTAATGAGCTGTATTGTTGTATACACTGTACAAACATTGTTCTATACTTGGCCTCATATCTGACCCTTTTACAGGGAGATTTTGTTATAAACCATGCTTACAACAATACCACATTTTTAAACGGACTAATCAGCAAGAATACATCCATCTTTATTGATTATGTCACCCTTGCAGTCATCATTTTAAATCAACTCTATAATCACCTCTTATCAAGAGCTGAATATAGCTCTGAATATCCAGCCTAGGAGGAAACTGGTTAGGGAAGACATTGTGTAGACAATGTTAACTTTAAAAGACTCATAAAAATCATTTTCTGAGATGGAATAAAACGTTCATGGGTCAGCAATATACTGTATGTGGTCACTCCAAACAACAGGCTTATATGGAACTAGAAAAGTATTTAAAATCCCACATGGAACGTCCAACAAAGCATTTAGGTTATACTACAAACATTTGGCCAACACAGGGACTGGGACTCTCGGCTGTTTTGAGGAGGCATTGGATAGAGCAAACTACCGGCAAAACCAAAGAGGATAATTTTCTTCAGTCTTATAAAGATCTAAAACTGGGATGGAAATTCAACTTTCAGCTGGACAATGACCCAAAGCTATACTGCACTAGTATACAAAGTTGGTAGAGACTTACCCAAAAAGATTTAATATAATAACTATTACGCCTATAATACGGTACAGTAATGTGGATCTTATGGTAATACTGCAATCGTTTTTCCACCAATTAATGAATTCAGGGGTCTAAATACTTATTAATTAACACAATTCAGTTTTTCTTTTTAGTTTTGCTGATATTTGCTGAAACCTATCTTATCCTTACAAGTCCTAACTTTCAGCATTCATATGTTAAAGACTCTTTCATCTCACCCCAAAATGATGCTTTCTTGGCTCTCAACTTAATAGCAATCCTCAAGTGACACAACAGCTACTGCTACAATTCAAAGGTGACAAAAACACACTGGCAATTTTGCTTGATAGTCAAATAAAAAGGCCACCAGTGGCGTAAGCTTCCACTGTCTTACCATTGTCAGGGGGATGAAGGTTTCTACTATTTATGGGTGTTTGTGCGTGTTGTGAAAATGTACAGGGAAGGGGGGCTGTCTGGCCCTATTGTTGAAACCCGAGGGGAAACAGTTGAATTTTTTTCTGATGAAAGCTGCCAACATCTTTTAATCGCTCCCTGCAAGGACTGCCGTCTGCCGAGAGCTCCGTTAGCCTATAGGGAGTTTCCTGTTGGCGGTCAATAAATATTCCCCAAGAAGTAAACAGTGTCCTTCCTTAGGAAATGAGGGTCAGGTGTCGTTTCCTACACTATCCCTGGCTCGGTGACTGCCTCCCTTCTAGACTGAGTGCTGAGAGAGATAGAGCGCCCTATTGCTCTTTCTATAGGACAGGTGGCGTCACAAGCTCTCAGCAAGTGGACCTGAACGCCTGTCATGATTCAATGGTTGTGACCTTGGAAAGCAGGCCCTAGACAACAGCCTTAACTAATGTACTTCCAGACAGGACAAAGCAGAGATGTAAAACGGTATTATTGGCAAACAAGTGGTTCTTGTTGATTCGCGTTACTTAGGTTTGTGAGATACAGCACTTAACACATTTCTTATGGACATATTGCTTAAAGCAGAGGAATAGAACAGTCCATGGAATTTGGATTTATTTTCAAGACAAGGGGCTTGGTAATCATTAAATAAGTTCCATTCAGGGGATGTGTTCAGCCAGTTGGTTATATGTTTAGATAAAGAATAAAGGTTTGAATAGCAGAATTGTGTGATATTGTAGGCAGTAACTTCCATCAATAAAATGCAATTAAATATTTTGATATTCAATACTCTCAATTACTGCTACGTGTAAATGTAGTCAGAAGACACTTTGTGATATTGAAGGTGATGCGGAAGCAGATATCTCTTGAGAATTAGTCGACGAAAACCTTGCCTTCTTTTAAGTCTATCCATTTTCTAAACCACTTTATCCCGTATAGGGTCGCACAGGATGCTGGTCCCTAACCCAGTAAAAAAAAGTCACGAGGCAGAGATCATCCTGAACGGAACACTCACACAGACACACACACTCACATCAGAGCCAATTTTTACAGAAGCCAAATAATCTGTCAGAATGGTTTTGGACTGTGGGGTGCAACCCATATGAGCACAGCGAGAATGTATCAACTACATGCAGAGAGGCCCCCAGGAACTGAACCCAGGGCCCAAGCTCTGGTAAATGAGGTAGTAATGATAACCACTGTGCCACCACATCAGCTCATATGTCAATGCATGTAGTATTTGTTTCTTATGCTATCTTGATTTTACATAGCAGGATGTTATCATCAAAAGTGTGTTTTTTTTGTATGCATTGTGTTTTTATTTTGGTTTCTAAAACTATATAGATAATATAAATGTAAAAGGCAATACATTGCTCATTTGCAGTTGAACAAAATGTATTCATCTTTATGAACAGATACTGTAAGATAGATCTGATACAAAGCCAAATTCCAATTTCCTATCTTGGCTTCAGGAGCTGGCTTTTTAGCCCTGATCTCTATGTTTCTGTTTGACTTTGATGCTGGAAGGAGTTAGTCCCTGATGTATCCTCTTTTTAGCCAGACTTCCTTGTGGATTCCTGCTCAGAAGTTTTAAACATTCCACTCTACCACGACTACAAAAGACAAAATTCTAGTTTCAGTATTTAGATTGCTTTCTGTAAAAGTGTCAGTCTGTTCAATGATGAAATCTGATTTCGTTTCCAACAATAACATTCTCAAATTTCTGTAACAAGTGCAGTAAAGCTATTACTGTTTCAGAAAAGAGGTTTTGTGCCATAAGCACAAGATTCAGAGGAATACACTAAAAAGCAGACTATACAACATGAAGTCATACATAACTACATACATAATTATCATGTAGTCAAACATAGTGTCAGTTATTGTATGTAATGTTTTGGTTGGAAATGTTGCTGTTAAAGATTTAGGAGCTTTATCCCATTGTGACAAGAGCTGGGAATGAGACAGAGCTCTGTTCTGAAGTCAGTTCTAAAGCAAAGCTCGTCCTGCTCCCAGGCCAGCCCCCTGCCTCCACTGCAGCTTCCTGTCTCCAGGGGCAACAGGAAATGCCCTGTTTAGACGGCATGCCCAATGATGGCACCCTCTGAAAGGCTCTGGCGTGACAAAAGGGACATAAACAAGTCATGTCGCCAATCTGGTACTGTCCAGGAAACTTTGGCTCCCGAAAAATGGAGTGGCAAAACTTGCAGGCAGTTGTTAATTAACAGCCACTTAATTTCTTCCAGGAAGCTCACCCAGCTCTTCACCTGTTGTTGCAGAAAATATGTCCTGTTTGTGTTTTTATATCCAGTATCAAGACTGCATATGAGCCGAAACCTTATCTAATGCGGTTCTGAATTAATAATGTTCACAGAGGCTGCTGATTAAAGGCTTTGGCTTGGTGGTCTTATCAACAGGGTATTGTCCTAATGGGGCACTTTATGCTAAAGTATAATGTCCAGAGGCACAAGTGGAATGACAGTGTTATATATGCTCATTCTGTTTGTATAAATTAAAGACAAAGTAAAGCATGAAGTCTTTTTGTGCTGGCTATTTAAAACCCTGTCACTCAATGGCACTGTGACTTTAAGGAAATGCCAACAAGCCTGCTGAGTGATTTCCAGTTAATTGAGCTATGAATGCCGTAAGATTCCATTCATCTATTTTTATCTGTTCCTTCAATTTTCTTTTCCATGAATACATTGTTTACACAGAAGCATTCCAACCAAACTCAGGTCTGGGGAGAAGTAAATATTTATATAGTCACTGAAGACATATAGAACATGATATCAATCACACGTGGGTCTAGACTCAAGTGAAAAGTTTGTGGCACCTACAGTACCATTCGTAAATTAAAATCTTGTCAGTTTATGGCAGCTTCTTGTTTGCCAGTTATACTAAGAAGAAGTGCATTTAAAATCAAGAACAGGATGCACTTATTTGCACAAAAGCTTATGTGAAGTATGGAATTTTCAAGAAACAGGTATATGAGCTCTTTGGATCAATTAGCAACTGACTTCTTAGGGTTATGCTCTTAAGTCATTAGTGCCCTCTAGGCAAATTGTCAAACAACCAATTAGAGTTACTAGTTTTATGTTATGAAATCTGTGATTGACCTGAAAGTAGAATTTTTGATTTATCTGAACCACAGTCATATTACCACAAACACAGACATTTTACATTGGCCAAACGGTGCAAGATCCCCACATTCTGGCAGTATCTGCAGAACTGCACCATTTTTAGGTTTGCAGAGTTTGTTTTATTTTTAATTTAGCTGCTTTTCCCTGCAGTTGTTTTAATTTATTTTGGTGTATACTTCTGGGGATCCAGCCATATCACCCTGCAGCTCTCAACTGGATTCTCACTGAAGCTCAGCAGGGTGGAGCCTGGTCAGTACCTGGGTGACTCCCGGGAAGCTATGGTTGCTGCTGGAAGAGGTGTCAGTGGGACCAGCAGGGGGCGCTCACCCTGTGGTCTGTGGAGGTCCTAATGCCCCGTGTAATGTATGGTGGTGGGGACACTATACTGTAGTGGGCGCCATATTTCGGATAAGTCATTTAACCGAGGTCCTGACTCTCAGTGGTCATTAAAGATCCCTGGGTGTTTCTCAATAAGAATAGGGAGTTACCCCATGTCTGGGCCAAATTCCCCCCTCAGCCCTTACGGTGGCCTCTAAATTGTCCAGGGTGTACCCTGCCTTGTGCTTGTTGCTTGCTGGGTAGGCTCCGGCTTCCCACGACACCGTATGGTATAAAGCGGTTTGGCGAATGATATGGCATGACTACTGGGTATCTGTTTTTAAAACATTTGCTATTTGTTGAGCTGGCCAGCTATCATTCCCCAAGTGACAATTCTGAATGGCTATCCAAAGAGTTCAGAGTATTCAAGTACTGCCTGGTGCTCCACAAAGTATTACCCTGATGTCACATGGCAAACATATTCCCAAGGCATTCTTTACTGACATGGCAAGAACATCAACATTCACCATTGTAATACTCAGCATCACCTGCCCAAGAGAGACCCCTCATCATTTGATTGCAGGTGGTCACACAGATAGTTGTGCTATTGGAGAGGTCAGACTGTTTACAGAGAATGCCACAATTCCTTTGTGTATTAACTTAGGAAGCTCAAATACCTTTATCTCCAATCAACGTTTCTTACAAAGCTCTAAATGGAAAAAAATGCTTACTTAAAAAAAATCTCTCTAATCAATGGCATAAAACAAATATAATTTGTGATCTTTTTAAGGGATCATTTTCAAAACAATATCCCTTAAAACAAAGTTGTTGTTTTTTCCCCCATGGTAGATGCAAATATAATGTCTAAAATTCTAGTTTGCCTAAATTTCAAATTATCCTGGGCAAAAAGTGGTACAACAAAAAGTGCATCCACTCGACTGAATTAAGCAAAACAGGAAAATAAGCTCAGCTGTCCGGGGACAATTTTTAATAAAGCAAGTCATCCCACAGCATATAACAGATGCTCTTTGCACAGAGGAAATGTATTGAAAGAAACAGATCTCTTTGAATTACTTTTTTTCTGATCTTAATGAGATCTCATTTTTAACTCCGAGACAGTACAATGGGCAAGTAAATTATATTTGCAATAAGAATTGTTTCATTTTCAGATGAATTTGATAAATAACTGGGAGACCAGAAACAACATGGTTTCTATACAGGACACACTTTTTAGTAACTCAAACAAAAGCACGGCTTGCAAAGTATTCAAGGGAATGTGACAAAACACTGTGGTTCTTCTAAACTGCATTTTTTTTTCTTTAGACGATCTTCATTCAACATAAAACAATCCCCATGTGCAAAGTTGACACTTTAAACGTAGGCAGCTATCCATATGCTGGAAATTGTGACTTCCTTTATTGAGCTGCTTTCCACATCACCCAAGCAGGCAGGCTGATACCCACAACCACTCACAGAGAGCCTTGCCAAGGAAGTGCATTATTGTTTGTGCTTCTCTTAGATTAAAAACACAAGCCTGCTGTCTAATTCTGATAGGGAAATGCAAAAAAAAAAAACTAACGTCCTGAATAGAAGACCTAACTTTTTCTTAATGAAAGCTTTCTGTACATATAACAGACTGCAAAAACTGCAACTAAATACACATTTAAATATTGAAACAATGAAAATCTTCTGATTTCACCATTAATATTGGAAGCCTGGCTTCCTATTCTTGGCAAGCCCAATGGGTATCAATATATAATTTTAATTAAAATGTATATTAAAAAGCAAGGCTGCCGTCTTTTTTACCACAGAATGGTAGAAATAATCATATCAGTTACAAACATGAACACGTGGCAAGGACTGTCATTTTTCCAACACACCTGTTTGCCTTCTAGCAGTCTGGACTGAGTACCAGACTCAGTAAACTGTATTGTAAAATGTGCAAATTTGATTTTAACACAGTTACAATCACAAACCTACTTTTCTGTAATGTCAAGTCACACAAAAATGGACAATAAAGTGCATAAAGATAGCAGCTACATTTGTTTAAGTAGACACTGAATAAACAAATCTTGGTTATTTTTTATATGACTTTTTGGTATGAGTTTTCCATTAACTTCGGCATTATATGATCCAACAGAGATAGTAAGTGACTTTCTACTTTATCTGGTAACAGTTTTATTACTATACTTAACTTAATTATAAATACAATACATCATGACACATCAGTTCCAATAACCACTTATCCAATTCAGGGTCATGGCTGCACAGAGCCTATTCCAGGAAGCACTGGGCTCAAGGAAGGATACACCCTGGACAGGACGCCAGTCCATCGCAGGGCACACACAGAGACAAACGCCCACACACTCACTCCAAGGCCAATTTTTACAGAAGCCAATTAACCTACCAGCATGTCTTTGAACAGTGGTGTGGGGGGGGTTAATTCTATTTTGTACTGATATGTGTACTGTCGTACAAATCAGGTACAAACATCCATTCATGTTAAAAAGGTAACGATACTGCAGCCAGACAGTTATTACCAAAAAACGATCAGCAAGAGCAAGACCGCGTGTCAGGGAGACTGAATAAATTCCCTAAATCCAAGGTCAAGCTGGGGAGTGGGAGGGTGGGGTCTAGTTTGCCTCTACTATGCACACCTATTGTCCCAGAGTTTCCTTGGCCGAACACTGAGCTTGCACTATCCACAGGAAGGTAAACAAGTTCTTATCAGAGCTTGACAGAGGGCATGAGTGTCCCCAAGCAGTCCCACTGCTATGACGCCTCTCTTCCCCAGTAACACAGAGACATTCTTTCAGAGGAAGGATTTGATCGAAAGAGTCCGATTCAAGTCATTTCAACAAAATCACAATCTAAGTTTGAAATGGTCATTACGGAGCCCTGGACAAAAAGTAAAAAGCCGACCTTCAGTTTTTTTCTCTTAAATCATTTTAAAATGCATCGTAGGTATTCCTGGAATAGTGTGCTTCTGTTGGCATATGGAAAGATTAAATTCATTTGAGCAGATCATTCTTGTTTTTATGGTGTTTGTGGCTGCTAAAGTGGATAATGGGTTGAATTACCTCCTCTTATTTGTAACATTTTTTCAACTAAAGAGTTCTCTTTCATTCATCCATTCATAGAGTACAGTATATATCTGTGAATCATGTGTTCAGCACCTGCTTTCACTTCATTTAAATAAGAAATTCACCAAACAGAATGGACCAAATGGTTTATGAAATGGAAAAGGTTATTGAAATCTTACAGAATATTTCGACAAATCCCTGAGAGATCCATGCTTCTGAAGCACATCTCTAAGAGGAATAACAATTGGACATTTAACCCCAAAACATCTGAAACTGAAGAATTTGTTTCCTAGTGTACTGTATCTCAGCCCTTTGAACGTCTTGCTGGATGCCTTTATAAGATAACAACTGTAAATTGCATTGCTTATCCAAGCAGATGGCTGCTGCTGACACTGGTGTGTTTGGGAATATTCTGCTGGGTTTATCAAACACAGTGCTAATGAGGCATTTGGAACGCGCTGCTATGACAAATGAGGGAAAGCTATATCTTATGTACTGGAAAAAGTTCCAGTTGGCAAGCCTCATGTCACTCTGTTTTATACAATTTGTAAAAACAACCTTGAGCTACAAGTTTGATTAAAAAAGTTTAGTGTTCTTATGCCAAAATTCGATAAGGCAATTCCTTTACGAAAAATACACTTAAAGATTTCTCTAACTACAAATACATTAAAAGAGATAAAGTTTATTTTATTAAAACATTCTAACATTTTAAATCAAACAAAAGGCACCTGTCCATGTGCCTGCGTCCATCCAGGAAAATACAAGTTTTTAAAAGGGAAAAATCAGAATTTCCCTCTACTTCCCAGGGAGAAGGCACTGCCCTGCTGAAATAATTTGATCACTGGCTGTCAAACCTTTCTTTATTATTATCACTGAAAATGTTATCTACAGTATATAGAATTGGTGTACTGCACACACCTAAAGTTTTCTCTCTACTATATCCTTGACCACCAATGAGCTGTCTGTATTTGCAAGTTTGTATTTGTAATTTTCCACAGTTCGGGTGACATTCATCAATGGCTTTTTCACTTGTTGTGTTCTTCCTGTGTCAGTGAGCTAAATAGGAAGCCTGTTAATTTTGTGGCTAAATTTAGCGTCAGCTTCCTTTTAATGTTAAAAAATATATTGACCTTCCCTGAAGGCTGGAAGGTTGCAGAATTTTTCTTTTCTTCAGTAAATCACATTCTGAACTTGTTTAAGAACTCCACGGACGTATTTGTAGAAGTTGTATTGTACAAATATTTAACTATAAATATTATATCTATATTTATTATATAAATAATACATATTTATATTTAACTGAAAATGTTCTCACACATCTTTTTTTACAATCAAACAAATTTTGATTTCCATGTCATTAGTAACACATACAAGCAGATTTGTGAGCTTACCTGTCTCCTGCTAGTGCAGCATGCTAAGATGGTTGCACAAGTTCTAACTCATTCATTGTTGCTGCTTGCTAGAGCAAAAAGTTCACACTGCCCTGGGTAAAACCGCTAACTTTGGGCTACCCCTAACAAAGTCTATTTCAGGAGAAGCAAAGTGCAAACGTAAAAAAAAAAGAAAAAATTAAGAAGTTACTGACTGAATCATTGAGAAATGTTCACTACAGAAAGGAACTAGGACATCTGTGACTGTAGAATTCTTAAACTTTAATAAACTCCAGGAAGAATTTGAGTTAAAAAATGTATTCCATCCAATACAAGGTCACAAGTAGAACAAGAACATATCCCAGCAAGCAAAACGCACAAGGCAGGATACACTTTGGATGGGACACCAGTCCATCGCATGGCACACACAGCTGTAGAATGTTTAAAATAGCTCTTCAACCTCTCAGAATGAGGAGACATTAGCTGACACAATGACCAGACACAAGGCAGGTCTCAGGGACACATATGGACTCCTGACTTTGAATGTCCACAACATCTCTAGCTGAAACTGAAGGCATCATTAGCAGCTGACACTAGCGTTCTTGGATTCTGATAGAGTTGAATTCAATTCAAAATACTTTATTCATCCCCAGGGGAGCAATTTCACCACAAGAAAAGAAACACACAAGGTGTTTTAAAAGTGTATACAAAAAATGTGTATATAATCCATCTGTTTTGCAATTATTGTATTGCATTTAAATTGTATCACAAAAATGTCCTCATTTTGTCCTCATTCCTCAATTGTTTCGCTAACAGTAATGTCAGGTTACATCATTGCTTGAGCTCTGGCCTGATGGGTTTATTTCAAAGTGGAGCACAAAAGGAGTTGTTATGAGAAAACAATGTTTGATAACAAGACTACAACGTGAGATAATTAGCTGTAGAGGCTAACATACTCTATTCCCACCTTTGAGTGTTTTAAAAAATGTATTTGTTTTACAACAGGGGGAAGAGGGGACAATGCACCTGTTTGTCTACTGTAAGATCCACAAATGGGTTCGGGCTGGTCAAACCAGACCAGATGATCAGTGAAAATCCAGAGCTTTAAACACTCTCCAGGCATAAACAAAAAACAGAAACTTTTTAATTTAATATTGCTAATATGAATCATTCATTTCTAATTATTAATGGCCTTCTCATTGTATTTTCAGCTGCTAAATTTCACATTCCTACCTCTGCATATCAGTTAGCCCACTTTCTCAAAGCAGTACACATATAGTACCTCAATGCCTATCATTACACCTCTGACCCTTACTTTCCCCAAGGAACCCAACATCACCAGTTGCCTTATATATCAGTGAAAAACGCAGGGGACTGGCTGCTTAAAAAAAAAAACAGACGAGAGAGCAGATTGTTAATTGCAAGGCGATAGAGATAGAGATCAGTCTCCATGGGCGACAACTGGTCGCGTCGGTAGGTCTCACTGCCACCCAGTCTGGACAACCAGTGTGGTGTTCTGTGAAGGGGGGGGATGCTTATTTAGACTCCAGACACCATATTTAGTAGGGAAATTCTTTTTTTTCCCAAACTTTCTAAGAAGCCGTCGTCTCTCCCTGTCAGCCTTGTGTTGCGTTATCTGATGGTGACATAATGCCCCCGTCCAGTCTAGCTTCCTGAGGATGGAGGGCCTCTATGGCTCCTAAGCTGGATCGCTTGCTCCTTGTTCTCTCTTCTCCCCTCCCACTCTGCTAAATGCTTTGTAGTTTTCTTTTGGCCTGCGCATTTTGAACTCTGTGGGGAGGTGAAGACAGCGGCCTTGTGGCCAGCCAGGGAGCAAGGCTGGAGATCGGAGAGACTGACAACGTCAAGTGCCATGTTTGGTATTGGTTTTCATTCCATCGCAGACCTTAATGACTTAATTGAACCAATTAAGTGGATAAGATCCAGTCAGATCCAGGTCTTAATAGGGAGGTAATTGAAAGGTGCCCCTAAAACCTGCAGGAAATCATCACTTGAGGACCCGAGTTGCCCACCCTTGTCTTAGAGAATCACCCTAAAGCTGGGAGGAGGCAAGACAGGATTTTCCAGCAAACAGTTTTACCCCCAGGTCTACCCTAACTCAATCCATCACTCTCAGTTCCAATGTAGTCACATAGGAAGCTGAAAGCATCAGGCTGTAGTACACAGCCTCACAGTCCTGCTTCTCTGAGCCACACTGTCTTCCGGCTTTCATTCTAAACGACCCCCAGAGTGATCCTTTGATTTCCCTAACCAGACGCTTTCATTGTCTTCAGGTTTTAGAAAGATATTTTGAGATGCTTGAAAAAAAATGTTCAACAACGATGCTAAATCTGCAACATGTTCAGGAGCGAAAAAGTAAATAATTTAAATAAGATAATAGCTAGTACGGTTCATGAAGGCTCAGATTGGTAACAGAAAGCTCAGTTTAGATTATCAAATAACAACAGGTCCTGTGAACCAAAAATAGGCAGCTCTGTTTTACTAGTTAATCAAGTCCTGGAATTATAGAAAAACATAAATTGTGACTAAATTGTTCTAGTGCTCCGAGCTCAGAGCATTAATGAAAATGATTCTCAGTATGAATACTTCCAAGTAGCACAGCTAAATGGCACCGATTGCCCTAATTGGGAGAGATAAAATATATACACATTACAATAAAACTTAAAGGGGTGTTTCAAGCATATTCTGCTCAAGAGCAAACCTTTTCTCCCTTTTACATTGTAAAAATGTAATGGTTTGCAATTTTTAAAATGAATCAGGAAAATGTTTTGAAATCTGTTACATCCACTGACCTCATAAGTAAGAGTTTTGCAACAAATTTACAGTTCCTCGTTTTCATTCTACCTCTGACCTTAAATCTTTTAATAGAAGTCATTATTTGGATAAAATCTATTTTTATGTCTTTTTTAGTTGCTTCACAAATGTGGCTTTCTGCTAACACATAACACATTTGAGAATCTTTCTGTAATACATAATCTCCCTAAAGATGTCCACAGCCAGTGATCTTGAGGTACAGTATGTCCTGTCAGCCAACAGTGACACTTACAGTATCTGACCAAATGATATCTTGATTTGTCTTACTGGTCACTCCTCCTCGTCCAATTGGAAGGACATTGTGCAACACTTCAAAAAGTTTAATTTCACACTTCATCACTGCCTCCACTACTGTTTAGTGTCACAGCAACAAAATAGTATAGTATAGTAATGCAAATGTAGAAAGATGGTCCTATCGTTCCCAAGGACGTCTGAACAATGTTCCCTCTAATTTTTAATGGCCTGTGTGTGCAACAATTTCAAGTTTTCCCCAGCAAAAAAAAACAACCTGTGCACACTAAATTGAGTATGTAAAATTGTAAACCTGAAATTATTTTTTGTTAATATACTCATTCTCATTGAAGCATAGAGATCCAAAAGACCAGAACAGCGATTCAACGAGCCCAGTCATAGAGACTGAGTGTCGAGCAAGCATGAGCAGTGAGGTACGAGACTATGAGAGCATAGATATCGATGATCGAGTCACAATTATACCGCACACAGCCAAGTTGGGCCTCTCCCAGCCAGTCTCATGTGCTCAATTTAGCATTCTTCAATTGACACCACATTCTTTTACTTCTATTTATTCTTCATCCAATCTGTTGAAATTAAATGTTTTGTTCACGTGTCTTTATCTTTAGCACATGCAGTATCAGACCAAAGAAAAACTAGACAATAATGTGTTTTTTTTCTCCTTAAGCTTTAACACTTTGAGGAATCCTGGAGAGAAATCTTCTGTCCCGTTATATAAGGGACCTTTTTATATTCATATTATAACTCACTGCAGAGAAAAGTCAATACAATTTTGTAGCAAAGCAGAATAAAAACCTTTACAAACTATGAGGACCCACATTAGGGTGGCATGCTGGAGCAATGGTTAGCATTGCTGCCTCACACCACTGGGGTCCTGGGTTCAATTGCTGGGGTCCTATCTGTGTGGAGTTTGTATGTTCTCCCTGTGTTCACATGGGTATTCACCAGGTTTTCTGGTTTCCTCCCAAAGTCCAAAGACATGCTGGTAGGTTTATTGGCTTCTGGGGAAAATGGCCCTGGTGTGAGTGTGTGTCAACTGTGATGGACTGGCGTCCCATCCAGGGTGTATCCTGCTTTGTGCCTTTTTCTTGCCGGGATCGGCTCTGGCTTTCCCGTAACACTGTATTGGATAAAATAGTTTAAAAAATGGATGGATGCAAAAGTAGATTAAAACTGTGGGGCTGCTATATAAACACCAACTACATTTTATTGTTGCCCAGTGTTGTGAGGTTTGCGAGAAACAATTTAACAGGAAGACCGCCAGCACATGTACCTGTCTGCAGCACTATGATGAGAAGGAGCAGGGTGGCTCTCTCCATGACTGAGGACTCCAGATGACTTTTCTCTACCCAGTGTCAAGAAGTTCAGGCCAACTCGTCCCCGTCTGATGACAGTGTCGCTGTGGGTTTCTGAAAGGGTCCGTGAGACAAGAGTGTCCACACCAATCCAGCCTTGATGTGTCTTAAATTGCTGGGGAAGAAGACAAGGGAATTATTCCAAAACTCTTATGTGAAGATTTATGTTTCTGGGGATCTTGCAATAAAATACAAATATATAATGCCAAAAAATGTCTACAAAGTATGTCTTCAATTAAATTGTAACAAAAATAGCTTGTTATTAATAATTTTGTGTGCAGATTTTTTATTTTCTCTACACGAGACTCTCTGGAATGTAAAGAATTATTCTGTTTTACAATGAGTATTATAGGATTTTTTTATGCCATACAATGCCTTAAAAGAAGTACATCTGTAATGATCAGGACCAAAAACTGCTACAGAACTCCAATTATTCCATCTGTCTAAAAAAAATATCTTTAAAAGTCTGTAAAAGGCACTACAAATATTCTATATGCTGTACACAGTTGACTTCACAGGTATTTGTACAGTTTTCGTTTATGTGTTTTTTAGTTAACACACTATATATATATACTGTATAATATTTTACACACAATTTGTGTCGTAGGGGGGGCATTTTGTTAATAAAACTATAAAATGTGTGTATGAGATTTTGTTTCGAATAAGAAATGTAATGCGATTCATGAAACAACACTATAATATTGAGGATTCAGCTGAACTGAACTGTGGTTTGTATTAAATGACAATCACACTGTTAGCTAGAATTTAAAATGTTTTGTTTATTTTTCTAATTTTGTGGTTAAAGTTACAGAGCCAAACAATGTACATCATTTGATGACTAGGGATGGCATAAATTACAAAAGCACTTTTTTTTTTCTACTGGCAGATTTGTCAAAGTCTGTCAAATGCACAACTACTGTATACCCTAGTAGTGCACTTTTAAATTGCTTGCGTCTGAGAAAATACTGGAAATAGCCTAATTCCTTTATAAAAAGTCGGAAATTGTCCCGCTGTAAACAAAGGATATCTTGATTAACAACATTAGGAAATTAAAAAGGAGGCTAATGAACACAACAGATGTTAGGTAGCTAAATTCACCTCAAGGATTATTTTAAGTGTTCCAGTTAACAGAAAAACAAAAGATTAATTCTCACAGTTTATATTATTAACTTCACTTTTTAAATTGTCGCATACGCATCAGAGGCGAATCTGCATTACGAAATATCTAGTTAAAGCAAAGCCTTACACAATCAGTAAATGCAAATACCCACTGTAAAACGTTACTGCACCCGAACGCATTTTTCAGCTACGCCTTTGCAAAAACTATTAACCTGTCTTTAAATTAAATAAATCATCGCATTGGAAAAGATAGTACTCAATTCATGCATTATATAAATATGATACAATGATATTCTACATGCTATAAACTATAGATACAGAAAGAATATTGGCAATTCGAAAACATATCAAAATCTTTCTGAATGCTGAACTGGTGCTAACTTCGCACAAGTTCCAAAGGGTAAAGTATTTGTACTGATATTTTGACGAAAGTTTAATTGAATCCAGATGACAACGTAAAATGTACCGTGAAAACATCTATTTACGTTCATTTTTCACTGTTATAAATGATAACAAATATATTTTACTTTTGAGATTTGAATTCTAGGACTTTTTAGTGCACTATTTAAAAAAGGTGCAAGAAAAATTAGATAGCTAGAGGTGACTTTACAACAGAAATGTTTTTTCCTCATTTGTTCTCCAGTTTATGGAAACAGTAGCCTAGCTGTCTAGCACAGTACTATACCTCAGCACATAAGAATCCCAAAACAATTCTACAGAGTGTAAAATGGGTTTAGCGGTAACTCTGTGGTCAGTGACTCTTGGCCGACTTTATCCGGAAACTGTAAGGCGTCCTTTTCTTTAAATAATATTACAATGAGTGATCTGATAAGGGGAGACTATTCTTATTATATTGAGTAATGTAACGGAAAAAAATATTAACTATTTTAAAGTCGGGCAACATACAGTACTTTCTCCCAAAATAATTACAAAGTACATAGGCAAAATCAGAAAAAAAATACTTACGAGGAATAAAGAGAAATACAGTACAGTAGCATCCAATCATTCACTTATGACTTCTAGAACCCGTCATATTTTTCAGTGTAGGGACATTTTAAAGATTTTATTTCATAAATTAAACCAATATATATATACTGTGCATATTGTCCGTAAGAAAATGGTCAACAGAAAAAAAAATATTAGCGTACAAGAAAGGCGTCTAAAATGTAAATAAAATCTAACACGCTTCTTCGTAATTAGACTTAGCACCAGATACCGTAGGGTAACACCAGTAATGAAAGTACATCTGTTAAAATAGGGTTAGCAGTTCATAACAATGCTGACAAAGAACACGTGAAAGAAAGTAGTAAAAAGGTGATAAACTCACAGAGTAATGATGAACTCCTCTCAAAGCTTTTCAAAACCCCCGATGAATCTGTCCCACTCCTCTCAGACACTGAAAGTTAGTGAGTTTCCTTCCATACAAAGCCGAACCTTTGTACCACTCCCACCTCGGCCGGCTGAGATCCCCGTCACTCAGGCAGGCTGACAGCGGAACTGGCGAACAGGAGACGAGAAATACAGGCGGCGGCCAATCTCTTACAACCTCGGTTTGCCTGACCAGCAGAACAGCTGGTAAATTTCCAGATTTTTTACACAATGACCTCATATGTTCATCACTGAGGCTTGCCTTATTACTGTTCAGACAGCAAAAATTAGAAAACACTGACATTCACAAAAATCACATTTCATATAAATGCAAAATCCACAGTCAGACTTGTGATACTATACTGCACCTCAAATGGATAATATTGCAACAGTCCACTCCCTAAATAGCTGTTAATAATTTATTTAAACTTATATTCGCTGGTAAAGACACGGTGTATGTGAAACGGTTATCTGTACCCACGGGTTTTTGGTAACCTAAAAGCAACTGGAATAAAATGTTCGTTTGCTGTAACAGTCTCCTTTTCAATTGAATAATTCCTGTTTTCTAAAAAAAGCCAGCAGGCGTTTCAGACATTCTCAGAATTGTACTTATATCTTTGTTACCGGGCTTTTCTTGATAAAGTGGTATCTTTTACATAACGGAAACAGAAATTTGAAGGCCTGTTTTCAAATGTTATTTGTGGAAAAACCCAACTTAAAAATACAGCAAATTAATAAACAAGTTAATATATACACTTTTTAAATAATACAACGGGATGGAATTTTATATCTTATATTCAATTAATACAACTGGCAATTCATCTACAGTATAGTATTGAAAAATCTTTTTTTGCCCCAAACTCTTTCAAAAAGGTTGAAAAGGGTGAAAATAAAATGTTGTAAGCAATTGCTAAATACTGTGTGTACTTTATAGTGCTACTTTTTTGCAGTTTCCAGTGACAAACGCTACACGCTCCATTACTGCAAAATATTTATTAGGTTTAGTTGCAATCAAATAATAAAAAATAGTATCTCTTATTTAACCAATTAAGTTAATTGAAATAATTTTGTCAGCCACAATGGCGAGCTGACGTTCAGCCGCACCAGGCCCTACCGGGAAAATGAACCCACGACAGTCCGGAGTCCTATACGCTTATCTGAAAAACAAAACCAAGGGCCCGAAACTGACTTTGGTCCGTTTTTAACAACACGACACCCCCTTGAGGCAAAATGATGACCATACAGTTCGTACGGTTGTTTAAGGGGAATCTGCACCATAGACAGCAGGTACATACAGTAAAGTTTCGTGTTTCACTCAATTGGATCTCCTGTATTATCTGAATGCGTATCACAATCAATTGCTCCTGAGATTATTTGTCTTTCCCGAAACAAACAAGTACTTATAGTACAACAACAGTAAGAAGAAGATCAAACAAACTTTTAGCAGTTTATTTTCCTTTTTACTCCAGTTTTACTCCAGGAGCTCAATAATAACAAAGACAATAACAATAATAATAATAATAATTCACAGCTTTCCTGGAAATGGCTACATTATATGACAAAACTAAAAAAAAAATTTGTTAAATAAATAAAATAAATAAAATGTAATTTCCTGTTTATCACAACAGGAAAAACTGAGTGTGTTTTAAAACGAAAATTTAAGTCCCTGCTTCTTTATCCTAGTCCTGGAGTTCTACAGCACTGAATCATTGTGTGTTGACATTGTGGTAGGTCTTAAGTAGGTTTTCCTCTGCGATTTGCCAGTACTTCGATCCATCTGTGTTCCTATCGGTCGTGACCAGCTTCTCAGTCCATGCTGAGAAGAATGTACCGAAGGCAGGGATAGTGTTAACTAGTGATAGCATGTTATGTTTGTGTCAGATGTACAGTAATGTTTCACATTTAGGCTGAAAATGTTCCTATTTTGGCTTGTTTGACAGTGACTGCAAAAAGCTTTTGCCACATGTTTGCAATATCACTTAAATGCTTTCTTGAGAACCCATGTGGGATTTGAGAAGTTTTTAATGCTCCATTTAAGCTGCCTTGTGGAGTATTGTTAACCCACAGAACAAAACGATGCACGGGACACAAGGGACCCATGAAAAAATCCAAAAATAACCCCCCATTAACCAGAAGAGGAAAATAATCCTCTTAAAAACATAAAGGAGCACTTCACTCCTTCCTGCACAGTTCCATCTCTCCATCACCCGCAAACTGTAATCCTTAATTACAAAATCCCCCAAAAGCACCATTTTCCAGAATCATTTCAGACTTCCAGGCATACTTCTTCCTGGAGAATGGAACAAGGAGAGAACACTCCAGCAGGGACTCCTCTTTAACTCTCTCCTGGTCACATTCCTGGCTAGTGCTACTCGCACTCTTCAAATCAGACTTGCTCTGCCTTGTTTCTCTCATCCCACACTATTACTCCAGCCTTCCCTTGAAGTGGCCGTTCTTGCCTGTCACTGTCTTGACCATTCAGCCCAGGGTATCTCTAGTCTCTCAACTCTCTCGATCCCCCCTCTTGACCTCCCTCCCTCTCCTCTTCTGCCAGGCTTTCTGCTCCTATTCTACATTGCAGATCTGGTTTAAAGTTGTAGCTCTCTTTGCAGGGACAGGGCCGAGAGGGGTCTTGTCACCATCTCCGCAAAGAGAGCTCCAACTTTAAACCAGATCTGCTCAGTCTCTCTACAAAGCTCGTCTGTGGTCTCACTCACACTGATACTGCACTCTGCTCAATGGCATTGGCTTTCTTTGCTAACATGCATCTCACTATTTTTTATTGTTTTCACCTACTTTAAAATTTACTTTATTGCATTTTAAAGGTTTCTTTTTGTATTTACTTCACAATTTGTCAATTGTAAACAATTTGTATGATTTTACCATTTATAAATTGTAATTTTTTAATGGTGTCTGCGCCACGCAAATAATAATCCGTCATCCCAGCCTGAAACAGGACCCTGTCTATTGCCTTTGTCCTGTAGCCCTGTAGTGTAAGACTCCGCACCTATCTAGAATCTCGGGGTTTCTGACTGTGCAAGCAAAGCTGGGAAACCCAAAATAACCTATCCACATTTTTAAAAAATAATGCGCTACACGTTAAATGACAATTAGAAAGGTAGTGCTACAGCTTTCCTTTGCTGACGTGAACACTTCAGAACAAGCCTTAGATTGTTTCAATAACAGGAAACAATTCATGGTCTGTTTCAATGTCTGTTGAGACAACAACATTTTCCAGTTGAGAGCATCATTAGATTCTACAGTCCCACTTGGCCTAAACAAAAAAGCAGATTTTGTATGAGGTTTTCAGCAGATGACCTCATTAACACCCGGCCCCCACAAAGGTAAATTTTGCCTATTATCGTGGAAAGTACAGACAGTACAGGCCTGGTTCAGGGATTAAATCCAAGGTCGCTACTTGGGCATCGAGTCTGAAACAAATAAAACAGTAAACAGATCACATCTGTTTCCTTCAAAAGTCTTTTTTTTTTCAGGTTCCAGCACATATACAGTAGGTACCCATTTTTCTGGGCCTTTTCCAGTATGTACTGTATCTACTACTTTGGATACAAATCTGGCACTGACAGAACAAAGACAAAAAATCTGTATGAGGCCTCATAAAACCAGGTCCAGACGTGGTTTTCTTATCATTTCAAAAAATAAATTAAGATTAGAAAACATTATAACAAGTTAAAAAAAGATGATGATCATTATTATTATGGAGCTCCGGGGACTTAAAAAGATAAGAAAGTAATAAAGGTGTGTTTGATTTTCACCTGATTTACAGCCAGACAAACAAAGGAGAGCTATTAAAACCTGCTTTTACTCAAACCTGTATAAACCCTGCCTTAAATCTCTCAATGGACAGATTTCACCTATTGACAGCTAGTTTTAACTATTAGAGTTAATATTAATGTTAATGTTCATTCCGGTGTAAACAAGTTTAATGGTAGAATTGAGAGGATATTGGAGATCACTTGTATGTGCAAGGATTTGTTAACCGGTTACAAAATATGTTGTTGATCACGGCAGAAGCTTAACTTGAAGGTGTTGTAACTGTGCTTATACCCCGACCAGACGTCCTGAACTTCCGGTTAAGGGTTTTAAACAAGATTCGGCATAATTCCCTATGCATACACATATGCATACAGTATGCATGCAAGTTGAAATGTGCTATTCTCTAAAACTGAAACAAACCCATTTTCCATTGGAGAAAATGGAAAAATGAACATTTTAGAAATGCTTTTAATGCAGAGAAATGCACTTATGACTCTACGTAATTGTTTATAAACTTGTATATATAACATATAACATTATTTCTTAGTAATTTAATGTAAAACCCCACCTCAAACCTCTATATACAGCCATGTTACAAAACACATGAAGTATTCTGTGTAAGAATAAGAACTATAAACCAGTGTTTAAACTTTTTTAGAAAAGATTTGTATTAAGGCAAAACAAATAGCTCTGACTGTTGAAGATCAGCATTTTTTTATTTGCTCCACATGAGGTCATGTTAGTCAACGAATCATGCCGAATAGTTCCAAACCTCCAGCTATTTTTGACTACAGCACCAGGACTTGTGTGCTTTTTCTCTAATGTACAGTAGTTTCATAAATAATGTAGGATTTAATGAAAGCAATGTGAGCACGGGCTAAGATAATGAGCTTTTATTTGTTCTGTTCTTTTCCTTGAGTACATTTTCTGCATCTTGATCCAAAAAAGCCAATCTCATATGCACCTTTGGCATCCAGGCGGAATCATATGTCTGTCTATGTTTCCAAGATGTCTTAGTGTACTCAATATTTTTCAGACCAACATGGCTGTCCCATGTGGCGCACACAGCTCTTTTCTAATGAAGAACGCCCTTTGCCAAGAAGATTGCATACTCCAGGCGTGGTTTCTTCAACTGCCCTCCTCTCCCACTGTCCTGTTTTCCTAGCTTCGGCCTCATCACATCAGATGCTCTGTGAACGTCATTATTCTCCTGTGTTTCAGAGGCACTTACAGGTTTCCGATCTTCATTTACCATCCAGTTATTTCCAAGGGCACCTTTCCTGTTACTCATTACCACATCGTGCGTCGAGTATCCCTCAGAGGGCAGCCTGGATTCCTGCTGAATACACTTCCAGAACTAATAAAGAGAAAAGCCCCCAATGCAATATTGAGCAACAAATCTAACCCTGGACTGAAGGCTTTCATTTGTTGTAGGGTTCACTTAAGGTCTACTTCATTGCAAAAGGAACAGCATGTTTTCCTCCGACATTTCACTGGAGAAAATATTGGCAGGACTGGTCTTCCAGGTGTGTTCTGTTGGTGACTTCCAGGACCTCTTGTTGAAATTTGCTTTCATTAAGGCTTGGCAGTATTGTTATTTGAACATTTATGAGAACAATAGGTTGCATCAGGTGTGGAATCTTAACCTTTTTTTTGACCATAAAACAGTACGCGGTGCTTTTCCTCCAAACGGCTAAAAAAATATTCCAAAATTAATATGGGGTAAGAATTAGTATTTTAAAGTGTGTAAGAATAAGAGAATAATAACGGCAAAACGGCCACAAATCTCCCTTTTCAAACTTCTGCTTTGTTTGGAAATTGATTGGAAGGTGATACTCACCTGTTTTCAAAATCAGAATACTCCTTTACCAAGTTAATTTGTCACGTACCTGAATGATGAAGACTCGGTGTAATACATTAGGCAGTGAGATCAGCTCCAGGCTTTCGCTAAACTTTTTGAAATAATATCCCAGATTTGGTGCTGTATGACAAGTATCTTAATGCCAGTAATCTTTTTGACATCTAACACTGGTAACCTTTTAAATGTATTTACTAAAGGAAGACTTTGATATCAGCAGCAACACAAGGACCCAAATATAGGAGTAGGAATTCAGTTTAGGGGCATTTAAGATGGAAGAACAGGAGGCACTAAAGAGTAAGTCTGGATCCAGCTCATGTGGGTGATCTATTGTATCCTTTAGGAAAGGATTGAAAAGAATTCTTTAAACATTATGCTATTAGCAACTTAACAAGTCAAATGGATGGAATGACCTCCTGTTATTTGTAGCCTTTCTTATTTTCCTGTGAAGAGACCTTAGTTCTGCATATCTCTGTTGATATGTATACTTCTCCCACTAGATGGCAGGGTTTTCATTGTCAACGTCTTTCAGCTGCACACGAATTCCCACCGGCCGCTATAACTTCATATCCTTTCGCACGGTCTCCAGAAGAGGAGACACACGTAAACAGAATGAACGAACGTTGGTGCAATAATAATGCCATTGTTTTCATTTGGTATTGTTTGTTTGCTTAAAAATTAGTGCCAATCGTGCCAGGAACGGTACTCGAAACACCAGATTTCAGTGGAACCGTGACAGGAACCACATCGCATGTAGTTTTTGCCAGTTGTTGAGTGACTCTTATGAACAGAAGGCATTCATAATGATTACAACTAAGGTATTTTAAACGTTTATAGTTAATGAAAAAAATCTGATGTCAAATTCTCAGATAACAATGAATATCTCTAACTGGCAGTGAAAATGCCACTGTCGCTAGTTCCATTTTAAAGTGGAATTATTACGTGATTGTACAGGAAACGTCAAAACGCAGAATACTATAAACCTGAGAGATGCATGTATGAAGTGGATAGCAATAAACTTGCAAATAAAGCTCTTTGAAACAGAATGTAAGAAAAAAATAATGTAGTTAAGACCCTTTTTAACAGTGTGTAGTCAAATCACAAAGTGTGAGCTGGACTGAGGGTTTGCAGACTGTTCCCTTCACCATGATAATTAAGAACTGCTCTGGAGTGCTCTCACAGAGAAGGTAAATGACCACCCCCACGGATGAATAGGTGATAAAGAGATGCTCCCACATGCAGCAGACAGTACTGGAGTTTCATCTTTGCTCAGCCCCTTCATTAGTCCACTTGTTGACTCCCATCCAGTCAGATCTCTGGCTCTCTTGAGTGCAGCAGAGGCAGGTTGTTTCCATGGATACCTCAATGCATGTACCTTCAGTTTCCACTCCAACCCTCAAGCAGACATTCAAGAAAGCCCACATCAGAGAACACTGCCTGTTGAGATTGCTCATCCAAGCGGCACTCAAAACAGGCTGATGAGATAGCACCAGTGAAGTCACAAGTTCACAGAAGCACCCAACTCAACACCATCAATAGCAGGGTGTCAGAACATCCTTGTCTCTACCAGTAGTTTCCCGGCTTTTATTTTGACTCTAATCACTGTGAGATGAGCAGCCTCACAGTGACTAATGTAAACATACTTTGAAAAATGGAGGAGTGATGAGCACTGCAGTTGAACTTTAACTCAATCATGAGGCTTAATTGCAGACAGAAAATGACAGAATCCTTTATCAATTACTATTCCTCTTTTGATACAGATATTTAAGCCTTTACATTTATAGGCTTATTTAATCATTTTTACTGAGTATTCATGCAGCCATCCAAAGATATACAGATATTTTTTTCAATCTTGAGGCTTAATGATAATATGGTTTACATAAGAACTTAAAAGTTTCAATGAACAAGACAAGACCATTAGGCCTACTTAGTCTATTCTGTAATTAATAATGTATGTATTTCTGTAGTATAGAAGTATACTTTACATAATCTTTTTAAAGATACATACAGTAAAAGAGCTAATGAAAATCAATATTGGATATTAATATACTGTACTACAGAATAAGGTGACTATAGACTCTTTTTGAATGGTTGTATTTGTTTTTGGTTTGTATATACAGTATCTCATACTGTATAGTTATTTCATAATTATACATTTCTTTCACAACACTCGATGTACTAAACATGTCTTTAAAACTGAACCTCAGCATAGTGCAACACATACCATCATGCAAAGGAATGATATACTGTATATACAATATTTTATTCTTGGCTTATCTATTGAACAAGTGACATTCTTCCATTGAGAATCCCGCTGGTGAAAAGTACAGAACAACAGGAAAAGGGAAATTGTACATTTTACTGTTATGTTTCTTTGTTTGGCTATTATTTTATAACCTGAGCTTGGGACCTTGGGAGGTTATTGGTTGGAACAGAACTTTATTTCTATTATAATGCTGAATTTGAGAAATAAGGTTTTTCAGTTTGGAGTAGACTGCCTAAAAATCCAAACATGAAAAACGTGAGGTAAAAACATGAGACCTTTTCAAAGGTTAAAATAATATTAAATCACAGTAAAAATTATGTTGTTTTACATCATTCACTCCTAACACCCTAAATGGCAATACCGTTAAAGCATCGTGACTGCTAGTGCTCTTCAAGGAAAAAAGTTTGTTCTTTTCTTGTCGTGCACCTACAAGCTTTTATTCAGACAAATTAGACATTTTATTAGACACATTATTCAGAAAACATGTAAAAACATTTGTGAAAATAATACATTTTGTAAACTTAATCATCCAACTTACCTTCTTTCCATTATTTCAAGTTGATACTGAATTGTTGATGAGCTTCTCCTTTTTTCAGCGTGCATAGGTTTTCTAAATTACTATTAAAATGGAATAAACCTGCAATTAACATATACAAGAAACCAGTAGAAATCATGACATTTATTGATTGCCAAACCATTTCTGAATAAATGAAACTACAAGTAAGGAGTTTTTTCTCAGTTACATTTTTGTCTCTTTAAAAATAATGATATTTGATAGTATAATATGAATATAAAAAATAAGTATATTGCTAGCCTATTCAAATATTCAGCTTTTACTTCTTTAGTTTCAAACCTATCTTAAACTCCTCTTAAGAAGTGGGTGGGAAGGACTTCATATTGAATACAGTGAGAATCTATTGTTTACAGATGTATTGGGTTTTCACAAAAAGGATTATATGTGTATAATAAGTAACTTGCATAACCCCTGATGCACAGTTTTAACCTACACTTTATGTGTAGTACTTAAACATGTGGCATTCAAGGATAGTGATCAGACGAGATGCTAAATTTATATCACAAGTGACACAAGGAAGCCTACATACTGTATAAAAGTATGGTGTTGAGCCATGGAAAAAAGGCTGGTTCAGACAACCAGCTGTGTTGCAATGACCCCCTTTTTATATATAAATCGTTCATCCATTTTCGAACTGCTTCTTCTAATTCTGGATAACAGGGGAGCTGGAGCCTATCCCGGCAAGCAACGGGCACAAGGCAGGATACACCCTGGATGGGAGGCCAGTCTTGGACACACATGGTCCCGCCAGGAACATGTTCCCAGAAGCCAATTAACTTACCAGTACGTGTTTGGACTGTGGGAGCAAACCAGAACACCTGGTGAAAAACCCACATGAACACAGGGAGAACATACAAATGCCATGCCGATAGCACCCCAGGTACAAGGCAGCAATGTTAACCAATGCGCCACCATGCCACCAATATTATAAATCAGACCTCACCTATATCATCACAGAAGCATGTGGCAGGGCTACAGGGGTTTTACATTTGAAATAACTAAATTTGTGTATTATTTGGGGGTATGATATTGTGGTTATTTTAGATACTGTATTATCATAACATAAATATGTCTTTAATTACTCTGTCATTCTTATGGATCAATAACTGGTTAACAAGCAGGTAAAGCTATCTTAAGGAGCACAATTTCTGATATAAGCAATAGCATGGTGCAAGGATTTTTTTTAAGTCTTATTGGTCTTTCTGAGCCATATCTACTATTTAGACTCTGCTATCTGAGCAATCTAGTTAAACTGGAAGATGGCTTTAGAAATTTATCATAGTATCATGTTTTTGGAGGAGTAACGAAGTACAGAAGTTACGAAATTTCAGAAATTCAGAAAATAAATTACAAATTGGGCAAACACATGACAAATGAAACATCAGTAAGGGCAAAGTGATCGAAGTGGTAGCAGGAACACAGTAGATATAGACTAGACATCTTGCATTAGGGATTAGGACCTGCAGGTGCTACTCATGAAAGGGTGTTTTTATAGATAGATATAGTCTCATCATCACAACATGGTTAAGCAATGAAATAAGCAAGGAGAATGCTTGACTATATAGTATAGCAGAATTTAAATTCAGAAATGTTATGTTAAATCAATACAATGTACTAGTAAGATCACCTTTAATTTGTGCAGTTTTGGACACCACACCTCCAGGGATTATAACCTTAGGAAGAGGTCAATGAAGAATTAAGATTTATTGCGGGTCTCGGGGGATACATACAGTACAGTACATGTACAGTGTAATGAAGCTAAGTCTGTTCAGTGGAGAACAAAGTATGTAAGATTGTAAGAAGTACTAACCGGACTATTTCACATTCGGTAGCGAAACAAGGATACAGGGTAACGACTGAAAACTTTAAGAAAATTAATCTGGAATGGAGAACAGGAAATGCTTCTTTATACAAAGATGTGGGTGCCTGGAATAGATGTCCCAGCCAGGTGGTTGAAGCTCAAATTACGAACAATTAAGAAATTGACAGTTTTTATTTATCCACTGAACTACAAAACAAGAGGAGATCCCAATGGTTCTCCTTTGCATCCTTTGTTCCTACTCAAAGCCATAAAACCCAGTTATCTCTAGAAATAACACATATTTTAAGTTTTATGTAGCTGAATGTAGATGCCAGTGGCAAATAGGATTCTGTGATTAGGATTACATCATCCCATTAAAAAAAACATTTGTATATATAATATACAGTATTCATCCAAGCCTCGATTCAACTACAGCATCTGGTGGAGCAATGACCTTGTCTGCTGAGACATGTGGATGCTTTGATTGACAAACCCATATGTGCTACAGTTTCCCAAGCAATCTATCAGTCAAACAGGCCAGGAGAGGCAGGAGTTTGGTCATCATTGAAGGTGATATTTAATGGCAGCAGAACAGTGCGACTTTCAGATAAACATGAAGACCAACAAAATGAGAAACAGATAAACCGACAGAACAACAATGATGGTAACATGGGTGGTGAGAAATGGACAGGTGCCTGTTGTAATGTGCACTATTAGTCGGAGCAGCAGACCGGGTTGGTTGGTTTGATGTGATGTGACTACAAAGGTTTTTCAAACTGAAATATACATCCTTTTTCTTTCACAGTTGCACTGTTCGGCTTTGTGAAGCAGCTCTCCCAAGTCAAATAATTTAAAGTCCAGAAATGATTGGATTAAAAAAAACAACAACTTTATACACGTGTTTACCTCACAGGGATGTTTCCAAGAAGATGAAATCTACAAAAAACAGCGAAGATGAGAAGAGGAATACACAGTAAGGCAGATCTCTTCAAGATCTCTTAAGGGGTTTTTTCTGAACTGAGCGCGACTCAGCAGTTTGATTGCTCCTGGAGGTGTCAGTTCTTCCATTTGTCTTGATTTACTTCAAGGCATCCAGAGCAGTGCACACCTGCTTGAAGACATCATCGACAGTGCCTTCTGCGTGTATCTAAGGAGAGAGGAGTTACACAGGTCTGAGAGATGGACCATGACTTTAGAACTGTAAAGAACACTGGAGAAATTAATTTCAGACAATTTATAGTTCAGACACTCAAAATGGTGTGCCAATCACAAGCATGGCCATTTCACTGCAGTGACCTTGATGTATTGAATCAGATGCATAACAGCACAGCACAAGGTCAGGCTGAGAGGTTAGGATCCAGTATTTTTGATTGCCAGCTCCTATGTGTGTGTAGATTAAATCAGCTGCAACTACCCACATGAACACAAAATAGCACAGGGGTGTTTGGCTCACATTTAAACGCATTTACAGTGCCTTGCAAAAGTATTCCGACCTTCTGCTTTGTGAAATTACAAAATCCATCCATTTCTTATTGTTTCTTCCCTTTCAGGTCACAAGGGTGCCAAGGCCTGATCCCACAAGTAACAGGCACAAGCCAGTGTACACTCAGGATGGGACTTCAGTCCATAGCAGGGCAGACAGACACAAACAGACACACGCACTCCAGCCAGGGCCAGTTTCTCAGAAGCCAGTATGTTTTTGGACTTTGGGAATCAAACACCTGAGGAAACCCATATGCAAACACGGGGAGAAAATACAAAGTCCACATGGATTGCACCCCCAGATCCGGAACTGAACCCAGGCGCCCAGCACTGCAAGGCAGCATTGCGCCACCGTGCAACCCGAAATGACAAAATCACCCATACAGTTTTTTCTTAACTATTTTTCTTAACTATTCTTAACATCAGAACCTGAATGATGAAACTGAAGACGTCAAAAGATATTGTATGGTAAAAAAAAAGTGAAATGTGTAGATTGCTTAAGTATTACTAAAAGCACCTTTGGCACCAATTACAGATGCAAGTCATTCCCGGTCTTTACCAACTTTCTACACTGGTTTAGTGCTACTTTTGCCCATTCTTCTTCAAATCAGGACTTTGACTGGGCCCATCAAGGATATTCACTACCTTATTCTTAAACCACTCCAGTGCAGACTTTTCTTTGTACTTTGGGTTATTGTCCTGCTAAAAAGTAATTTTTTTCCCCTGTTTTAGCAGACTGAAGCAGGTTTTCCTCTGATTTGCCTACTGTATATTTTGCTCCATCTTTTTATCCTCAGTCTTGATCCTGCTAATAGGAACCAGCTTCATAATCTAATGCTGCCGATACTGTGCTTGACAGTAGGGATAATGTTGACACAGTGATGTTCTATTGCTGTGTTGTTAGCACTAGATGTAATGTTATGCATTTACACCAAAATGTTATCCCATTTAACCACAAAACCAATTTTTCAAAGTCACTGTTGGCCTTACAGTGGCTTCCTAACACACTTTCCTCCTTTCCTGGTGCTCAGTTTGGAGGGATCCTGATCTAGGCAGCGTCTGGAGAGAACAACACAACTCTCACTTCTTCATGATCGAAGAAACCAAGCTCAAAGGGATATATATTCAGTGTGCCTGAATTTTTTTTTTTATACCTGTCTCTTGGTATGTGTTTTTCTACATCCTGGGGCTTGTTTTTAAAGCTCCTTTGTCCTTACAGTTGAATTTATGCATGAAATTCACTACTGTACCTTCCCAAAGGACTTAACTGAGACAGATGTGTTTATGTGAACGACTATTATTGCAAACAGGCAGAAGCCACCTGACTAATCCTGCAGGTAATTTTGTGTAACTAAATTAATTTCGATTTCCAACAGCACAGGGTACCATTAATGTATAATGCTTTTCCATTTTTCTTTCTTATGAATTACGTATATTATTATTTGATTATAACAAAATTTGATATATGTTGTATATACTGTATAACAAATATCCATGGATACTTTGAAGTGTCATGATTCCAAGCTAAAACAACAAAACATGAAAACTGCAAGGATCTAAATACTTCTGCAAGACACTGTAATTTATTTAACCACCAAACTCTTAAACAAATATTTGCTCAAGAATTGCCAGCAGACAGTAGTAGCTGTGGCTGACACCAGACAGAAATGTTAAGGAGGAAACAAGAAAGCAAGAACGAAGAAGAAAACGTTCACACTGTCTGAATCCCAGCACATTAGGGTGGCGCAGTGGCTCTGTGGGTAAGGATCTGTGCCTGTGGCTGGAAGGTTGCCGGTTCGTATCCCGCGGGCTGGCAGAGGAATCCTACAACTGAGCAAGGCCCTTAACCCCAACTGCTCCAGGGGTGCCTTATAAATGGCTGACCCTGCGCTCTAACCCCGAGCTTCTCTCCCTGTCTGTGTGTCTCATGGAGAGCAAGCTGGGGTATGTGAAAAGACAAATTTCTAATACAAGAAATTGTATATGGCCAAAAAAGTATTATCTTCCATGTGCTGTACACGTTGTTGTCTGTTCCCCTACAGTACCTTTCTGACAATGCCACGGCCCTCGTAGAAGGCGATGACGGGCTCGGTGGCCTTGTAGTAGGTGTCCAGGCGCTTCTTGATGGTCTCCTCGTTGTCGTCGACTCTCCCGCTGGTCTCGCCACGCTTCAGCAGCCTCTTCACCATGGTGTCTGCGCCTGCATCGACGTACAGCAGCAGGGTAGGGGGCCCAATCTGCCAGAGGAACAGCAGCAGCACGTTTAATACAGCACTGTACACCCTCATGAAATACAGCACAACACAAGTTCACCTAATACACAAGCTCATTTAATTCTGGCACTACACAAGCTTGCTTTATTTTGGCACTGTACACACTTGTTTAATACAGCACTACACAAGCTTGACTGGTTTGAAGGTTTCATTCGGATTCCTTCTTGCCCCGAAATCTAAAAATAGCGTTGTAGTCCCCTTTAATACAGTACTACTCAAGCCCGTTTAATATAATAATATTTGCTTACATTTACAGTATATAGCGTTTTTCTGGACACTCCACTCAAAGCGCTTTACAGGTAATGGGGACTCCCCTCCACCACCAATGTGCAGCACCCACATGGATGATGCGACCGCAGCCATAGTGCGTCAGTACGCTCACCATACATCAGCTTTGAGTGAGAAGGAGAACAGAGTAATGAAGCCAATTCATAGATGGGGATTATTAGGAGGCCATGATTGGTAAGGGCCAATGGGAAATTTGGCCAGGACGCCGGGGTTACACCCCTACTCTTTTAGAGAAACGCCCTGGGATTTTAATGACCACAGAGAGTCAGGACTTTGGTTTTACGTCTCATCTGAAGGACAGCGCCTGTTTACAGTATAGTGTCCCCCTCACTACCCACACAGAACATGGGGTGAGCGCCCTCTACTGGCCCCACTAACACCTCTTCCAGCAGCACCCTTAGCCATCCAGGTACTGGCCAGGCTCACACCTGCTGAGCTTCAGTGGGTTGCCAGTTGTGAGTTGCAGGGTGACATGGCTACTGGCAAATGAGCACGAAAGGCCCCAGCGAGATATGAACTTGCGACCCCTGGTTTCCAGAGCCAGTGCTCTAAGCCCTGAGCTATGGAGCCACATATAGAACTAAACAAGCTCTATAACTAAGCTCATTTAATGCAGCCCTCACACGCTCATTTAATACAACACTATACAAGCTCAATAGAGCACTACACAAGCTCATATAGCTAAGCTCTTTACAGGCTCATTTAATACAGTACTACACAAGCGCATTTACTGCATCACCAGATTCTGTGGCGCACAAATAAAGGTGTTGTTTCCTACAGGGATTTCAAACAACTACAGTAGGAGAAGAGGATGAATGAGCTCAATCTTTTGGGGTTTTGAAATTCTTAACCTTAGACTCTTCCCAGATTGGACAAACACACATAAAAAGAACTGCTGAAATGAATTCTTGTCATGAACTTTTAATGTCTCTTCTTGAACCCTGTTATATTTTATGTGTCTCATGGTAAAAATATCACACTACTCAGCATGACCATCAACATCAGTTCCTGCATGATGAAAAAAAGCTGCCGAGCTTCCAGATACTGGTTCTTAATGTGGCTAGTAAAGTTTTTCATTTGTATGACCTCTATGCCAGAGAGACTCAGCTTCCTCTGACAAGGATTTGCACAGACTATAAAGAGCTTTTGTACTGACTGTACTTTAAATGATCACAATCATTTTTTTTGTTACTCTTCACACTACGACAGTTGTTTAAGGTCTCAAAATTGTTGTAAAGTGATGCCAGAGTTTAAACAGACACCGTTTCATAAAGCATTTGCATTGAAGAATTGGTTGGCACTATTCACAGTAAAACCGCCGTAGAGATATAGACTTCCCCATGCTGATAGGAGAAGGTCAGCACATACTGTATAATAAAATAATATGTGAAATTTCATTAGTCTGACTGGAATAAAACAGTTTATCCCAAAGAATCAAATAATATTAGATGACTGGATTAAGCAATTCAAGGGGAATATTAATAATGATGTTTCTAATTTTATAACAGCTCTAACAGTCCTGAAATTATATTAACCTCAGAAATACAGGTAACACCTTTAAAACCTGAATACATAAACTTTTATATATAATGATATAGTGACATGAAACCTTGGTTAACAGCCTCCAAATATCTTTATCATCAAATTAAAAAAATGTCAAAGGTAGCTAGTTAATGCTACTGTGGGAATTACTTTTTTACAAAAAACGTTCAAGTGATTTTAAAATAGTTCTTAAGAATATTAGGCTGATGTTTTTTTTTCTTTGAGAGTACCTATAATGGAATTAAAAATTCATAACATGGGCTTTAAATAGTTCTCTCAGAAATTATGTTGCTATGTTTCAGTGTAAGCAAATGAAGGAATTAAAGCTGGTTAGCAGCTGTTTGTTCGGCTTTATAAAACTGTTCTTCCTCAATGTCCTGACTTCTGTGACTTCTGTTTCTGTGGACCGTGGCACAGAGTAGAGTTTTGATGAATTGGACCATGTCTTGCTGTTATGTTTGAAGAAGAAAATTAGAGAGGCTGTAAAAATCACACATTATGACAATTGCTCTCCTGTTCGGCCGACAAACTTTTAAATTGCTTTGACATTTTTGTTTCTTTTCACAACTTTTCTTTAAATAACAGACCTCTCAAGGAACTTAAATAATGAAGACAACAGCCTAAATACAGAGACTACTCAATTTGCCACTCTGTCACAAAAATGTCTGTGACTTTCTTTTTTTGTTTCACAATGTTATTCACCTCAAACAACAGAAAGCGTGTGAAGTGCAGTCAGCACTGTAGGAGGCTCTGAATTTACCATTTTAGACTGTAAACGTATACATAAACATGAGCCATCGCACGATAAAAATAATTATTATTACTGAATAATGAAATTTATATTTAACTATCAAAATGTATCACTGTGATTCATCGGAAGTATTCACTGTGGAAATACTTCCTCATGTGGAAAAACATTGTTCTGTGTTTTCATTTAGATGTTTGTTAATATATTTTGTCTTTCAAAAACACTAAACAGACCTGTTCAAATGAAAATAGGTACAGTACAGTGGGATTTAAAGAGTGATTACGTTTTTAAACTGTTCAATTTTTTTTTCCTTGAATAAAAAATAAATATTGCCTGAGAAACAGTGTGCTACCGAGTTGTCCCCTAAGATCAGGTTTTTTAAAGATTTTTTTAAAAACTGCCCCACTCTCCATGACACTGGTTTTGTAGAAAAGGAGTTAAATCCCGCAGAAGAGCCACACATTGCTAATAGACTGTGCCTGGTCCTAGTCTCCACACCTTCTTCTCAAACTCCTCTCCCTGTTTGACTTCCCGAGGGTAGCCATCAATCAGGAAGCCCTTTGAGACATCGGCCTTGGCAATCATGGCGTCTTTCAGCATGTCCAGAACTGTATCCTGCAGAGAGAGACATCCGGGTCAGAGGTCATCTTCAAGAAAAGGGCACCACACAAGCATGAAAACAATTTACAGCTCCCCTTGGGTTTGTCTGGGAGGGCAGCACAACCAGCTGAAAAGCACAGCTCATCTCTCTTATTTACTTTCTGTCATCTGGCATTTCTAGTTGCAACCTCCAGCAGCAAACATGGTAACTTCTGTGGCCAAAACATTGATCTGTTTTTGTTTCTGTTCTAATCGCTTATCCTAAGTGCCTTGTTCCAAAAGTGGGTTGTTTTTTTGTTATCCATGTTAAACTCCTGTCACTCGCTTACACTGTGAAAACTCACAAAGGTTTAATTCACATGTTTAAGCGAAAAACAATATTTCCCGACCATACACTCTTAATATTGCTTAGTTTCTTTACTAACTCAAAATGAAAGAAGCAATAAGCATCTTGACTTGACTTGACTTGACTTGACTTGAACTTTATTGCCATATGTAACCGGTGCTGGTACAATGGAATTCTTACTTACAGAAAGTCTCTCAATTGTAAAACAAGTGTAAAAAAAACAAAACAAAGTGCAAACAGTGCATCAAGACAATGTACAAACAAACAATAGACAATGTGCAAGTAAACATGCAGACAGTTTGAATGTAAACAATACAGACGTGTAAACAATGACTGGAGACGTACAATAAATAAATTACAATGAGGTAGATGGTGATGGTGTAGGTGTGGTCCGAGGGGGATGGCTTAATGTGTTCGCCAGTCTCACTGCTTGTGGATAGAAGCTATTGAAGAATCTAGTGGTAAGTGTCCGTATGGACTGGCAGCTGAGAAAGATAGGCTTAGATGACACCCTAATTACTAACAATATGTGAACTAATACCAGCTAGAGTACAATACTTGTGATCTAGGCTCGTATTGTGCATTTAGACCAGCACTGTCCTCACTGGTTTTCAAACCTCGCCACTCTCACCAAGTTGAAAATGCAGACTCGGCGTGATAAGTGTGCTCACCAAGGGGACCAGCTCTCCCTTCTCCATGATTGCAGACAACTTCTTGCCTCTCTCCGAGCCCGAGCCAACCTCTGCCCTGAGCAGGTCTCCGGTGGACAGGTGAGTGTAGCCATACTTGGCCACGATCTTTTCGCACTGGGTGCCCTTCCCAGAACCAGGACCGCCTGGGGAGGCAAAAGGGAATCTGTTCCTAACTCACTGTGGCCGACAGGAATGGGAAATGCCCTAATTTTCCCACCAACTTTTCCGTGAAGTCATTCACCTAGCTAACAAGGACCCAGGCCTTTGTCATCAAAAGTTACATTTTGGCACTTTTTTTGTCCTGTTTAGCTCAACATGTTTCTTGAAGAAGAATGAGCAGTGCGGTGCAGAATAACTCAAAACACTATAAACACTATAATACTGTATGTTGATTGCAGAAGTGCTCGCCCCCTGAGCCTTTGCACACCGGGATGGTGCAGTCGTTTTCATCTTACCACAGATTGTCCACATTCAAGTCGGAACTTTGACTGGGCCCCACTCAGACATTTTGCTTTCTCCTCGTTAAGCAAGTACCAGTATCACGAAGGAAGCACAGCAGGGAACGTACTTTTTGTGCCAATTGAAAAACTCTGGCGTCTCTCGAATACGTTCTGATACAGTTTTACAGAGCCATTATTGAGAGCATTCTGTCTGCCGGTTTAACTGCTGGGTTTGGCGACATGTCTGATTGCTTCAAAGGCAAACTGCAGTGCGTTGTTTGTGCTATGGAGAGGGTCATTGGCCCTTCATTGAAGATTTGTACTATTTCACAGTAAAGGAGCAGACAGGAATGACTGTTGATGACCCCTCCCACGCAGATTACCACCTGTTTCATAAACTTCCCTCAGAAAGACACTACCAATCTATTAAAACCAGAGCCACTTTGTATTTGAACAGCTTCTTTCTGGACACTGGAAAGAAGGCTCTGGCTTTTCCTCGACGCTGAATTTGATTAAGTGGTAAGAAAATGTATGGATGTATTTGTGAGGCGGGGGTGGTTCATTATTGTCTTAAATTATTTCCAGCTAAGGGAATCTTTCCTAGGGCTGTATTTTGTTTAACCAGAATTCCCAGTTATACAGTATGTGCACTCTAACGATATCTTAATGACGTCTATTAGTCGTTTTTGTGTATGGAATCTGTAGAATGTTTTTGCCACCAAGTAAATTCCTTGTACATGAAATGTATTTGGTGATTAAAGGTGATTCTGATTCTGATACTATCATAGTATTGTAGTATTGCACACAGACAATTCAGCTAACTTAGGTTAGGTTTAGGGTTAGGGAAAACTGGCCCTGGAGTGAGTTTGTATCTGTGTTTGCCCTGCAGTGACTGGCGTCCTGTCCAAGGTGTATCCTGCCTTGAGCCTGTTGCTTGCCAGGACAGACTCCAGCTCTTTCTCAACCCTGAATTTGATTAAGTGGTAAGAAATTGGATGGATGTATTTGTAGGGGGGGGTGCTTCATTCTATCATTCTTTCATTCAAATTATTTCCAGCTAGGGGAATGTGGTAGCCCCACACTAGTCCCTGGTCATCCTTATATAAAAGAAGCTTTATTTAGATTTTATAATTTTATCCATGACAGCCTACTGGCAGCTGGGCTGCCCAGCTCTGCAACTGGCACAACTCTCAAATACAATAATCGAACTGTCCACCTGTCATGCCATCTGTGCCGCGTTCAGAGTGGATGAAAACCAGCCTCTGGAGTGCTTTGCCTGCAGTGTCCAGTGTAAACTGGCCTAAACTGTCTTTCTCCTGTTGTTCAATGCAAATAGTTACTATTCCCAAATTAACAAAGCAAGAGCAAAAAGCATTTTCTTGGCATGGATTATCCTAGTTATTTATGTTGTCTCAGCATGTTTTGCTTGTCACAGCCTGCAAAATAATCACCTCCCAAGGAGCCCATATATTCAGCAGGAAAAAAGGCAATTCAATTAATTTCAAAAGCTTTTCCATATGAAGCTTTTGAAGACTATTAAGATGAGCCCTGTGTGAGCCCTGTGATAGTCCAGCAGACTATCATTATACTGTCTCTTTAAAACACAAGACAGAGCATGTGTCCATCCTGCAAAAACCATAACAAATCTAGAATCCAGATAAAGGATTACTTCATAGCAGTTGCTTTGTTCATGTCTTCCTCAGTAAAAGTTGGAGCATAATTTCTGCTTTTATTATAATATTATTTAAATAAACATTAAAGGTATTTCTTAAGAAGTTTAATAATTTTAATGAGAATAACTCTGGTTATAAAGCACACCTATTAAAATTTGTAAAACATTACTTTCTTGCAGGTAAACAAAAACTTGGACAAATTGTCCGAAGCAACAATAGGACGTCTTCTCAGGGTCACCTAGCCTAAACCTGAGATTGTTTAAAGGACATTAAAGGTCACATTTTCAGAACTCTGCCACCTTAAGCTTGCTTTGTTAGCTCTTTTTGACAGTGGTTTGTTATGCTACAGATGCTCAAGCAGTGAAACTCTTCACAATATCTGCCATGATTTTAAAGTGTACTACATATTAAAAATACCACCTTTAATAAATCAGTGTAAAAATAAACCTGCCTCACTTTATCAACAATATGTATGTTGTAGGGGCCTGTATTTGTGGTTATAGCATGCAAAATACAATTGGGGTACAGATTGGCATGCAGATTTACAAAACTTTCAGTGGAATCTTTGCATCTTCTGTAGAATTGAATTAATTATATCAGTGTTGAGAACAGGTAATTTACTATTGCTTCTCCTAAACCTTAGGTTAATTTAAATCTCTCATTTATTCTATGTAAAGTGAGACTGCCTATAGAGTCTGCCCAAAGATGGGTTACATTGGATGAAGAAGGAAGATTATGAAAATGTCCAGACTTACCGACAACAAAGATGATCTTGCTGTCCTTCAGTTTATCTAAAGGAAAGCACAGAACAAAACATAACCAAGATGCAATTTCTGCCCAAGCAACACTCAAGTTCACATACTGTAGTTAAGGTTTAAAGACAAAAACACTGCCTTTTGACAGTGACATTTTATCCTGCCACCAGGAAAGACAAGTGGATCTCACCCTGACAGTGAACAGCAGCAAGGCCTTGTTGGCAGCAGGAATGTGACTAACTCAATCCCAGCACTCCCACTCCTGACAATACCTGGCTGAGAGCTGAGCCGCACTCCGGTGGCCTGCTCAGAGGAACAACTGCTTCCCATTGCGCCCGTTTCTGTCTTCGTCTTCTACTAGATTCCTTCTGTCCCCCTGATCGAGTTTTTTTCTTTTAAACACACTTTGTTAAAGTGCTGCTCTCACTTCCCTTAACTTTTCTCCCTCTTTCTGTGGCCAGTTAAATATACAGTATGTTGCCATGGCAACTGTTGCTAGCCTAACTGCCAGCCCCAGACCACTTCAAAGAAAGCACTTTTGGCAGCTCAGCTTCGCCTTGTATGCTCTTTGGAAGGTTGTTTAAACTCTGTTTTAACCAATATATTAAAGGGAAATTAGCCTTTTTAGAAATCTAAGTGTTTGTTTTGTTCAGATTTAAACATTTAAAGGATAAAATTTCACTGCCTTTTTGAAATTTTTTGAAAAACTGTCTTAATGAAGGAATCACTGCCTAGTTAACAATTAAATCAAATGATTACTATAGGAAGAGATTTCTTGAATTCTTCTGTTATTTTGCAATCCTATATAATTAATTTCAAAACGCAGGTTTAAAAAATCCAGTATATTTAGTGGACCTAATGAATAATTAAATGATATAAATATATATATCAAGTTTAAAACCTGAATTTTTGTCAAAGCGTCTATACCAGGTTTCACTATGTGGAATATGTTCAATGGCTTTGCTGTACCGGCATCTTATTTTAAAATGACTGTCTTGCACATAAATCTCAGACAACTCCAGTACACTGCATATCCTGAAACTCAACGCCACAGCCTTGGGAGGTAATTATAGGCGTCCCCAGTACATACCATAGTAGGTACTGTGTGTCTAATATTACCTCCCCTTCGCAACACCACACCCTTCTCTCCACTGTATGCTTAAATGGTGGAAGGCCTAATTAAAGATCAGCCCTACATTTGTACGGAGGATGTGTAGTCTTTTTTGCTTTTTCTGTTGGACTGCCCATACCACACTGCCAGGCAAAACACAGTACAGCTCTGGTAAGAGCACTTCGAGGGACTTGGAGAATATTGACCTTTAAGGCCATTCGTCACACAATAGAATCATTTAAAATGTGCTACGTACTGTAGCTGTTGTTCCATTTCCATGGACAGCAACACCAGAGTGCTAATTAAATATTTACACTTCGCATTGGTGGAGACTGAGAGGCAAGGCTGCTGTGCTGGCTCCAGATTAATTATCGAACAGAAGCCGAAGAGTGTGTTGTGTGGCCAAGCGAGGCCTGACCTGGTCATTTGTTTTCAACCCTGACCTCACCACTGAACTAACCATTTAGCTATTCACTACCAGGAGGAGGCGCTGTGACAAGGCTACTTGTGTTGACAGCTGCAGGAAACAGAAACAACACCTATTCATTTTCCAACCACTTCTTCCAACTCAGGGTGATAGGGGAACCAGTGCTTATCCTGGCAAGCAACAGGTACAACCCGGACAGGATGCCAGCTCATCACTGGGCACACACACGCCAGGGCCAGTTCACCTGTCTTAGGGCTGTGGGAGGAAACCAGAGCACCCAGAGGAATCCCATGCAAACAGTGCTAACAACTGTGCTACCATGCCACCACACAGAAACAAAAGCTTTTTATCTATAATTATTTCAGGTCAGCCTTTCCATTTCTGTCTGAATATATTTATTAATTCAAAAGGGAAGTAAGGTTGACATCTAAGCTATGCTGGGTATAATGACCACTACTTGTGATGCTTTTTCTTTAGTCAGTTGTTTTGATCCAAAGAGCTTTACAGTTATGTGCAGACAATAAAGTTTTAACTATGGTTTCATTGGAGTGCTTTATTCTGAACTGAACCTTACCCCAGTTACACCAGTATTGAAACAGCAATTCATTTCTTAAAGAGCACACACATCTGGTTCAGTTTATACTAATTTTATACAGGGATCCTACACTGTTTCCAGCATTAGGGTGGCACTATCTTACTTCTTATATGTATAAGGTCGCTAGAATTTCCAGCAAACTAAAATTACATTGCAGGGGAACCAGAACATGGCAACCCAGTGTTACTATCAGATTTACATTTTTATTAGCCAACCATATCTGGGTTTGAGTAGTTCAAGTAAGTAGTTGTGTCAGCATGTGTAGGCTGCAAAGGAACAAGTAAAGGTTTATTCCATGCTGAAAAGAAAAGAAAGGAAACACAATGTTTCGGCTGTGGAGCCTTCTTCAGGTGTGAAGTTAAGTGGGAGAAAGAAGTCGGGCCTTGTAATAACAGTAATAATAGTGTAATAGAAACATACAGTATGGTGTAACATAGCCCTAAATACAGTAAAGTACTGTAAGTACATTACTGTAAGTATAGGCATATTAACAAATAAGGCCAAAATATATGAGGTGTTTCTGACTCTAACGCCATTTAAGCCCGGACCCTTACTCATTTAGGACTCCATTCAACACAAGATTTCCAATAAAAGAACACTTGTCAAAAATTAATGTTACCTTTCTTGATACATTCTCTTTGTTTCGGTGAGGTTGCTTAGGCTTTTCAGACAAATATTTTGATTCAGTGAAGTAAATTCTCCAATCCAATGAATGGAAGATTGTGGTCTTTGACAAAACCCTGAACCCTATCCCTAACCTAAGCCGAACCCTGAGCTAGGGTTAGGGTTATGATTCCCACAAAACGTAGACAATTTTTGATGGCATGGCTGTGTTTTAGGACAGAAATGATATTTAGGACAACAGTTATTTCAATTATTTTCTATTGACACCTGAAGAAGGCTCCACAGCCGAAATGTTGTGTTTCCTTTCTTCTCTTTTCAGCCTGGAATAAATCTTTGCTTGTTCCTTCATATCTGGGTTTGTTTGTGGAGTGAAGTCAAATGTACTTTTCTTAAGGTGAAGTAATGTGTCGGTATTTGCATGGCTGTTACAGCTCCTAGCAGTAATGAAGATTGACACTTCTAGGCTGAATAACAGATTTAGCTCAGCCTTAAATGACCTACTGTACAGATAAGACATGGACCTTGCAGCTGAAATTGCCACACAGTGAAACTCCAAGGCAGAAAGAAGGTTCTTAATAGAAGACACAGAAAGTCCTAGAACATGCCACAACTTGTAATGTAAAGATGTCAGTGTCCTGTAACTACAGTACTAATGAAAAAAGCAGAGCAAGGAGGGTAAATTGTGAACTCTTGCTGCCTGAAATCCAGAAGTTTTAAAGGTGCTTTTTACCTACAAAATGCTTCTCTTCCAACTCTTTTAATTCTGCTGCCTTTGTCTGCAGCCTGATTAATGTGCAACGACTAAGATCTTTTCCAATGTAAAACAAATAATCCAGATCTGTCCTTTGGTAAATAGACACGTGTATGAATGAGGAGAAAAGTCATCATGCAAGTTCTCTGTCTGTAGATAGTGCTTTATTATAGTAGTATAATAAAGTGCTCAATTCACTGCTCTCACCTCCAAGTTATATACAGCAAGGCTTCACAGTCACATTTATTCTTTCAAGATACAAAATGGTTAAGTGGCCAAATGTATTACCTGCCATGGTGATGTGTTCAGTGTTCTGAAATCCTTCGATCTGCCAAACCAAGAAACAAAGAAAAGGAATATTATATGCATGTTATCTCGCTTAATTCAAACCACTTTACACTACTGGTTCAATGGAGTTTAACATTCTGTTAATAACCTTGTGCTACTGGAGCTACCAAAGTGCACAATATCAAGATGGGGATTTCGATAAGATCACCCTTTGGCGGAGTGGGACTTCATTTTAAGTCACACTTACCAGGATCTGCCATGGGAAAAAAAATAATTTCACAGAGTGGTTCTGTTTTTTCCTTACTATACTGTATTCTCTTTTGTTCTACAGACAGTAAGACAACAGTCAGAGCAGACAAACAGGTTAAACAGGGCGTTCCCTGACTCCATATTAATAATTGTGTAATTATTGCAAACTAATTTAACCCTATATATGTAACTGTTGTCTATCAAAATGGACTTCAATGCTTTCCAATCAAACTTATAAATTTACATGATAATTTATTCAATATTTTATTCTGAGGACCCACATCACCATGAATGATCAAAATTAACAGGTCTATCAACAAGAGAGCGTAATATTTACTCACAGTGCAAAGTTTCTTGTAAAACGTATATAACTTGCATTCAGGTTAAATGAAAATTTTTTTAGCCAATCAACAATGAAAAAGGAATTTCAGAAAATTTGTTTTTATGTTTGACCTTAAGGATGCGACGTCAGTGTCAGTGCACATGAGCAGTTCCAGTTTTTGTCTTGTTTTGAATAGCACTCAACCTGCACTGACCAAGACAAACATTCCTAGAATGATATCTAAGGAAACACTTTTATTAGTGTGAGAGACCTGCTGTTTTCTAAGGGACAAGTGTGTTTGCAGTAAAAATAGTCTTTCCATTTCTCTGCTTCTTTGCCAAGACTCAAGTTTTAGTTTGGGGGAAAATGCATCAAACCTTTGAAACAAACAATAATCTTCAGGGTATATTGGAAGTAAAGTGTATTTGACTAGCTCATTAAATGACACTGTAACCTTGAAAGTGAGTTAGCCAGGACACTATGGTTATAGAGACTGATTCTTAATAACGATAGCAATATAGTTTTAGAAACTATAGCAATAACACAATGCATTAATACAGGTGCAGTGCTAACTGAAATCTATATTGTAGTGGAGCATTAAATGTAATTCTGTTTTTTCTTTTCAATAATTGATGATTTCAGTTTGGTTGTGCTCTGTTGCTCACAAACCTTATTTATAACAGGGAATTTGCTATGTTTTAGTTTTCATCCAATAACTAAGGCAATGAACTGGCTAGGAGTGTTAGTTGTTAAATGCTGCACTCAAAGAATAAAATATATTTTAGCACTTTTTCTTGCAGTCTTTCTAATATTAAAAAAAGGATGTTTGCATACTAGCAGGTTCCTAACAATCATATTCATGATCAGTTTACTAGAAATGACAAAGAATGTGTTAAATGTCTGCCACTAAACTGTGTTTATTACATTATGTACATGCTGACCTTTCAATTAATTCATAACAAATGAATTGTAGGCTCACTTGGTATTGTGTTTTACAATTAAATTTTTTTGCTACAGGATATTAAACTTGTCTGTCTTTTCAGGAGAGGACCATTCCCTTAATTGTATAAAAAGTGAAAGATATGAATGATAAGAACAAAGAGAAATTATTTCACTGCTGCTTTTCCAGCATTCAGTGTAGAAGGAACAGAATCTGTAACAACTGTAACAGTAGTAGGGTGTCTCAGGAATGCTGGAACTGGAACCAGAGATATCTAAGCCCAGCCTGGCCAGCTGATTCAGCTGATATCCCTACACACAGTACTATACAAGCCTCAGCCTGTCTGAACACAGTGAAAGAGCAGCACAGCCAGTTGTAAAAACTCTAAAAAAGAGCACCATCCTACTTGAGCTTCAACAAAAATGCAGCATCCTCTATCCCCTGAATAATAGGAAACGGAGAAAAATTCTAGTATAAGTACTATTATTATTTATTTGACTGAACCTTTTATACAAAGACATTTCTACCCCTTTATGCAATTAAGAATCTTACTGAAACAATCCTGAAAACCAGGATTTGAACTTGCAGCCTTCAAAATGAAAGGTAGTCTTTCATGGCTGTTTTCCTGTGTCTGAGCAGACAGTGCCTAAACTAGGTGATCTTTTGAAAACTAGCCATTGGTTTTTAAAACCCTATTTTTCCAGAATAATTCAATTTATTTTGTAAAGAACACGACACAATAAAAAGTACCTGGTGTACAGCAATAACGACAGAGAGAGTAATAGTAAGAAGTGTGATTTCAAGGTGAACATTACAGTGGACTGTATTGGGCTTTTAAATAAGAAGAAATCAGAAGATTGTGATATTTATTCTAGACCTTCATAATGGGAACAAATGGCATAATCGTAGAGTTCTATATATAGTGTACAGTATGTAAAATATTTAATGTTGACGTTCAATGGATGCAATGCTTCTTACTTACAAATTCTTCATCCAAAGTATGGCCGGAGTATGGAACAAGCTACCCATCCATGCTGTTAAAACCAATTCTCTGGTTTCTTTCAAGAAATGTCAGCATACAACAGCTGGATCACTAAGCTCCCAACCACCAAACAAGCTAGATGAGCCAATTGAGCTCCTCTAATATGTCAACTTTCTTCTATTCTTACTTTATTTTATTACATGCCAGCATTCTCTATTTTCATGGGATTCATGTTGTGTATTTTTATAACAGGCAAGTACAGTAGATAAACCTTCTTTGCTCATAGGGGAAGCTCTTTTGCAAATGCAAGCAGATGTGCCTGAATATTTTTACATATTTTCTCAAAATCAGCTAGCTGATGAGGTTGCAGCTTTTTGGCATTAACTTAAGTACCCGCAGCCTGAGATCTCAGAGGCAAAGATGGGACTGGTTAATACTGGGATGGAAGCACTCCCAGGAAAACCATGTTGCTGCGAATGGTGTTGGTGGACTAGCAAGAAGCACTCTTTTCTCTGGAACAGAATTTCAAACCTAACGTCCTGTTTGCTACACTGTGCTCTGGGACAGTGCCACTCTTAGAACAAGACTTTAAACCAAGATCCTTGCTCTTTGGCCATTAAAGAATCCACAGCATGGTTTATAAGAGTAGGAGTCTTATCCCTGGTGACCTGGCTAATTTCCACTCTGACCTCTTCTCTTTCCCCCATAACCTTCTGTTCTTGTGCTTGTACAATCTAATTTCCTTAAAGTTCCCCCTGAACTGGAGAAGAAATTCAATTCCTCTCTTCGCCACCTGACTGCCATGTGTTGCAGGTCAACCAGGAAGGTGGCTGTGAATGATGTAGCCCTCCTCCTATTTCTAAAGAAAGCACTTTAGTGTCCTTTGGAAAAGCATTATAACAATTTAAGGAATTATTTTTATTACCTAGCAACTTTCTAATTCAAGTTGGCACCCTTGACCACACTACAGGTTTTGGTAAGATTTCTACAAATGCACATGATGTCAACTAATTGTTTTATCCACGGAAAATAACTGACATGGTGTGACTATAAATTCAGTATATACTGTACCTACAAATAAAGTATAACTTCATTTCTAGTCCCCTTTAAAAGTGTCAGATTTGTATAAAAGACACTGCTGCTTTATCAAAGTAGTATTTGCTGTAACCTTAAAAAAATCTATAAAGGATTACCATGATAACCAGCAAATGCTGTCCAAAGTTGGTTTTGTTGGCAGTTATCTAATAGTAAACAAGTCATTCTAGGCTCTCAAGCTGACTCATTGTGGTTAAAAAGTGCGGGAGTGTGGCAAACTTGCTCTGCATCACACTGTTAAGAAAGCACACACCATTTATTAACAATATTGGTACATAAAGCTCAAAAGAAATACCCGTACATTTTATGCTGAATGCAGTGGATCATTTCAGAAGAAAAGTATATCTATCTAAAGATACTATTATAATACTATCATATTTTAAAATAAAACAAATGAGAATAAAGCAATAAGTTTAATTAAGAGTTATTCATTATTTATAACTGCCAGGCTTAAGGGGCAGTTTTGCACAAATAAATCTAAGTCCCACATTTCACCCTTGCTCACAAGTGCTCTCTTTGTGCCTAGCGACCTTTGCCCTTTCCAAGTAAATGTCACCCAAAGCCCTGAGTCAGGATTGGGCTTCACTGTGGCTGAATGGCTTCTCCAATTAAGGCATCCTAACCAGAGATAGACAACCCATTGGCATTCTAAACATGTCACCCATATAAACTGACTCTGATAGTATGACCTAGTCCCTAGGGCTGGTATATAGAAAGGTTTGAGGTCTATTTTCAAACTTAATTGCAATATATGAACAATTAATCTTGCGTTTTTGTGAACTTTCCAATGTTAAACGTTTTTTAATTGCCAAAAAGTACAATTGTTCTGTATGATGGATTAAAGCCAGGATGTCCCCTGCACTGGAAAGAGTATACAATTACTGGACAAGTGAACCTCATGTTACTACAATTTTAGATTTTGCGGTGGAAACCTTTTGGTATTTAGAATCATTTTGTATATATGCTGCATACTGTGCACACTCTTACACTCTTGGGTGAAGAGACAGTTTCTCAGATACTGGCTGTGAAGATCATCACTTCTGTGTTGCAGAACTTGACACTGGTGATTGAAATTATAGAAACAGCAGTAATTAGAGATATACATTGTTTCCTGTACATGTATGTAGATAAACCAGGCCTCTGTAGGTATTAAAGTGCACATTTTTATAAAGACACATCCTCAGTAGGCTATGCTAGATGAATTGAGGAGAGCTGAAAAATTTGTTTCAGATGTGATACAGTGGATGTGTTTCTTTCACATGCACAGTACAACACTCACAAATTCAAATATGACCACTTACCCAGGGTGGAAGTGTGATACCAGATAAATCTCACCAAAACAGCCAATCACACATACAGTATGTGCACATTGCAAGTCACTCAGTAAACAAACATATTGAGAACTTTTAAAAGCTCGTTTGCAGTTGTGCACACAGCACTCTAAGGAGACATTAATTTACTTACTAACCCTTCCTTCTAGGGCTTCTACCAATAGAAGAAGTAATTCTTGTCATGTAACATTCTTATGCAATAATCTCTGAGTTTTGCAATGTGAAGTGTAGACAAGATTTGTAAGGTAGCAAAGTGGAACAGTAGTTAGGGACCTGGATCAGGCCATGAATAAAAACCTTAATGCCCTGCTACTGTACGTAACTGGTTCTGCAGGCAATCATTGCAAATGAGAATTTGTTCTTAAATAGCTTACCTGATAAAATAAAAGAATAAAAAGCATGTTTCCATATGCAAAGGGTAATTAGTTCTAGTCCTAGTTGTGTACATTTAGAAATCATACAGTTCAGTTTATTTGTCATATGCATAAGTGCAATTAAAAATACTTTACAAGGCATCTTGTTTATTTATTTTTAATAGCCTCTCTATCTTGATGACTTGAAACTGTGCATCCAGGTGTGTAAAAAGGTTTGCAAACAGGTTAATCTTCTCATTATTGCTCTCTTTCCTGTCAGAGGTGCTGTTATGGACTTTTTGTGCCTGCCGGGGAAAGGCCACTGATCAAAACTTCCCATACTGAAAATATGCAAAAAAACTTCATCAGTGTCTCAGTCCAGACCAGCAAAGAGTCCGTGTGTCACAGATTCTGCAATCTGTATTTTTGCAAAATGTCAAGTAGTTTTGCAGCAGACTACCTTCTGACACCGCGTATTCACCTTGATACAATATGAAATTATTTTATAAAAAATTCAATTACATTATGTTTGTCAAGTGACTGTATACAAGGAATAACTCAGAGAACAGAGCCACAATTCAATTGTTAAGCTGGTAAACTGGTGCTTATCTCTTTGTCTGATGATACTCTTAATACTGTCAGGAATGGCGAACAAGGGAGAAATGTGAAAGGATTCAAATAGTTATCTTTGCCTCTCAGAGCTGAAGATAGTAGCTGGCCACCTGTCTTCCTTATTCACTGCCACCTTTCCATCATGCACAAACAGTCAAAATGACTGCTGACAGGGACTTCATGGGAATGGAGGAGGTGGTGGGGGGGGGTATATTTTGCACCCCCTCCACACCATTGCAATAGCGAGGCTCAGGTCACCCTAAGTTAGCCACAAGGCCCTCCTTGCTTCCTCCTAGTGCCCTGCAGTTCTCCACACACCCAGCTCAGTGCAGTCACAATACGCCAACCACAACACAGTATTTCCTCCTTCACCTCTATCTGTTTATTCTCTGCTCAGTACTGACCTCTCTGCGAAGTGCCGGCTCCTGTCCAGCAAGCGAGGCTGTTCTTGTCTGTCTAAGCTGTCTCCCTGCTGCACGCACCCTCCCTCTTCTCTCTGCTGGCTTTATATAGAACTCCAGCACTTGGGCCCCGTTGCATTGTGGGAGGAGGGGGGAGGCTGTGCGAGTCTGTCCTTGTCTGGTGAATAGGCTGTTCCTGCATGCCTGCTTTGCATATCAACCAGCTTTTGCACTAAGTACCGCTGAAGGAAGGCTAACTTCCCTCAGCTCAGGCATAACAGTTACATTCACAGAGCAAGGAGGCAGTCAAAGATAGGAGACTCCTGCATAACGAGTGAGATAACTGAAGCAATAATTCTGTATTGAACTGGGACTTTTAAATGACTGTTTCCCTTCAGCGTTATGGGCACCCACTAGTCAATTAAATACAGCTTCCAACTGTGAGGTAACAGGGATTGTCTTTTTTGAAAACCAGTTTTTTTTTATTAGTTTGAATTTTCAGAACGGAGAACGATATCAAAACAACTATAACATTCCCTCCGAACATCGATCTGCACACTCAGAAGCTCCAAACTGGAATCGGTGAGCTTTGAAAGAAGCACTGCACAATACTGATTCTGACTGCTGCAGGTGCACTCCAGGAACTGTGAACCGGAGTAGTGCAGAGCTCCTCAGACACTACATCAGGATGAGACAAAATCTCATCAGGAGGGGGAATTTGCAATTTGGCAATACAACACCAGTAACTTTTTAGTTTTGTGAAAAAAAAACCCAGCCAGATTGTGTGGTGTGTGACCAGGATTAGAATAATCTTTTAGAAAGAGCAGTAGGCGATATTTGGGAGTTACAGATATTTTCAAAAATGTTTTCATCCGGAGCAAAAGGTGTTTCAATTTCACTGAAAGCAACTGAACATCTGCACAACTCCTCCTTTGTTGAAAATCACTGAGTGAGAAAATAACTGGATAACCTGAATGCAAATAAGCATGCAAAATATATGTTTCATAATAATGTTATGTTTCACTTAAAGATAAGACATAAAAGGAGTGTATTTTGTGGCTAGAAAAAAATGGAGCATCTTGTATTTGGTAAGAGAAAGAAATTGGAAGTCATCATGAAAATGTGATCTTTAAATTCGGCAAGGGGAAATTTGTTTCCACCATATGAATAAATGAAACTGTGCATATTTTCCCCAAAATCTATTCAAGTTATAAGTTATTCCTCATATTATAAGCAGCAGTTCTTACCTCCACCATAGCACTAGAGGGCTCTGCATCTTCGTTGTCTTCTAGAAGATCAGGGTCAGTGTATCCTGCACCAGGCACACAGAAAACAACATGATAGCACCTGAAAGGATGAAACCTCTATATGCTAGCTGAGAAGTTATATTTGGCTATTGCACTAGAGTATGTAGGAAATAATGAAAAAACACAGTCTAATGTGCGCTGCACTCATTCACTGGAGAGAATGACTACAAAGTAGACTATTATTTAGCACGTGTAAGCTGCCCAGAAACGGAGCAGACAATTCTGTTAACACTGAAAATTCAGAAATGTATTCTCCCTACCAGAACTGGACAGGCCTACACTACTTTTTTGATTTGTGGTATACTATAATCGAAAAAAGAACAAGGTAATTTTTTCACAAGTATTTTTTTTTAACTACAAGCTGGGCAGATGATATGTATTTAAGAATTAGAAGGTGATTTGTCAAATCTTGAGTGTATCATGTTTTCAGAATACTGACAAGAGAACAAAATAATTAATATTTTGTTTTTGTTTTTGAAGCTGCCATTTGTTTTATACATAACAGTTTCCCATATATTGACACACACAAGTATATATACAGTATATCATCTGAATTGATTAATCTACAATTAGTCCTTGTATTTTTTCTGAATTTAACTATATTCTTATAATGACTGATGACCAAATAAAAAACTCACATACCTCCAGAGGTATAAATCATTGAAGCTACATACTGTACAGTATGCCAACGCACAATGAAAATGCAACAGTCTAAAGTTTACTTCGGTAGTTCACTAGGCACAGACATAATGGTTTTGTAGTGTGATGTTATGGAAACTTTAAAAAACACTGGTGTGTAGAAAATGAAATTTGAATGCCTTTAACTAATACAAGGAGGGCTAATCCCACAATGAACGGCCAAATTATGAGGAAATAAATGCAGGACAAAATCTGTTTCTCTTAAGTGTTGGGGAATATAGGCGCAAAAACAGTACTTTTCACTGCTTTTGCCCATCCATATCCCCTGTTCCTAGATTAAAGTGCAGTTTCACCCCCAGTCACTCTGAACCCCCCTATGGAACTGACAGGCACTCCAGTCCCAGTGTGTCTCCTGTCAAGTACCCAGTGGGGAAACAGCAACTGCTACACTGCCCCCCGCCTGCTTCCCAAGTCACTGAACACCTCTTCACGACCAGCCTGGCTTCGGACACCAGTCATGCAGTCTTCTTATGCAGTCTCCAATCTGCAGCTCCACTAGGGGGCGTCTCCCCCAGGCAGAGCGCAGTCCAGCTCTTCTGAACACCCACACCTGATCTCCTGGTCTAAAGGGCTAGCCCTGAGCCCTGAGGGCACAGTACCTCTTGTGTTGGGTTTTGGCTGTAGTCAAGTGCTTTCTTGTGAACTGATGGGCTGATTCTGATACAAGCTTTGTGGTTCCATCTCACCAATGCCATTAACAGTAAATAGTAACAACTACTCATCCTGGTTTACAACCCAGCTGCAGATGCACAGGGAGAATAGCAGAACTCCCCATAGCAACACAGCCAGAGGCTGATCAGGTCTACAGTCACAATACATTGCAAAGGTTTAATTTGAGCAGAATTTTGTCTGTAAATCTGTTTTTTTTATTTACATTTTTTGTATTTTCATATCTACAGTACATTTAACATATTTAAATAATTGATGACAGCTGAGTGCTGCTTTTGTGTATCAGTATATTTAATGTTTTCTCTTTTGCAGCACGAGAGCACTTTATAAGTTGCAAAACACATGGTAAGCATTCATAAGAACTATCTGAGAGCAGCACAAATATTTCTATTGGCCTGTCAGTTGCTGTAGCGACATAAAAACCCTCTACAATTTACACATTAAAAATGTTTCAATACCTTTTTGTCGTGATTTGACACCTACAGGCCCAGAAGCAAGAATAATAGCACATGTATTTTTCCCCCAGTGTTGACTTACAGTAACAGTAATCGGAGCAAGAAAGTATCAACAGGGCAGTGCCACTCTCTCTAGGTGAGGGCAATGTGATGCCACCGGTAGAACTGTAGCTCCCTCTACTGTTCAATGACCTGCAAACATTTTTCTTTCCATTCTAGTTGAACTCTTCATAGGTTAATTGAATTAATTATTGACCTAATTGGTCTTCAGCAGGATTGTGGTTCTCTAGGGCCTGGAGTAAGTCCACATATCCATTTCTTCAGTTTCTTCTTAATCATTGTTATACCTCATGTACAGTAGCTCATATGTCTTTGCTTGCTTTCAGTTTCTTATCAGCTGTTGTTCCTTTGAGCTACTGAGTGGAGTGTTGAAAAAGTCACTGGATTTCTGGTTTTTGTCACTTTTGTCTTAGTATGTCACAATGATCTAATTATTAATCAGGGAAAAATGCATGTGGTCTGAAGAGATGTTTTTTCAGCTTCATCACAGGCACAGAGGCTCAGCCCACGAGAAACCCCATTAGTGTGAGAAAATGGAGAAATGATGTCAACATCCTGCACATTGCATTACACCCCCCTCTCTGACCTTCAGTCTCCAGGCCCTTGGGAAACAGCCTCTCCTCCACTACTGCACTTATGTCAGCAAAAATATCATCCTCTTCCCGATCAGCATCAATCTGGAAGAGTGAAGCAGGTAAACAGTGAGACAAAAACAGATGTACAGAGGGTCACAGAATTCCTTTAGCAGCCTAAAGCAGCATAACCAGGTACCATACGGTAACAAAGGTGATATTGCCCTGCATTAAGTAGTCAATAGAAAAATAAGGGCACAAATGTATATCCTGGCTTAAGTAAAAAAGCACAGACTGTAAAGGCAAAATATTGAAAACTGAGTTTACACCAAGTTAGAATTCCTCCATATGATACGGTAATCCTGACACAATTAAACAACAATGTCTTTTGCAAAAATGTGAAGCTTCAGAACTTCTCTCTACAGCACCATGATCCATATTCAATTGTTTTAAGTTCTAAATCTACTCGCACCCCTTCACTCTCTTTAAGCAGCAGAAAATGAATAGTGAAAGAGCTCTTTCAGACGAAATGAGAGAAAATTGCCTGGAATTGACAAGACGGGTGATAAAGCTTTGAATTCAAAACATGAAGGTTAGTTGTTCTGGCACAATAAAATAAGGAACTTCACTTACTTTATTTTGAAGTGTAAAGTCTAATGTATTTAAGAATGTAACATTCTTATGGAATTAATACCCGATTTAAATGAAAGTATCCAATGCTTTTGAAGGACATGTCTGAACTATCAAAGACAAGGTGTTTTCTGGGCTGTAGGGGTTTGGGAGACATTGATAAAAAGGCATGTCTGGTTAACCTTAATTAAGTTCTTTGTAAATCCTTAAGAGTTATTAACAGTTCAGAAACACAGTATAAGAGACAAGTAGGCAGAGGCAGAGAAACACCAGGAGTTAAGAAGGAGTAGAAAATAGAGAGACAAGAAGCATGCCAGGTGAGAGGACATTTTCCAAATCAAACATGAAGACCTAATTCTAGCTAAGTATGAGAAGCTTGTTTGAGAGAGCTTGCCATCTGTTATTTTAAACTCAGATTTCCTTTATAAGGAATTCCCAGGCTTAAGACATTCTCTTCAGGTTTGTGAAGCATTTTTAGAAGGTAGAGATAGAGTCCTATTCAATTTGGAGTATCCAGATTTATTGGAAGAAATATGTAGCTCTGGGTTATACAGTATTCCGTTTTATTTAGGATGCAGGTTTAATCTCTCATGTACTGTAGATGTCATCATAGCTGTGCCAGAGAAAGAACTCTTGTGCCTCAAACTCTACCCACCACTTGGGCATATTCTTGGCAAAACTTTAGACAATTTGGGGGTGATACAGTAAGTGTTTTCATTATTGATTATTCTTCTTGGTATTCTATATTTTCTGTAACCCACTATACTGTATATGTAACAGCAAATTTAAAAAGTTTTAATATTTTTTAACTTATTCATTTGAAATCTTTTCTTTTACATATCGTTTTTTTATAAAATAAAATATAGGGAGAATTGTTGTTTTCAGACTCATCCATCCATCAAAACTTCACATTTTTTAAGACAGAAACTCCACTGTGTCTTACAGAAAGCTCTGCTCTAACTGGAGGAGCAAAACATCTCTCACTAACATCACTGCATGTGTGCAGACATCTGGAAACTCAGAGAAACAACTGTTTCATTGCGTAACGAGTTAGACCTTGTTGACTAATCCCAACCCTCCTTCACCAGTCATCACAGCTTTGAGAATCCCATTTACAACTGGCTAGTTATGACTCAGGTTCAAATTACGCATGTCTGGGCCATGGAGTTCAGTCAACACTTGAAGGAAGCATTTTTAATGATTGAACCACTTCAGGGACTCCACATGGCGTAAGTTATTCAGAGTTATTCAGAGTAAGTTATTCAGAGCTCCTGGTTACATGGCTTGAGACTGTACCTAATACATTTTGTTTCTTAGTATGAAAAAGACCAATTGAAGTGAAATGACAAATTTAATATGCTGCTTTGCAGAATACATAGTTTTGCAGAAACTTATTGCACATAATTATATTAAAGAATGTTTTTTTTTTAATGTACTGTACATAAGAAAGGTTACAAACCAGAGGGGGACACTCAGTCTGTCTAGCTTGTTTTGTAGCCAGGAGCTGAGTTGAGGATCATATCTAGCTGATTCTTGAAAGAGGCCAAGTAATGGCTTCAACAACATGGTAAAGAAGTACCTATTGTTTTCAGTTCTAAACGTACTGCTCTATATTATCTGTCACTTTCTATTAAAGATATTTTAGACTTTATTTTGTCAAATAAGGAGATTTGTAACCACCTTCTCATATCGAAGTGGTAGGTAACAGACTGAAAAACAGCCTGGGTAACAGACAAAAAAATACAATAATAAATAATAAAATATTACTTATATAGTGTGTCCTTTCAAAATAATTTGCTTTGAGTCTAGTTAAAAACAAGAAAGATTACACCTTCCAACAAGAATGAAACAAGATTATCGAGAAATAAATATTTTAATTCTTGAATATCACAGTTATCTATAGTCGTTTGATGGTGCTGTAGCTAGAATCTGCAGAAGAACAAACAGACCCAAATTAGGTTTGTGTAAAGGTTAGTGCATGTCAATACTGTTACAGGGGGTCATGAAATCAGAAAAATGTAACTCAGAGGAGTTCACCCAGCCCAACACTGTTCTCCTACCCTCACAATGAGCGCTCTTTCTTGGTAGTATTTGGCAATGAGGTTGATGTTTTGTTTGAAGGTTTCCAGCCGTCTCTCAATGGCATGGGCATTGTCATCAGGGCGTCCCTGCTGGGCAGCTCGTTTCTCCAGACGCTGACGGAGTTGCTGATTGGAGCACGCAAGTAGGACCACCAAATCAGGTGATCCAATCTGGGAAGAGAAGAACCATGTCAGCAAACGTAATATACCCAGAATCAACATGGTCATCTCCTCTGATTTAACACTGAAGTAAAGTATTATGGGATCCAAAGAGTTTTGACAATGACTTTGTCCCTGACTGACACATAATGTAAAATGTTACTTGTCCCAATCTTTACCTTCTCATTTCAAAGAACTGCATTTTATAACATGACATCCCTCTTGGACACATACATTTTTTTATTTCTCATATTTTTATTTCAATGTTTTCATCTGGCCTGACAGGGGATCTTTATAGACAAAGACAAAGATAGTGGTTGCCTATAGTATGTCACACTTACAGTAAAGAGTGGAATATCAAACCAACTACTGAATTCTGCTCGTGCTTCATCCTTTGAAAAAGTGGTCAAATGAGGTATTTGGATGCGTGTAAGCTTCAATGGACTGAAAGCATTTATTTTCTCTGTCCCTTAACTTATATTACATTCACAAAAATTACATGATATTAACATTGATAAATATAAAGTATTTAACTGTATCCAAGACAAATTAGTAAGGTCATGAAAAAAATCAGAATATGAAACCAGTCTGTACCTCAGCACTACTCGTACAGTAGGAGACCATGACAGCTAATTATTGAAGGGACTTGGTTCTGAAGTAAACAACTATTCAGTTAAAACATAATACTGAGAGGGTATTACTGTAATGGTTGATAACAGAAGATCCACATTAACATGATCACAGCGCATATTCTGTTTGACACTTAAAAAATAAAGATCCAGCCTCTGGTCCAAGTTATTTGACTACAGTATGTATGCATAACCATATGATTGCAATAAAACCTTAATAGCTTCCTGTAAAGCATCTTATAGGCCATTAGAACCTCAAGGTCCCCTGATGTACAATAGCCTGTAAGAGCACACCAGGTTCAGCTAAAATAGCTTCCCCAGAAACCTTTGAGGACTGAGCTTGCGTTCTCAGTCACCTGACCAGTTGCTGGAAGACAATTGGTCAGGTGACGGTTTAAAAAGCAGAAAGCCAAGGTTCTTGTTCAATCAACAGGAGAAATAAAAATAAAAAAGTGAAAAAAACAAAAAAAATTAAAAATCTTTAATTTAATGATACCATAACAAAATTACCAAAGGGAGAAGGAGTGACCGTCCAAAGAACTATGAAACTGTGACTTTTTGTGTATCTTTGGAAGTACAGAAAGTTGTCTCAGAGACCTCTGTGTTTGGAATAGATTTTGTCAAGAGCTTCAGGGAGGGACTGAATGTTTCTGAAGTCCGTAAAAAGCTCAGCTGCTCAATATCATAATGAGGGACTTTTATGAAGTCAGTCAGGAGTTCTAAAAGGATCTTAAGCTTTTTTTGGTGTTTTAACTGATTTTTATTTACCCTGCACTAAATAAAGAACACTAGTTTGTACCTTATAGTTTGTTGGTGTGTCTGTTGTTCTGGACCCACCAATTTTAATGATCCCATTAGAGAATGCCCACAGCAATGAGGTATCACAAAACTCTATAGCACATTTGGTTGCATATGATATAAAAACCAGATTAAAAACTACACAACTCCCTTGCTGCAGAATACTCTATTCTCTGAAAGATAATAAGATAACTAATCAAGAAGGCTGAGAGGTGAGAGTCACAGAAAAAATGAATTTATGCTTTACTAGGAAAATACCACTGAGATTTGTATTTATTTTACTGGGACTGTATTTATTAACAGAATCTTTTGAAAAGAAAATCAATGCTGAATTGTCCAGTTTCCCGGAAGCACTTCAAAAACTGCGACATAAATATCAGCCTTCTGCATAAGTACTCAGACCAGAGCCTTCAAGGCCAAGCTAAAAACATATTAGAGAATGTATGTGCATTCTGTTCTTTGCCTTGTGTTGCTAGGATGCTCTCTCTGTTTCAATAATACTTCAGTGCAGCAGGAATTGGGTGAATTTCCTGTTTTAGCATTACAGGGGAGGGGAGCGTATTGACTTCACCTGCTCTTCAAAGGTGAAAGCTTGGGCAATCTCTCGGGGGAAGCCATCAACAATAAAGCCCTTGGCGTCCTGTTGCTTGATGAACTGGTGTTTCAGCTCCTCAATGGTGGTCTCCTGGAGTAGAAGAAACGCCAGTGCTTCTAAACAAGAAGGCACTCGGAAGGACACCTTCAGCCAGCGATATTCATCTACATTCATTTAAGCTCCCATCTCAGCCAAAGCAAGAACTTGATTTTAGGTTTTCATTGGTATATCAATGAGCCCTGGGACTGAGATTATACCACCAAATCAAAAGAAGTCAATAACAGTAAATAACAATAAAATGCTTTGCTCAGTGAAATTCAGGTAGTGGCTATTCTAAGAGGGGAAAAGTGGTCAAAATGTGTTAAATCCAGGCCTGAAACAAAGAACTAAACATTCCTGGGCTCAGACCAGATGTAATTTGTGCGTACGATCACTACAGCTTCTACTTTACTATTTAAAAAAATTCTGAATCAACAGGTTAGTTTCCAGTTTTGTACCGTTCTTGTTTCAAACCGCTCATGTACAACGTTGTACAAAACGTTAATGTACAACACTACCCACCCAATTCTCTCTTGTCTTCCTTGTGTGCATGTGGTTGGTGGTACCTGAGGTGCCAGCTCTCCATTGGCGATGATCTGTGCAATGAGTTCCCACTTCCGGTCACTAGGCGCATGATGAAGCAGCTGGTTGCGCAGGATCTCCCCTACGGAGATGGAGACATACCCATAGCGACATGCCATTTTCGTGGACTGTGTGCCTTTCCCACTGCCTGGTCCTCCTGGGCCAAAGAGAAAGGGGAAGTGTCCTATGACAGGTGCTCTCACATTGCAATCTGAATAATCAACAACATTTAAGAGTCATTGGAACTAGCTGAGAGGTTTTTTTTTGTTATTAATTGATTGCTTAGGAATAACTGCATAGCTCTGGTGAGCTTCTGAACACTTTGGTGAATTATTGTCCCTTTCCTTATTGCTAAAATACAACAACTGGGTCTTTTTCATGCAGTTTCATAATCTCAAGGACAGTGTAAATTTTATATTATTTAACTATAAGGAAAATTTAAGAGTCATACAGTATGTATAGCAGGGCTCAATGCCCTGAGCCAGTTACAGAAGTAACGTGAACCTCTGAGACAGAAGAGCAACTCTGTTGTGGAAGAGGACCCTTTGATTGGTGTAGAGGAGTTATCCTCTGTCTAGAGAGACTGGGATCGAACCCCAGCAGGGACAGGGAGAGCTGCACACCCCACTCTGGTGCTGTGACTCAAATTTCTCATTCTCTGAGGCTGCTGTGGAGTAGAGTATGAAGAATTTAGAAGGGGGGAATTTAACAGGGCTCGTGCAGAGCTGCACTCACCACACATGAAAGAAATAGATGGGACATGTTGGATTAGCCACAGTGTTCTTAATTGACCTGACCCCTTATGTGCTGCCTACTCCACTCCTCCTGTCTAGGACAGCCTGAATACCTCTCCTCCCCACTGGTGATGACAGCACCACTCATGAAAGGGAATGTGGGGTTGTTGTGATGCTGGTTCTCTGAAAGGGAATGTAACCATCACCCTTCCATGTTGCAGCCCTCAGTCTCAAAGGGTTTAGCTGAAGCATGATGATGAGGGCAGGTGGGACAGGATACTAATGTGGGCCTTGCCCACTGTCTACATTCTTTTTTCACTACAACAAGGTTTCACATGCCAAAACCCAATTAATAGTTAGAATATTTTCTCTGATAACTACTTCTGTTATTCATAGTGGATAACTGGGAAGTTATTTTGTTTACAAATTTGTTTAAAAAGGGTCAGCAGTAGTTCTCCATATTTTTGTCACGGCTTCCCAATATTCTGACGTCATACCAATGACAAAGATGATATGCGGCCGGGATTTGGAAGGATCAAAGACATCATACTCCTGGATTAATCCAGACGATTCGGTCATGTCGGAGTCGCTCTCGATGGAAAACTGGGCCTGGATGGGAGGAAGACGGTCATACCGTCGATAAGGGCCTGGGCCTGGGCCTGGCCCAGGATCTGTAAGGAAAACAGAAGAGCTCAGTACAAAAGTGGGTTTGCTTCTTGTGGGTTCTAAATTACAAGGCGATATTGATGGGTCACAGTTCTCAGTTAACAAGTCAATCTTCGATATTGGTTGACTGATAATATTGAATAACATTTGATGGACCTACACAACTTTAAAGGGATGGAATTCACAGGCAATGCCAGACAAAATAGAGCCATCTTCTCCCTGCTCCGATTTATTTAATTTCAGTCCAATTTTCAATGTGAACACAATATCAAATATTCTGTGTAGGAACAAGTAAAGGTTTATTCCATGCTGAAAAGAAAAGAGACAGAATGTTACGGCTGTGGAGCCTTTTTGGAAGGTTGAAAGGAAAAGAAGAAAGGCTTGACATTAAGAAGGCTTCACAGCTGAAATGTTGTGTCTCTTTTCCTCTCCCTACAGCCTGGAATAAACCTTTACTTGTTCCTTTGCAGCCTACGCATGCTGACGCAGCTCCCTACTTGAATTTAAATTCAGTGTATTTACCTACCTCAAGACGGGCATCTAGAAACATAATTATAACAAAAAACTTATTATGTTTTTGCTTTATAACAAAAATTCTTCTGAAATGCAGCTGTAGACTTTTAAATGCAATTTCAGCTGCCATAACAAATATTTGGAATGATACCAACTTTCCTAGTGCAAGCATTATTACTTGTTCTCTTATAAAAATGATATTGACTCATTAGAACACATGACTTAATCAAAAACAAATTGAATTGCAATTTAAAAGGCAATAGAGTATTATTAGGGGGCATCACAGAATAAAGGTACTTTGTAGCAGAGTGATAATGCACAATTAAAAATCAATGGCATAATTTTATAATCGGGTAATCATATCAAGGAACCATACAGTGCCTTGCAAAATTATCCATTCCCTTCCGAGACAAGACTTGCAAATTGCCGTCCATCAGTGATTACCAACCAACTTGACAGCTTAGGCAAGTTTGAAAGGAAGAATAGGCAAACATTTACCATGATGGTCTGCAAAGACTTCAAACTGAAACGGGTAATTAAGTAATGACTCAGTGAAGTGTCATCAATACTTAAGCAATCAACGTATTTTTAGTTTTTCATTTTGCATTGGAGTTTCTGATGACCTCTTTCATTCAAGTGCTCAGTTTGAACATTCAAGGCCTCGTTACAATACTCCGTTTTAAAAAAATGTGTATACACTAAATCATTAGCAATTCAACTAAATGGAACATCATGGAAGTGGGTGATACCGCTCTTTTCTGAGTCATTTCAAAGCTGCAGACCTGCGCACGGGCCACACACTGCAGTGGCTGATCATTCTCTGCAGTACTTGTGCTAAAAAGCTGTATCCGCTGGATTTGGGATTTAAGACTGGCGGGTGTTTGACGTTTTGAGTGGATTGACTTAATCTTGGCCCCTGGCAGTAAGCAGTCCTGAGGGGAGGGCCCTGTTTAGAAAAACGATTCAACCACATGCTGTTTAATAATAACACCACCAACTGGCAGGATCTGTAGACCTTATGAAGACTGCTTGTGAAGAGCTCTGTCTTACCAGCTCTGGAGACTGTTTTCTTGCCTTGTCCTCCATTGATGGGGGGCAGTGGCCGGCGGTCTGGGCTGATGAATGTGTCCCAGCGGACGCGCTCAGGGCCGCCCAGTTCCCGGGCTTTCTGCAGGCAGTTCTCTAGATACATTAAGGGGTCCTCGGGCCGGTGATACATCAGTCCAGTCAGCATGCTCTAAAGTGCAAACGCACTGCGGTCAAGCCACTGGCATTTCAATGAGGGAAAACAGAGAAAAAATTTTTTGGGAAAACTAAAAGTAAAGCACAGCATGGGATGGGAATCAGGGCTGGGAATGGGAATCAAGAAATTCTGGTTCAAATGAAGGAAGCTTTGCAAAGACCAACATGGAGACACAGCTCATTCGAAACAGAAGTCATGAAAGCTAGAGTTTAAGGGCAGGGGCATCTGATCACTACACACAGACTACACACAAATCTGTGGATTAAGGTGAGACTCTGTAACTCATTTTTACACTTTGTCACCTGCACTCCTGTTCTGAAATTTGCAGCACACGTCACAGCAAATGTGCAAAAAGCAGGCTGAAGAGAGTCCTACCCATTAGGCAGGGTAACATTTCAAACGGTTAGAAAAAACTACATTTTCTCCTCATTCTCCTAAAGACCACCCTTTCCCCATTGTTTATTTTGATAATGCTTCTTAGAACCCTGAGCTTTATTAAGTATGAAGAGAAAATATGATTGTATCTTGCAGTTTTCTCTCAAAGCTCTATGGATTTTCTGTCTGTGCCAGTAACAACTACACAGCACATCAACTCTGAAAGGCACAACAGAATCGTAGGACTGAGGGGAGTAACTGTTCGTGTTTGTGGAGGCGTCCAGTACAGCAAGTGTCCAACAGTTTTCCACTTCCATTACAGCTACATCGGCAGAATACCTGCCAAATCATGAAACAATTAGCTTTGGCAACTGTATTAAACCAAGTCGCAGTGTCTACATTTCAGGTTTAAGTTTATTGTCATGTGTACAATGAAATGTTTACTTGCGTGTTTTCCCTCACATGACAAATGACATACTGTAAAGGAAGACATACATGATGACACACCGCAACACTGACATATAAAATGATGTAACAAGTGACATCACAATTCTTGGAGCTGTGTGAAACATTCAGCATAGCAGTATTTTGAGTTCGGTGCAAAAACAGAGAGGAGAATTTAAGAGGATGATCCATTTTCATATGAGTTTGAGATGATTTTTCAAAGAAAAGAAACATGTATTTTGAATTTGACAAAGCCCTGTTTGGCTCTCAATTTTACTGCTTATTCCAAAGCCTTCAGAAACAGGAGGGATCTTAGGTATAATGCTTTCTGGATACCATATGACCAACAATCTGGCAATCGGATAACAGTCCAGAATCATATACTCCCCAACATTTGCAACACTCCTTATATTTGTGTATATACTGTAAAGGCCAAAACCTTTCCTGTCAAAAAAGGCTGAAAAAGGGGAATACAGAAAAGTTAAATATATTCATTTACAGTATATTCATATTAAGAATGAGATTTTCCTTAGTCATTGCATGCTGCTATTAATATAAACCATGGCACAGAATGATCTGATTCTCCCACAAAAAACAACAGATATTGAATGTGGTGAAACAACATTTTTGTGGGAAACGTATTGCGACAGGCATAAAATGATTCTAAATGGTTTGGAAAGAGATTTCTAGAGAAATCAGAGATGTTTACAAACCGTAAAGGCACTGGCAGCCTGACATATTCTTACATACTGTATGCCATCAGTGAAAATCACACTGCTCCCTCACTCAACACCAATTCTCCTTTAAGGCAGCAAGTAATGTAAATGACTTTAATAAGTACGGAATTTTGAGGAAAGAACTGTCCTTATTCCAGCTGTGCTTCACAAAAGGTTTTGCAATTTTGGCTAACAATTCCAAAAATGAAACTTGAAATTGATAAGACTAAAAATAATTTATTTGAAATTTTAATTAATTTAAAAAAGCAGGTATTAGTGTATTCAAACAAAGTAATTCAGATCTGACAGATATGCTATGTGTGCAAGGAGGGCGTTCAATTGGTAATGTTAGCAAATAATTATTCAATCAATAAGATTTATACATGTTTATAAACGTAATTATTTTAATTAATTCTGGCACTGGGCATATTATTGCTATGTTGCTATCAATATTTACATTAATTAATGTATGTACTAATGGTCGGAAAACTATCTTGACTACTGTCATGAGTTTAATACTTTCAATTCATTGGTCAGTCATTTTCAAGGAGCAAATACTTAAAATAGCATATAAACAGATAAGTATGGGAATAATATCTAGATATTTCAATATGTGGAGCTGAAAATGGTAAAGATATCTCACTGAACCCAGCTGTTGTTATGGATTAAATGTATTTCCTGGTATTATTTGCCAAACTGGAACAACACATCATTTGTGTCTCTAATTGTACTATACTATTAATCACTGTAAATACAGTATTCCTTTACTACATGAACTGCATATGTATTGTACACAGTACATGGTGACCTCTCCTATAGGGTGCCTTGTCTACATATAAAAATGAGAATACAAATAAATATTCTAATTGAAAAGGGCATTGTTGTGAAATTATTACATTCTGATAGCCCATCTTATTAAGTATGAGATAACTTTACAATGCAGATACAGCAGAATCAATCCCTGTGCTTTCAATGCTTCTACTGTACATGACACTTGCAAAATATTGAAAGTCAATCTGAAGAAAGCTCAGTACATTAATAACAATAATGAAATGTGTACTTACAAATGATAACAGATTTGACATTTTTTGCAAACCTATTCGTCAGTACATTCATTTCCTCAACTCCAAACTGAATAAATATCCCAGATTAATATTAATATGTAGTCAGTAACCACTTCTAATAATATTGAATTGTTCTGTCATGGCTGTCCAGCTACAGTATGTGCTGAGTGAGAGAAAAACCCTTAATTATGATCCCATTTCTGTTATACATTTATTCAGTCATTCATAAAGGTCATAATGCAGGACCTGTGAAAATCAAGCTTTGGTTTCCATAAAATGTATTCCGTAAAAACCCAAAGGACTTGATTTTGCAGAATTATTGAATTTGTCTGAAAATACAGTAGGTGCTAAAGCGGCCATTGCTACAGTATATAATGTCTTCTACATTAGCAATAATTTATGAAAGTGCACCAGTAATTGGATGTCTAACACCCCCCCCCCCCCCATCAGATGTCTAAAAGCAGAATTAATTACTCAATTTTTTAAGACTTTGTAGGTAGAAATATTATACATGCTGTACATAATCTGATTGTCACTTTTTTGTTTTACCACAGCAAATGAAACACAGTTAAGTCAAAGCAAGCAGTTAACAGGGATTACTGCAAGATACATTGTACGCTGCAAATATCAATAGATAATGGAGAAGGAGTTAAAAAGCTTATGACAGGAAAAGAACAGCTTTAAGTTAACAGCCACACAACCTTCTCTCACTGCAGTCCCCAGAAAATTATATGATATCAAACATGGCATGTTGTTGACCCAAAACACAGAAGAAAATTTCTTTTTGTATTTGTATTGTATTTGTATTGTGCTGCTTTATGTAAATAGAAAGGAGACATTAGACATTATAACGGTTGACCAGGCGACCACAATAGTGTCTTCTCTTGGTCTCCTAGTGACTCAGTACCTTTTGCTAGCTGCAAAAAAAATGTTGAAGTCTACTGAATATTCATAAAGACGAAGTTGTTATGGTTTCCTCTGGAGCTGACCGAGATTCTTAATTAAAACATTCAGGAAGTCTGTTAATTTTGCACTGGGTTTTCGGTCTCTGCATAATATTGCTAATTGATTCTTTTGCAAACTCCATTTACAGCTTTGTGCCTACACTGCTCTCCTCCACATCATAAAAGGACTTTCAATTGCATTTGCCACACTATGATTGGTACAAAACGCTTATTGTGTTTTCAGATCTTCTTTTCAAATTATGCTTTTATTAATACTCTATTTACCCAGTTAGGCAGAGTTTCCATGTAGACAGAGTACAGAACTTCATAAAACAGCACTGCAATATAAAAACAGGACAAATAAGTCTCAACTTCAGAAACAGAGGAAAAAATGACAAAAAAAGTTCAAATTATTTTAGGTTTTCCAAGTTGGGGTGGGAGTGTATGGTTGTTACATGCTATTACTTTTATAATTTATATGGTTCTTCTAAAATAAATGCAATGAATTTGTGTGAAAGTCAATGTATTTTATTGTTGCAAATATTGTGGGACAACTGTATTGTTACAGATGGGGGGTTACGAAAAGGGTGAATTACAGGAACGGACTGAATGGTTCAGTCAATAAGTAAAATAATTATTCATAACCCCCAACTTGTAAGTGGTTTTGCTAGAATACACCCAAGTCTCTATACTTAGAGGCATGTGAATTCTTTGTTCTCTGGCACAGCTTTGGTGAAAAGAATTTTGTTAAACATGGTTAAAAAAATATTTATTATAATGAGAAGTCACAAGCTACACTGCACACAACAAAACAAACAACACACAAGTTATTCTGTGTACAGTATTTACAAACAAGGAGTTTCAGAGGCCTAACATTCTAATCACCCAGAAAACCCCCCAGACTCCTACTAAGCATGAAACTCTTAATGCCTACAGAGGCCAAATAAGAGATAGCTGCCTTCTAAATAAAGGCTATTCGCGAAACTAAAAATGCTTAAAAGCATAAGAAATGCGAAAAATAAAAATAATAAAATAATAAAAATAAAATCTAGACTCACAATATAAAGAAAAACAGATCATTCTGCTTTAAAAATAACAATATACTAAAATTCATTGTAAAATCCATTCATCCACCCATTTTCTAACCACTGTAACCAATACAGGATTGCAGGGGAGCCAGAGACTATTCTGGCAAACAACAGACACAAGGCAGAACCAATGTTCCCTCTAATTTTTAATGGCCTTTTTAATTTTGTGTGCAAAAATGTCAAGTTTTTTCCAGTGACAAAAACTTGTGCTCACTAAATTGAGTGTATGTAAAATTGTAAACCTGAATTATTTTTTGTTAATACAGTCATTCTCATAGAAGCATAGAGATCCAAAAGACCGGGACAGCGATTCAACGAGCCCAGTCATAGAGACTGAGTGTCGAGCGAGCATGAGCAATGAGGTACGAGACTACGAGAGCATAGATATCGATGATCGAGTCACAATAATAATGCACACAGCCAAGTTGGGCCTCTCGCAGCCAGTTTTGTGTGGTCAGTTTAGCATTTTCAATTGACGACCATGTCTGTTTCATTATTATCATTTGGGGGGGGGGAGATTTATTTTTTTGTGCGCAGTTCAATTTCCTATGTGCACTGATTTCATAACCTGTGTGCACGCACATGTGCACCGTTTAGAGGGAACAATGGGCAGGACATAACCTGGACAGAATGCCAGTTCATTACAGGGCACACACTCGAATAAGAGCCAGTAGTCCTAGAAGCCAATTAATCTACCGCTAAGATTTAGGGATAGGGATAAACTATCCCTAAAGGGATAAACCCCGACACCTGGAGAAAAGCCTTATGAACACAGGGATCCATAATGCTGGACAAACTTAAATACTGTACTGTACAAACTTCGCAAGATGCACAAATTTAAAAGAAATGGTAGAATCAGAAGTGAAAACACAACAGAACAAATACAGTATACAGTAAATCACAATTATATCAATAACTTTTACAAACTACATAAATTACTGAAGTAACTTTACAACTCAGTGGCCTGTGTAGCATTATAAGCCCAGTCACATCCGTTCCTCTGTGCTATCATGATCTTCTGTAAACGTTCAGCTGAAAACCAGGAACATCTCCAGCCCCTGAATTTCTCTTTACCACGCAGGCAGTGAAGTTAACCACAATATTACAGCAATCATACAACACTGCATCTTCAGAGAATAATGACATTCTCTGACTCCCCTCATACAGTACGTCTTTCAGACCACCCTGTTTTAAAGTGGAGCACAGAACACACAAAATGGTTTCCCATGGCACAGGTATAAAACGCATTCATTTCTAAAATTCTGTTGCTTCTGTGCCATTTGTCTGCTGGAGAATGTTTTCTCTCGTGCTCCACTGTGCCTCCTTTTTGTCACTGAACAGACGATTTACAGCTACTGTACCTCACCCTATATAAGGCATCACGACATTATAATTCTTCGTAGGTAGACTGACACCCTGAACAAGTCTGACATCATTTAAAGCAACTATTGTTTACTCCATTTTACATATTTAAGTTTTTATGAATGACAACGATTAGCATTTCTATTCAAACCACCTATATAACTATCTATAAACCTTAGCAGTTCTGCCCTCTGCATAGACTTAACCTGTAATAAATCACCTGTATCTGCTGTCAGGTGTGATCATCCTGAGGAGCTAGACTGCCAGTAGTTTCATTTGGTAAGACTGCTCTCCCTGTCAGAATACTGGATCCCTTCACTTTCTCACTCCAGCATTATGAATGCAAGTAGGTAGACTGCAGTCAGTAAGGGAGAGAGCCGCAAATGAACCACAAACTATATCTATGGACTGGTCAGTGCCTTTCTTTCAAGACAGTGAATAGGATTATAGGGGTTCTTGTGGTGCTTGTTAACAACAGATGGTGTAATCCTAGACATATTCATGTTAAGGAGCGCTTCTGTAGCCTGGACATTGAATTGACTGCAACCAGACTGTATCTATATCATCTGCCGTGGGAGTTTACATGCGCCATCTTTGTTACTGTTTACATTCTGCCTACGGCAAATGCAGAGGCAGCGTGTGACGTCATACACACAGTCACAGCCAGGCTACAAACGCAACACCCTAGCACTTTCATGGCTATTTCAGGGGACTTTAGTCACTTTTCTCTTTCCACCACTCTGCCTACTTTCCACCAGTTTATTAAGTGCCCAACCAGAGAACATAAAGCACTGGACTTACTATATGCTAATGTTAAGGACATTTATAGCTCCACTGCCCTTCCCTCCTTGGCAGATCAGATCACAACTTTGTCCTGCTTACACCACTATACAAGCCTATAGTCCAGCGCCAAGCTGTGACCATGAGGACTGTGAGGAGGTGGTCTCAGGAGGCTATGGAGGACCTATGTGGCGCTATATAGGGATCTATAGGGTGGTGCGGTGTCTCTGTGGCTAAGGATCTGTGCCTGTGGCATGGAAGTTGCCGGTTCGTATCCCGCAGCCGGCAGAGGAATTCTACTCTGTTGGGCCCCTGAGCAAGGCCCTTAACCCCAACTGCTCCAGGAACGCCATGTAAATGACTGATCCTGCGCTCTGACCCCAAGCTTCTCTCCCTGTCTGTGTGTCTCATGGAGAGCAAGTTGGGGTACCCGAAAAGACAAACTTCTTATACAATATATATCTATACATCATATCTCTGGAAGTTACCGACTGGGATGTGCTATGTGAGGCGCATGGGGATGACATTGACAGCATGGTGGACTGTGTTACCGATCACATCAACTTCTGTGTGGATAACACCATTCCCACCACAGAAGTACACTGCTTTCCCAATAACAAACCCTGGATCACCAGCAACCTCAAGGTTGCTTCTGAATGACAAGAAGAAAGCCTTTAGGAGGGGGGACAGGGAGGAGGTTAAGCGTGTACAAAGGGAACTAAAGCAGAAGTTAAGGGTGAGCAAGGACTCATATAGGTTGAAGGTAGAGGACAAGCTACAAAGGAACATGGTGAGGGACGCATGGAGCAACATGAGAGGGATCACTCGTATCAAACAGATTGGAGGTGTAACTGAGGGGAACCTGGAGATGGCAAACAAGCTGAACCAGTTCTTTAGCAGGCTTGATTCGGGGCCCTCTGTGATTAACCACCCATCCCCTCCACGGCCACTCACTCCCTAAGCCCTCATAGCTGCGACTGCCCTACACCTCCTACATCCCCCCACAATCACGGCCACTTACAGCTACAACCCCCAACAGCTACTCACTCCCTCATCCCCCATCGCTGCCACTCTCCAAAACCTCCCCCATTAACATCTGCATCACTCACAGCACTATGAGCATCATCCATCAGTACAGTATTTCATCCATCAGGCCAGGCTGACCATCACGGCCGATCAGGTGGAGAGGGAGTTGAAGAGGCTTCACCAGGGTAAGGCTACAGGAACAGATGACGTCTGTCCCAGAGTTTTGAGGGCTTGTGCTGATCAGCTGAGTGGAGTGCTCCAGCTCCTGTTCAACCTGAGTCTGTGCCTGGAGAGAGTCCATGTGCTCTGGAAAACATCATGCCTGGTCCTGGTACCAAAGAAAGGGCGCCCCACCGTTCTCAATGACTATATGACTACAGGTCTGACTTCTCACATCATGAAGACACTGGAGAGGCTGGTCTTGGCCCACCTGAGACCTGGTTAGTTCATCATTGGACACCCTGCAGTTCGCCTACCAGCCCAATATTGGTGTGGAAGATGCAATCATTACAAGGGAACAGGTAACGTGTTTATTCCATGCTGAAAAAAAAAGAAAGGAAACACAACGTTTTGGCTGTGGAGCTTCACAGCCAAAATGTTGTGTTTTCTCTCTTCTCTTTTGAGCATGGAATAAACCTATTACTTGTTCCCATCTACTGTATAGCTATGCTTTGCGAATATATTTGTTGATGTAATGAATAACAATTTCACATAACTTAAGGTGTGCTGTTACAGATGATTACTGAGTGCAGATTAATAACTTATTACATTAGATTTCAATATATAAAAATGTAGTCTGATGACTGTAAAAAAAACAACTAACAGCATGGGGTGGGATGTAAAATGTTTGGAAATTTGAAGAGTTTGCACACTCAAAAAAAAAAAGGAAACCACTGCTCTAGACTGAAGCGCTTTAACTCCCTTTAACCTGTTTGTATACATCTCATGAGATCAAGACTCACTCTTACTGCTCTTCCCTGAACTCTTCCTAAGGTCATAATATCATTTTTTTGTGAGATGGTGACCACAACTGAATACAATTTTCTAAACAGGGTCTTGATACCACATTGTTAAATTCAAGTATAACTTCCTTGTATTGAAATCCAACAATTCTTGCTATAAGCAAAGCATTCCATTTGTTTTTTTATTGGTTCCTGACATTGTCTTGAGAAGGATATAGAAGAATAAATCTACTTACTTTCATGAATAGCTTCCTGGAACTCCCAGGTGATACATTTAAGTCGTGTATAGTATATCTATATACTATCACTACCAGTGAGGATCACTTAGCACTTATTAAATAACATGTAAAATTGTACACAGTTTGCCTTAGATTCATATAGCTTAAGAGGGATCTTATCTAAAATATATGGACGGCTAAACACATCATGTCATATCCCTTAGTGTGATTTACTATTCCTATCATTAGCTCTATCAAACTTTAGCTGTAACAGAAGAAAGACTAATTGGTCTATACTTTCCCTATTCAGTTCAGATTGGTGTAACACAAATTATGAGTGAGAAAATACCATCAGCACCTGGTGATTTATGTAATGTTAGTGTCACCCTAGCCCCTGTAGAATGGGAGGCTTAGTATTAGAGCAATAAAACAGAAAGATCAGTCTCCCCAAGTCTCCCAGTGTTCAGAAGAGCACAAACAGCATCTACAGTATGTGTGGAGGGAGTAAAAAAAGTTAATCACTGTAGTTAGAAGCTAAAGCATTCAAGCACTTAAAGAACCAAATTGATTAAAGTTATATGCATTGCACTGAGTCTAGCTTTTCAGTAATCCATTATTTCAAGTGAATTGAAGAGAGAAGGTAGGGCAAGAATTAAACAGCAGTCTTGAAACATTTGCTCACTGTGACAGAGCACCTGTTTTCTTTTTTCCTTTGATGAATATGAAATACTCCAATATTTTCCAACCCCCTATTACCCTTCTGGTATGTCTGTGAGTGTGTATGTGATATGAATGAAGTATGAATGATACTCACCTGTACCTTTTTTGTTTCCCCAGTGGAGTATTGTATTGTGTTAGTCAAGATGGCCACCACCATTGTAGTATCCCACAATGCTCCTACAAATTATCTTAAAGGGAAAGGTTACTGGTGAGCCATCCATAAATAACAGATGTAAGATTATTTGTTTTGTTTAAGTGAATATATAACTGTTGCATGACTCTGTTAAAATGTAAAAGTTTGTATGGATGGTTAAATACTTTATTTTTATCAAAGTGCCCATCTCTGTTAAAGGTCTGTGGAAAAAATGTGAGGGAATCCCTTTAAGAAAGGATGGTCCTTGGAGAGGAGGGGCTATAAAAGGGACTGGGAGAGCTCCCTCAAGAGAGGATGCCTTGGGTTGAGGTGTGCAGAGAGTACTCCTGTGAGGGATGGTTTTTTTTTTTGTTATCCCTATTTTGATGGCAATAAACCCAGTTTTACTGGCATTTGAAGACTGCCGTTTGGGAGTTTCTTTTCTTTAGAGCCAAACCTGGTCGCTTGGCCAGCGACACTCAGGTGCAAAGCAAACCACTTACACACATATGAAGACCAAACTAATTCTGCAATGGGGTGCAGTAGCAACAAACGCCTGGTGTGTTGTTAATCTAAAAATCATTGTGTTTGGGCAGAAACAAAAAATAGGTCTAGAAGAACAATTCCTATTGGTAGGTACTTAGGAAAAAATGTCCTTGAATTAAAGGATGCAGCAATCATTGTACAGTACCTAGCTAAATTTTTACGCTTCCAAGAAGCAGAGGTAACTAATGTAGATGTTTAGGCTCTTAGGCAGTGTGTGAAAGCCTATTGTGATTCTTTTTTTTTCACCTTTATAATTGTTTGTGCTTAAAGACCACACATATACTACCACTATGATACTGTAGTGGGCTATGAATATTGTTGGTGGTGTTAGTGTTAGAATTTCCAAATGAATGCCTCAATAGAGTGACCAGGGACACTGAATTGGTTGCTGATAACATTCTTCACATGAAATATTAAAAATAAGATCTTGACAACATTGTCATTAAAGATCCCTTGACATTCTTCTTAAGAGTAGAACCATAAATTCCAGTATCCTGGATAAATTCAAGCTTTAACAATCAGGCTGAACTACATTTCTCTGCATAACACCTTAATTCAATTAAGATGTGAGAAATGCATAAAGATGTGCCTCAGGGGTAAGTGTAAGAATTGCTGTTGCTTCTTATCTTTATAAAAGACTACACATTTGTTAGATGCAAAGCTCAAGGGAATACCAAGCAGCCGCTATGGAATGAAGTAAATCGAAAATGGCTGAAAAGAAAGAATTCCTAACCTGAGCACTGACACAGCCAATGAACCCGATGAAAAATGGCATGCTTGCAACAAGATTGTAAAAGAATTATTTCAGGAATGAAGGAAAAGTCAAGTCTACACAAGTTAGAAACTGAGAAGACTTTTGGAGGTGTGGGAGGAAGAGTCTAAGAAATGGAAAAGATTAGTAAAAGTCAGCTCAAATGACAAACCCGAACTACAAGACAAAAACAGAAATTGATGTGCTGTAGCAGTGAGACAGCATTTTTTTTTACATGAAACAGTATTTACGTAGAACAAAATGCCAAGTGACTGAATGACTTTGTCTTATTTGCAAGCCTTCTTGTGTTCCAAATCACATTTGTAATGCTTATTTCTCAAATGATTCAGGCAATGGTTTGATGAGGCTTTAAAATGAGTTAAATATCCTTCATCTTATTTCTTGCTTTTTTCCTGTCTCATAGGCTTCTTGCAAACTGTGTTGAAACCAAATGATACCATCAAATTCATATTTGAAAAAGAAGCGAGAAACTATAAAGTGTGCACAGTTTGACATGAGCTCTCTCCTGCCCTTCACCTCGGTATCTTCACTATGTCCTGCTTACTTTGGCCAATTGTAGACCTATTGTAGGAGATCAGGGATGCCATGAAAACAGGAAGCAGTGCTGGGAGACGTTGTGGAGATGTGATTGTTGCAACAGGTCAGTAAGATAAGCTGCTACAGAAAACAGACAGAAGGGTGTTTAGAAAGACAGCCAGATAACTTCAGTTTCCGCACTCTGAACTTCAGAAACATAGCTGTTGCCATGGTGTCTGAAGCCCCAGCCCCCAGTCTTACATAAGCAGTCTCATGTGCCATTTCACTCTGTTTGCAAGACAGCAGAGTGTCTGCAGAAAGGTCTCCATTTTGGTTTTCTTGGGTGAAAATGGAGACTATTCGAAGAACCATTGTCACTGAACAGCGTATACCACATGGCTTAGTTATTTCAGCTTTGTGAGTAAAGTTAAATGCACACATTTTGTAAGCAATTATCATTGTTGAAATTAGTTAAAAATATTTCTATTGTACATGAAAACATGTCTTCATATAGTGAGTTACAGTACTGACCCAACATTGATGGTTATTGGTGTCAGATAGCCACATTTGGTTTCTTGCTTAAAGCAAAATAAGAATGGATGACAGTGAAACAGTGTGCTGCTTGTACTAAAGGCATAGTCTGACTCACTGATCAGTTTTGTGCTGATGGGCTAATGATTCATCTTCTCAGGCAAAGCTCTGCAATGTTATTTTACCAGTGAATGGGAGCAGACAATTTTAATTTTATTTCCAGCTCCAAACCAGATTTTCACATTGATAATGTGACACAGTCATCATGATACAGAATATAAATTCTCTATTCATCCATCTGATAAGAATCACTGTAAGAGTAGCTTGACCCAGTCACAAGGGAGCAAAGTATAACTGAGACCACATGACTGGTCTATCCCTAGATTGGACAGCTCTCTTTTGCAGAGGCACAGAGAAATGTAGAATTTAGACATGAACATGGAAAAAACATGCAAACACTACAGAAGCAGGTGTCCAAGGCTGGAGTCCAACCAGAACCATAAAGTGTTGAGACATCAGCACTGACTGCCATTCCACTGGGCCCTGCAAACAAGTACTGTACTGTGGGTAATTTTCTGTAGAGCTACAAGTCAGCCTGCGTCAACAGCAGCCCTTCTGAATTTAACTAAATGACCTTAGAAAAGAAATCACTTCAAGCTTCAATCACATGCCCTATACAGAAGGTTCAGAAAAATAAAAACTCTCAAAACAATGTGTGAGCATAAAGAGTACACATTTATACTTTCAGAATACACAATATATTGTGATTTCACTAATGCCTGTCCCGTAACTGTGATTTATGATATTATTATAATCTATATAATCCTCAGTCCATGTAGCCAAGAGAATAATGAAAAAAGGAAAAACGAGGTATAACAGTCAACAGAATGGCTGACTATATAGTGAAAGGCAAATAATTTAAAATGAAAGAATTAATTGTTAAAATAAGCATGCATTAGGAAGACATAATTTTAGACTGCTGCACTCCATTTTGATTATGTTGCAAAAATAATTTTGCCAACTTACAAAGATTTTTGACAAGAGTAAGAGTGACGAGAATACTTATTTCAAAGGAATCATGTGCAGACTGTTTAAATAGACTAACTTTATTCTTGAATAGGCTGTGGAAGGAGTTTTGAATCCTTCACTCAAGTCTTATGAAGTATTCTTTTCAAAATCTGCCTGAGGGAATATTAAAAACCACAACAAGTCTGAAGATCCCTGCGTTCCAAGAAAAACAATGCATCAGAAATGCATTAAGAACTGAAAGCACAAGCACCTTCAAAACATCCTGCCTATTTTACTCATTTGGATACGTTTATCTTATTGATTGCAGGAGATTATCAAGATGCTTTTTGTAGAATCTCAATCAGCCTACATTTTCGACCTGGTAAAGTAGTTTCTTTGAAATACCCACAGCTTTCTGAAGTACAGTACCTCAGATTTAGGTTTGGATTCTTCTTGACAAATACTTATAACGCTGAACTGGGACCAAGGCCTTCATAGCAAAGAAAGGTAAGATTAATTGCGATTGATTCCTTATCAAAAGCATGACCGTTTTTCTGTGAAGGAAACAATTAAAGTAGCACATCGCTGTAAAAGCTTCTTTTTCAGGCTGGCATGTTAATTACAGAATAATTAATTCCTCTATTTCTTCACTCCTTTTCTCTCCTTCTTTCTGTCGAGAACGCTCAAGATTTCCGGTGCTTTTCTGTGCTCGGAAGCCATGGAATGGATCCTGCCTGTAAATAAGTGTCCGGTTGCCATGGTTCCAGTCAGGATATAACACGTGGCCGTGATTTAACTCGGGCTCTCTCAAAACAGTGGTAAGCTCCACAGTATCTCTTCCCACCAGGAAACCGAACAGCTTTTTGTGTGATGAATAAACGCAATTATCTCCACGTTGAAGGAGCAGCTTGAGATCAATGAGATAACCCCAGCACATAATTAAGCAAAATAACAAAGGGGATGATTTGTATGATTTATATAGTATGATTACGCGTTGCCCATTGTCCATGAAATGCATGCTGGTCCAGTAAGAAAAGGGGAGCACAGATGAATCTGCCAGGCAATGGCTACAACAGAGAAAACACAACTAGAAGGAGTAATTTGTATCATATTCACTTGTTGAATATTTTCTCTCACTTTTTGCCTATTGTGTTATACAGTATGTGTTACATTAAATCTCTAAGTTTCCCTCTGCTTGGACCACAATAATCCAACCCCAGTCACAGATAGCCCAAATCCAACAAGCCTAAATCAGTCACCCTAAATCAGCAGTTCCCAGTCCTGTTCATGCGAGACACCTGTGTCTTCTTGTGTCTACTCCAGATGGGTTAATCGGAAGGTAATCACAGGCTTATTGATTTCAGTCTTCTGTTTAATTTTGATTTCAGCTTTTTAAAGGTTGAACAGGATTTCAGAAGTTTCAGAACTGATCTTATTCAGGTACTGTATGTTAGCTGAAAGGTAACCAATTGGACATAAGCAACTGGACATCGGGAGAAAGAAAAATGCTCATTTATGAATGTCTGGTACAGTGTCATTTCTGCCTGCCTGTTCATCAGGAACTGATCATCTGTGAAGAGCTGTTTAGACACAAATAAATATAAGCAAGTTGAGGAGAGGCTGCTTAAAGTTCTATATGCTGAGACTGTGGGAAACAGTGTCCGGTAAAAAGCAGTTTTTTTTTAAACTCAGGACTGATTACAGCAATAAGTAAGCAAAAAGCCTAAATAAAGTTAGCAGATAAAGTTCTCCATAAGCACTGGTAAGCCCGAGCTAAGTTAGAACAAAAATCAGCAGACATAGAGGTCCCACAGGAACAGTTGGGAATTGTATTAGGAACAGCCCTAATGCACCTATTTCTAATGATCTGGAACACTTATTAATTATTAATGAATAACACAAACATTGTTCAATTAAGGGAGCAATTGTCAAAGACTCAAGAATTCAAATTTCCGATAAGATAGTAAAATACACTAGTAAGAATGCATTTAGTTCAGAAAATTTCATTTTGAATTCTGTGTACAATTTTGGTCACCAAGATCTAAAAAAAGATATCGCTGCTCTGGAATCAGTCCAGAGGAGAGCAAACAGATATATTAGCCTACACGTACAGGGTAAAGAACTCAACCTTTTTAGTCCACTAGAGAGGATCTGATTGAAAATATTTTAAGTCAAGCCCATGGACTTTTTCCAGAGCCAGTATTGAAGACTGGACAAATGATATACAGTAAGTGGAAACTGCAGGCATGTACAGTACATTTAATGCTGAAAACAGAAGGCACTCTATTTTACACATAAGGTTTTGGGAGCCTGGAACAAGCTGTCCAGCCATATTATTGAGGCTAATACATGTATAGTGGCTTCTTTTAAAAGACTGAAAGATGAGTTCCTTGGAGTACTTACAGTAGCTACAAAATCATCTTATTCTACAACTGCTACTGTATGCTGCTTTATGTTCTGAAACCAGTAAACCACTGACAAGGGGTCAGCACCAGCGTCCATTTTGCAAAATAAACATTAGTAATGAGATTCAATTGATTTCTATCCAAATGTAGCAATACTAATAACAACAACTGTTGCAAGTGACATGGCTGGTGCTCAAATGATTTACAGTACTTCCACTTCATCATAAACTGATCTCCTCCTGCTGGCACTGAGGATTGGTAATACTGATAAGATTAAGATCAGATCATTTTATCGGCCATATACAATTTCTTTCATGAGGAATTTGTCTTTTTGCGTACCCCAGCTTACTCTCCATGAGACACACAGACAGGGAGAGAAGCTTGGGGTCAGAGCGCAGGGTCAGCCATTGTACAGCGCCCCTGGAGCAGCTGGGGTTAAGGGCCTTGCTCAGGAGTCCAACGGCATAGAGTTCCTCTGCCGGCCACAGGATTTGAACCAGCAACCTTCCAGCCACAGACACAGATCCTTAGCCACAGAGCCACCGCACCGCTGACCCAAAATATGGAACGCTTCACAAATGTGGGACAAATGTTCTTACACAAGTGTGGGAGAGAATTATGAGCTCCCTGTTTGTGATTAATATTGGTAAACCTAGTCAACTCCAGCACACTTTGAGACTCCAGGAATATGCCATGTGGGCAGAATAGATTGATTAGAAAGAGGTGATATTCAGAAAAATGACATTTTCTATGCTGTGTTACTATTTCCCATCCTTTCCTGTTCTTTTCCCCTCCCAAAAATGACTACACAAAAACAGCAGAAATATTGTATTAACAGCCCTGCAACTGCAAATTAAAAAGCATCACAGGAAGATGATTACATATTTTCTAACAATGAGCAATAATCTCTCAATGAACAATAATCGTTTTCTGTAACTATCTGAGAATGAAAGTTACCTTATTGCTGTATGGAGTGAAGTTCAACTTCACAGCAAATAAACGCTAATGTAGGTCACTCAACCCGATTCGATTCAATTAAAACAGGCTTAGGCACCGTGATAAGACATTCTTGCTGCCTTTTAGTGCATCTCGGCAGGATTTACTGACATAATAACTGCTATTGTTTTCTTAAATAGCTCCCATTAACCTGCAGAGGTGGACTCGCATAGCTTGGCTCCTTCAACAAAGATTGTACCATTTTATAACGCTTTAAAATGTCTCTATGCAACTCCCTCAAACTATAACACTTTCCATAAATTAATAATGAATATATTCCATGCAAACTTGGTGTATATGAGCCTATTGTGCATTAAATAAAATTAGAAACTATAAAGAGTACAGAGCTTGGGTAGGTATTTTACAAGCAGGAATTTCCAACTATTTACAGGAAATAAAGGGTGTGCTAAAAGTTGTTCCACTGCATTCTAGCAGGTTATTAATGGTTTTCCTGTATGAACTTGGCAGCCCAGCTAGAGTTCTGTGTCTTTCAGTTTGGTGTTTAGGATAAAAAAAAGAATCTCATGTCAAGACCTGCCTTAACATCTGAGAAGAGTCTGCACACTTCACCCTCTCACTTACAGTACATCTAATACATTGGTTTGGACAATAAAGGCTGAGTATTTTATGTAACATTCACACCCAATATTCAGTCTTCAGGCTCAGATATTCTTGATATTCTACATTTTACTTACAAGCTCTAAATGGAATCTTCAAAGGAGACATAGCTAACAATTTAGGTTATTTTTTAAAAAATTGCATCCTTTTAAAATGCGTCAGGGTATTTGCAAGAACTTGATACTTTGCAGACATAGAGCATCTACCTATGCAAATCTATTTCAGACGTTTATAAAGAGAACTTAGAGTAAACTTTGTAGAGAAGCAAGGGCTCAGTTTATAATGCTTTAAATGTGATCATTTTACACATTTATTTTTACCATTTTAAAATTGTTTTTGATTTTTTTTATATCAAAGCTCACAAAGTAGTGGATGCGGACATCCATATCTATTGACAACTGCTTTCCTACTGTAGCTAACAACATTTGCTTAGTGAAATGACACTCGCAAACTGCATTAAACAATAAGACAGACCTGAAATCAGTTCAGAGAAGAGCAACAAGATATAGTCCTGGGCTCAAAGGACTGAGAGGCTAAAAGAACGAAATATTTTTATTGTTAAATGGAGGCGGCAATGAGAGTATCTTATATAAATATTCAAACTCTCCAAAGGCATCAAAAAAATTAACCCAGTGGGCATAAAGGAGTATATTAATAAAGGAATAGTAGTATGGTCTAGCCAAGTAGCCACTACACAGAACCAGATTCTTCAGCCATTTAAAAAATATACATGATCTAGGATTCTAATGGATCAAGCTGGGGCTTAGTTAAAGCCTCTTCCTTCACTGAAGTAAACTGGACACACCTGCCTTGTCTGACTGATTGGACTCTCTCGGAATTTATTTCCACAGGCAGAATAGGGATCAGCTGATATGCCCTGTGCTGAACTGGACACTCCTCAGGAGTAGCAGCAGTCATCATAACAGCAGTTAGGTGCAGAGGGAAGGGCTGTGTTCAGGGAGGGAAAGTGTGTTAGAGGATTTCTGCAGCGAGTTTAGATAGCACAGGAGTTAAACACTCCTGTGACGATAATGACTGCTAGCTAGCCAGCAGTCCATGTCCAGTTCATGTTTGAGACAATGACTTTGTTAGGCATGGGATTTAGTAAAGATAGGGAGAATTAGTCTTTCTTGTGTGTACTGTATTCTGGGTTAGTTTGAATTTACTGTAATCTTTATAGTGTTGTAAATTAATAGTCTTTATAGTTGAAAACTGGGGACCAGAGGGTAAGGTATTTCAGTAGGTCTTGGAAGGGTGAGCCCAATGGATTATGCTGGGGTTCTAGGGAATGAGTAATGAGTTTATATTTTGGAAGGAAGAGAGAATGTTGGAGAGAATCAGGAATGGGTCTGCTCCAGCTCTCTCGGTGGAATAGAGGACTGAAGAGCTCCTCCATGTGTGAAGAGGAGCTGAAATTGTTTTTGGGAACTAATACCTCTTTGAAGCACAGGTTTTTGGGACTATGCTGGCTTCTCTGAAAGGGCATAAAAGGCACAAATTTGGAGCCCAGAGGGGTTCTACAAGCCAACAATGACAGATCACTGATCTTTATATCAGTCACAGCATCCCTCTGTGTTACAAAAATACGCACCAGTTCTTGTGATGCAGTCTGTTATGTTTTAAGCACTCAACAAAAAAACAAATAGGACATGCTTAGTACTGTATATGCTTAACCCTAAACCCAGGGTTATCTGGGGGGAAAAAGACAGATACTGTACTATGACTGTGACCGTAATGTTGCCCTGCTTGGATTTATCTGTTATGAGACAGTTTTCTATTGTCCACATTATCTATACTGTACTTTTCCATTAAGAAATTGTGACTTGTTAAGCTTGTTTGAGCCCTTATCTACAAATTGGTCCTGGATATTTTGGACAAGGAAAATAACACTACATATCTTATACAAATTGTCTGTTTACTGGGTATTTCAAATGGCATGAAGGTTACCAAATATTGTTTTTACTTATTGGGTAGTAGTACTATACTCAGCCTAATGTCTATTTTTTTTTGAACAAATCAATGTTATTTCATCAGTATGTATTTCAAAATGATTGTTAAAAATGCAATAACATGAATACTCAACAACAGAAATAAGAAAAACCCTATGAAGCAAAAAGTATTTCAGTTTTAAATATCCATCCATCCATTTTCCAACCACTTTATCCAGTACAGGGTTGCAGGGGAGCCAGAGCCTATCCTGGCAAGCAACAGGTGCAAGTTAGGACACACCCTGGACTGGATACATTTCATGGTGTATACAGACACAAACACGCCCACACTCACACTAGGGCCAGTATTCCCAGAAACCAGTTAACCTACAAATACGTCTTTAAACTTTCCGAACATGGGGAGAGAATAAAATTCCATGAAGATAGCACATCATGCATTAAACACAGGGCCCCAGAGCTGCAAGGCAAAAATACTACCCACTGCACAACTTTTAAACACCCCTTTTAAAATATAATTATCACTGAAAGCTTGGTTGAAGCCTTTATTCCAAACAAGGTATTAGTTTTACATCTAAAAAAAAAACAGGCATAAAAACAACCACGAACGTGTAAGAAGCTGAAAAGTACTGCAATCCACAAAAGGCAATTCAGGAGTTTAACGATTCAGGAAAAAATACGATACATGAATACCTAATAACAGAAAATGATAGGCAACCTCATCGTGTGATTCCTAAAATATGTAGTTTTTAAGTCTCATCTGTTTTAGATCTTTAATTAGACTAGACATGTTGTTCATGAACAGAAGTAGAACAGCTTTCTATGTACAACTGTGCTGTGGTAAACAATTTAATATATCTAAATCTCTACAAGCTCCAAGAGCTGGTTTCTCTTTTGAATGGTTACTTCACCTCACTTATTACATGTATACATAAGACGGGTTTTCTATATTTTTTCATTTTTATCTGTAATGTTAGCTCCGAGGGTAGTAACAAACTAAGATGCATCAGGACCAATAACGAAATAGAGGACGCAAGAGCAAACTAAGTCAGTTTCAGGACTGAAAAAGGAGGCATATGCATACTGTACATATATGGTTATGAGAGTCTGGAACAAACTGCCCAGCCATTTTATGAAAGCACATTTCCTTCAAGAAACAAGGGAACAAGATGCTTAAACTCAAGATCAATATTATGAAGCAACTAAAAGAGGAAGACAGCCTAAATGTCTCCCACCTAAGTTATTGGCAATGTTTATGTTATGTCATATAGAATGACTAGGGTTGAGAAGATGTCATTTAGCTCCCCAAGACTCAGTCCTGACCAGCACCCCTCCAGCAATAAGCAGTACAGTTTTTTTTATTACTCTAGAGACGAAGACATCTTCAAATGCTAACACATACTACAAATTCATATTGTTACCTTTCAATGTAACTTTGCTCCTGAGCAGTGTTTTTGTTGTACTTAAGTGAAGTAAGTTAGCACTAAAACTAAAACTAAAGCAACAATTTCACCAATAATCCAAGGCAGCACGTCTTTGGGAGGCAGAAGGGAAATAGAGCACCCGGTGAAGACTCCTACCAACACAGGTCGAACGTGCAAACTCCACACAGAAGGCCTGGTCCAGAATTCAAACCAAGACCCACGGTACTGGGTGCAATATTTCTTATTTCCTGCAGCATTTTTGCTACACGCTGGTGATCAAGATGATGAGAAGTTGGGAAATCTTAATGAAAAAAAAATGTTTTGAATTTCATTCATTTCACAATAAGCATTATTTGCTTATTATTTAACTCCTTGTCTTTCAAGAAAATGTTGCAGGGTTACGTCAGGTGTTAATACTTAATGCGTCCCTGGAACGATTATTATCATAAATAATAACACCGAGAGCCAAATGAATACCTTAAATGTACTGTATATACAGTACAATATACTAGATGACATTGTATTAATAACTTTTTCTCTGTACTGCAACACTAATTATTTTTACGCCGTCGTTTCTTAATCGTAAAGACTGTTACTGAAAAGCTATCGATGTGTGTAACACGTACAGTACCATATGAAAGGCAGGTTTTTAAGTCTTACCTCGAAAAGCTGCGGGATCTCTCGTTTTGAAAGATAATCTTTGGCATCATTTGTATTCATTTTCTCAATACTCCAGCAGGTCCCCGCCGTAGAAAACAAAGGAAATTTGCCAAACAAACTTTTTTTTTTTAGAAAAAAGAGAGAACTACAATTGTGCAGTCACTTGTCAAACGCATATCCTGCGAGAAAATCTGAGCTCAGCTCCAGTCATTCATCGCTGCTACACACACACCCCCTCGCTGTGGCTGCGATGCGCGGCGTCTAACTGTCTTGTGTCTTTTCAATGGTTTAAAGTGCCTGCTCATGGAGGGGGGGTGGATCTCTGCATGCTTACGATTTGTTGTCTCCGTTTGCTGCGTTGAAGGCAAGCAACCATTACCGACACTTAAATCGGTTAGGCGCCAATGTCGTTTACAGGCAACTTAAAGTCTGTTCCCGTATTTTGTGGTGGGGATTGTGTGAGACAGGAAATTCGAGGTTAAGGTTTTAAACAAATACGCCCCCGAGACGCCTGTATTGTATCTTGGCAGGAAAAAAAAGTAAAAAGTTAGGGGCATAAAAAACATGGAAGGCTTTAAAAATATCTCCTGAAACTGTCAGCAGCCTGAAACTGCAGACTTGCGGCAGCACAGCCTTCTCTCTTCAAGATGCGGGTCTTACCTGTGTACTAGCAGAAACTGCGTCCTTTAAAACAGCCAGTCTGGGAAGGAATAGATTAGCACTAAAGTCGCATCTGTACAACTAATGGGTTTCCGGTGAGATGGGTACTGGATTTAAACTGGTTATCACATTAAAAGCAGAATCAACTTTCCCTACAGCCAGACCCTGAATTTATCTTTCTCACCGATCTGAAGCTGTTTAAAGATTGGCAGACAGGAGGACTGTAGTGGAGTTGGTTTTGTTACAAACGGACAGCGGAAAAGGACTTCCTGTGTTGTCCTCTCAAGAGAACTAAGTGATACCTTTTTGCTGAATAAATGTCTCACCTAAGTGGCTGGGACCTTGTTTTGCCTTTCAGGAACCCCTTAATTACTCTGTAATTTTAGATGTTCTCAAACATTCTTAACTTCAAACAGCCTGCATAGTTTGTAGAGTAATGTGGTATTAAATGTTAGAAGGTGAGAACATAAGAAATTGGGCCATTCAACCCATTTTGTTGATTTGGTCAGATTTCTTCCAGGTGTTTCTTAAAAGTTATTTTTCCTTATTTCTTTTCACTATATTCTAGATAAGGCCTTGCTACAGCTGTACAGCTTAAGCAGAGCTTCCCTGGATTTCAATTCTGTGCTTTTTGCTCTCCTGTATATTCAAGCTTTCTATTTGCTTTTTTTTATTGTTGCACCACATTGTCTTGATGAGAACATAGAGGAATCTACATAAACATTCAGATCCCTTTCATGTGAAACATCCCCCTCAGCTCAGAAGAATCCATGTGAATGTTCCTGCTGCCAGTATGGACCACTTTGCACTTAACAGTGTTGAATTTTATTTGCCAAGTATCTTGATATTATCTCAAAGTCTTCTAATAACACCCTTGCTGATATCGATGTGTTTGCTAATCCCCCTATTTGAGTGTCATCAGCAAATTTGACTAGGTTGTAAGCTCTTCTAGATTGTTGATCCAGTATAGATCAGGAAGAGCTAGGCGCGTAGTATGGATCCCTGTGGCACACCAATTCCTGTGGTCACTAAGAGGACAACTTAAGATAACACTCTGTTTCCTGTTCGCTAACCACTCCTCGATCCATGTATCTGTGGCTACTGCTCCTTTTCCAAGTGAGAGCTGAAGTATTCTTTATAGGATCTATGAACAACATATCTTATTTACTTGTGTATTAGCTGTTCAAGCCTCTCTAGAGTCTCAGTATCAGTTATGCTAAAATGACCAAGTACTATAGGAGCTTGATCTGTGACACGGAGCCAATGTTCCCTCTAAGCTGTGTGCATGTGCGCACGCAGACAAGTTAGGAAATCAGCGCACATAGGAAATTCCAAAACATTTTGAGAAGGATAAAACAAACACGGTCCTCAATTGAAAAATGCTAAATTGACCATGAGACTGGCTGTGAGAAGCCCAACTTGGCTGTGTGCATTATTATTGCGCCTCGATCATTGATATCTATGCTCTCGTAGTCTCGTACCTCACTGCTGATGCTCGCTCGACACTCAGTCTCTATGACTGGGCTCATTGAATCGCTGTCCCGGTCTTTTGGATCTCTATGCTTCTATGAGAATGACTATATTACCAAAAAATTTCAGGTTTACAATTTTACATACACTCAATTAAGTGCGCACACATTTTTGTCACTGGGGAACAAAAATTTCCCCATGAAATTTTTGCATACAAAGGCCATTAAAAATTAAAGGGAACATTGCGTGCGGCATGTTATTTATGTCTTCTACCCATGTAGAAAAAAATCCTGTGTGAAATATTATTGAGGTGTGATATTTCTCATTTTATTTTAATATTTTTCACTTTGGCAATTCTAATCTCTTTTTTCAGCTGTACCTTTTCAGTTATGTTTGAATACACTTTCTATCTCTGAGACTTTTTTTCCATACAGTAGTTAGATGTCATGAACAGTTCTTTCCAGGCCCTATGCAGATGACACGATCCAGTTGGTCCCCACCCCCTATAGTAATTACTACACGAATATACCTGCAACAAAGTAAACTGTGGATATCATAGTGTTTATCATGGTAGGATGTAATCATTTCCTTTTCAAAGTCTGACATGCCCTAGTATTTTTATTCTGATTTATCTTACAGAGGTAACTGCAGAAAGAGAAAGTCAGAAGGCATATTGCAGCAAGTCACAGTAAACATATAGTAAACCAGACCATAGCAGTGGTAGATGAGATACAGAAGGTCCTCCCAAATGTGTAAAGTACTTTGAGAGCCTTTGGGAAGAAAAGTGCTACATAAATGCAAGTAGTAATAATGAATATGATGAAGGACAAAAATGATAACATTTGGAAAGAATAGGAGATGAATGGGTGCCAAGTGGATGGAAAAGAATAATGGATTAGTCAGAGCATCAGGGAAGAAATGAAGGCTGTATAATCCAAAGCCAGTAACAATTTTTTGTTCGGTTTAAAATATCTTTGAATGGGATCGTGAGTGACATTAATCTTGTGATCTTATATGATCTGTTATTTTTAGTAGGAGTCTTGCTGACTTGCTCTGAACTACCTTTTCTGTGTAAATTTACAATTTGCCCTTTAACTGAAAAACATGAGTAATTTTCTCTATCATTTTTTACTTCGGATTCAGCTTTTTAAGTGAGAATTTATTTGCCTAATTTTATTTAGGCAAATACATTTTATTGAAATGCCTAACATTTTAATGTGTTCTATTTCCTGACTGGTGCTAAAAATGCAAATTAATGTTTTGGGGATGAAACATCATTCTCCAGTACAGGGCGGTGTGCACATCT